>NC_139504.1:0-1200000 GCF_008360975.1 Lichenostomus cassidix | reverse complement strand
CAGGGATATAATTAAAGGAGAAACGACAGTTAACGATGAGAATCTCCCGGCTTTTAGAAAAACACAGAAGGAAAAGACCATTATACAGACACAGGAGATAAGTGGATCCAGCACAGATAAGACTGACAGAGGGAAATTGGAGGCAGGAGAGGATAAGAAGCTGACATCGACACTTACAATATTTACTTTTGCATCTGTGTTCACAAATGAAGAGGATGAGGATTTACCTAAGTCGGGGATCAGATCCCCGGGGAGAGGAGAAGAGGAATTAGGGAGTGTGCAGATAACACAAGAAATGGTCAATAAGAGCTTAGGGGAACTTAAACTGACACAAAGCATTAGGGACCAGATGGCAACATGTGCACGAGGGATTTACCAAACAGGGGAAGCAATGACAGGGCAGGACTTCAGTCCCATGGATACCCTGAAAATGGGGAAGACAGGGAACAGAGGGTTCCAGCAGCAGGTGGACATTTATACCAGAAGCAGCAGTGATCGCTCAAAGACCCCATTACTCTGACAACTCTCTCCTGGCGATGCTACAGACAGCAGGGTGGATTATCCCAGCTGCCTAAGGCAATATTTTTTTGGACAGAAAAGTCACTAATTTCATTGCTCTGAGGGCTCCTCTTGAACTGCTCTTCCCACCTTTATTTTTACTATTCAAAGCTTAGCCTCTCCAGGAGAAAATTAAAATTTGGGTGTTTTCTGAGGGCTTACAACCAAATCTTAGATAGAAAAATCAGGGCTGAGCTGGCTTGCTCAACCCAGCACTCAGTGAGACAGTTAATTGTAATTAAATCCATCTTTACTTAAGACCAAATGAAAGATTTGCTTAACTTAAGCCTCCCTCCAAAACCAACACACATGACCACCACAAAGCTGAGCGGTGCCTCCTTCAATCCACACCTTAATGCTGGGGGAATGCAGAGAGAATTAGCTGCCCATCGACTGGAAGAAGAGTATTTATTTGGAAGCTCATTTTTAAGGGGAAAGAAAGGCTTGAAAGTGCCCAGGTTCATTAAGAACAGCCAAGATGATCTGATGAGAAGCAGATCAATCCTTATTAAGTTGTTAGGAGCCTTCGAAGAGATTACTCGAGTTGGTGGACACAGGAGATGTGATTGGTACCTCTTGCTGGCCTGGGAGGCATGGGCAGTGTCCAGCCTGTGGGGCTCATATTGATGGGAACCTCTGGGGGAAGTCTGGGAACTGGGAAGGGCCTGGGAACCTGGGGGAAAGTCTGGAGAGAGAAAGGAGACCCACCAGGACACCCCACAGTGCCAGGGGCTGCCCTGAGATGCAGCATGAGGCTCCCTGGGGAGGTGAGGAGCAGTTTTACAGCCCACTCTGACCACAGCCTGCGGGGTAATTTAATGACTTTATTGTCTGGCTGCACGTTTTTAGTGTAACCCCCAGCTTTGCCCATTTTTATGGCACCTCCCAGCTCTCTGCCTAACCCACATCTCAGCTCTATGACTCCCTGGCAGGTCTGAGCACTCTTCCCCTGCTAAAGCTTCTTCTGGAGCCAAGGTAACAGGAGTCTGGCCAGAAACAGTGATGGAAAGGCTGAATTTGAAATTTGCACACATCAGGCAGGACCCTAACTCTGGACATCCTTCACCCTCAGCTTGTACCCAGCAGTCCAGATCGAGCAAGCTGTGATGTCTTGGAAATATTCCCCACTGCCATCCCAGCAGGAACAGGGGCTGGGTTGGTAATAATCAAATAACGCTGCAGAAAATGAATATCCCTCCGCCATCATTAGGGATGAATGTTATGGAGATGAAGCAGTGGAACAGGATAATGAGGTGTGCAGTGGAGGAGGCTGGGAGCCTGCCAGACAGGGAGGATGCCACTTCCTATCATTTGTTATTGGTAAAATTGATAGATTGTGCCACCAGCCTCTCCCCCAGTTCCACATTCATCCCAATTAAGGAATCACGACTGATCTCCTCGAGGAATGAAAGTGTCACAATGTTCAGCTGGGGTGGAGCAGCTTTGCCTCCCAACTCCCACAGCTGCTGGACAAGAAGCTCTTGCCCCACCTGACGTCCTGTTTCTTCCACACAACAAGAAAGGAATGTTCCTCATGTCCCTGGAACGTTTTCTTGTTTGGGAGAGGGTGAGAAGCTGAGTTCACAGCTTTCCCCTCCTCTGCAGACTGAGGTCTACACCCTGCAGGGAGGACAATGCTCCACCACAACCCTTCCAGACAGCTGCTACAGTCCCAGGCAGTGGCTGGTTTCCTGTCTGGGTGGTGACACAACACCAGTGACGGGTGCCAGATGGGATAAAGGAAACTTGGGATCTCAAGCATGGAACTCATTAAGTTGACTTTGTAAGGAACACCCCGATAACACCCCTTGGAGAGGCACTGCAAACCACATCCTACAGGGCAGCAGAGGCTCCTCTCTCACACCTGACTAAGTCCCCTAATCGTAGGCAAAACTTCAATCAGCGCTTACAACAATCCCACAACACAAATCCATCCGACGCTCCATTAATGCTCGCAGTATGACTTGTTATCCACAAAGGAAACACTGCTGGGTGATAATGAAGGCGTTCGATTGGGATTTCGAGATGAGCAACAAGAAGTGCCTGCTTAGCAGAGCGTGACACTCCAAGCTGGGATAAATAAGCTCTTGATTGCTGCGCTCAGCCTGAGTCACCTGTGGCTCCACTGAGGAGCCTCTACTTGCCACCACCGCTGGCAGCTGGCTGGGATGACCACAAAGCCACCACTCTGCTCCCTCATTCCCTCTTCCAGCCAAGCCCTGGCTTTCCTGGCAGAGGACTTGCATGTTTGCATCACCAGCAATGCCATGGAACTCAGTGGGGTCGCGGGAAGAAGCAAAGCAGAAATGGCTCATTGCAAGGGGAGCATTATCTCCATTAACTGAGGCTGGGTAAAGAGCTGCACAGGCCAATTTTCATCCATCCTTCTCTCTCGAGGAGCAGCTCACCTCTGTGGGCTCCGAGCCAGCATTACTGGGGGGGCTTTTATGCCCTGCTCAGGATTCTTCGTTAAACCACCCTGGCATTTCTGCCAGCCCAGGGTCACGACTATGCTGCACAGCCTCATTGTCTATGCCAGAGCTCTGCAACAAAGGAGAGTGAAATCATGGAAATACATTGTTTTTCATGCCACCAGGCTGGGAGAGAGGCTGGCATCACTAAGTACTTTCCCTCTCCACAGCTGGCTGCAGCTGCCTAGTGATAGGCAGCCCTGCCCTGCACCATGGAGCACCAGTGTCTCATCTCACCTGCCAGGCTTGGGATGCAAAAAAGCCCTTCCTGAGCCTAGGCTGCAAAAGACTAATAATTCTCCTGGCAGCTGGAGTCCTGGCTGGAAGCCTTTTTTTATTGCTTTCCTGCTACTTTTTTGCTCAGAAGACTAGGAAAACGTCAGAGAAGTCTAAAACCCCTCCTATTTTCATATTCGTTGGCACAGAAAGCAGTGAACTTTCATCTTCCCTCAGCATTGACTTAGGGCAGCTTTGCTGGGGCAATTCAGAACACAAAAATAATAACGATGGTAAAAATTATAAATATATAATAGTCTCACATATGTGCACATGACCATCATTAGCAGGGAAGAATTTGGGGCTGAGTGAAAGCAGAAGAGAGCAGAACTTCTCCAGGCAATGCTCTGCCACCCACAGCTTTGCCTTCCTTTCCCTCACAGATGAAAAATGTTTCAAAGACTCAAGGGACACGTTTGGAGACAGTCTCCACTCACTGCCTATGAAAAGGGGATGTGTATCCCCCAAACATCAGCTCACTTCTGCTGTGGGGCAGCAGGAACCTCACCCTGGCTGGGTTTGGAAGGAACCAAAGGTTGGTTTGGGTGCTGAGGGTGAGAGAGGGCAGCCGATGCTGAAAGGGAGAAGCATTTTGGGACAATAAACACCTCAGGCTTCAGGCCCTGAAGCACTTTTTGGCAATTAGGAGTTAGGGCAGCACCTGCCTGCTGCAGGGATTTCTCCACTCTTTCCTAGAAATCCCAGACGACAGGCAGTGACAGGACACAGAGTGCTCCTCAGAGCACCAGGGCTCACTGGAATTGTCCTCCCTGCCACCTGGGGCTGCAGGAACTGTCACCAAGCCCTGTCCCCACACAGTGACACAGTGAAACAGCTCTCCCAGGGATTCTCCTTCCCCCTCACCACACTGGTCATGCCATAAAACAATCCCCACTCTCCCAAATACTGCAAAATACAAGGACACTGGGAAGGCAATAGGTAAGTGTGGCTCCACGCAGTAAAATATTGCACCTGTGACCACACCCACCTGGTAAAATCTCCTATAATGAGCTCTAAAAAGCTCTGAGTTGGTCAGGAATGACCAGCTGAGCAGCTGATGGGGGCTCTGCCCCATGCACCTGGAGGTGCTTTACTCACCCCTCCCTTCCTTTTATTCTTAATATCATCACTGCTCTAAAAATAAAATCAACTTGACACTGATGAAAGCTGAAAAACCCCACCAGACCAGTTTCTCCGTGTGCCTGACTCCAGGGCCCCTTGATCAAATTGTTTTCCTTCTCCCTGCTGATCCCCACGAACTCTTCAGCTCTGCCCAGGGGGGACAGGGCTGGAAATGGAAGCCCAGGTTTCCCTCTGGCATGGAGCTGTCAGAGACAGCTCCGTGAGCATCATCAGCTCTGTGCCTGCTCCTCGGCACTGAAACACGGCTTTGGAAATGGAAATGAACGATTCTCTTCCCATTCTCTTCCCCCTGCCTCTTCTCCCTGCCAAGCCTGTAACAAGCTGGAGATGGCAAGTGCCAGGGATGGATGAAAATAGCAGGAAAATAGCTGATAGTATTTCAGCTAAACCAGCCTTAGGATGAGGCAGGGAGCATCTCCTAAGGGACTCCTGAGCCTCACAGTAAAGCCTTGAAAACAGGGAGGCTATTTCTCCCACAGGAAAGAGTCCTACTTCAATTAGCAAAACTTTTCAGCCCAGGTGGAGCAGGATGATTATCACTACTGCCTTCACCTGCAAAAAACCCTGCCTGGCTTCACAGCCCTTCCCTCTCCACCCAAAGCACATCCCAGCTTTCAGGATTCAGCAGCTCCTTCTCCTTTCAAGGCTGATCAACTTTGGCTTGTAAACAAGGTGAGTCCTGCAGCATCTTTACGAGGTTGGGGGAGAGAGAGAGGAGAAATAACACATTCTGCTGCCACTGGAAACCAAATTACTCCCCAGCCAACATGAAAAACCCACTCATGAACCGACCACGGCTTGCTAATCACTCCTACTTGATAATTATCACTGGGACGTTTCACCAGATGAATCCTGTCACCAGCCTTTGCAGACAGTTGCCAAATCCCAGGAGCAGCTGCAAATCTTCTTTAATAAAATCTTGGGATGTGCTTTGTTTGGGCTGGATGGAGACTGCCACTTCTCATCCTGCCACCCTGGAAGTGTGAGGTGGCACCAGCACCAGAAGTTGTGTGCAAAAAAAGGCCTGGAAATTTTAAGTGGAACCAGATGTTGGGAAATGCTATTCTCCAGCATGTGCTCCAGGAAACAACATTACCATTTCCAAGAGAAGGGACTGCCAGAGATGTGTTCACAGTTAATGGGGTCCTTCCACTGGTGGTGGGACAGTGGGGTCACATCTGCTGCCCATGGGGGAGATGTGGAGCTCCCTGAGTGTGAGGAGTGAGCCTGAGAGATGCCACAGGCAGCACCTGGCTCTCCTCAAACCAGATCTGTGGCTCCAGAGCATCAGACTGGTCCTGCAAATTCCCAAAGTTTGGTATTCCCTTCATGCAGAGACACAGAGCACTGACTAGAGGAAAAACAAGGCTATCCCAAACAGATCAGATGGAGATAGTGGGAAAAAGCTAAACCAGCACAGAATATTCTCCCTCTGTCATTCCCAAAACTGGGTGTGAGGGGCAGGTGAGATAGAACCAGGCTGCTGCTCTTGGCCTGAGGATCCTGCCAAGTTGTTTTGTACTTCTGGGGACACACATTCAAGATACTCAAGGGCAGGAGGGAGTCAGAGCAACATTTCCAGGCAGCCAGGAGGGTTCACAGAATATCCTGAGCTGGAAGGACTCACAGGATCATCCCGTCCAACTCCTGCCCTGCACAGACACCCCAACAACCCCACCCTGTGCATCCCTGGCAGTGCTGTCCAAACACTCCTGCACCTCTGGCAGCCTCAGGCTGCGCCCATTCCATGGGGAGCCTGGGCAGTGCCCAGCAACCTCTGGGGGAAAAACCTTTCCTGATATCCAACCTAACCCTCCCCTGGCACAGCTCCAGCCATTCCCTGGCTCCTGTCCCTGTCCCAGGGAGCAGAGATCAGAGCTGCCCCTCAGGAGGAGCTGCAGCCCTCACTGAGCTCTGCCCTCATCTCCTCCAGCTGAACAAACCACTTTTCCTCAGCCACTCCTCGTGTAGCCTCCTGAGATTCTCCAGCATCTCAGATTCGACTGTACTTTGGGGTGGCTTCACTTCAGCAGCAGCAGAGGATGGGGTAAAGCCCTGGCACCCAATGATCCTGGGGGCTGGCTCTGGTGATACATTCTCAGCAAGAGCCCAGGGAAAAGGTGCCTTTCCCAAGTTCCAAAAGCTTCCACTGGCACAGGAAGCTTTGCTCTTCACTGCAGGAGTGTTCTTGTGCTGGGGATGAGTTCCTTGGAGAGGTTCTCTCCCCAGCCAGATCAACTCTCTACTCTCTCAGGGCACTCAGGATGTCCCCTCTCCACCCCTCTCCAACCCTCTGTCTGTCCCCAGAGCACTGGGGATCCTCACAGTGGGTGCTGGTGCTTTGGAGCAGAGCTGGGCACAGCCTCCTCGTGCTTTGTTCAGGGTGAATCAAACCCAGTCAAGCCAGAGAGCTCCATTTAAAGCCACAAACGCTGCCTTTAAATCAAGGTAATTCTGCTCCGTGCAGCCAGGAGCTGTCTCTGCTCACTGCAGTTACCCTGATAATAGGATCATTCAAGGCCTCCTGTCAAGGCTCCTGGCTGCTCTGTTCTCACCAAATAGGAATTGTTGGTCACCCTGCCCTCCAGAGCTTCCCCCCTTCCCTTTCCTTCCCCACCTGCTCTGAAGGATGAGTAAGACCAGACCTATGGATGTAATGTTGCCTTTTGGCTGGTAGGAATATGACACAGACACAGCTAAAAAGGGGTAAAAGGGTTTTACTTTGGTATTTTAATAGCATCCTAGGTGCACAGCTCTTCAAAGGTGGAACACGCTGAGATGCACACCCACCAAATTGTATACAATTTTATGGACCTTACAAATTAGCATATTTGTCTAAAATCTCCCAGTAAGAAACTTAACAAATGAAGTAATTGTTCCCTTATCCTAATCACCCTTCCCTAAATGAGGCTAGAGCCCAGTTTACAGAATATATTCCAGGGAGAAGATTTCAGCCAAGGTTGAAGCCTTGAGCTTTTGATAGCACAGGGCTCTCTTGCCTCCTGCTGTGAATATTTGGCCTTTCTGCCTTGCAGGATGCCAAAACTAAGCTAAAATATCAGACTACAAAAATTACAAGGATGTAGGTTAGGGCACAAAGAGTGTCTAAAGGGTACAAAAAATACAAAAAGGGTATAAAAATGTACAGAAGGGTGCATAAAAAGAAAAGGCAAAGCATCATCAGGCACAGGAGAAGAGGCACAAAGGGGTGGGGCAGCTGGACGTGGCCCTGCAATCCCATCCCGAGCTCATTCCCCTCTCACTGCCTGCCAACCACGAGCAGCTTTTGCTCTTCCTGCTTGCAAGTCAAAAAGCTTGGAAATTGAGGAACAGAGGAGAAATATTTGCTCGTTATCCAACCAATTAGTTGGTGGTAAAGACAGCAAACAGAAGCAAAGTCTCCGAAGCACCACATTTTTCTTTTAAGTGCTGTAAGCAGCTAATGACTCCGCAGAGCTCTGGGAAAACAGACTGGAAGCTCCAGCGTTTTTGAAAATGTGAAAATAATCTGGAACTTGCTGTGTTGTTTAGGTCTGAAAAGCTTTGGGTAGGGCATCCCAAAAGCTTTCCTCTTTTTGTCCCCCCCCAGTTATTCCTGGCACAGATCTGGGTAACACCTCTATAGGCACCACATGCACCTTTTGACCTGCTCAGTAAGGGCAGCACTGATGTTCCCTGAGGGATAGGATATCAGTGTCCCCAAGGATAAGGGAAAGGTCCCCAAGCTCCTCCTGCTCCCCAAGCTCCATCTCAGAGCAGGAGGTAAGAGCAAATACACTTCAAACTCACCAAACTCCTGATACCACCATGGTTAGAAGGGTTGAAAAATACCATGAGCACACTGGAGCAGCTAATTCCCAGGAGAAAATCTGCTGTGGGGTCATTTTTGGTTATTCAGTGTGGGAAAACACTCCATAACCAGATCCAGATTTGATACCTCAAAGCCCAACGCTTTTCCCCCAGGTTCTGACCAAAATGCACACCCAGCACAAGCTACTCCCGTAATCCTGATGGCTTTAAATCATGGGTGTCACACAGAAATCAAATTATTTATTTCACTATCCCCACATCCCTCCCAGGCTGCTTCTGTCCCAAAATTGCCTCTTACATTTTCTGTATACAGATAGTAATAACTAAAATAACCATGTGGATGGATATCACGAACCTGGAAGGTAATAAGAGGCAATGACTCCAGTGACTGAAATGAAGGAGAAAGACAGTTAATGAAATAGAGATGCCTACCAACAGCTTTTAAATCAATTCACAGAGGCAATTTAAACAGCCCATCCTGTCATGATGTTTAAAATATGTCAATTCTGCTACTTTTCCCCCATTTCCCTTTTGGCTGAGTTTCTTTCAATTTTCCCTTTTGGTCTAAAAAAAAAAAAAGGGGGGGGGAATATAAAAAAACCTCACCTTCTTTGCTTCACAGCTTGAGCTTACAGAAAGACAAAAATCTACTTGAACAGAAGTGAAGTAACTCCAATGACAGAGTGCCCTGGTTAGAAAATTCCTAATAAATCACCAAAACCAATTGCTGCTCCAATGCCACGTTTGACAAATTGAAAATAAATTGCATCAATTGCATGGGAGCCAGGAGAGCCCAGTTCAATATTTTCTCCCTAATACATCTACAGGTGGTGTTGTGGGGGGGACATTTCTATTATTTATTTATTTTTCACTCTGATCGATGGCGTGTTCTTTTCCGATACACCCTGCTCGGTGCTGGTCAGTAAATATTCATCTCTTCCCTTAATTAATGTGTGTTCAGGAATACCCAAACACTGCATCTCCCACCTCTGCACAGGGCAGGCATCAAGGTGGTCAAACTCACACGGTTTTGAGCTGTTTTAGTGAAATGATTTGAAATGTGAAGTTTTTGTTCAGAAACTCTCCACACGTCCCACTCCTAAATGCAAACTCCCTCATATCAACTCCCTCCAAAATCATGGGGAAAGCCAACATCTACTTCAGCACATGGTTTTCAGGAGTGTTTTTCTTCACCTGTATGGCATTAATAAAACTAAAATTACTATAAGCTGTAATAAACTAAAAGAGGAGAGATTTAGATTAAATATTGGGAAGAATTGTTCCCTGTGAGGGTGGGGAGGCCCTGGCTCAGGGTGCCAGAGAAGCTGTGGCTGCCCCTGGATCCCTGGAAGTGTCCAAAGCCAGGTTGGACAGGGCTTGGAGCAACCTGGGACAGTGGAAGGTGTCGCTGCCCATAGCAGGGAGTGGAACAGAATGGGCTTTAAGGTCCCTTCCCACCCAAACCATTCTGGGATTCCAAGTTTCCCACCAGCCTAACCACAGGTAGAATTCCATTGCATTTCTGCAGCTCCAGCAAGCCCCAACAAAACAAGAATTTGGAGTCTGCCCACTCCATCAGAAAATTCTCACTTAAATGCACAGCCTATGCAGGAATTCCAGCCAAGGCCAGGCAGAAAAAGGAGAAAAGCCATTTTGTGGCTGTATAAAACCACCTCTGATCCTCCTGTGAAACCTCTCCACAGACAGGGATGTAGCAATTGGAAGATTGTGGTCAGATAACACCACCTCTGACTAAATTAAGCATCGCCAAGTTAAGGCACTAAAGCTCTCCCTGTGCATTTCACCACTTCACTCCAGGATCTCCAGCCCACACGACAGGCAGAGCTCCTTTCATCAGGAACTGTTTAAAACCAGCATTTCTCCTTAGGTCTTATTTTGCTTCCCATTACTCTGGGACAAGGTTTTTTCCTGGAGCTCATCACAACCAGCTCAGCTCTTTTGGTGAGTTCTGTACACCCAGAGAGGCCACGACCTGCTGGAAACCCAAATATGCTGTGACCATGTAATTAAGCCTCTGTAATTAAATTCTCTTATAAAGCAAATGCAGCAGAGCCACTTCTCCTCACTGCATGACCCAGCAGGACCATGGAAACAAGGTTTGGTTTACCTGGCAGCCTTGAGGCTGTGAGGACAAGGGACACAGGGGACAGGGCCACCACAAACTGCTCCCTGGGGGGATTTCCCCAGCATTTTCTACCCTCCCTACCCACCTGCACACTCAAGGCTGTTCCCAATGCCAGAAAGTTTTTTTCCCAAGCTGCAAGGGCCTTTCCAAGATTAAAAAAAGGCATTTTCATGATCCCACCAAAAGCACCTTTCTCCGTCCTGAAGTGTTCAGGCTCTGGAGATACTCATTAGTTATCTTTGCAGCAGGCAAACCCAGAGAAAATGTATTTTCCTCATTAAACTCAGTCTTGGAAAGGATGGAAAATGTTAGCTCTGATTTCAGCTAGGAAAAAGCAAAAGCACCAAGCAGCCCTGCTGTCCCCATCTCTCCTCCTCCAGCCCTGCAGAGCAAACAAACAAAGCCTGAGAGCCCAGGAGGACATCTGGCCATGGAATTCCAGCCCAAACAGTCGCAGCCTGGCACAGTCAGAGGCTAGGGAAAGCAAATCTCATGGGAAGTGTCACAGAGCCTTAATTGTGGGGTAACACAGCCCTACACAGCAGGATCTGCCCAATATTCATATCCTTGAGAGATCTCCTACAGCTTTCACAGACACATCCCCTATATTCCATATACCCAACTGCAAACATCCAATTCCTGACTGGAATTGTTCCTGTTAGGAGCAATTTCTAACAGTGCTGAGAGTGGTGATGCTGCTAAGGCAGTGCCTGTTGCCCAGCTGCAAACCCAGAGCCCAAAATTCCCTGCTGCACCTCAGCCTCAGCCCTTGGGCTGCTGTTTTATGGCCCAGAGGGTTGGTGATTTGGGAGGAAGCCCAACCTGCTTTCTACATTCCAGTACATTCTGTGGATGCTAATTTGTGCAATTATTAACTGGAAGCAAGTAGAAAATGGGGTATTTTGGGGCTACGAGGAAATTTTGGGCCATTTGTTGCTCTTTCCTGAGGAAAGCAACAAGTGGTTGCATCACCCTGATGATGAATTAGGGGCAAGTGGCTCCACTGTTCACTCAAACGAGGTTAAAAGCAAATCCCACACTGCCAGAGGATGGTGTGGAACAGGGAATTTCCCCTCTCCATCCTCCCCCCAGACACAGTGAGACAACGCCCTGCTACAAATCCTAACCCCATCCCAAGGAAACAAAGAGGAACTGTGAGATTTGAGCCAAACCCAAATTGAGCCCCCGGAGAGAGGACTGGAAAAAAAAAAATTCCAGCAAAGGGCTTTGGCATTACTACGGTTCACAGTCCAAGAAAAGTGGGCTTTGCCACGGCCCTGCTCAAAAGCTGTGCCTCTTGCATTAAGGGAAGCATAATTCAGAGTCGCCAAATCCCAGGCAACAAGCCCAGGCAATTGTGTTTGTGTCTCTACTCAGGGTAAGAAATTAGTTATCTGCCTAAAACAAGCAGGCAGTTTCCAATGCTGTATTTGTGTAATTTGCATGCCTCAATAATGTTTTATGTATTACGCTACTTATAAGCTAAAATGTACATGCACGCTCCTGCAAATTTAGGTAAATTATGAATAAATTAAATCTTATCTAAATAAACAAGTGTCTTTTTGAACAGAAATGCGAGCTGTCATGAATATTTAAGTGGACAAGGATAAATCCTCTTCATACAGTGTACTTCAAAGAGGATTTTAGAGCTTCCTGATTTTAGTTAGGGGAAAGTAAAGAAAAGAAAAGAGGAGGGGAAGGAAACCTCGGGCCCAGCTATTCTCCAGAGAAATCACTATTGAGGAATCTGGCCCTGTGGGGAGAGGCAGCAAAAGCTCTTTTTTTGGAGGCCTGCGAGGGGTTTTGTTGTTATTTTCTAGCAAAGGAAGATTTGGAGGTTGGGTTTGAGGGAGGAAACTCAAACCCGAGCATGGAGCCTGTGGAAAACCCACGCTGGGAAAGGACAAAAGGGAGACTGAGAGGACAAAGTCAGCATGGTGCAGCACTGCTGTATCTGTGCGTCCAGCACCTTCTGGGGCTGGAAAAGGAGATCCGCGAGTTTCCAGCCTGGTGTGACACCGTGTGAGAACTTCGGGCAGGCGGTGCAACCTCCGGGTTCACTGTTCTCAACTGCACGGGGGAGATAAACATGCAAATCAGACAGTAAAGGAGAGGCAGGAGATCCTGGGCCTTATCTGCCTGCCAGAGCCGATCCCTCCTAATTGCAGCTCCGGCTCTCCTCGCCCGGGTCTCACCGCCGCTCGGGGGGCAACGGGAGGCTTAATTAACTGAGTCTGCGAAGAGCTCCGAGATCCGCAGATAAAAGGTGTTATGGAAGGGCAGAGTGTTATCAGCTGGAAATAAACCCTGGATAATCTTCTCTCATCCAGAACTAGATGTCTCTTAATAATAACCCTGCGGCGCCGCGGTGCTGATTAAACCCCATCTGGTGCTCCGGCAGGAGCCGTGCGGGAATCGCCAGGGCTGCGGGTCCAGACAGCAGCTTCCCTTTGGAATTATCCATATTCCCTCACTGTCCTTAACCTGGAAGTCCTCACTCCTCCTGATAATCCAGGGATTCCCCAAGGATGGAGAAGGGCATGCAGAGGACGTTCAGCTGGGAGGAGAAGCACCGCTGGCACAGGGAAACGGGAGAATATTGTTTTATGCATTTTCAGGGAGTGATAGAGGGAGAAATGCTCCAGGTTTTTACCTGGTAAATTGGAGAAAGTGTAGACATTTTTATTTGGAGGAAGAAAAAGAAAAAAAAGGAATAAAGGACCTGGTTAGGTGGATTCTGCTGTAGGACATGGAGGTTTTCCTGCATTTGTGTTGGGTCTAAAGCAATGAAGCTGGTGGCTCTCAGGTAATGGGAAATACTCTGGGGGATTTCAGCCCTGCTTCCACCTGAAACACAGCATTCCCTCTCCACAGGATGAGCCTGGCCAGGGAGATCCTCATGGAGCCAAAGGTGGCACTGCTGACCCTTGCTGCTCATGCCAAGAGCTCCTTCCTCCAGTGCCAAGGCTGGGACATGGCAGTGGAATTCCCTGGGTGCTTCCCCAGCAACTCCACCGACCCCGAGGGAGTTTGGCCCCAGTCTGCTGCCCCATCTCAGTGCAGACCCTTCCCTTCACACCTGGGGGGCCTGGCAGCCAATCCCTCTCCCTGATGGCAAATCCACCTTTTCCAAGAGCAGGGTCCCCACTGGCACAGGAGCCTCCAGACTTATTTGTCCCTGATATTCCCACCTGCCTGTCACTGGGGCAGCTTAAGAAACAACAGTCAGGAGGGACAAGCAAAAAAAACCCTAATGAGCCATTTCAGGACACGCTGGGGTTGCATTTCTTAGGTGAGGTGCAGCAGCTTTATCATTTCAAGGTGTAAATAAACAATCTGGCTCCATAATGAATGCCTGTGTTATTAGGAGATAATGGCAGTGTCACTGGAACATACAAAGCCACTAAGGCCATCTCAGGCTGAGAAACAGCAACAGGAGACACTTAATGAACTGCAGAGACATTGCTGGGAGCACACCCGGCTCCCGAGAGGAGCCTCCTGCAGCCAACCATCACATCAAATCACCACGGACACGTTGCTTGTCCTTCCAAAACCACAGCTCCAAACCCTGCTCTGTCCTTTCCTGGCACTCCTCTTCCTCACACCCACATCCCTTCCCCCGTGGGGTCACTCAGCCCCTCATCCCCGAGCCTGGATCTTACTTGGAGAAGGACCAGGGGCTGATACAGCCTGGGGAAACCAAGTCTTTGTGTGACCAACGTGTCCCCAGCCGGCAGCAGGAAGCACTTCCCAAATAAATTGCTGCCCCTCCTCCCCATACAGATGTTCCTATACAGATTTTCTCATCTTTCAAGTTTTGAAAGAGACAGGAGGAAAAGAGGAGGGGAAAGAAAAGATCTTTAAGGTCTGTTGGCTTGTCAGATCTTAACCTTTAAATCAAAAGCAATTTTTCGGAGTCATATGAGAGTAAAAAGGCTTATGAAGTCAGTGCAATATTTTTTTTCTTATCAGTGCATTCTGCATTTTCCCAAGTCAGACAGATCAGTTTTGGTCTAAGACCAAAGCCTTGGATAACAAAAGCAGAGATCGCTGCCTCATGCCAGCATCCTGGGGAAGTTGTTGAGTTTTGCCCTTCCTGAAGGATCTGCAAGACTCATTTAGAAAGGCACTTGGTGGCCTCCCACCTGCGCTCTTGCAATTCCTCACTAATGAGTCAGTCCCAGTGCTCCTGCAGCCCCTGGGGAAACAATCTCATCTTCGTTCCAGCTCAGCTCTTTATGAAAGCGTAATTACAGTTCTAGCTGAGGATTTTAGCCCAGGATACTCATCTTCAGTCCCATTTGCTGCCATCCCCAGGAGAAGATCGCAGCACGCTCCTGGTAACAGCAGCTCAGAGCCAGCACTGCAAATCCTGCCCTTTGTGACCGAGGGGCTCCTGAGCCACCCTTGGAGAGGCTCCAGCAGTGGGGTTTGAGCTCAGCCTGGCAGCTCAGGGCATCCTCCAAAGGGAAAACAAACTGCTGTGGTGAGAGGAGATACAACAGTGCCTCTGAACTTCCCTGTGTGTCGCTCCTCACCAGCCAGGCACGGCTTCACGATCCCATTAACTCCCAGCAAGCTCACAGAGAAAGGAGCAGGGCTGGCAATGTTGGCTTTGCTCAGCCCCTGCTCCCTTCAGAGGGGTCGAGGGCTGCCACAGCCACCTCTCCATGTGGCCTTGGTAATTCCATCCCTAAGCCCCAGGGAAGAGCAGTGTGACAGTAAAAATGCTGACACAGCTGTAGTAGGAGAGCAGCACGTGCCATGGTCTCTCTGCAAAGCTGTTTCAGAGCTTCTCTTAGCCACTTTTGTCCCCCTGTGACATTTAATCCATCACGCTAAGTTGGAAGCAAGCTGGGGAGTGGGGGAAACCAAAAAAAAACCAACCCAAACCCTCTAAGATGTGTCCCATTTAGCATCCTCATAGCTTCCAACAACAACAAATTTACAGCGGAGAGAGGGAGGGTGAGGGAAGATGAATGAAATTGCCTAAGAGAGGGAAATGAGCAAACCCAAAAAAGCAATGCCTTTATTTAAAAATATATAGTTGAGAAGTCTAATCACAGAGCATTCAGCTGTGAGGTCTATCCATTATCAAGAGACTGACAACACACACCAGTAGCCAGTCGGGGAACGTTACTTAATAAATCAAAGCTGACAAGCGCTCCCAAACTGATATAAAAATGCTCTTTAATGTCTGTGACCTGCATAAGTTTTATTCATTTTACTTTCTAAAATAATAGATGAATAGCAATCGAAAACAATCTATTCTGCTCAAGTAGGCATCATACATCTTTATTTTTCAAGTGGTTATGGGAAAGAAAGAGAAGTCCCTGGGTGTGGAGACACAGGGCAGGGCTGTGTATGCCATGAGCACCTCTGAGGTAAATTATCCTTCCAGCTGCTTCTCTGCCCCCCTGCACTGCTTCCACCTTCCTGAGCAGTTAGCAGCCAAGTGATGTAAATGTTATTGACACGTTGGAGGGGCTGAAGGATGCTCAGCTCCACAGCTGGGCTCAGACAGGCTCCAGATGCCAAGTGGAGCAGAGCTGACACCTGCCCATGTGCTCAGCTTGGGACAAAACTCCCTGGAAATCTCCAGGCTTGGCATTCCAGGTCCTCATCCATCCTATGGAAACTTTTATATCCCACATTGCCAGAATCAGCGAGGTTCCTAGGAAGCCACAAGCACCCATGAGAGCCCTGGTGACCAAGATGCCTCCAAAAGGCAGAAGCTGCCAAGGGAAAACGCCCTGACAGCCAGAAATGTTGCTTCCAAAAATTAGCTCTGGCTGCTTTTGAATTAGCCCAGACTCCCTGACAACTCAGACCAGCAGCTTCCCTGCGTGGTGGTTGTTTAAAAAGCAAAATAAAACAAAAGGAAGCAGTTTCTCCACTGCTCTCAATTTCCATCAAATGATGGATCTTTCAGGATGGGAAAAAGGAGATTGAAATTGCTGTGTGTGTGTCACCTCCCCCACCCCACCTCTCGGCTTTCAGAAGAAATAAGGTTTGATCTTTTCAAATGGAAATTAAGCAATTTGCAAAATATGTATTTTGGCATTTCGGCAACTTGGCTTTCAAAACAAACTGGGGGTTTATTGATTCCATGAACCACCACCAGAGTTATCTGCAGACCATAATTTTCAGCTTTAATGAGAAGAGCAGCTTTTCATTTGGAATAATAAGTGCCCTGCTCTTGTGTTTTGGCCCATGCCCTCCTCTCCCATCAGTGCCTGGCAGCCACAGAGCTGGTGGAGCACAGGCAGGGATGGATGCTCCCAACATCCCAATCCAAAATCCCAGCGTGAGGCAGGAGGGAACCTTCCGTCGATTTTAATCAGCCTTAATTCACACTGTGGCTACAAAGTGGTTGGGAGGACTGGTCAGGCATAAATCACGATCCTTCCCTGCAAGTTTAATCAACTTCCAACTGAACCAAGCACCTTTCTGGTGATGAAAAGGACCATAAAACCACGGAGAGCGATATCCTGCGTGTTATTGCTTCCATGGCCTCAGGTCTGGGAGCAGCAGTGCCATAACCCTGGCGGGAGCCTCTTCCATCATCTCAGCACCCATAAACATTCATCACTCCCTTCTCTTTGCACGGGGAAGGGATTTGCCAGCAGCTTTCCATCTTCTGGGTGCCCCACCTGGTGTCTCCCAAACAGGAAATACTCAGCCCTTTCCACAGCTTTAGTGGGAAGTCGTCCTGCCTGGGGAAAGCAGCCTGGCAGGAGACATCAGCAGGGAAAATGTTCTCTACCTATAAAACAGGAAGAGTGATTCTGCTTTTATATGTCAGGAACAACAAGGATAAGCTCCTTACTGCCTGTGGAATGCCCAGTGCTCCATTAAAACAATGTCCCAGCAGAGAGAAGGATCAGACTGGATGCAGGAGAGCAAGGAATGTACTGAGCTTAAAATAACATCCAAAAAGAGCAGTTCGTGGTTCAGCAAGAAGACTTGGATCTGGCTCAGCATTTGGGATGTTACATCCTGCCCTTGTACAAAACCAACTGTGATCAAACATGTGAACGGGCATGGGAACAGCAAAAAGAAAAAAAAAAAGAAAAAAAAAAAAGGCCAAAACTCAAAAAAATGGGAATTATGCATGGCAGAACTCTGAGATGTGCCAACAGGGCTCCAGCAATCAGTTGCTCCCTGCTGATCCACAGCCCAGGAAATGAGGCTGCACAAGACAGGGTAGAGGCAGAGCTTTATTAAACACGATACCAGAAGATGTTTTACCTCCTAAACTGCCCCAATGACTGAGCTGTGGCAGGTTTGCTCCAGTGCTGCCTTTCCCCAGTGAGGGTCCTGCTCCATTCCCTGCTCAGGTGAGGCAGAGCAAAGCCAGAGCCATCTGGCAAGGGCTGGGAAGTGATTTGGCCACTGCAGATGGAGCCTGAGCAGGCTGAGAGGATGAGCATGCAGGGGATGAGGCACAGGAAAAACCATAAACAGGGTGCCCAGAGAAGCTGTGGCTGCCCCTGGATCCCTGGAAGTGTCCAAAGCCAGGCTGGACAGGGCTTGGAGCAACCTGGGATAGTGGAAGGTGTCCCTGCCTATAGCAGGGGTTGGAACAAAATGAGCTTTAAGGTCTCTTCCAACCCCAATCCTTCTAGGATTCTGTGATTCTATGAAATCCCATTTCCAGTGAGCCCCGAATCTGCAACCATGCTGGGAATGCTTGGTTTGGTGACATTCTGGTGCTCAGCCTGGTTCCTGGCTACAAAACCAGCCAGGATGTAGGAAATGTATGGAATAAAGAGTTTCGGAGAAACAGAAAATATTTGTGAATGTCACCAATGCCAAACTGCTAATGGAGTTTGCTTTGTTTTTTAAAAGCCAAACGTTTTACCGTCAGCACTTCTGAAATAAAGTAATTTGACATTTTGGAAATAAATTCCTTTTGATAGAGCATTTTAAATTCAAATTACTCTAAAAACGGAACGCTAAAGCAAACATGAGGGTTAAATAGTCCCAAACCCCACAGACGAACATTTTGCATAGTTTTACAACAATCTGCTTTAAATTTTCCTTTGTGAGAAAAAAAGCGAGCGAGAACTCCAGCGCTGCTGGCATGGTTTGACCTGAGTTATTAGTTTTTTCCTCCAAAGCTTTTGGCTCAGCCACAGCACTGATCCAGACTCTATTTAGAGAGACTGACACAGGCAAACCTCCCGTGGTCAGTGCATCCCCTTTGCCCAGGCATAAAAGAACCTATTTTCAGCCTGGCCCCATTAACAGGGGCACGGCCCCCCCGCTCCACCTCCCACCCCAGACTTCTTCAATAGCAACATGAATATCAATAAAGCATTAATGAGCAATTTTCCCAGCTTCACCGGCTCTTACTGGAAATAAACCCTGACATCTCTTATGTCATTGACTACCTCTCATCTCCCAGCTCGCCTGCCCTGACAGATCCCCAATAGAGCTTCGCCTTCCTTCGCCTCCCAGAATAGCAGCTTTGCTCCGTGGGCCCAGGGCATGGCTGGGCTTCAGCTCACACTTGGGTCTCAGATGATCTGAAGCTACGCCAAGGAATAGTCAAAGTCCTTTCCTTGCTCCTGAAGCAGCTGCTCAAGGGGTGGTGATGCTGCCCTGGCACCAGGCAGCCCTGGGTGCTGCTGGAAGGAGGGCGGCAGACAAGGAGGTGGGAGAATCAGACACCAGTTGGGTATTGGCACTGGCACAGGGTGTCCTGAGGAGCTGTGGCTGCCCCAACCTGGGAAGTGTCCAAGGCCAGGTTGGACAGGGCTTGGAGCAACCTGGGATTGATGCCTTAGGATTTTAGCTTCTGTATTTTTCATGTATAAGCTCCTGTTTCCAGCATTTTTAGACAAAACAATTCCCCTCTAAGCTCAAACCTCAAGGACACCTTACTGTCTCAGGCCCCAAGATATGTAGACAGCAATGAATTGAGGGCAGCAAACCTGGAGTAATTGACATCATTACCTGAAGCTGTAATTGGAGGATCAAAGCTTGACATGCAAATGGACAGAACTTACAAAGTATGAAAAACTTGTGACTCGCTGTTCATTTTGGGTGCAGCCCCTCAAGTGGGCTTTGTCTGCCCTAAATGCACTTGAAGCCCTTCAATAAATTTAACTGCTTTTCATTCTCTTAACTTTGTCTAGCCTCTTAGGTAAGCCAGTCCAGGCCTCAGGACAGTGGAGGAGCATCCTTTCAGCAACCTCCCAAATGGGCATCTCCACTTGCAACAACCACCTCCTCCTTCCAGTGAGGCCTCTGATGGTCCCTAACCCTTCACAAAGTCAGGCCAGCTCTGCCTCACCCAGGACTTGGAGGAAAATGGATGAGTTCTGTGATCCCTCAAGGCCCTCTCAAGCCACTTTTCTTATTCTGCATTTCTCTGGTACGAGCAGAAATTGTGCCCTCAGTAAAAACAGCTCACGTGTGTCTGAGCTGCCCCAAACCCCTCCAGGGTCTCCTGGCAGAGAAGAGGATTTTCCAGGTGCTCAAGCTGAATTTCCCCCACTGAACTTGGACTATGACCCTTCCCCACCGTGGTCACTCATGACTCCTCTCTGCTTTGCTGCAGTTTTTGGCTTGGCCAAGGCTGTTGGTGTTGTTTTCCCACTCTCCATGCTCAGCTGCTTCCAGACCACCCCAGAAAGGCTCAAGGGAAGGAGTTACAGGCATGGGAACTGCATGGCCTTGCCAAATAAGAAAACTCAACACAGAAAACCCCAAACACCCCAATCAACCCAAAACAAACAAAGAAAAATCCCAGAACACCAGAGGGAAAATATAATTGGCTTTGAAACCTGTCCAAAAACCTCACCAGCAGGGAAAAGGAGGGCTGAAACCATTGGTAGTGTATGAGAAGTGTGGCTGACCCAAGGACTGGCTGGGGAAGGCACAGGAATGTTGGGAGAGGAAGGTTTTTAGGGAAGTAAGATACTGAAAAACCCCAACAAGATGGAAATTAAAAAGCAAAGGGGGAATTTTTTTACCCCTTTAGAGCAGAAGGTTTTCCTGCCCTGGCATTACAGGAAACCTCTGCCATACATTGCCCCCAACACAGATGATTTCCCTGTATCAACAATGGATTCTTTTTCCTCTTCCCTTTCCACACATCATTTACAACACTCTGCAGCGATTTACCAACATCAACTGCACTCCCTGGCACGAAAGCAAGAGAAGAAGCTACAGAAGTGTTCATTCTCCATTTTTCCATGAGGCATTTCCCAGCCTGCCCCCCCTGGGGGTACAGGGAGCAATTCACCTGGTTCAGCCCCCTAAGGATCCCACCTGGGAGGTTGTTGGAGAGCTCTGCCCACCCTCCTTAAATCTGAGCTCTGCAGCAGCTCTTTCAGAGCCCCCTGAGCCATGCAATGTGTCTGAATTAATATGCTGGGATCTGCTTTCTTCAGCAAGGCACGTCACTTCCACTGAAGGCAGGGAGCAGATCAATCAATGTAAAAATTATAAAAAAACCCAGCCCTGTACAGCTCTAGGTCTTACATTCAGCAGGACTGGGTGAGTGAACTGTAAACTCACACTCAGTGCTGCTCTTGGGGTGAAAATCAGGGAAGTTGGAATTGAGACCAACTGTTTGCTCAGATGCTGCTCTTTATCTTCCTGTTAACAGACACATAACAAGACCAAACAGAATGAGGGGGAAAGCTGCTGTTTCCAAGGCTGACCCAAACAGCAGCAAGCTGAGGAATCTTCTGTCTCCCTACAACTCCCTGAAAATTGTGGCCACATGGGGTTTGGGCTCTTCTTCTAGGTAACACCAACAGGATGAGGGGAAACAGCCTCAAGTTGCACCAGGGGAGGTTCAGGTTGGATATCAGGGAAAATTTGTTCCCTGAAAGAGTGGTCAAGAATTGGAAGAGGCTGCCCCAGGCAGTGGTGGAGTCCCCATCCACCACTGTGGAGGTGTTCAGAGCCAAGCAGACAGTGGCACATGACTTAGTGGCTGTGGAGGTGTCCATTCAAAGGATGGATTTGACAATCTCAGAAGTCTTTTCCAACTTTAATGATTCTCCACATTTCCAGAGCCAAGTGGAGGAGAAGAGATATTCCCAGGGTTCTGTGTCCCAGGCCACCACAGGAAATGTTTGGGTTGCTCAATTGCTTTGGAAATTTGCCTCTAGACTTCTAAACAAGCAGACAAGCCAGCACAGAATAAAGATTTATATATATTTATATAAAATCTTGGAATCATAGAAGGTTTGGGGTTGGAAGGGACCTTAAAGCCCATCCAGTTCCACCCCCTGCTGTGGCAGGGACACCTTCCACTATCCCAGGCTGCTCCAAGCTCTGTCCAACCTGGCCTTGGACATTTCCAGGATGGGAAATATATATTTATACACGTGCAGAACCATCCAGTTGCCCAGCCAAGACTTCCTCCAATGCCTCTCCACACTGGTTGGATCCCCATAGTTTCCCCCAGTCACTCTTGGGGCCAGCCTGGCCCCATGGGTGGAGCCACTCAATTCCTTCTCACACAAAGAAATCCATAAAAGTAAAAATTTTTCTGAGGAAAAAAAAGGAGGAAAAAAAGTCAGTTTTGACACGACTTTCATTTAAAGAACTTCTTTTCCTTTTACAAAGGATGAGTGCTTTAAAAATGTCAAAACATTGGATTTATTTATTTATTTATTTGGAGCAAAATGACATTTCACTTGGAAATGTCAGTTAATTTTTAGCTTTGAAAGTTTTACAAGATGAAGCAGTCAAACTGATTTTTCTGACAATACCAAGACAATTTCAATGAACTTGACTGGAACATGTTTTGGGAGAGAAGCGCAGGGCTTGAAGAGGAAAAAAAATCCCCCAAAAAGAAAAAAATCAGTGCTCTTCCAAACCTTTAAAACAACAATAGGGAATGAAAAATATCATTTGAATCCTCAGAAAGCAGTGAAGGAAATTACCAGCTCAAGTGCTTTGTGCCTCATCAGTATTTACAAGTTTTACTTGAAGCAATTAAACTTCCTGAGTGGATTTTGGTGATTGCTCAGAATAGAAAGTCTAACACTGCTCCTCCAGTTCTCCTCGCCTCCTTAATCTGAGGAGAGGTGGGAGGAGAACAGTGGAGAAGGAGGTTCATGGAATAAATGCTCCTGGCTCACTGCATCTCCAGTCCTGGCTCTCCTGGAGCTGCTGGGACCCAGTGTGGATGGGAGATGTTACCCCAAACCTCGATGTTACCCCAAACCTTGATGCCACCTCAGCTGAGACCTCCTATCCATGGGAGCTCATTGTGGAGAAGCTGATGCAATTTAATGAGTGTGGGAATGCTGATCTGTACGTCTCTTGTTAAATAGGAGGGACAGTGACTCCCCACCCACTCTGGGGGAGCCCAAAGAGTGACTGCTGCCAGCCCCAAACCTTGGATCCAGCAGGGATTTGGGGAAGAGTCTGTAAAGGAAGGATGGAGAGGACCTTCACCTCTCCAGGTCACTGGCCCAGCTCTTTGCAGGCCATGGGTTAGGCATCAGGAAGAATTTCTTCATGGAAAGAGTTGTCAGGCATTGGAAGGGGCTGCCCAGGGTGGAGTCACTGTCCCTGGAGGTGATCAGTTAATGTCATAGTCTGGGTGACAAGGTGGTGTTTGGTCACACATTGAACGTGATGATCTTGGAGGTCTTTTCCAACATTAATGAACCTTTGTTAGAACAACAGAACCTCGTTGGTTGGAAGAGACCTTGAAGATCATCTTGTTCCAACCCCACTGCTGTCGACAACAAGGAGAGCTCTCTGACACCTGTGGGCTGTTTTACTGCAAAATGGAATTCAAAATGAGCATGAAGCTTCCCTTTGCAGCCAAGCCATTCACCAAGAGTTTGGAGTAAAGTTCAACCTCCTGCACCAGGAAATCCCAAACTGATAAAGATTTACCACCAACCTCTTTTTTGGGTGATAACACCAAGGCCTGGGAGGGGCAAAGTCTGTGCTGCTGGTCACAGAAATGAGCAATTCCATGGGCAGCCCTGTGTCCCCTGTTGATGCCCAATCCTTGGGACACCCAAAGACAACTCCAGCCAATAAGATAGATTCCCCCCCTACTCTGCTCTACTGTTGGAAAATGTCCACAGAAAGACACAGAGATGCTCCAGGGCTGTAGCCCCTCTGCTCTGGAGACAGGCTGGACTCCCAGCCTGATGGGGTTGTGCAGCCTGGAGAGAAGAAAAGCTCCAGGGAGACCTCAGAGCCTCTTCCAGTGCCTAAAGGGACACCAGGAGAGCTGGAGAGGGACTTGGGACAAGGGCCTGGAGTGACAGGGAAAGTGGGAATGGCTTCCCACTGCCAGAGGGCAGGGATAGATGGGATATTGGGAAGGAATTGTTCCCTGGGAGGGTGGAGAGGCCCTGGCACAGGGGGCCTCTTCACAGAGTGCCCAGAGAAGCTGTGGCTGCCCCTGGATCCCTGGAAGTGTCCAAGGCCAGGCTGGACAGGGCTTGGAGCACTCTGGGATAGTGGAAGGTGTCCCTGCCCATGGCAGAGAGTGGAACTGGGTGATCTTTAAGGTCCTTTCCAATCCAGACCATTCTGGAATTCTCTGATTTCTGTGAGCAAAATCCTCCCTGCAAACAGGGTTTGTGCTGCAGCAAAGAATTTCCCTTGCATGCTCTAAACTCCCATCCGTTTCCATCACTGAACAGTTTGGCTTTAGGACTTGCTGAAGACTTTTTTGCCAGGACAGATCCTTCAGAGCCCTCCAGGGATGTCCTGTAGGGGATCATAAAGTGGACACTGGCACAGGAATGGGCAGTGCTGTAGATTTTGACCCCAGATAAAAGCCAGGCAAAAGCTCCAGCTCTCCACACCTCCAGCTGCTCTCCTGCATTCTCAACTGCAATCCCAACACCTCCAAAGCCACCGAAATGCTGCACGCAATAATCGCCCACTGGAAATATAAAGCCAGCAAGCTTTGTCAATGAATAAGTGTTCCAAAACAGTAAATTAATAAATTCCCCGAATCCATAATAGATACATCTTTGTTCAGCCACAAAGCTTTGATATAAATTGTAGCTTTTTAGGACTGCACTGTCAGAAGCGTAATATATCACCCGAGAGTGGATCTGAGTTCAAAAGTACATATAATAATATAATTAAGATAGCTTGACAAGAATGTATTTTAAAAGTATAAAATACCTGCAGGTATAATGGCTTCATAAAGTCTGTCAGATTTACTTCTGCTGTGCAGAAATTTAAAATGTTTTACTCTAATGCAATGCAAATTAAGCTAAGGATATTCATATAACACAGTCCTGAAAAAAAATGAGGTGGAGAGAGAGAAGAATCAGAAGTCAACAGCAGAGCAAACAAGGTACTGAGCTTTCCAGGCAACTGGGCTGCTCAGTGGAACAAGCAGGAGCCAGCAGAGCTGAGCTCGATGCATCCCTTTCCCGCTGGCAGGGCGGAGGCGAAGCAAACGGATGAGTTTCCTTCCAGGTTTGTGTGATTATCCCAGATTCCTCACCTCGCACTGCAGCACCGATGTGCTTTACAGAATCATTTGCAAATGGAAAGTGATTTTCGTCTTTTTTTTCTTTCCCTTCCTTTGCCGCACTGAACGCTTAAAATAACAGAAGTGTTCGAGGAGGAAGGAACGCACAAGGGTGGAAACCAAATACAACCTTGCTGAAGTTCCTGTACTTTCTTCATTGGGCAGGTTGGGTTCAGCCTTGGAGACCCTCAGGGCACCCCACACCCCCTGCCCCACCGCCAGCCCCTGCCCCAAGGACTTTCCAAGCAGAGTAAATATTTGCCTGTTTCCAGGAAGAAAAGCCATTAAGAAATCAATAGCAGAATGTTAATAAAATACTTTTCACTTCTCAATTTCCTTAGCTCCAATGGTTGTGTTTGGATTTAACTCTGACAGCTCTGCTGAGACACACAAATCCCTCTGACAGCACACGCAGGGAGGGACTTTGCCCCTCCCTCACTTCATATGTGGATTTTTTTTTAAGGCAATATGAACTAATCTCCTTCCTGACAGGAAGACACCGCGTTCAAAGGCCACCATGTGCAGCAGGTGAGTCTTGGCTTCTCTCCTCTGCCATCAACCTGGGTCTGTGCCTCAGTTTCCCCATCCAAACAACTGAGCATGCTCTCCTTGAGGACCCTTAGCAGGATCTATCCAAATCAGGACTCTTTTGGGGTCATCCTTCCCACGCAACAATACTCCTTTGTTGGGACATTCATTCATTTTCCCATCTTAAAGGAAAGAAGTCATCTTTTTAAGCTTTAATATAGTGCCTCAGGGCATTAGGGTTTCTTTTTTCCCTTCTGTTCCCTACTGGAAACAGCTTTAACATTCAGTAACCAATTCCAAGAGGTGGCTTCCAAGAACACAAGACATGAAATATTAAAAAGTTTGCAAGCAACAGCAACACCTACAAGGGTGGAACAGCTCCATTTTTAGCAATATTTGCAACAAAGCTGAGCCTAATTTTTTTTTTTTTTTAAGCTGGGAAGAAAGACAAAGAGTGTGAAAATGAACCAGGCACCCAACACAGAAAGCCAACAGTCCTGCCACTGGACCACTGCTCTTCCTCATCCTGCTGTATCCCATCCTGCCTCCCCTTGCTCCCAAAAAAAAAAAAAAAAAAATCCAGAGTCAAAAAATCCAAAAGCAAAGCAGTGACAGCCAGGGAGGGACTGGGCTCGTCCCTGCGACAGGTGGCAAAGTGCTGGGCTGCAATTGCTGCTGTTAAGTCGCAAGAAAACAAAGATGTCAAGAGTCTACGGGGAGAGCTGGGAGGACGCAAATCAAGATCCATTTCCCGGTGTCTGTGCCAGGTGGAAAAGGGAAGTGTGAGCTGATTAAATCCGCGCTGGCGTCAGATGGGGAGAGGGCTCCTTCCATCTGTTTGCTCGCCAGCGATTCCCGGGCTGGCAGCTCCAAGTGAGCTCATTCTGGCAGCCACAGGTGAGCAGAGCCCAGCCTGGAGCTGCCTGGACGTGTCCAGCCCTTCCTGCCCTGCAAACTGCTCCTGTCTGGGGATCCAGGCATGGAGGGACAGAGCAGTGCTCTGGTTCAGCTTCCTGCTGATCCCTGCGTCCCTCTGTCTCCAGCTGGCCATGGCATGGCTGCTCTACACCCACACCCAGCAAGGCCTTTCACATCCAGAAATCCTCGGTCCTTCCTGGAATGCATTAGGAGTTGCCATTTCCACCTGCAAAGCAGGAACAGGGATGCTGCCCCTCCACCCCACTGCAGGGTGGTTCAATGCAGGTCTGTTTGCCACTGGAATTATTGAATCCTGGGATGGTTTATGTTGGAAAGAACCTTAAACCTCTCCCAGTGCCACCCCTTGCCATGGGCAGGGACAGCTTCCACTGTCCCAGGCTGCTCCAAGCCCCAGTGTCCAGCCTGGCCTTAGACACTTCCAGAGATCCAGGGGCAGCCACAGCTTCTCTGGGCACTCTGTGCCAGGGCCTCCCCACCCTCACAGAGAACAATTCCTACCCAATATCCCATCTATCCCTGACCTCTGGCAGTGGGAAGCCATTCCCCCTTTTCCTGTCATTCCAGGCCCTTGTAAAGAATCTCTCTCCATCTTTCTTGTCAGCTCCTTCAGACACTGGAGGGATGGCAAAGAAGCTTGAAGAGGTCTGTGCTCCTAAAAACCAATGGCTTTTGTCTTTTCTGGCTTTACTGCACACCTTCTTTGTAGTTTGCCCACAGCAAAGATCTCCTCACATCTTGGACAACACCCTCTTTCTATTTCAGGTAAATTATTTATTGCATCCTTCCTCTAGAAAAGCATTCTCCTGGGACTACAGGACAACCAGTCCCTCCAAGCCTGTGACATCCCAGCACCTCATCAGCCCCTCTGAGTTTATCCTCTGCCTTCGCCAGACAGACCTGCAAACTCAGGAGTTTCTCCAAAAGAATTTCCAGGTTTCTGAGAGTGATCCAGCTCCACCTCTGCTGTGCACACATCACACTTCACTTCATCCTTTTGCTGATTTTCTCAGCTGTGCAGCCACCTGAGGTGGTTTTTTTGTTAATCAAATAACCACAACACTCCGGAAGCCAATGCTCTATCAACAGACTAAAAAGACTCTTTGCATCCGAGGCTCTTTTCTGCTGCATGCTCAGTCTGACAACACTTTCTACGAAGGCTAATGCTAAGAAAAAATAATAAAATGCTTTCCTCTATTTCAGCTTTTATTGGCAATCCATTCTCATTAAGCCAAACACATTTGTCTTCATAACGTGTACTTCACAATTACAATATCAAAGGGTTTGTATCTACATAATAAAAATGATCTATAGAATAATACAAGGGGAAAACATCGTAACATAATGTTGTTATTAATGAATCCAATGGGACGTAGGAAGGCGATATTCCCATGGGGCATCTCCAGGCCCTTCACTGCGAGCTGCTGTGGAGTGTGCTTGGGTCTGGGATCAGCACCGAGAGGGGAGGGAGGGCAGATGGGAATGGAATTAAAGGGAGATTCCCCAGTGACAGAGGGAAGGCAGCTCTGAGGGCTATCTGAGCAGAGTGATGGCTCCAAAACCTGCGGGGTGTGAGGCCAACTTTAGCCCCAGCCTTGGCATGACCTGGGCCACAAACAGCCAGAGCCACAGACCACAGAATGTCCTGAGCTGGAGAGACCCACAGGATCATCCAGTCCAACTCCTGTCCCTGCACAGACATCCCAACAGTCCCACCCTGGGCATCCCTGGCAGTGCTGTCCAAACACTCCTGGAGCTCTGGCAGCCTCAGGCTGTGCCCATTCCCTGGGGAGCCTGAGCAGTGCTCAGCACCCTCTGGGGAAGAACCTTTTCCTGATCTCCAATCTAAACCACCCTGACACAGCTCCAGCCATTCCCTTGTCCTGTCCCTGATCCCAGAGCAGAGATCAGAGCTGCAGCCCTCCTGAGCTCTGCCCCCATCTCCTCCCAGTGTCCTTAGCTGCTCCTCAGACCTTTCCCTTCCTAACTCTTCCCCATCCCCATGTCCCTCCCGTGGACACTCACCAGCAGCTTTAGATCTTTCTTGTATTGTGGCCCCCAAAGTGCCCCCAGCACTCAAGGTGAAGCCACCCCAACCCCAAGCAGAGCAGGACAATCCCCTCCCTGATGTCCCCAGGACATGGTGGCCCTTTGGGCTGCCAGGGCACTGCTGACTCATGGCCAACTTGCCCTCAACCAGGACTCTCAGGTCCCTTTTTGCTTCCCTGAGAAAACCCCCTTGTTGCTCTTCTGCAGGAGCCCTGGGTCACAGTCAGCCTCCTGATGGGAACATTTTAGGGACAGAAATCTGGAATTCAGCAGCAGGGGCTGGCAGAGCCCTGTGCCCAGGTGGGTGCTGATCCCCAGCAGCACAAGGATCTGCTCTCCCAGAGGCAACTCAGACACTGGGAAAAGCTTTTCAACACTCAGCCTCTTTAATTCCTTTGTGTCTCCCAGACAGGATTCAGCAGAGCACCAGTGGGTTGATTAAGCTACATTGTACGAGATTACAAAGAACAAGGATAAATAGAAGGGGGAGGTTCCTGCAGTCGGCAAAGACATTTTGGTCCACAAAAAGTGGGGGAGGAGGAAATAACCCTGAGCAAGAAGGCAGGGAGACAAAACTCATCTGCAGCAAATAGGGAGAGACTTCAGAGACTCAGAGCAAGGGGAATGGCATTCCAGAGGCACTTAGCGAGCAAAAATCATCAGAAATGAAAACAGCAATGTTGTTACTAACAATAGTTAATATTTTTAATAATAGCAGCAGTATAAAAGGGCCGGGGGGGAAAGTGCAACATGAGATTTAATCCAAAATTTGTGTTATTTGGCCAAACCTCTGCATTTCCAAGTGGCCAAGGTGGGAGCACAAGAACACTCCCTTGTCTGACCCAGGCTCAATATTCCCAGGGCCAAACACACAAAAAAGGAGCTGAGCCTCTGAGCCAAATTTTGTCATTTAGGAGATGTGCTCCCATTTGTTTTCCACCAAAGTGAGAAGGCAGATTTTGTATAAAAGGGCACATTATTGACTATCATTGGCAGCTGCTGGCCAGCTCCAGGAGTTTAACCAAGATACATGGCTGGCTGCAGCAAAATGCAGCTACCAGAGGGGCTGGGATTGCTTTATCTGAGGCAGCAAAAATAACGAAGCTCACAAATGCAAAAAACCCACCCAATACTATCAAGATTTCAGAAACAGTCCCTAACTGGGAAAAAGCCCTGGGAGATCAGGCAGGCAAGGCGGTGACAGCAATTCATCTCAATAACTTTGACATGCTGCTTGTCGTCCTGTTTTTTCTCCCTTCCCTTCTTCAAACAAACCAACACAAACAGCATTTGAAAGCAGCTGTTTCAAACCAGGAGCTGGAATTTCGGACATCAATGATGTCAAACCGCGGCAATCCAGTGCTTACAAATAAGTTCTCGCCCTGTGACAAGAGAAAACTGATTTTTGCCTACAAGGTGCTTGTTGAGGGAAGTGCTGAGCGGCTGTGGCTCCCTCCTGGCTGGATCTCAGGCGTGGGCAGAGCATGGGATGTT
The DNA here is from genome assembly GCF_008360975.1 of Lichenostomus cassidix. NCBI lineage: Eukaryota > Metazoa > Chordata > Aves > Passeriformes > Meliphagidae > Lichenostomus > Lichenostomus cassidix. The sequence continues at coordinate 1,170,098 of NC_139504.1, read as the reverse complement.
AGGGAATATCCTTCAGATATCAGGGAAAGGCTCTTCCCCCAGAGGGTGCTGGCACTGCCCAGGTTCCCCAGGGAATGGGCACAGCCTGAGGCTGCCAGAGCTGCAGGAGTGTTTGGACAGCACTGCCAGGGATGCATAGGGTGGGATTGCTGGGGTGTCTGTGCAGTGCAGGAACTGGACTGATGATCCTTGTGGGTCCAACTCAGGATATTCTGTGATTTGAGGAAAGCAGAGTGTGTTGCCCTTCACCAACACTCCAGGGAGAAACTCAGGATCAGAACTCTCTGCTCAAGAACACGGCTCTGGAGCTGCCTGCTTTTCACCATATTCATTTTATTGAAAAGGGAAATTTATATAAATAGCCCTCCCTCCCAAATTCTGTTTGTAATCTCCGTGAATAACTATTGCTTTAGGAGGGTAGAACTGCTGACTCCTTTATTTCAGAAAAATGTATTAGAAAACCTTCCCTTTATAAGAAAAAATGAGAAAAACAAAATCAATAGAGTATGAAGGAGCATGAAAAATGCATTTTGGAGTCTCTCTTTTTTTTTTTTCCTTTTTGGTCCAACATTGCTTTCCTGTAAAGCTTCTGCAGAAACACACATTTAAATGTAAATGTTCTGAAAGTAAATGGGTGAGGACGGAAAAGATGAAGAGGAATCGTGAGCCACTTGCAACAGCTCCTTGGGATAAGTAATGCAATAAACAGTGACAGAGCAGGATGGCACATGGGACTTCCCTGGCTGCTCCTACGTCAGTGGAGATGTGTTCCTGCTGGGAGACAACAGCCAGGCTCTGCTGCTGCCCAAAGCCCAGAATCCCAGAATCAGACACTGGCTTGGGTTGGGACGGGACCTTAAAGATCACCCAGTGCCACCCCCTGCCGTGGGCAGGGACAGCTCCCACTATCCCAGGCTGCTCCAAGCCCTGTCCAACCTGGCCTTGGACACTTCCAGGGATCCAGGGGCAGCCACAGCTTCTCTGGGCACCCTGTGCCAGGGCCTCCCCACCCTCACAGGGAACAATTCCTTCCCAATATCCAATCTAACCCTACTCTCTGGCAGTGGGAAGACATTCCCCCTTGTCCTGTCCCTCCACCCTCCATCCCTTGTCCCCAGTTCCTCTCCAGCTCTCCTGGAGCCCCTTCAGGCACTGGAAGAGGCTGTAAGGTCTCCCCAGAGCCTTCTCTTCTCCAGATGAACGCCCCCAGCTCTCCCAGCCTGGCTCCAGAGCAGAGGAGCTCCAGGCGTGAAGCATCCCCATGGGCTCCTCCAGCAGCTCTACATCCTTCCTGAGCTGGACACAGCTCTGCAGGTGGAGTCTCACCTGAGAGAATCAAATCCCTCAGCTCCTTGTGGCTACAAAGGTGCGAGTTTAGGGGACAACCCTTTGAAGCTTTTAGCAAAACAAGCTCACAGCTCAATGGGATGGAAAATAATAAAATCCAGGGAGCCATTGCTCACAATAGGCAAGAAAGCAGAAGGTCAAACACAACAACAAAAAGACCACCCTGTGCTGTAATTCCTAGATTTCCATGGATTTCCCTGAGCTGAAAGGGACATACATGGATCATTGGGTCCAATTCTTGGCCCTGCACAGGACAATGCCAAAAATCCCACTCTGTGCCTGGGGGTTGTCCAAACACTTCTGGCTGACCTTCACTTGCTCAGACAGTTTTCAGCCTTCGACAGAGCAGGTCAGAGCCTGGCATCTGCCCCACCCCAGGTCCAATCCAGTGCATCCCCAGCCCTGGCAACACACCATCCCTGAGCATCTCCCAGGGTCACTCCACCAGCCCTTCCAGCCCTCATTAGCAGGAAGGAGAGGGAATTAACCCCCCCAGCTGCTCGGGAGGTATAATACCAGATCTAATTTCATAGACACTGTATATAGGCCACAAGCCTATAATCATAATAATACAGATGTGAGATACAGATGTTCCCAGCGCCAGCCTGGGTGTATCCTGTTAGAGCAGTGACTCAGTCTGGTGCTAAAGCTGAGCTAATACCAAGCTCCTGAGAGGATTAATAGACATTAACGGGGCATTATCCAACCATTAAACACACTTGGGATCGTGCGCCGCCAGCCCTAATGCTTCCCGTGGCCTCGGTCATTGCCAGCAAGGTCAGGGATGCTGAGCTCCCCAGCTGCACACAGCAGCCAACGAGCTGCTCCTGAGCACCATTCCACACCCCGTCCATGCTGGCATCTCCTGGAGAAAGGATCCCCCAAGAGGGCAGGGATTTGGGGGATCCCCACCCCAGGAGCTGCTGCCTCACTTCTGTCTTGCCAGACTCCTCTGCTAGAGCCGGCACCAGGCCCAGGGAGGAAAGGGAATTGGTTTTTAGGAACAGCCAATATGCTCAGGTGGTGGCAGCTCTAAGGTTGGCACAATTCCTGTCCCACCTGGCAGCGACAGGCTCAGACTGAGGAGATGAGAGGAAATGGCCTCAGGTTGTGCCAGGGGAGCTTTAGATTAGATATTAGGGAAAATTTCTTTGTAGAAAGGATTGTCAAGCATTGGAACAGACTGTACAGGGAAGTGGTGGAGTCACCATCCCATGGAAGTGTTCAGCAAACAGTTGGGAATGTGGGTTAGTGGTGAACGTGGTGGTGGGGCTCAGTTGATGGTTGGACTTAATGATCTCAAAGGTCTTTTCCTTAGCAACTTTCCTTTTTCCTTTCCTTCCTATCTCAGCAACCCTGTGACTCCCTGACCCCCTTGGATGTAAAGAATTAGACACCATTCCCCCCACATCTCCAGGAGAAAACCTGTTCCTGCAGAAGAAAGGGGAACATTTTCCTACAGGAACAGAAGCCCTGATAAAGGCAGAGGACAGCAGATGGGAAGCAGTGACTGTTGAGGCAATTTCTCACTCATTTCCTCATTATTACAAAAAGGGAGAAGAGCTTTCCAAGGGCTTTGTTCATAAGGCTCCTCTCTTGACCAACCCAGAGAATTATTCCCCTCTCCAGAACCAGCACTAGAACAACTTTTCATGAGCCTCCACATCTCCCCAGAAACCACAGCCCATGAAGAAACCTTGTGATGTGAGAACTGAACCACCCAGACCAAATATTCAACACTTCACCTGCTGGTAGAAAATGCCAGGGTTCAGTCCCATCAGAACTGGGGGCATGACATGAAACTTGTAATTACAGAGGCAAACGAGCACTGCTTTAGCAAAAGGAATAAAATCCAATCAGGCAGCAGTGGAAACAGGCTTGCATTATCCTGGTTTCACAGGCGGGAGGGATGTGCCTCAGCCAGCACAGAGCACCTTAAATAAAAGAACCTGAAACACTCCATGGCCAGCAATTGTCCCATTGACCACTTCACCTGGTTTATCATCATACACTGCTTTTCCCTTCTACCTTTATTCAGGTCTTTCAGCATCTATCTCGCAAGATTTATTGCTGAACATCAATGAGATTTTCTCTTCCTTACTCGGCTCTGAAGGAAGGGGGAAAAAAAACCCTCTTGAAATTATTTGTATTCTTCCATATAATACCTCTTTCAGAGACCCATCAGAAAAGTCCTTTACAAGCGAGGAAATAGCCAATATTTTAGAATCTGCAGCGAGGCGCTTCAGCTAAGCTCACTTTATTGTAAAATTAGATGTCATTGTGAGAAGTACCCATATAAATACAAGTGCAAAGGGCCCTTGTGCTAATGCAGGAGCCAGGGTAACAATGTGCTATTTCTACCTGTCTGCAAAAAACTTCCCTTGATAGCTTCTCCCATATAATACACAGCATATTTACATCCAGCATTAAATAAATATTATGCAAAGAGTACCGCGCTCTAATATCCAAGTGTATTTATGGAAAGCTAAATTATATCGCCGAGTTTATTTTAGCCCTAGAAAGCCCCGTGGGGAAAAGATATTGTGCATCTTAAAAGGTAAATGTAAGCTCTTCAAGAGAAAGGAGCCTTTACTGGAAGCAGCACATTGTACCTGGGTAAATCTTGGAGCAATTACACAGCAAAGTTTTCTTTGATGAGGCAGAGATGTGATGACATGTAATTACTTTTTCAATGCTGCACTGTGTGTTTATCAAAATGTTAATGCAAGCATAATAACAGGCTGTATGTTTGTGCCGAGAATGTCAGAGCCTCCAGATGTCAATCACATCTGAAAATAAAATTGCAAATAAGTAGGGAGGCTTGATGGCACAAGTGACAGCCCGGTCCTCGGGCGGCTGACAGGCACCAGCTCCCTCTCCCCTGGCGCTTTGTCACTGTAATGCACCTAATGGAACAGAGATTCCTTCTATTAACCCAAATGGAACAGGCTGGCTCCAAAGTGAGCTAAGCCATGCATGGCCATGGACAGAGGAGGCTGCTAATGAGCACTTCTGTAGGCAAAGTTTGTTGGGCTTCTCATTTCCGCTGTCCCTCTCATTCTGCGCAGACCAATATTACTGAGCTCCTGCCATGGAAAAACAACCTGAAGCAGCTGCATTCCCAGGTGAGGATGGAGGATTGGAGCCTGGGTGAGGAGCCCACAACACCCCGAGAGCCAACAGCACCTGCCACAGCAGCCATGGAGCAATCATAGAATCATGGAATGCTTTGGCTGGGAAGGACATCAAAGCCCATCTTGTTCCACCCCCTGCCATTTCCACCGGACCAGCCTGCTCAACCTGGCCTTGAACACTTCCAGGGATGGGGAGTCCACAACCACTCTGGGCACTGTTTCTCACCACCCTTATAGTAACAAATGTCTGCCTAATATCTCATCTAAACCTACACCTTCAGCTTTTCTTTCTTTAAATTTTCTTAGCTCCTATCAAAAATTAGCTTTATTTTTTTCCCCTATAGTATGAAAAAAACATGACTGGAATGCTTTTACTAATGATGAGGTGCAACACCTGAATTTCCAACCCTCTCACACTCAATCCCACACCAGGTGTCCAGGCATGTGCTGGAGGGAGAGCCAGGCACGCCCTTGGAGCCCAACCAGCAGGATAATCAATGGGATGAGTGGGCAGAGAGCTTTGGAAAAACATGCAAATAAAGCCAGGGGGGATAATGCCAGGATGGGAAGAATGGCACCTGGCCTTCCCAAAGCTCCCTGCCCATGGAAAACGGCAATCTTGGAGAGCAGAGCAGCAGCATTTGGGTCCAAACATCTTGAAGGCGGCCTGAGCATCTTGGAAATACAGCTGACAGTTGCTTGGCAACTGCAGTTACAGAAAGATTTTCCAAGTAAGCAGCAGGCTGAGGGAAGTTTAGCATCACAGGCAGTCAATAATCCCAGTTTGCGGCGGGTGAGAGGAGCGAGAGGGGAATTTCTAACAACCCTTTCCCCAGAATAGTGAAGACACCTCGTGGGGATGCATGTGAGGCCATTTGATCCCAGGGAAGAGGAGAGATTTGCTGGGACAAGGCAGCAATGGACAAGTTGTGTCTGTCTTTCCAAGAGGGCGACATGAGAACCTGGAGTTAGGATGGGACTCCAAAAAAGAGATTATTTGCTCTGCAAATCCCCTCCCCTACCTGTTCTCTGGCTCAGTAGAGTCAGGAATTTTGGATTTCAAGGCTTTGTACATCACAGCAACCCTGAGCAAAGGCAGCGTTTCGAGAGCAGGAGGCTCCGTGACAGCTCCTGCCTTTCAGGAGGGATGGAATAGTCAGTTGTCAGCAGGAAAGCATCCAACTAGCTCTGTAACAAATGCAGACAGCACTATTGAAACCATCAAAACAGCCAACGAGTCTCACTTGAGCAAATATACTGACGAAAGGCAGGAGGAAATAGCAAAGCTCACGCATTTTTCATGGTAAACGGCTTAATCCTCAACAAAAGAAAATAGGGAATAACCACTTGTTGAGGGATGATGTGCCACGTGCTGATTCAAGGCTGGACAAAACACTGAAACATTGGTTTCATTTATCCTTCCAGCATGGTGACAAAATTGCTTAGCAGAAAATTATTGCCTTCAGAGGGCTGCTGGTGACGGCTGACTGAGCTGATGATGTGGAAATCGCACCTCAGATCAGTATTCAAAAAAAACCAACAGAATGGAATAATAATAATTTAAAAAACCCAAACAAGCTTTTCCTCTCTCCTCTCTTGTTTCTCCTCCCCATTCCAAGAGTTCTTGGCCACAGCCCTTCGGCAGATCCCTGCACTAATGCCTGGGACACTTAACCTTTGTATTTGCCACTCAGCAGCTGAAAAATGAATCCTTTTTTACTCTTTTTTGTGGAGTAGCTTTGGGAGCTGCCAGCAAATTGAGTGTCATTTGGACACTGACATGAAGAATTCCGTAAGAATTCACCAGGGCCTTGCGAAGGACGTCATCATCATCATCATCTTCACCGTGACCTTGGGAGCATCCGAGTTAATGTTTACAATCCTGCTTAATAGGCTCCTTGCAAGTTGAGCCTGCAACATGACAGCCTCACTACCCTGCCTAAAAATAAAGGATAGAGCTTTTCCAAGGAGCTGCCTCTGGGAAGCTGCAGCCAGCACGAGAGATCTGAGATGTGTCTGACAAGGCAAGATCTCGCCTTCCTCAAAGCAAGGGCCTTACAATGCAAAATGTATTTATATTTTGGTGCTGCTCTCCGGAGCAGGTGTTAGATAATTCAGTAATTAGTATGCACATCTAACTTCATTGCAGCCTCTGTTGATCTCTCAATTAGAGTTAGCTGGGTCCTCTGAAGTTTGCAGTAGTTAATTAGAGCATTATTGAACAGCCAGGCTCCGCGGGAGAGCTCTGCCAGCAGCTGCTGGCTGTGGCCCACACGGTCCTGACCCCCTTGTGTCCAGCTAGAGGAGTGGGAATTCTGACCCACACTGCTGTGGGCATCCCCTGCTATGACCAGCCACATTAGGTGATCCTTCAGGTCGCTTCCAACCCAAACTATTTGGAGATTTTATGAGATACCTTGAAAAGCTCTGCTTTGCTGCCATTAATATTTGGGGGAAAAAATGCAGGGAAAAGAATTTTAATCCAGCACCACTGAGACCAACAGGGAATAAAACAAACCATCCCTACAGCTTTCAGTGCAGGACTCAGACCCAACAAGGCCAGGAGCAGAGAGAGGGGGAGTTTAACAGTGGGATGCAACACAAAAAGAAGTTCACAACATGGACAACATACATTGGAGCTATTTTCATAGAATCATGGAATCCCAGACTGGTTTAGGTTGGAAAGGACCTTAAAGATCTTCCAAACCCTAAAGATGTTCCATCCTACTGCCATGGGCAGGGACACCTTCCACTATCCCAGGCTGCTCCAAGCCCTGTTCAGCTTGGCCTTGGACACTTCCAGGGATCCAGGGGCAGCCACAGCTTCTCTAGGCACCCTGTGCCAGGGCCTCCCCACCCTCACAGGGAACAATTCCTTCCCAGTATCCCATCCATCCCTGCCCTCTGGCAGTGGGAAGCCATTCCCTGTGTCCTGTCCCTCCATCCCTTGTCCCAAGTCCCTCTCCAGCTCTCTTGGAGCCCCTTTAGGCACTGGAAGAGGCTTTAAGGTCTCTGTGGAACCTTCTCTTCTCCAGGCTGAGAAGCTCCTGGTTTTTTTTCTGAATACCTGAACAAACCACAGCCAGCAGTTTGAAACCCAGTTCCCAGTAAATAATTGAAGGTGTGATGTCAGCTCCAACGCCTGAAACCTGTTTTTGTGAAGCTCCCGATAATCACTGAAGTACAGCTTAGCATTTATCCTATAAATATTAGAGAAGGCGTGTGTGTACATCATTTCACATTCCAAAGGCAAGCCTGTGAGCTGAACTTTAGGGAAATCCACGGGAAGAATACAAGAAGCACGGAGAGACGCACGATGCAACATGATCAAAACCAAGAGGTTTTTCAAACGCTTCTCTCAAACACGGCTGATGATGTTTACAAGAGCTTTTCCTGCAGGAACACTGGTCTTTGGGGACATGGCAGAACGTATTGTCCAGGTGCAAGGTAAATAAACACCCTAAAAAGGCAGTGCCCATGGGAATCTCTTGGAGACTCCAGAATTTCATTCCGGAGGATTAAGGTTTTTGATATGGATGCAGAGCAGACGTGGGGCCACAGCAACGCTGTGAGACCCAGAAAGCAGCCAAACTCAGAGCTTTGAGGCAGCAAAACTCCTTCAAACCTTGAGAAAAGAAGCCACGTTTGATGCACATCCCCAGCCAAGCTCCAGGGCTGCTTCCCAAATTCCCAGTGTTGCCCAGAGGATGTCACCTGTGGAGAAGCCCCATTAGCCCAGACAAAAGGCCCACGTGGCACATTAGGAGCTTCAACACCTGCTATCAGGAGCAAGTTCCTTTCCAGGTGGCTTTATCACTGACCTCCAGATGGAGGTGAGCTCCACGGCAGGCTCCGAGCAGGGCTCGGGGAGAGGCATAAACAAAAAGCCATGTTTTGAAAAATTAAGGAAGCAATTTAGAAGTGGATAATTAGATCTCCTTTTCGTGCTGCACTGGGAAAATTAAATTACTTTTTTATGAAGGTGTGTGTATCAGCTCTGAGAGTATTGTAGGGAAAGATTATTTTTCTAATATTCCTTCTCCCTCCCCCCCGCCCCAATTCCCCAGCTCTCTGCTCCTCACGCATCCAAGGAAGTGGCACTTGTAGCCTTCAGCTGTGGCAGGCGTTCATCTCCAATAATTGCGTTTGCTGCATAAATTGCCAGTGACACGGAGAATAAAATTAGTTTAAAATGAACCCAAATGGCAAATCTCAAACAAGTATCAGATGGAGGAACTCATTAATCCTCATTTCGAAATGGGCAGAGCGTTGGGGCGGCCAAGCCGGCCCCAAGCCTGACGGGAGGGTGGGTTCTCTTTGGAGATGGTGATGGAGCTCAGTGAGGTGGACCAAACTTCAACAGAGGTTCTCGTCAATGTGGAACTGCTGCCTGTTGAGGCATGGATTTCACTCTGCTTGGAAGAACTCTCCCCACAGCCCCATGATGAAGAAGGAGCAGGTGAGCATCTCCACCTTGCACTGCCCAGCTCTTCTCAGGGGACAAGAAACTCATCCAAGCCCCTCAGCTGGCAGAGCTGCCCATGAACCACAGCCCAGCAGGCTCCTTCTGCCTGGCTTCTGCATCCAACAGCTCCTTGGAGGGAATGCTACAGCCTCCTGGGCACTCACAGAATCACAGAGCTGCTGAGGTTCAGAAAGAACTTTCAGATCATGAAAGGGAACTATCAACCCAACACCACCTCCATGTTCAGCACTGGGCCATGTCCTCGTGTGCCACATCCACATGTTTTCTGAACATTTCCAGGAATGGGTACTCAGCCTTGGCAGCCTGTCTGAGTGCTTGACAATCCTCTGGGTGTAGAGACTTTTCCAACATCCAATCTAAATCTCCCCAGGCACAGCTTGAGGCTGTTCCCTCTCCTCTTGTCCCTGTTCCCTGGGAGCACAGCCTGATACCCCTGGCTGTCCCCTCCTGTCAGGAGTTGTACAGAGCCAGAAGTTTCCCCCTGAGCCTCCTTTTCTCCAGGCTGAGCTCCTTTCCCAGCTTCCCAGCAACTCCTGGGGCTCCAGCCCCTTCCCAGCTCTGCTTCCTTCCCTGGGGCTCCAGCCCCTCAATGTTGTGAGACTAAAACTGCCCCAGGACTAAAACTGCCCCAGGACTGGAAGTGCCTCAGCAGTGCCCAGTGCAGAGGGGACAATCATTGCCCTGGCTCAGTGGCCACACTGTGGCTGGTACAAGCCAGGGGCCATTGGCCTCTTGCCCACCTGGGCATACCTGGCTCATGTCCAGCCACTGCTGGCCACCACTCCCATGTCCTTTCCCCCTGGGCACTTTCCAGCCATTTCACCCAGCCTGGAGCTCTGCAGAGGATTGGTGTGACCAAGGGCAGCACTTGGCACTTCACCTGCCACTCAGATGCACTTTGCCCTCCCACACAGAGTTTCTGGTACTGCCTGGCCCTGGGCAGAGATCCTGGATCGTGTCCCCACCATGTCCGTTCCCCACGCTGGGTTGCTGAGCTGCTTGTGCTGACTTTCTTTAATGAGGTTTATTGTTTGCGCTGCATAATTTTCAAAGGCATGTCACCCACTTGGAGATGGCCCTCAGATCTCCAGCTCGGGGAGGGGGAGGGTCCTTTGAAGCCGCAGTCATTAATTCAGGAGCTGGTTTCTGCAGTTAAGAGCACACGTGTTTGAAGCACACAGAAGCCACCGTGGAGACATCTGAGAGGTGTCCCATGATACTGCACATTAGACAGAGCGATTATAAAACTGCCAGGCCTGCCGTCCTTCCCTGCTTTGTAACTTCCCTCCAGATATCAAAAAAAAATTGTCTAGAATATCAAAATATCACTGTCTGGCTCTGATGATGATCTTAGGACTAAAGACCACACGGAACAAAGATTTCACTTTAATTATCAGCAGATCCATTTCTCCTAACCCGGTTGTTGAAAATAAAACAAAACCAAAACAAACCACAAACAAACAATAAAAAAACTCTCTAAGAACTTCACACAGGCAGCTGGGAAACTGAAGTGTTGTGAAGCTGAGAAGTGAAAGTGTTCAGAAGATAGGAATTTAGACAGGCACAGTTTTGTTTTTAACATTCCCAGTGGCTTTCCACCTCTTTACTTGTAGTTACACTAGAAAGAAAACTGTCCTGGTTGCACCAGCGCTGTTCCTGACACTGTCACCCCTAGACTGCTCCCTGAATCCCAAGCCTGCCTTCCTGTACATGTGCCATTCATCACCAAGGCAGGATGAACACATTATTCTCTTTATTAAGAGAGTAACTGATCACCTGTACACATGAAAATACCCAGAGCACAGCTGCCTGCAGGGATTATTCCTTGGTCAACCCATCTCTTATTCTTAGCTTCTCCCTAGAAACTGATCTTCCAGAAGTTTTAGCTTTGAGGAAAGGACTCATGAGTGCTTGGGGATAAAAGCCTCAGCATTTGTCTTTATTTTCCCTTTATTTCTTCCCTTTATGTCCTTTTTATGAGTTGCACCAGGGAAGGTTTAGATTAGATATGAGGGAATATTTCATCATGGAAAGAGTGGTCAAGCACTGGCACAGAGCGCCCAGGGCAGTGGTGGAGTCACCAAACCTGGACGAGTTCAAAGAACAGCTGGAGGCACCTGAGGCTGTGGTTTAGTGGTGAACAGAGAATTACAGAATTATTAAGGTCAGAAAAGACCTCCAGGATCATCGAGTCCGACCTGAGACCAATGCCCACCTTGTTGCCAGCCCAGGGCACTGAGTTCAGCCCTTCCTTGGACACCTCCAGGGATGAGGACTCCAAACCTCCCTGGGCAGCCCCTGTCAATGCCTGACCACTCTTTCTAGGAACAAATTCCTCCTGATGTCCAACCTGAACCTCCCCTGGCCCCCTGAGGCTGTTTCCTCTCAGTCTCTGCTTGTTCCCTGGGAGCAGAGGTCTCTCCCATGATGGTTGGACTTGATCTTGGAGTGTTTTCCAATCCAAATGATTCTAAGATTCCATGATTTATTTTTGGCAGCACAGGTGAAGGCTCTGACCCCAAATCCATGACTCAGCCTTATGCAAGGACCACCTTTTAGGCAGAGCCACCACCACCAACTGCTGCAGGAGGAATTCCCCTGCAATTCCCCCCAGCTCTCCCATGGTTTCCCCCAGACCCCAGCAGTGGGAACCTCCCTCACACAGGGCACTAGAGAACCCAACAGTCACAATCCCCCCACAAAAACCCTCTTTACATTCCGCAGACAACAAGAGCCACATTAACAAGCTGCCAGCGGAGGGAACCAAGCTGCTGCTGCTCATTATGGCAGGAAACTTCTCCCCCTGTTCCAACGTGGGCGAAGCACCACTGGCCCCGGTATCACTCAGGCATTTATTTTTATATACCTCAGCAATATGTAGCAATTAGCAGAGGTAACACTAATTAGATGTTACATTGTAATGCAAGTCCCTCTAAACTTAAGTCATAACATACCTCGCTCCTAATGACTGCAAGGTCATTTTGGTATTCCGCATAATCGCTTGGATGCTAATGAATCGTTTGCTATGCATGGGAACATCCCAGCTTTTCCCTGGGTGGTTTTCACCATTTACCAGTGGACACTTGCTTTAAATTGCTGCTGAGCCTAATGTGGTCTTGAAGAAGCCACCTAAGCACCCCGATTAATTGCAGCGTTTCGTGGCTCCCAAGAAAGCAAGACCCCATGGCAAACCTGCTCCGAGGGCAGGGAAATGCGTGTTTGAAGGGATTAGTTTGAGATTAGGATGGCATGAGACTCCAGGAGGCAGAAAACCTGAATTTCCTTTGTGCCTCGTAATGGAAAAAGCTGGAAGACAACAGGCTTACAGCCAGCTTAGTGCTGTTCCTGTGTCTTTCCCATCATCTATGTCCTAATCTCCTTAGGAGTCAGCACGCCACGTTAGGAAGCCACACTTTGATTCCCTCAGTTTCCCAACCTACAGCCACCACCAGAGCTGAAAAAACTGGAAATGGTGGCATTTAGCAAAAGTACATTCATTAAAAAATTTGAAAACAACATTCATGGGCTTTATAATTAGCTTTTTAATTAATTTCCTATTCTCCTCTAATTATGCTGCTTGCAAAGAAAAATTATAAGAGCTGTAATTGTTTTACTAAAAGCAACTGGATTATTCCAAGACTGAAACCATCCATGCCATAGGCTGTGGGAATGGTGGGAGCCCCAGGCTGCCTTGTTGGTTAGGGGAAACTAGGATGGTCCATGGACATCTGGGCTCTGATGGGATCCTGATGGGATCTCATGGTTTAGAGCAGAGAGCATTGTACATGGGCCTGTACACGTTCCTTTGGCTGGGAATTCACCCAGGAAAAGGCCCTGCCCAGCCTGCAAGATGTGCAACAACTCAGTCCAGGACAGACTTCACTTCTAAGGACTTCCCTCAAGCAAAACCAAAAAGACAATTTGTATCCTGTCTTCAGTACAGAATGGAAACAGAATCTTGGAATGGTTGGGGTTGGAAAGGACCTTAAAGCTCAGCCCATTCTAATGCCCTGCCATGGGCAGAGACACCTTCCACTATCCCAGGTGGCTCCAAGCCCTGTCCAGCCTGGCCTTGGACACTTCCAGGGATCCAGGGGCAGCCACAGCTTCTCTGGGCACCCTGTGCCAGGGCCTGCCCACCCTCACAGGGTACAAATCCTTCCCAATATCCCATCCATCCCTGCCCTCTGGCATTGGGAAGCCATTCCCTGTGTCCTGTCCCTCCATCCCTTGTCCCTAGTCCCTCTCCAGCTCTCCTGGAGCCTCTTTAGGCACTGAAGAGGCTCCCTGGATCCTTCTCGTCTCCAGGGTGGAGACCCCCAGTTCTCCCAATATTTCCATGATGGGAAAGTGCATCAAACCAGGAGACAGGGAAAAACGTAAAGAAGTTTTGAATCTCTGGCTGGAGGCTGGGTATGGCAGGCAATAAAATCAGAGTGAACAAATGACTCATGACTTATCTCCTGAACTATGGTCACTCACTAAAAATCCAAGGAGAAGCCATGCTGGGATGCATTTTCCAGTCCCCGAGAATCAATGCCTGCAGTAACTAAAGCACTTTAACATTAGCTGGAGTGAGCTGCTACCATTCCAGGCTCTGCAGTGTTCCATCTTTAGGCTCTGAGTGGAGTGTCTGGAGTGTCTGGATGGATCCAGCCTGGCTCTTGCCACAGGGGTCACGAAGTCCAGCAGAAGCTGGAAGCATCTCCTCGCATAAATCAACGGGCTTGAACTTGCTGAGAGAAATTTGCCAACGAAGAAAAACACACTGAAAGCAGATGGAAGAAATCCTTCGACCCCGACTACAAGTCCCTGGAGCAGAGGCTTTGTGATTTTAAAAGCAATTTAGGCAGATTTGCCTGCCCGTTTGGATAGGAAGGCAGGAGCAGGTAGGCAGCTAAATCCCTCAGACCGCTTCCTGCATCCCAACCCGCGTCTTTAGCGTGACTTAAGCCAAGACTCTGCACAGTGCAAACGCCAAAATAATCACGCCGGCAGGATTTTGAAATTCAAAAGAGCCCTTTTTGCAACCCGCCGAGCTGAGGGAGTTCAGAGGCGGCTCTGTCGCTGCACTGGGGTCTGAGCGCCGACGAGAGGGTGCTGCAGTGGATTTGCTGGTTGAGAGAACAGTCTATTCTCATGCTCAGATAATGCAGAAATAAAGTGCATTTGTAACAGACAACAAAAGGATTATCCCCCATTCATTTCAAAGCACCTTTCATTCCACTCAGGGATTACATTTTCCTTTACTTATCTTGCAAATGGTTTTTCATAAGAGCGCGTGGCTTATGGCAAATACCAAACTGTGGTTGGGACAATGAGAGCGTGTTCTGCAGGAGAGAGATCCTGCTCCCAGCACAGTCACTGCTGTAATCTACTGCCTCACAAGGGCCACTCTTCTCAAGAGGAGAGGCGGATCAGCTGGGAAGCCTTGGCACACTTCAGATTTGGGGGAAGTTTGTTACAAGTGCAGCTTCAGCTTTCTCATCTTGTCACTGGAGGAGAACAACAGCGCTTCGCACTTCTGTCGGGTCCATCTGCCCAGAATCTCAAAGCACTTCTGCAAACATGAATCCCATCCAGTAAACAAAATCTAACCCTGCATGGCTTCTTGGCTTGCTGGAAAGCAATAGCTTCTGCATTTCTCTGTGTCTGGGAAACTGGTGCACCATGGCAAAATTCAAGTGAATTCAAAATTCAGTCTCCACATGCAGGAGAATCCAGGGCAGAGACACCCAAAGCCTGTTGCAACCACCCCACCTCCCCTTTTCCAGTGAAAATCTGCAGGTCAAGAGGATTGACACGACTCTGCTCCAAGAAAAACTCAACACTTGAACCATTAACACCAAACTAGGGGCCACTGGCAAGAGCTGTTTCCCCCAGGATCAACAATTCTCATCCCATTGACTCAAAAATTTAGGATTTTACAGACTATGAGAAAAGTTTGCGTAGTCCCAGCCCAGATGTGAGCAGTGAGTGGGGAATACCAGAGCTGGGCTCTGCGAGACAGGGAGCAGGTCAAGGGAGGTGCAACTCACTGGTACCAATTCTCCTGCCTCTTTCTGCCTCTCACTAATACAGAATTCAGAGTTTCTCACAAAAAGAAAATAACCTGGGGATGCAGCAAGCAGGTGGTTTGGTGCTGTCTGTAAATCAATGACTCCTGGAGAGTTATGATTGATTGGAGCTGGGGAGGGGACACCTTTCCATGCCTGAAAGACAGATAGTCCTGCTCACTCCATCTTAGCTTTCCAAGTAAAAATGGGGAAGAGCACAATGCTTGCCATTACGGTGTCACTCAGCCAAAAAATAACCCCCCACGTTTGTCAGCCCCCACCCTAGCAGAAAGCATTCAGTTATCTCTCCTGTCCTGCTGTTCCTGATAAAGTAAATTACAGCATCATCGAGGAGCTGTAGGAGCAGCACTGCTCTTCACTGCTGCTCCCTCATCATTTATTCCCCATTGCCACCTCCAGAACCCCAAAATGCTGGTGTGATTTTACCTGTCCCCAGAGAGATAGCAGAGCCACAGGAGCATAAACACCACTGCTGGGAGGATTGGATTTTCTCAACAACACATGAGCTGCTCCTTTTGATAACTGAGGGCAGCTGGGCACAGCAGAGTTGCACAGGGGGCATGGAATTAAGGGAAAAGTGGGAAAATATCCCACTGCAGGGGCAGCTGGTCCCCACACTCCTGCATCGATCCCAGCAAGCCCAGAGTCTCCAGTGCAACCTGTAACTGGAGGCAGGAGCTGATGCACAATTGGCCCCGTTTGCCTTCTCATTGATCAGCCACTTTCAGCTCTGTGTTTATGGAACTATTTGGTCTTGTACAAGACCTATGGGGCTCCCCCCGCTCCTCCCCCTTCTTTGTAATGGATTGAAATTTTTAAAGGAAAAAAGAAATCCAGACAATACGACCACACTCTGCAAATCAATGCATCTTGTGGATAATAATACCCGAGATTTATGTAACACTTAATGTTTGCAAAGTGCCTTGGAAAAAATAAATTAACCTGCAAGAACTGCATTGCAATAGGGAAGTGTCACCATGCACCTGCCGTGGGGAGGAACGGAATAGCAGGGATTGAAACAAGGAAAGTTTGAACTGGTGCTGTTCTAACCACTGGACTGGGCTGTCCTGGAGACCCTGCATCGATCCCTGCAAGCTGCAGAAATTAAAGATTATGCTACAGATGCCCAGTGATACTTGAGTCAGGAGACCAAGGTTTAAGTACAGCTTAAGACCAAACTCATGAGAAAACATCTGAAGCACTGGAAGCCTTGGATGACTCAACACACCCTTGGGTCATGGCCAAAGTCACAGCCTTGTTTAAACCATCCAGGTCTGGGACAAGCAAAATGCCAGAGGTGGCTTGGATCCAACCCCAAAGTTGGAGAAAAAAGGGCAATGAACTTGGGGAAAGTCTGGAGAGTCAGTCCTGTGATGAGGAGTGGCTGAGTGGGCTGGGAAAGGAGCTCAGCCTGGAGAAAAGGAGGCTCAGGGGGACCTTGTGGCTCTGCACAACTCCTGACAGGAGGGACAGCTGGGGGGTCAGGAGGGAACAGCCTCAGGCTGGGCCAGGGGAGATTCAGGTTTGAGATCAGAAGGAATTTCTTCACTCAAGGAGTTGTCAGGAAGGGTCTGCCCAGGGAGGTTTGGAGTCCCCATCCCTGGATGTGGCACTCAGTGCTCTGGGCTGGGGACAAGATGGGGATTTGGCACAGGTTGGGCTCGAAGGTCTCTGAGGTCTTTTCCAACGTCAGTGATTCTGGGATTCTCTGAAGGAACAACAAACACCAGCACAAAAGGTGCTCAAACCATCCAGGCTGGCTCCTGGGCTCACCAGGCAGGGGTGCAGCAAAAATACCATTTTGCGCTTTGCCAAAAGCTGGTGACTCCCTGCAGACACACCTGTACCTACAGGAGCAGCTGGAGCACCCATAGGTGTCCAGAGAGATGTCCCACACTGCTCCACAGCACAGTGCTGACCTCTAGGAAGGAGGCTGAGCCCTGGGCCCTGGAAGGGGCTCTAAGTTCTCCCCAGAGCCTTTGCTTCTCCAGGCTCTGCCAGCTCTCCCAGCATTTCCGTGATGGGTAACTGCCTCACACCTCGAGGGAGGGAAGAGTGTAAAGAAATTTAACAACCTTGCTGCCTCCATGTCCCCAGACCCGCAGCCCATAGGTGATGTGCATATCTCAGGCAGGGAAAACCACCACATCCCTCCCTCCTGTGTGCAGAGCTCCCTGTCCCAGGAGAGGCAGCAGGAGAGCCTTCCCATCTGTAAATATGGGATCAATGTGCTCGCCAGAAGATGGATTAGCTGTGCAGATGTTGGTGCTCTTCAGAGCAGTATCCATGTGAAGGTGAACAGAAGCACAGCACACTTCAGCAAAAGCTCATTTAATTCTCATCATTACCAGGTCTCTAATGCATAATTGATCCTTAGCTCACCGGATAACTCCAGCTCCAGCAGCTCCAGCCCTGAGGGATGGAGTTCTGCCTGCATTCAGGAGGGCCCCAGAGAGCAAGAACCAAATCCAGTGAAGTGGGAAAGTCACAACACCAGCACAGGACAGTTGGAGTCAACACACCTCCCACGGCCCTGGGGCAAAGCCTCTGTTCTCCCCTGCTCCAGCACTGCACAGATCCCTGGTTCAGAGCCCTGATGTGACTGGAATCTCCGAGCCCTGTGCTGCAGGGAACCACATTTGCCTCTGAATTCGAAAAATTGGAATGGAACCTTTCCTGTGGTTTTGCACCTCAGTTTTGCTAAAAGACTTCTGCTGAAAGTTGTTTGGGTTTTGGTTTGTTTGGGTTCTGCTTCTGGCCTAATCCAAGAGTTCTGCATGCTGTAACCCAAGGCTAGAACTATCCTCTGGTGGAATTAAACCCAAGACAAGGCTTTTTGCTCAGTTTTGATGCATGAACACAATGCAGGCTTGGGATGCACCAAAAACGTCAAGGCTGGCTAAGCACTAATAACAGGAGGCTTGTAGACTCTCTCTGCTCTGATGGGATTGATGGAAATCAAATCCTCCAGAAGCCAAGAGCTGCTCCCAGCAGTGTCTGCACATAAAACACATCCATGGACTCACTCCTGCTCTGTTATTTGGCATAGCTAACGGGAGCTCTGCCAAGGAGGGTCTGTTTGGCACAAACCCTTTCAGAGGAAGATTCCCAGCCTGCAGCTCTTGACCAACACTGAGAAATCCCAGGATTTTGCTGCCTGTCCTTCTGGCTTAGTCGGGACTCGCCCACGGTGCTGCATAACAGGAATGACTCTGCTTTTTTCATGCAAAAGGAACCCATAACTCACTAATCCTGGAGCAAAGCAGGTTGAGAGAAGGGAAGGTTGCAAAATACCCCAAGCCTGGCATTGTTTGTACAGAAACAGGAGCCATGACGCCAAAACACGGCTGGCTGCCACCTTCCCCCAGCTTGCCTCCCTCCAAAGGATGAAAAGAGCAAGTAATTAAACAATGGGTTTGCCATAAGTGCTGGACTTCAGAGGCTGCTTTTCCCTTTCTTCTTTTTTGTACGAGGAGGAAAAGGGGAAAAAAAGATTTAAGATAATGGCCTTTTTCTCTTCAGAATAAATTAAGCTCAAAGATAGAGAATCCCATTACTAATGCCTTTTAGCAAAGCCCAGACATTCTTTTAAAGTCAAACTTTAAAGTCTAACGTGCAGTGATCTCGTCGAAATCTTTCCTGTAATGATATTTAAGTGATGGCCAAGTATATCAGTGGGTTCAGGAGAAGTGCTGATTGCATATCTTCAAGGGAATGAGGCACTGCAGAGCTCTGGCAAAGGGAACCCATGCTGCTGATATAAAAGTTGCCTTTAAAACTACACACACGCAGTTGCTAGTAACTAATTATTCCAGGAGTCATGACAGAAGAAAAGAAAAAGGTAAAGAAATCAAGGCAAAGGATCCGCCTCGAGGAGGGGAATGTGGGACACGCGGCTCTGATGTGCGATAGGAAAACTTGTTCCCATCCCTTCTGTGCACCCTTCCTGAATTTAATATTCTTTTCAAATCCTTCTTCCCCTTTTTTTTTTGAGCAGGAGGAAAGCTGACAAAAGCGCGATCTTCACATCTGCTCAGGGAAAATAAAATATAAAAGATAAGGTGGTGGGGGGGAGGCTTGGGATTGCTCACGTGGCACCTTAAAAGAAGGGCACCCTTAGGAAACCCAGTGCCCAGCAAACGGGCAGGGGATCTCACCTCACAGCACCCCTCTGAATTTGGGGGGCACAGGCCCAGGTGGCCCTTTGTGCTGCAGACATTGGCCTTTCTCCAAGCCCATTTGGGACCAGGCTGCAAAACCCAGAGTGTCCCCATGGCCCCAAAAGCCAGGTTTTGCCGTGGAGGCAGCAAAAGGCCAGACCAGGAGCGCCAGAAGGAGATGTTGTCTGTGTGGCACTGAGCTCCGAGGGCACAGGGAATTTATAGCAGTGCCTCCAGCCCGGGGCAGCCTCTCCATCTGCCGCAGCCTCTGCAGCTGAACCACTGCCCCGGGCTGGGCACAGAGAACAGCCCTGTGACTTTAGAGGAGCAGGGTGACAGCAAAGGGGGAGGAACCCCTCTGTCTGCTCTGCAAAAACCCTTCTCCACCCAGAGCCCCGGGGCTCTGTTCCTGCCCAGCCTAAGCACAGCTTCACGAGAAGGGGAAGGCAGCAGATATTTAAGCGACAAGAGCTGAAAAGCACACGGTAAGGAGCAGATCTGGCCAGGCAGGGATGGCTGTGCTCCCTGAGCGTTTCCCGAGCACTACTCCATATGGATGCAGCTCTGACCCACTCGTGCACCCTCAGCCTTCAGCCTCTCACGCCATGGGCTCAGAAGTGATGACCAAAAGCTTTCAGGCTAATCCCACCTTTGGAACAAAAAAGGCAGCACTGCTTTAGCCCTGTGTCACCCATAAACATCCACACACCAGCTGCAAATGTGTGTTTCCTTAGTGCTCTCTGTAAAGAAGCTGCTCTTGTTTTAGGCAGTGCGGTAGGAGAGGTTAAAAAAGCTCCTGTATGGACACAGAGGTGAGGTGGAATCACCTGAGCTCCTGCAGTCAGGTCTGAGCCCTCCCAGAGCTGCTGTGATCCTGTCTCACCCATTTCAAAGCTGTTTGCTGCCAAACCAGTCAATAACGTCATGCACAAAAATTACTCCACCCATACCACATGCTCTCATTTCTTCCCCTAAATAGTCCTGCTGCGTGGACCACCCAAACACAGGCCCAAAAATAGCACAGAAATGCAGACAGCACCAAACACCTGTAGCCCACTCACAGGACAACAGAGCATTTCGGTGCAGCCAGCAATCAGCACTGCTTGAGCATCCTTTGGTCCCCACGAAGAGGCTGTGGAGAAAGCAGGAGCTAAAAACAAATGGCAGCACCTCCAGCTCATGGCCTCTCCTCCAGATGGATTCATTACCACCTCGCTGCCTGATGGGCACAGACAGAGGCCTCCCCTCCAGTTTTAAAATAAGCTTTTGATTCGAGGAATTAGTTTAAAGGATATTGAACAATAATGGTCATTGACTGTGCATTTAAAGAGGTAAAATAAAAGCAGGTCCCTCTGGCAATTACCACTCTCCAAGAACTTGGGGCTCTCATTTTTCTGTTAACAGTACAGAGATCAGACTTACACATTTATTAAGAAGAGACCACTTATGTTCAGCTTGGCACAAACACGCTGTCAGCAGTGGTGTTTAATTAGGGATTACAGCCACGGAACTAGATAATCAGGCCTGCTAATGAATCAGGAAGCTCAGTAAAGTGCAGAGATAAAGATTTTGGCTGCTTTCCTTTACCTATCCATGCTCCTCCTTCAGCATATCCTGCTCCTTCCACCTAAAATTGCAGGTTTGGAGATGTCAGAGCAGAAAGTCAAAGCTTTACCTGACAGTGCAGCCCAGGTGATGGCAAAAAGCCTCCACAACATCAGTGAATATTCACAGTTTGCTCTGAGATCCCTAAATAAACAAACAAACCTCATCATTATTGCTTGGCTTCCAGGGACCCCGACCAAGAGAGAGTTGTTTCACTTCTGCAGCACTGCCAGCAGGAAGGTGCAATATTTAAGGCAATTTTTATTGGTTGGACACTGAACAGAGGGTGATACTTTTCAAGCCTCATTTGGCACAAAATTGAAATGGTTTGAGTCAACATTCAAGGTAAACGTCTGCATTTTTATGGCCAAAGGCCTCAAGTTATTATTATTTGCTTCTCTGCTGGTTAAATTCAGCTTTGGTGTATTTACTGCATCATCCTAAACTCCAATCAGACTGATTGCTGCTGGGGATATTATGGCTGGCAAAATAGGTCTTTTGCTGAGGCAGTGAGAGGGTAACAGACTTCCCTTTGCAAAGTCGCTGATAAATAAGAGGTCATATCTAATAATGTTTGCTTAAAACTTCTTAGCAGAGCTTCTGTTCTCAGACACCGCTGGCTTTTTAGTTTCAGCTTTAAATAACTGCATGGGGATGGATTTGCTGGTGAGAGCAGAAATAATCCCCATCAGCTGTTCTACCCCTGGATGTGCACAGGGCGATGGGGATGTCGAGAGAATAATGAGGAGAGGGAAAAGAAAGTTTACTCTAGAAGGGAACAGAGGAAAAGTTCATCACCCAAAGCCTCACGGAGCTGGTGGCACCCACCCCTCACTACCCATCCCCAGCTACAAATCCACCCAGGCTGGGGGTGAAGGGATGGAGAGCAGCCCTGGGAGAAGCCCTTGGGGTGCTGCTGGGTGAGAGCTGGACATGCCCTGGCCCAGAACCCTCCCTGTGCTGGGCTGATCCCCCAGCCTGGGCAGCAGGGGAGGGGAGGATTCTGCCCCTCTGCCCTGCTCAGGGGTGATCCCACCTGCAGAGCTGCCTCCAGCTCGGGGCTCCCAGCACAGGAAGGACCTGGAGCTGCTGGAGAGAGTCCAGAGAGGCCATGGAGATGCTCCAAAGGCTGGAGCTCCTCTGCTCTGGAGCCAGGCTGGGAGAGCTGGGGGTGTTCATCTGGAGAAGATAATCTTTGAGGTGACATCACTGTGGCCTTTCAGAGCCTGAAGCAGCTGACAAGAAAGATGGAGAGAGATTGTTTCCAAGGGCCTGAAGTGGCAGGACACCAATTCTGGACAATACCTCTCCCTGCCACGGTCCAGGTGTGGCTGCAGTGACCACACCAAGGCTGATGGATTACTGCTGTCCGCAGGAGGTGACTTCCTAAACCATCACTGAGCCCCTGCACTCAGCAGTGACATCTGTCCTTAATGCAGCAAGCATCTCTGCAAGGGCTGTGGCTCTTGCAGGAGGTGTTACAGAGGGTCTTCTGGGAAATTTTTAGGATATTCACTCTACAAGTACAATGGCCACAGAGTCCTGTCAAAACCACTGCAAGGGAACTGGGAGGGGATCTTGGATTTACAAACATGTGACAAACTGAAATGGAAGCAGAGCACAAGGGCCAGCACCCAAAGCTTTGTCATCCAGAAGAATTTGCCATTAGAATGACATCTGTGAATTGCTCTGTGGCATCAGGATGGGGATGGAGCTAACTTGACTTGTGACAAGCTCTTGAGCCTGGAAAGGTCGAGGAAAGATCCTGCCCAGAGCTTCAGACTGAACCCAGCAAGAACCCATTCCCTGAGCAGGAACTGCTAAAGAAACAAAGGCTCAGGGATGGCAAAGCCCTTGCAAGCAGAGGTCATGGCCAGAGGCCTGGGGGGAACTTGTGCACCAAGCCAGGAACACGAGGTGGGCACTGAGCAGCCCCTAGGAAGGGAGGGGAAGGGCACTGGAGCAGTTTCCCGATGCACACATAAATGTCAGTAAGCAGCACAGACATGAACCAGCCCTGACAGATGGAGCCATCCTGGTTTTTGTTTGTCTCAAAAGTTGTCAGTTCAGGTCTCCAGGTCAGAAATCATTTTATCTGTTAAACCATATGCTTTGTAGAACAAAACGCCTGGCAGACTTCAAGGCATATGTATTTTAAGGAGCACAGTAACACGATGAACATCACCAGACACTTGCTTCCCAGTTGTTATTGCTGTGCTACAGACGAGGCTTTTCTCCTCTTGCCCTGACTGTGGCCTGCAAATCACTGAGAAAAGAAAAACACAACTTCACCCCACTTTAACTTAACCGTTTAGGAGTATCCTGTTCTAGAAATGCAGTAAAGAATCACAGAAAGGTTTGTGCTGGAAGGGATCTTAAAGCTCATCCTGTTCCACCTTGGCCATGGGCAGGGACACCTTCCACTATCCCAGGCTGCTCCAAGCCCTGTCCAAGCTGGCCTTGGACACTTCCAGGGATCCAGGGGCAGCCACAGCTTCTCTGGGCACTCTGAGCCAGGGCCTCACCACCCTCACAGGGAACAATTCCTTCCCAATATCCAACCTCAGCCTACTCCAGTCTTTATATGAACAACAGTGTTTTGGAAACAGCAGCAGAAATCCCTCAGGTGCCACTCCCAGGCCATCCTCCCACTGCAGAACTATCAGTTATCACAGCTGAAGGTTCTCTGCCTGCAGCAGGAGGCTTGGTTTCACTCCAGATGACACAACTACATCTAAACCTCAGGTGAGGAGAGTTTTCCAAGCCTCAGCTCTCAGGGGATGATCACTCAGGCTTTGTCTCTGCAGAATCTGCAGAATCTTTCTCCAGAAACCCCATTAAAAGCAGATGAAATATCCTGCTTTGCACAATCCCCCCTAACACCCTGCAGTGCTTGGGCTGGGAGAGGAAAGCCCCCTGCCCTTATTGCTTTTCTTCCTGCCCCCTTGTGTACCAAACACCCCCTGCTCTATTTTGGGCTGCCCTAAAGAGGTCCAAGCCAGATGCTGTTTTCTGCCACTGCCCCCAGCTCTTCAACAGAGCCCAGGCAACAAATTCCCCCTCTCCTAAATGCAAATAAATAAAAATAAATGATGGACAGTCTATCAAACCGATTAAGCCAGACACAGAGAAAGCATCCCCAGCAGTCAGGTTCAGGGCCATCATCTTGAGCACTCAGAATAGATGTCCAGGAGACATCTCCAAGCACTCACTGACTGCCTCAGGGCAGGGGTTCAACACAGACACAGCATTTGGGGCAGGATAGCAGATGCTGTCGAAGGTGCCTTGCTGAAATCATGTTAAACCATCTTTATTTTTCTTCAGCCAATAATGCAAAGTCTTTAATCCCAGCTTGTGGACAGCCTAATTAAGCAGTGAGCAGAGAAGGTTGGATTCTTATCTGACAAATAATTAGATCTTCCCACCCCACCCAGCCCAACCCCAATCCCCTGTGGCAGCAGAGACCACTCTGAGCAGCACCCAGGTCATTCCAGCTGCACAGGGAGCATTTATCATCTGTTCTCCCAGAGACATGGATGGTGCTGGATGTGGCTGTGGCTGCCTGGAGCACACAGATCCTGCTGGAGCTGCTGAGGGAGCGTGGCAGGGCAGCTGCTGCTTCTCCTGTGCTTGAGCTGTGGTGACAGGGAGCTGCAGAGGCAGGCTTTCCATAGGGACGAGCAATTTCCAACCATTTTCTGCTGAAAACCTGGCTTTGACTGAAACGCTGGCTTTTCACTAAAGATTGGCCTTTTCCACCAAAGAAAAAATTGGCTTTTCCCACCAAATCCCAGAATCATCAGAGGGAAACCAGTGACAAGTTGGACTTTCTTTATCAAGGAGGCAGTAAAATCCTGAACTATTAAGCCAGGGAGGATAAACTGCTCTGTTCTATCCCCAGGATTCTGAAAAGCTTCACCTCGCATCCACTGCCTCTTACCTTTAGGCCCAGTATTGTTCCTCTGCAGTAGAAATAAAGGCAACAAAAAAGGCTCAGAGAATTGGGGTGCTGAGCATTGCAGTAAGGACAAAAAAGGCACCAAGAGGGCTCAGACTGGCTGCCTGTGCTGGGGGTGCCTGGGGGGGACAGAGCATCTCTCAGGACTGATTTCTGAGCAAGGAAAGGAGAATTTGGAGGAGAGCACAAAAACTGACCTCAAAATAGAGACTGTTCTGGAAAAGATCCATACAGGACAGGCTTGGAGCAACGTGGGATAATGGAAGGTGTCCCTGCCCATGGCAGGGGTGGGAATGAAATGAGCTTTAAGGTCCTTCCAACCCAAACCAGCCTGGGATTCCATGGTCTGCACTCCAAACCCACGAGATGCTCCCAAACACACACAGAGGTGCCTGAGAACACCAACACTTGGGGCTTTGGCAGGAATATTTCAGTGCCTCGCTGTTATTAAACATTCCAACTCCTGCAGAGCAGAAAAACAATGTGTTTCCCCCCTCCCTGCTCCATTAGCTTCAAATAGAAACATCTTTTTCCCCTGCCTGTCCTTACCTTGGACTCTCACTGCTCGCCCTTATCCATATCTAATCCTCACTGTCAGCCCCTGCACTCTGCCAAGACTCTTCTTGCTTTTCCCTAACAGCACTGATTTTTTAGGACAAAAAATAACCCAAATAGAAAAGCTTCCTCTTGTGGAAAGTGTCCACGGCAGGGGGGTGGAACAAGATGGTTTTTATGGTTTCTTCCAACCCAAACCATCCTGCGGTTCTATGAAAACAAAATTAAGGCCATTTCACATGTGCTGGTGGATGTGAAATACGATGTTTTTCCTCAAAAATGACTCCTCAGCAGCTCCCCAGCCCAAAGCCAGCCCTGATGTGGAGCAGCAGGACCATCACCAGGAATACAACTGATCCAACAGAAAGCTTGGAAAGAATCCCTCTAAGATCACCAAATCCAACCATTCCCCCAGCACTGCCAATGCCACCAGTAAATCATGTCCCCAAGGGCCACACCTACACATTTTTGGAACACCTCCAGGGATGGTGACTCCACCACCTGTTCCAAAGCTTGACTACCCTTTCAGAGAGGAAATTTTCCATCACATCCAATCTAAACCTCATCAGTCCCATCATTTTGCACTAGCAGAGCCATGCCAAGTCTATTAAGTGCCACCAGAAATGCCAGTGGGATCTCAGCACAGGGCAGCCGATGGTTCCCTGGCGATGCTGGCCCTTGGGAGCTCTGCCAGGGCACTCCTGCATCCCATGGCAATCCGTGGATGGGCTGGACAGCAGCCTCAATTAAGAGAACACTAAACCAATCTGAGGGACTAAAAGGGCCAGGATTAAACTCCAGGCAGCCAGTGAGACCCTTTGCCAGCGATTTGGCAGAAATCTGTCAGAGCAGCTCCATCCAGGAGGCACCAGATTTCCCTGGCATATGGGGTGAGCAATTTCTGCACTGCTGTCCCTGATCCCAGCAAGCTGAGGCTGTTTTTGTGCACCCAAGATTGGCTTGAATATATTTCCTCCTTCTTTGCAGGCTCTGATGTGCTGAGGAGCTTGAATTAATTCCCAGCGTGCTTTCCCCAGGGCACTGTGGGACCCTGGGAATGGACAGCGAGGAGCACTGGAATCTCACAGCACAATCCATGTGTTTCCCACACGGTGCAGCTGCCCCTTGGAGAGCCTTTGCCAAGTGTGGAGGTGTATTTCATGGACATTTCAACTTGGGGACACACAGAGCTTCTACTGAGGAGTTTTGGGATACCAAAGCACGGAATATCCATCTTTCCAGGAGCAGAGATGTTGCCCCTGGCCAAAGACCCTGCAGCACTCAGGAATAACTCCCAGCTGAAGATTTCAATTCCATCTCAACCCTTACACCAAAAATCACTTCTTATACTCCACCTTAACTTCCCATTACAGCTCTGACCCCAAATTAGTTTAATTCTCAGGGCAGAGGGATGGAGTAGTGGTTAAAAGCCAAGGCTTGGACACAGCTGCTCTGGCCTGAGGTCCCACCTGAGCCTTGGATTCACTCCACAGCCTCAGACAAATTCTCTTCCATCACTGAGTTATGATTGTGGTGCCTTGAACCATAAGAATGAGGGGATAGGTGAGAGCCACAGGCAGAGCATGGGGATAACAGGAGGTACCAAGACCCTGACAGACACTTTCACAAGGAGAGTTGGAATTTTCTTCGGCCCAAAATTCAAAGCAGTGCTGCCCAAACTGACATTTTCACAGAGCTGAGGTTTTTTGGGGGGGGGGGGGGGGGACAAATAAAAAAAGGCAGAGAGGGGGCTTGAAGTAGTTTTGCAAATCTGAGCTACATTCAGAGAACACTTTCAGCTTGTGAAATGGAAGTATTTTCAACTCCCAGCATTCTTTATTGCAAGGAAAAAAAGTTATCTATGTTTTTGAGTCACTTTGAGATTAAAAAATAAACATTTTGTTTGCAGTATACTCCTGACAGATCAACAGGAAACTTTCACTTTGGTGAATATAAACCACCTGTATTTAATATCCAACCAGAATAGACCCCCAGCCCTGTGGGACCCTCAACCAGGTACCAAATCAGAAAAGGCTGTAATTTCAAAGTGCTCTGTATTTTACCTCAACAAAGGTTTGTCAGTAAGAGAGCTCCAGGAAAAACTACCAGTGGGATACTGAGGCAGCCCTGGCCCCTCCTCCTGCAAAGGAAAGCAGGGAAAAAATAAAAAGAGGAGAACTTTGACAATCTCCCCTAACCCTAAAACCTAGGAATTGGTAGGGTAGGCACACCTGGAAGCTGCACAGGCACTTTGCTGCAGCCCAGAAAAGCCTCAGAGCATGGATTAACACCAGGGAATGCAAAATCTGTTGGAAGCTGAAGACTGATGAGCACAAACCTGTCCATGGTCATCAATCCCTGTGTTCCCAGCATGATGAGGAAGGGGCACATTGGCACATTCCCAAACCAGATGTGATTTCCAGCCACGGTGCTAGGAAAAGGAGCACCATGGCTCCCTGTGATGGTCCTGCCCTGTCCTGCCCTGGCAGAATCTCCTTCATCTGAAGGGAAACTTGATGTTTTCATGTCTCGTTCATCTTCCTAAGCCATCAATCAGCGAGTCAATAATTGGTAAACATGCTCCAACTTTCAACTCCGGCTCCCTTGGAGGAACAGATTCACCAGCAGCTACTTCAAAATCCATTGGGCACCTCCCTTCCCGTTTCACATGTTTATCACTGTCAGTGAGCAGCTTCTAAAGCATTTTTGCTGTGCCTTGAATTCAGTTGCCTCAAATTGGTCTCTCAAGTATTGCATGTATGAGTTCAAAGCCTCGAGATGTTAACAGCAGCAACACATCTTGGCATCTTTCTGTAGTCTTACTGGAGAATTTTATTCCAAAGAACAGAAACTCTATTTCTGAACAAGTTTTCTTTTTCTCCTGACGTGAAGCTTTCCGCTCTGTGTCTCCTGGCTGGGCTGGATCAGCGGTCAAGGAATCAAAGCCTGGTTCAGGCTCCTGTGAGTCTCGCTCTGCTGACACCACCAAGCAGCACAAATTGAGCTCTGGGGAAGGTGAAACACTTCGGTGCTGTTGGCAGCCCCACAAAGTACCAGCACTGTGCAGAAAGCCACAGGCTGCTGCAAAGAACCCCAAAGCAGCTGGGGTTAACAGGGGTCCTGCAATAGGGGAGCCCACAGCAAAGCAAAGTTTTCACCAGCCTGCAGAGCTGGGCAGGATGGCACATCTGAGCCACAGCCAGCTGGGGACACACCTGGGACTCGCCAGGAGGGTCCTGGGGACATCAGGCCCAGAATCCATGGCCAGGTGAGGAGGGGATGGTCCTGCTCTGCTCTGGGCTGGGGCAGCCTCAGCTCCAGTCCTGAGGCAATTTTGGGTACAAGATGTGAAACTGTTGAAGTTTTTTATCTTGTAAATACAACATGTAAAACTCAATACAAGATGTAAAACTGTTCAAGAGCATCTGAAGGAGGGACATGGGGATGGTGAAGGCTTTGGAGGAGAATACAGCCATAGGAGGAGGGGATGAAGGCACTTGGCTGCAGCTCCTGCTGAGGGGCAGGTCTGATCTGTGCCCCTCAGGATAGGACAGGACCCAGGAATGGCTGGAGCTATGCC
This sequence comes from Lichenostomus cassidix, assembly GCF_008360975.1. Classification (NCBI taxonomy): domain Eukaryota; kingdom Metazoa; phylum Chordata; class Aves; order Passeriformes; family Meliphagidae; genus Lichenostomus; species Lichenostomus cassidix. Next base: position 1,141,196 of record NC_139504.1, on the reverse strand, counting down.
AGGGAAGGGTGAGGCTGGAGATCAGGGAAAGGTTCTTCCCCCAGAGGGTGCTGGCTCTGCCCAGGCTCCCCAGGGAATGGGCACAGCCTGAGGCTGCCAGAGCTCCAGGAGTGTTTGGACAGCACTGCCAGGGATGCACAGGGTGGGATTGTTGGGGTGTCTGTGCAGGGCCAGGAGCTGGACTGGATGATCCTGTGGGTCCCTTACAGCTCAGGAGATTCTGTGATTGTGTCTCAGGACCTGCAAATCCACAGTTCCAAATGCTCAGGACCCTTCTGCCCCAGAGTTGTCTCTGCTGTAACTCAGAGCAAGACTGAGCTCAGCCTCACAGCCTGGAGTGGGGCACAGCCCAGCCTGGATGAGGAATGTGTTGTTCCCACCATGGCACAGAACTGCAGACAGGACTCTTCCCTCACCAGTGCAGTAAAGCACTCGTGGATAATCAGGATCTCCCCACCAGCACTTCCCTGTTTTCTGCTGCACTCATTGTGAAACGACTCGGAATAACTAAAACCCTCTGAAGTTCCCAGGTAATTTTCATTTCGCTGTGATCTGAGCATCTCCTCAGAGCAATGAGACCTCTCAGTGCCAAAATTTAACAACTGCAACAATTCTCCTTAACACCTCCTGCCAGCGATATTGTTCATCGCTGAATTGCTTCATTAATTCCAAGTCGATACAAGCAGCTTCCTTTTGTCAATCTCACTATATTAACATATAATTTCAATGTTTGGGACCATTTTCAGGCTTGGAAATGAGATTAGCGTCAAGTGATTAAAATAAGTTCTCAAGACTGGGCAAAATCACCAGCTCACAAAGGCTATAGATTGATCTTTGCAGTGGTGAATGTAACAACCATTCCCAAATTACAAGTTTACCGTTACACCACTCAATTTTTGAAAGCTGTTTGCTTTCAATATCTTGTTTTTGTTTCCCCAGGAAATCAACATGGACAGACTCCATCAAAACTGCAGCCCTGATTCCAGAGGGTTGCGAGGGCTTTGCTGGATGAGTCTGGATGCATTTCCCTGCTAATGGGATGTCAGGACTGGCTGTGCTGAAGGACATGAAGTTGGGAAATCCTCCCAGCACTCCCTGTTCACATCCCCTTCGCCCCTCGCCGTTCCAATTGCATGTGACATCATCAACCACAATTAATGAATTAGACTTGTCACAGGAAATATCCTTCTGCTGTAGGACTGGTAAGTGACACTCCCGATGGAGCCAATTCCAGCTCGGGAGCAGGGATGGGGCTGTGGGAGATTGATGGTCTTGCCCTTTCCTTCGTGCTGCACAGGAGGCTCCCAGCAGGGGCAGGGAGGACAGAGGCAGTAAAACACGAGTGACCCACGGTCCACTGTGACCTGGCTGTGACATCAGACTGGACCTGCCAGTCCCAACTGGACCTGAAGGGCCCAGACCCAGAGGGATCCATTCATCAGCCCTGGGCAGGCAATGAAAAGCAAGCCCAGGCTGTCCTTGAGCACAAATGAGGTTTTCTCCACTTTGCCCATGGTACACAGCCACGGTCAGGGGATTTTCACTGCACTTGTGGTACAAGTCCTCCTTTGCATGTCCTCCCTTCACCACAGCCTGAAGAGTCTCCAGAGCCTCCTGTGGCCAAGCTGTTGGGGTGACATCACCCTGTGGACAACCCTCACCAACAGCACCAACAGGGGAAGGTGTGAGAACATCCAGGTCTCCGCAGGGAACTGGATCAGGAACCAACAGCACAACTCTCCTCAAGGGCCAGGAGAGCCACAAACACCCAAGCCAGGAACCAGCATTCTTGGTTCAGAGAAACCTGAAAATGAGAGGAATCAACTCACGGGCAACCAAAAATCAGAGCTTTTTGGAGAGAGAAGGAATCTCCTGGTAAAACAGAGATCAAAGATGTGCAGCTGACAGAGCTGCTAAGGCTCATTGTGTCTGGAGAAAAATCAATGCCACTGAGCTCATGGGGAGTTTTGCTGGAATCTCTTGAAGTTTTACCCAACGCTGAGCTCCACAGGTCGGGTGAGTCCAGTCCTCTCAGCTGTCAGTGAGAAGTTTTTAATTCCATGGCTGAGAACTTGGGAAGTGAGATCAGCCCCCTCCAAAGCAACATGGGCAGAAAGGAAGGCTCAGAGCAGCCTCAGTGGGAGCTGAGAGGAGGATTGAGTGTAAACCTCCCTGCAGAGGGGCTCTGTGCAAAGGGGAGAAGCTGCTGCTCCATCCCTGGAGATGTGTTCATAGCCTGAGTCCATTGTCTCGGCTCTTCAGGAGTCCTAGACACAGCCCATTGCTCCTTTTGCTTATATAAAACAAGCTTCAGATAGAACAAATCAATGCAATCTGGGGGATTATTTCCTGTGGAGCTCCTCCAACACTGGCATTTCTTCCCTCCCAAGCCAACATTTATTTTTCAACATCCTGCATAAAATGATGGAATAATGGTGCAACATCAATGCAATAATGTTCACCTCCTCAGCCCTCACCCTGTGCTCCTTTCCTGTCCCTGAAAGGTCCCAGAGGTGCAGCATCACTGCAGGTGCTGAGGAACCCCTGGGCAGGCTCAGCTCAGCATCACCACAGAGAGAGGAGCAGAGAGCTCTCTGTGACACAGTCAGTGGTCCTCATCACCAGGGTCACAGCCAGCTTGTGCAAACCAGCTGTGCAACACAGGCTTTGGGAAACAGGAGCCTCCCCTCCTGGCCAGTGATCTTTCCAGAGAATCACAGAATCTCCTGAGCTGGAAGGACCCACAAGGATCATCCAGTCCAGCTCCTGGCCCTGCACAAACACCCCAACAACCCCACCCTGTGCATCCCTGGCAGTGCTGTCCAAACACTCCTGGAGCTCTGGCAGCCTCAGGCTGTGCCCATTCCCTGGGGAGCCTGGGCAGTGCCCAGCACCCTCTGGGGGAAGAACCTTTTCCTAATATCCACCTGACCCTGCCCTGGCACAGCTCCAGCCATTCCCTGGGTCCTGTCCCTGTCCCAGGCAGCAGAGATCAAAGCTGCCCCTTAGCAGGAGCTGCATCCCCCACTGAGCTCTGCCCTCATCTCTGCTCCAGCTGAACAAGCCAAGGACCCTCATGGAGCTCCTCCAGGCACAGGGGAGAGGTCACCCCAATAAGAAGGAAGAACAACCTCCCCAAAACGCTGTGGCCAACGAGGCTGAGTTGATATTCTCCTCAGTCAGGCACGTCTGGAAACCTCCTTCGCCCCTCTCTGGTGCCTGAGGCTGCTACGGCTCCGAGTCTTTCACTTTCATGTTGGAATGAAAATATCATGATGTACAAATTATTACTTTGTAATTAATTATGCAGAATAACTAAAGTGAACATGACTTCAGCATTATGACAGCTTTGAAATTTACCACTTTGTAAATTAATAAGTAATGAATCTGGCTTGCTGGGTATATGTTTAATATAAGAGAAGGTTACCTAAACAAAAAGAAAGGCTTTAGCTAATTTAGCCATAAGAGAGCCAGAAGGAGCCTCAATTTTGTAGGCAAGGAGGAGAGAGGAAAATACACTTTTTGTACCCTTTTCAACTGTCTGAGACACTGGCAGGGGTGTGATAATCCCACTCCACACAGCTCTGCACCCAAATCTGACTCAGATTTCCCCGACTTGGCAGAACCTACAGCCTCACTGCTGCATAGCCAGAGCAGGAGAGGACAGATGAGGACAGTCTGGAAACATGGTTTGGTTAAACATCAAATTCAGGAAGGATTCTGGGGTCCATGAGAGATTTTCCCTGCCCTCAAGAATGGCAATGGTCATCTGTTGCACAGCAGCTCCAGGCAGCAGGCAGCGTGCCACAGGAGCATTCCCAGCCAGCTCACCCGGGGCAGAGCTGCTCACTCACCCACAGCCCAGGCTCTGGCGCTGCCCCTCAGTCCTGACCAGCATTTTGGGCCGGTGAGGCAGAAGGTTATAGAGGCAAACACCCATCTCTCTGTGAGCTTTGCTGCTGAGCTCCTGCCACCCACCTTGGCATGTCTTTCCTTGAGCTCCAAGGCTGGGAATCCAGCCAGGGCTTTTGGTATTCCTGAGTTGTTTCTGCTCTCCCTGGCTGGCTCTCCATGGGCTGGGGGCACAGCACAGGACCTCCAGAGCCAGCTAAGCATGGTCAGCTTCAGCTTCTAAGTCTCTTTGGTTCCTCTGTTCCTTCCCAACAAAGGGCAGGACCAAAGGAGCATCATCATTCCAGTTTGTACCTCTGCACAGGTCTGCAACACATGGACCATATTTTTCCACTCCTTTCCCATTCCATCTGACTGCCTGCAGCCTTTCAGTGTCATTTAAATCACTCCCACTAAAGTGGCAGGGCTGTGCCTGGAACTACAACTGAGAGCTGACCTTGGCAGTGGGGCAGCACTAATCACAGTAATTAGTGGCACATCCCTGAGTGGCAGCCTGTTAGCCAGGGATCCACGGGACACCTGTGGTGCAGGATGTCCTGGACTGACCAGCAGCTCGGGGGAGGCTTTTCCCAGCTCTTCCCACAGCAATCAATCACACAGTGCATGCAAAAGAGCCCCAGCAGCCGGCAAGGGCACGGCTCCAAAAAGCAAACCCTGCTCTGCCCCATCTGGTGAGCCAAGGCAATTCCAGAGCACTTTGCGCACTGGACAGGCTTGATGGAATTCCCAGAGCTCAGAAAGATCACACCTTTAGAGGGACAAGACAGGCTACATCCACCTGCTTCGCCGAGAGCAGCATCACTGCCAGCACTAAACACCATAAACATGCCCACAAGCCATGGGAGCAAACATCACCTTTCCTCCTGGAAACAGCACAGACATTTTTCTTCAGCACAGGCACATGTTTCCAGGAGTCAGGAAAGGTTTAAGATGCCTCTCTGCATTGTATTTTTCCAATCACTTCTTTTGTGTCAAGCACTGCAAATTCAGCTAATTTTGGAAGGACAGAGGGGGAGAAAAATCTTAGGGAAAAATCACACCCAAGAGAGCTGGTTCGGGTGTAAAAATAGCTGCTGAGCTATTCCCTAATAGCCCCTGTGCTTGGGCACGAGGCTTCAGCCACTGACAAGGTGCTAAAGAGATGACGGGTGGCATCTCGGCACTTCTCCCATGCCAACAGGTTTCAATGCAGACAGCTGAGCTTTTTCCCTCCTCCCAAAGGACCTCTCATTTCCTTAAGAAGAGGGACTGGGATATTGATGTGGGATCAGCCCATCCCTGAGCTCTGCTGCACCAGCCTGTGGTTTGTTTGGGTCTCCCAGGTAGTGTCTGAAGGAACCTAAAGAAGTCACAGCCTGGCACATGAGCTTTGGAAACCAAAACTGCTTAAAACCTTAAAACAACATGAGTGTGTTCCTTGGGATGGAACCAGCCCTGCAGCAACCATGGATATGGCTCTTTCCTCCAGGGAATGTCCCTCTCTTACCCAGAAACTGGCATTACATCCCTGTTGAGGCTGATGCAGGATGTGAATCCAAGCCTCCAGCATCCCCCTGGGATGTCCCTGTGCAGAAGGGCAAAGGCTGCCTGCAAGCCCTTGGTGTCCACACAGAGTTTGGGTTTGGAGAGACTGACATTTCCCAGAGGAGGAGCAGCACTGCCCTCTGAAAGAGGCACACCAGAAATAACTGTGTCCCAATGGAGAAGGCAATGAGGGGATGTAAGCCTGGTTCTGGACATGAAGAGCAGCACAGAGCCCCAGCAGAGTGTTTGGGCCACCAGCCCCACAGGGAGAAGGTTTCCCTATATTTTGATGGATACATTTTGTGGATCCCAGAGGAACAGGTCAGCAGGCTCTGGATTGACTGCTCCCTACTCTAAACCAGCTGAACCCCACTGCCTCAGAGCCCACTGGGAGTTGTTCCTCTTGTTTTCTTCCCTTTCCAGCAGTATGAAACACTGGCAGGGATGTGATAATCCCACACAACTGCTCTCCCCAAACCTGACTCAGATTTCCCCAGACTTGGCTGCTCTCAGCTGAGCCTCCTGCCAAGATATCTTTGTACTTCTGGGCCTGAACACACATTTAAGGTACTCACAGGGCAGGGGGGAGTCAGAGCAACACTCCCAGGTTTTCCCTGTATTTTGACTGCTATGTTTTGTGATTCTCAGAAGGAGAGCAGAGGAACACAGGCAGCAGGCTGGATTTGTGGGCTCACTACTCCTACCCTAAACTCAGCTGAACCCTTCTGTCTCAGAACCTGCTGGGAGTTGTTCCTCACAGCAGCTGACGCTTGTTTGATTAATTCCCGTCTCTGCCTCTCTCAGCCAGGTGGGGAAAGTCATCAGTGTTTAACAAGGGCAGTGTCTCATTTGGGTCCCATCCTGCCCAGCAGCTGCTCCCTCAGCACGGGAGCTTGGGCAGGCAGATTGCAGGGATGAAGTGTCCGGGCGGGCGGCTGCACAGATCGCTGGGATTTAGGGATTAGGGGGAGCGGATTGTCAGATTCTAGGAGGGATCAGTGTGAAGGCTGAGTGTGAGAGCAGATGTTGGTGATTCCCCCCCTCTCCACTGCTCATCCCCTCCCCAACACTGTCCCCTCCAAGCATTATCCACTCTCAGCATCAGAGATCTCCCGTCATCCCTTTTTTCATTTGCCAGCTTGGCTCTAAAGGGAGCCAGCTGCCTTCCCCAAATCCACATGCAAAAAGACTCAGTTAATATAAAAGATTAAAGGTGTCTATCTGGCTGTCTTCCCTTGTTTCTTTTGCTCTTTCTCCACGGTACAAACTCCCTCTATCACTGCTGAAGATACGTCCTTCTCCCCACACTTCGAGCACTCAAACCCTCACCTGCACAGCCATCGCCCTCTTTGCCCAGGGAACAGCAGGTCCTCAATACTGAAGAGTCTCCTCTTTTCCTGCTTTTAACCTTTCCCACCCCAAACCCTGCAGGTTCCTTGTGGCCACCAATCCTTCTCCTCCTGCAGCAGGCAGAGGAGCCGCTCTGTGCCTGACCTGTGTACTGTTTACACGGAACAACAGATCCACAGCCAGCTCACTCCCTGCAACACCGGCAGCACATAATGAGTCCCCAAGGCCTCTCCTCTAAGAGGCTCCAGCAGTTCCCTAAAAAAAGCCCCACTTTAGCAGCTTTCACAGTTTGACCTCTCTCCCTGCTTGCTGAGCGAGCTGGCGCAGCCGTGGTTAATGAGGCAGCCCTGTGCAATGGGCTCGGACTGAGCTGGAAGCTTTCCGCAGCAATCCATGGAGGGGGCATTCGTCATTAGCCCAGGTACCCCCAAGGCTGGGATAAAAAAAGACTCAGGAAATAGGGAATGGGCACCAAAATGCCTGTGCTGAGCAGCAGCAACATGAGAAACAGCGACTCATCGCCCTGGCGGCACAGGACAGGCGCAAAATGGAGAAGGCGGAGGTAGAGAGGAAAAATTCCCAACCAGGCAGCTCCCTTCCAAAAAAATCCTGCACATCAAAAGCTTCAGACAGTGGTGGAATATCAGCCACTTTCCAAAGGAGCCCAGGGGGATCCAGCACTCACCTCACACCCGTGACAGCAGGGACAGGAGGAACCTCAGCGCTATGTGAGGACAGAGCCTCGAGCGTAGTCACAGCAGCACATAAAGCAAGCAGACACAAGTTACCAGTGTCAGAGAGTGGGAAAAAATGGAATAAAAATAAAATAAAACCAACTAGGATGGCTCCCACCAGATCCCGTGGCTGAGCAGGTCCCCCCTGCTCGAGGATGACAATTTAAGGGGGGAGGAAGGCCAGAAAAATAAGTAAATAACTCTGTGCCTGCATTGCTTATACAGGAGAGAAGATTTAATAGACAGAGAGAACTGAGTCTTATCAGCACAACTCATGCTCAGTAGTGCAAGGGAGGGCATCATACATTAGCTTGCTTTGACCTGCAGGGCCCTCAGTGGGAATTTTCTCCACCACACTGACATGATGTTGTTTAGATGCAATGCACATCTCGCCTGCATGGAAACATGCTGACACTTTGGAGGCTTTTGAATGCAGAGAAGGAGTGGAGAGAAAAAAGATGTCTGGGTCAAAATGTTTCTCTAATGGTTATAGATTTAATTCCATGGTCTGGAGGGGAGGGTGGGAGAAGAGATTATTTTTTTCTCCCTATTTCCTTTTCAGAACATGAAAAAGAAATCCAAAAGAATATTACTGTCCTGCTCTGCTTTGCTTTTCTTCAATTCTCTGGTTTGGCTCTGGCTTTCCCTTTCCCTCCCACCTCCATCAGTACATACAAGACCCAGGGAAGATCTCGCCAAAACTGCTGACAATTTAGCTTGGATAAAGCATTCCTGGGTTCCTCTAAAAAGGAACGAATTAACAGCAGATTTCTAAACACACAAGACAAAATAAACAGGGAAATTATTTGCCCAGCCATGCTGGTACTTTAAATTCTCTCAAAGAACTGGGTTGTATCCAGAGAGATAGAGAATATGACATATTCTTTCAGCTGAAATTGCTTGCAGTCCTTCTGATTTCCCACTTTGCAATTGTATTTCATCTTAGACACAGCTCAGAGCACACCAGCACCCAAATTCAGGAGGGAGGCAAGATGAGGTGTAGCAGCAGGAGGCTCTTGGGCTTGGCTTTGGCCACGAAGATTAAAGTTGTCCCAGTGGGGTGTCAGGGCACAGTGAGGAGGATTTATAGAGACCACAGAATCACTGGGGTTGGAAAAGAGATGATTGAGTCCAACCTGTGACCTAACACCACCATCATCACCAGGTCAACCAGACCATGGCACTGAGTGCCATGTCCAATCTTTGCCCAAACACCTCCAGGGAGAGTCACGTCACCACCTATCTGGGCAGCCCATTCCAATGCCCAATCACCCTTTCCATGAAGAAATTCCTCCTGGTGTGCAACCTAGACCTACCCTGCTGCAGTTTAGAACAATGTCCTCTCATCCTGTTGCTGGTTCAGAGCAGAGCCTGACCCCCATCTGGCTACCCCTCCTGTCAGGGAGTTGTGGAGAATGAGAAGGTCCCCCTGAGCCTCCTTTTCTCCAGGCTGAGCCCCCAGCTCCCTCACCGGGTTTGTGATGCCCAGGGACCTCTCCCACCCCATTCCCCAGCAGGTGGATGCCAGGAGCGGCACAGCCACCCCGCTCTGCAGACAGAGCAGGCAGCAGGTGCCTGGCACTGCCAGGGTTTGCAGCAGCCCAGACTTGCAAAAACAGCCACCTGGGAGCAGGAGAGCAGTGCCAGCTTTCCTGGGCACGAGGCAGCCTCATTTGTCTCCATCAGGTGCAAATGGGCTGCTCAACCTTTAAGCGCTTAATTAGTTTCCTTTTTGTTTTTAAAAGCAACACTTGGGTGCCGCGTTGCCCTGGAAGGGGAGCCGGGAGTGATGGATGGGCTGAGCGTGGGCACAGCAGCTCAACCCTTCAGCCTCCCACCCCAGCCCAGCTCCCAGGAAAGCTCCCAGGCCGACCCCAATGCTCTGTTTTAGTAATTCCCAAAGAACTGGAGTCAGCCCTGCTCCTTCCTGGAGAAGGGATTGATCCCAGCCATCCCCAGCATCCCTCTGCTCCCATCCGTCCCTACACAGCACGAGTGGCACCTCCCGGCCAAAGCACATCCCTGGAAAGCTCTGTGCCTCCCTAGGTGCACAAAGCACCCCACAAGTCCCTGATCCCTCCCTCCTCCTCAGCTCCCTGCTCCAGCCCTCACCATCCAGCTCTAGAAGAGAAATCTGCCTGTGCCAGCAAGGTGGACAGGAGTTAAGGAGAGACAAATCTGCTTCAGCTCAGGTCGTGGGAGGTCAAAGAGATAAAAAAATACATGTTGGAAAAGCCACTGACTGGATATTGACTTGATGTGCTGTGATGGCTCCAGGCTCCTAGGGAACCCGGGGTGGGGATGCTCTGTGCCCATGGATTCATTGGAAGAGTGCTCACAGAAGCCCTCAGCACCTGCATTGCTGCCCCACAGTCCCCAGCACTCACTGTTGTTTTCTTTCCTGTTTAATTCCTCATAACTCATTCCCAAGACATCTCCCTCCCTCCTTTCCCCATGCTTTTGCTCCTAGATAAAAACAATATGTGGTGCTTTTTTTTATTCCAGCGGGGTTCTAGCTAATAAAAAGATTTATAATTAAGCCAGTAGATTTCCTTTTGCTATGCTGTCCTGGATTATGAGAAAGTATATTTATATGCAATTATGAAATGAACAGTATTTCTTACCCAAGTGAAGCTTTAAAAGTCATTATGAATCCATTAACTCAGCAGACCTTACAAAAGGCCTTCTCTGCTCTGGATTTATTTTAATTTAAAGCAGATAGGAAACTTTTCCCCTCCTTATTTTTTAAACCCAGCTTTTCTGCAGTAGGAATGTGCAAAAATGAACAAGATGCATCAAGTTCAGTAGGAAAGCCAAAGTCTGGTGGACTCAGCACCACTTTGAGTAATTCCAGAGTCTCTGCCCTGTGTCTGAGTGCTCTGTGATGCCAAACTACCAGAGAATCATGGAATGGTTTGGGTTGGGAAGGATTTTAAAGCTCATCCAGTGCCACCTCCTGCCAAGGCCAGGGACACCTTCCACTGTCCCAGGTTGCTCCAAGCCCTGTCCAACCTGGCCTTGGACACTTCCAGGGATCCAGGGGCAGCCACAGCTTCTCTGGACAATCTGCCACCTTATATTAAAACCTCAGAATAATTACCCAGAGTCTCCCTTGACTGCCCTTCCCTGAGCCTCAGCACCATTGCCCTGCAGATCTGCCCTCCATGGGATTATAGGGAAGGAAGGATTGTGATGCTGCTCACAGGAACCACCCCTTTCTTTTTTGCTTCCCTGCAAAGCCTCACCTGGAGATCCCCAACAAGCATTATGAGCTCAGTGGTCTGAGACACTTCAGGCACATGTTGGAACAGCCAGGAGACAAGAAATGCACATTGGAAAAGACAGAGAGGAAAACCTGCCACAAACTCTGCTCAGAAAGCTGCTGCAGCACCGAAATCCAGGTTTAGTGAGATCCTCAGTGCCCTGGAGAAGGTTCCACGGAGACCTCAGAGCCTCTTCCAGTGCCTAAAGGGGCTCCAGGAGAGCTGGAGAGGCACTTGAGACAAGGGATGGAGGGACAGGACACAGGGAATGGCTTCCCACTGCCAGAGGGCAGGGAGAGATGGGATATTGGGAAGGAATTGTTCCCTGTGAGGGTGGTGAGGCCCTGGCACAGGGTGCCCAGAGAAGCTGTGGCTGCCCCTGGATCCCTGGAAGTGTCCAAGGCCAGGCTGGACAGGGCTTGGAGCAGCCTGGGATAGTGGAAGGTGTCCCTGCCCATGGCAGGGGTGGAATGGGTTTTAAGGTCCCTTCCAATGACTCAATGATTCAATGACTCTCAAAAAGCCCCACCTGCCCCATCCATAGCTCTGCCTGACAGGAAGAGACCATCTGCAGGATTTTAAACAACTCGTCAGGCAGAGGAATGGCTTCCACCCAGCAAAATATGCTCCAGTCCCAACCATCCTTCAGCATTCCTTATCTCCACGCGGGCTGAGGATGGCTCATTTCGCTCGCCTTAAGAGGAAATCCATCTCCAAGTCACCAAAGGAGCCTCGGCTACAATGGCCTTTTCATTAATGTGGTGGCAATAAAGCACAGCAGCATCCCCTGGCTGTCACAGGGAAAGGAGCTGGGAGGAATATTAAAAGGGAATTTGCTGGCAAGTGGAAGCAGGGAGGAAGGCAAACCCTGTGGTGGGGCACAGCACTGCCTCTCCACCACCCAAACTCCATCTGGAGAGGCCACCAGTCCCTCACGTGCCACCAGTCTTCCCTCAACTCCTGCTGAGCTCAAGACAAGATTTCTTTCTGAGTGTTCCTTGGGAACTCCCACAAGAGCCCCTCAGGCTCTGTGGGTGGCCCAGCCACTCACTGTCACCTTGGTCACCAGGCAGCGCTGGGAGGTGCTGCAGCAGCTCCTCCCAAGCTGGGCACCTCACTGGGCACCTCCAGCACCTCCAGCATCCAGAGGCACCTGCCTGTCCCTGCTCTGCTGTCCAATCCAGCGGGGCTGGGAGTGTCCTCAGCCCTCAGCCAGGCTAAACCTCCCTGACAGGCTCGATCTGCCTCTGGTTCCCCGTGACGCTTTCACTTCCAGTTGGCTGTGGCAGCGACAAACCTGCTCTGACACCTTGGCTGTGGCTCAGTCTCATTCTCCCCGTGTGATCTGCTTCTCCCTGTCTCTTTGCCGTGCTCGGTGCAAGGTTTGCACTGACAAACCCGTTTTGATCTCCTCCCCCCGTGCTCCCCCCTCCCAGGGACTCCATCTCTGCAATTCTTCCAGATACAGCATGTCTGCTTTATTTAACAAGAATAAAGGAGTACCCGTGGCCGGGGAGTTCTCTGCACATCAGATGCTCTGGATTTAATCTGGGGAACAAGGTCACACTTGGTTTCATTACATTTGCCCCCTTGGCCCGTAACACTTGCTTTCTTAGCCGTGGATTTTTCAATTCAGCTGGAGCAAAATTCCCCGTGTGTCCTGCACCACGAGGAGCAGGGCTCTGAGCTCCTGCTCCCAGTTTAATCCCCGTTTGCAATTTACAGAAGCTTTGGCTAAGGGTGAAAGGTTCTGTGTTTCATTACGAAGCCTCGCAGGGACCTCTGCTAACCTGCACTGTGCAGCACTTCTTGTCACAGTGCAGCAGCTGCTCTGAAAAAAGTTCAGTGTCTCGGATCCATCCCCAGCTCCAGCAGCCATTCCCTGGGCCAGATGCCTGGAATAGCAATAAGTCCATAATGAACTTTGAAGAGCAGCCCTGCTCACAGGTGTTCTGCCCACAGGTACGCCCAGAGTGCCCAACAACCAGCTCTGCTTTGCATCCCCCTTGAAGTATTTTCAGACACACCAAATAATGATCCACTGGAAGGGATTCTTGCACCTACTGCAGGTTTTTTTTTTCCTTCCTGAAGCTCTCGGAGCACTTCAAAGGGAAACAAGCTTTGCTGTGCTCGTGCTGCAAAAGAGGAAAGCTCCATCCAGGAGGCAAAGATGGAAAAGCAGAGGCCCCAGGCCGGTGGGTGGGAAGCAGCCCTCACTGCCTCCAGCAATCGATGTATCTTTGCTCCTAACGCCCACCTGAGGAAAATCTTTTTATCGCTTTCTGTCTGTGCCTCCAGAAGTGCAGACCCTTCCTCTGATCAGAAATACAACACCTTGCAGCACACATCTGTATTAAACAAAACAACCTTCCTTTAGAAATTTGCCTCATTGTGCTGAAGTCCATCTGCTCAGAGATGCCTTTGGCACCTGAGAAACAACAGCAGCCAGCAACACCAGGAACCGAAATCCCTTTGGGAGGGATGTGTGGTGCAGGCAATGCTCCCTTGGATCCCTCTCCTTTGAGTTGGCCACGAACAGAACACCAACACAGCCTGCTCAAAAATCAAATTGGAGGTCAAGCAGCTAAAAGCTCCAAATTTGACACTTCCTATCCCATTCATAGGATTTCAAAAGAGAACACCAGCTTGGAAATTACGCTATTAGCAACAGCTCCTGTCTTTTAGCTCTGGAAAATGCTGCTGTTCTCTTGTCACACCATCAGATTTGTCAAGGAGTGGAGCAGCCCAGTCCCTTTTGCTGCTGTGGGTCATTAAATGGGTTCCACCATGAGGAAGGGGTGGCTGGTGGAGATGTGGAAGCAGAAGGAATGGCCTGGGGAGCAGCAGCTGTTCCACAGCATTGGCTGCTGCTCTTTGCTGTCTCAGGTCATGGGTGGGAATGAGACCCTAAAGCTGCAAGTCTGAGGCATCAGGAGCTGCCCCCAAAACCAAAGCAAGTCCTCAAACAGCTCTGAGCTCACAGACTCACAGAACCCCCAGTTGGTTTAGCCTGGAAGGGACATTAAAGCCCAGCCAGTTCCACCTCCTGCCATGGGCAGGGACTCTTTGCACTATCCCAGGTTCCTCCAAGCCCCATCCAGCCTAGCCTTGGACACTTCCAGGGATCAGGAATCCACAACCTCTCTGAGCAACCTGTGCCAGGGCTTCACCACACTTACAGAGTAAAGGATTCCTTCCTTACATCTAATCTAAACCTTGCCTTCCTCAGCTGGAATGCTGAGCCTTTGCCAAGTTGGCCACGGCCTCTCCCAGCTCTAGGGCTCCTCATTTAATACCTCAAACAGCTTTATTACTTCATAATGCTGAGTGATTCCCTGATTCCATAATCTTGGTGGCCCACCTCTTTTCCAGCTTATGCACACGAAGCAGAGGAGTTCAAACCTCTCAGCCTAAAGCTTGAGCTTAAAACGCAGCTGGCACTTGGGTGGACTCTTGCAGAGGAAATTTCGAAGTCTCGGTGCTGCTCCTGAGCTCTCCCTGTGCACCCTGTGAGATTTGCTCCGGCAGATTTTCCCAGGCAGGCAACAGCGAGAACACAGGAGGCGGAAAGCACATCTTTAAATTTTCCCCAAGCTGTCTCCTGGACAGACAATCCCATTAAGTGAAGCAGAGGGACCTGAAGCTGTGTAAAAGCAACAAGGTGAATCTCCTTAGTGCAGAAGCCTGACAGATGAGAGCAAAATGCTGGATTTAACTCCAGTGTAACACAACAGAGCACAACGTGTCACCGGAGGGTGAAATGCAACCCCGGTCTGCAACCCGCTGCACACAACCAGGTGAGCTCCCAGCTGCCAGCAGAGATTTCATTTAGGCTTCCCTCTCCAAACGGAGGGACTTCATTTGGAGATAAGACAGTAAAATGAGACAGCTTTGAAGCAATATGCTCAAGGTCACCTAAGGAATTAATTGCAGAGCAGGAAGCAAACTCGAATCCAACCACGAAGCACACTTAGCCCCAAAGCCACTCGTTATAAGACATGCCATTTATCAACATCTATCAAATTAGGCAGAGTACCATAAACCCAGGCTTGTGGAGCATTTTTTTTAAAATGGCAGGAGAGGAAATGCAGTTTCCCAGTTCTTAAGAGCATCTCGTGGAGAAAAATACTGGTATAATAAAAGTATTTTAAAAGGCGCCTCATGTACTATTTATCTACTGCTCAACAGTCTCCCTAAATCTGAGCGCAACACGTTGGTAATGGGTATCTCAGACACATAATTTAAAGTGTTACTGAGATTTCTTCCACGCAGAAGATCAGCCGCTGAGATCAAAGGCTGACGCATCCAGTGACTCTGTCTGTGACAAAAGAGAGAGATTTCTAACAGTGAATTACAGTGTTAAACAAATTGAGCTCGTCTCCCCCAAGAACGCTTCCCTTGGCACTTAGGAGTACGAAGTTTGTTCTAGATAGGCCACTTGCAGAGAAACAACAGCCTGTCTGAGGAGTGACTCATGGAAGGAGACACCACAGTGCTGGGAGGCTGGGGAGAGGGGAAATGCACCCAGAAATCAGTCACCAGGCCAGAAATCGGGGAGAATATAAAGTTCTGGTGAACATAAGTGGGAACAGGCTCCTCAGGGAATGGGCACAGGCTCCAGGAGTGTTTGGACAATGCTGCCAGGTATGCACAGGGTGGGATTGTTGGAGTGTCTGTGCAGGAATTGGAGTTGGACTCATTGATCCCTGTGGGTCCCTTCCCACTCAGGATATTCCATGATTCTATGTCCAGATCCCAGAGGAAACCATACAAGCCATCTTTGCCCAGCCTCTCTGAAAGCAGCACCTGCCCAGGAGCAAACATCTGTCCTCACACCTAAAGGCAGATCATCACATCCCCCAAGGAACAGAAAAAACTTGGGCAGATAAAGGCAGGAGTCTGCTACACCATTTGGGAAGCAGTGGAAATGCCCCATCCTCAGCCATGCTGTAATTCAGCCACCTGAGAGGACATCAGAGAGTTCTCCAAGTGGGTAATTTTAAAAGGAAGCCTCCCGGGGAGGGCTGGGATGAGCAGCCTCCCAGTCCCTCCACACCGGGCACGGAGGCACAGCTGGAACTCACCCTTCCTGGCTGGAGACTCCTGGCCTCCAGCTGTTCATAAATAAATAAAAATAGCCTTCTCCCCAGCTCACAGCACAGGGATGGCAAGGAGGGCTGTGCAGGATCTTCCCTCCAGTGGGATTGTGTTCCCTGGCTCACTAATGACTCCCATTACCTGGAGCCTGCTCCTTTGTTGGCTCCTTTGTTCCCTGCCCGCCACAGATGGGATTCCTCCCAGCGCTCTCCAGCCCAGGCTCTTCAAACAACACGAGCTGTGTTTTTGTTGCAGGTTGCACGGAGTTTGGGAATTGCTTTTTGTCTCGCCTCCCAGCTCCAAGTGTTTCATTTGTTTGATTTTGCTGAACCACAGGCATATTTGCACTAACAATACAAGGAATTCTTTGCTAGGTTTTCCCCACCAGCTTCCTGCCCTGAATATCAAATACCCAGGGCTGTACATCCACGCTTGCCACCTACATGGATGCTTGGATTCCTCCCATCAATGGGAGCAGGGAAGGCTTCCTTTCATTTGTTTTCTTTGCAGTATCACAAAGCAATTTCAGAGGTGTTCTCTGCAGGGAAAAAATACCTTCAAAACATGATAAACAACCTGCAAAACAGCACTGTCTTGGTTTTTTTGGGAGGTTCCATGCAAACAGCAGGCAGTAGAGGGAATCCTGCACCCTCCCACTGCAATGGGCACACTGCAGACTCACCTTTCTCCACCCCAGATGCTCCTAGGGCTCTTTTTCCACCTTCACCTGGCACAGATGGAGGCTGGAGCTGGCTAACAGCTTTCTCACAGGGTTGAGGGAGGACACTCAGGGAGAAGAGGTTCCCAAGGAAGTTCCTGGCATGGCAAAGGGTGGAGGAAGGGAAAAAATGCTCTGCTGCTGGTCTCAGACCTAAACATGCCTGAGCTGATGGCAAGGCAGGGTCACCGACTGCCCTGCACTGCAACGAAGACAATGCTCAAGTCCTCCAACCCCACCGCTGCTTTCCACTCCATTTGCAACTGGAAATTGCTCCGGATTTCCCTGCCTCTCCTCGTGTCCTGTCACTCCAGGTCCCCCACCGCTCCCCCTCCCCTGGCTGGATCTTTCTCCCCGGGTTACCGTCGCTAATGTCAGAATCATTCCATCTGACAAAGTCTCTGCTCGGCCGCCTCTCCCCTGTCTCCTTGCATCTCTGTCAAGGCCCTTTCCACATGTCTGAGCATTTTAATGACATATGGTGCTGGGACAGGGGGGAGGGAGCATCGCTCCAGCGGGAGGGAGATGGAGACCCAACACGATCCACAACCAGCCAGAATCCATGGGAAGGTCCTGGAAGACAACTGGATGGGGAAGGAGGCATCTGGGGAGGGTGACCTTGGAGACAGTTGGTCCATCACAGCCTTTGGTTCTTCTCTCACCTCTCTCACAGTTGGTTACCCAAAGGAAAAGGCATTTTTGGGGGGTTTCTCTGTCAAGAATGGCTGATCCTGCTTTGCACCTCTATTCTGGACCCCTGCATTGTGGCCACCAGAGCCTGCATGGCCACCAGCCACACACAAAGGCACAGCCCGACTATTCCTTAGCCCAGGAGGTGCTCAATCCCCCAGTGGGCCAGACACACACCCCCAGATTGGGCTAGAGTCAGGGAGGCCACACACACCCCTCAGCTTGACAGCATTTCCTTGGTGTAGGAACCCCCAAAGGCTCCACCACAGCCTCTCACACTGCCCCACATGTGGGGGTCTGAACTTCATCCCCAAATCCAGAATGTTCCCAACATCACCTCCAGCCCAGCAACCTTTTCCCCAACAATGCTGCAGACTTAAGGCTACTTTTCTCAAAGCACAGTCTTAGCAGATCCCAAAGCTTCCAGACAGCTAAGAAGCCCCAAAAGTCCTTATAAGACAGGATATTCAGCAGAATCCTGGTAGATTTCTCCCTAAGTAATTACATTTTGCCTGCTTATAATCCTCCTGGTGTTTAATTCTTCTTCACCTGTCGTAAACTGGTGGGAGATATGGCAGATGATGATGGTGACTTGTGCTCCATGCAGGACAACAAAGTGACCTTGTGTTAAAGGAGGTTCACTATGAAAGACACTCGGTGAGCAAAGATTGAAAAGAAAACAGACCCAGATCCAAACTCCCAAAGGCTGGCAGCTCCAGGACAGAGGTGACAGGAACACCCACATTTGAAACTCCTCGCCTCTTCAGGAGCTCTAATCCCATTGCAAGCCAGCTGAGCTGAAGCTCAAGTATTTTGGCAAATCCCATCTCTGGCTGATAAAGGGGAAAGCCAGCAGGAGTATAAATCCTTCCCAGCAGCAAGAACTTGCTGCAGAGCATCAGGACTTGGAACAACCTGGGCTACTGGAAGGTGCCCCTGCCCATGGCAGGAATGAGATGAGCTTTGAGGTACAATCCAATCCAAACCAGTCTGGGATTTTAGGATTCTCTAAGACCAACAGGCTGCCTAGGGAACAAAGCATGGATGGGATGAATCTGGCACATATGGGTGGATTATGCTTTTTCAGCTTTATTCCGTGGCACTGCAGCATCTGGTGTTTATTCTCTATCCCTCACATATTCCTGGGGTTTGAGGAAGCTCCACAAGGCTCTCCAAGTACAACAGCCACGAGCACAACTCCCAGTCTGGCTCTCACGTAAAACACTGGAACAGAGGGAAGCAAAGACCAACAGGTGCACAGTGAGTGTCCCAAGGTGTGGCAGTGGGGACCAAGAGGTGACCGGTGAGCGAAACAAGTGGACTTGTCTTCTGAAAATTGTATTTTATAATCAGCAGCAAAGCCTCGAATGAAAATTAGGAAGCACAAAAAAAAGCACCTCATTTCCCAAATGAAAAATGAGCCCCCAAAGCTACAAGCATGAGGCTCGTGCTGCTCTCTGCATTGTATTAAAAACAAATAAGTCAATCAGGAATGCCAGACAAAACAGTCATTTGTCAGCTGACACGAGGGAAGGATGAGGAGGATACACTTCAGGAATTTATCAAGGAAATCTGTTGAGCTGTGCAACTTTTTTTAGGAAAGATGCTGAAGAGAAAGCAGCTTCCCACCTGAACCTGTAAGCTGCTCAATGAATTATAAAGCAGAAATACCCTCTTAGCACCCAGTATTACCTGGCAGCCGATTTACCATTTCTGCCAAGGCTGGAAAGCTGGCGGATCATGGCCAGTGCCTTCTGTTCTCCCCATTTCCAGTCAGCCTGCAAATGGCTGGAGCCTCTGAGTTGTACAGAGCCTCTTCTAATACAAATATCTGCCTGCCTGCCTTCCTCTGGGCCGTGGGGGGAGAAGGGAATATTTCCAGAGTGTGCTCAGTGCTGAAGGAAGTTTGTTTGAACTGGGCTTAACTGCAACAAGAGCAGCATTAAGCCAACCTCAAGCACTTGTGAAAACACTCTGCTTTAAATAGTGCCTCTTCAAGCTTTAACGTCATGTAAAGCTCAAGAAGATTTTATGGGCCACCGAGAGCATCTAAAGCCTTGGCATCCCATTTGCAATCCCGGCAGCTTTGCAGCAGCAGCACTAAAGGAGGTTTGGAGGGTGGGTGATGCCCCAGGAGCAGTACAAGGAGCTCTGCTCAGCCCCAATCCACTCACCTTCCCAGTAAACCAAGCTAGAAACCACCCCTGCACCCCCTAAGCCCGCACTTCTGCACATTTCCAGCCAAAAGGCAACATCCAAACTGGGTGCTCAGGTACTCCTTAAGAAAATGATTCCTCAGCAGCCCCCTGGATGCTGTTCATTGCTGTCACCAGGGTCAAACGCTGCACTGTTGGGCCAGGCAGGCACTTTGCATGCTCAAAATTCATTAAAGTCAAATACTCCTAAGACTTTTTACACATGAAAAAGCAGATGAAGGTGAGACAGAGCGGTGCAGTGCAGCGCAGGCAGAGTTTTATTTAATGAAGGTATATTTACTCAGAAGAGCTGAAGGGCTGCTTCTTCACAGCAGGTCAGGGGCTGCTATGCAAATACTAATAAATATTTTGCACTTCTCAAGAATGCTTTACCCAAGTGCTCTGCGAGTGTGAACTGCACTGAACCTACCAGGATCTGGAAGAAACAAGGGAGACAACAGGAACAGACACTTTGTCCAAGACAGAAATACAGAAGCCTCTTGGGTGGAAACAGAGACATTTGACAGTACCAACAGCTTTCCCAGCTTCCCCACAGAAGCTTTTCCATCGCTAACCTCACACTTGTGTGGTTGGCAGCTTTCTAGAAACAGCAGCTCCGCATCGATTCAGAAAACAGAGTCATCTGTGGTTCATTACTCCCAACAGATTTCATAAGGGATCCTGCCTGGTGCCTCAGCTGCTCCTAAGCCAGCTAAGCCTGCAGGATCTGGTGTGCTACAGAATAGCAAAGCTCCTTATGAAACACCTCACGCAGGACAAAAGCCATCACAGGGATGAGTTCATCGAGCCTGGAGAGCTTTGTGCTTTATTAGCTGGAGTTCCAGAAGGTCTCCTTGGGCTGGGGGACAAAGTGTGCAAAGGGGCTGCTGGGCAATTCAAGAGCTCTGATAACCAGAGAACAACTCCATGCAGAGGAGCAGCTTCTGCCCTGCAAGACATTGGAGGGGGAAAGAAATAACCAAGGATGGCTCCAGGCAAAGGGGTATAGAGAAAGACTCAGAAGAAGGTGGCACTGAGGTCTCAGGTTTCCAAAAGCCTCCCCTGGCAGGCTGAAACATTCCATGAAAGATTTATGGAACACTGAAAGAGCAATTTTCCTTCCCTGTCTCTGCAGTTTGCACCCAGCACCATCTGACAGTGGAGGGCTGGGAGCAATGAAGGACAGGAGGGAGATCCACAGCCCTGGGAGCTGGGATGACACCCCAGGACAGGAGTCCTTCACCCCTGAGACAGCAAATCCAGGCTGTTGTCATCTGCTGAAGTGCCATCTCTG
The DNA here is from genome assembly GCF_008360975.1 of Lichenostomus cassidix. Classification (NCBI taxonomy): domain Eukaryota; kingdom Metazoa; phylum Chordata; class Aves; order Passeriformes; family Meliphagidae; genus Lichenostomus; species Lichenostomus cassidix. The sequence continues at coordinate 1,120,419 of NC_139504.1, read as the reverse complement.
GAGGGAGAGGTGGGGTTTGAGATTCAGACACCAAATCCTGCTGCTGCCTGTGGAAGTGGCAGCCCACAAATAAAACCTGGAAAGCTGCAATGGGGATCTCCCAGAGCAGCAGAGCCTGAGCTGCCTGGAGCCAGCATCTCTGTACTTCCAAGATACCAACTTATTTTGAAATCAATACCGAGATTATTGATCCAGGAAGGAAATACAGACTGGCGAGGGAGCCTGGTCAATAGCAATCCCAGTGGGTAATAACTTTTAATGGACACCAGGAAAAATTCCAATCTGAATTTTGTGCTGGGGCAAAACTCCGCATATGCTGATTATCTCAGCCCAGGAGCAGGTCAGAGACTCCTCACTGATATCTGTTGGTATTCCCAGTGACCAGCTCAGGTGCCAAGGCCTGGGAATGCACATCACTGCTGAGAGAATGAAAAGAGAAACCCCATTAGCTGCTCCCAGCGATCTGTCTGGCAGAAGACGAGCTGCTAATGCCGACTGCCTTGAAAATCAGAGCGAGAAATTCAACCTGCACAGTCAAGGCCAGATTCAGGCACGTAACTCAGTGATGGCAGCAGTTCAAGCACTTAAAATGTCTTTTGAAACCACAGTAAAATCCTGCTGTCCCATCCCTCTTGGAAATGGACTCGACTGAATGTCAAGGCCCTGAAAGGCAAGAAGACAACAGCAACAAAAAACACCCCTGAAACCAGCTCTGCTTACTGAGGCTGGGAGAGCTTCAGCATTTTCCCTTCACTTGTCAGCAAAACCTCACCGGCTGCATAAAAATACAAAAAGGGGTTTAAGTTGCCAGAAGGGCATCCTCAGTATTGGGGCTGAGGAGAGACTCCACACCAGTGTTCTGAAGGGGAGAAGATAAAGCCTGAACTCCAATATTTTGGAAGCAGCAAAATCCCCCCTTCAGCCACACACAGTGCTTCAGGAGGCAGCAGGGATTTCTGGGGTGCTGCAGACCCACACAAGCTGCAGAAGCACCGTCCTGCAGCTCCAGGGGATGAGGAACCTGTTCTGCACTTCACACACAACAACAGCTCCCACCTCCATTCACAGGTTTCTAAGCAGCCATCGCCTAAACTCCCCCTTTATTCTCCTGTCAATACCTGCAAAACAGCTTTAGAAGAACAAACAGCTCCTTCTGGCCCTTTGAAAAGACTCAGCCAGGCCAATACTGCCTTGGGATATCTGAGGTAACCCCAAGGCATGAGGAGCTGCGGAGAGAGGTGGGAAGGGAGGATTGGAGAGCAGCGTTTTCCTCAGAGCGATGCTGGCGTGGAGGCTAAAGGCTGCCAGCACCCAGGGAAGCAACTGGCAGAGTCTGACAGCCCTGCAGGAGGATAATTGGGCAGACAGTGCTGTGCAGACGAACTAAAGTGTTTACTGGCTTTAATATTTAATTGTGTCAAATGAAGAGAGAGGAGCTGGGGAATCGGAGCTGCAGAGAGAGGCATGTGTGGTGGGGGCTCTGCTCCTCCCGTGCCAAGCTGGGCACCCAAATGAGCCAAAGCAGCACCCTGGGGCTCCCCCTGCTCTCTCCCTGGCACAGCAAGGAGGGTTTTGGGAGAGTTTTGGGAGAGAAGGTTTGGGAGAGGGAGGGAGGTGCTGCAGGCAGAGCAGGGAAAGAGAAAGGGAAAAGGAAAGGGAAAAGGACCACATGCAGCAGCCATGGGAACACACATATGGAATCCATGGGACCTGACCATAGGCTCCATCCAACCTCATGGATAAGGAAACTATTGGCATCCACATCCCAGCGTGGAATCATTCAGAGGCATGAGCCACCTGGGAAGGGCTCACCCCAAACAGCCAGAGGTTGAGCACTGCTCGTTTGCAGGATGCCTTTTGTCATTGGGTGTTGGAAGAAGCTGCCCAGGGAGCCACCATCTCTGGAAATGTTCTGGATGTGGCCCTTGGGGATATGGGTTAGGGGTGATGATGGTGGTGCTGGGGTGGTGGATTAGGTGATCGTGAAGTTCTCTTCCAACTTTGATGATTCTGGGATACACAGAGAGATGCCTCACACTGCCACTCCTCTGTTCAAAGGATTGGAGGGAAGGATACAAGTCCCCTTCACCCTTAAATTCCCATCAGCCCACCCACTGGTTCTGTTACCTCTGCTTAAAGTCATTCACCTGTCTCCAGGAAAGGGCTTTGCACCACTTTTTCCCTTGGGATAGAGGCTGGGAGAGCACAATCATTGTCAGACACACTCAACCCTTCCAATTCCTTTCCCAAAAGGATACCAAATCAGCTCCAAACAGGCCTCTGCAAAGCCCTACATCCCAGCAAGGGCAAAGCCTGGACTACTGTGCTGCTAAAGCCACTGCTTGTGTTCTGTCTCTGCCTTTGGCCAAAGCCAGCACAGAAATTCAAAGGAAGGCTGGCTCCATAAATATTGCAGTGTGAACAACACAGGGCCTTTGCTGGATTATCACCGCTAAAAGGAGCTGCAAAGCATCCAACTCCACGAATGAAAGATGCTAATGGAGCGTTCCCAGCGGACACCAGGGCTGTAGATTACGGGGAGCTGCTCTCACATCCTGCAAAATGTGCAGATTTAAATAACACTCCCCTTTCGCACGGAATAAATCTCAGTGCTGGCCACAAACAAACGCAGCTCAGGCCTTTGTTGGCTTCTTCCAGGGGCAGATGGCTTGTGGGAGACACAGGTGATGGATGAACACCTGGAATTTGTGTCCCTGGCATGATGCATGGGTCCCAAACCCTGCCTGAGGTGAAGGCTGTGCCTGCCTTCCTGTGCATCTCCCTACCCACAGCACGCTTCAAACACACAAAAAAAGGGTTAAGACAGATTTTTCTCTCCAACCTTTTAATTAAGCCATTAGTCTCTTCCCCCTTAACCCAGGAATGAGAGGCCTGTCTTCACAGGAGCAAATGATTTCCCCAGAGTAATGAAGATGCATTATCATACAGAAAAAAATCATTAGTTGCTATGTCCAGAACAATGCGATTGCTCAATTACTGCACTAAAACAGATCACAGCCTTCCCAGTGCTCCACGTGCAAACTTGGAGGAGATGCATCCAAAAGGATCTGCCCAGAAAAACAGCACTAGTTCAGCAGAAGACCTCGACCACTACAAAGGTCCTGCTCGAATTATTTCCCAACCAAGCCTTTGCTCACTTCACATTTAAGACACCAAAGCAACAGACAGCAGATCCCAGCAGGATTTTCTCCAAGTGCTTTACAACAAAGGAGTTGGGATGTTGAGGAGAGTCAGACACTGAGAAGGTCTCAATTACCCTGGTGAGGAGCCACCGGGAAGCACTTAACACTTTGAAGGAAGTCATGGTGGAACCCAGTTGACAGCAGGGATTTGGGAACCTGGCATGTCACCAATCACACCCTCCCGGAGCCCATCTGGATGAGGAAGGACCACACAAATCTTGGGTTCAACACCAGGGATTGTCTGCTGGGCTTGGTTCCCTCTGTTGGAAAGAAATCCCAGGATCATCAGTCCAACCCCTGGCTCTGCACAGACACCCCAACAATCCCACCCTGTGGAGCATTGTCCAAATGCTGCTGGAGCTCTGGCAGCCTCGGGCTGTGCCCATTCCCTGGGCAGTGCCCACACCCTCTGGGAGAAGAACCCTTTCCCAGCCTAACCCTCCAAAGCTCTAGGCCAGCTGCAAGATACTGTTCTCCCCCAATTTATCTAATGAGGATGATCCAACCCCCAATTCCCCCTCTTCACCGCCCCCAGGATGATTAAAAGCAGGATTTAGTCATCTAACCAGGGTCCTATTATTCCTTCAAATGGATAATTTCGGTCCTTCTCTCACCTACCGAGATACCCATTAAAAAATGAGTCATTAACTCTTCCCCCTGCATCTTCGGCACAATAATTCCAACACAGATGTGGGTCAAGCAAAGCTATTCATGAACTCCCATCAAACCCATTGGGCCTGAAAGGGGAGGAGTGGGTGTCAAAGTGAAAGTGGTTTATTTAGACATTTTCTCCTCTACGTGAAACATTTAGATTTTTTTTCCCCCCAAGACATCTCTGAAGTTAATTTACTTGAAGAAAAGGTTTTTAAAGTCTGAGCAAAGAACATATCGTATCAAATGAAATGTTTCGTTTGACCTGAAAAAAATATTTTTGGTCTTGTTTTTAGTTAACCAAATACAGCATTTTCTCCTCAGTTTTTCTGTTCAGACAGACAAGGGCAGAAAAAAAATCAATTTCAGAGCTCCAAACAGCCCATTCTGTAACAGTTGTCACAGAGACTGCAGCTTATGTTAATATTAAGATACTGCTTTAGCAATTTATGAACATTATCTGGAAAGCGAAGGCACAAATTAGCAGAGATGAAGGAAGTTACCCGAGTTAATGCATTTTTGGCACTAATATCCTTCTATTGTTCAACTCATCTGAGAAAGCTACAGGTCTGCACTGACAAACTGGGGAAAGCTTGATGGTTAATACAGCTTGGGGATGATTCCCAGAAGGGTTTCCACACATTGGACGCAAGGGACACAGAATCCTGGGAAGATTTGGGTTGGAAAGAACCTTAAAGCTCTCCCAGTCACACCCCTTGTCATGGGCAGGGACACCTTCCACTGTCCCAGGTTGCTCCAAGCCCCAGTGTCAAACCTGGCCTTAGACACTTCCAGGGATCCAGGGACAGCCACAGCATCTCTGGGCAACCTGTGCCAGGGCATCACCATCCTCACAGGGAACAATTTTTTTCCAGTATCTCAATCCACCTCCTTCAGCTTAAGGCCATTTTCCCCTGCCCTGTCACTCCAGGCCCTTGTTAACAAACAGTCTGTCTCCATCTTTCTTGTCAGCTCCCTTCAGGTCCTGCAAGGCCACAATGAAGTCACCCTGAAGCCTCCCCTCTCCAGGATGAACAATCCCAGCTCTCCCAGCCTGGCTCCAGAGCAGAGGAGCTCCAGCCCTTGGAGTATCTCCATGGTCTCTCTCCATGGAGTATCTCTGGTCTCTCTCCAGCAGCTCCAGGTCCTTCCTGGGCTGGGAGCCCCGAGCTGGAGGCAGCTCTGCAGGTGGGATCTCCCCTGAGCAGGGCAGAGGGGCAGAATCCTCCCCTCCCCTGCTGCCCAGGCTGGGGGATCAGCCCAGCACAGGGAGGGTTCTGGGCCAGGGCATGTCCAGCTCTCACCCAGCAGCACCCCAAGGGCTTCTCCCAGGGCTGCTCTCCATCTCTTCATCCCCTATAATGGATTGATCCTGGGGGTTGCAGCACCTGCCCTCAGTCTTGTTAAACTTCCTACAGATCATTCCAAAAGAAGGTTTTCAATACCCACATCCTGGCGAAATAATGAAAAATTCAGTTCCAGGACTTGATTACCCTTCCAACCCAAACTGTTCTCTACACAAAGATCATGATGTTTGAGTATTTTGGAGAAGCCTGGGGACCCCCAGGACAACGTGGTGGGGCTGTCAGGGGGTTATTTCCAGCCAGGATTGGTGCTGAGCTCCAGGGCAGCAGCAGTTTGCAGGAGCATTCCCCATGGAAGCAGGAGTGAGGATCCCAGCTCGGTCAGAGCCGCCGGTGCTGCATACGGTGCTTGCTTTAGTTAAATGCAAACCAGCAATCTCTGCCTTCACATGTGACAATTGCCATGCGATTTCTGTCTCATTAAGCTCTGAAATGTAAAACAAATGGGATTTATGTGGCTGCTGCTCGGCATTCGCTTGCACGGAGTCAAGTCTTGCCTTTAGTGGCTCTTCAGTCTTATCACTGTCTTATCTCATTTGGCTCCTGAGCCAGCACAATACCTGGTGGTTCTCTACCTCAGGCTGAAACACCATGTGGAGAACAGACAGGCCAGGGGAAGCGCTACCAAAAAAATCCTCCTTTTCTTCCTACCAGGTTGTGATACCAACTCTTATGGATGTCACACAAGTCTCCCGTGCCTCAGTTCCACCCCAACTGCCACTGTCAGATCCACACAGCTCATTCAAATTCCAGCCCACCAATCCAGCATGTTTATTTACAGCACTGTGCATGGAATAACAAGCTCTGAAAAGCAGTTCTTTGTAAGGCTGGCAGGAGAAGAGCTACAGGCGGCATTTGGGAGGTATTTTGGAGAATATGGACCATCAGTGAAGTGCTTTCCCACACACAAACCAGAAAAAAAACTACAGGCTGATTGCAGAACATTTGATTACAGCAATCATTCCCTGAGCTACAGGGAATAGTGTAAACTCAATATTTGGGGTGGTTTCACTGGTGCCACTGGTACCAGGCTGGCCTGGCTGTTGCTCAGGACATGAAGGTTTATGACCTCAGGTGTCCAGGGCCATTGACTCTGATCCTTTTCTTCCAACTACAAAGATCAACCAGTGCTCCACAGACTAGCAGCACCAACAGCTCCTCCATCCAGAGCATCCACAGCAGCACAGCTTGTCACTGAGTGTCCTGGAGATGTCATAGAATCATGGAGTTGTTAAGGTTGGAAAGACCTTCAAGGTCATCAAGTCCAGTGGTCAAGTCAAGGGGATTAGCTTAAACCACATCATTTGGGATGCCCCATCCCTGGAAGTGTCCCAGGCCAGCTTGACGGGGCTCAGAGCAACCTGGTCTAGTGGAAGGTGTCCCTGCCTGTGGCAGGGGGTGGCACTGGATGGGCTCTTAGGTTCTTTCCAAATCAAACTATTCTGGGATTACCTAGAAAAGAGGTACAGCCTCTGCTTTGGGCAGCCCAGTTTAATGCTGAATTTTGCCAAGAGCAACTCACTTTTGGGTATGCAAGCAGCCATTTTGGAAAGTGTGACATTTACTCAAATGCTCCAAACACCACAAATTAGGCACCCAGAGGCAGAATATCACCAAGCTCTGGCTGCTGTTGGCTCCAGCCTTGCCCAAGGGTGCTCATGGAGCCAGGAGCAGGACAAGGATCCATCTTCAGCTCCACACACCCCTCTGTCCCAAGGCCACCCTCCCAACCCACCAAATATTGTCACCTCGGGCACAAAACATCCCGCGAGCAGCAGAGCGAGCGTGGAAGGAATTGTAATGCCAGCGGCACAAAGCGGCACAGGAGGAGATGGATTCTGGAGAGCTTGGAAAACCGGGGAGAGACACAACAGCAAGGAGGAGGTTTCTATGGGAAGCACAAAGCCAGGTGTTGTTCAGCAAAGCCCAGCTTCGCACGCTCAGGCGGAGAGCCTTGGACAAAAGCAAGAGCTCCCACTGATGCCATTGTTGAGCTCGTGGAGCCGAGATTTCTCTGGAAGAAAAGCAGCCCCGTGACAATTATTTATCACCACAAAAACATCTTCCTCCTCAGCTTTTGTTGGTGCAACACAGACCACGTGTGGCTCCAGCTGGGGAGAGAAAAGCTACCAACAGGATCAAGGAAGGCTGAGATAAATCTGGTTTAACATAAATAGAAAAACAACCCGAGCAATCAGTTTTAAAATTAATATTAAAGTTGTAAGTCACCTTTGACTATATTAAAATACAAATAGGAGCACACAATAAACCCCAAATAAGCCCCACTGGCAGTCAGAACAGCTCCCTTATCAACCTCTAACATCCTCTGTAAAATAATAACTGGAAGGCAGACTGCTCTGAGAGAAACTCCCTCTCCTGGGGCAGTGCAATGTGACCCAATTCCTGCTGCCATTTCAGGAGCCTTGGCTTGGCCAGTGTTCCCTGTGCCAGCAAGGAACTCAGCTGCAGCAGGAGTCATCCGGGAGGGAGAGCTGGCATGGAAAGGCTGAACAGGGAGCTGTGCCCTGGGGGTGTCTGCTGGGGCACCGAGGGACAGCAAAGGGACTCAGTGAAGCCCCTGGAATTCAGTGTCCTTCTCATCCCCAGGAATGGGGCGGAGTTTTGGGAACTGAGAGAAGGAACTGAGACAAGCCCTTGGCTTCTCCTTCTGAACATTTCCAAACCTTCTCTGCTATTTCTTTGGGAGAGGCTGAGAGGCTCCTGTTGAAGGAGCAGAGCAGCACCAGGGAAGCTCAGGATGGATGGGCAGCACAGCCCAGCAACATCCCAAGGGCAGCTGCCAAAGGACACCAGGAATAAGAGCCTCATGATGGAGAGAAAGGATAAGGAATGCAGGGAGCTCAGTGCCCGGAGCTGCACCCAAAGCCAAGGAGAGAAGGGGACATTCTCTGGTTATTGTGCCCACGGAGCTCTGCAGTCACCATTGAGTGGCTCGTGCTGGGTGTACCCAACTCTAACACAGAAATATTTCCACCCACACCTAGTTAACACCAGTATGACCTCAAGAGGCATCTCTGAGTATTTAAGGAGGCTGAAACTGTTGATCTCCACACAGGTTGAGAAGGGCTGAGCCAAGGGCTGCTGGAGCAGAGCCCACCAGCCTCACCTGCTCATGGCTGGGGGGCAGGTGTGTCTTGGGACAAAAGCTGAGGGTCCTCGTGCTGCCACAGAGCTCTGTCACTGGGAGAGCTGCACGAGCTGCTCCCCAGCACATGCTGCCTGCTTGAGAGGGCTCCAAATAAATAAATAAAGCCACTGCCTCATTAGCATGCAAATGTATTCAAGCCCCCATTTCAATTTGAATTCTATGCATACGATCAGAGTGCAAAATGCAAATTATACAAATGCACCCATAGGAAGAAACAAGCAGGAATTCTGCACAAAGGGATTAGGGCCAGGCTACTTCCCTCAGAAGACTCCAGCGCTGGGGGGGCTCTTGTTGGGGAGGATCCTTTAATGGGCACCAGTCACGCTGCACTGAGCTTTGCTACAAACACTTGGAAAAGCATCCGGATGGAGTAATAGCTGGTTTGAAACTGGCTCAGGGGACAGGAGGGGAACATGGACAGGCAGACTCACCAAGAGGTGCTGTAGGCTCAGCACTCACAGCCAAGGGTGTCCCCAAGGGATCAGCACCCATTCAGATGGGCCTGAGGGAGCAAAGGTGTCCCCAGTGCTCCTCCAGCAGCCCCCAAAAGCCCCCATGAGCCAGGTCCACCTCCCAAACCAGGGCAATGGGTCAGGACAGCCAGTTCAGGGCAGCAAGGGGGCTCAAGCAGCAGAGACCATCAGGAACAGGGTCACCACCACTGCCTCCATCTCAGTGACAAGGGAGGTGAAGCTTCCCCAGCCTACCCCACCTCTCCTTCCCATGGAGATGTGGCTGGGAAAGCTCTGCAAGGTGTGGGAGGAAAGACACAAGCCCAGCTTGGAAAGTCCTCTGCAGACCAAGGTCAGCTCAAGACACCCTCAATGCTCCTGATTTTAGCTGAGTAAGGCTGAGCTCTGCTCCAGCACCAGCCCCAGGCCCTCTGTCCAGGCTCCCAGGCCCAGCAGCTCCATGGTGTGGAGATCCTGCTCCCAGGGACACACCAAGCCCCGGGCACAGCAGAAGGGAGGCTGTGCATGTTCATCTCTCCCTCCTACGTGTGTGAAATTCTCAACCCACCATTATCGTATTACATTTTCATTTTAAAGTAAATATCTGTTTTCAATTAGTACTTACCGTGAGGGGCATGCATCACTGAGAACACTTATTTCTCTTCCTTTCATTATTAGATTAGAAGTCGCTCAAGTTTAACCACATTTAGCAGCGGCAGACACCCAACCGCTCTGCAGACACTAATCCTCTTCCCACCTCCAGCCCCACAAAGGTCCCAATCCAGCTGCTGCAGCCTCCCTGCCAAGGCTCCAAATCAAGGTATGACACGAGCCTGCAGCAGCCCTGACCAACCTCCCCGAGCCCATCCACCAATTAATTCATTGCACATCCTCCTTCCAGGCTGTTGAATTCCCATTGCTTTTCCTTCGTGTCACAAAATCTGACCCAACATCATCTGTGCAGCAGCAAGGGTCACATGGACACCCCCAAGGTTACATGAAGTGAATAAAACCTGGAGCAGAGTTGCCCCAAACCTTATAAATACAACCAAAAACATGGGAGGATCACGTCTGGTGCTCCACCTGCTCACTGAGTCCTGAGTAAACACATCCCTTGGCCACCCAATATCCGTCCCAAGTCTCACACTCCTCATGCTCCCCTCAGTGAGGAAAGCCCTTCCTCCCAGTGGAATCACCCAATATCCTTCCCAAGTCTCCCACCCCTCATCTTTCCCCAGGGAGGAAAGCCCTTCCTGCAGTGAGATCATCCCAAGCACTCCCAGGCGCTGCCTGCTCAGCCCTCAGCGAGAGCACTCTAAGCATAATAGTACTATTATACCTTGCTCATTATGCCTCGTTTTTATTACCTGGCCTCATTAAGTTAAGAAGCCTCTGTAATTTAACTGCATCTCTTGGTCTCCGCACGGGGGCTCCAGCTGTGCCTGTCGTCAATCACTTTATTAAAAACACAGGACAAAAATTACAATTATGCCCATTACTGCCCATCAATCTCCTCAATTGCCTCTTAGGTCCTTTCTTTACCTGCTCAATGCACCAGTGCCAGACTGATATCATTGGCACCCTCAGAGTCTTCCCATACTTCCAATAATTAGGAGCTGATTTTAAGGTGCTTTCAGAGCCGAGCAAGTGAGGCAGATGCTGGCACACGATGGCCTCGTGGTGACAGCAGAACAGGCAATAAAAGCATGCAACCAGACCAAGAGAAATAAACTGTGTTAGACAATAAAACCTAATTTTATCAAACCCAACACAAGATGCTTTACAGACACACAGATCAGATTAACACTGGTTTAGAATTCAATATACTGTGACAAATTGGCATGTTCAGAGAGCCACCACAGTGGCTCACTGGCCAGGCCAAAGGCAAGAAGAGATCTGAAACCAATTTCTAAGCCCTAGAGAAGAACCAGCAATGAGCAATCAAATGTTTTTTACAACAGCCTCCCTTCATCCACCACAGGGATACTCACCATCCTTTGTTCAAAACGCCCTCCCTAAACTGCATGTTAAAATTTCAGATATCAAAACATGGTATTTTGACAAGTCTACTTCCAAATCTCCAATCCCTAACTCTAGGATGTTTCCTGCTCTACAAGTTTCAAAAGTTCAACTTTTCTTCCTGATTTTGAACAAGATGCTCCCACTGGGAAAACAACTCCGATCTGCTCGAGTCAGCAGAAACTTGCAGGGGTTAAGAGCACTACACAGATTTCTGTCTATGCTTGGGAGAAAGCCAAACCACGGGGAGAAACCTCCCTGATGCAGGAAAAATTCACTGTGCTGGATGAAAGGGTTGCTACAACCATCCCTGCAAAGACATTGTCAAGGGATGTCAACCCTTTGGCAGTTGCATGTGGTTCTTTTCCTTGAGTTATTTCACTCTTCCTCCCTTTCCTCCCCACCATCTCTACTCCTCCCCAGGGAAAAGCAGCCTTCCCTGGTTAGCACTTCCCTTCCTGGTCTGCTTCTGTCACAGAAAGAGTAAAAAAAGGCATTTTGGGGAGATCCCAGGGAGTGCGCAGGAAGCTGCACAAGTGTAGCAGACACTGCCTGGTTGCAGGAAGGGAGGAGGGCGAGAGGGAGCAGCTCTCTCAAAGCCCAGCACCCTTAGGAGCAGGTCAGCACGGAAGTGTGGCAGTCCGAGTGCCCTGGAATGCTCTGGCCACTGCCTTCCCAGCCAGCCCACTTGATGAGAGAGAGCTTTGAAGATTTCAAAGGGTGCCGTGTTCCCCAGTTTATCACAAGTGTCTATCTTAAACCAACATTATCGTTTTAAGCATGACCGGAGCAAGAGGAATCTTCAGCAGGCACTCCTGCTGCAGGAGAGAAACAGAGACAGCAAAGACCCCTCAGACTCACAACCCCATGCAGACCCCGACGCAGCCAGCCCGAGAGCTGTGCTGCTGCCATCAGTGCAGATCTGTCACGAGGGACATTTACACTGCTCAGGGCTTGACAGTGAAATGCAATTCTGCTCTGCCATGAAATCCCTCCTGCTGCCCTTTCCAGAGTGTTACAGCTCCCTTTCAGTGCTGCTGAGCCCCTGCTCTGCCACCCCCGTGCAGGGGAACAGAGGTGTTCCAAGGGGTGGCAGGTGACAGAGAAGCCATCACCTCTCCAAGAGATCCCTACAGCCACTGCCAGGCCAAACACAGCCAGCAGAGAAGGGCAGAGCAGCCACTGGGGGTGACACTGACCTAACACCCCAACCAGGAACACACAGCCTGCACGCAGCAAAAATGCCCAGAAATTCTTCCACCTCACCAAAGCAAGAGCAGATCGCCATGGCCAGGATGGGGGCTGGAATCACCATGGCCAGGATGGGGACTGGACTGGGACAACTTTAGGCATGCAGAGACTGAGCTGGGCTGCAGAGATTGTCCAAGCTGCACTCAGAACAGGGTTCAGGCACAGAAAGGCACAGAAAGGTTCAGGGACAGCAGGACTGATGACGATTCCCTTGGTCTCTGGTGGGGAAGCTCCTGAGCAGGGCAAAGCAGCAGTGCTGTCTCCCAGGCACAGATAAGACCCTTGTCTTGTTACCTGGCAATTCCCATTATTATAAGGACAAATAAAGGCAATCACAAGGAATCTACCATCAGTAAGTCAAGCTTCAGCTTAGACAGAAGGAGTTAATTTACAGCCACTCCAAGCTTTGATATCTTAAACCTTTTCAGTGTCTGGACAAGATGAGGAATAAGCACAGACAGTGTCAGACTCTGTGATCAGGAGGACAAAACACTGCAAACAGCTGTGCCTAATTTTAGCATCTGTTGGTTCTGTTTCTCCAGCACTTGTGGAGGGTGGGGGGGGAGGGTGGCCCCGTCACTCCTGGCTTATTAAAGACACAGCCAGAAGGGAAAGAGGCGAGTGTTGAATCACACTCCAGGGATGAGCTCATGGCAGAGTGCAAGGAACAGCACAGCACCACTGACCAGGGATGGCAGCCATTCCCTGCTGCAGGTTATCCCACATCACACACGGATCCAGGGGGAGGATGTTCACGGAGGTGATGAACCCCTGGCATGCATTTATTGCTGTGGGGGGCACGAAGTTGGGTCAGACACATCCCCACGTCCCCTCCCACAGCCTGACCCTCCTCTCTGTGAAGCAGCCCTTGGCACTCCCACACGGGCAGGGTCACCTCAAGCTCCTCCTGGACACATGTCCAACCATGCACGGGGTGGCCATGCTCCTCAGGAGAGGGGTGGGAACTTCAGAGGGCCCCCAGCTCTTCTCCCCATCCCAACACTCAAACAACCTCTCCATCCCGAGGGAATGGCCTTAGCTGCTGAGCCCCAAACCTCAGGCTCGGTGCTCTCAGCCTCCCCGCAGAGCTGGAGCCCCGCGGGTCACCTTGGACCTTTCCAAAGGAGCGTGACACTGGCAGGTGGGAGCAGAGTGCTCTGCTCCATGAGAGCGCTGCTGCTGCCACCGCCAGGCTGAACGGGAACAGTGAGGATAAAACCTGCAGCCGCTCTGCCAGGTGACCTGGTTTGGAGCCAGAATACTCGGACATTCCCTCCCCCGTGCAGCCCCGGCGCTCTCTGCCTCAGCCTGGGTTGTGGAGACATCCCCGTGTCCTCCAGCTGCTCCTCCGGCGCTGGAATTGTGCAGTCTAACGAGGTGAGAGCCGCGGGAGGATCCTCGGGAAACCTGCAGCTGCTGGGACGCTGCTGGGACACTCGGCTCAGGTCACCTGGACCAGCCGTGGTCACTCGTTAAACACACTCGGCAGGGAGCCCTCGCAAGGCTGAGGCAGCCGCAGACATCAGAGGAGCTGATAAGGCTCATCTGAGTGATAACGATTTTGTCTCCAGTTATTTTTGTGCAGCTGGGAACAAGTGGCTACAGTCAGCGCCTTGCCAGCTGGGGAGAGAGCAGCAGTTTTGCATCGTCGGGAATGGAGACACAGCCAGCTCAGCCCTCACCACGCTGCCTGGTTTTTCCTCCTCGCTGGCAGAACTTGTCATGGGCTGACCGAGACAGCACCAAGTGACATCTCAGGGTGACAGGTGAAGATGCAGAGAGGAGTGGTAAAGAGCAGACTTTTCCTGCAGACACAGCTTGAGGGAAGGATTCAACCCTCGGCTGCCTCAGCAACACCTCCGTGTGCTGGCTGGGTTTAAATCCCTTTACAGAAGCCAGAAGCCTTTTCCTGCTGGGCAGAGAGAAACTCTCACCCAACACCTGAAGGCAGAGCAGCCAGAGGTGATGATCTCAATTCGGCACCTGCAGGCCCAAAAGCATTGCCAGCATGCACCAGTGTCACCCTTTCCTCTGTGGCGTTGGGAAGCCTTGAGCTGAGGCTGAGCTCAGGGCTCACAGTTCCTCCTGTCCAAAGCAGTGACAGTGACAGCTGAGCCTCTTCCTTGGCCTCACCAGCTGCAGCCAAGCCACTCCCAGTTTGCACTGGAAAAGGCAGGGGTAGATCCATCCCAGCACTGATCACCTGGGCACATCTGCAGGAGGGGGCTGCACCCCTGAGCCAGCAGCCTCACCAGCTGCAGCCAACATTGGCCAAACCAAGTTTTCATCTTTGGTTTGCAGCCAGTGACAAAGAAAGAGCAGCCCTGGTAGCCCAGAAGGAAGCTCCACAAATCCCCTTGCACTCCATCCCGTAGAATCAGAAAGGTTTGGGTTGAGAGAGACTTTAAAATGTATCTCACTCCACCCTCCTGTCATGGGCAGGGATGCCATTCCCTCTCTCAAGTTGCTCAGGGTCCCATCCAACCTGGCCTTGGGGATGGAGGAGCCACAGCTTCTCTGGGCACCCTGTGCTAGGGCCTCCCCACCCTCACAGGGAAGGATTTCTCCCCATCATGCCTGCTCTAAGGTGCTTCTGCACCTGTCTCCATATCCCCTTCAGATTCAGGACTTTGGATCCATCCAAAGCAGCTCCTTCCATCCCACTTTTTGCAGAGACTCTCAAAATCCCTGCTGTTGCTCCTGCCGCACTGGCCATTATGCAAGTTGGGCTGTCTTAACTCGCTGCTGAGCATACAAGTGGGGCTGACATTTATTTAATCCTCATAGTAATGTTGACTGTGTACTTACTGAAACACCTCATGCTTATGGAAGACATTTGTTTCCAAGCAGCTTATGCTAAATTGCAGTGATATAAAGGAAACACTTATCCAATATTGACATTCACTGACTGGCAGCAGACTGCTTGAATACTCATTTATGCCGGGGGTGGGAGGGGGACAGGACAACAGGGACCTGGGAAGGATTCAGGCCCTTCCCTTCTGTTCTTTGAACAAGTTAGGTGACATTAAGTTAATGATAACCTGCCCAAAATGCAAGGTAGGACTCCAAACCCTGTGGCTTCTCCCACTCACTCCCTGCTAGTGTTGGACCCACAGCACAAAGCTCTGATGCCTCATCCATGAGCAAGTTTGAGGAAGTTCATCCCTTCCACCATCGGTGCATATTTCACCCGTAATTAGCAGGGCTGCTCTCGCCTGCAGTGCATGTCCTGCTGGGCAGCGCTCCTCAGGAAAACCACATTATCGAACATTTTCTCCATTTCTATTTCCCCTCCCACAACGCTGGGGTTGCTCACCCAGAAGGCTCCTGAAATGTTCAGCTCTAGGTGCTGCCGCATCCGCCCAGACCTGGCCCACCCAGGCAGGGCAATCACCACTGCCTTTGCCTCGTGTCATATTGAGAATGACAACCCCAGAGCCCAGAACATAAATCCAGCAGCCCTTAGGAGGCGAATTAGCCACCACATGACCACACACACGCGAAACCTGCGCGGCAATTCCACCCAACGCAAAGTAATTGCAAACAAAAGACAGCATCTATTATCCGAGTTGAAAGTCTGACCGTGCCTGCATCAATGGTTAATGAGCAGCAGTTATGGCAAAGCCCTCAAAAACCAATTACATCCTGCTCCACCCCAAATGCAGCAGACCAAAAGCTGCTGTAGCTTTTGTTGCGAGTGGGGGCGTTGAATGAACACATTAAGACAAGATCTTATCCCCAAGTTAGCATCTGAATTTAACAATGCGAGTGTTCCACCTCCCACTTCCCCAGCATGTGACACTACCCGAGGCAGGACGCCCAGAGCCCATCGCTCACAGGCACTAAAAGCACATTTAGATTTTAAGCTGTTTAATGCAACTCAGTAAAAGGAAGAGCCATGTAACAGCCAAGTGACCTCCAGCTCCTTCTGCTCCACTTTGGAGGCTGCCGCTGCCACCAGGGAAAGGCAAACACTTGAGTGTGGGTCTTGCCAGCGAGGCAATGAATAAACAGGCTGGGCTACACTCAAAGGGCATATTGAACCAGGACATCTGTTAGGCCACCGTTTCCAAGTCCAAATCCCAGCATTTTCTCTGTCCTACCGCAAGGCACAATTCAGAAATGGATACTTTCCTCTTCCCCCTTCCAGCAGTCTGGAGAACAGACGTGCCCTGAGGTGCTGTGGAGTGGAGGAAGGGAAACCCTGGAGTTCTGAGCAGCATCAGGATCCTGCTGCTCAACCTCTGCCTGGAAAGACGAGCAAAGGTTTTAAAGTTTATTTCTTCCCAGCCAAGAAATGCTGCACATCTCCTGGCATGTTTGAAATGAATACTGGATTCCCACATCCCCGCAAGAGCCGGGCCATGTGCCAGCCCGAAGGCAGGGCAGACCTCCTCAAAAACTCACAGCTCCAGCAAACGCCTTAAATCTCAGCAAATAAGAGACTGATTTACAACCAATTTGTTTCACTACCTATTGATTTATAAAATAAGCTTGTACACGGTCACTATGGCTCTGTCGCTCTCTTTGGCCAGAGGTAGCTCTCAATGAAGCCAGAGGAAAGACTTGTATTGCTCTTGAACAGAAGATAAATTAGGGCCTTCAGCAATTGTTGGTATGAATTTGCTGGGCTTTCAAATAAATAAATAAATAAACAGAAGCTGTTTAATCCTACTGGAAGGATTCTGGAAGTGATGTAAAGCCAATTCTCCAGCAGCATTTCCATAAAGCCCCTGCACCCAGCGTGCTGAGGAGCTGAGAGCACTGTACAGACTCGCAAAGCCGATCATTAAATCAGAGGTTTGGAGCAGCCACACTCTCCATCACAGGCTGCTCACAGGAAGAAAACAGTTTATTCAAAGCCCTTGATCCTCAGCCAACTCACAACCTAAGGGGCACATTGGCCTCTCCCCCCTTTATTTACAGCTACAAAAGGAAGAAGAGCACGGAGCTTTTTTATCCTAACATTTGCAGTCCGACTACAGAGCGGCTGGGAGCTGGTGACACGCGGTGCTGGGAACCTGTCAGGGATTTCTGGGCACGTTCCGACTCCAGTTGGTGTTCCCTAAACCAACAGGAAAGCACAGAAATAATCGACATCAGCCCGAGATGTGCTGTGCATAAAGTGCCCGGGCACCTCCACTTAACCTTGGAACGGGGAGGCTGCTGGGGATGCAGCGTTAGCTCCGAGGAGGAACATCTGCCCTGCTCCCCTCCCTCTGGCTCAGGGCACCTGAGCAGAACCCCAGCTCCTCCCTCCTGTGCTCTTCCGAGCTGAAACCTTGCAAAAAAAGCTGATTTGAGCAAAGTCATCGATGGTCCTCACGCGGCTCTCACTGCAGGAAGTACAGATGGGAGATGGGAAACCTAAATTGTGTTAAAGCAGGTGTTGGAGGAGGCAATCCTGCACCGTTCCTCTGGGACAGCACAGGCTGGACAACACCAGCTCTAACTTGAGCCTTTTTTATTTTCCTTCCGGTGCAGCCCAGCTGTGAACACATTGCCCCTGCCAAACCTGCACCTTCCCACCAGCAGCACCTCACCAAGCACCTTCCCAAGCCATCTCTGTCTTCTACTCAACCATTTGCAGTTCACAGGATCACAGAATATTCTGAGCTGCAGCTCCTTGGGCTGCAGGAGCTCTTCCTTGCCATTGTTTCTGAAGCCCATTTGTACTCCCCAAACAACTCCCAGGGCTGACACTGACCTGCTGGCTCTGGGAAACAGCCCGGCACACTTCCCTTGCAAAGCTGCCCTGCTCTCCACATGGCAGGAGGAATGAACGTGGAAGAAGGACCACAGCTCAGATTTCCAGGCTTCTCATTAATGGATTCATGGTTGTCAGGCACAGAAACCCCCCAAGTGTCCCAGCCCTTGCAGTCACACACTCCCAGCACCCCAAACCTCATATTGTTCCTCCCCATCACCCACTAACCACCCCCAAGATGTGAAAATCCTCATCTCTTGGTCCTAACCAGTACTGGTGGGTGGAATTGGCCTGTTTTCTCTCATCAGCATAATTTCACCCTTCTCCACCTGGGGGCTGCTGCCGAGCCAGTGGGAAGTTGAGCCACTGCCGCTGATAACGGGCCCCTCTGACAGAAGATTGTAAAGCATTTGCTTCCAGGGAGGAACCAAGTGAACTGTGAAGGAGAAAAACATACCCTGCAACACCCAGAGAACTCGGTATTCATCACCCTGAGGGAAAGCAAACATGCCTTTGGAAAGAGAGCCCCAGACAGGCAGAAATCTTCCCATCCAAGGTAAATTTAAGATGCTGCCAAATCCATCTAGTACAGGCCAGTGAGAGGAGGAGGAGGAGGTGTAGGTGCATCTCCAGTGGTGCTCCTCCCCACAGCCCCACCGAATGGCTGAGGCACCTTCCCCGGTTGCTTCCAGCCTCCCCCAGTTTGGCTGGCACTGAAGCAGGGGAGGGAAGGGTGAGTTATTCCCCAAGCAGAAGCAAAAGCAGGCAGTTTCATGGCAGCAGCAATTGCTTCCCGCCAAGGGGCACCACACATCCCATCTCCACAGGAGGCAAATTGTGCTGAGACTTTCTCTCCCTTCCACCAAAGCTGTGGCCCTGACAGCTTTGAGGGGGTGGAAGAATGAGTGGTACCAGGAAAAAACCAACCCTGGAGCACTGGCCTGTCAACCTCAGAAAGAGCCAGTGCAGGCTGCTTCAGACCATTTGCAAGGGGGAAAGCCAGAGGATGCTCCAGGGAAGGCAATTTGTTCTGCCCAGGTCCCCTGGAGCAGTGAGCTGTGGGACAGATCCTCCTCCCTCCCAGGCTGAGCCAAGCCTGGGCTGTCCAGGTGCAGCACAGCCCCAGACAGGAGCAAAAAGCAGCTTCCTCTTCCTGCAAGCTCCAGCGGGAGCCCAAGTTGCAGCCTGCATGGGCTGCAGGAACAGCAGGATGCCAGGATAGCACTGGGATGCCCATGAAGTACAAACCCAAGGGCACAGGTGTTCAGATCCCGTGATGGAAAATGTCCTTTTGGGGAGGTTTGGGATAAGGAGCTTTTTTCCTAAAAGTAGCATCCAGACTACAGATGCCAAGTGGGGTTTTCAACCTTTCAGCCCTGCTGCCCTTGGCTTGGGGGAATTTAATTATGCCAAATCCCTTCAAGCCACTTTGGCAGGAAAACTCAGCCCTGCCTGCCCCTTGCCCACAGAAAGGAGCTCCTGAAACTCCTGAAGGGCAGAGTCAAATTATTTTAATTGTCCCTTGAAGTGAGTTTTGGCCCACCAGCTCCTCCCGAGCGAGGCAGGGCTGCCCTGTGCATTCCCACGCAGCACCTCATCCCCACAGCCTTGGGGACACCTTTGTCACAGACAGTGAGTGCCACCACATCTGGACACAGCACAGCGGCAAACACAACGTGTGCTGGAAAATCAGCCTCAGCACCTACACCCAGGCCTTTCCTCCCCCACAGCAGCATGTGGCTGAAGGAATCCTGTGCATTAAATCCTGTTAGGGATCCTTTGCACGGTTTCACCCCAACGGGAAGAGCCACGGAGCTGCCGGCGGCGCCTTTGTCGCGTACGGAGAGCGGCAACTCCAGAGAAATGCTCTCGGCTCATCCTGGGGGAGAAAACAGCCGAGAAAACGCTCTGCGAGGCACTCTGTGTGCCTCCTAAGCCAGCATGAATAAGCAGGTACCAGATGCACGATCCTGGTGGAACAGGCTGGAGACAAATCAGCCGAGCTCAGGCAGCAGAGCCGAGGAGCCGCTGTGGCTTCCCAACACGAGCGCTATTAAAAAGTGCATTAACCCACATTAAAATCATGGCTGCAAAAGGAAGGAGCGGGGGGAGAGCCCAGCAAATCCCGGCTGGATCCCGTGCACAAACTTCTCCAGCCCCGCTAGCAAACTGCCATTTGACCTGCAGGGAGTGACTGGGTCGGTGGGAGCAGGGAGGGATGAGGGAAGGCAGGGAACAGCTTCCAAATTGCTGCTCTGCCCAGCCCCGCCGCTGCCCTGCTGTACCAGGGAGAGTTCAGATTTGTTCAGCCAGAAACCCACACGGAGGACACAGTGGGTTTCTTTTGTGCAGCAGCAAAGGCAAATGCAAACACAGCTTTCTCCCTGAAGGAATATTAGTACAAGCAGAGAGCGAGGGGAAGAGAAAAGGGGAAGGGAGGACAGTGTGGGAGCCCAACATCACATCCGAGCCCAGGAAAAGAAGAGGGAAGGACAAGCAGGAGCCCAGACACCACAAACACGGCGTCCCTGCTTGGGGAATAGGGTGAAACCTAGCGTATGGTGGGGGATGTTCAGCAGTAATGTCTGGCTGAGCAAAAAACCAGCTGCCCGTGGAGAAGCACTACTCTCTCCAAAAGTTTTATCCTTCATTTAATCAACAGATGGACTAGCTGCGTGGGTTTGGGGTTTTTTTATCCCTTTTTTTTTTTTTTTCCCAAGCATCCCCAAGCCGTACCCTCACAAAAGCTGGCGTGGGGACCACGGCGGCGTGACACAGATGGGATTTGACACCGGCGTTGGGAGGGGATGAGCAGCACAGAGGCGAAGCTGGGGTCTGGCTGCAGCTCAGCGTCCTCCACAGGTGACAGATAGTCCAGGGAGCAGGCACACAGCAGCCTGTCAGATACAGCTTCCCAGAACGCACCCTCTGCCCACATCCTGGTTTTTTAGATTTTATTTTTTGGGTGGGAATCAAGCAGGTTGTAAAGTTGCGGGGCGAATTCCTACGGATTCCCACGCTGCTGCCCTCGCTGCCGTGCTGCGGGAGGTGGGATCGGGCGGTGACACCCCCGCGGGGTGCCAACCTCCCCCGGGCTGCCTGCACCCGCAGCAACTCTCCTTCCCCGCATCCCCCCGGCGCAGATCGCTCCCTGCCCGGGCTGCACAGCCAGGCTGCTGTCCCCGCGCTGGAGCCACTGCCGCCAGCCCGAGCGGCTCCTCCGCTGCCACCGAAACTGAGCATCCATCGCCCTCCTGCACCGGGGAAGCACCGGGCGGCGATGGGGGCGAGGGGGCGGCCGGGGGGGGCTGCTGCTCAGCCGAGCCGTGTTTACACACAAACACCATCCAATTAACCAAGCTGGAACGGAAAGCACTCATTTGCATGCTAAAGATTTCTCCTTTTTTTTTTTTTTTTTTTTTTTTAAAGAGGAAAAGGTAAGCTGCCTCGGCGGGGATGCAGGAAAAACTCTGCAATCCTCCCCTTCTCCCCCGCACCTCGCAAAACCCACACGCAGCCCCCGCACCGCACCCCGACCCGGGCAGCCCCCCGGCTCCTCCCGGCCGCCCCGCTCGGAAACTCCGCGCTCCTACCGTGGCTGAGCAGGAGGCACCCGAGCAGGAGGAGGAGGAGGTCTGCCTGGAAAGCGCTCATTCCTCAGGGTGGGCTCGGCGCCGGGCTGGGGGCTGCTGTGCCGCTGCCGGCGGGGGCTTCAGGCCGCCGCCCGCCGGCTCCGCTCTCGCGGCTCCATCGCCGCCCCCCCAGCTCCTCCCCCGGCAGCGCTGCCTTCTCTGGCGGAGCCTCGGCGGCGCAGCGCGGCTTTTGGAGCGGGGGGGAAGGGGAGGGAGGCAAAGTGCCGGCGAAGGGGGAGTAACTTGCGCGCAGCCGGGGGACGGCGGCGGCTCGGCGCGGGGTGGGTTTGGGGATGGGGGTGTTTGTGATTCCCCCCCCGCCAAAGCTGGGCGCACCAGGGGCGGGAGGGGTTCAGGTGGGGTGGGGGTACGGGCAGGTCTCGGGGTGCTCCTGAAGGGATGCTCGCACCCCTGCCGGCGCTGCCGCCGCCCCAACCGGGCACCCAAACCAGGAGAGCAAACACCGTGCTGCTCTGCTCGCCCCAGCTCAAATTTGGGGTGTGGGGGGTTGTTGCTCCTCACTCAGGGCACCTCTGGATCCCACAGCAGCCCGGACCTCTCCTCACCTCCCTGCGGGGCAGCCAGAGCCTCACCCTGAAATACAGGGGAATAGTCCCAAAATCCCGGGAAAAGAGAGGATGGAATAACATATGTATGTCGGCCCCCCCCGGAGATAAATTATATCTGACAACCTCCCACAAGTGAGAGGGAGCTGGAGATGCAAAGGGAGTGGGCTCTGGAAGACCCCAGAGCTGCACCCTCCTTTTCTCCAGGAGGGGAGCAGCAGCTCTTCACACCTCCATAAAAACACACACTGGAGCTGAGAGTGAAAATAATATAAAATAACAATAATAAAACCCCCAGATTAAACTTTTCTTTGTAAGGGGGGACCCTGTGCAAGCACTTCCAGTGGTCATTTTGCAAGGTTGGGGCAGGGGACAAAAAAGGGCCTTTTCTCCCCTTTAATTATCATTTTTATCCTTTTGGGGTGGGGTTTTTTTGCCCCTTCTTTAATTTCATTTTCACCCAGTGAGAGTTTGGGGGCAGAGCAGAGGTGCCCAAACATCAAAACTGAACAGTACAGTCATTGCTTAGCACAACACTTTGTGTGGCTACTGATGCCAGAGCTTCCCTCATCACCAGTCTGAGGGGCATGTGGGGATGGCTGAGGCAATTATTAAACCAAAATTAGAAAGTAATTACAGCCGTGGACTCTAATTACAGCAAGGTGAGTTTGAAAAAAAGGCTGCACAGCTCTCCCTGCTGTTCTGGGGGTTCCTGCCTGGGGGTCCTGGTGGGACTATGGCTAAACCATGTTGGCTACCAGCCCTGGTTTGGCTAAAAAAGGATAACTTTCCAAAATCCACTCGTGCTAACAAGCTAAACTGCTGCCAGGTGGTTAAACCTGGCTTAGGAGCAGCTCTGAGCTGAGTTTTATTGATTGAAACGCAAGCGCTGCACGCAGGCTCTGCTCTCAGCGCAGGGGGAGTCACCCTGCAAATAAAGAGCTTTTATTATTATTTTTAGCCTGCATCCCTAAGGAAATTAAGCTTATTTAGGTTTGTCCACGTGTGCTGCTTTGCCCATCCCTGCCTGCTCGTGTCTCTGGGAGAAAGAGGTGCAAAAGTGAGCCTGGCTGCCTGGAGATGTCCTATTTCTGCATTTTTCCACTCCAAGGGGCAGTGGCACTCCTGGAATGCATTTTCCACCAAGACATCACCTCCAGCCCTGGCAGGGATTTTGGCAGTGGCCACAACCGCAGTGGTGTCCCCGTGCCTGGCAGGTTACAGGTGGTGCATTTTTGGGTGTATTTTCTCTGGCAGCAGCACTGATTTAAATGTGCGTGGAATAAATTGCTCAGTGCCTGATTTCAGTGGGAATTAGATTTCTAAATAATTCCGAGGCTCTCCCTGTTGTGTTTCAGTTTATTCTGCAAAATGTTGTTTGCTTGCAGACGAGGGGTACTAATGTATATTAAGGCTGCAACACAAGTCAGACTTTCCTGTGAAGCTTCAAAACACCATTAACATTTGCATGGCAATTTCTTCTTTTCCTTTCACAAAAAAAAAATATTATTCCTTGCCTGCATCCAAAACAGCAGAATTTTTAACTTCCAGGAATGGTGAATATTTTTATCTTTTTTTTTTTTTTCTTCTTCTTCTTTCTCCTTCCCAGTGAAAACATTTCAGCTGGAAAATTCTCATCATTGCAATACTGACCTTTGCAAAGGGCTTTAAATCCTTGAGTGGAAGTAGCAGGTAAGTACGAAGTTTTATTAACTGATTACCTCTGTGGTTTCGACTACATTGGTAGTCAAATTTGATTTAGAGGACCAGGCATGTAAAAAAAAAATCAGCTTTCTGACATAATTTTGGCTTGCTGCAGCCTGAGCACCGTCCTGCAAGATCAGCTCCCCTCCACCTGATTCCAGGAGAGCAAATCGAGTGCAAACTGATTATTAGCTGCTCCTCTCGGATATCTCATTTAAATCTGCTCTGTGTTGTGGAAGGAAATGAATCATTCCAATTAAAAAGCTGAGAAAATCAAGGAGCTGGGGGGAACAGCCTTTGGGGAGGAATATTAAGCTGGTGCTGGGAGGCTCTGCCCCGGCAGTGGGACTGGGCTGTGTTTGCAGCTGGAAATCCCACGTGGGGCTCCTTCACACCCCCTGCTCCAGCCCTGGCCCTGGGTGGGGCCAAGTCCACAGCTCCCCATGGAATTTGGGGTCACACCCACCCACCCTGTGAAATATTTAACGGCAAAGAGCAATTCCAGAAGCTGGAAAAAGCAGATGCTCAGTCTCTCCCTTCCTTCTGAACATCAGCAGGGATAAACCAGGTATATTCCTCTTTTATTCCCCCCCTTTTTTTTTTCTATTCCACTTTGACAAGTGCAATAGATATGAAACACCACAACAGTGAAAGCCCAGACTTTCTCGTGCCTCTGCCTCTCTTACTTCCAGGCTATTTACTGAGAAGTATTTACTGGAAAGTGCAAGAAACAAAATGTTCTGAAATGCTGCAGCAAAATGGAGGGGAAAAAAAAGAGAATAATATAAAACATGTAAGCAGCTTGATCAAAATGAAGCAATATTGACAGAAAATGGGGTTTTAAGCAGCAGGACAACAGCAACTCAGATGGATTTCATTCTTGTGGCATTACAACGCTAAGCCAAGCACCTGGAAGAGAGAGAGAGAGGAAAATAATCACACGTTTCCCTGGTTTAGAAAATCTTTTCCTTGTCATTTAAAAATACACATGACAAGTGAAAGCTGTGCAGAGTCCTGCTGGAAAAACATGGAGCTGGGACTCGCAGGTTTTCCCTGCTCCTGCTGCAGAGCTTCCCCTGTGGCCTTAGGGAAACACAGCCCACGTGCCTCAGTTTCCCCTCTGCAGAGCACTGCTCCCCTTTGTCACTGTTTGCACCACAAATGTTTCCAAGCGTGGGTTGGTTCCTGATTAGAAAGCGGAATAATTGGGAAATGGAATGGGGGAAGGAGCAGTTGTCCCTCCAAGTGACAGGAGTGAGGCACAGCCCTTGTCACACCCTGCAGGGCCTCACTGCAGGTTTGGGGCTGAGAGGTCATGGAGATGCCAAGGATATCCCTGGAGATGGCAGGATGCAGTGAAGCCAGGCTGAGGTTTTGGGGGGATATTTGGGGCTGTGTTTGTCCCTCCAGCCAGGGCCATCAGTGAGGAAGCTGATTTCCCAGGAGGTCACAACCATCCTGGGGTGCTCTTGGAGAGAGAACAAAACAGGGACACCTTTTCATTTGCCCCAGGTAGGTGTGGCTGCCACTGCTTTTCCCTGCAAGAGTGAGGGCAGCTGCCTCCCAAAATTCCCCAATTCTGCCAGCCCCTCTGCCCAGGACACGAGAGGAATTGGACTGTTCCTGCTCTGGCACTGCCTCGCTTTCCAGAGCAACCCCAGCCAAAAAGCACCAGTCCCTTTCCACACCTCCCACCGGATCCTCTTTGAAAACAGCCCAGGGAAGGCCAGGGAAGCAGAGCAGTGGGGAGAGCCTGGGCTCTTTTCTCTGCTTGTCTCCTGTTCCTCCCGGCTGTGTGGAGAGCTGCCAAAGCCCCTCAGCTTGTGGCACTCGATAAAGCTCTTGTACAGCAGGTCTGGGAGCAATATGGGCAGCGATAGGCAGGGCCTGGGAACAGCCACGGGCAGGGGAGAGAGAAGCTTTCAGGGTTAAAAACAAAAAAAAAAAGAGCTTTGATGACATTTTGGGTTCAGGTGGGGATAGCTTGGCTTTCTACGCCAGCCTGGCATCCTCTTTGGCCGAGGGGAGCCATGGGGACTGGGAAGGCTGGAGCTGGGTGTCAGGAGCAGGGACACAGTCAGGAGCTCTCCACCTGCAGCACTGCTACAAGCCATGCCCTGGAGGCTGCAGCAGTGTCCAGTGAACACACAGGGCTTTGTCGAACCCCCTGGAGCAAAGCTGGCTGTAGGGACAGGCTGGGCAATGAGGGGATGGAGAGCAGTGCCACAGGGAGGGACCTGGGGGTCCTGGTGAGGGCAAGTTGGCCATGAGTCAGCAGTGCCCTGGTAGCCCAAAGGGCCACTATGTCCTGGGGACATCAGGCCCAGCAGGGGCAGGGCAGAGATTGTCCTGCTCTGCTCTGCTCTGCTCTGCACTAGGGCAGTCTCATCTCCAGTGTCAGGGGCACTTTGGGCACCACGGCATAAAACGATCTAAAGCTGCTGGAGAGTGTCTGAAGGAGGGACATGGGGATGGGAAAGGATCTGGAGGGGCCACAGGAGGAGCAGCTGAGGGCACTGGGATTGTTCAGCTGGAGCAGAGGATTCTGAGGTCGGAGCTCACCTGGGGCTGCAGCTGCTCCTGAGGGGCAGCTCCAGTCTCTGCCCTCTGTGACAGGGACAGGAGCCAGGGAATGGCTGGAGCTGAACCACAGGAGAGTTAGGTTGGATATCAGGAAAAGGTTCTTCCCCCAGAGGGTGCTGGCACTGCCCAGGCTCCCCAGGGAATGGGCACAGCCTAAGGCTGCCAGAGCTCCAGGAGTGTTTGGACAGCACCGCCAGGGATGCACAGGGTGGGATTGCTGGGGTGTCTGGGCAGGGCAGGAGTTGGACAGGATGATCCTGTTGGTTCCCACGAACTCAGGATATTCCATGATCCATGAAATCCTCCCCTGCTCCCTGCTCCCAGCCTGGGGCCATCCCAGCCACTGCTGCAATCCTGCCATGGACCAAAGGCGCAGGGGTGGCCAAACCCCATCACTGACTTGGTTCTTGTTAGGCCCTTCCTAATCTCCTCCAGGTCAGTTCCCCAGCCATTCCCTGGAGGAATTTTTGCTGCCTTTCATGCAGGTCTTTTAATGCAAAGTTATTTTAATGCCGTGCTTTGCATTCTGCTGCTTTCCCTCTCTGCTGTCAGCGGCCACTGCCACGCAAGGTTAAAGCAGCCGAGCTGGACCTGCTGGAATGTTGAGCATGGATGGGCTGGATGTGCTCAGCTGCCTCTGGAAGTTGGGATTTATGGCACCACTGAGGAGGTGGCGGTGAAGAGGGATGTCTCCTGAACCTTGGGGTGAAGCTCCACAAGGCATTTCGTGGGCTCTAGAGGGAATTGCCACCATGTGAGAACTCCTTGCTATGAACTGACACAGGGAGCACCAGCCAGCCTTCAAAATTCCTAGCTGCTCTCTCACTGCCCAGATGTGCCCAGATGTGCCCAGATGTGCCCAGATGTGTTTGGGGCTTGTCTCCCTGTCTTGCTGGTGTTACAGGAGAACTGGGGCCAGATTTCACCTGCCCTGAGGTGGTTGGTGATATTCAGATATGGGCAGATTGTCCCAATCCACTGAAAAACCACCAAAATTCTGGGTTAGGGTATTGTTTGCATGTCTGAACATGATAAACTCTGGACTGCATTAGTGCTTACTAAGAATTACCATCGGATCCTGACATTTTCCAGGTCCCACGGAACTTTCCCAAGTTTAATAGGAATTGTGGAGGGAAGGCGAGAGCTCTGCAGCTCCTCCTGTGGCTGCAGGAGAGGATCTGGCAGCAGGAAAATGTGATGGGAAGGATGTGCTGAGGCTGCTGGACGCTGTCCTCATCACCAGTTATGCTTTTAATACAATTTTTGGCGATTTTTCTTCCCCCAGACTTGCTCTGCAACCTGGCTTGGGCTTTTTTCGCTGAGGAGATAAAAAGCAGTGCATTAGAAAATTATGAACGAGCTGCAAAGGGTTAAATGGAGCATTTGTATAAAAACAAAGAATCCCATTTTTGCTTGATTGGCACTTTAATTAGGCCCATGTCCTTTTGCTGCCACTGCAATCAGATTGGAGGAGAATGGGAAGCTTCCACACCGTTATATTTATCTCAAGATTACAAGATTTCCATTTTTTTTTCAATTGCAAAGGGGGAAAAAAAAGAGAAAGAAGAAGAAAAAAAAACCCCTGCTACTTTATAGATGTGGCAAGGGAACGATATTATTTAGGGCTCGGTGAAAGTGTGGCTTCCTGATTGCAGCGCAAGAATTAATCTTATTATGTTAACAAGGGATTGTTATGCTAAGGAGAAGAGGGAAGAAAAGTTCTGTCTCTCAAGTCTGCCAGGAACGAGGCTGGGACTGCGCAGGCTCCAGAGCCAGCCTTGAATTTTAGAGCTCCAGTAAGAAGAAAGCCAGAAGTCCTTGTGGTTTTTACAAAGCAATTTCCCTCTTTTCCTTCTCTCTGTTTTCCATGGGGGAGGTTGCAGCTCCCAGTGCCCAGGAGGCTCCCAGGACTGAGTCCAGATAAGCTCTGCAGGTAAATAATGGTTCAGATTACACCTGAGCTCAGGAACAGCTGAAAATTCCAAACGAGACGAGCTGAGACTCAGAAATGAGGCTCGGCAGGGTTTTACACCCAGATAAAAGACAACTCTGAGCCCAGCAAGGTGGAGGGAAATGGGACACTGGGGATTTCCAGTTCCTGACCTTCATGGGAAATGTGGCTTTGTGGGAAAGAAGGGTCACTTCATCCACTGAAAAATAGGAAAAAAGGTATTACTGAAGAAAAAAAAATTGTTCTGCGCTACTTTTGGCACTTTTAGGTGTAAAAAGGAAAACCTCTGGGTAACCCTGAAACTCCTTCCCCTTCTCCCATTCCCTGAATCCCCAAATCTGCAGTACAGGGAATAAATATTCCCCAACATATCCACATCCTTCCTGCCACCTCTCTGATCTGGTTGAGTTTCAGGGCGATGAGCAAGAGCTCTGAGTCAATATCCAGCCCCATTTTTTCCTCTCTTTTTCCCCAGGAAGCTTTCAGAGCGTGAGCAGCTTCGTGACGAGCGTGAGCAGCTCTGAAAGCAGAAGTTGGCTGCAAAATTCCCGCCTGTCCCTGGGCTTTGCTCAAATCGAGGAGGCAAAGGCGTTTGTTGTGCACTGGAATAGTTTATTCTTCGAGCAGAGATAGAAATGATGCCGTTTGATTGAGGTGGCTAATTACACAGCTTGGAAAGTAAATTACAGCTATCAAATACCCCAGTGAATATTCCCTTACAAATGGGCAGAGGAGAAAATGAAATTTTTTGGGTTTGCTGGCAATTTGGAAATAAAAACATTGTCTCTGATGGAGAATGTAAAGCCAATCCCTTTCAAATTCTTCTGCAACTGCTAAATTCAAATGATGCTTTGTTGCAGACCAACCAGACAGTTCACCCTGATAGCTCTAAGCTACTTTTATTTTTTCTATTTTGAGATTTTCTGTCTCTTTGTGACTTTTGGAAACATTTGCCCTCTCTTTACCATCTAATCTTTTCAGTAAAAAACATTATTAGCAAGTTTAAAAGCAGATAAAACTGCCCAAGTGGAGTAAAAATCTTTGTCATGTGAAGTAAATTGCTTGGCAGAGAAAGTTTAATAGGAAAAAACCTACCCTGAGCCATCCATCTCCTCAATTAGTAAACACACGATAGTCTGAATTTCATTCCCACAGGCTGGAAAAATTTATAAGCAGGGATTAAAGTGAAGGGGAATGTGGGGAAGGAAGAGCAGCGAATGCCTGGATTGAGGCTGGTGGCTGAGCTGATCCATCTCCATCTCATCCCTCTCCCTCCCTGCCTGGATGGGATGGAATTGCTCTTTGGATGGTGTTGCTGACCCAACACCTCCCAGAAGATGCTGTTGCTCGTTTTTCTGGGACCACACCCCAAACCAACCCTTTATTTCACCTGCAGCCACGAGAACTTTCATTTTCTCTTAAATTTCAACTTTCTGGGGCCAGACTGCCAACCTCTGCTTCCTTAAAATGTCCTCTCTGCCCCTGCTTTTGGGCTGCAGGACTGGAAGCCCAAACTTCCTGGGTCTCAATTTCCCCAAGAGCACAACAGGTGCCTGGATGGGAGACTTAGGGAATGTTTTCCAGGTCTTTTTGCTGCAAAACTCCTGCATCAATCACTCTGATCTCCCCATTTGCCTCCCTGCCGTGCCTTCAGCCTCTCTCCCCAGGTAATGAAAGCCAAGCGTCTCTCTGGGTGTCTCTGCGTGCCTCTAAATTCCTGGGGCCTATTAGCGCCAAAAAAATAAAAAAAGTCAATGTTCTTGTCTTATCCTCTCTCCTGGCCCTCAGGAAACCCAAACAAACCCAAAATACCCAAAGCCCACAGCAATCTCCCCTTCCTGGCCACCTCATTACCAAGATCCTCGTGCATCCCAAGGCTCACAGGCAGAGCAGCACTTCAGGGACACTTTGGCACCCCTAATTTGCCCCATGCCACCCCTTGTCCCCAGAGAGGAGATGTTTTGTTAAGTGCAAGCAGCACATGAGGTGCACGGGGGGATTTGTTATCCCATTCCCGGGGGTACGAGGAGGGCTGGGGGTGGATATGTGGGATTTGCAGCCCCAAGGGGCCTTGGGGGTGTTGGATGGGAGGACAAGAAACAAGACAACAAAACACCAAAGTGAGCGCCAAGGGAATCCCATCAGAGCTGTGATCCTGGAATGGCAGGAGCTGAAACTCTGCCCCTCGGAATTTGGATGAGGGCAAACCCCTTGTGGAAGATGCTGCTGCTGGGTTTGCTGGGCCCAAATGCAAAATGAAGCTTCTGTTTCACCATCAGCCACAATACCTTGTGTTTCCTCTCAAATATCCAGCTGTTGGGGCTAAAAGTTTGGTCCTGAGTGGCCCACAGCACGTCCCTGGATATCAGCACATCCCAGACCCCTCGGCTCCTGTCAGTCATATCTCACTCTGCTGCAGCCACCCCGGGGATTGAAGGGAAGGGGAAAACCCTGAGTGCACTCCATGCACAAACAGCCTCTGGCTGAACTTCCAGAGTGTGTTCCCAGATACAGACAGGCATGGCATGTCCTGGAGGGGGAATTTTTCCCTGCTGTATGAAGATTTTGTCCTAGCACGGGTCAGAGAAAGCCCAACATTGATGGGTTTCATCTAATTTCAATTACAGTCATTAAAACTTTCGCTCACATGAGCTGAGCCCGTCCAAAAGGCCTGGACTGACAGGCCATTAGGGAGCAGTTATTTAAAGCAGGGCATGTTAATTTTCCAGGATCACAGACCAGTGATTCAGTGCCTGGCGTTGCTGAAAGGAATCACTCACAGGAATAAGTGGGAGCTGACATGAAAGCACCTCAGTGCAGCCAGGAGCTCCTGGGGCAGAGCAGCCTCAGCAGCAGCAGTGCTGGAAGGGTCACAGGGAGGTGCTGGGGTGGGACAAGGGTTGGGGACCCATGTGGGGGATGCTGAATGATCAGATCATCCCTTGCAGCCCTAGTTTGGTGTGACCTGGTGGATTGAGACAGGGAGGAGGTGATGGAAATCCAGGCAGATGGGTTTGAGATGCAGGGAGAGTGGATATGGTGCTGGCAACGCTGTGGAAAGGGGCTCTGTCCTGCAATACCCCCACATTTTTCCAGCCCTGATTCGGGAGCTGTGAAGAGCCCACACTCTGGAACAGCTGCCTTCCTTTCCTCCTCTCTGCTCCATGGCATTTTCTTGAACCACCAGGATGCCTGGCTCTGCAAAAGGGCTTTTCTCAGCCTTTATCTGCCCCAGCAAAGGGTCTGGAGACACTGAATGAAACGTGCTGGAGATGAGGGAGGAGGAGGAACAGACAAAAAAATACAAAACCTCCTGCATTGTATTGAATTCCCTTGAATTTTAAAGTGCTTCACGCTTGAAGCTTTCTGGGTGGAAGAATAGAAGTGGGGAGAGGGAGAAAAGACAGGACAAAAGGAGCATTTCTCAGACACAGCAAAGGACAGGCACGAATTGCTCCAGCCCTGGGTAGGATCTCATCCACATGGTGCTGGGGGACTTTTCCCACAGGCTTGGAGCAGAGCCCTGCTGAGGACAGCCACTCCAAGGCTGCCTCTGAGGCTCTGAGGTCCTCTCTCCTTCCACCAGCCCCTGGTCATCCTGCTCCATGGTCATCCCAAAACAAGGGACCAAAATTGCTTTGTTCCAGGGCGGCTGTGGGACAGGGCAGTGGCAGGATAGGGGGCTGGCATGGCAGTGGTGAAGACAGGGACAAGGACAGATGGAGCAGCTGTCCATTGCTGTGGTCCCTGTGTCCCTGTGTGCACCAGCCCTGGGAACACTGAGGAGGGGCCATGTCCCTGTGTGGCTCCCCCAGGCCAGCCCTGCCCCACCCTGGGGCTCTCGGTGCCCATGAATGATGGAGACAGCAGAGGCAGACTGGGGGGATTTTGGCCCAAAATCCACGGGGAGAAGGAACAGCATCCCACCCTCCAGAGCCCATTAGGAAAGGAGGATTTTCTCCAGGGGATCTTTTCTGGAGATCTGGCAGCATTTTTCTTCCTGGGGGCAAAAAGGCTCCTCCTGCTCCTGCAGCCAGGCTGTGCTGAGCCACGAGCTGCCAAACAGCAGAGACAAGCAGTGCTGAGGGGAAGGACACTGTTTTCCAGCAATAAATGTAATAAAGGGACCATAATTGCCCTGGAATGTGACCCCTGGAGTGCTCCAGACCCTGTCCCCGAATCATCTAGAGCATCTTTGCTTGCAGACAGCACTTGCACCCACATTTTCCTGCCAACCTCACCCTGTGGGTGATGTCAACCTCTGACAGAATTGGGCACAACCCAATTAAACCTGACCTCCTGCTCTCCTTCTCCTGCCCAGCCAGGGCACCTCACCCCTGCCTGCCTGTCTGCTCAGCTCCCTCATCTCAATCCCCCTGGACATGGGGCTCCTTTTTTATGCACTCCTCCAGCACCTCCCGCAGCCCTGACCTCAGCTGAGCCATGCAGGCCATGAAATAATCTGATAATCACAGCACTGATAGCAATAATCATCCTAATAACCCTGGTCCTGGCCAGGGCACCTGTCACCTGGGCACGGAGGGGCAGTGACAACCAGCTATTACATACCTACAGAAAGTGGAGTGGTGCCAGGGCTGGGGGTGAGGAGGAGAGTGGGGGAAGCAGGAAAACCAACCCCAGCTCTCCCACAGGAAAGTTTTTGCAAGAGCAGCAAGTCAAGGGTTTAGCTATCAGCCCAAAGAGCTATCATCCATGATAGGAGGGCAGGATGGTTTGGGCAGGAAGGGGGCCTTGAAGGTCATCCCATTCCACCCCCTGCCACGGCAGGGACACCTTGCACTGCCCCAGGTTGCTCCAAGCCCTGTCCAACCTGGCCTTAGACACTTCCAGGGATCCAGGGGCAGCCACAGCTTCTCTGGGCACCCTGTGCTGGGGCCTCCCCACCCTCACAGGGAACAATTTCTTCCCAATATTTTTTAATCTAAATTCCTTGGAGAGCCTGGCCCTTGGCCTGTGGCGTTACCCAAAGCATATCCCCTTGGATACACCAGCAGAATGCCCACATTCCCTGGAAATTCCATCTCCCCCCAGCCAGCCCAGCCCACCTGCCACCCTCCCTGTCACTGCTGTCCCTGCTTGGGCACATTAAGCCACCGGAATAAGTCCATTGCATGGACCACTTCACCTCTTCCCCTGTACCTGCAAGGAATCCCAGCTCCCGCTATGCCTTTGATGCCTTCCCTTCAGCTGCCGCCGAGCAGAAATGCTCGTATCAGCAAACAGATGGCGGCTGAGGCATGTAGCATAAAATATATTTATCAAGGCAAACAGCTGTAGCCCATTTCATTCTGAAGATTTCTATTAAAAGTTCTCTGGAGCTACAAGCTGCTCTGGCTCTGCAGCCGGAATAAAGCCGAGGGGACAAATGGCTTTTTGCAGAGCCTTTCTTTCCCCTTCCTTAGCTCTTTTTTTCACTGCCTGAAGAAAGCCTGGCCCAGCTCTGGGGTCGTGACACATTTATGGGCATTTTTTGGGATCACGGTTGTGCTCAGGGTGGGGCAAATTCCCCAGGAAGGTGTCAGGAGCTCCAAGAGATGGGATGACATTGCAACATCAGAGCTGCAGGGTGGATGACCTTCACTTCCAGGGATATCTCTGCTCCAGGCTGGAGCATGCTGAGCTCCAATCCGGGAGGGATGGCTTCCCATGGCCCTTTGGCAAGGCCTAGTTTGCTGTTTTCCTTGTTTTTACCCTGAAAAAGCTTTGCCACCACATTTACAATGAGCAAGAAGGGCCAAATTTGGAAGAAATGCAAAGTTTTGCTCAAGCATAAATGAATTTTCTTGGCAGACGTTCCTTGCGTGGCGTCGGAAAATTCCTGGCTTTTGCCACGAATTTCATTGAAACGTTGACAAATATCACGAAATCCTCCATGCAATGGGAATTTCCATATTTTGTATTAAATATACTCTCTCAGTGCTCAGCTGCTGTAGTGAGTCACGTAGAGCCCACTCCAGCTTGGCCCCAGTTGGGCAAAGGCGTCCCCAAGGGGGGACATGCCACCCTCTGAGGTCACCTGCCACCAAACCAGGACTTTGAGAATGTCCAGGTAAAAGATGTGACTTGGAGAAAATGTGGGCTGAACATGGAAAGATCTAGAAAGATACAACCATGGAGCTGCCTCTGCTCATTCCATATGGATGTGCCACCTCTTTACATCACCCACTGCTGTCCCAAATCCCCCCTTTTCCAAAATCTTCCTCCCAAACCCCAACCATAAACAACTTTTTCTCCTCTTTCTTTTTTCAAAAAAGCCTTTTTCTCTTCCTTTTCTTCCTTTTTTTCTCTCTAAAATATTCCTGGCAGCCCCTCCCTTGTAACCGCCTGCCGCTTCCCCAGCCAACAGCAACGCATTTCATCCCAAATTCAGCTTTCTATTTTCAGGCGAGCGAGCAGTGGGATGAGGAGTTTGCCTTAAAAATGTGCTCAGAGGAGTCAGGATACCATATGTGCCTGGAGATGTTCCTCGCCAGCCTCCTGAGTGGGGAATCCTGGCAGGGGCTGTGGGTGTTGCCCGGGAGCAGGGATTTGGTGCTTCATGGAAAAGGCGAGGTGGAAGAAGGTCAGCTGGATGGTGAGGGGTCACAGCTTGTGAACAAGACCCACGAGATGTGGGAATTTATTGCAGCCTGGCTGCTGGATGTAATTCCCTCCCACTCTGTGCCTCAGTTTCCCCAGGGCTGTGCATTGCTCTGCAAATTCCATGTGGGGAAATGAGCAGGGAAGAACAGCACATGTGGTGTAAGGAACATGGATAAGACTGGGAGCTTCCTTTGTCCCTCTGGGGTTGGGAGATGTGCCTCAATCCCAGTGCTGCCACTACACCTCCTCTCCATGGCGGCTTGGGGTGCCCCTTGGACCAGGTCCATGCGGGATGGCTGCAAGGAAAATCTGCCAGAGGCACTTATCCACCTCCAGAGCAACCAAAAGGATTCCTTGATTGTCTCACTAGTGCTCCAGGAAACAGCTCAGCTCCTTGAATGGACACAGCCCTGCTCCTGGTGACACTCGAGCTGTGCTGGTGGCTGATGAGATCCTGGGGCTCCTGCAGGATGATTGTGGCACCAGGATGGACCCCACACCTCCTGCCTCTGTCCTGAGCTGTGAAGGGGAGGCAAAAGGAGTGGGACTGATGCCCCTTTTTGGTGGGTATTTATCAGTCAGGGTTCATTATCACACCCCAGAATTAAGGCAACCAAATAATAACGGAATCCCAGGATGGTTTGGGGTGCGAAGGACATTTAGGATCATCCATTCCCACGCCCTGCCATGCACAGGGACACCTTCCACTATCCCAGGCTGCTCCAAGCCCTCTCCAGCCTGGCCTTGGACACTGTCAGGGATCCAGGGGCAGCCACAGCTTCTCTGGGCACCCTGTGCCAGGGCCTCCCCACCCTCACAGGGAACAACTCTTTCCCAATATCCCATCTATCCCTGCCCTCTGTCTCTTATGTCTTCACTCTGGGCTCTGTGACCCCTTTGCAAAGTGCTTGGAAGCAACTGTATAAAAAATGATGCCAAAAGGTTTTGGGGATGGATGAATGGATTCAGAGGGTGCTGAGGGGGATGGGATGTGCTGAGTATTTGGCCTTCCTGCTTCACTCATCCCAGAGATTTTATGGCTTTCAAAGCCCCAGGGAGGACAGTCCAAACTGCCACACATCTCCTGGATTTGGAGACTGGGACGTGGCCACAGCAGGGGAAAAGGGAGCTGCATCTCACCTCCAAAGGAGAGACATGAAGGGAGAGGGAGAGGAGAGAGATCAAAACAAGTGAGGCAGCAGCAGGAGGTAAGAGAAGAAAGGCAGCAGGAGAACAAGACCGGTCCCAAAATATCCCTCGTGTTTCCTGCGCCGCAGACCAAAGCTCACACTGGGAAAGGCTTTTTGCGAGGGGAAGAGGCTCTAAGCTCTGCTCAAAGCTCTGCCTCGGGGTCCCCAGGGAGCCATCCCTGCGCTGAGCCAGGAAACGGCTCCCGCTGCGCCCCTGGAGCAGTCCCTGCGGGGCTGCCTTTGATCGGAAACGCTCCAAATTCTCCCTGAGATGGAGCCTGAGGAGGCAAAGCCCCACCTTGTCTCAGTTTTATTGAGTTTTTTTTTTTTCCTTCCTGACTAGCTGGGGTTAAATAGCAAATCCATTTTTCTGTGCGGGAACAGCTTTTCTGGGTTAAAACCCACTGGTTTCACATACTCCCAATGGATTGTGAAAATGGAAGTGGGAAGGGGAGTGATAAATCCCAAATTTGCTGAATGACATTCAAATATTTGCCATATAGATAAATGGCAGGAATTTCTTTGGTGTGGCAACAGGTCAAGCCTCTAATTTGAAAGGATGATGGCAATTTGGGAGCATCCCTTGAGCTCACCAGCATTGACTCATTCGGATGTGGGATGGAGCTGGGATGTTGGGAAGCTGGGTGTAGGGAAGAGCATAATCCAGCTCTGCACAGCGATTTCCCACCCTTTTCTCCACCCTTCTTTGGGCTCTTGCTGGTTTCCATCTCCTGCAGCCACATCAGCAAAGATAATCTGCAGCTGCTAACCTGCCCCAGCCTCCTGAGGATCAAAATGGCACCTGGATCATAATCAGGGCTCTTTGCAGGGAATTTAAACTGGAAGTCATTAAACAGAAATAGCAACCCACCTGCCATACCTGTCCCCATGCCACTGTACCCCCAAAGGGCCCTGAAAGACACCCCAGGGTTACCATCAAACACCATCAGAGCTGAGGGAGGTTAATATCACAGAGCCTAGAAACTGGGAGTGAGATCAAAGAAAACACCTCCAGGTTTGGAAGGGAAGAAAAACCAAAAATCAAAATAACAGTGCAAGTTTCCTGTACTTGTTGTTTAATAGGAGCCATGATTTTATTGCACTGCCGGACCGACAATGGCCTTGGTGGGGTCTTTAATTTGGCCTTGACAATTAAATTCCCTTTTATTACAGCAAGAAAAAAACCCCATTTGGCACCTGGCGATTCCTTGGTGTCTCACTGCCATCTCCAAAGGCACCTGGGTCAGTCCTTTCCCGGGGCAGAGGGGAGCAATCATTTGATATGGACTGGCAGGATTTGGAGTCCTGGCGGTGCTGCTGAGATCCGAGGGGAACATCAGCCCAGCTCCTGTCCAGAGGGAGCTGCTTTGGGCTCGATTGAAGCTCAGCCTCCCAAAAGGCACCTGGGTTTTATCCACACACATCAAGAGGTGGAGCATTTCCCATTTTGCTTGATAATTTATTCCCAGGGTTAATCATCCTCCCTTCTAAAAATTCAGCCTAATTTTGATCTGAATGTGTCTGGCACCAACGTCCTGCAGCGACTGCTTGCTTTCTTTCCCTGCCCAGCCTTTCCTCCCTCTGAAGCTCTTGGATGTCATTACAGCTCCCTTTTTTCTGGCCCCTCGAGTGATTTTCCTCCAGCATCTGCAATTTTGCCAGGCTCTTCTCTGCCCTCTCGGATTCCCATCGCGGGACCTGTCAGAGCCTCATCACACCTCAGGATAGATCTCAAAGCACCTAAATAATATCCCCACCCCCCAGGGCCCTTCTGCAGGATTAATTTTCCACTTCAAGACAGAAAAACGCTTTCCAGCTCCCCATGTAAAATAAACACGAGGCGCTGCTCCTTCCTCAAGCAGCTGCTTGGGGCTGATTTCCCAGGAACATTTTGGGATGCTGACAGCCCCATCGCTGCCTCCCTCCTCCCCTCTGCCGTGACTCGGTGACGGCCCGGCGCAGGAGGAGATTAGCCCGCTGTCCGTGCCTCGGAGAAGCGCCGCTTCCCTTTTATCTCTGGGAAGCAGGCGCGCTGGACGTGAGCCCTGCAGGGATTTATCGAGGTGCCCTGGATCTGCCTCTTCCTCCTGCAGCAGCTCCTTTGCACCCGCGGAGCACCAGCCCCAGCAAGAGGAGTGCAAGGAGGGGCGTAAAGGGCATTTTTGTTTTGCCCAGGGCAATCTCGTTGAAATTTTGCGCTGAAATATCTCGGAGACGGCACCTTTGGAGTCATCTCCTTTGCCCTCTCCCGCTCGCTGCTTTGGAATTCATGGGTGATGCTTTGGTTTTTTACAGACGCAGAAACTCTCCGGCCTTTCCAGGTCACACAGTGGTGGTTTCGAGGTTGTTCGTGGCCAAAACGCGGCTCCGAGCAAAGCAAAGTCCCTGGGAGTGGTGCGGGAGGAAAGGGATGCTTGGAAAGGGGTGGGAATATGAAAATGCCAATGGTCACTGTGACGAGTTGTCCTGGGGGATGGAACACAAGGCAGCCGGGCTGGGTGAGGTGATAAGGAGATGGTTCAGACCCCTAAATGCTCTCGAGGGTATTTTAACACTTCCTTTGCCTCCCTGGCTTCCAGGGATGTGGGATGTAGGTACAGCAGGGTATGGCATATATCCCAATCCCTCACAGAAACATCTGTACCCCATGGATGGACCTGCAGATCATCAGCCGACTCCTTACCCTATTCGCTGGGACCCTTGTTGATGACACCCTTGGCTTTCTCCCGATTTTTGGTGTTCCCAGCCCCTTCGGGGTTGCCAAAGGTCAGAAACTCAGGCTTGAGCAGCCCCGTTTGCCTGTTTAGGGAGTCAAGAGTCTGGGGTCTCTAACAAACCTGCGGCTCCAAGGGGGTAGAGACACTAAGACCCATTCCAAAGGCATTAACACCCATCCCTTCACCCATGGAACTGTTTGTAAAGGCATTGGCACACATCTTCCCTATCAGGACCCTCCTTCCCTTTTTATGGGAGTTTTATGAGCTCCTGCCCCTTTTTGCATTGGGTGCAGATTGTACAGCAGCTTCTTCGGGAATATTTGGGAATCTATCCAGGGGAGCCGGGTTATCCCCGTTTCAAAGAGAGGAAAGCTGAGAAAGGCAGAGATTAAAACAGCGCAAAGCTTGTGTTTCTTGGATGCTTGGCTGCATCCCGAGCCCTGTTTTCCAACGAGAACAGGCTGCTCGGAGCACTCAGTAAATCAGGGCCCTGTAAATGCTCTCAGAGAAGCACTTAAAAATCACTCGGTGCTTTTAAAGATCGTGTCCAGTGCTCGTGGCTGAACCGCCTGGAAACGGCTGCAGAGCCCAACACCCCCCACAGCCTCCTGATGTGGGAACCTGGTCCCTCCCAGGAGATCCCGATGCTCTTCCCGAAGGAGAACCGAGCAATTAACTCCAGTTTGCAAACGGGGAAACCGAGGCACGGCGTGGGTTAGCCCTAAATTGCCAGCAATTGGATTGCTTCCCTCTGGGCTGGGCTGTGATGGAGATACAGCTCCAGGGGAGAGCTGGCTCCAGATGCTTCCAGGTGTTGAGCCGTGACTTGGCTTGGCAAGGCTGGAATGTGCCAGTCCTGTGGCTATTATTTTCTAGCTGGATGAGTATTTTCTGGTTGATTTGGGGGTCTTTGGGAAAAAAATGACATTTTGCTTCCGTTTCCCCTGAGCATCTCTCCCGCCCCGGGCGAATGGAGTGGTGCGGGCTCCCCAGACGAGCAATCCTGCACGTGAATATCAATCCCATTTTTATTTCATTCCCTGCCCCTTCCTTCCCCATCTCCACGCTCAGGAGGCTCTCCCACCTCCTTGGCAGGGAGCGAGGAGGCTGCGGGTTTGCAGGGTGCGACACAGGTACAGTATTTCACAGCTGGTTGCTTTGTAATGGGATTCTTTTATTGGAAGTTGTTTCCCGGGATCCGGCTCTGATTAGCGGATGCAAATGCTGCTCTGCATGCTGATGGAGCCACCGGGAGCCGAGGGAGGATCACAGCAACACGAGTCGAGCAGCTCAGCTCCCACTCGGACACCTCGGCCTGTGCTCCGTGCGATCCCCGGCTGATCCAGCCCATCAATCCTGGGAAACTCCTGTTG
Organism: Lichenostomus cassidix; assembly: GCF_008360975.1. Taxonomy (NCBI): domain Eukaryota; kingdom Metazoa; phylum Chordata; class Aves; order Passeriformes; family Meliphagidae; genus Lichenostomus; species Lichenostomus cassidix. Next base: position 1,080,284 of record NC_139504.1, on the reverse strand, counting down.
GGAGAGAGCAGGATGCAGCCGCGGGCGCTGCGGAGCAGGATGAGGGGCTGGCAGGTTGAATTAGTGCTGGGAGAGCAGATGCACATTTAAACAAACCATCCGCTCGCTAGAAGAAAACAATGACTTAGTACTTCCTAATTACCATCCTGAAGTCAAGCAATTACTCCTTATTCACACGTGATTACCAAGAATAGCTTAAAATGAATAAACATTTGGGAAAAAAAAAAGTCTCTTACTAAATTTTCATTAGCCACCACATTGAGTAAGATATTTACACTCGGCACAGCCCCATAAACACAGACAAGACGTTACTCAGTAAATGAGTGAATTAGTATTGTGCTAATTGCTAGAAATTGTTATCAGGTTACTACAATTACTATGAATTCCCCGCAGGATCAACCCTTTTGATATTTTTTGAAAAATAGAAGAGAAATCCTAGAGATGTGGTTTATTCAGTCATAAGTAACTGGGGGGGGCAAGGGGATGTTCCTCAGTGGGATGAGGAGAGGAGAGGAGAGGAGAGGAGAGGAGAGGAGAGGAGAGGAGAGGAGAGGAGAGGAGAGGAGAGGAGAGGAGAGGAGAGGAGAGGAGAGGGAAATGGTTAAATTCCACATGGCATCTCATGCTTTATTTCTGAGACCGTGGGTCTGGGGTATGTCTGGGACAGAGCTGTGGGTGTTTTGGGTGGGAATTGGCAGGGGTGGAAGTGATGGAAGTGGAAAAATACGTGAAAGCACAAGAACATGATTTCAGCCTTGTGCGTCTCACTCTTCATCATCCACAGCCACCCAAACACCCACAGGGACACCAGACCATGTGCCCGTGGGTGTCACTTCAGCAATCCCATCCCTCCAGCCTGCCCACTCCTAATTCCCACTCTCACCATTTCCTCACTGCCTTCACTGCCTGGGGCTCCAGGACCCAAACTGAATTGTCCCTCTCTCCTCTGGCCATCGGCATTGCTTTCTGCAAGGTGCTTTCCACAGCAAGCAATGCAGCAGGGATAAAAAAATATTGGGGTACAGGGAAAAATGACAAAATTCTCATGATGGAGATTTTTTTGGCTAGCCAGAGGGGCCAAAGAAGGATTTAGGCAGGGTTTTGGGTTTTGGCAGTGCTGGAGCTTGGACACTTTTCCAAGGGAGCTGGTTTAGTTCACTCTGGGGTTTGGAGAGGTGGAGACAACCTGGGGATGGTGTTGTGCAGACAACCTGGTCTGTGCACCTAAAACCTGTTTGCTCTCCCCTCTAGATCAGTTGGTCTAATAAAAGATTTTATCTGTCCCTATAAAGTGTCTCCTCTGGCAGCCTCAGCCCCGGCACAGCTGCGGCTTTCCCGGAGCAGACACGCCGGGTATTGCACTGTGGGCAACATTTCTGCAAAATTGGGTGCTATAAATCCTCCTCGTTTCCCCTCGTGTGGTGCTGGGGATAATGAGCAGGACGTGTGAAGTCTTGATCAGCTGCTGCTGGTGCAGCACACCAGTGTTTTCAGATGAAAAGCAATGAGGGGAAAAAAAGTGGTTATTAGAGCAGAAGCGCATTAGAAAAAAAAAATCTGACTTTCCATTCTGCCCCTGGAGCTCGATATTACTGCGAGCTGTGGTATTTCCACCAGGGCTCTGCTTGTTATTCCATGTTTGGATTTTGGATAACCCACCCAGCAGCAGCTCAGACTCTGGGGTGTTAAGCTGGGGGTGGGCAGAGATGGGGATCACTCACCCCATGACATTAATTGAGGTCTTGGGAGTGTCTCACCCCATGTGAGTCTTTGTGGGGTCTGTGGGCAGGTGTCAGGAGCTGGTGGCTTTGGACAACTCTCCCCATAACCAGGAAAAGACTTCTGAATTGGATCAGAGCCACCCTGCAGGTCATAATAGATTTATATTAATAAATATAAGGGATAAAACAATGTTACAAAGGTGGGGGGAGAATACAGATCCTGATTTTCAGCCTCTCAGCCTCATGTGCACCCCCAGAATGAGGGAGATCATTCGCAGACACCTGCAGATGTGTTGGTTCATGGTGCTGCAGCTCAGTGAGGACCCTGCTGCCCCCCCAAAGGATGGACACGGGGCTGGAAATGCCTGCGGAAATCAGGTCTAAGCAGCCAAAGTTGTCGGTCTGCTCTTGGAAATAATGAGGGAGATTTAAAAGCAAAAAGAAAGGCAGAAAAAGGCAGTGATTTGGGTTCTGCCCTCGGTGAACTCGGTCGCTCTGCGGTGCCAGCTTCTCACGCTTGTCCTTGGGACTGCACAATGGAAAAAATGAGTGTCCTTATGGAAAGAGATCCATGCCCACCTCCTTGTGCTCCCCTTCCCTGCCCTCAGCCTGCACCTTGCTGCACAAACAGAGGCCGGAGTCCTGCTCCCTCAGTCCTGGAAACATGCAGGATCCGCTGGAAAATGGAAATAACTGGTGCACTCTTGACCCTAATGCACCCAAATTGAGCTGGAAGGATGCTGAGCTCAGAAACAACCGGGAGACGGGAATGGAAAATGAAGGAGTTGCAGGTGAGGAAAGGGATTTGAAGAGCTTCCTGGGGTATCAAGGCTTAAATTCCTGCTGCTCCATGGCTAAATCCTCCACCCTGCCGGATTGCGCTGACCCTGCCTTGTTGGGAGAGCAGCCGGTGGCTCTGCAGGGCAAATCCTCCCTGGGCTGTGGATCTCATCATCTCATCCCCACGGCCAGCACTTCACCCGTGCTGTCCCCTTGACCTGCCCAGGGGTTAGGGCAGCATCCCCGGGCAGCGCTGAGGAGAGCAGCCTGGATGGGGTGAAGGATCAGCCTCTCTCCCCAATTCCTAAGCATGAGTCAGCAGGATCGCTGCGTTCAAAGCCGGCTGCTCTCGAGAAGGCATTTGCATTTCAGAGAGCTCCTGCTCCGCTCCCCCACCGACAGTGTTTAGCTTTTGTTTAAAGCTGGGCTCCTCCGCAGCGCTGCCGGAGCGGCCGAGTGCGGGAGACAAGAGGCAGGAGCCGCTGGGTTTGATCATTCCCTGCTTTGTCTCTGACAACCTCTCCCTCGCCAACAGGAGCCTCTTGCAAAATCAGTGGCTCTTCCGAAATATAAAGACAGGGGGGAGCTGAAGCTGAGATGTGCACACACCAACACCTCGAGTCCGTGCAGATTCCACCATTGGGTTGGGTTGTCTGTATGACTTTGGGGTGGGAATAGTCACCCCAAATGGGCAGAGCACGCCATCCAGCTCTGGGGCCACCAGCCCAGGAAGGACGTGGAGCTGCTGGAGTGAATCGAAAGAGGCTATGGAGATGCTCCCAGGGCTGGAGCCCCTCTGCTCTGGAGCCAGGCTGGGAGAGCTGAGGGTGCTCATCTGGAGAAGAGAAGCTCCAGGGAGAGCTTAGAGCTCCTGCCAGTGCCTAAAGGGACTCCAGGAGAGCTGGAGAGGGACTTGGGACAAGGCATGGAGGGACAGGACAAGAATGGCTTCCCACTGCCAGAGGGCAGGGAGAGATAGGATATTGGGAAAGAATTCTCCCTGAAGGCAGTGAGGCCCTGGCTCAGAGTGCCCAGAGAAGCTGTGGCTGCCCCTGGATCCCTGGAAGTGTCCAAGGCCAGGCTGGAGCAGCCTGGGATAGTGAAGGTGTCCCTGCCCATGGCAGGGGATTGGAATGGGATGAGCTTTAAGGTCCCTTCCGGCCCAAACCCTTCTGGGATTTTACGATTTGAAAATGTAAATGCAGATTTGCAAATGAGCTTTTCACCCCAACCTCTTGGGCAGCAAAACTTCCCAGATGGCACCAGGCAGGTGCAATGGGTCACATGTTCCATCCTCTTCTATTTCCATTCCGTAATTCCATCCTCTGGAAGCAAAAGCCCAGCAAATATGAGGAATCTGTTGAGCCACCCAACTTCTGAGTGAGGAGAAAACCAGCAAGCTCAAAAGAAAAGTCCAGATTAGTTTGTATTTCCTTATTCATTCCTTTATTGGTTCTGATTTTTCTTTTTTATTTGAAGGAAAAGAAGGAACGTGTGGAGTTATTTCAGTGTTTTGAAGTGATTCTATTTACTGGGAGCTGAGGGGATTGATTTACACAACGTGGGGAATGCAGAGAGGGCGAGGGAGATCCTGGAGCAGAGCAGCAGTGTTTGATTTCAGGGCTGGTTTGCTGTGAATTCTAATGCCAGGAGCAACTTCAGTCTGTGGTCAGCTGAAAATGAAGGGCTGGGAATTGTTTTGGTGAAATTGGCGTAAGAAGTGAGAAAAAAAAGCACCTCGCTGTCCGAGAGATTTTTGCAACAACATCTTGTGGAAACATAATCAAGTTTTACTCCATTATGGATTTCCTTCAAGGTGGTGGGGGGATTTTTTTCGCTTGTATTTTAATTTTTCATGCCATTTCTTTTAGAAGCAATGGAGTAGGGGAAGAAAACATCGATGAACCAAGGTTTTGTTTACAAAGAATTAGGAATCAAAGCAAAACCCAAACATTCAGTTCATAAATTGTTCATTTAATATGGTGGAAAGTTGCAAGGAAGCCAAAACTGCCATTTTTGGGGTTAGTTCACTTTCCAGAACACATAGAGGGAATTTTATAGGAACAACATCAACTTGAGCAGCTTCCTTTGGGGTCGCTTGACCTCAAACTTCCCTTCCTGAGCTCTCAGGTTTGTTCTCCCAGAATATAAACAAAATTCCCCACATCAGCATCTCTCCAATGGGAAAACTCACTCTAATACTACAAGATGTCCTCGGGTTGCTCTGATTGGGAAATTCTTTCCATCCTGAGCTCTTGCCTTCAGGAAAAGCTGACCTGGTGTTTTGTGAGCTTTAGGAGAGGAAAGGAGAAGTCCAAAGCTGCTGAGAGCAGCAAAGCAAAGCCACACCCAGCGGCTTTGCCACTCCTCTTACGGTGCCATTATTTCCTACAGAGGCTGATTTAGAGCCCCAAGACCTCCAAACTCCCCAGATTTTTCCCAAGTTCTCCATCAATCCTTACACAGCTGCAGTATTCCAAATGAAAACTTCAAACTTCATTCTCCATGCCTTTATTCACCTATTTTTCATTCTTCTGTGGAAAAAACATTGCTTTCCTATTGGAGAAGGTGGATTAAAGGGACACGGCAGGGATATCCCTCATGCCATGCTGTCCCCTCCTCTGTGATTCAGCTGCACAAGAACACCAGGATATGACTGTCCAAGCAGGAATCACGGGATGTTTTGGGAGAACACACACCAAGCTGGGAATGCTGGAGCAAATGAACAATTTGCAAACCCTCGGGAGGCTGGAATTTTCTGGCTGAAAGGTAAAAACCTTTGGAGTTGCAGTGCTGGGTGATTCATGAGCAGCTATAAGGAACCAGAATCAGCTGGGCAAAATTTGCTGGTTGGGAATGGAGCCAGTGGGGTTGGAGCAGTAAATAAGGAAAAATAGATTGATGGCAGCTCTGGGCTGACCAAAGCAAAGGGGCAAAAAGGGATTGAAAACACAAGTGTTGTAGTGAGAGTGGGGATGTCACACAGCCCCTGGCATGGCCACAGCTGTGCCAAGGGGGCCTGGGGGCTGTGGGGTGCAGAGCAGAGTGTGGGGAGGCAGAGAGCTTCAGCCCAGAGCTCCAGAGCACCTCAGTGCTCAGAAGGGATTTGTGAGCCATGTTTGGGCAGGGCCTCTCAGGATCACCCAGAGGATGGTATTAGGATCACAAAATCCCAAAAGTATTTGGGTGGAAGGGATTTTAAAGCTCATCCCATTCCACCCCCTGTAGTGGGCAGGGACACCTTCCCTCATCCCAGGTTGCTCCAAGCCCTGTCCAGCCTGGCCTTGGACACTTCCAGGGATCCAGGGGCAGCCACAGCTTCTCTGGGCACCCTGTGCCAGGGCATGACCACCCTCACAGGGAACAATTCCTTCCCAGTATCCCATCTCTCCCTGCCCTCTGGCAGTGGGAAGCCATTCCCCCTTTCTTCAGACTCTTGTCCCAAGTCCCTCTCCAGCTCTCCTGGAGCCCCTTTAGGCCCTGGAAGGGGCTTTAAGGTGTCCCTAGAACCTTCTCTTCTCCAGATGAACATCCCCAGCTCTTCCTGCCGGGTTCCAGCCCTGGGAGCATCTCCATGGCCTTTCTGGACTCTCTCCAGCAGCTCCACATCCTCCTGATACTGGGGGCTCTGGATTTGGATTCAGCTCTGGAGGTGGAGTTTCACCTGAGTGGGGCAGAGGGGCAGAATTGCCCCTCCCATAGTGAGGGATGATCCCAGCACAGGTTTGTCTCTCTGGCTGCACTCTCAGACCTCACAGCATCCTTCAGCTCAGCCCATGGCACCCCTGGGCTGCCATGATGACACAAATCCTCAAACCCATCCCAGGGGGTTTGGCTCTAAGCCCAGCCTTGCAGGAAAAGCTGCTGCAGCTCAAGGACCTGTTGGAGTGGCTGAGCTAAGCCTCTGCTTTGCCAAAGTGGCTCCCAGCCCCAGGGCAGCCCTGGGGTGTCCCCAGCCTCCCTGGGGATTCAGCACCAACTGTGCAAGGCACAACACTCAGGGTGATGGGGAAAAAGCACCACAGCAGGAGAAAGACTCAGAAAATAAATAGATTTACAAAAATCTAAAAGCTTTAACTGAGTGCTGCTAATAACACTATATTATGGCAGGAGCAGGGGCACGGGAAGGCACAGGGTATTTATAGGCCCAGTGAACCCTGGGATCCAGGTGCCACATTTTGACTCCGTACCACCTTCTCCGCTGGATTTTGTTGCTGCCTAAGGATTATTTTGGAAAGAGTTATTATTATCCCTGATTTATTGCTCTGCACTAGGGGGAACTCTTACTTTCCGCCGAGACAATTACAGAACCCTCGCCGAGAGCCACTTGAAGGAATGGCAGCCTCTGCTCCAGCTCTGATTGCAGACAGACGGGGGATGTTGCTTTTCCAAGACTCGGGTTGATTAGGCATCGAGCTCAGTCTCCCCGTTACCTGCAGATGGGATTTTCATCTGTATTAAACGAACAGTTTAAAGACTCTTAATTATTACAACAGCAGCTTGCGGTTTGCTGGGGTGGAGGTTTCTTTTTCAGCCTTTCTGGGAAGTTTTCATTTCCTTTTCCTGGCGTTTGCTGTTGTGGGAAGCAGCCATGCAGGCACACCAGGGGATGCATTTTGCTGCTGCTCTGTTTTGTTCTCCTCCAGCTCACTCTGTGTTTTTTACATCCCTCACTGCCACTTCCCACCCTACCTTCCCAGACTGATACAGGCCTATCAAGACTATAATCAGAATAAAGTCAATTAGGGACAGGATTAGACTGAGGAGAGGTTAATAGGACTGTGACAACAGGGCATTTATTCACGGGGCTTTCCCTTCTACCCTTCACTGTCCAAGTCTATTTTCCCCAGCCCATCAAATCCAGTTAATGCTTCACCAAGCACACTGTGAGTTCTGCAAGGAAAACCTGGCTGGAAAATTAAAATAACACCCCAAAAAGGGGTATCAGGACCCAACAGCCCGTCGTGATGATACTGCCTCAGCCCTGCCATGTGCCAGTGGGTGACATGCTGGAAAATCAGGGGTTTTGCTCCATCAAAACCCATTGCAGCTCCTCCTTTGCTCTTCATTTTGCATCTCCTTCTGCCCTTCCTCTCCAAAAGACTTGGAGGAGAAGAGGAAAATCAGCATTTTGAGGTCCAGCACACGTGGACATGCAGCAGCCTCCCTTTCTGGGTGGTGATCACAGGACACCAGGAGCACAGTGTATCCTGAATGAGCAGGGCTGGAATTCCACCCCCCTGCCCCAAGCCAAGCAGGGTTTTATTTCTGGGTGATTTTGCCACACAATTTCTTGGAGAAGATCGTCCAAGTGCTCTCCAAGCTTTGCCTCCCCGTCATGATTGCTCCATGCAGATCTCTCCTCCCTGAGCAGCTTCTCCAGCCTCTCCAGCCATCCCTGAGGGACAAGCAGGACACACTCTGGCTGCTGGGAGCATATGTGGTTTCCTCTCCCTGGGAGAGGATGGAAATGCCAGCAAAACCCAGGGAGAATTTGTGGGTGAGAAGAGCTGAGGGTTTGTGGAGCTGTTGTTGGGGTTCTTTGTGTGGATATTGAGCCCACCTGGAAGTGTGAATAAACCCTGAATTACAGAAGGGTTTGAGAAGAGCAGGGAGTGGAGTGGAGTGGAGTGGAGTGGAGGGAGAATCTCTCCACAAACTCCAGTCTATTTTTGCCATTTCCACTGTGATTTTCTCAGTTTGTGAGATCTGAATGGGGTTCAGTGGTTCTGGCTGCCTTCTCCAGCTGGGCACATCTGCAGATCCCATTGGGAATGTGCCCCTGTTTTGGCTCCTTTTTTGGCTCTGGGTCAGTATCCCAGCACCCAGGGAAATAATCCCAGCACCCTGCCATGGAAATAAAAGGATGGTGCTCAAATCCCAAAGATTATAAAGAAGCCATAGAGCCAATGGGGATCCTGGGAAATGTCCCAAACTTATCAGGAAATACCTGTTTTGGGGGAGAGGGATATTTGGACCACAACATGCTTAACAATCCTGAACAATTTCAGATCACTGGCTCCTGCCCTGAGCATTTCTCGCTTTAATCATCCAAATATATTAATTCTATTTCTTGGATCCTTGGACTATTGTTCCATTTTCCCAGGGGTTTGTCAGAGGGACCAGATCTGGTCTTGGTGATTGCAAGCAATGGTGGGAAAATTGATTAATGTACATTCAAAACTATTCTGAATAAATTACTCCTATAAATAGTCCTAAATAAACACTCCCCATGCCATGATTGCATCTGCAAGTTATACATAAATAATAATATAGTAACAACAACAACACTAATAGTAATTAATAATAAAAATTATAGCTTATTCTGTGAATAAAAAATTATGCATTTAATACTGGAACGAATAATTTCCCCTGAGTTTGCCCAATCCTTCATTTTCAGTCCATCTATAATTTGGATTTCCAAAGACTCTTTTGGAAATGAGTTCCACAGTTCAACAACTATTCTCTTTAAACCTACCCCTTGCTAAATTTATCCAGTGCCAATTCCATCTTAAATGGAAACTTGCAGAAGCGAGGATTATCATTTTGTCCTCTTTACCCCATCCCTGGTTTGTAAACCTCCATCAAACCGTCCTTTGGCCACCTCTTTTCTGAGGAAAGAAACCCAAGTTATTTAATCTCCTTCGGAATGAAACCTTTTGTGCCTTTTCTGGTTGTACCCAGGAGGAATTGATTTCATTAAGCAATAAAAGCTCGTTTGTCTGGTTTAGCTTAATTCACTTTGTGAGATGCAGGAAGGCACTCGCCCAGGTGGGGTGAGAGCCACAGGAATTCCTGCTTGGTTACCTTGAATTCCCTCTTTTCCTACCAAAAGTCTGGAATATGAAGCTGATATCCTGAACATGAAGGATTGTGGGTTTAAGTTTTGCTAAACATCCCAAGATTTGATGATCCCACAGGTTTTTTCAATGGACTTCACTGCAGGTCCCACATTGAGCAGGATGGGAAGCAACACCCAAAGCAATCCCAAGGCCTCCATGTGGTCCTGGATGTGGGGATTTTAACTGAACCCAGGAAAGCTTGAAAAGAGGAAATGGAGGTGTGGAGGCTGGGGGACCACTCTGCACACACCCACCTTGGTTTGGGTGCTGCAGTTGAAGAGTGTTTCTTCTCCTTTCTGTGCTTGTGTTCATGGTTGGGAGAAAGTTCCCCATGGAGAAAAAACACTGGAAAGTAACCAGAGCCATTTTCCTGAGAGCTTTGGAGGACTGCGATTTTGGAAAAAAATAATCTCGTTATTTTCCCATTTCTTCCAGCCTTTGTGTAGGTGTGCTCAAAACAACCTCAAAACACTGCTGACCTTCTCTGGGTGCCAGGGATGGATTCCTACCCACTCTGAGCTGAGAAAAGAGCAACAAAATCCATCAAAACCCACTTCAAACCTTGCCAGAGTCTCAATTCATTTGTCCCCATCATCTTCCCAGGAGCCACCTAATCCTCCTGCAGCCCAGAGCTCGGCGGCGGCGTCACCTCTCGGGGGAGAGCCTCACCCTCTCCCAGACCTTTCGTGGGAAGTGGCACCGTGATCCAATTTCCTCCTAATTGCGCTAACAAGGATGAATTAGGACTTTCATCAACAGGGGCGAGCGATCGGTTCGGAGTCAGCCATGGGCGACGGAGCCAGAGATTAAACAAAACTATCATGTTAATGTCTAATAATACAACAGCAAGTGGAAATTAAGCACAAGACAAATCTGCTGCGCCGGCGACATTGGAGAGTTTGTTCTTTAAACACAACGTTATTTTAAAGGCAATGCTATTATTAGGGCCATCTAACTTAATTTCGGAGGCATAATAGAAAAGTAAATGTGCCGCAGTTGCACTTTATGTGCAATTTCGAAAACAAACCCAAAGTGAGGGAGAACGCGGCGTGGGACTGAAATAGCCACTCCAGCTAAATTCCTCTTTGATATACGTTAATTATCTCCAGCAGGGAATGGACAATTTCATTTGGAGCAGTCGGCTGGATGCTCCCCGCAACGGGAGCCAGTCCCTTGACGTGCCATAAAAACGGTGGAAGCATCAATGGGGTGCCCTCATCCCCCTGGAAAATCCAGAGGGCTTTAACCCCTGGTTTGCCATCGTCTTGATGTGAGGTGAGTGGATTTGTCCCACATTCTTCATCTGGATGACCATTTTCCTAGAGCAGCCAGTTTATTGGATGGGACTGGAATTTTTTCCTGCTTTGACCAGAGGGAAAATATTTCCCTTCAGATTCGTGGGATTTGTCCCCCCTAAAAATGCCTGAGCAAAGCTTTCCTTGAGCTTTCCTGCAGTGCTGAGAACTCCCCCTGTGCCTGTGCCACGTGATTTTGGGATTGATCCGAGGGTAAAGTGATGCAATCCAATTCCCCTGCACGCATTCTGTTTTTTCCAGCGGTGATATCATTTTTCCCTTTTATTAAGTTGCATAAAAACGGCATCTTAGTGCTCGAACATCTCATCCTGCACTTAAGGGAACGTTTTAGAGGAGCAGCGGCATTGAAAGCTTTCTTTCTTTATTAATCTGGGACATTGCCCTGTGTTTTATACCAAACAGGGAGGTAGAGCAGGTTGGAATGGTCATGGAGTGCTGCTCATATCTCCTCTTTTTTGGGTATCTCCTTTTTACTGAGTGCTACCTCCCCCAAATCTCAGGGATGGGTCCACAGTGGTGGAAATCTGGCATCAGGGGGACATTTGGCTGCTGATGTTTCGGAAGGGAATGATTTGTTCCTCCATGAGCATCAAGGGAACAGAGCATTGCACAAAAATCACATCGGGAGCCATCTCCTGCCTGGCCTCTCCCTGAGCCTGCTCTGAGGGTCTCAGCCCGAGCCTAAAATAGCAAAGGGGAAGGTTTCAGAGTGCTTCCCATACCATCCTTTCTGTCTCATCCAAGCTGAAATTCCTTCCCCACCAGCCAGGGCATTCAGCGCATATACAGCGCAATATGAAATTCCTGCTCAGAAACCCCCAGAGAGGCTCCTATCGACTGTCCTTTAAATAGAATTAAAATTGACTCGAGACAGATCTGCAAACCTATTGAATTACTCAGTCCACCAGTGAGGCTGGGCTGGCCCTGCAGGAAGAGATAAAACCCCTGGAGCAGGAATGAGTGGACATGATGGACATGAGGACATTACATTGGGGATCTCTTGGGATGGACTTGCAAAAATATGTGAACTGTGCAAGAAATAAAACACAGAGCCCTGAGGAGTGGTTGCAGGAGCTCTGGGGGGCTATGGGTGAAGGGCAGGAAGAGGGGGTGAGAAGCATCATGGAAGGGGGTGACTTGAGGGAAAATACAGAGCCTGTTGATCCCCAGGTCCTTCCTGCCCAGCATCAGATAATAGAATCATTTGGGAATGATTTGGGTTGGAAAGGAGCTGACTTTCTCCTCACATGGGTGTTGGGTGGCTCAACAGTTTCCCCACATTTGCTGGGGTTTTGCTTCCAGTGGATGGAATTAGGGAGTGGAAATGGAAGAGGATGGAACAGGTGACCAATTGCACCTGCCTGGAGCTGTCGGGGAGGCTTTGCTGCCCAAGAATTTGGGCTAAAAGGCTCATTTGCAAATCTGCATTTACATTTGTAAATCACAGAATCCCAGAATAATTTGGGTTGGAAAGGACCTTAGAGATCATTCGATTCCAATCCCCTCCCATGGGCAGGAACACCTTCCACTGTCCCAGGCTGCTTCAAGCCCTGTCCAGCCTGGCCTTGGACACTGCCAGGGATCCAGGGACAGCCACAGCTTCTCTGGGCACCCTGTGCCAGGACCTCCCCACCCCCACAGGGATCAATTCCTTCCCAATATCCCATCTATCCTTGCCCTCTGGCAGTGGGAAGCCATTCTCTGTGTCCTGTCCCTCCATCCCTTGTCCCCAGTCCCTCTCCAGCTCTCCTGGAGCTCCTTTAGCCACTGGAAGGGCTCTGAGATCTCCCTGGAGCCTTTTCTTCTCCAGGTGAACACTCCCAGCTCTTCCAGCCTGGATCCTTGAGAAGGCACCAGACCTTGAGCTCCACCCTAAAATAATCACAGAAACACAGAATATCCTGAGCTGGGACCCACAAGGATCATCAGTCCAGCTCCTGTCCCTGCACAGACACCCCAACAATCCCACCCTGGGCATCCCTGGCAGTGCTGTCCAAACACTGCTGGAGCTCTGGCAGCCTCAGGCTGTGCCCATTGCCTGGGGAGCCTGGGCAGTGGGGAAGAACCTTTCCTGATCTCCAGCCTGACCCTCCCCTGGAACAACTCCAGGCCATTGCCTCAGTTTCTGTTCCAGGCACCAGAGAGAACAGATCAGTGTCCACCCCTCCTCTTCCCTAACGTGGCATGAAGAGGAAAAAAACAACAGAAGCTGTTTACAAACCTGTCCCACTCTCTCAGCTGTGCTCTAGGAGCTGGGAAGTGCCTGTGATTGCTCAGGAATGCTTTTGAGCTCTGCCTGGCGTGGATGCACATCGTGGCTCTGCATCCAGAGCCTGTCTCTGGGCCACCTAATGGGCTCCACTGGGAGCCTGGCCCACGCTCCACAAATCAGCAAACCTGGAAACTCATCAGTGCTCCAGGTACCAGTGGCATTTTAAAAGACCTTTATCATGAGTGAAATTAACAGGATACATCCCTCTGGAACCTGTTAGCTATTTTATTCAGACCCTCACTGCCAAAAAAATAAAATATATAGTGTGCATTTATTTTGTTTGGAAAAGAATTCTCTTTAGGGCATTTCTGCTGTTCAAGGCTGTGGGATGCCAGGGGACAATGGGAAGGATTTCATCAACTTCCCTCACTGGTGGAGGACAAGAAGTATGGGTCACTTGGTGGGTGAAAATGAATCATTCCAAGCATGGATAAACTCTTCTTCCCGGGCTATCCCTGCCCTGGGAAACAGTATCAGATCTGTGGGAAGGTCACACTGATTTAGGGCTGGATGCTGTGGCAGGGAAGCACGAGGGGAGCACTGGGATACATAAGAGTGTGTTTTGGTCACCTGGCTGGATATTTCTTACTCTCCTCCCTTTGGTGCACACATTTGCACAGGATATGATCTCCTTGGTGTCCAAGCGGGAGGAAATGCTGGCAGGGCTCAGGAGCACCCCTGATTTATACCTGCGTGCAAGCCCAGCTCACCCCGGCCAGCCACGGCTATTATTAGCTGACAGATTTTAAAGAAAAACTCCATAAATCTCCCCTTGTGCCATAAATACATTCCTGCCTTGGGAGACCACGGAGAAGCTCATTATCCCACATCCTGAGAGAGAGGCATGTGTCATCTGCAGTGACACTCTGAGCATCCTCAGGTTACCTCTCCGGCCGGGCCTGGGGAGCTTTTGCTGCAGTTAAAGGCAGTTGGATGGTTGCTCAGGGCAGAGGAAGGGAAGATGTGCTATTTTGGCAAGGCAGGAGCCCAGGAAACAGGATTTTTGGCTTTCATTCCCTTCTGCCTGTCCCCAGCAGAGAAATATAAACAATAATTAGAGGGAAAAAGGTGTGGGGGCTTGGATGTGAGAGGTGGCACATTGGTCTGCAGGTCAGTTTGTTCCCAGGGCTTTCCTGCAATGAAGAAAATAATGAAAAAAAAAAAAAGAGGGAGAGGTTTTAGTCTGAGTATGGGTCTGGTGCAGTGTCTGAGGATGTTCCAAGGATCTGGGAATTTAATTCACCTCTGGTACAATTGCCTCTTGCTTCTTGTGGTGGATGGGAATAGCTGGATGAAAAGGACTCACTCAGCTCAGTAATTCCAGCTGGAACACCAGACCTGACGTGGGTTTTCCAATTCAAACTGACCCCAGACCTCCACAAACTTTTCCAGTGTGGTTTTTTGGTACCAAAGGCTTTCAGGCCTTCTCCTCCAGGTGCCCAGGCACAGCTGTGGCTCTCCATTAGGATGCACCGTGGAGCAGCAATCGCTGGACTCCAAACCAGTTCTCCAGATTGAGAACTCGCCAAGTGTTGGATAAGCTGTAATAGTCTCTTGTTGTAAGAGCACCCTGCTGACACTGGCGCTGATCTGAAAGGAGTAGGAGCAGAATTAAATTCCTTTGGTTGAAGCCTGTCCATTATTCTTGGGCATTGGATTGCAGGAGCCGGAAAAAACCCACTCTGGAAGCAATAAAGTGCTCAGTGTGGAGAGCCCTGAAGTGTCGTGCGCCTGGTGTTGGGAGAAATCACATGAGGCAGCTTCAAAACCACAGCAGCTCTGCTACCTGGGGCTTGCAGGAAGGTTTTTTTCCCCCTAAGGACAGACACAATCCTGGAAAAAACGATGGGGGCTGGAGAACAGGGAGGGAGCACTGAGCTGGTTTCACATTGCCTGAAGCCCTCCCGATGCAGAGCTAGTCCTGCAGTGCTTGGCTCAGGGAAGTCACTTCAGGACACGTTTTTAATATAGTTGGAAGCCTAAAGGTTCAGCCAGGTGCCTCGTGGGATTTGCAATAGCATCTAAGTGCTGCAATTCCTTGAAATCCTGCAAAATGCGTGAGGAATGAGCTGAAGCTGAGGGAGAAGAGCCGTGTGGAAGGGGAGCAGCAGGTTGCATGGCTTTCCCAGGGGAGAACTGAAGCAATTGTGCTCCAAAATACCCTGGACTTTCTACCTTTTCATACCAAAAAGATTGAAAAGAGAGTTTTCAACCTGAAAAGCATGACGATGCTCTAACGGCTGGAGCCTCTCTGCTCTGGAGCCAGACTGGGAGAGCTGGGGGTGTTCATCTGGAGAAGAGAAGCTCCAGGGAGACCTCAGAGCTCCTGCCAGTGCCTAAAGGGGCTCCAGGAGAGATGAAGAGAGGCTTGGGACAAGGGATGGAGGGACAGGACACAGAGAATGGCTTCACACTGCCAGAGGGCAGGGAGAGATGGGATACTGGGAAGGAATTGTTCCCTGTGAGGGTGTTGAGGCCCTGGCTCAGGGTGCCCAGAGAAGCTGTGGCTGCCCCTGGATCCCTGGCAGTGTCCAAGGCCAGGCTGGACAGGAGCAACCTGGGACAGTGGAAGGTGTCCCTGCCCAGGGCAGAGGGTGGAATTGGATGATCTCTTAGGTCCCTTCCACACCAAATTATTCTGTGATTCCATAATTCCATCATCTCATCCTCCCATCCCTGCCCAGCTCCCATCAGCCCCTCTCCCACACCTGCTGTCAAGGGAAGACTCTTCCTTCTCTGGCTCTTGAATCCCTTTATTAAGACACCTCTGGCATTGATGCCCTTTCCTCTCCCTCCCCTGCCACTGCCCTGCTCTCAGTGTCAGCTGCAGACTCTATCAGGGCTGATGGGATGTTTTCTTCCAGGTCATTGATAGAAATGTCAGCTGGAGCCAGCCGGCCCTGGCAGGCAGCAGGAGCAGAAGACTGTTGATTCCCACTCCGAGAGGTGCCTTTTGGAAGTTGTCAACCAGGCAGTTTTTAATCCATCTAATTTCTGCCACGGTGATTTCCTGCCCTCCCAGTTTCTTAATCAAGATGTCACCCAGGACCCAACCTTGCCGGAGCTCGAGTACGTTGTGCTGACAACGTCACCTTTATCAGCCCAAATTTATAACCTCATCAAAAAAAGATACCAACTTAGCTGGGCAAGATTTATTTTCCATAAATCCTTGTTGATTGTCATCTTTTATGTTATTCCCTTTAATTCCTTATTAAACAAGTCCCGTAGCAGACATCCCATTATTTCACCCAAAATCAATGTCAGGCTGACAGGGCTGTAATTACACAGGTCATCTTGTTTATCCTTCCCACATATTGGCACAACACTCGTTTTCTTTCGGCTTTCTGGATTTCTCCCAGTGCTCAAGGGTTTATTGGAGATCAGTATCACAGGCAGACCTGTGTCTGACTGGGTGGCACAGGCAGGGATAGGATGATATTGTGTCCCATGTGCAGATCTTGTGATTAATCCAAATTCCAAGATGTTTCAATGCAACCCTGATGGGATTTGAAACATTTTCTTAAGAGTGGAGGAAAGTATTAGCACCCATTTTGGACTGGTGTAGTGGAAGGTGTCCCTGCCCACAGCAGGAGGGTGGAAAGAAATGAGATTTCAGGTCCCTTCCAACATAAAGTGTTCTTTTATTCCATGAAAATGGGCAGAAAACAGCTAAACCCAAAACTCATGCTCAGCACTAACCCCCCAAAACACCGTGGTACTCGGAAATCTCCAGGGTTTGATATAAATTATACATTTATGGATGTGTGAAGGGATCACTCACCATATGTTTTTATTTTCTCCTCAATCCTGGTTTTCTGGCCCAGGAATATTAAGTTTGTGCCTGGATGAGCAATTGCTGCTTACGCTGATGGGGCTCTCACGTTTCAATCTCTATTTCTCATTTGGGTTATAGACACTTCCCAGCATCGGCAGCCTCTGAGCCTATAAATTAAAACTTCCACGTTCCCTCTGCTTGCTCCCAGTTCAGCAGAGGACAGAATATCCATCCGGGCATGTTTTTCCTTGCCTCCACCTGAGGTGAGAGCTGTGCTATCAGCCTGGTTCCTCACGCTGTTTGGGCAGGAGCATCAAAGGCAAGGAAAGGCATTTTTCATCAAAGCCGCCGGATTTCTCGGCCAATTTTAAGCGGATGGGGCTCAGCCGGGGCACCTTGTTCCAGCCCCGCTCCTTTGCCCTGGGGAATTTCAAAGGAGCCTCCAGCTCTGATCTGCACATCGAGCATCCTCTGCCCTTTGGAGCAGCTCCTTCTGCTGCGCTCAGCAACAGGACGGAGCTCAGCCTGCAGGGAGCAGAGAGATGGGGGAGAAAGGGAAGGTGGTAAAGGCTTAAAAATAAAATTCCCAGGAGCAAGGATTGGATTCGAGCTGGTGCTGCACACGTGGGACTGCAAAATAATTAGGAAGGAGGATTGCGTTGCTATATTTTTTGTCATTAGGATGTTTTTCCCCCAGGGCAGCATTACACCTGCCTCATGCTGGGAGGTTTCTTTTCTTTTTTTCTATGTGCTGATATTGGGATTTACCTGTCTTTTCTCCTCCTGGAATTCAGCTTCCCTCTCTTGATTCCTGAGGGATGTAGGAATGATTTTTCCTTGAGGTGGGAAGGAAACTAAGGCAAAGAGGGTGAGCCTAGGTGGGTGCAGCAGGGAGGGAGCACTTTTTGGCTGTGTTGCAACCTCCACTGCTACCCTGGGCTGAGCAACTTGGGGTTCAGGGTTACTTCTCTTCCCAAGCTTGCCAAAAATTGCTACTCCAAGACCGACAAAGTTCCTGTCTCCTGCATTCCTGGGGAATCTACTGAATTTGAATCGCTTTTTAGCCAAGGTCAAAGTCTTTGCAGCCAAACCAGCTGGAATCCTGGCCTGATTCCTCACCCATCCTTGGCATGGGGAAGCCACAGCTGAGGCTGGCCAGGTATAAAAAGGCTCCCTGGTGTCACCAGCCTTGCAAGGTCTGGCTTTTCCCAATCCCTCAGCCAGGTTTGAGGAGTTGTAGCTCTGAGCCTCACGCCGGGTGCTGTCTCTGCCGCTCCAGGCCTCCCCCGGGATATGACAAGCCAGAACACATTGCAGAAGGAGTTCAAAATTATCTATCGCCAACATCCACTTAATCCATCGTCAGGAGAAGCGAAAAGCTCTCCAGGCCTGCAGGAGCTCGGAACAAGCCGCCGTTTCTTATGCTGAGCCTGTGTTCCCACTTGTCAGTTTGATTTCTCAATGCTTTGCAATCTCTGGTACTCTCGGGGAGGAGATGGCGTCACGTCCATCACCCGTTATCGCTCAGGCCCCGTGTCTCCCTTTCTTCTTTCTCAGCCTCTTTGCAATCTTGAACCACTGAAGAAAAAAAAGGGAAAGAAAAGAAAAAAGAAAAAAAGGGAAAAGGAAAAGAGGCAGAAGCAGAAGCGGCTTTTCAGTTCCTTATCTGCTGCAGCCTGGATTACATCCAGGCCTCTTGCTATGATCCTTCAAGTTCCTGCTAAACATGCCCTGCATCTCCTGATAACATTAAATCTGCATCTCGGGTGGGTTTATCGGCACTTCTGGGGACAGGAGGGGTGGGGGTGTGGGGAAGGAGCAGCTCTGGAACAGGTTGTGGTGTGTGAGGAAAGGGAGGAGCAGCATGGACACCTCCTGCTCTGCTTTGCTCCCAGCTGAGTCTGGTCCGGGTGAGGATAAAGAAGACCAGCCCAGGACACCTGTGGGATGGGTTGAGTTTCCCAGAAGATGATGGATTTGCAGGGTCAGTGAGGTCCTCAGGCTGCATGAGGCTGAGGCAGTGCAGGTCACAGGTTCTCAGTATAAAGAATTTGATTTTATATCCCATTACTCGGGATGAGTTTAAGGATCCAGTATCCCATTGTAACACCGCAGCCACTGGGGAGTAAAAATTGTTGGTGCAAAGAAATCAACCTCCAAATTCATGCAGGAAGTTAATGAAGAGAAAGAGAGTCTTATTTTGGACTCATTACAGTCAGCAGTGATGTCCAATTAAGAGAAATCCACAGCGTATCCCCAACAGTGATTTAAAAATAGCAGCTGTAGGCTCCGAGTCATCCTGGGCTCCAAAGGAAGGCAAGTGGGGGTTTAACTCTTTTTCTGCACTCTCTCCTTCATTAGGGCAAGGCAGGACTAGAAATCCATGAGTTCTAAGAGCATCCCCAGGCCAGCTCGGCAAACCCTGTCTTGTTGGTCACTGGCTCTGCTGGTCATTGGGACTGTTAGCCATTGGTGTTTTTATCTACTAGGTCTGTTGGCCATTGGTGTTTTTAGCTGCTGGGGCTGTTGGCCATTAGGACTGTTGTCCACCGAGTCTGTTGGCCATAGTGTTTGTTGGCTATCAGGTCTGTTGGCCACTGGATCTTTTGGCCATTGGGGCTGTTGGCCATCAGATCTGTTGGCCACTGGGGCTATTGGCCGTTGGGGCTGTTGGCCATCAAAGCTGTGGACCATCAGGGCTGTTGGCACAGCCATCTGTCCCTAACCAGGAAAACTGCTGGTAAAACCCGTCAGGGCTCAGAGACCTGTGTGAGCCTCAGAAGTGCTTTGAAGAAAGGCTGAGTTTCCTCTTTGTTATTTCCTGGAATCCCCAGGGAGGTGTGGGGTAGTGAAGGTGCCCAGACCTGGACATGGATGATTTCTACGGCACATCTGAACCAAGCGTTCCCAAGACTTATGGCTTGTTTTGGTCCCAACCCCGGCACAGCGGGTGCTGTGCTGTTATTGATACAGGCAGTAATTACATTTTCACACGGGCATTTTTTCTGTCTCTACATCGTGTTTATTACAGACTTTCAATTATTCATTTTTTCCCCTCTCTTGTTATCCCTCCCTCTTCTTCTTTGCTGATTTTTTCTGGTCTCCTTGTCTTATTTTTCATCTGCTCTTTGGCTTTTTCTCCACCTCTAATTCCTGTGTTTCCAGACCATCTCTCTGACCCGGACAAGGACCCTGAAGACCAGACCTTGTCCCCATCCCTGTACTATTTTGGGATATCTCCTCTGCGTTCAATTTTCTCGCCACCCTTTGCCCCAGCTGATTTTTCCGCGCCGCTGAGCTCCTGCCACAAAGCTCCCTGGTGCCTTTTCTGTTACAGAATGAGAAATAAAAATGTGGTGCCTTTGTTGCTGCTCATCTATCTGCCGTGCCCAGGTGAATAATGCAGGGAAACATGTATGTATTTATACAGCAAATGGGAAAATACATTTCTTAAGATGAATGAGGTTGTTTTCAGCCTTGATGCACCCAATAAAATAACCCGGTATCAAGAGGGAGGTTTATTTTGAAGTCTGGACGTGTCATAATATCAGCTCCCAAGCAGGACTTCAAATTATATAAATCAGAGAGAGGAGGAGAGGGGAAAGGCCGGGAGAGCAGCGAGCGCAGGGAGAATGTGGCTGTAAAAAGCTGGAAGCAGGTGTGGGATGCACAAACACAAGGACACAGCAGTGGGACCTGCTGGAGGGAGGCTTGAGCTGAGCTTTGGCACCAGCTTTTGTGTCTCCTCTTTCTTTTGGCTTCTGTAGTTTCCTCTCTGTCCTTGGCTCGGGAGAAAACCCCCCAGGAAAATTTGCGGGGCTCTGGGAAACCACGGGGTTGGGGAGCCTCAGCACTGCCAGGTGAGAGAACACCACCCATGAGCTTGTCCCTGAGTCTTTGGGGACAGCCACCCCTCCCTATGGGAATCCTGCTGCCCCCTTCTAGATCAGCTTCAAATCCACCTTCAAAATCCAATCAATTTCCATAATTCAACCAAAAATCACACCAAGAGCCTTGTGCTGGCCATAAGCAGCTGCCAAATGAGTCAAGATGTTGCAATAGGTTTATGGGCAAGCAGAAAATTGTTGTTTCTGTGGGAAAACACAGCGTTTTCTCTCTGGAAACCATGGATTTTTAATGCTTGTACCCCCCCAATAAAATAGTGCTGCCAAGTTTCCGTGTGTTGGTGTGCAGATTTCTGCTTTCCCGGTGAAAATTAGGGAGTGTGTTTGGCATGCCACATGCTCTTCCCAGCTGAAAACTCCTTTGCTGTGCCAAAGCAAAGTGGGGGAGACGTGGAAGGAAAAAAAACCAAAAAACAACCCAGCCTGTAACGAGCCGTAGGCTTTATGTCACAGCTTTGCCTGGCACGAAGGGAAAAAAAATTCCCATGCTGTCTTCCTGCAGCCTGGAGAGAGCTTTCCCTGCTCCAAGTGCAAGGCAGAAGTGTAAAGCATGTTGTGATCTCGATTTAGGATCACTGCTGTTATTTATCTGTGAGGTGTCATCCAGACAAGGAGCAGGAGAGGAGCCTGAGGGGAAAAAAGCTGCTGGTCTTCAGAAGTCACGGGGCTGAAGAGCTCCCCCCTGGAGCTTACAGTCCTGGTGTCTCTGTGGAGGATTTAATGGCTTTGGGGGATGTTTAGCAACTAGGATTGTGGTTTTTTGGGGGGGAGAATAAGCTGCAGAATGAAATATTTCTGCTAAAAACCTTCAGCAAAATGGGTCGGATCCACCTCCCAGCCTGGAGTGTTTTAAACACTGAATGGATGTGGCATTTAGGGACATGGTCTAGTGGTGGCCTTGGCAGTGCTGGGGGAATGGTTGGACTTGATCTTAAGGGTCTTTTCCAACCTAGATAATCACTGACATATATATATAAAAATATAATTGATCATCAATAATGTGATTCTGTGGTCTCACAATTGAGCCCTATTCTAGAGGAGGGAGCTGCAACCTGAGCACAATTTTCCCTCTTTTTTTCCCCCTTTATTTTGAAGAGCTCCTGATGTTTTGGATACACATCTCCCTGTGCAAAAACACCTGTTCCCCATATTGTTTTACTCCTGAATTTTTTATCTTGGGGAAGGCACTGCTAAAGCTGCTCAGGAGGAGCTTCCTGAAGCCCAAACCTGGGAATGTGGCTGAAGAAATCCCTCAGGAGCAGCAGCCAAGTCAGGGTCACCCCCACAATTTGTCCACTCCCCTCTGGCTTTGGCTTTGTCACTGGAGCTGTGTTTGCTGCTAACAGCAGATCTGTCTTGCAGGGGATGTCTCACTTGCTGGGAAGGCTTCATTCCCAATAATTTTCAGACATTGCTGCCCTCATGATTTATCCCCCTTCGGTTTAGATCTCATTTTTCCCAATTTTACCTTTGTCTCCAGGAAAGCTCGTCTATTTTAGTGCCATTTCCTCTCTCTCTCTCTGGCTCACACACTCCCTGTAGCCCAAACCTGTCTTCTTTTCATATTTATTTCAGTATTTGTCTTCTCCTCCCCGTGCCAGCTGCACTCTCAGGATTTATCTCGTCTGTTTCCATGATCTGTCTCAGAGTCCAGTGACTTTGTTTTTCTTTCTCCAGCCGTTTCCTTGGGCAAGGTTTAACTCTGGTGTTTGCTGAGGGCTGAGGGATGTGGAAAGGGAGAGGAAACCAGGCTGGGAAGGAGGTGGGAATCTCACCCCTGTTGTGACACTGATCTCCAGGGATCAGCAGTTGGTTGGGCACAATATTTTGCATTGTTTAATCCATATATCCATGGCTCCTCTGGGTGCCACACAGATTTTCTATCCCAAAAAAAGGAGAATTTTGGATAACTTTGAAAGTTCTTGAGCATCATGTGCTTCTCTCTGCTGGGTCTTGGTCCAGCACAGGCTCCTCAGCCTCTGCAAAGATTGGTGGAGTAACATCCCCTTGCCTCAGTTTCCCCTTTTGTAAGGAAAAATAATGGTGTTCATGCCCACATTTCACAGGGAAACAAAACCTTTTCCAGCAGAGGATTTAATTTAACAATGGAGAAACAAACTTTCTCTAGGGAAAAAACCAAACTGATTTTTCATAAGGCAAACTTGATACAATTTTATTTTTGAATTTTTACAGAATATTTGGGGGTTTTCCCTTGTTTGGGATAGTGCAAAGAAAAAAAAAATCAAACAAGTAGTTTCAACAAGTTCTGGCCAAAAAGGTGAATTTTCCTCCTCCCTGTGTGACTCTGGGAGATCCTCACTGAGATCTTCCAGCTTTGGGTTGGGATCCAAAGCTTCAACCACTGGCACTGAAGGAGGATGAAACGCAGGGGGAAACATGTTGTGTGGGAAAAGCTCCTTGGGGTCACCTGATTCCAGCATTTTGGGTTAATTTATTACTTGGGGGAGCCAGGAGAGCAGCATCCACAGGACTCCTATTGCTCCCCACCCTTGGTTGCCCAACTGGTCACGCCAAGTCCATCCCTTCCCCCAGTCACTGCCTGGTCACTGTGACATGGGATGTGGTGTAATTCCCAAAAAAGTGCCTTTTGCCCCTCCTTGGAAAACATTGGAAGGGCTGGGAATGAAAACAAAATCCTCCCAGCACTTCCCACACAGCCAAGTCTTGTGCCCTGGGGAGGACAATGCTTCATCTCCTACTTTCCCATCAGTATCTCCTGATTTCCAGGACATTCAATGGGGATTCAATTCCCAAATGCCCCCTCTGGGTACATCTGGATGGAGTCACTGTCCCCCAGCACAAAATGCATCCCTTGCCCCTCTGCTGGCATTTTCCAATTGTTCCTCAGGATCCCTAGATGGTGAATGTGCTTCACCTGGATGAACCTGGCCTGGGTAGGAGGCAATGTGGGACATGTGAATTAAGGCATCTTCCTTATCCTTCATGGAAGCTCTTCCAGCCTGGAATTGCAAACCCCTCACACCTGGGGAGAGCCCAGTTTTCTCCTTACAGCCCTGCCCAACCATCCCAGCTCCCTGGTAATATCTCCCAACCCCTGAGGGGCTTTTTTCAAGGCTTCCCTTTTATTTTGATCCTTAAGCTTTCTGTCTTCACCAGTTTAAAGCTCAGCTTCTCCCTATTTCCCTAGAGTATGAGATTGGGCATGACCAACTGTATTAATTTTTCCACATTTTCATCTTCAGGAAAGAAGGAATCTCTTCCTGAAATACCAATGTTTTTATCTGTTGGCTTGAATTTTCCAGCATCTTTCCAGCCTGGCTGGAGCAGCTGTTTCTCCCTCCATTGAGCTGCTGACTAAACAGAACCCCCAGCAAAGCCTTTGGTTTGGATTCACCCCAGGAACATCTTCCAGGGATGGGATGATTTAAACTTTTAAATGAAAATTAACAACTCAGAGCCTTCCATCGCTGGTCTGGCAACCTCCTGGCACATCCCTTTTTGGGGGAGAAGGGAATGGAAATAACAAGGTATCAGATGCCTTCTTTATCAAAAACTTGGAAGCAGCTGATGTGCAGATGTTGCACTCCCAATTTATTGCTACAACAAAGCCATGGGAGCGATGAAATGGAAATTTGGGGAAAGAGAAGGGGATATTTATGGACACACTGGTGCCTGTGCTGTGGGGGTGTCTCCCCTTCCTGCATGTTTGAGGGAAGGCCAAGGACGAGGTAGGGAGAGTAGAATTTTGCAGAGAGCAGGAGTAGGTCTGGAAGAGAAAATATGGGGGAAAAAGTGGATTTCCCTGTGATGACAGGGAGTGGCTTCTTTGAAAGGTTGAAGAGCAGATGGAGAATTGATAGGTGCCTTTCTGGTGTCCAAAGATGATTTTTGCCTCATCCATGACAGTTTTTTGCAGAATTTCAAGGGGTTTGAAGGGACAGGGATGTCCAGACCCACAGGCTGATGTTCTCTCACCCTCGAGCACGTTCCCTCAGTGGAGCAGCAGAGCCATTGGCGCCAGCGCTGTCTGCCTGAGGAGCAGCTGAGGAGTCAGGGACCATTATTCTGTCTGTCCTCTCTCAGAGCTGCTGCTTTCCAAGCAGCAATTCAATTCCAGCTCCCGAGAGCAGCTTTCATCACCTCAGTCCCTCATGCAACCAGCAGGGCTTGCATACACAGAGGGGCTTCTTCAGCAGGGGAGATGCAGAGACCTGAAGCTGACCTCAGGATGCTCCTGTGAACCTCTGAGCCACTTTTGGTTTCTCCAGGCCAGTCCATGATTTTTGGCCTCAGGGAATTACTCAGCAAAACAGTTCAGCCCCTTGGAAAGCCCAGAGTACCTCCAATCATCCTCCCTCAGCATCCTTCACTTCCCTGCCCCTGCAGCAGAGCAGGATTGCTCTCCACACCTTCCCTGTGGCTCACAAGTGTAGGTGAGCAGAACGCCTCATCCCTCTTCCCCGGTGTGTTCCCCGGGAGCAGCCCCAGCTCCAGCGTGGGATTTATTGGGCAGGGAGCATATGCCCGCCTTCCCACCGCATATGATCCACGAGATGTTTGCACGGATCTAATTGTCACATATGTTTGTAGGGAATGGGTAATGAGGGGCCGGAGCAGATGGCAAAGGCTGGCTGCCAGTCACGCTTCCGCAGAACTGTTTATCTCAGGAGCGCACGACGGGATTGGATGATGGGATTGGTACAGGAAAGGATGAAGGCAGGTCAGGTTTTTGGGCTGGGAAACCAATTTCTCCCTTGTGCAAAAGCCCCTCACCGATGACATCAATCACATTAAAAACAACCCCAAATCTGACACTTCAAACTGATGGTTTCCCCACCTGACTCCAGTGTGGAACCTGATTTTCAACGCAAAGTCAGGGTGCAAAGCCCATATCCCACCCCGTATCCCAATCACCCCATCCAAAGCAGCACCTGGGAGGTTCAGATTAGGGGGGAAATGGGGAAAACCCTCTCCCAAAAGACATGACTGCATCCTTGCAGTCTCTCGGAGCTAAATTTGAATTTCCCAGCTACCTGAACCTTCTGGGAGCCTCACGCTGGCGCCGCGCTATAAATATGGCTGAGAAGACACTTCTATTATAAGTCACCAATTTCTGAGACTTGGAAGCAGAATTGGGCAAATTAGAGAAGAAAAAATGAAATAAAACAAAATGAGAGTGGAGAAGGAGGAGGAGAGACCTCAGAGGTTTGCAAAGATTTAGTTATCTGTGCTTGGGAGACCTTCCCGGGGATGGCTCAGAGAAAATGCCGACCCGAGGAGGAGCCTGGAGAACAACAGCAAACCCAGCAGCGGAGCACAAAGTGAATGGAACCGCCACATTTGGAAGTTAATTAGCAGTGGGCAGATCATTAGCTACAGCAGCCCTTTTAATTAGAGCTGCAGGGCTCCGTTTCACTCTGGATTGGCACCGTAAGGTTGTCCCCACGCTGGCATTGAGGCTTCGTCGGGCTGAGATTCCTCCTGGGCTGCTGCTGTCCCGTTGTTGCTGCCACTGAAAGGTTTGTTAGCATCCTCATCCCTGCTCCCCCGAGTGCTTTGGGATGCAGAGGCCTCTCCCTTGGTCTTGGAACTACATCCAGCTCCAGAGGCCAAACTCAGAGCATCAAACTGCTTTTATAATTAAGCTTGAGGTGGCTTTGCTTTGCTTTGCTTTGACCTCATTTAGACTCTGTTTCGGCTCTCCCAGAAGTGAAATGGCCCCTTAATTGCTCAAACAAAGACAGGCATAATTAATAGCCATTTTATCAAATTGCTTCTTTGAAATGCTATGAAAAAATACAACCCTCGAACCAAGTAAGGAGCCTTCCTCCAGCTCTCCAGAGTCACTGCTTCTGTTTTCAGACCATGTGCCCTGTGCATTCCCGGGGCTCCAACACAATTCCCTTCAACTCTCCTCTGGAAAGGGAAAGGGTTTTAAATTAAAAGAGGAAGATTTAGCCTGGATAGTGAGAAGGAATTGTTCCCTGGGAGGGTGGGGAAGCCCTGGCACAGAGTGCCCAGAGAAGCTGTGGCTGCCCCTGGATCCCTGGAAGTGTCCAAGGCCAGGTTGGACAGGGCTTGGAGCAGCCTGGGATAGTGGAAGGTGTCCCTGATCATGACATGAGATGAGCTTTAAACTCCCTCCCAACCAAAACCTTTCCTTATTCTGTGATTCTGTCTTTAAATTCTGATGTCTCTTACCCAGCAATTACTTTTCCTTGCCCTTGGCTGGTCACTCAGGACTGGCTTTGCCATCCTCAAAAGGGGAAGAAATGGAAAAGGATGAGGCTGTTCTTGGCTCGTGATGGGAATACAGTGGCAAATTTATTTTATGAAGATCTGATAAGAGAAGGGTTTTTCTCCTCCTTTCTGCCTCACCTTGAAAGCAGCTTCTCCCTCGGTCACGTGCGTCCTTGGAAGTGCTTACTGGGCCGGACAAAAACCCTCCCATTTTCTTGCAATGTCATCCATTACTCAGCTCAACACTCCCGACAGGAGGAGATGAACACACGAGAAAAGGAAAAAAGGAGAAGCCTCAAAGAGAGCACAAATTAAAATGACTGAGATCAGATAACGAGGAAACACAGTTAAATTGTTTCCTTCCTTTCTTCCTCTGGGCTGGCCCTGGGGAAAATCCATCTCATTTACCATTCTGGGCCACTGGATGTGATTTTTCTGCGGGTTTGGGGGGAGTGTGGATGGAGCTGGAGATGCTGAAACTTTTTCCCCTCCTCTCTTCTCTTTCCCCAGCTGTTCCTTGACCTCTGCAGTTATCTCCAGCCTTATCAGCAACACAAGATGGCTTTTTCACATCAGTAAGCACCATCCAAAATACAACAATCAGAAAGAAAAAGAGAAAAATAAATCAATGCCCACAAACAATGGGCCAAAAAATGCGTAAGGACTAGTTTTGATGAGCACAATTTATAAAAAAAGCCCCAAACCATAAAACCTTTGAATCTTTCCAGCATTAATTGCTTAGTTTTTCCCTGGGGAGGATATACTTTGCATCCTGAACTGAAAATAGTTTGTTTTGGCCTCCTGGGTTGGGTTTTTTCTGACTTCTTCTCCTGTTTTAAATGAGTCTTCAGTTTAATAAATGAGGTTTTTTTCTTTCCTTGGGGTGCTGAGGCTGTGTTGAGGCCACCTTGGGGTGCAGGACACCCCTGGATGCAGGACACCCCTGGGTGCTTGGGCACAGATTCTGCCTGCAGGAGCAGCAAACCTTCCTCTGCCCATCCATCCGTGTGGATGTAATCAACTTTGCACTTTGGCAAGGAGATCATTTGGCCAAGAGCTCACCCAGCGCTCCGTGAGGTGTGATGTGACCTGGATCAAGCCTTTGTGCTCATTTTGCCTCATTTTTAAGGATGGGAAGAGATGGAGAGAGGTTGGAGACAGGGGCAGTCACAGAGCCTGGCTGGGATCAGCTCCTTACCCCCCGGGCAGTTTGCTGGAAGCAATAATTAAAAATCATGTTAAAACAATTTAAAAACATTATTCCTTTATTTCCTCAGGCCAGAGAGGAAAGGAGGAAGGATGGTTTGGGTCTAAGCAGCTCCTGCCCATTGCTGAGTTAAAAAGGCAGGAGTTTGGCACTCTGGGAAGGAGCTCAGGTACCCCTGGGTGTGGTTTGGCACATCCGAAATCCCTGCGCCTCTCCCAGCACAGCCCTGTCCTCCAGCTGCCTCTCCTCTTCTCCGTTTGAAGCTGCAGCAGGTCTGGAGTTCAGCAGAACCCCCCGCTAGATGTATTATTCATTTCTGCGCTTTAATGATGTGATAAAGTTGCTCGAGATAGGGAAAGGCTCATTAAACTGCCATTAGAATATAGAGCACAACTACATTTGAAGGGAGAGGGAACCAGTCCTGCACCTTCTCCCCTCCCTTCCCCTCAGCCTGGAAAGAGCCCCAGCTAGGTGTTGTTGGTGAGATTTCTGCTGCTGAAGGGTTGGCAGGAGGGAATTTGGTCTTTGGACATCCTGGAGCATCCAGCTGGGCTCTGCAGCCGGCAGGGTTGGGGTCTGCTGTGTGGGGGGCTTTGCCTCCTCCCTGGTTGAAAGTGCCGAAATCAAAGGAGTGAAGTGCTGGAATTTGCTTCGGCTTTTCTGCCAGAGGCAACAGCATCTATAAAAGATGATCTGGGTCCTCTCGGTCCTTTGCATTTCCAAAAAAATCCCTCGAAGGCTTGTTTGCTCCCTCCCCCCGGCAGAGCTGAGCTGAGGTTGGCTGTGGATCCTGCAGGACAAGGGGGTGGCCAGCCTTACATGTCCCACCCAAAGCCACCGGGGGCTGTGACAGAGTCATTAGTGATGAGACATAAACTCCAGCGGGGTTTGTTTAGGGTTTATCCAACCCCACTAATGGAAAACTTCCCCTTGCTCCCAGCCATCCCCCTGTTCTTTTTATTTTTCCTCCCCTCCCTGTCCTCCCTCCCCGTGCAGGGATCTTGCTCAGCTCTTCTGATCAGAGGTTGGCTTTGATCTTACCCAGAGAAGCCAGCTCGGTGGAGATGCTCAGCAGCCCTTGGAAAATAATTGCACCTCTCTGCAGTTGAGGAGAGAGAGAGACATGTCTGCCATGGCCTCCTACCTGTGGGGGCCAGGAAGCTGAGATGGCATCCTGAGCAGGGATGCTGAGATGGGATCCTGAGCAGGGAATCTGAGCAGCGATACTGGACAGGGTATCTGAGCAGGGATACTGAACAAGAATCCTCACCCACTGCCTCCCACCCTGCACCTGCCTCAGGTTAATCACACCCTGTGGATGGGCAGATCCCAGTGTGGTGCAGAGATCTCTTAGTGAAGTGTTCGCTGCTAAGTCTGAAGGTGCTGAAAATATCTTTTCTCTAAAAAAAGTTGATGTTTTCCCCCAAAAGCTGGCACTGAGTGTCCCCTGGCTATTGTTGGCCCCGATATGGTGAGCATGTGATGGGGAAGCTCAGAGTAGGAGCAGCCTGGAGAAGTGGAGTTGTCTGGAGAGGCTGTGGATTCCTCATCCCTGGAAGTGCCCAAGGCCAGGTTGGATGGGGCTTGGAGCACCCTGGGATAGTGGAAGGTGTCCCTGCCCATGGCAGAGGGTGGGACGGGATGATCTCTAAGGTCCCTTCCCACCCAAACAGTTCCATAATTTTTTGGGATTCATCAACTCTGCCATTGTTTTCCCTGCAAACATCCTTCTGTCCCTGGCTGATGCTTTCCTTGGCCACAGGATTATTTTGCAGGGAGTGATTGGCCCATTCACCTTTTTTAACAGCTCCTCTCCCTGTAGCTGGATTTCGGGATGCAGATCGCAGTGGGATTTACAAATGCAATAATAAACCCCAGTGAACTCATGGCACGAGTATGAAACCTCCCAGGACACAAATCCCAAAGCTTTAATAGCTCCACAGTTTTGTTTGAGGTTTGGGAAGCTCCAGGCAGAGGTGGCAGAGCTACCACAGCCTCAGCTGAGTTACTGTGGTGCTTCCTGGCCCTCAGTTTGGGTTTGCTGGGATTTGGAGCTCCCCTGACCTGCTGCACCTCCGTGTGCTTAAACCTGACACAGCCCTGTGGGGAGAAAGCTCATTAAGAGCCCTGCTGTGCTGACCATCCCCAGCTAATTACGAGCTGCCTCCTTAAATTTCCCTTGGCTTGTTTCTATTGGAGACGGGATTTGTCTCCGGTTGAGGCTGTCATTGCATTTCAATTCTCCTCTCCGCACACCGGGCTTTGGGTAGCAGTTTACATTTATTTTATAATTTTGTTCCCTCTTTTTTCTTTTTGGTGATTTTTTTTTTTTTTTTTTTTTCCCAAGCGCTTTGAGAGAAAAGTGCAATGGAAATATGGTGTCATTGTTATGATGATGAGGGGACTATTTGTGATGTGCCAGCACCCTTCTCGCTGGGATTGGACCATTTGGGAGCAACTCGACATCCCCCAGGTGGCATTTTGCTTCCACAAAGCCAAGCACTTATGCAAATACACACACATGGAAAGTGCCTGTGTGCATGTGTGAGTGTGTGGGGATACATAGATCATGTGGGCGTGATTGGAAAGCAAATTCTATAAATAAATCCCATTATCTTATTACACTGTAATTTTCTATCATTATCTTGCAGCATGGATCAGATGCATCTGTGGGCTGCAAGGAGAGCGAGGGGCTGGGAAGTGGCAAACTTTGCTGTCTAGCACAGAGCTCCAGGGTGGAGGAGATGGGAAGGACTTGGGAATATCTGCAGCCTTCCTCTGCCTTGCAGAGAATTTGAGCCCCCAAATCCACTGGGATAAACCCCAGAATTCTGCCTGTGCTGATCCCCACTGAGCCTGGTCCGAGCATGATGTGCTGTTCCATTGGTGATTTGTTTTACTGGTGAATCCCTCTTGCTGATGGGGGAAAAAAATTAAAACAAAATAAAAATCCAGGGCCTAGTTTTCACTTCAAATGGATTTGGCTTTTGCTTCCAGCTTTTACTTCTCGTCCTGCCTGTGGCTGATGGATTAAAGAGGTTTGGCTGTGCCTGGTGTTTTCTCCCCGAGAAGGTGCTCGTGTGCTGTAATCAAATCACTCTCATTCTTCTTCCTGATAAGATAAAGAGGTGAAGCTCTTTAAGTCTCCCACTGTAAGGCATTTTTCCTGGCCCTTGGGTTATTTCTGGGCCTTTCTCTGCACTCTGGTCAATTTTTCAGCATCCTTCCCTTTTCCAGGTGCATCCCCTGGGACTGACGGGAACAGCTCAGTGTTGTCCCCAAACCCTGCTGCTAAAACCACTTCTCCAGCCCCTGGGATGCTTTTCCTGGCTGCTGAGATTGAAAGCCACAGATTTTTCTAACCCTAAGACCCCACTTTTTCCAAACAATCAGGCTCAGAGCTGCCTACAACCCCCAAAGAGCCTTGGGACTCTGACTCGGAGTCCTCATTCAGCAGAAAGATCAAAAAAAAAGCCTCACCAGAAAATCTCAGCCTCATTTGAAAACCAGCACCAAGCATTGGGATTTTGATTTAAAACATTTTTGTCTAATCCTATTAGCCAAGAGAGGAGACAGGGCTCCTGAAATGACAGTTTTACATTTTTTCCCCTGTTAACTCCAGGCCTGTAGTCAATTAAACAGTAGATGAAGTGGATGATCGTCATGGTGCTTATTGTGAGTATGATGTTTTATAGGGATGGATGGGAGGTGGGATTCGGCCACTCTCACCTCGGATCTGGGATAAATATATGCATAATTTCCCATGAATTCTGCACTGGGCTGATGTGCAAATAACCTGTGCAAAGAGGAAATTATTTTTTTCTATGACCAGAGACTCTGGGATTGTGGGTGTTGGGATGCAGATCCTGGGATCCTCACCATGGGACTCACTTGGATCATTATTTCACCAAATAAATAATAGTTTTGGAGCTGCAGCCACACGGGGGATTTGAACCTGAGATTTTTTTTTTTTTGCTGCCTTTTGGTCTCAAATGATTGAAAACCTGTTGGACACTCCACACAAAATGAACTTCTGAGAATGAGAGATGCAACAGCTCAGTGGCATCAGGAACATTTTGTATTCAGAAGATCAAGGTTCTGTTCCGTGACTCCTGGAAATGAACATTTGAACAGCAGCAAATGCTGCGCCTGGAATGGCTGAGGTTCAGTCCCAGGTCAATGGCTGCATTTTCTCTCCATGAAGTGATCATTAATTTCAAGTTTACGGTTTATGGCCGGAAAGGACTTAAAAAAAAAGCAGGACTGTGCCATCCACTGGGCTGGGCACATGCTGGTTCCTCGTATGGATAAGCAGCGCTTTCCTGGCGAGCTCTGAGCTTCACCAGACACTTTGTGAGGTTGGGAAAAGCTATTCCAGGGCAGCCTAAGAGATTTTTTATGGCTCCATGTGTTTATTGCATTTGGAGTGCGACGCTGGAAGTACCTGGTTTTACAGGTGAGGGGATAGAAAGCAAACAGCCCCTATAAAAGTGTTTAAAGCACTCTGAAATGTGCTTCAGACACTTCCCTGCTGCTGCACACGGGGTTAGCTCCCAGCAAAGAGGCTGGTCTTCCTGGAAAGCTGGTGGTGGATGTGAGCTGGATGAGGTGGAGCTCCCAGGAGAATGGGAGATGTGAAAATGCATCTGACTCCCATTTGCCTGCCCTCTCTGATTCCCATCGTTGCCTGCTAGCCTCGCCCAGGCAACATCTGGAATGAGGGTGAGAACCTCATTTTTCCAAGGTGTTTTGGATAAGTTCAAAGTGCACCATCATATCAAGACAGAGCCAAAGAGGCACTCAGAGCACTGTCCCAACCACAATGCATCTTCTTCCCAAAAAGCTGGAGCCTGTGCATGGGCTGGGAGTGAGCCCTGGAGCTCTCTCAGGGTTTGTTGAACCACGTGAATTTGGTGGTGGCAGCCCAAATGCCTGGATTTGACACTAAAACCTCTTCCTGTCCCATTGCCAAGTTCTGTGATTCTGTGTTTCTCTGATGCTATAATTCCATGATTTTCCCATGCCACTCGCAAGGTCCACAGAGCCCCCAGGGAGTGCCA
The DNA here is from genome assembly GCF_008360975.1 of Lichenostomus cassidix. Taxonomy (NCBI): domain Eukaryota; kingdom Metazoa; phylum Chordata; class Aves; order Passeriformes; family Meliphagidae; genus Lichenostomus; species Lichenostomus cassidix. Next base: position 1,047,184 of record NC_139504.1, on the reverse strand, counting down.
CCATCAGGGGGCAGCAAGCTGGATGTCTTTGGGGTGAAAACTCCCAAAAAAAAGAAGAAACACAACAATTTATCCATGGGGATCTGATGGATGGCCACAAACCCAGTGACTCCTCTCTTCTTTGGGATGATGAGTGGCAATGATGCTCCTCAGCATCCATCACTTGCCCTGTCCCTTCCCGGTGCCAACCGCTTTGTACCTCGGCTGGTGGAAAAGATTTCAGAATTTGGCAGAGCCCTCAGCTGTTATCGGAAAGCAGGTCATAAATTAAATCCTTGGTTTCTTTCCCTCTCTGAAAAAAAACCCTGGATGATAACAATTTATCCCAAACCATCAGTCCCCCAACATCTCCAGGGAAAAGGAGCTGAGTGCGATGGTGTCTCATGGGATGCAAAGACCCAAACTCCTCCTGATTCCCCTCAGTCCTTGACCATCACTCATCACTCAGGAATCTCCTCTGGAGAAGCTAAAACGGGGAAAAAAGCCATAAAAACAATGCACAGGCTGGAAAATTTATTCTTTTCGTGAAGACGCAGTGTTGGATGATCCTACGGGCTGCGAGTTGTTACTTGGATATATTGATTTAAAGTGTCTGTCGGGCTTGATTTTTAAAAGTGTGCTTGATTGCTGGCAGGTTTATAGGATTATGGGTTTAATTGGATGCCTGTATTTTACTGGATATAAGTGGAATTTATGGCTGTACTCTGCTGTGAGAAAAGCATCCCTCTGTCACCCTCCCTTCCAGCAGCCGGTGGGTGGCAGAGAGGGCTCGGGGCAGGAAAAAAAAGTGAAAATCCATCCCAAAAAGGCTGCCAGGGAATTAAAAATGCCATTATTAAGGTTGCAGAGCCAATCCAGAATGAAGAGTCTCAGGAACTGAACCTACCTGTGAGCTAAAGACAAGGCACTTGTTAATTGCCTGATTGCACATTATTTTCGGAAGGGCTGATCTGCATATGCCAAATTTGCATAATGCAAATATTCTGTGGGAATTGCAGTGAGACCTGAGCCGGGTGAGATGTTGGGGCTGGATGTGGTTGGGCTGTGTCCTTCCAGGGGAGCCTCCGAGTGTCTTCCCCACAGTGCAGCTGGGTGGGAGCAAAGCCAATTAATCCCAGGAGTTGGTTAATCTGGAGAAAAGACAGAACAGAATAGGAGAGTGATGGAAAAGGCTGGTAACAAATCTCACTGTCCTTGCAGGGCATGTCCTTGCCTTCAAATTCAGCCTCACTCCATCAACTTTGTTCTGCTTTCCTGGCTGGCAACAAATTCTGCAAGGTCTCCTTTGGGATCCTGGGCAAGATCTCCCTTTCCATCCCTGCTGGGCTGTGGTTTCTGTGCAGTGCTTTCTGCCATGGCACAGCTTTCCTCTCCCCAGATCCTTCCCATTCCATCCTTTGTGGGGCACCTGAGGCAGGACTGATCAAAAACAGCTGTTGGGACCCCAGCCTTCAGCTAAAATGAGGATATTTCCATTGCAGTCTCCCATGGTGATTATTCCCAGGGCATGACAGACCCACTGAGCCGACAGCAACATTTCCCAAGCTCAGAGCGACCAGAAAATCTTCAAAGAGCCTCTGAGCCAAGCATCTCCCCTGATTCCAAGCCTGGCCTCGCCTCTGGCTCCTCTCCTTTCATCCTGCATGAGAACATCTCTCTTCCTGAAATGCTCTGGGGGGCATTTCTTTTCTTCCATCTCCCCCCCACCTGTTTCATGTCCTTTTAGAACTCTTAAGTTCTTTTTGCCTTCCTTGAGGCCTTGCCCAGGTGTCCCACCCCGCTGAGTCCTTCCCAAAAGGACTCTGTTGACCTCCAAGGAGAGTTTACTGCTCTCCTTGCAGGCTTCTTGTTTTCTCCCAGGTGCAATTTTTCTTGCTCACTTTTTGATGGAAAGTCTTTTCCTGATGGATAGAGCTAAGTCAATCCTTCCCCAATTCCTGCTGTCTTCAGCAGGGGAGAGGAGGGAAAAAAAGCCCTTTTCCTTTTGGTCTTCCATCACCTGCATTTCCAATCACTCATGTCAGGATTTCTCCTCTCACTAGGATCTTTAATGAGCACAGCCAATAAAGACAAACTCGTCTCTCCCAAGCACATCCAAACTGCAAATGTTTTTCATTCCTTGCTTTTTTTAATTGGAATCCCACACTGGTTTGGGCTGGAAGGGAATTTAAAGCTCATCTCATTCCAACTCCATGCTATGACAGGGTCACCTTCCACCATCCCAGGCTGCTCCAAGCCCTGTCCAACCTGGCCTTGGACACTTCCAGAGGTCCAGGGGCAGCCACAGCTTCTCTGGGCACCCTGTGCCAGGGCCTCCCCAGCCTCACAGGAAGGAATTCCTTCCTAATATCCCATCTATCCCTGCCCTCCTTCAGCTTAATGCCATTCCCCATTATCCTCTCACCCCAGGTCCTTGTGAGAAGTTCCTCTCCAAGACTGTCCAACAGGGTAAGAAGTGACCAGAACCCAACAGAAGCTTTTCCTCCAGGGGATCACCTCTGTAAATCCCTCTTCATTCCCACCCCCTGGTGTTGTCATATGGCTCAATCCTTACTCCAAAAGCTGCCATTTAGAGGTTATAAAACCCAAAATGGACCTTAAGAGGATGGTGAGAAAATTGCTGGTGCAATCAGCTCTTGCCTTGAGCAACTTTATCCTGGTGTATTCCCAAACGTCTGAAGCACCCAATGCAGGCAGAGAGGAGTTTTACATCACTTTCCACCAGACTCAGGGATGAAACAAGGAGTAAATGATGGAGAAAACATCTGTGCAAGGGAAAAGCAACATGTAGGGCTCTAATTAAGCTCAACTTTTCTCAGAGATCCCTTCTTGGAGGGGCTGCTGGCAAGGTCCCTCAGCAGATGGATCCTGGGCCCTTTGCCCCCTTTGGAAGTTGTAATTTTTGACAGGGAGCCTGTTTTTATTTGGGTTTTAAACACTTTTCCCTTTCCTCTGGGGATTTAATTGTCTTATAAAGAAAAAAAAACACTAAATACCTATCAAAAAATCACAGATCAAATAATTTTCCTTTGGCTGAATTGGATAACTCCTTTTTTTTGGGGGGGGGGGAGTTTGTTGGTAACAATAATTAATTATAAAATCCATTGGACATAGGATATAATTAAAACCAATGGAGGCCAAACTTCCATCTGGCAGGAGCTGGCAAAGCTCTGCAGGGAGCAAAACCTCAGTCACACCAGGTCTCATTTGCCATCAGTGTTGGGAAAGAACTACAGCAGAGATGGAACAGGGATGGATCTGGGATGGAGCAGGAACACAGCAGGAATGGAGCTGGGACACAGCACAAGGGAGGCTGGGGCTCTCCTCTGGCTGGGTGGACACTTGGGAGCCCAAAGTGACCTGAAATTCAGTAATTTCCATCCAACAGCTGCTGGCTGGGTCTGAGCTTTGCCACTGCAGCTGATGGGTTGGTTTGGTGACAAATCCATGGAGAGGTTGCTTTGGATCCTGGGAGAGTTAATGCAACCCAAAATGTGCCTCCATCCAAACTGGATCTAGACTGCTGCAGCTCCTGGCCCGTCCTGGACCCAATGGCTTGTGGATGATGCAGGAGGAGGGGAATGAAGAGGGATTGACAGAGGTGATCCCATGGAGGAAAAGTTCCTGTCATTTTCTGGTGGCTTTTTACCCTGCAGACTGGTTTGGAGAGGGACTTTTCACAAGGGCCTGGATTGAGAGGCTGAGGGGGAATGGCCCATCCCAGACCGAATCCAGCCCATCCCAAACTGAATCCAGTCCATCCCAGGCTGAATCCAGCCCATCCCAGACCAAATCCAGCCCATCCCAGACCAAATCCAGCCCATCCCAGACCAAATCCAGCCCATCCCAGCCCAGGACTACACTTTGAAGGCTGTGTTGGTACTGGACTCAGGGTGACTGAAGAGCGATTGGAGGGAGAGGTGTGTGAATACTCTCACACACAGACTCATTAAACAGACCAGAATCCCACACTGAGGAGCAGCAGATCCCTGATTATTGCATTTCCAGCCAGGAGGGGCTGGGTTTTGCAGTCTCTGGGATCTGTAAGCTGCAGTGCTCCGTGAGCATCCCAGCCAATATTTGTGTCACCTTCGGCTTTTCCAGGCTCCATCAGCAAACTGGGCTCCTGCTTCTCTGCTCTCGATCTGCTCTGGACACAGTGGGAATGGCAGGGTGGATCCTGCTGCCAGTGGGGCTGGCTGTGCTGGGGGAGACCCTGAGCTGCTCTTCCTGCCCTTCTCCTGCCGCAATCCCTGCCTTGCTCCATGTGCTGCTTTTCCATCCTCACCTGTTTGCTCCAAGGAAATGAGCAGGAATGGAGGAATGGCTGCTGTGCTCTTCCTCTGGGAAATCAGAGTCATCCTCAGCCAGGAGAAAAGGGTCTTAGGGATTGAGGAAACAGGAGAGTAAGGATGGGATGGGATGGGATGGGATGGGATGGGATGGGATGGGATGGGATGGGATGGGATGGGATGGGATGGGATGGGATGGGGTGAGATGGGTTGGAAAGAGACAAAACAAGATTAGATGAGGCAGGATGAGACCTGGATGGGACAGGATGGGATGGATAACTGCTGGAGGGAATCAAGAGGGATTTTCTCACCTTGAACCCTGCAATCCCCTTTGAGGGAGCTCTCAGAGATGCTGTGCAGAAGTAGCACCATCATTCTTCACAACTTTCCCCCACCCTTCAGACGGATTTTCCAGCTCCTCAGCACCTCAGTGGCTCCTAGCCCAGTTTTGGCATCCTGAAGGATGGAAACTGGGGGCTAAAGCTGCCACAGGCTCCAACACCATTGAGATCAGAACTGCAGCAAAGTGAAGCTGCAGGTTATTCTCGTGTAAAAGTCAGGTGGCAGCAGGTGACACCCACAGGGAATCTCCACACTGGCAGGAGGTGTTCTGCACTTTATAAATAGACATTTCTGCTATAAACCCAATGTGGAGCAGGAATTGGGATCTGGTGGAGGCTGTCAGGGAGTTTAAAGCAGGGAGGGACCCAGAGCCACGTGCAGGTTTTCATCTGTATTTATGTGTGGCCATTCCCTCTGATCTCCCTGAGATAGAACAAATTGATCCCAGTGGTTTAGAAAACACGATACCCAAATTGCAAACACAAATTTAAGTCTTCAATCTCCCGTCCCTCAGCTCGGGGAGGTGCAGGGAGTCTCGCTGACTCCATAAAGTTCCAGGAGCTGATGTGCCCAGCTCAGAGCAGCCCCATCTGTCTCGATGGCAGCAATGAGCCTGCAGGATCTCAGATTTATTCCCATTTTTTTGGCAGGCATTGAAACTTTGTGCATCAAACAAGAGGCAATCCTGCCTCAGCACAATGGGGATCACAGTGCTCCAGGTGTCCTGGGATAGGCTGTTCCAAAGATGAACAGGGAAAGACTCAATCCTTCACAAATTTACCCAGCTGGGCATTAGCCTTGCGTTAAAACCTCCCATCCCTGGCTTAATGCAGCTTAATGACTTGTTTCCCCTCCTAATTGCTGCTTGGCTACCAGCAGCTCCTTCCATCAGGTTATTCCGCAGGATGCCTGGGTGTTTTCCTGCCAGGCTACAATTAATTCACAAACCACTGGAGTGCAGGAACAGTTTAAGTGGTCTCCCCACATTGCATTACCTTGCACTTCTCTTGCTGAGTAACAGCTCCCAGCCCATCTCCCAGGGATCCTGCTTTCCCAGGCTGCTTTCTCTCCAGCCCTTTTCCACTTCAATAATGTAAATATTTAGATCAAGGCAGAAAACGCTGCTGTCCCAAAGCTTCTTTTCTTTATCGCATGGAATATGTTGAGCAACCACTATTTCCCTGCTTCTTCCAGGTTATTGTGAGGAGTACAAGTGTTGATAGGTGGGTCCCAAAGTCCGATGACCATAAAAGGTCATACAGATTGTGATCCCAAAGGGAATTCAGGTTTGTAAGGGAAGTTTGAGACCTCAAACGGGGAATCTGAGGCACCACTGGAGAGCTTTGCTCAGAGCAACTGGGATCCAGGATCTTCCCAGAATCATTCAGTCATGGAAAGGTTTGGTTAGGAAGAAACCTCAAAGCTCATCAAGTCCAACCCCTGCCATGGGCAGAGACACCTTCCATGGATCAGGGCTCCATCCAGCCTAGCCTTGGACACTTCCAGGGATCCAGGGGCAGCCACAGCTTCTCTGGCACCCTGAGCCAGGGCCTCCCCACCCTCACAGGGAATGATTCCTTCCCAATATCCCATCTGCCCCTGCCCTCTGATTGTGGGAAACCATTCCCTCTTTCATTTTTTCACTCCATGCCCTTGTCACAAGTCCTTTTTCAACTTGCATTGAGTCTTCCGCAACAACTGAAATCCCACAAACCCCACTTGTGCCCACTGTAAGTTTTCCAGGCTGCTCAAATCAAGGGTTTCTTTAAAAATAAGTGTTGCTGAAATTGCGATGTTGCTGCTGCCCTTGATTTGCTGCTCTGTGTGACACTTCAGCCTCATCTCTGATGTCTCTGCAGCTCTGCGAACTCCCTGCGGAATTAAACACAGTGCTGTGGTCCTCAGGCATCCCTCTGTCCTGGAATCAGAGAATATCCAGAGGTGGAAGGAACCCACAAGGATCATCAAGTCCAATGACCCACAGTGTCATCGAGAAGTGTATCCATGCTCAGCACACCAGGAGAGGAGGTGTGACCCAAACCTGGGATTTGGGGGATGCAGCTCTCGCTCATGGGTCAGTGTCGCTGTGAGCAGCTAGCAGAGTAATGAATGCATCAGTTCTCAGTGGCAAGAAGGAATGACCTTTATTGTTTTGATTTCATCACATATATAGAGTTCTCAAAAGTCACCCAGATTGGTCAGTCAGAAGCCTTCCCCCAGGCCTGACTGGCCAGGCCTGCACTGTCCAAGTTCTGGGACACTGTTCCAACAACATCCAAACTTTATTTATAAAACACAAGAAAATTTCTCATGGGAAAAACCTGTGCTAGCCACAGGTCAGGACCCTGCTCAGCAGAGAATCATGGAATCCCAGAATGGTTTGGGTTGGAAGGGACCTTAAAGTCCATCCATTCCACCCCTGACATGGCAGGGACACCTTCCACTATCCCAGGCTGCTCCAAGTCTTGTCCAACCTGGCCTTGGACACTGTCAGGGATCCAGGGGCAGCCACAGTTTCTCTGGGCACCCTGGGCCAGGACCTCAGCACCCTCCCAGTAACATCTCATGGGGGATGGAGATAATCAAGAGATGGGTCTGGAAAATCAAATAAACCCACAGACTGGAGCTTCAGCAGAGTCCCCAAATTCTGGCCAACAGGGTTTGAAGTTGCCAGCACCATCAGTGCTGCCTCAAAGCCACTTCAGCCTTGCAGAAGCTCAAAGGAGCAAAGCACTTGGAAATTACTGCATCCTGCCTGGATCCCCCACCCCACTGAACTCTTCATTTCGATCCCAAAGGCACTGAGTGATCAGTGCTGGCTTAGGCCCCTTCCTCTGTGCTCCTAAACGTTTTCAGTGCTGATTTGCTGGCGGGGCAGGAGTGGGACCTGACTCACTCGCAGTCCCTGGGAGCACCGTGCTGAACACAAAGGCAGCTGCCCCAGGAGTGGCTGCCAGAGTGGCTGCAGCTCTGACTAATCAAAGCAACATTGATTACATGAGTTTTGCAAAGGTTTCTTTGCAGGGATGATGCAGGAGGCTTTCAAAGGGGCCAGGCTGTCAGGCACTGGATGGGGGATGTGATATTGAGGCCAGAGATCCTGCAATATTTTCCTAGATTGGAGATTAACACGCTTCTAATTAATTTTGATGCTGTGTAATACGATAAAGTTGTGTCTTTTTTGTGATGCTGGGCTAGCTCATAATCCAATCTTTAATTATTATCTCCTGCTTTTAAAATAAAGAAAAAGGCTATTACGTTCTAATGCTGGCCGGGCAGCAGCCGTCGGGAAGCCGAGGGCTTTACACATTGATGGAGGCTGTAAATTTAAAGTCTTTCTTTCCATTTAATGAGCAGGATTGTCTGAAAGATCTGACTGGCAAGAGGTTTGAAACTATAAAACCTCCTGGAGGCTGAGTACATCCTCCCAACCTGGATATCTGGGGACCGGGATGGGGATGGGGAGAGGTGCTGGCTGTGCCCTCATTGAGCTCTGCCAGTAAAGGCAGGGCTGAGAAAGAGCCACGGAAAATGATTCAAGGGCTGGCAAAAAAAAATGCTTTAAAGTGCTCCATCTGCTTAATTTATTAAAAAGGAGACAGAGAGGTGACTTGATTACCATGTCTAAGTAGCTTCACAGGGAGAAAATACCAGATACTAAAGGGCTCTTTAAGCCCTCAGAGAAAGGCAGAATGGGAACAAATAGTTTAAAGGCAGCCACAGAGCAAAGTTAAGTGAGAAACTGCAATTTTTTCCAAAATATTGAGGCTGTGAAAGCATCAGGGGAGGAGGGTTCTCTGAGGCTCTTGACATCTGTGGAACAAGAAGGGATGTCTCTCTCGGGGACACATGCCAGCACCCAGCTTCCCGAGAGCTGCAGGGTGCAGCTCGCCCTGGGATTGGGGTGCAAAGCTCATCTTTGGTAAATCACCCTGAGGACCCTGAAAGCATTGCTCAGCCACTTCCCAAAATGGTGCAAGCAGAGCCTTTTCCATGCTGGCAATCTCCACGATCGAGAGATATTTGTCTTCATTTACCACCAAAGGCATCAGCAATCCTTTCACTTTGTTTTCTCCTCGCGAACAAACAAACAAACCAACCAACAAAAAGCCTTTGCTTCTCAGGAAACTTTTTAACAGTCATGAGATGTCCAAGGGCTGCCTCAGATGGTGCCTGAGCCGTCTCTCACTCCCTTTCAACGCTTGGTCTTCTGGGTATGCATTTGTTTGCTTTTGTTTTGCTCTCAAATAAAGTTGTAGCTTTGTTCTTGCCTTTCTGAACGCCCTTAGTATTCCCGGGGAAAAGGCTGGAAATAAAGCTGCCAGCTCCTTCCAGCCTGACGGGAGCGGACACTGATCAGACACGCGATTCCCCAGCAGTTTTATTTACCAACACCAGGCCCTTATCTCCAGCTCTGCCCAGCTCTGGAAAAGCTCCCCTTGGCCCTGCTGCTCCCCCTCCCAGTCGGAGCTGTGATTTGTGTAACCGGCTCTGCCCTAATCTCTCGCCTTGATCAGAGCTTCATCCCACTTAGCTCCCACCCGGCTGAATTTTTGACTTGATAAATTGGATGGGGATTTCTGTGGGATCTCAGGGCCTTCCAGGCTGCTCGTTGCTTGGCTGAACTTTGTCAAACACAAACCGGTGCGTGATTGTCAAGGGAGATTTGGATCCGGCGAGTCTGAGGGAGCTGAAAAGGCAGAACATGGCTCCAGTCCCAGGTTTTGTGCCAGGGTGTGGGACTGGGAGGCATCAGGGCTCCTTAAACAGGAAAAAGAGACTTCTTTGACCTTCAGTTCTGTGCTCACATCTGTGCTGGAGCAGTTTTGGCCGCCAGGTTTGATGGAGCGCGGGGCTGATCCGATAGCGCTGCTTGGCTGCGCCGGTGGGGCTGAGTTATGGATGCGCTGCTAATGGCACAGCCTTGCCTCCCGGGAAAAGGGCTCCAGCTAAATTCCAATCTTTATCTCGTCCACATAGCCTGCACATACTTATGTGCATCTGCTATATCTAAATATTTATTTGTGGCACACCAGCAGAGGTCCTTTACCTCTCTATTTACTGTGCTTTGAAGTATTGATCTATAATTACCCGTGAGTATCTTGCCTGTAAACATTTCCCTGCAGATGTACTTATAAATACCACTTACCTAAACACCCCCCTGCATTTTCACCTGTAAATATCCCTTGCCAGGAAAGGGCCATGGCAAACTTCTTAAATCAGCCAGAGGAGGAGACTCTCCAGAACATTTTGCACGGGTGGAGCAGAGCAGGGAGCTGGGACTGCTGGGGAAAGTCTGAAATCATTCTGTGGTTTCCATCTGTCCCTTCAAGAGGCAGAAGCTGATGTTCATTTTTATCTGTGGCTGACCTTCAGTGCTGTCATTTAGGAGGTCATCAGGAGTAATTAGGAAGTCCAGCAATATTCCGGACCTATTGATAATGGTATTAATATAGAGCAGCTTTCAGCCTCCAAAACATGAGGGCCTTTGGGGACCAGATGTTTGTGAGCGTCTATTAAAGTCATCTGCTCCAAGCTGAGCACAAGCAGCAGGAAGCTGAGCATGCTTGAGAGCTCCAGATGTTCCAGATGTTGGGACAGATGTTGGTAGAATTTCTCCTATGGTATCACAAAGGTCACAGTCTGTACCAGTGAATCCTCCTCAGATATGGGATAATTTAAATGATAATGCCTCAAAAACAGGTTCCTGAGGGGACAAAGCATCTCAGATGTGTTAGGGAAAGAAATTTTTGGCTGAGAGCCCCAAGCAAAGCCCCAAAAGGTGCCAGGCACTGGGGCATCCTCAATAAAGCCCTGGAGGATGCACAGAAGCCATAACTCTAGGTTTCACCTGAAAAGGTGCAGCTCACTAGCACAATTCCTACTGAAAACATTACTTTCCATCACCAAATGAAAATCTGAGAGTCTTTTCCCAAGTGCCAAAGGCATGGAGGGAGATGTGAGACACTGGATGAGTTGGATGACCTTGAGGAAGGGCACTGGAGGGTGCTGAGTGAGACCAGCCACAGCTCATCTGTCACCTCCGTGCTTCAGCATCTGATGTGCTTTGGAGGTAAAATTTGGATTTTGCCCTTTGGAAAGAAATCTAGCTCTGGAAACTAAAAATACTTGGAAAGGGGGAATACTGTCTTTGTCCCTGACAGTTTCATTCCTGATGTTTTCAGCTCTGCCCAAGCCCAGGGTAGATTTGCCTTCAGAGCAGCTCTGAGGGCACAAAGGAACCTTTACCAGGGTCCTGGTGTCCCACCTCAGGAGGGAATCTGGCCTCTCCCTGAGGGAAATCGAGCAAAAATCCTGAATGGAGTCAGTCTGGAGGCCCAGAGCTGTATTCCAGGCTCACTCCATACTGACTTGGAACTGCCCAGCAGTGATTCCTGTTCTCTGGGAGCTCATATCCAATATATTATAGGAAAACAAATTTTACTTTAATCAAACCTTCTGGAAAGAGCATGGAGATGTATCCCACAGGAAGAGCTCTTGTCCAGAAAAATGAGATGCAACCCTCCTGCAATGCTGGGACTAAATCGGACACTTTCACCTCAGCCCTTGGATCGCTCCATGCCTTGATGCTCTGGTTTCTGAACTGAAAAAAATAAAAAAAAGGGAAAAAAAAAATCAAAAGTGTGAGTTTCCATGGAGACAAGCATTCCGTTCTAAAATCTGAGGGCAGGCAAGCTCTGGATTTGGTGTTTTGATGCAGATGCTTGGGTTTAAGTTTAGGGGAAGGATTGGCTGAGACTGGAGCTGTTTGGAGGGGCCACGTTTTGGTGTGGGGTGTGTTTTGTCGGATTTTCAGGGTTTCAGTTGAAAAGGGGGAAGAAAACGCTGTTCAGTCCTTCACAAAGAGGAAAACTCCAAACAATGGGGCTGGTAGAACCATCTGGGGCACATCCAGCCCCTCAAGGTGTCTGTAATGGAAGATCCAACCTCCATCTGATGCCAACAGGGAGAAGACGTGTCTTGTTTCAGTCCTGAAGCACTGGAGAAAACTGGGATGACTTGGCAGAGCTCCGGGGTGGAGGCAGTGGGGAAAGAAAAGGACCTTGAGCTGCAGTGTGCCTTTGCTTCCCACACATCTGCACTCCAGGCAGGAATTTCACAGGCTCCCTAATGATGTGTTGGGTTCTTCACTGCAGCTCCTGAGCTCTTGATCCTTTGGGGCTTAATTGATTGGCTTTTCATGGGCTTGATTGCAGCAGCTCGGAGGAATCAGGGAACGAGCAGCAGAAGGTGACAGGAAGCGTTAGCACTTCGTTTGGAGAGCCCAGCTAATGATTTGTGTGCGGGCAAAAAAGGGGAATTAATTCCCAGGGAAGAAATCCCACTTTGAGGGAAGTGAGACACCAAAGGTGCTAATGACCTGTCAAAGCAGGTGCTGAGGAGCTGCTGCCCCAGGCTTAACCCCCCCGCAGGATTCAGAGCAGAGTGGTTTGGAGACAGGGTGCCAAACCGTGGATTGGAATGCCAGCCCAGGAAACTCCTTCCAAAACATCTCCGTGGGGCTTCCTAAGGCTTCCCAAGGTTCAGGAAGAATGGGCATGTTGCCACGAAAAATCAGTGGGGGAGTGGAACTCCAGCAGAGCCATGGATGGCTACATTAATTAATTAATTTTCTTTTAAAGATGATTTTCTATTATATGGGGAGACAGTGAAGAGAGAAGGTGGAGGGTATTTGGCAGGAGAGTTGGGTGGAGAAAGCCTTTCTTGGTCTATCAATCACAGAACAGAAAAATGGAATCATTTCTGTTGGAAAAGCCCTCAAAGATCATCAAGTCCAACCATTCCCCAGCATTGCCAAAGGCACCACTAACCCATGTCTGCAAGTGCCACATCCACACATCTTTTAAATCCCTCCAGGGATTTAAAACTGGGATCCAACACTGCCCTGGGCAGTTTCAACCCTTCCCATGAAGAAACTTTCCCTAATATCCCATCTAAACCTCCCCTTGTGCAACTTGAGGTTTTTCCCTTGTCCTGTCCCTGTTCCCTGGGAGCAGAGCCTGACTCGCCCTGGCTTCATCCTCCTGTCAGGGAGTTGTGCAGAGCCAGAAGAAGAGATGGGCATCAGAGCATGGATGAGGGTGGGAAGATGGATGAACTTTCTGCTTCTGTAAATCCCCAATGTGCCACAACCCCCTGGGAGAGCCTGGTATAGAAATGTCCAGCCCCTGAGAGTCCCTGGGAGTGTCCAAGGCCAGGCTGGATAGCATTTAGAGCCACCTGGGATAGTGGAAGGTGTCCCTGCCATGGCAGGGTGTGGAGTGAGATGAGCTTTAGGCTCCTTCCCACCCAAACCAGTCTGAGAATGTGACATTCTCTGGGGCTGTCGCTTTTTCCTCAGCATATTTCTTGCTTCTTGCTGGAAATCCAGGAGTCCTCAAAGCCATCCCTGATGCAGAACTGGCTCCTGCAAAAAGCAGTTTTGAACCCTTCCTTTTATTCAGGGATCCCACCCCTCCAGGGGGAAGAGTTCTCCCAGGAGGATTGACTGCTGGATTTACTCCTGGTGCCAGTCCTGAAAGCAGACTGGAGAAAGGCAGCTCTGCTGAACTCTCCCTTCAGCGGGAATATGAATGTTTTGTTTCAATAACATTTAACAGCGATTGCCTGGGTGACCTCTGCCCTGCTGTGATTAAATATTAATATTCTTCTAGTCTGGGCTCCTGCTCTGCTTTTCCTCCTCTGGTTTCTAAATGAAGCTGCCCGGCCTTGGCCTTTCTTTGGAGCACGGGGATGGAGTGTGGATGAGGCACGGCAAGCAGTGCTGGATCCAACCACCCCGACCAAAGCTCTGAGCTTTGCTCTGAGCTTTACAGGGGGAAAAAAAGAGCTGGACTATGAAGTTGCTGAACTCAGGGGAATTTAATAACACTCAGCCACCAGCAAAGCGATTAAATGCCGGCTCCTAATTCCGTAAGTGCCTCGCTGATGGTTTCCCTGGCTGCCGGCAGCACAATGGGACTAATCTGGGAACGGGCCGCACGTTATCACATCCGCCCGGCAGGAGCAGGGATGAGGCTGGAATGAGCTGCTGGCGTTCCTGCAGCGGTGATGGAGGGGATGAGGGACGAGGGCGGCAGGTTGGTGGCTGGATTGCCGCGGGGATTGGGGTCTGGCTGTCTTTGGGGTATGTGATGCAGGGAGAGGGGATGTGGGGCTGGATGTGGGATGCTCCCAGAGAGGGAGGAGGAGGAAGGCAGAGGAAGGGGTGAGTCTGACTGAAGCAGGACTCTGCTCCTGCTCTTTGTCTGCTGGGTAGCTTCAGGTTTCAGCTTCTGACTCAAAACAAGCTCCATTTTGCCTTAAATTTCATCTGTAAGATGTACAGGAAAGAGATTCCACTTCAATCATACTTTTGCTCCAGACAATGCAATGTCCTGTTGCATCACCTTCTTTTCTAAGATTTTTTTTTGAGAAAATTCTGAATTTGTTGGATTTGCGAATGCCTCAGGGGTTTGCTTGCTCCTTTCACTCTGTGGGCTTGGAGAACACCAGGAGCCAGCCCCCAGAACAGAGCCGAGGATGCTCCACAGCCGGTTCAGCATCCCTCGTTCCCCCTGTGCTCTCGCCGCTTCCCCGCCGCTCCCTCTCCGTGCCTCCACAGCCGATGATTTGCCCGACCTTTAGACGGGAGATGTTCAAAAGGCAGCCAGGCTGATCGGGAATTTAATGCTGATTGAGGAGGTAATGTGGCTGTTCCCGACGCGCCCCGGCGGGCTGGGGGCACTTCCACTCTCCTGCCGGCATAGCTTCCAAATGGACTCCACTGCCACGTCCCTGTTCAATCCAAGGGGATCATTTATTTCAGTTTTGAGGATCAAAGAGTGTGAATGCCGGTGTCTCACTGCTGCAGAGGCTGAAAACCTGAGCTGTTCAGCAGATGGGCTTTGGCTGAGGGGCTCCAGTCTGGAGAAGCCTGAATGCACGGGATGGGAAAAGCATCTCTGGGTTGCTCTGGGTATCATATCCCACATTTGGGTACCACATCCCATCTTTGGGTACCACATCCCACATTCCTCCAGCTTCCAGCATCCCTGCCCTTTATAGAGGGCAACCATATCTAATGGTGGGGTGAGAGGAAGACATGCCATTCTGTGGGAGAAAACAGGAAATGCAAGGAAATATTCTCATGGAGACTTATGGCTGGGACACTAGGAGGCAGTTAATCCTTTTAAACAAGCTCAGGACACTTTGCAAAAGAAGTCCCATGCTGAAAAGGTTCAAGGGTGTTTGGTGTAAAAGGGTTTGGGTTCAAGGGCCTTCGGTATAAATGTGTCTGCTCCTCCCAGCTCTGCCTTGCAGGAGAAGGTGGCCATTCCCTGGAGATCTGCTCCTTTTCCAACCCTTTGGCAACAGCCACGTCGTTCTAGCTCCAAAAAATAACAAAGTTGGGGAAGAAAAGGGACAACAAAATATATCCCACTGTAAACAAACATGTCAATTAGTGTAATCAGCTCTAATGAGGAAAGGGAAGCCAAATTCCATGCTTTGAGTGGCTGGCTGGGCTGGCTCATGGCAGGCAAGCCCAGCTCCTCCACCCCATGTGTTTTGGGGGCACTTGGGGTGTGATGGCCACACCATCTCTACTGGATTTGGGATCAGTGCTGTGCCACTTTTGCTCCTGCCCCCGTTTTTGGGAAGGGGCTGGAGGGTGCATCCCTGACTCGCAGCTCTCAGTCGCGAACAAAAGGCGATGATTTATAATTTGCTGTTATTGTGCTGCTCCTCCGTCATCCCCAGCAGCCCTGCCAGTTGGGCCTTGGGACCGGCAGAAGGAATTGCTTTGCCTTCCGTTTGCCCAATAAATAATAATAATAATAATTGACATAATGGCAATAATAAAAGCCATCCATCTCCCCCGCCACCCTCCCCAGCACGGCAAGGGGAGCCCAACTTCCCAGCATTGCTTATTTAGCGGGTGGATTGGGGTTGGTTGACTTTAACACGAGCTGTCACCAAACAAATCTCCCTGCGGCACAGCGGGTATTAAAACCATCTTTCATGGATTCAGATCTTCCAAGAGGGGCCATCAGAGAAATTAGGACCAGGAGTGGAGGCTCGGTGTTATGTTTTACCCCCTCCTGTGAGATGTGAAGGACTAAACATCCTCATTTGGTCCCCAAACCCCATCCAGGGATGTCAGGTCTGTGCCAAGCCTGGGATTGCAGGGATTGGGTGCTGCAGCCACCTTCCCAGAAAAAAAAATGCATCAAAATGAACAGCTGTCCTTTGCAGCTCCCCAAATTTAATGATTTTCCCTGTATTAGTGATGCTGAGTCAGTTATTATGGGCTGAGCATCTGGGATGAGGGGAGAGAGGGAAAAGAGGGATATACTGGCAAAATGGTGTGAAACACAGTAAAACCTCCTGGTGGGACTTGAAGGGCATCCTGG
Source organism: Lichenostomus cassidix (assembly GCF_008360975.1). Taxonomy (NCBI): domain Eukaryota; kingdom Metazoa; phylum Chordata; class Aves; order Passeriformes; family Meliphagidae; genus Lichenostomus; species Lichenostomus cassidix. The sequence goes on along the minus strand of NC_139504.1, from coordinate 1,031,136 downwards.
CTGTGTGGGCCTGATCTGGGAAGATGGAAAAATGGGATAAATGAGGAGGACAAGCTACTATCCCAAAGGCTGGAATATCCTGGCCATTTCTCATCCACAGCCTGATCCTGAGTGCATCCCTGCACCCTTTGGAACCCCCAAATCACATGGATGGAGATCTGTAGCTGCAGACAGACTGGTCCATGTGACACAGCTGGGGCTGGAGGCAGCTCCATGATGGAAATGCTGCATCCCAAATCTCCCTCCCCAGCCAAGAGTCTCTTCCAGTGGTTGTTTTAGTAGAACCCATGTTGGCCTCCAGACACACTGCCACCCTAAGGAGCCTCCCGAGGCCTTCTAGAGTCCAGACAGCTGGAAATCAGGTTCCCTGTGAGCACTGAGCTTGAAATCAAAACAAAATGAATGTCCCTGCTCATTGCAGAGGGGTGGACGAGGTGATCTTTGGAGGTCCCTTCCAACTGGCCCCAACCCAACCCAAAATATTCCATTCCATTCCATTCCATTCCATTCCATTCCATTCCATTCCATTCCAATCTCCTCTCTAAAAATATAAAATCACACTACAAATTTGGCCCTCCTGATGCCTCTACTGCAAATTTGATTTTCCTTTTTTATTTTTTTTAATTTTGAATTTTTTATTTCCCCCCCTTTCTCTTCCCCCTGCAGAAATGATTTGAGGGATGGCTGCTGGCTCTGCTGCTGTTCCTGCAAAGAGCCAGAGAGTTCCCACACAGCTCCTTTGATGGCCCAGCAACACAGAGAGAGAATAAATCCAATGTGGAGCAGCAGCTCTGGCTTCCCAGATGGCTCCATGCTCCCCAACAGAGCCTGGGTGATGTTCCTCCATAGATCCAGGTGCCTGGGGAAGGGAGGGCCAGAGGAACTGTCTGAGCCTTTTAATTACAGGACATGAATAATGAGTTATACACCAGGTTCCTGCGTGGTCCCCACGGGGATATGAAGGGTGATGGGTGTTTGCAGGAGGAGGATTCCAGGCTCTGGAGCAGGGATGAGATCCTGTGCAGCCTGGGAGGGACATGCATGTCAGGTCATTTGGGATCCTGGGGGGACTTTGCTGCAAGCAGGGTTTAATCAGAGCCTGGCAAACCGTTTTCCTGAGGGTTGGTGGGACAAGCAGCAGCAAAAAAGGCCAGAATGGTGTCGTTTCAAAGAGATTGGGCAAAACGTAATCATATCCAGGGAGGACTAATCCCGGATTATCATCAGGGGTTGGAAGGGATAAACCATATCTAAGCACACAGCTTTCATCCCATGGGGCTGCCAGAGCCATTGCAGCAGCTCTGGGGCACAGGGACTGCAGTGAGAGCGGGAGGGGGACAGCCCTGCCAAGGGCATGGGGGGAGCTGGACTGCAGCTGGACACCCTCACCTGGGGGACACCTTTGTGTGCCTCCTGAGCTGGGCCATCCCTGTGTCCTCTGTGCCTCCTGAGTGTCCCTGTGGCAGGAGGATCCATCCCACTCTCATGGCCGGCAATGACCGCTGCCTGGAGGATGTGGCTTCTCTCCTCCTTATCTTTTTGGCTTCCCTCCTCAAGTACAAATTGACCTCTCAGAATTTTCTCCTTTAATGCCCTTGTTCTCAAATGTTAATAACTGGTCAGTGACAGGCTGATTAAGCCTTCCTTCCTCCCTTATTTAGATTGGTGTCACTGCAGCAGCTCGAACGGGGCCGTAAAGAACATTAACACCCGCTCGGCACTGACAGGGCAAACTATTCCCTGGGAATTGATAAGGGCTTTTTCTGGAAATGAATTTGGCGCTGGCAAAACAAACGGATGCCTTGAGCTCCATCCATCTCCCTTCCTTTAATAACTTTCATTTGTTCGGCGCTATCTCCAGCACCAATTAATGTAACGAATGCCTTTTGTCCCAGCAGGGGCTTTTGCTGGAGCTTCCAGTGGGACAGCTCCACTTCCCTCCCCTCCCCTTCCCTCCCCTTCTCCTCTTGGCTTGGGGTGAAGTTTTGTCACCATGAGCAGGGACTGAGTGGCCCAAAATAACATCCTTTTCTCATGGCATCATGCCTGGATCTGTATCCATATCCATATCCATATCCATGTCTATAGGATATGGATATATCCTTAGACTTAGTCTTGGTCTAAGTCTAGGTCTACTTAGACTTGGTCTAAGTCTATATCCATACCTGTATTTTTCTTTATCTACACTTGTATCTATATCATCTATATCTGCATCTACATCTGTAGCTATTTTCATGCTATTCATATCCATATCCATATAATCCGTATCCATACCCATTTAATTTATATCCATATCCATCCATCCTGTATCTATATCCGTAGAATCTGCATGTATAGCTACACCTTTATCTGCTGATATATCCATATCCATGAAATCTGTCTATATCCATATCCTTAGCATGCACATCTGTGCCCATATCCATGTCCATAATCATTTCAACTGTGTCAATATCAATATCAATATCAATATCTATATTCTTATCATCTCTATCCATATCTTCCATATCTATATCACCTTTGTCTGTATCTGTCACTACATCTATGTCATTGAAGTCCATATCTGCATAATTGATAACCATATCCATATAACAGATATCCATATTCATACAATGTGTATCTATATCCATGTAATCCATACCTGTAGCTACACCTATACATGTATCTGTCTAGATATCCATATCATCCATATCCCTAAAATCTATGCCTGCATCCTTAGCATGTATATCCATGTTCACATCCATATCTGTATCTGTCAGTATCCATATCCATATCCATATCCATATCCATATCCACCATATCCACAGAATCTCTATCTGTGTCTACTTAAGCTGAGAAGGAGCTGGAGGGGCAGAGGATGGAAGTGATTCCCATGGAGGGATGAAACCACCGCCTATGGAAGGATCTGGGACACTTCCAGGGATCCAGGGGCAGCCACAGCTTCTCTGGGCACCCTGTGCCAGAGCCTCCCCACCTTCACAGGGAACAATCCCTTCCCAATATCCCATCTAAACCTACTCTCTTTCAGTTGGAAACCATTCCCATGTCCTGTTACTCTAGGCCTTTGGAGTATAAACCTGGAGCTCCAACTGGACAACACTGGGACCCCAATTCCTGTCCTGCACCTCAGTTTTGTGACATTAGGGGCATTTAAACACCCAGTGAGTAGGAGCATTGTGAAGGGAAGAGGGATGAAGCTGCAGGATCAGCACACACAGCATCCTTCTGATGTCTGAGCATCCCAAAATCCCCTGGCACCCCAGCCCCTCACAGGACACAGCCTGAGCCTTCCCAAGCCTGGGATTTGGAACATGAAGCTGGTGATTTAATTACCAGTGGAGAGAAGAAAAGAGGGATTTTTTTACAGCTGGGTAAGTGCTGCATGGGGCAAGTCAAGAATTTCTCCTTTTATAAACCATATCCTACTCTTTGGATATAATCTCTTCCCTGAGTCCCTGTAAATACTCCCCTACAACTTCAGACTGGCCATGCCCTGACCCTGGGGCTGCCAAATCCTCCCCCTGCCAGCCCTGGGTGAGATCCAGGTGATACCTGGGAGGGTTATTCCTGCTAAAGGGGCTGCAACACCACTGCAGTGCTTGAAACACGTCTGGCTCTCGCCAAGCAGGGATGAAAACCCAGGAAGAATGAGGAAGTGCAAATAGGAGGGGATCAAGGCAGTGCTAGAGCAGCTGGGAAAAAGAAGATATATAAATGCGTACATGGTTTTTCGAGAGTGAGAAAGAATCAGCCCGAGGCTCGGTCAGCTGTCACCAGGCTGCGATAAGGATGGGGGAGTTGAAATCCCATTTAGCCACAATCCTCGGCAAGTGCTGCAGTGGGGAAGGCAGTGGGAGGCAGCATGGATCCAGCTGGTGGAAATATCTCTTCCAGAGCAGGGATCAAACCTCTCCATGAGCGACTCTGATTCTCCAGCAAGAAGAAATTGGGTGCTTGATCTCCCTCCACCACTTCTGAACCACTTTTTTTTTTGTGGTGAAAGGACTTCTCTAAGCCTTTGCTGAGGCTTTGGCGCTCAGTCAGGCAGAGAAACAAATGTGAAATCAGGGGCCAGAGCATCCAACTCCATCCCTGGCGCTTCATTAAATGGGTATAAAACAAATTCCAGCCTCCCGTTTGCTTCCTCTGGAGCTGGGGCTGCTTTTTGGAGCAGTGAGAAGGTGGAGGCTGCAAGCCCAGGCAGCTCTGGCTGCTGTGCCAAGCAAAGCACTGGGGGAATGGGACAAACACAGCAGAAAAAGCCCATCTTACAAATAAAGCCTTGAAGCTTCACTTGAAAATGAAGAAAAATTCATTTTCTGGTGCAACTGAATCATTAAAAGGGGGGTTTAAGAGTGCATCATAGTTTGGGTTGGAAGGGACCACTGCCCTCTCACCATCCTCAGCCTGTGGAACATCTGATTTCTCCAGGCAGGGATATTTTGAGCCCCAAAAATCCTAGAAGGAGGTGCAAGTGCAGTTTGGAGCCCCTAGCTTTGTCTGCCTCTGTCAGGAGTCCAATTGCAGGGACAGAGACTTGGTACTGACCCAGCTGGGGCTGCTCTCATCCCTGGGATCCTTCATCCATGACATTGCGGCTGTGCTGGGTGGAGGGAGCACAGATTTTATTATAATACGTGGGCAAGAGGGCCTAATCTCAAAAAAAAAAAAAAATCATTAGCAATATGTTAGTGAGGACAGATTTTCAGTCCTTGATGCCCTGACCGAAGCACCAAATGGGGCATCCAGGCCATACCTGGTCAGGGAATTTTAGGAATTTATTCAGGATAAGTTTTGCAAGCCATTAAAACATGAGAATTTTTTCAAAATATAGTTTTTTCCAGGATTAGCAGTAACCTAAAGAGCTGCTATCCTGCTCCATCCTTTCTGGCCCTGCTCCCTATGTCCCATATCTCTTTTGTGTTGGTCACCAGTGGCATTCCTTGACCCAAGGTCCAGCTGGTGCAGGTCACAAGTGTAAGGTCTGCTGAGACCCAGGGCTGAAATATCTAGAGACAAACAAATACAAGAGAGACCCAGATCATTCCAGCTCAGCTTTAAGTGGAAGAAACCTTTCCTACACTTCCCTTTTTTTTTTTTCCCCTGCAGAGATTGTTGATTTTTTCCAACACCTTGTGGTCCCAATAACTCAGAGCAGGTAGCAGGCGCTGGGATCGGGATTTGATTACTGATCTGATTTAGTCTGTCAAGCCAGGTGTCTCTCTGCAGAGATTGCAAGTGTTTCATGGACAATTTGCAATGAAAGAGAGAAGCTTAAGGGATGATTTATTCCATAACAATAGCAATGATAATAACAGAAGGGCTGGATGTGGGCAGCATCCAGCACATGGAGAGTCACTTCCACAGGCTCTGGAAGCTGCTGTTACACAAGTGATAGCGACAGATACCATTCAAACGGGAGGAATCTGAATTTCAGATTCCCCTGGCATATTCTCCTTGGTGTAAAGTAAGGATAAGGACACTGGATCTCTCATGTGATGATTGAAGTTGGTTGTTAGGGTGATTTCTGTTGGGAAATCAGAGTTGGATCCATGGCAACTCCTGCCAAGTCACTCAACTACCCCCTCCATGGTCCCTGTGGTGGGGAACACCCCCTCTCAGCTTGCAGGGATCCTGCAGGAGGCTGGAGGCTCCAGTGGCATGGGAATGGTGAGGAGACAGTAAATGGGTTGTGTATCAAAGCACAGGCATTCCCTGTATGTGTGTCCCTCCTGGGAATTGGCTGCAATCAGATGCTCAATTGTGGTGCCAAAAGGAATCTTGTCCTTTCAGCACCTGCACATTAACTGGGATTCTATTCCAGGGAGGATGCAGCTCACCTGAGAAGTCCTTAAGATGCCACAGTCAAGCTCTTCTCTGATGAAGTGCCAAGAAAAGCTCCTGAGAGGGTTCTTTGATGCCGCTGGAGAGGCAATGAATCAGCAAATGCAACTCATCCCATTCCCCATCCCATCCCATCCCATCCCATCCCATCCCATCCCATCCCATCCCATCCCATCCCATCCCATCCCATCCCATCCCACGGCTCTGTCAGTGCAGAGCAGCAGGAGCAGGGATGGAGGATACAGGAGTGGATCCAGGCTGCCTTGGGATTGGAAGTGGGGGACACAGACTGCCTTGGGAGCAGGGATGGTGGATCCAGGCTGCCTGGGTATCTCATCTCCAGGTCAGAGTTTGGAGTCACCGAGGCACCTTGGCAGTGCTGGGAGGTGGGGCAGGGACATTGCTGGCACCCTCTCTGGAGAGAGGTGTCCTCATTACCATCATCAGTAGGGCCAGAGTGACCTTATCAATGGTTGCTGAGGATCCTGAGTATCCTTGACAGCCCCATCTCCAAAATCCTCATTCCCAGGCATTGACACATCCTCATCTGAACACGTTCCAGCCCCAGATATTAACTTGGTCCAGCTTCATTACCCACTCCCTGGCAGATGAACATTTTTGTGTGCTTCCCAGCCAAATCACCTCCCTCCCCCTCCTTCTGCACTAATTAACACCATCCCCAGGTATTTACTCTGCGGATGGATCCATCTCCCTTCCCACTGTGGAACCTTTCCATCCCTGACAGCAGGAGCCCCAGCCATGTGCCCAGATTGATGTCACCACGCTCCAAACACTGTGTCCTCTTGTGGAGCAGCGGAGCACAAAATTCAGGCGATCAGTGCAGTGGAACGCGCTGTGTCGGGCATGGCTGGCCAATGTCACTGCTCTGGCAGTGAAGCCCACAAGAGTTCCTTGACCTTGGCCATTGCCTGCTGGTTTGCTCCTCCTTGGAGAGCTCTGCTCCCAGGGAAATTGGAAAAACCCTTTTGCCTAATGCTGGTGTGGTGGGGAGAGCATCTTCTCTCTTGCACAGATGCCGAGCCTGGGTTTGCAAACTCTCCTTGCCTCCAAAAGGAGCTTAAACATTTCGGCTCTCAATTGAAGGGCAGCCATCACCCAGCACAGCATCGAGGAGGTTTATGTCAACCCCAAACCATCCTGGCCCACTTCACTCCCTGTAGTCAAGGAGATTTTTCCTCTTTGGAAGAAAAGAGATGGCACTGGAGGGCCTGATTCTCATTTACACTTGAGCTGCTCGGAGCATAAAAGGGCTCTGGGAGCTGCGTCTGCAGCCTGGAGAGGCTGGAGTGGAAATGAGGATCCAGCCCTTGAGCTAATGAGATGCTCAGCACCTTCCAGAACAGGCAGGGAGTGAGAGCATCCCTGCTCCACAGCACTCCAGGTGCCAGCACCAGGGCCAGGGGACCCAACAGGACCCAGGTGAGACCCAAAGCAGCACAGAGTGCCCCATTCTGTGATTTAAGGAAGAATCACTCCCCACATGACTCCCCTGGTGAGCTGCCTATCCCACTGCAAACTCCCACAGCTCCAGGCAGGGATGAGTTTCACCCTGTGCTGACTCCCAGTGCCCCATTGCCACACCAGTGGCAGCCAGTTTGCATCAGCCCTTCAGCACTGCCCACACTGGGAGGGCTTTTTCATAGAATCATGGAATTGATTAGGCTGGAAAAGATCTCCAAGATCATCAAGTCCAACACTGAACCCTGCCCTGCCAAGGTCACCTCTAACCCATGTCCCCAAATGCCACATTTACATGTCATTTAAGTCCCTCTCCAATCAGTGTCTCCACGACTTGGGGAAGTCTGTTCAACAAATTTCTGATGAAATCCAAGGAATTATGCTGACAACAAAATGGCTTTGACCAACTGGAGAGGAAAGAAATCCCCCAGACCCTCCCTGCCTGAAGCATTTTGTTGAATGAACCCCTGGATTTGGGGGTGTGCATGCCCAAAACCACATGCCCACACATCCCAAAATGAAGATTTACGGAGATGTCCAAGTTTCTTGGCCCAGGCTCATCTTCCCACAGGTACATTGAGATGCCAAGGGCTGGGGATGTGTTTGAAGGAGTACACCCAGCCATGACCATAGGCGTTCATCAGGGCCATGAAGGCATTTGGGGGATGCACAGTTAATGGGAATGCACATAAAGAGATGAGGATGCTCCCAAATGGAGATGAATCCTATCTGTGCATATTTATACCTGTGATAGAAGCAACAACACATTGTCTTTATGTTACATAACTCCAGTAGAACATCCTCTGAATTCATCCCAATAATGAATTGGGAAAGCTCCAATTGAATTGAAACCAAGGCCCCTCACCCACAGTTCTATTTACAGAGGGTATATTCCCACCTCAGTCCCCTCCTTCCCATGACTGGAAGCTGTTTGGAGCTGCTGCAACCCCTCCTGGGCATCTGGAGAACCCCAGGTGGGTTTGTCACAGAGCTGCACTGCTCACCACCAGGTCACAGACAGATTTTCTGATGGGAGAATTGGGATTAAGGTGGGAATCCATGCAGGAAAATTGGGAATAAGGTGTGAATCAGGGAAAAGCTGCAGCCTTGAGTCAATACACTCTGAAGGAGGTTTTTTGATCAATTTGTGCATCTGCTGGAAATGATGTTTGAGGAGGACCAGAGCAGTGTGAATTCAGGATTATGTTAATGAGATGAATAATTTCAGGTTAAAAAAGAATTAAAGAGCAGCAAACCTTTGAAAAACGCTGAGCTGCTCATGCTGGTACCTCTGAAGTGCAAGGCTTTGTTTCACAAATGCCAAAACATTTTGCTGCGCTATTTTTGAAAGTTCTGAAAAGCTTTTTTCCCCCTTTTCCCTTTTTCCAAAAGGTGAACAAGAAGTGGAATTAATTGACAAAGCCAAGCCAAAAGGCTCCATTTCCCTGGCTGCAGGAGGAAATCGCCATGTGGGTGAGCCACGATGGATTTTGTCTCCCTGCTTACCCTGATGCTGATTTTCCCTTGCAGCATTCCCAGCTCCAAACCTGCCAGGCACAACTCCTGCTGCTCCAGCCACAGCCTCAGCTGCAAGTCCTTCAGCTGGTCCTTGTCTCCATATGAATAATATATTTTTTCTCGCTACATGGGGGAAAAAATAAGCAGTGGGAGATTTATTTTCCAAAAAGAAGCGCAGCCTCTTGTCTGTGTCTGAATAGTGAGTGCTGCATTAATGAAAGATTATGAAATAACCACAATCTGATTTTTCCGTGTAATTGTCCCACCTGTGTTTAAAGCTGTTGTTGGGATAAGGCATTGAGGGATTGTCAGAGGGAATAAATCTGCCCTGAGGAAGGGGAAAGCAGGGCTGAAGGGGTGCTTTTACCTCCCTGCTGCCTCATTCCCAGCCAACCCAAATTAAAACACAGCCCTTCGCTAATGACATCCTGGCTAATTCCACTCCAGAAGAGTAAATTAGAGCCAGAGACAAGCTCTGTGGCTGGGAGAGGTAATTATTGTGACATACCTTAACACCACTGTGATGCCCAGCTGGAGGAGGAGAGGACCCTTACACCCTTTTCCTGACACAAACTGACTTTGGGAGTTCTCTTGGAGATGCCAATGGCTTTCCCCTGCTCCAGTCCCAGTCTGAGCCTGTTACATCCTCCCACCTCTACTTTGCTCTTCTGTAGGGAGAACTTTTATTATTTCCATGTTTCATGCAATTTATTGCATTACAGCTTTAGCATTTTCCTAGGTTTTGCCCCTTTCCAGAGCTGAAACATCCCCCAATATCCAGCTGAGCTCCCCCAGCTCCAGGCAAGAAAACCCTGCCTTGTTTTCCCTAATGCAAGACAAAAAAAAAAATCCCCAAACCCAATAAAAGAATAAAAAACCCCAGACACGCTTCCTCCGAAGGAAATAAAACCACTTGCTGTATCTTTATATATCATAAAGGTGCCGGGAAGGGCACAAACACCATTTTTATTTTTTAGGTTTGCAATTCACATTTAACCTGGAGCCATCTGTTCTGTGAGCAGCTTGGCAGTTCCAGCGCTGAGATGTTCCTCTGCACGCGCAGCTCTCACTCCATTTTCCAGCTGCTGGAAGGCAGGTGGCTCCTGGCTGGTGCCTGATGAGCCCACAGAGCTCCTGGATGGGAATATTTCCACCCCTGCCAATGCCAGCAGCCCCAAAACGCCTCTGGGGGCAGCCAGCTGTGAGCTGCTGCCACTGCTCAGGACAGAGTCCCCAGATTTGGGGATTTATGGTTGTTTAAGGAGGATTGAGCCCCCCAAGGATCTCCCCTAAGCTCACAGCTCCTCCTGGAGGGAGTCTCCAGTGTCTAGGGAGTGCTGGGCTTGCAGTGCTGCTTTCATCTCCATGCAGTCTCTGGAGGACCTTCTCCACTATTTGCCTCAGGAAAGATATTTTTGGGACTGGTCTGTGTCCCTGGAGATCAGGTAGGAATTGGGCCCCAGGGCTGAAAGACCTGAATGAAGATTTTTTTCTCACATCTCCTTTCCCACACTGAGGCATTGAGACATCCAGAGATTTTATTCCAGGCAGCTTCTTAGAGAAGCCCCATTAGAAATGCCCCATAAGAAGACATCCCAGCCTTTCCCTCATCTCCATCACCTCTCAGGAGGTCGCTGGTCCTTCCTTGATCTTCACTGAAGCACAAAGCCACCACCAGGACTTAGTTCTGTTCCAGTATAAGGCTGCCCTTAATGGATCCCAAAATTTCTTGGCCATGGAGAGGGATAACACAAATTTCCCAAGGGCACTGGCCACGTCCATGACAGCTTTGCAGTGGCTTGGCCTGCAGAATTGTGGAATCATAGAATCATGGAGTTATAGAGTCATAGAGTCAGTATCAGAGTCATGGAATCATGGAATCATAGAGTCACAGAATCATGGAATCATGGAATCATGGAATCATGGACTCATAGAGTCATGGAATCATGGAATCAAGCAGTCATGGAGTAATAGAGTCATAGAGTCATGAATCATGAAATCACAATCAGTCATAGACTCATGGAATTATAGAGTCATGGAATCATGGAACCATAGAGTCATAGACGTCATAGAATCATGGAATCATAGTGTCATGGAATCATGGAGTCATAGAAGAATCAGAGAGTCATAGAATCATAGAGTCACAGAGTCATAGAGTCATGGAATCACAGAAATGATATTGTTATGGAGTCATAAAATTATAGAATCATAGAATGGTCAGGGTTGGAAACCATTAAAGCCTACCCCTGCCCTGGACAGGGACACCTTCCACTATCCCAGGGTGCTCATAGCTCCATCCAGCTTGGCCTTGAACACTTCCAGGGATGAAGCACCCACAACTTCGATGACACAACACCTGAAGGTGCACATGGAGAGAAGGAGGCCTAGCCATGTCCCCAAAAGCAGGACCAGGAGTGTCCCTGTCCCATAGAGCCCTGTGAGCTGCCTGCTTACATCATGGAAGTGCAGGAAGACCCAGGCCCTGCCATTTACAGGCATTGCTTGTTGTTAACCAATAACCAATGGATTTGGCAGCATCTGGGATTGGCTGGGCATGCAGGGAAGGGAAGGGCTGGGAGTTGCCCCCAGTGGTGGCTCTGCCTCTCCTGGTTCTGTGTTCAGGGCAGAGCCTGATATTTTATTTATCCAAAGGCAGGCAGTGCCAGAAGGACATGGAGCTGAAAGGGGGAGCCTGGGCGAGTTATTTTCATTTTAATGTCCATTAATGTCCATTAATGCAGCATCACTGTTAACCACTCACTTCTTCTCCTCCCTGCAAAAATCCCTGCCCATTCCTCCTGCTGCAGATGCAAACCCAGGCTTGGGATCAGCTCCAAGCAGTGAAAGTCTTTAGTGACCCTTAATTAAAGGGCATTTGGGGAGCAAGGGCTGATGAGAGGTGATGGCAGGAGTGGGTCCCTCTGTGGCTGGCTGTGACCTGACTAGGCACTGCTAGGTGGGGCAGGTTGGTACTGCTGGGATTAACACAGGGAGGGTTCCTCATCCTTGGGATACCCTTTAATTGGGGTGAGGGGCAAACTGGCAGAGAGCAGAGTTGGGGAGTTTTGGCTTTGGCTAGCAAGGAAAAACAGACTCCATATTCCAGCTCTGAGCAGTTCCTGGGCACCTGTCCAACCCCAAATCCCAACACTTGCATCCTGGACCAGAAGTTTTTGGACATGAAGCATCACTTTTGGTGGGATGGTTATTTTTTTATTTGAATGCAACATTAACTTTGACAAATATTCCCCAAGAACAGCTGGATGCTGATGGTTTCCTTTCTGCCCATGCAGCCATTACACAGAGCCATTTCTCCCCACACTGTGGGGATTTTTTCCTCCAGATGTGACATTCCATCTCAGTCTTTGATGACAGGAGAGTTTCTTTTTCTCCACCATTATTTTTTGTTCCTAATTCCTCAGTTTGCTCTCCTGCAGCACTCTTGGAAAAGCCCTTATGGAGACAAATATGTGCTGCCCACATATGGCTCCTACAGCACTCAGAAATGCTCTTTTTCTGTGGCTGCAGCAATAAATGCTATTGTATAGAAATGTGGTGTTATCCCATTGTTAGAGCCATGAGGGGAATATAAAGTGAGGCAAGAGCTGTGCTGCAGGTGGGGGGACATGGAGTGTGGGGTTTGGGGTGACTTGAGCCACTCCCTCTTTGGAATTCAGAGCACTTGGGAAGCAAATCTTCAGCATTCCCAGTCTCCCTCTATGGGGTTAATCTATATTATGGCAGGCAGAGAGTTTTCATTTTAGTAAAACAAACCCATCCATGCTCTGGATGTTCACCTCAAAGTCATTCCTTGGAGTGGGGTGACTTTGCACCTCTTCCCTCCTGTCCTCTTCCTTCATCCCAGTGTGCTGAAATGGATCCTGCCTGTTCCCACCCCTGCAGTGCCTGACACAGCTAAGCCTCTTTCAGCTCTTCAGGGTGTGCTCCTTGATGAAACCCAAATAAGGCCAGATGGACAGAACTGGATGTATCCCATCTTTTGTTCCCCATCCTATAGAGGGTACAAACCCCCGGAATTGTCCACCTGGTGGCTGGTGGAGTCTGGGCTCAGGGGCTTGGGGCAGCTCTGCCTGATGAACCCACTGTGCCTGCCAGGAGAGGGGAAAATGCCAGTGCCAGGAGGGACATACAGGAAGCAGGGGAGACGGAAGGGTCAGGAGTGAGATATGAGGGTCAGGCGTGGGATGCAAGAACCAGGAGGAAGATGGAAGGAGCAGGAGGGAGGTGCAAGGAGCAGGAGCACAGTACAAGTGTCAGGACTGAAATGCAAACAAAAGTGAGATGAAAGTGCCAATAAGGACATTCAAGGACCAGGAAGGAGGTATAAGCACCAAGACTGAGATGCAAGTGCCAGGACCAAGATGCAAGTGGGATTCCAGCACGAGAGGTAAGATAGAAGTTCCAGGAGTGCAAGGACTATGGGGAAATGATGCAGTACTAGGAGGGAGATGCAAACCCCAGGGTTTTGATGCCTGAACCAGGAGCAAGATGTAAGTCCCAGGAGTGAGGTGCAAAGAGGAATGGGGATATGGAAACAGAAATGGGAAGATGCAAACAGGAATGGAGAGATGCAAACAGTGAGGTTCAAGTCCAGGGGTGAAATAGCACCAGGAGGGAGATGGAAGCACCAAGAAAGATGCAAAACAGAAGAGGAGAGATGAAACAACTACCAGGGAGAGGATGGAAGTTCCAGAAGGAAGATGCCACCTGGCAGGAGATGTAAAGCTGGAAGTGCCAGGGGTGAGATGGAAGTGTCAGGAGGGAGATGGGAGCACGTGGAGCTTTCCACCTCCTCCTCAGGTCCAGATCACAGCTCAATCCTGCTGCCCTTTGGAAGGTTGTCCAGAAATCCGTGCTGGAGCAAAGGCCTGTTCCCAGCTCCAGAGGGGTGAGGTGACGCCTTCCCCATCCCACCACCTCCTCCCTGGGCTGGCAGAGAGGCTTTGGGGCTTCAGCCAGATCACGCGGCTGAGAGAGGGGGAAGTCTGGGCTCGGGGCAATCCTGCGAAGAGGCACAGAGATAAAAGCATCTCCTGCTTTCCTTCACAATTCACTGAAATCTGTGCATGTTGAGTGCTTTGATATGGGAACAGCAATATCAAACACATCCTGGATCGGCTGGAATATGGCCAGGGAAAGAAAGGAAAAAATAAAAAAAGAAAGTAGAGGTGAAAATCCCTGTGAAGAGAAAGCAAAGAGCAGCTGAGATTAATAAATTAAAAATACAGAAGTCACATTTGTCCTTCAGCGTCCTGGTCTGGACTGAGGGATGGGGAAAATTCTCTTTGTTTGTGCTCAGGGGGGTTAAAAGCTGCTGATTTACAGAGCCAAAGTGCAGCTCTGCATCCCTGTAACGACTCCCAAGGATCCAGCTGGGATGCAGAACATTGCTGGCTCTCTGGAGTCCTTCCCAAAGGTGAAACATCCACCTTGGAGGGCAGGAGCTGCAGAGGGAAGTGCCAGATCAATTCCACTGCATACCTGGCTTTGGGTTGTTAATAAAGAGAAGGGAAGGAATGGCATCAGATCAACGGCCGAGCAAAGCCCGACCTGACGATGCTAAAGAGATTATTGAAGCCTCAGGAATTCGGTTAGGGCTGGAATTGGCCAAATCAATCATTGCAAACCAGTTCTTCGATGATCTCTGCCCTCTTTTATTTGGTTTTGGAATCACTCACAGTGGCACCGGGATTTTTACAAACTCTTATGCAAAACCCTCAGCGTTAAGTGCAGGATTCGTCTCTTGTAATGAGACATTAAAAGTTCCCTTTCCAACCCAAACAAGACATTTCAGTTTCCTTTTTTGCACAGCGGGACCTTTCCTGGTTCTTTAACAAAAGCATGAACTGATATATTTTTATTGATTTTCTTGTTCCTGAAAAACAGATTTTCGATAAAAACCTCTTTTACTTGTAAGCCATAAAAAAAAAAAAAGGAAAAAAAGAAGAAAGAGAAAGCGGCCAAAACGCTGCAGGGGAAAATGTTATGAAATATCAAGAAAAACAACTTTCCATCATGTTTCTGATACTTTCCGAAATGTTTCTGTCTTGCTAAGAAGCAGGAAAGGCAGTTTGGGATCAAACCCATCCTATCTCTTTGTTATTCAGTGTTTCATTTGGATTTTGGAGCTGAACTCTGTCCTTTCCCTCCTGCTACATCCTCAGAGGGTTGAACCCTTTTGTTTCCAGCTGAAATGGGCTCCATCACAACATGGGGTTTTCTTTCCAAGACATCATGGAAAACATCCCACCAGGAGCATCCCAAGGCTGCTAGGAGCCACATGGCATCTACAGCTACAAATCTCAGAGAAAAAGCTTTTATTGCACATTTTTTGCTATGGTTTTGAAAAAGCCTTGGCCATTTGCCTTCTTTCAGGCAGGAGGAAGTTGCAACATTCCCAAAAACTCTGCTTTTTCCTCCCCTGGCTATGTTGGGTGTCTACAAACCTTGCTGTGCTTCCAGCCTTTTTGCTTTTCCCCTTCTGAAAATTTTAATTTCAATGAACCATCTCTTTCTTTGGGAGGGCACCAAACGGAAGGAAAAGTGGCTGATGGCAGTGAAATGCTCATCCTGTCCAAGCCACTGCTTCCAGCTGCATCCAGCCTCTCCTGCACAGGGACACAGAGCCTGCAGGTCTAATTAAGGAGAGTTTTCATATCTCTAGGTGGGAAATGGGAAAAAAGACTGTGCTAATCCACCTTTTTTTTCATGTTAAAGCGCGATATTGGGTGTTTCCATTTGGAATGGCTGAATTTTCTGGTTTCTCCATGGTGGAGGCTGCTGGGCTGGGCTGCTCCTCGCTTTGGGGGCCCTAGGGAGTAAAGGGAAAAGGAAAAACATCAAATATCTGTGTGGTCCTTGGCTCCCATGGTGAGGTGTTGCCTCTGCCATCCAGGAAATTCATCCAGGTTTTATTTTTCTTAAATAAAAATATATTTTCCATCTTCCAAGCATCCTTTCAGGTGATGGAGAGCTGGAGACTGAGCCAGAGCCAGTTGAGGACCAACCCAGTGGGTCAGGCAAACCCAGAGGTGAATTTGCTCTTGACTCCCTGTCTCCATCTCTGCTTTGGGACAACATTTCTATGTTTTCATTCAATATTTCTGTATTTTCAATATTTCTGTATTTTCAGCCTGGGAGCTGGGCTGAAACACCCATTAGTAGAAGGAAACAGACAGGAGGAAAAGCAGGATGGATTTTCCACCCCTCGGGTGAAAATAAACACATGGCGGTAGATATAAAAACTTAAAATGAAACTCAGATATGATCCTAAACACGGGGAAAATGCACGTTGGATGCTGCAGAGTGAAGCTTTGGGGTGTTTTCCCCCAAACCAACCCGTCTTTACGGAGGGGAAGAAGAGCTGGGCTCAGGGAAGCATCATTCAAAGCAAGAGCCCCGCAGTGCTCAGCCCAGCCCTGCCGGCTCCTCCTCGGGCTCTGAATAATCGGCAGCCTGCAAAGGAAACCTTCGGCAGGCGGTCACCCTCCAGCGAGCCCGGGATGGGGTCGCTGGGGCTGCACGGAGCTCTCTGAATTGAAGCAGTGGAGTGTGAAATAGGAATTACTGACAGCTCTTAAGTATATCAAGAGAACAGCCCTATTCCTTAATACAGAGCTGCTAATAGACATCTAAAGACCTATAAAGCAGACAATTCCTCTATATCATCCTAGTTAAATCAATGTACTTATATTACTCTCATCATTTTCCCTTTAACGTTTATTACATTTTGCCACTGTAATTTATTTTTTCATATCCATCAGCCGATTAAAGACTTTATTCTGAAGATACACACACAGCCTTGTGACCTACTTGAGGCTGACCGAGGCTGTTAAGTAAAAGCAATTTGGTGGAGGAGGTTGGAGGGGTTTTGCCCTCCCTCTCTCCCTGTTTTTTTGCCCTTGCACCAGGAGCACGGCAGATGGGAATGTTGGACTATCCCGACAGCAGCACAGCCGTGTGTCCTTGGGAAGCCTTGAGCAGCTTTAATTCTATTTAAAGAGTCCTTGTCGTGCCTGCAGACCTGGAATATCCCGAGCTCGTGGCTTTGCCTTCCCAAGCGAGGGGAGAAGGGCTGGGAGGCCATTTGAGCTCCCGAAATTGTTCCCCAGTTGATCCATCAGCTCTCCACCATGCCCAGGTTTGTGACAGGAGGAAGGAGCAGTTCTGGAGTGCCATCTATTGATGCTGCTCCTCGGAGGTGCAGGAGAGCTGGGCAGGATCCAACCTATTCCCTCCCAGACATTGCGTCCAGCCCAGTCCAGATTCCCTGGCTTTGGCCATGCCTGACCTGCTGTCTCTGAGCTGATCCCTGCTTTGGCCAAGCTCTTGCTTTTTATTCATTCCTCTGCCTGAATTATTTAAACATCCCCACTTAGACTTTTATATGTCCGGAGCCACTCCTCTCCCTCTATGTCCAAATAATTTCTCCCTCGGGATAGGAAGGAATAAAAATTATTTCTTTTACCATTTGGGCCGTGTGCACCCAGCACTCCCATTTTATTTGATTTATTGGCTTTTCTCCTTATTTTCTTTATTTTTTTTGCAGAGGGATCATTATTACAATGCCAATATCAGGAAAAGGTTTTCCCAGTTTTCACATGATGCCAATAAGGAGAAGAAAAGCAATGAGATGTGGAGAGCTTCAGGTCCTGCTGGTACCTGGTGGGGCGTTGGTGACAGTGAGGAAATAGAAGGAGAAAAAATCCTGAGTGAAACGATTGAAAATAAGATGGAAGGCCTGAAAACAGGAAGGAATGACTGAAAATAAAAAGGAATACCTGAGAATAGGAAGCACATCTCGCAAGGAAATAATCCCCACATGAGGCAAGAACTAGGAAACCCAAAGCTTTTACCTCTGGGGCTGTTGGATGTGGCTTTCCATGAGGAAACAGTGCAGTTGGGATGCAGCAAGGCCAGCTGCTGTGGGCTTTTAAATTGTATTTATTATTTATCATGGGCATTTATGGCTTTGTATTTATTGCTGTAAATAAAGGGGAGTTGATTTGACCTCTTGCCTCCACTTCACCCTCCAAAAACACAGGCAAGAGCAGCAGCACACCTGGGCCTTGCAGGATAAAGAGCATTCCTGGGCAAGAGAAGGTGGATTTTCTCCAAACCGCTGCATCAAGAAAGAAAGAAAGCCCAAATTTCTGGCACAAAATCACCCAGCGATGGGAGTGAGGGAATTTAACTCCCCCATTTCCATCCCGGGGGTTTAGGGCACCTTCTCCTTGCCAAAGCCACCTCCCACCATCGCAGCTTCCAGAATGGAATATTTCCCAGTTTTATTCTCCCAAATTGTTCTTCTGCCCCAGAGAGCTTCCCCCAGCAGCTCATGGTTGTTATCTCAATGAGACCCCGAGCTCCAATCCTTGGCATTTAGCAGGGAGGGAACGGCTGCTCCGAGGGTGCTTTGCTCCAGGAAATTATCTTTTTTCCCTAATTATTTCCATTTTGTTTGGCTCAGTGATGCTGGGATGCTCTTTGTGCCTCATCCAGAGGCCATCCAGGGAAATGGCTCTTTGAGCTCCACAAAAATGATGCCCTGGATGCCAATGGATGCAGCTCCACTTTATTTTTAAAGATATGATTATTTCCACACTCCCATGGTCATTGGAGAGCCCATGAGGATCAGGGACCTTCATGGAGGTTATAGATGGGAATGCTGCCCTGCTTTGCACCAAAACACTCCATTTTGACTGCAAAATGGGCAAAGTAAGCAAAGTTTTCCCTGTGGAGCATAATTGGGAGTTAGTTACCTTGGGAACGAGATTTATCTCTTCCCTCGTTCATACTTAATCCAGGGAGGGCACTTTTAATAACCAATTGATGGGAATTGCTGGGGATAAATTATGCATCCCAGCCCGGCAGTGAGTTATGGACTTCTCCCTCCTGCTCCAGCACATGAGGACCTGGCTCCGAGCTGCTCCCGTGCCCTTTGGAAGCAGAACATCCATTAAAGCTGGAATTTTTCCTTGCAGAAAGGGCCCTTTTGACTTTCCCAGCCCAAATCCCTGCCTCATTTGAAAGTAGCTGGGTCAGCGTTGGCTCCAAAGTGCAAACAGAGCCAGGAAAATGTGGAGAGGATGAGGAGGGGATGGAATATGATATTTATATTTAACATCTATAAAATATACATCATGCTCCTGCAATGAATACAGGGAGGGGTCCCACTGTCACTCCATAATCTCAGCAAAAAAACTTCCAACGTGGCTTGGAAATGACATTTTCTAAAATTCATCCCACTTAAAATATTAATCTCGCATGTTATTAATAACGTGGGGCAGAAATGTATATTTTAAGTGAAGGTTTTTATCATCTGGCTCTGGCTTTAATGCACGGTTTGTCCTTTTCCAGCAGACATTCATCCTCTGGACATCGCTGGGAGATGAAAACTTAAATCGGAGTCGCTCCTGAATTTTTCATCTGAGCCTGATTCTCTCTTTAATATCCTATTTTTATAAAATAATCATCGTCCAGCTCGCAGGGCTGGTAAAAACAAGCCTGATGTAGATGTGAAATGTGATCCAGTCTGTTCCCATCTTAATTTGCAGCTTGTTCCAGGTATCCATGTGCCACAGAGCCAGGGAAGTTTTCCTGGGTGTTCATCACCCTCCAGTGACTTGGAGGGAAACTCAGTCCTTGTTGGTGGCACCAGATTTGCATGAGATGGGACAAAATTACCCCAGTCTGAGGGTTTACATGAGTTTAGTTTGGGGGTCTGATTTTTTAGGTGTTTCCAGAATTATTCTCTGCTTCCAAACTCCCTTTTGCCAGCCTGTTTTTCCAGGGTTCGCTTCCTTCCCATGGTAGATACACTTTTTTAATCCCAACCAGACATGATTTTTGGGATGCTACTGAGTAGAGGAATACACCAGTTTGATGTTAATTCTTCAAGGAGATGCTTCTTTCCAGCATCCCTTGGATAAATCCAGGGCAGGACTGTGCAGCTGGGATCTCCCCAAGCTCTCCCCACTTTCCTGGGATGCTCAGAACCAATGGGACACTTCACAGCTGGAAATTCAGCTGGAGGATCTGGAGAGGGAAAGGTTAAACCAAGGAAATAAAAAATAACAGAGTGGCTTTTCCCTTGACTTCTCTACCTTGGCACAAGCCTATCCTGCAGTTCAGGAAGCATCTCCCATCTCCCCAAAATCCCGAGGGATGCTGCCAGCCTAGGCTGACATCACTTTTCCTCTCCCTCTTCCACTGAGCTCCCAAAGTCTCCCCCTCTGCCCCACACTCCACTGATTCCGGAGATCCCACACCCCGCTGAACTCGCTCCTGTGGATCCATCTGGGAGCACAGGGTGGGATCCTGCCATGCCAAGGAAACAACAATTTTTAATTAAATTCCAGCATCAGGGCTTTATCGCTGGCATCAGGCAGGCAGCGGCTGGCGCTGGAGGGCAAACAGCAACTCTGCCAAGGAAATCTTGATGGGATATGGGATGCTGGTGGGAAAATGCTTTCCCTGTACATCCCTGTGCCTCCTTCCCTCTGTCCCCACTGCCACACAGACAAGGGAAAGGGAATATTCACAGCAGGGAGAGTGGCAGCAGGAGCTGGCGCTGCCCCAGCGTGAGGAGCACCAGCTTTAATTAACTCCCAGCAAAATTGGCAGGGCCTTATCTGGAGCCTCCACCAGCACATTGCAGCCCCGGTCCTGCCCCAGCAGGAAAACTGGGGAAGGGAAAGGAAGGGAAGGGAGCAGGAGCTGGTGGTGGCATTGGGGACACAACTTGTCCCAGCTGGGCTCGCACCACTCAGTGCTCCACGCTCCAAAGCAGGAAGGCTCAGCTTTTATTTCCCCCTCCTTTAAAAAATATAAGAAAAGAAATCGCATCCAAGGCTGTTTCTTTTTTCTTTTTTCCCCTTCTCTTTTTTTTTCTTTTTTCCAGCTGCCCCAATTATCCCATTTGTTCAAAGCAAAATCTTGCAATTCGAGGCAGTTTATTTATTCTGCCCAAGCCGTGTTTACAGCGGCGCATCGGAGCACTGGGGGTGAGTTAAGCAGTGCTGGGGGTTGGGGAGGGGAAAAGGGGGAGGGAGAGCATCTTTTTGGGAAAAAAAAAATTAAAAGGAGGAAATTAGAAAGAGCCATTTTAAAGAGGCAGACATCAAAGGCATCATTTATATTTCAAATCGTGGGGAAATAACTTTCTAATGAGGAATCATAATGGGGAAAGTGAAGATTCTGGCGTTATTGCATCTCCAGCTTCAAAACCCTCCCATTGTTCTACTTGAGAGAGGAAAAATAAACCCTGAGCCAGTCAATTAGAGGGAAGAGGGGAAAAGTGGAATAAACTATTAAATTTTTAAAGGAGCAGCTCCATGGTGGGAAGGGCCTCCCTCAAAATTCAGGGTGTTGTGCTCCAAGCCTCCTGCTCCCCTCTGTTTTTTTAACCTGGGGGTTGTACTAAATTTACTTTAATTTGAGTAGATCCATCCCGTGCTGGTCCCATGGGATGCTCCAAGTATCTCCCACCACCCCCAAACCTGAACCACCCCTGTTTTAGGTCACAGTGATGGGGTTTATCCCAAGGATGTTGCCCTGTTTAAAACACCTCCTGCTATTCCAGGATTAATGACTTGCTGTCTGGGAAGGACGACAGAGCTGCCAACCAGTGTCACTCGTGTCCCATTCAGAGGAGTCAGCTCTGCTTATGATTAATTATTATTATTATTACAACCACTTGGGGAGCAGCAGGCGAAAAAAGGAAAAGAAAAGATCCGAGGGGTTTGTTTGGAAATTAAATGCCCAGTTTCCCCTGCGGAGCGTTTGGGAAGAAAGGGATCGTGGTATTTGCAACGCCCGAGGAAGCAGCTCTGGGAAGATAAGGGCTGCTTGGGAAGAAGGGGCTGTGGAGATGCCGAGCCCAGGGAGGTTTTATGGAGCTGCTCTTGGCAGGAGCAGCAGGTGACTCCTCTGGCTGCACGTGCTGAGACAATAAACACCCTTGGAGCTGGAAATGTCCCCCAAATCCATGGGAACATTGAGAATTGTGGCTAGCACAGGTCTTTCCCATGAGAATTCTTTTTGTGTTTTATAAACAAAGATAAAGTTTGGATGTTATTAAAAACAGTGTCTCAAGATTTGGATAGTGCAGGCCTGGCCAATCAAGCCTAGGGGGAGGTTTCTGACTGACCAATCTGGGTGACCTTTGA
Organism: Lichenostomus cassidix; assembly: GCF_008360975.1. Lineage (NCBI taxonomy): Eukaryota > Metazoa > Chordata > Aves > Passeriformes > Meliphagidae > Lichenostomus > Lichenostomus cassidix. The sequence continues at coordinate 1,009,108 of NC_139504.1, read as the reverse complement.
AAACTCTATATATATGTTGGATTCAAACAATGAAGTACTTTTTTCTATGCCACACTGAGAATTGGTGCTTTCCTTCTCTGCTAGCGGCTCAACAGCGACAGGGAATCAAGGCCCATCCTGCTGATCTGGAGCCGGCTGAGTTCTGCCCATTCCTTTGGCCCTTGGATCAGCACCACAGTGCACCCAATGGGGGCTGCCAAGGACCCAGTCTAGCACTGGGATGGAGCAGAGAATGGACAAATCTCACTTCATCCTCGGTCTCCTGCTTAAGGGATTTGGGAACACAGCCTCAATTTTGTCTAATTCCTCTTGTTCTTTTTAATTGGGCTCATGCATCTAAACCCCTTCGGCAAATCTCCGCTTTAATCTCCCCACGCCCTGGTTCATCATCTGTTCAATTATTAACATCTCTAATTACTATTAACCACGGCTCTCCTCCCAACTTGCCAGCTGGCTGCATGGCTCCCCGGATGGCAGAGGGGGATTTCAAAGAGCCCAGTGTTGTTTTGTGGAGCACCCAGGGATTTCTGTGTCCTTTGGGAGCTGCAAGACCCCAGGATGGAGCTCAGGGTGGCTTCATCCCCTCCAGGGATAAAGTGCTTTAAAGAGTGGGATGAGAAGAGTTTAAAGAGCTGAAAGGGGTGATAAAGCCAGATGGACAATTACCAAGTGCCCAAAAGGGGAGGGATGCAGCTCCTGGAATCACCTCCTGGATGCTCAGCTGCATCCAAAGCCACGCTGAGTTTGCCGTGGGAGATTCTCTTCCCGTGCCTCAGTTTTCCCTGCAAAAAGTGGAGCTCGTTGTTCTCACCTGCAAACCCAGCTCTGAAATGAAACCCCTAATAGGGACAAAAGGAAGGAAAGCTTTCCTGAGAATCTTCTCCTTCATTTAGGATTCCCCTTCAATTCTGATTCTTAGACAGGAGAGGGAGATTTCAAAGAGCCCAGTGTCTTTTTGTAGAGCATCCAGGATTTCTGTATCCTTTGGGAGCTGCCAGACCCAGGGATGAGGCTCAGAGCAGCTCCAGCCCATCCAAAGGCATGTGCTGCCATGGAAAGTGGTTTAGAGAGCTGAAAGGGATTATAAAACCCCTAAACTGGGCGAGATGAGCTTTGTGAAGCACCTCCTGGAGGCTCAGCCACATCCAGAGGAGGGTTAGGATGGATTTTAGGAAAAGGTTTTTTACCCAGAGGGTGCTGGGCACCGCCCAGGCTCCCCAGGGAATGGGCACAGCCTGAGGCTGCCAGAGCTCCAGGAGTGTTTGGACAGCACTGCCAGGGATGCCCAGGGTGGGATTGTTGGGGTGTCTGTGCAGGGCCAGGGGCTGGACTGGATGATCCTGGTGGGTCCCTCCCAGCTCAGGATATTCCACCCTTGCCATGGGATGTTTCCTTCCTGCGCCCCATTCCCCCACCAAAAATTAGGAAATCATGATACTGAACCTTCAACCCCCACCTGAGAAATAAAGCTCTGTAAGAAAAACCAATTGAAACAAAACTTTCCTCTGGATCTTCCCTCCACTTCAGCTTCCAGCTGGTCCTGATGCCAGACCAGCCTTTGGATTTGAGCACTTTGATTTCTCCATCAGCACTACAAACTCAGGTGGAAAACTTGCTCCTGTCTTGTCCTCACCAGCCTGTCCCAGACAGTGTGTCAGGAAGGAGCAAGGGGATCTGTTTTCCCCTGTATCCCACAGCCCAGGAATGTTTGTTATGCAGAATTGCTCGTGCTGCTCTCCTGGGAACAACACTGGGTCGGGAGATAAATCCTTCCCTCGGCTGCTCCATGCCAGCTCTGTGCCAGAGCAGAGTGTTGGGATTCTGCCTCAGCACTGGCTGATTTATGTCACCAAGCAACACAGCGGGAGCTGCAATTTTTACAATCAAATGCACAATTGACGCTGCATTTCTGGGTGAATATTTGAGCAGCCGAGCTGGAAATTGTCAGTCGCCCAGAAGTTTGGGACAGTTGGCACCACAGTCTCTGGAATTGGGAAATATTTAAAATCAATGTGATGCTGCACAGAGGCTTCTCCTTTCCCTGGATTTTCCACCCTAAATTCTCTCTCTGACTCTGCTTCCCTGCCTTAGTTTCCCCCTTGCATCCCTGCTGTCCACTTGTAGGGATGGGCTGGGACAAGAGCTGCCAGCATCTCCGTGGGCTCAGGCTTTTCCCTCCCAGCCATCCAACAGATCAACACTTCCCGGGAATTGCAGCAATGAATTTTTCATAGGAGCAAGGGAATTTGAGCCCCGGTTTGGTTGTTTTATTAAACACACAACAGGGATCCTTCAGGGGAGACATGGCTGGCGATTCCAGCGCCGTGGTTGGCGTGGTGGATAACACAGCTGTACAGATGTTAATCCATCGTTTGCTGCAGAGCTTCGCCCCGGGGACAGCACACTCAGAAAAGAGGGAATTTCTTCTGGTTCAAGACCTCGGGAGAGGCCCATTCTGCTGGAAAGGGGAGAAGAGTTGGGATAACTCAATCAAGCATCGTGTGTTTGAACCCAAAGGTGTGAGGAGCCTTTAGACCTGGAGCTGAAAGGAAAAGGGGAATGAGTGAATCTGCTTGTATCCCAGCTTTCTTCCCAAAGGGATAGGCAGCAACTTGGGCTCAAGCACAGGCTGCCATTCCATGTGAATTGTTGGTAATTTCTCTAATTTCCCCTTGCAAAAATTCCATTTTAATTGGACGGGAGGATTATAGAGGTGGCAGATGAGAAAGTGCAATCTTGGTCACTAATTAAAATTAAACTTCTCTAGAAAACCTTGGCCTCCATGTGAATTCAAATGGTTACACTGTGATCAGTGCAAATATTCCCTAATATTCCCATTGGTCTGCAGGGTAAGGGGCTGCCATGGCCAAAAAAAGGTGGTTTTAGACAAAATGAGGTATAATCTTGTTCACAGCATCCAGAAACAAAAAAAAAAAAAACCCAAAAAAAACAAACAAACAAACAAAAAAAATCCTTCTCTCCAGAACAAAATATGAGGCTGAAACCTGCCCAGAGCCACAACACTTATGGGAAGGAGGAGGAAACCTGGATTTGGTGCTATGGATATATTTTGGAGAGAGCTGGAGCTGTAAAAGCTGGTATATAAACACTTAGAGCATCACTGCAGGATGATCCCAAATCCCTGCATCCCTGAAAAGGCAATGATGGTCAAAGAGGCAGGAGGAGAGAATACCATCCCATGGAAGCAAGAGGAATGAAGAAGAAGGAGCCACCCCAAAATCCTGCAACAATGCCAGGGATTTCTGGAGATAAAACTAAAGCCCTGCTTTTCCAGCTGGGAACATATCATGGTTCATATATTCTTCTCTGGATGCACAAAGGGGCTCCTGGCTGACTCCCTCTGGATGCACAGCTCCACTCAGCAGCACTTTCCGGGATTCCAGGATGTGCATAATAACAATCCATGGCCACTTTCCCTTTCACTCCCGTGAAAAGTTCAGCCCAGTGTTTCTCATGGCTCATTTCCAGCTCTCCACTTTTCCCTTTAATCAACTTCAGGTGGGAAAAGCCCCGAGCTGAGGCACTGCCGGTTTTCAGGGTCAAAGAAATGTGAAAATTGGTGGGGTTTGCCTTAAATCCCTTGATCCAGGAGTCACTCAGGAGTCCCAGCTTTTATTAAAAAGCAGAGTCGGTGGCTTAGGTGGGAATAATCTTGGAAAGAGGAACTGCAAAGGGGTCAGGGAGAGGGTGGGGAATAAAAACCATCCTCCAAAGGGGGTAGAGGACTTCTTAAAACAGCTCTATGGACTTCTTAAAACAGCTTCATGGACTTAAAACAGCTCCATGGATCACACCTGACATCTCCCAGACAACTTGAGCCATTGTTTGTGCCACCAAAAATAGAAATGTGTAGGGAAGAGCCAGACTGCTCCTGGAATAACTCTGACATGCCCCATTTGTAGTGGGTTTTTAAGTTTAGTGGGTTTTTATTCTCCTTTTGGCAGAATTTAGAAGACTTGCAGACCTCCTGGAATATAAATATCCCTAGGGAATTGCATTTTTTCCCAGGCTGCTCCAGGGGTGGCTGCTCCTTACACTGATTTTTGCTCCCTTAGACGTGCAACATCCATGGGCTGCCCTTCTCCATCCTCATCCCAGGGATGTCAGCTCCACTGACAGCTGTCAGTCTTGTCCAGCTCCCAAGGAAAGCTCCTGGAGAACTGACTTTCTGGGTATTTATGGAATTCCTGGGAGCTCAAATGCCCATTGCCATCATCCATCCCAGGAGCTGCGAGCAATTTATTTCTCATTATGGATCTGCTGGAGTCTGAAGGAATCAACAGGGCCTGTTTTCCATGCCAGGTGCTGACGTGGCAAACTGGGGAGTAATGGGACTATTTTGGGATGTAGTTCTGGTAAATGTTGCCGATGCCATTGCCCATTCCCATCCCAGACAGGCTTCTCTACTGGATGTCCCACACGCAGATCCTGGCTGATAGAAATTCTTCTATTTATTTTATTTTATTTTATTTTATTTTATTTTATTTTATTTTATTTTATTTTATTTTATTTTATTTTATTTTATCCCATATGGATTTTTTTAATTATTCCTGGGTTTTAATCTCCCTGAGCCTGTTGGCTGCATGGGAGGGATCCTGTGGGATCTGGATGCTGCAGAAGCAAAGCCCCACCATCCTCCTCCCTGACTCAGCATCTTCACCATGTGCTGTTTGAGACACAACAGCTCCTGGGTGTCACCAAAAGGGAAGAAATTCCCTTCCCGTTGTCCCACTCACAGGGATACACATTTGGTGGGGAAACATCACCTTAATCAGCAGATTTGGGATCCCAAATTATTACCATCCCTGGAAATATATAAAGAATAAACATAAATAAAGAAGGAATTTATTTTATTCTTTGAGGCATGGAGAGCTTTGGAATAAAGCTGGTGTTGGTGGAGAAAATGCTGGAAATTCAATTATTTGGTGGGGAGTGATCTGTCCAGAGGGACTTGGTTGTACCTCCTGGAGGAGATGGACACATTCCATGCCATTTTAGGAATGAGTGGTTCAATTAAAGTGGACAACACCCATATCCAGCCCCGATGGAAAGGCTCATCCCTCACCATCATACCCTGTGAAGGGCACCATCCCTTCTCCATCCTCTCACCAGGATTGTGTCACCATCTCCTCGGGCATCTCCCAGTACAACAATGGTTGTGTGGAGTTTTTATGGCTCCAGGGTGGGAAAAAAAAAAGGCTGAAGCAAAGATATTTCACACAAAGCTTTTGTGAGCTTCATATGCTCCCTGCTCACAGCCACCTGCTTCCAGATGGCCAGGACACATTCCCATCTGGGACAGGAAACTGCCTGGTTTTCGGATTTCTTCCTCAACACACAGGTTGGGGATGAGGTTGGATCCCACCCTCTGCTCTAGAGGGTGAAACCAAAGTGTGCAAATACTGACAGAAGGATTTAATCCCCCGGGGAGTGGTCACAGCCCCAAGCCTGACAGAATTCCAGAGATTTGGGTAATGTGGTGATTCCTGCGCAGGACTGGGAGCTGGATTTGATGATCCTGGTGGGTCCCATCCAACCTAGGATATTCTGTGATTCTGGAATGTCTCCTGTGCCCTGAGAAGCTGGAGAAAAGGAGATTTTGGGGCTTTGCCTGGAGAGCCGCAGCAAACCTGTCTGTTATCCCTGTCTGTTATCCCTGTCTGTTATCCCTGTCTGTTATCCCTGTCTGTTATCCCTATCTGTTATCCCTGTGATCCAGAGCAGAGTCTTTAATAACTGGAGAGGACAAAGAGCCGTGCTTGTTGTCAGAGATGTGCGGAGAAAGGCTGGGGCTGCATCAATTAAGATAAGAGCTCTGTCTGAGGCAGCTCACGAAACCAAGGAAATGCCTTTAACCTCTCATTTCCTCGCTTTGGAGGCTCCAATCTGAGCTGAGGTGTCTCACCAGCCGGGACACTCCCTGGATTGTGGCTGCTAATGAATTACCAGCTTTATTTGTTAATTTATTTACCCAGTTTTCCTTCCTGGGCATCAGTAGGCCCTGGGAGCTGCGAAGATGTGAGATGAAATCCCTGCTGGATGCTTTCATGGCATTGTTTGGTGACACAAGTGTGGTTTGTCACAAGTGTCCCTCCAACACCTGGCTTCCCCCCATTTTGGAGCAGCATCCCATTGGGATGGAGCTCTGGAATGCAATTCCTTGTGGATTTGGTGGTGGAGACTTGCCTGGCTCAGTTGCTCAGGGCCACTGTGGTGTGACAGATCCTTGTCCTCCATCTGGGGACAATACAAGCTGTTGATTTAATTCTGTTTTAATAAAAACATCTTGTTTAACACACAAACCACACCTGCCTGCGTGGTTTTGTCCCCAGTGGGGCTGGAAGCTCTGCCAGGAGCTCAGCATTTAAAATCAAATCAGAAACGACCCTCAGTCCCAACTGAAGCCCCAGACCCTCCTGACACAGCTCTGGTCTGTGATCAGCGAGGAAAAGGAATTGTCCATCTGTTAAGAGCTTCTCTGTCCAGGAGTCCTGAGCTCAGAGCGATGCCAGGAATTTCAATTATTCCTGCAATTCTTACTGAGGACAAACCAGCTCAGCCATGCAGTGTGGCCATGCTCCACAGCCTGGATTTTAATTGGGAGAAGGCAGGTGTGGGGCTGTCGGGCATGTCTGGGAGCACACCAGGGTGCTCAGGAGTCCAGCGCTGTGACAGCTCCATCCTGGAGCAGGCTCAAGGATTTCAGCTCCTTCTGGCCCAGTGCTGCTGTAAAATTTCCCTGGTGTTCAAAGCCTGACCCAGAACAAGCAGAGAAAGTTTAATACATAATTGAAATAAAATTTCTATTTCCTCTTTGGATTATCTTACAAAATTTTAATTTCACAGAAAAGTCATTACTTCATTTGTTTTGCTAATCCTTCGGATCTGCTCCATACGGAGGATGATCTGGAGCATTATTAGAGTCCCTAATAAGATCTCATTTCCTCCTCAAGGCCACTTGGTAAAGTCTGAGCAAACAACGTGGAGCTGCTTCTTCAGCCGTGCTTTGGTTGCACTGGGCTGGAATCAGAGGCATCCCAGATTTTCCTGCTCCTCACCCAAGCAGGTTTGTTGTGGTGCAGCCCTGGGCTGGGACAGCTGCCGGGTGTTTGGGCAGTCACTGAGCCAGGAATCCCCAAAATGCTGCCGTGAAAAGCAGCTGTGCCTGGCAAGGAGCCGATTCCCAAGAGAAGCAGCAATAGGAAAATGCTTTGGAGTAGGAAAAGTGTGTCTTTTTCCTATAGGAAAGGAAAGGAGGAGAATGGGGGAAGCTGAAACAAGGCCGTAAAGGAGATGGTTGGATGGAGCCTTTCAGAGATGACAATCCCTCCATCCCAGAAGTGAGTAAAATTCCCAGGCTTGGCTGTGTCCTGCACCTCCCTCCATCTCCCAAACACGCAGGAGCAGCAAATTCTGTCCTTATTCCAGGGAGAGATGGGAAAGTGCTCCCAGTTGGTGCCCCTGGGATCTCCATCAGGGTGGTAAGGGCAGAGGGCAGCTGTCCATCCCCCAGCATCCTCCTACTCCTCCCTTTCTCCTCCCAGGAAGCCCAACTTTGAATGCAGGCAGAGGGCAGCCAGGAGCAACGGGAAAGATGGAGATCCTGGAAAGGCTGGAGCTTCTTTGCTATGAAGCCAGGCTAGGAGAGCTGGGGGTGTTCATCTGGAGAGGAGGAGGATCCAGGGAGAGCTCAGAAACTCTTCCAGTGGCTAAAGGGGCTCCAGGAGAGCTGGAGAGGAACTGGGGACAAGGGATGGAGGGACAGGACACATAGAATGGCTTTCCATGGACAGAGGGCAGGGATGGATGGGATATTGGGAAGGAATTGTTCCTTGTGAGGGTGGAGAGGCCCTGGCACAGGGTGCCCAGAGAAGCTGTGGCTGCCCCTGGATCCCTGGAAGTGTCCAAGGCCAGGCTGGACAAGACTTGGAGCAGCCTGGGGTAGTGGGAGATGTCCCTGCCATGGCAGAGGGTGGAACTGGATGGATTTTAAGATTCCTTCCAATGCAAACCCTTCTGGAATTCTGTGTTTCCATGATTCCCAGTCCAATAAGGGAGGAGAAATCCCAGGTGGAGCTCGTGGGGGATCAGTTTCTGCCCGGGGTCTGTGGGGTTCTGTGGGATCACGGCTCCCACTAGTGGCTTCTCCCAAACACAATTTCCTGCCGAATACCTGGAATTCTGCATCCTGGAATCTCGGGGATCACGGGTCTGCCTTCCTCTGCCCCGGGGTGCTGCACAGAGCAGGAACAGAGGAATCCCATCCCACCACACCTTAGCTTTTCAAAGTGCTCCCCAAAAAGGCACTTTAATGTCCTGTGCTCCACCCAAGAGATCTCCCAGGACAAGATCTGACCCTTGCCTTGCTGAGATGACCCTGGGGAAGAGGGCCCTGCCCGTCAAAGAGCAGGTTAAAGGATGTCCTGGGAATGCTGGGTTTGCAGATCCTCTGGAATATCAACCCAGTGTTTGCTGAGTTACTCTCACAGCTGGGTCTGTTTCCAAAGGTGTTAATAAAATACACAAAACACACTGTGAGGGAGACCTGGGGAGCTTGGAGTGCCTCTGAAAGGTTAAACTGGCAGCTGGTTCTAAGAGAAACCAGCAGAAAATTCACAGCATTTCATTGATCAGCAGCAAAATAGTTGCTCCTACTTTGTACAGTACCTCTTGCATCGTTTAGCCTCCAAAATCCCCCCAAATCCATCACTTCTTAGGTAATTACTGCTCCATTACACTGAGTTTACTGTGATATATTTGCAATCATGGAATGAATTATCCCTTATGAGGGGGAAAAAAACCTGTAAGTTTGGGGGAGTGGGGAGAGAAGGGAATAAATAGCAGAAAATAAAATCAATTCATGCCTCCATTAACACCTAACCACAAAGCTCCTCACCACAGTCCATCCCTGTACCTACAGCTCCTGGGCAGCCAGCAAAGAGCCAAAAAACAATTACAGAACAGAATTAAAATCACCTTTTTAAGTGAAAGTTCTCGAGACGCCTCCCTGCGAAGATTTAATCAGGCGGGTATTGAGTGCCAATGCAATAATTGATTATTAAATCACTATAAATACACATCTGTACAAGGCTCCAGTCCAATTTCCCCTCTGCAATAAATATTTCTCAGGGTGTTTATTTAATCCACGCCTGCCCACGTGAATTTCAGTGATGGATCTTCGGCTGCCTGGATGCAAAACAGAGGCTCGGCAACACTGCCATCCATCAGCCTCTAAGTTGCTGTTAATAACATTCCCTAGGGGGAAATTCCAGGCAAACAGTTATGAATTTAGTGATAGGGAGCCTCAATCTTCTATTTAAGGAGAAGAGGTGACGAGGAGTGCAAGAAGGCACCAAGCCGGGCAAGGATGGAGGGAAAATTTCTCGATGTATTTGGGGTTGAAATACATCCTGAAATTGCATTTTGTGTGTTTTCCCTTGCTTTTTAGGGCAATCAGTCACAAACCTGTGCTTCCTCTTGCCTTGCATCTCACTGGAGAGAGGATGTGGGGAGACAAGGGCAGCTCATGAGCAAAGAATTTCCAAATAGCTCTAATTGGTTCAGCCAAGTCTCAAAAGTACAGAAATTACCAGGAAAAATGAGCATCCAGCAGGGGGAAAAAGCTTAAAGGGTGACAGGGGTAATAAAAAATGTAAATAATCAAAAAATCCCTTTCCCCTTTGAAATCTCAGGAGTTTTATTCCCAGAGGTGCTGGGCTATGGCTTGGAAACACTTTTTTCATGGATCTTGGCTTTCCAAACGGGTTAAAAATATCCTGGTTTTGCCATGAGGACAAAGGGGGGGATTTGCACAGCCAGGGGGACTGATGGACAAAAGCTCTGGAGATCCTTCCGTCCTCCCATCCTTCCTCCCATCCTTCCATCTTTCCATCCTTCCACCCTTCCACCCTTCCATCCCCATGTTCCTGTCTAGGATTTAATGCTATTCTCTTCCTCCTTTAGCGGAGATCAAAATTTAACGAGGACAAAATCAGCCCTGAATGAGGAGATTTTCGACGCTTTTTGAAGGTCTAATGAGAACAGGGAACAATGCATAATTAAAGACATGGAGAATCCACGGCAAATCCCGAGGAAGAGGAGGGAGGAGCTCTGCCCCAGCCACGCCTGAGGCCACACCCTGCCCATGCCACACCCCACATTCACCTGTCCTAAAAATGACCCATTTTAAAAAGTTTCTTTAAAGAGCCCTAAAATCTGCATTTCCCAAGAGGGAAACTGAGGCACAGGTGTTCCGGGATCACTGATGTCCATCAGAACCCTGGAATGTCCTGGAGTTGAAGGGAAGCAGGGAAATATCCCTGTTGTGCTTAGGGTTGAAATGCATCATGAAAAAAACATTTTCCTTTGATTTTCCAGGTCTTCCAAACTTTACCAATGAGTTGGCCAAGTTGGGTTGACCAACAACTCCAGAAGAACAATCCCCAGCACTATAAGGATGCAGCCTGGGGGATATTTCAGGATATTTCACCTTCTTTTCCCTTTCTTTATCAATATCTGCTGATAGGAAGCTGCAAATGTTATCATGGAAGATCCCCAGCATCCCATGATTTCGGAGCGATAACTCCAAAGGGAAAATGGGATGTTTTATTCAGATTTTTTTTTCTTTTAGAAGTATTTCTCGGGATTATCTCACCTCCATCCCAGCTGCACCCACGCACGGATAAATCACAGCTCCAGTGTCACTTTTTGAAAGGATAAATGTTTCCGCTCCCGGGATATTTATTCCTTTTTGCTCTCGTTTGACAGACAAATCACATCATCCCAGGATTTCCCTGGCAAACTTTGGAGCAGCCAACATGCCCCTAGGGATTTATTTCACTATCAAACTGTCTTGTTTTGGAGGGGGGTGTGGAATTTTGGGCCAACCTGATGGGCTTTGTGAACAAGCTGAGGTTCGTTAGAGGGATTTACATTCCCTGGAATGACTGATTTTAGTTACATGTTCCACAAAGACAGGGATGGAGCTGGGATGGGAGAGATCTCCTGACTTCAGTTTTCCAGGGAAAAATGAAGGTTGAGATGACTGTCAACCTCAGATGTCCTTTGAAGTGCAGTGTCATCAATATCTACAACTTCCTCCTTAGGGAATTGGAGGGACAGCTCTGATCTCTGCTCCCTGTGACAGTGACAGGACCTGAGGGAATGGGTGGAGCTGTGCCAGGGAGGGTTAGGATGGATTTGGGGAAAAGGTTCTTCTCCCAGAGGGTGCTGGCACTGCTCAGGCTCCCCAGGGAATGGGCACAGCCTGAGGCTGCCAGAGCTCCAGGAGTGATTGGACAATGCTCTCAGGGATGCACAGGGTGAAATGGTTGGGTGCCTGTGCTGGGCCAGGAGTTGCATCCTTGTGGATCTCTTCCAACTCAGGATATTCCATGATTCTGTGACTTCCAAGAAGAGGACCCCACTATATCTGCAGCTGCAAAAAGCCCATTTTCCCTCTGAAAACCCCAAATTAGGGATTGTCTTGTGAAAAAGCCTGTGCAAAATGAAGGATTTATGGAACAGCACATAAAATCCTGACATGCCAGGCTGCTCCTCTGTGTCTGCACATCCCTGTTTTCCCCTAAACACAAAGGAGATTTTTGGAGCCAACACCATTTGCTGTAAGAGCAGGGTGGTAGAAAAGCAGAATCCCCAAATGGCTCAGAGATGTTTTACAGACCTTAATAACTGCAGTCTCACAACAACTCGGCAAGAAATAGGGACTGTAATTGTCCCCATTTGCAGGAAGAAGAAAAATAGATATACACGAATTAAATGAGGGGCTGAGTAAAGTCTTATCAGGAGCTGGGGGAGCTCTCCATTACCTGATGTCTTAAAATCAGCGCTGGATCTCTTTATATCAATCATACTCTGCCTCTGCCAGGAAGAAGAAGTGGCTGGGTTAAAAAAAGGCTCTTTGCCTTTCTCTCTCCTTTGCTTTCTTCAGGAATGTGTTTTTCCACTGAAAAATGAAGAAAGTTCACTTTTCTTCAGGCAGCTCCAGCCAGACTTTATGAGATTTGTCCTGATTTTCTCAAGGACATTCCCAAGGAAGAAGAAATGGGCCAGAATTGCAGGCACCAGGCTCCAAACCCTCCAAACATCCTGGGATGTTGCAAGCAGCTTTGGCTTGATGGAAAAGCAATCAGAACTTTGGGCATGATGCTTTCTCCAAATGTTTTGGGATGGGGGCCGATTTGTCCTGATTTCCCCAATGTGCCTCCTTCCCACATGTCCTGAGCATCTCTGAGCACTGATACGAATCCAAAAGATAAGGAGAAAAGGAATTTGGGGATTTAGTGGTGTAAGCATGCAGGACACCTTCCACTATCCCAGGTTGCTCCAAGCCCTGTCCAGCCTGGCCTTGGACACTTCCAGGGATCCAGGGGCAGCCACAGCTTCTCTGGGCATGTGAAACATGAGGCAAACCAGCCGTTCCTTTCCCAAATTGTTGAACATGGAGCAGGGAAGCTGAGAGAAATTAGAGCCTGGCACAAAAATCCCTGCATTGATTCCGTATTCAGCCAGCTCTGCCAAGGGTTTCTGTTTGCAAATTGCCTGCAAACAGATTGGAGAAGTCCCCGCCATATTCCTTGTTTGAAAATTTTTGCAAATTTCTTCACGGTCTGAGGATCAGTTGGAGTCCAAAATGTGATTATGGAATCGACAATTCCCAGTCGCACAACTGCCGCTGACCGAGCTGTGGCCTTTTGATGTTTCTGCACCATAAATACACAAGAAAAGAGTCGGAAAGGCAGTTTTAAAGCTGGAAAGAAACAAAGTCATCCAGCTGGACTTCCAAAAGCTCTGTTGAGTGTTGTTTGAACCACCCAAAAAAGCAGCTTTTGGGAACAGTCAGTGCCTGGATTCAGCACCCTGAAGTTGTGAAGACTTCACCGCCTCCTGCAGTTAGCTGAGCTGGGGTTTAATTCCCCTCCTGTTTAATTTATATCTGAATATTTCTAATTTACATGCAGCTCTTGTCACGCCTTTGCTGAAGATTTCTTGGCTCTCAGAGCTTCTCCCAGCTCAGCTGCTGATGGACCAAAAATGATCCTCCATTCCATGTGCTGCAATTGGATTTTCCAAAGCCAGGACCCTTCATTTGCAGTCTTGGGTTCTAAACCAAGCCCAGCTTGGATTCAAAGCAAGGGGCTACCTCTGATAAAACTCAACTGGCCCACCACGAACTGGGAATTTTGCTATCAAGGAGAGGTTTTGAAACATGGAGGTGGTTCTGAAACAGGGAAGATCTGAAGGAAAAGTTTGTTTTCTGGGAGAATTCACGTCAGCGGAGCTCGGCTGGCTCTGTTCAAGGTGAGTGAGCATAAAAGGGTCAAGCTGCAGCTGTCTTCGGAATTAGAATAAATTATCCTCTTTCAGATGCCTCCTTAATGGCTCTGCTCTGCCGGATCCCACTCTGGCCACACGCAGCTTGGAGGTGAGCTGAGACTGCTCCTAATGATCAGCTCATTACATCCATGAATTATGCACACAGCCAGCTTATGCAAAACAAGCCTGGTATTATTATTAAACTCCTGACACCAGCACAGCAGCTGGAGGCTCCCTGGCTGTCATCCTTGACTCCTGCTGAACATGCTGGCCAATATTGCCTCCATGTGACTCCGTGCTCTCCCATCTGTCTGCACAGCCCCACTCTTTGGTTTTTTCCTGTCTCAGGATTGTTCAGTCTCTCACAGGAGATTGGCATGTCCCATGCTGAGGCCACAAATAGGGGAAAAAATACACTAAAACTTCAGGTAGGCTTTGAGTTTAAGGAATTAAAGATACTTGCTAAGCTCATGGGGGAAAGTGCTGGGCATGGCACAAACTGGGATATCTGGTCCTTACAGCCATGCATTTCCAGTCCAAACTCTCCTGTGTGCCTGCTGCCTTATCTCTTCTAGCCTTTTTGCCTTTCTGGGAGACACTGCCTGCTCTCCAAGCTCAGATCCTGCCTGTGCCATGCTCTTCCAGCTCTTTACAGGAGGCCTGGATCTTGCAGGGACTTCTACATGCTGCTGGTGTCCAAATATTATTAAATATGAACATTCAAGGAAATTTGCTTTCCACTGTTTCCTTGGCTCTGCTCAGTGCAGACTCAGTGTTTAAATGGCATTGGAGAGTGTGGATGAGAGGGAGAGAGGAAAAGAAGGGGGAGGAAGGGAAAGAACACATCTGGTGCTTTGAGGAACTTGGTTTGAAGCTTGGAGCTTCTTCCTCTCAACTTCTCCCAGGGTTGTGCACGAAGAGGAACCTCTGGATTGACCACACAGAAGGGACCTCTGACACTTTGGGAACTATGTGTTTCATTTATCTGTCACCTTTGTTTACTCTCATTTGTATACTTAACTAATTTGACTTGACACAATAAGGGCATGACCATGAGAAGCAAAAGACATTGCTTAAATATTTCATAAAATGTTTTAAAAAAAGAGGCATGAGAGAATAAAGTCCCGGCTCCTCAGTCCTGCTGGTTTTTATTAGGAAGAAAGGAGTTTGGGGGGAAATCGCCATCATTACCTCAGATTCTGCATGAATGCCTAATAAAACTCCTAAGGATATGTGAAATACCCGTGTGTTCACTAATGGGAATTGATTCAGCATTTGATCCATTTTTAAGCAGATTTAATGACGTTTCCTTGTCTGTATCTCCCCGTGGTTCATTATTCCATTAAGTGCCATTTAGGCTGGGTGATGTGTGTAGAAGGGAACAGCTTGCGATGGCTTTTGTTTAACAAAGCCCTCCCCAGCGCTCCCACGGGCTCCCAACAAGTGACAGGTCCCATCCCAGCACGGTGGCCTCCACTGGAGTCACATGAAAGATACATGGGATCAGCTGGGAGTCAACTGGTTTTGGCAGCTGTGCTCCTCGCTGATGGATTTGGGGCGGGATTAACAATTTAAACCCAGCCTTGTGTTAACATCAAACTCTCTCATTAGCAGTGCATGCTCCTTGAACAGATGCAGAAAAAGTACCTCGGAATAATACAGCAATCTGGATTGGACGATTTCCTGTGGGATTTGGGGTGTTCTCCTGTTTCACTCCTTGGGGTGCTTTGCAATGTGCTGTGAGCTCTACAATGACTGCTGGTCATCTCCCGGGGCTTGGCCTTGGCCAAGAGCTGTGGAAGGAACCACTGGGATGGCTCCAGCCTCACGCCATTCTCCAACTGATCAAGCTTAGTCTGCCAAGGAGTTCAGCTGGTTCTGAACCAAACTGCTTTGCCTTTTAGGCCCTTTCCTTTGTCTCCCAGCCTAAATTTAGCTGCTGTACAACTGTGGCCTTTAACTTCAGCTATTATTTGCTCCCTTTGTTTCTCTTCCCTGATGTATTTCTAGAGAGCAGCCAGGTGCCCTCTCGCTCTTTGCCTGGGAAGGCTGGAGGAGCCCAGCTCTGCTCCTTCCCTCTCCTGGCATTGCCCTCCCTTTCCAAGGACAGGGAGGTTGCTCCTTGTGGCAGCTGTTCCAGGGCCACCTCAGCCTTTTCCAGCAGTGGATATTAAGTGTCCTGTGGATGTCAGCACAGTCTCACCTGGGGCTGGCACACCAGCAGGAATCCCTCTTCATCCCGGCTGGAAATCACTCCTTCCCCATGTTCCTGAAGGAAAATCCTTCAAGCACTTGAGGGCAGCAGGTGGATTTTATTTTCCTGCCATAACACACTGCAAGAAGGACATTGAGGGGTTGGAGTGTGTCCAGGGAAGGAAATTGAGCTGGGAAGGGTCTGGAGCACCTGGAGTTGCTGAGGGAGCTGGGAAAGGAGCTCAGCCTGGAGAAAAGGAGGCTCAGGGGGACCTTGTGGCTCTGCACAACTGCTGACAAGAGGGGACAGCTGGGGGCTCAGGCTGTGCTCTCAGGGAGCAGGGACAGGACAAGAGGAAACAGCCCCAAGTGGTGCCAGGGGAGATTTGGTGGGATGTTAGGGAAAATTTCTTCATGGAAAGGGTTGTCCAGCACTGGCACAGCTGCCCAGGGCAGTGGGGGAGTTCCCATCTCTGGAAGGATTTAAAAGCCATGTGGATGTGGCACTTGGGGACATGGGTTAGTGGTGGACTTGACAATTTTAGGTCAATGATCTTAGAGGGTTTTTCCTAGATGACTCGATGACATAATTTCAACTCTCCCATGGGGTGCTGGCCGCCCAGCCAGCTCCACACCTCAGCTGGCACTTGGGATGAGCAGATCCCAGAGCCCAAACTGTCCCACCCATTCCAGCTTCTCTGTCCAGGCCTGATCTGCCCCCTTCCCCTCCCTACACTACCTGCCCAAGCACAGACCCTGCACAAACCTGCCCAGAAAGCTGCTCCTGGGGCAGCTGGTTCCCACTGGTGCTGGAATAAAGGAGAAGGGATGGTTGTGCATCTGCTCCGAGTTCAGCAGGATTCAGGCCATTTAAATGTGGAGTTAATTGGAAATGCTCAATAACTGGAGCCAGGGGGGTGCTGGAAAACCTGCCATGGAAATGCTTGAGGTGACTCGACTCAGCCTTGTGTCCCACGGCAGAGCCATTGTGGTTTAAGGACAGCGTTAATGCCACCATCACCCACTCAGTGCCACTTAAAGCTATATTTAAAGGCACTGTGGAGATTCCTGACTTGATTTTATGCTACAGCCAGTGGCACACATCTTCAGCCTGAGCTCACCCCAACCAGAAATGCACTGACACATCCCCACGCAGGCAGGGCTTGCTTTGCGTGGTGTGGAATAAGAGAAAAAAAAAAATCAATATAATGTAAAATAAAGGCATTTCCAAAAATAAACCGAGCCATGATTCACTTTAGTTTCGAGCCTTTGCCCACAGCCCTCGTGTGTAACCTGCTGGCAAAGCTGAGCAGGGAGCAGAGCTGGATCCTGGCCAGTAATTACAGTGATCAGGAGAATTGAAATGTTTTGCAAAGCTTGCTTGGCTTTTATAGGTGAGCTGCAGAACAAGACAGCTTGGAAGTCTCCTTGCCTTTAACAAAGATGCCATTTCATTATTCAAATGAGCAGGTACCGTGGAGTGGTGATTACACAGCTGGTATCTGCCTTTCCCTGAGACTCCAGCTCTTTAGGGGATTTTGCTGTCTGATTCCGAGGGAAAATGGGAATAACAGGGCAGATGATTGCTCCTCAGGTGGGCTGTGCTTGGTGGATGTGATATCTCCCTCCTGTATGCTTCCACATTCCATACTAGAGGAATTCAGGCTGCACAGAGAGCTGGGATGGCCCTCCAGAGCTCTCCAAAATGCCTGGCAGGAGGTTGGGAGCAGAAAGTAAATGGGAAACTGAGGCAGGGAGAGATGAATCCTGTTTGGAGCTGACCCAACAAAGAGATTGGATGAGCAACAGTCAGATAAATCAGTCTGGGCTGGGCAGGTCTGTCGGCAGGGAGCAGAGGGATGGTGCCAGACCTGGGCCATTCATGCCCCTGTGCCTGCCCTCGCCTCTACGGAGCAGCATCACAGCAGCAACTGAAAAAAGAGAGAGAAAAAATGAAAAGGAAACGTTATTTAGGAGAAAAAGCATTAAAAAAGAATCACTTCTTCTCCTTAAGTAACGGCAGCGGAGTCTGAATCCTGCTCATCATTTCAAAGTGCTGACTCATTTACCACTCGAAATGAATTGAGGGCTGTTAAAGGGTTTATAGAAGATTTCATTAAATATGGATTGAGCCAGCTTAAGATGGAAATTGTTATAAAAGCTGGCACCGTCTCCGAGAACCAAATGGTTCCGTTTATTACGGAGATATTTTACTGCTGCCTCTGGCCTGAGCCCTGCGGCGGCCGTGGAATGGCAAATACAGCGATGTGGGAATGGAGCTGCTGTGTTCCAGAGTGGGAATGGAACTGTCACATTCCAGAGTGGGAATGGATCTGTTGTGTTCCAGAGTGGGAATGGAGCTGCTGTATTCCAGAGTGGGAATGGATCTGTTGTGTTCCAGAGTGGGAATAGAGCTGCTGTGTTCCAGAGTGGGAACGGAACTGGCATATTCCAGAGTGGGAATGGAGCTTTCACATTCCAAAGTGGGAACAGAGCTGTTGTATCCAGAATGGGAAGCAGAGCTGCCGTGTCCAGAATGGGAATAAAGCTGTCACATTCCAGAGTGGGAACAGAGCTGTTGTGTCCCAGGGTGCTCTTTGCCCTGCAGGGCTGTTGTGGGTCCAGACTGAAGGGTTGATGTCACATTATCACAGAATCCCAGAATTCCAGAATGGTTTAGGATGGGAGGGACCTTAAATCCAATCTCTTTCCCCTACCTTGGGCAGGGACACCTTCCATAGGCCAGGTTGCTCCAAGCCCCTTCCCACCTCAGCCAGGATGGGGGCAGAGACAGCGATGAGCCTCCCTGTGCTACTCCAGCAGGAATGGGAATGGCCACACCAAGATCTTGGAGTGACATGAAGGATACAACAGACACCCCTCAAACCCTACACTCTGGACAAACACTGCACTCTGTGCTACACCTCACACCAGCTCTGGGCCTCTCCTGGGCTTTGGGGTCCCCAAGGAATGGATGGATGGGTTGGGGCATGAGGATGTGCCCAGCTCCCAATTTCCCTGGAACAGAAGGGAACTAAGCTGTCCATGCCTTCACCCTTTGCTGGATCCAACCCATCCTGGCTGTTCCCCACCCACCCTGACTCTTCCAAACACATCCTGGCTATTCCCAGCTCTCCAGCTCCAGGCAGTGGGATGGTGGTGTGTGAATGGAAGGGTTTGTCAGGATCAGGACAACAAGAATGTCCCCCCAGGCAAAGCACAGATGTATTTGCACTCCAACACGATCCCGACAATTAAAACAACTGTACCTGCATTTATCATATTGATGGGATGGAACATGCTTGGCTGCACCGAGGCTTTTCCAGTACATTATTCATGGGGTCTGATACATTAAAACTGTTTTCATCTCACTTTATAAATGTGCATGGGAGGAGAGGGGCTGTGGGATGTCGAGGAGAAATGCCTGTGGAGGCAGGACAGTGTCTGTCCCTTGGCCACTACTGGTGTGGCATTTGTCACATCCAGGGTATTTTATTTCAATTCAAAGTGAGGTATTCAGCAAGATGGAAATCTTTTGGCTCCAATATCCCCCATTAGCACTAAGCTGTGAACTTGAGCCACATGAAAACCATGGTGCAGGACTTGGCCTTGAAGGTTTTTGTGGAATTTGGGAATACTTTGGGGTGGAAAGACCTTCAAGCAGATCAGAGCCACATCCACCACAATCTATGGGACACTTGATTTTGAAAGAGCTGTGGGTGAAGTGACATTTTAATGCTGAGGGTGAAGGAAGCTCTGACAGGTGCCCAGAGTGTTTTCAGTGCCTGAGCCTTGAGAGCTGCGCCTGGAAATGCATCCAGAAGGAAGGCACTGATTTCCTGCTCACATCTGCTTGTTATCTCTGAAATCCCCAGGGGAATGGGGAAAAATATCCAACCACACACAGAGGTGAGAAAGAAGCTGGGGGAGGATTCCCTGCTGGAAAAAGCAGGCAGTGTCACCTCCAGGCAGTAGGCAGGGTGACAGCCTCCTCTTTAAGCTGAGGTGAGGAGGTGCCAGCCGGGCCCAGGGCCATGGGTGGAACCATCTGTCCCACTCGGGTGTCTGCAGAGGGGGGATGTCTCCTCAGGCTGGGCTGGCACCTTGCTCCACATCCCACCTCCTGCCTACAGCCCATCACTGAAGCTCCAGCTCTTTTATTCCCAACTTGTGGCCCTATTTTTGGCTGGTGACAAGGCTCATCACAAGCTGCTTGTGCTCACACCCCTTGCAGAGCCAGCCCTGGCTCAGCAGCAGCTCGAAATGAACACAGCAATAATTAACCAAACCAGGTAAAATTATTCCAGGAAAGGGATGAGGGTGCAACCCCCCATATTTTTGGTTTTTTTCCCCCATGAAATAGGGCTGGGCTCGTTAGTGACAGCACCAAACAATTAAGAATTCTTATGGCTGATTTGCTTGGATCAAGGCAGTTATTTTTAAAACCAGGAGCAAAATAAGTTGCTTCACCTTTGCTGACCCTCATCTCTTTACAGCAGGTAGAGACGAGCTGAGCTGGTTGAATTTTCTTTTATTGGATTCTTTTGATTTTTCTTGGACATCTACGTGGAACATTAAATGTTCTTTCTCTCCCTATAGCCCAGTTAATGCAACAAAATATGAGAATCCTTCAGCTTCTATTATAGGAGAAAAACTCCTTCACTTTGTGATAAGAAAGGATGATGCACTTTTTTCCCAGGAAGGTACAAGGATTCACAAGTAACATATTCAAGGATCCCCAAAACTGCAGCAGCAGCTCCCTGAGTGAGGAGAGCAGCAGTTGCTGGGCTTTTGTTGTGGATGGAAATGCTCAAACAGCAGCCCCTTCAGATAAAGAAAAGGAGAATTTTTGTCCTGTTTGCTTTCCTCATTCAGAAAGTGGTGATAAGATGTCTGTTTGCTGTGCCCTCCTTGGTGACCAGAGCCAGGTGACACCCCCAGGTCCCCTCCCTGTGTGTGACCTTCAGGGATGCTCCTGGAGGCAGATGGGACCTCCTGCATGCTTTGATGCTCATCCCACCCTGCAGGAACCTCCCTGCTGGCATCTGCAGTGACAGATGCTGTGGCCACCGAAGGGCTTTCAAGGTTGCTGAAGGGTGGCAGCAATCCCTGCCAGGCTGGGTGGCACCTGCAGCACAAGGACAAGGGCTTTGTAAGCTGCCAAATGTGCAGCAGCATCACAGGGCAGGTGTGGAGTCTCTGGAGGGACTTAGAAGCCATGTGGATGTGGCACTTGGGGACGTGGTGGTGGGCTTGGCAGTGCTGGGGGAACAGTTGGACTCGATGACCTTAAAGGGCTTTTCCAGCTTGATTCCAAGGGGCTGTGGCAGGAGGAAGGAATGAGGAACATCCATGGATGCGGGGGAAGGACAGATCTTAGAGCCAAAGGGAGCAAACATGGCAGGACAGGAAGGGTGAATGTCCCTTATCAAAGTCCCCCAGTCACCCCATCTCTGGGGCTGCACCGAGACCTTTCCTTGGAAATCCCTTTAAAATTAAACCCTCAGACCTTTCCTTAGAAATCCCTTTAAAGCACGTGGGGTCTTAACAACAGATATTGTCCCCGTGACAAGCATTAGGCCTTTCCCAGGCTGTTTTGGGAGGGAGTAGAAGCTCTGTGGCAGCAGTTTGCTCCTGGGATTGAAAAAACCGTGGCACAGAACCCACTTATCTCAATATCTTCCCATTGCACGTGATTCATGCCTGGTCAGCAGCAGGATCTCTGCCCTGGGTTCATTACAGCTGCTGGAGCCCATCCTGGCCAGGCCATATGTGACCCCAGTGCCCTCTGGCAAAGCTCAGCTGGGAACAGACTGCCAACGAGGGGAAATCCTGGCAACAGCCCAGAGAGGCCACAACCTCTCTGATACCACTCATTCCTCCTTGCAGACTCCTCTTTCTGTGTATATCATACCCAGGTCCAGGAGCTCTTGGAAATGGGCAGAAAAGAGAAAATTTGGGCAAACCCTGGGTTTTTATTAGCTCAGCCTTCATTTCTAGGAAACCAGGCTTGTTGTTTTCTGTATTGTTCTTGTGTCTCTTTAAAGCTGTCCTGTCATTGATGAAGCAGAATAAACCCAGCCATTCTTCCCTTTTTCTTTGTCTTAGATCCTGGTCTTTATTTGTAGCCAGAGCCCGGAGCAGGAATGAGCAATCTCCAGCTCAGGGCTGTCTCTGCTCCCTTCCCTTAACCTCATCCCACGTGAGGCAGCTCACAAAGCTTTCCCCATGGCACAGCTCTTCTCTGGAGCCTTTCCAGCCTCCAGAGGGACAATTCCCTTTCATTTTGTGGCAAAGAAGCTTTGGTTTTGCAAAATGGAACAAACCTGTCAGTGAGAGCTGAAGGAGAGGGTGAATCCCTCCTGGTTGCTCTAGAGGATTCTCTGCATCCTGTTGGGCCACTCGGAAATACACAGGGAATTTCAAGGAGTTTCCAATTTGTTTGGGTTTCCTTTCTGAACGGCCAAGGGATGCTTGGACAGGCTCCTTGTTCCTCCCTGGGAAATGCCTCATGCTGGGTGACACAAACACTGAACAGGGAATTGCAGGATTGAGTTCTTTTGCTTTCTGAGCATTTAAGAATGAGGTAGATATTTCCAGAACATTTTTGTGCAACTTTTAGACCTAAAAATGGATTTCCTTCTTAACGAAACCTGAGTTTTTGCCCTAGACAGTGCCTGGGGGCAACAGAGCTCTGCAGAACATGCCAAACCTCCCGGGACTGGCAGAGCTGGATCTGGACACCCATCCTTTACCCAGCCAGCAGTTCGGGACTGCTCCATAATGAAGATTAAACACTACAAAGTTTTAGTGATGTCTCAGATTTCCTCCAGGGCACATTAGGAAGAGAGGACCTGCAGAGCTTGGCTTTGATGTGGGAACAGTCACCTGGGGAGGCCGTCAGCTCCATCCAGGAGTTTGGACAAGCAGCTGTCAGGAGTAGTTTAGGTGGATTTGATGGCTTGGGGACAAGAGCTCCGACTACAAGACATCCCCAGCTTGTACAGGTTACCCAGGGGCATCTCAAGAACTGGGCTGTGGGATAAAAAATGCAAATAAAAGCAGCAAAGCTCCTTTAAAATCACACAGTGGACATTTAGGTGGAGAATTTTATTGGGGTTTAAACCCTCATGGTTTTGGTTTCAGGGTGTTGGGAAGGATGTGGCAGAATGGTGCCCCCAGGAATGGTCACATTTACAGGAATCCTGCCTGGGGGTGGAAGGCTGCTGGATAAAAAGCAGCAAGTAAATGAAGTGTATGGGAATTAATCTGAGCAAATCCAGTTTGGGGCTTATTAGGCAATTGGTATGCAAGGAGAAGCTGCTCTTAAAGCACATTTAGCCCTGGGAGGAGATTTTTGATTTATCTCCTTCAAGGTGCCAGAATGCACCACCGAGGAAACTCCTCAAATATTCCCCAATAATTTGCCAGAATGGCTCAGCCATGGCCAAAAGTCCCCCAAGGGCCAAGGAGAAGCTCCATCCCTCTGGCCCAGAATTCCTGGCATGCTGCTGAAATGCCAGAGACAGCAATTAATGCCAATTCCCACAGTCACTTCCTCGACAGACTCTGATCAGGATTGATCCACTGGCTCAATTTTGTTGTTGGGGATAGAATTTCTCATTTCAAGACATAAATCTCTCTCTCACTTATCAATGCAAAGATTTGTACAGTTAATAGGCGCTG
Source organism: Lichenostomus cassidix (assembly GCF_008360975.1). Classification (NCBI taxonomy): domain Eukaryota; kingdom Metazoa; phylum Chordata; class Aves; order Passeriformes; family Meliphagidae; genus Lichenostomus; species Lichenostomus cassidix. The sequence continues at coordinate 985,873 of NC_139504.1, read as the reverse complement.
GCAGTATCTGTAATTCCACATGCTGGGCCGGGAGACTATCTCAGGGCTAGGGAATGGCCTCCTCTGGAAGGAAAAGAAAATTATTAGATTAGAAAAGGCAGGAGCACCGATATTTCTGTAGTTTATTGCCAGGATGAATTGAAGTCTTGGCCCTATTAAGGTGATAACAAACCCAGCTTCAGCAGGGCCAGGGTGTGCATGGAAATATCTGCAGGAATAACCAGTGATGGTTTGGGATCTTGATTTTTTATAGAGTGGGGAAGCCAAGACCTCTGGGATGAGCAAACTCAGCCTGTGGGAGAATAAACAGTCTCAGTTCCACCAAATTTTCCTTGGTGCAAAGGAGAGGAGGCTTGAACACTGCCATGGGAATTTTCCTCCATCCTGTTTCTCTCTACACTATTATGGGAGTGACTTCTAAGTCCAGGGCTTCAAGGCGTCTTTTCTTCCACCCCTGAAATCCTTTCTCCCCCAGCTTCAAGGAGCAAACCTGGCTCCAGTGATCCTCCCCAAGGCCACTCCCTAAATCCATGTCCATCAGAGCATGGGGAGGGAGCAGCCAACTTCCAACTCCTGCTTTCAAGAGCACTTGGAAGTGGCAATGGGAAATTCAGGGAAGGGAAGTTCAGGGGCAGAAAGGAAAGGAAAGGAAAGGAAAGGAAAGGAAAGGAAAGGAAAGGAAAGGAAAGGAAAGGAAAGGAAAGGAAAGGAACTCGTTTGGCAGGTGCAGGCAGCCAGCAGAACAACTGCTGCCATCTGCTCCTCTGCTCTGGCTGGAATTCCTGGGTGTGTCTGCAAGACACAGGTGATGCTGGGAACCCGCCAGCCATGAATAATGGAAATAAAAATTATTATGTCTGTGGTTCCCTGCTCTGCTCCATCAGGGATTTTGCAGGGTTTTCCCCCTGGTTCCTGCTTGGGGTGCTTTGCAGGGTGTCCATCTCTCTGCTGGCTTCCCACCTGATTTGGGAGCCCGTTTGGGAATTTCAGACAAAATCTGGGGATGGGCTGGAAGGTTCTTCAAGGATTGTGGCAGTTTGCCTGCCTGTGATGCTGCCATGGGGATTCCACACTCACCTCAGTCATAGAGTTATGGAATGGTCTGAGTGGGTCTGGACCTTAAATCCCATCCCATTCCACCCCTGCCATGGTCAGGGACACCTTCTAGTATCCCAGGTTGCTCCAAGCCCTGTCCAGCCTGGCCTTGGACACTGCCAGGGATCCAGGGGCAGCCACAGCTCCTCTGGGCAACTTGTTCCAAACACCACCAGGGATCAGAAAACAGAGAAAGTTTGGTGCTCTCTGGAGCCATTGCTCCAAATCTCTGATCCAGAGTGATGCATTTCATGGCGGAAAACTGAAGGGAACCAAATCCAGCAGGAAAACATCCCAGGTCTGGTTTGCTCAACACAGCAAAGAGGTGGCTGGTGGAAAAGGTGTCCCAGAAAGAACTGAATGGATCAGGAATGATCAGGAATCAGACGTTCCACTGAATATCTTCCTAATTCCCTCAGTGGTAAATTGGGGATGATGTGAAGGGTGGTCAGTGTGTGTGGATCTCCTGCATTTCCTATGGAGGTAACAAAAATCATTTTGATGAGGAACCACCTTTATTTTTTGCACTGAAGGAGGTAAAAATACTCATCCCTTCGAAAAAGAGTTCTGTGGGCACCTTATCCCCTGGGAATGCGTGATCAAGATCCTTGTGGAGAGAGATGAAAGTCCCCAAATTGACGGAAACCTGTTGTCATAGATGCAAATTTCACAGGTACAGGAATAAATCCTTGGCAGTCACGGGAGTGTAAGATTAGATTTGTCTGATAACGATCTTCGAAACACACAAAACCAGGATTTCTGCCCCTGGAGTACAGAATGGAGTGGGATTTTGGCAGGTTGGGTCTCACTGGGAGTGATACCCAAATCCTGGCCATCCTTCCCAATACACACATGGGAGGGACAAGGACACAGGACAATTAATTTCTTCCTTTCTTATTTTGACTTGAATTCTGAAAACCCTCCGGAAGGCAGGGCAAAAAGAAAGGCACCGTTTCCGATAAGCTGGGTTCAAAGGGAAGCATGAAATTTGGATGGATGTGGAGCCAGAGCAGCCTGGGCTCAGCTCAAAACCAGCAAATGCCTGCAATATAGATTTCATTTAGATTGAAGGATTTGTTTAGTGTGCATATTAGAAAACACTGCCCTTATTAATTCTCTTCCTTTTGGGATCTTTCCCTGTTTGTTTGGGTGTTTTTTGAAGCGAACAATTTCAAAGTCAATTGAATCCTGGGGGAAGGTGTTGGCTTGACAGGTTTTAAGCTCAAATTTCTTCATTTACATGCAGAGATAGCACGAGATTGGGAAGGGTAAACTTTCCATCTGCTCTAATAGGCATGGGTTGGGAATACAAGGAAGGAAAAGTGCATCTGTAGGTCTTCAAATTTTACTAGGGATGTAAGCCATGGATCAAGCACCACCAAATTTGCTATATTTGGAGTTTTCCTGAAATAAAACAGCACCTGGACTCAAGTGAATGGACATAAATATCCTGTCTATCTTTTATTTCCATTTTCTGTGAGTTTTCAAGCTCTCATGTGCAACATGGGGTTGAATTTGGATACAGTGACTGATGGGATTTTCCATCCCTCCAGTTGGACAATGCTCCTTTCTGCTGGCAGTGGGGCTCTGTGCCCACTGCAGGAGTTGGATGGAGCCCAGCACATCTCATTCACCTCATGTAGGTCAGCCCAGCGCCAGCAGATGGGCTTGTCATGGAGCTGGACTCTAATTCCATCATCCTTTCCATCCGGACACGCCCTGGGAGGGAGGGGATGCTGCAGCTCCAGGAGCCACTGGGGCAGGAGGTGTCAAAAATAAACTCCTTCTTCCATTAATATTTAAAGTTTCCCAGAACTGAGGGAGATTCACTGAGGATTGATCCAGGGTATGGTAAATTGGGGAAAAAGGGGTACTAAAGTGTGATTTTTAATCTCTGGCCGTGGCAGGGGGTTGGATCTACACCTTAAAGGTCCTTCCAATGCAACCTTTCTATGATTCCATGATTTTTCAGCCTTTTTCTCAAACAATGTGAATTTTACCATAGAGTTAAAAATGTATTTCAGAAGATGCTAAAATGAAATATCTCTAAATAACAACTTTCAGCTTCCTCCCCTCCTCTCCCAATAACAAAAGCTGCTGAAAGCAGATGATGCTTGGAGTTTTATTGTGTTTTTTCCTTTATCTCTTGGTTTTTGGGGTCTTTGGAGGTTCTCCCCATGCTTCCTACACTACAAGGAGAGCAAAGGCCCTGCCCTCCTGCGGTTTCACACAGCCCAAACCTCAGGAAGGAGTTTCAGAGGCAGAAAATCCCCTTTAAAGGTGGTTTTTGCTGAATTCAACCCTGCACTGCCCTTCTCCTGGCCTCTTGCACGAACCGAGGTCATTAAGCTCAGAGCTGCATTTGGGTTTTAAAAGAGGAAAGAAAGGCCAAAGACACATTCCTTGCTTCCCCCTCTCTCCCTCCTTCCCTCTGATCTCCTCAGCCCCTGCAGGTTGCTCTGCAAGGAAGCGCTTTGGATATAAATAAACACAAACCCCCTCGGGATGCCCATCGCCGACAGTTCCAGTGCAGAGAAGGTCCCAAAGTTCAAAGTTTAATGCAAAAGTCTGAAGTGACCACAATTTATTCCAAATTGCTTCGCTTGATCCGACGACCTCGGGGAATTATCGCTGGAGGAGCCGCGGATCGGTAGCCAGGAGCGGCGGGGAGGCAGCGGGAGCAGGGATGGGAGACAGCTCTGCCAAAGGACAAGGCTGAAGCAACATCTCGGATTTTAAGGAGCCTTGGAGAGACATTTTGTTCTGGAGAGCTTGGGGATTTGAAGCCCATGTGAGCAATCAGCATCAAGCATCCCGCGGGAGGCTGGCAGGGATCTGCAGGCACTGTGCTCCTCTGGCCATGCTCACCCCATGGCATTTGTCGGGCAGATGGGTGCCAGGGATGGGGGGAATTTGGATTGAATTTCCTGGCTCCCTGCCCAGGGTGCTTTGGAGTTGAACTCGTCCTTCAGTGCTGCAGGATACCAGCACTGGGAATAGCTGTGGGTGTCCAACACATTCACAGCTCAGTGAGGCCCTGAAGGTTTTGTGAGCATTGCCTGGGTTAAAAAACCCAATAATAACGAAGTGGACAGGAATCCAAGGAGGCAGAGCAGGCTGGATTGCGACAGACACACACTGGGATGTAGGGGGATGGCCTTGTGCCCGGTTTTGCTGTTGATAACCCACAGCCTGGTGCTGGCAGCAGGGTCAGAGTTTATTCTCCTGCCTTTTATTTCATCCTTGTCTTTGCTAATTGAGTTCTGGAGAGGCCAAGGTTGCCTTGACCTCAGCTGTGACTCCAGGGACAACCCCTGTCTCTGGCTGTGCTGGGCTCTGTGATCTGTGCCTGGTCCCTTCACACTCAGGGCAGCCTTTTTGTGTCTGCTAAATAATCCAAATGGATTTCCAACCCCCAAACCCTTGCAGCAGCAATATTTAGGATTCCTCTGTGTGCCTGGGAATGCTGGAAGTGGCAGCTTCTTTGAGGCTGAATCAATTGACAGAAAAGCACTGATTTCACTGAGCTCCCAAACCCTTCTGGGTCAATACGAGAAAATGAGACACTCAGATGAAGCTGTGAATGGTTTCTGCAGAGCCTCTGAGTCCTGGCTTTGTGACAGGATTGGAAACAGGAGTCACAGGTTTTCAGGAAACCTGACTCTCATTCCTGGTCATTTCTCATAACAGATCCCTTCAGTTTTCTGCCTTCTCCAATCACATTGATTGGACAATGACAGTCTCTGCCAAGATCTGCACATGGATGGGGATGGAGCACTGCATCCCTCCAGAGCCCAGGATATGCTGGGATCTGTCCGGAACACATCCCAGGAACCTCTACCCAATGAAATCAGAGCCTCCAAGGAGCCAGATGATTGAAATCCTGGTTATTTCAGATGGGATTTGAGGGAGATAAACCCTCCTCTTGCTCTAAAGCCACCAATGTGGGTGGCATTCCCAGGTGGCACTGGAAAGCTTTGTTCCCACTGGTCATGGCATTCACAGAGGTCATTGTTTAACTCATTCTGGGGAGGAAAGAACAGAAATAAGTAACTGCAACTCCTCTTGCCTTCCAAAGCCTCTGCAGCAGTACCCTGGTGCAGGAGAACACTGGTGTGTAGACAGGGATGGAGCTGGGAAAGAAGCTCCAACTCCAGAAAAGCAGGAAGGGAGATTGGGGTGGGAATTGGTGTCCAATTCCATTGAATCTTTCCCCCATATTTGCTATCCTGAGATGTCCAAAAGAAGGTTGTCTAAACCTGATGTTGGGCAAAGGGGGATATTTTTGGGGTTATCCTGGAAAGAGACAGGGGTTGGACTTCGATGATCTTTGTGGGTCCTTCCCAATTCAGGAGATTCCACAATTCCATGATTTTAACCTACTCATTTAGCTGATTTCCAGAGCCAAAGGTCTTAGCCATGCATCTTAGGGGCATGGTTTTCCCTGTCTAAAAGTCACTTTGTCTATATGTTACCCAGATGAACACCAGCGTGGCAAAAGAGGATCATGGAATCATGGAGTCATTTAGGTTGGAAAAGCCCTCAGAGATCACTGAGTTGAACTGCCAAGACCACCACTAAACCATGTCTCCAAGTGCCACAGCTACTCACCTTTTTGATCCTTCCAGGGATGGGGATTCCAACACTTCTCTGGGAAACTGTCCCAGTGCTTGAAGTCCTTGAAATCCCACTCTTCAGAAAAATCCCCCCTTGCACCACACTAACTTCCTGCACCTTGAGAAAGCAGCAGGAGGCTTTCAGATCCCTGCCCACTGCATCAAAGCCCTGCTCTGAATTGCTCCCCTCTTTCCCTCCCCACATTGTGGCACTGACGGGGATCTTGGATCTTTCTGAGGAGGCAGATGCTGGTGCCATTATCCCAAGCTGTATCCCGCTCCACAGGAAGCCCATCATGACTCCAGTACTATTCCTTATGATATCCAATGCTCTCCATCAGCATGGAAATCACTGCCTGGCTGCATTTAATGCCCAAATAAAGCAGCTCTTTCCCTGCTGGAGCCGAGCGCTTTTCCTGCAGTCAGACTTCCTCAAGCACATGTCCCAGGGTGCTCCAGGGAGTGCCGCTGGAGGGGAGGATATTCCAGAGTCACCCATGGGCCTCTCTCTAATTAGACTTAAACGAAGCTGTTAGATAAGGAAATGCCTTTCCCAGCATTAGGAATATGGCTGTGGAGAACAACACCAGCTGTGGAATAACACCCGTCTCAGCCCAGCAAAGATCAGTGCTAGGGCTAAATTACATCCTGGCCCAGCAATAGGGGGATTTTTATCCCAGCACAGCCTTTAGATGAGGAAATCAACAGCGGGAAGTGTCTCTTAATTTGCTAATAACGGGAATGTGAGCAGCGGCTGGAGCGCTCCCGGTGACATTGGCGGGATGCAGCAGGATTTGGGCAGTGCAGGAAGCGCAGCCGTTGGGTAGCAGATGGCACTTCCACGTCTCCCATCAAAATGCAAAGTTCCTTAATGGATTTCTGACATGGAGCAGCACGGCAGGAACGGCTCGGGCTGGAAGTGAGCAGAAGAAACAGGAATGAATGGAATCGGGAGGGACTGAGGGCTGCTCATCCCTGTGCCAAGGCGTCCAAAGGCAGGACTGGGATGCAGCAGGGAAGAAGGTACTGTCAAGGGCAAAGCTGACAGCTGCTCATTCCAAAGGCAATTCCCTTTATTGCCCATTGGCTCAGACAGGGCTCCCTTATCTGGGGCAAGTGGCCGTCTCCGATGGGTGATAACGGGAGCGCTTTAGAACTGTGCAGAGAACAATTCTCCATTTGCCAGCTGACCTGGAATATCAAGGGAGAGGGGGGAAAAAAGATTATTGATCTAAAATAGCCCTCTTTTGGTCTATTTTATAACAGTTGGATGGAGAAGAAAAAAATCTCCGAGAGCTCCCAGTTCAATGAATGACAAGGGAGTGGGCTTTATTATCCCAATTCATTCCTTTCTGAATGAGGGCAGGTGTTTCTCAAATGAAACACTTTTCCCAAATGAGCAGAACAAAAAGCATTTAAAAACACAAAGGAAGCTGTGGCTTTTCCAGCTGATGGAGATTTGTTTTAGGTATCACTCAGCACTTTGTGTTTAGAGGGCAGAGAAAACTTCCATGGACCTTTTTCGGAATGTGTCTCATTGAAATTCAGGATTTAAGGAGTTAATTCCCACCTTCCGCTTTCAAACTCCAGTTCATTTAATTTAATAGTGGAAAAAGGAAGAGAGTGACACATTATTGAGTTTACATGACGGCCCAAAGACATTACAATGATGGGATTATGTGCTTTGGAGTAGCCTTATCATCCAAACTCCCACACGCAGGCAGGAACAGGAGAAATTCATCACTCAGTCCTTAGCACTGCTTGTCAGAATGAGGATGGTTAATTAATATGACCTTTTTTACTCTAAAAGGGAGAACCCAGAAAATTCCACCTCTCCTACATGTGTTGGTACAGAAAAGAAATGAACCCCAAAGTACACTAATCCATTAAGGGAACTAAGGGTATTCAAGAGCCTTCTTCTTCCTCCCCTGCTGACTCCACAGGCCAGAGGAAAACAAGAACGAAAATAAAGTTTCAAGTAAATAGAGCAGCTCTGCACCAAATAAACCAGGAAATATCAAGTGTGGTCTCAAGTCCAGCAGCCTCATCTGGGATCATTCAGCTTCCACAAGCAAGGAACCTTGAAGGAGACCTTCAGGAACTGTGAGCCCAGCTTTAATGAAGGACTGCAGAAAGGAGCTGAGAGCATCCTGATCAATAAAACACAGGCTCATCCAGAAGCCTTCAAATGTATGCAAAAAAGGGCAAAAAGCAGGGAAAAATGCCCTGGGGAACAACACATGAGTGTAGCTTATGGACCATCCCACTCCAGCCAAGGGATAGAAAGGGGACTTTTTCAGCAGTGTTGAGTGACCCCTTGCTCCGGGATCTTTCCCAACCATCCCTACTTCACAGCATCAACCTCTTGATTCCTTTTTTTCGAGGGAATAAAGCTGCTATTCAAAGCTGCTGGCTCCAGGGTTGGGCTGGAAGAGCAGCAATGTTCAGCCCCTCTCCAGGGAAGCTCTGCACAAATCCCTTCATTAGGCACTGGCCGAGCACAGGTATTGCTGCTCTGAGATGCAGCACTTTATCTTTCTTTTATGTTTAATCTCTTTTTCCACTCCCACAGGTTGAAAACATTTCCTCCAGGACTCTTCATGCTGCAAAGAAAGTTCCTCAATGTCAAAGCTGGAGGAGGTTCAGGCGTTGCTTCATGTGAGGATAAAGTCGGATGAGGCTTTGGGAGGAGTCTGGAGAGCAGACAAGGAGCAAGGACACCCCAGGTGCCTCCATCCCTTTTCCACTCAGGGAGCCATGGGGAATGATGGCCATGGAGAGCCACGTGTGTGATTCCAGCAGCACTTGGAGCCGCTGCTCCCATCCCAAGTGGCTGAATGCTCTATTTAACTCATTTCTAAATATACCTTGCCCAGCCAGTGTCTGGCAGCAGCTCCACTCTGACCACGGGCGAGTTATATAAAATTCTCACCTCGGCTTCTCTCCCTCAGCTCAGCAGAGCCAGAGCAGCCTCTCTTGTCCTCCAGCTCTCAGCTCAACTCATAAAAGCAAATAAAAACATGGAGAATGAGACCTGGATGCTTTCCCCTTCCAGACAGGAGTAGATTTACTTGGAAATGCCCTCTTGGGTATCCCAAACCCTGACTCATCCTGAATTCCACCACAGCCTTAAGGACAAAAACAGTGCAAGGAAGACATCAACTGCTTCAAAAGGACATTTTTACACCATTAAAATGTGTCTTCTGCCTTTCTGGTTTGCAGCATTATCACCTAACTTCAGAATGGACAGAAATTGGGGCAGAGTAAGAATTTCTCTTATTGAAAAAGGTTCACCCCTTTTACCCCCAATTTACTGGGAATTCAAGAAGCACCATTTTTTTTAGCTCTGGCCTGAGTTGAACCATTTTTCTGTGCCTTTTTTTCCTCCAGAAGAGGAATCCCAGGCTCTGTGACTCTTTCACCCTCGGTAAGATTGGGTAAAATCTGAGACACTTAGCACATGGCTGGTGGAGGATCCCACTTGAGTTTTCTTAACTGCTCCCACTGTCCTCATGCACAAGACTATAAATGGAATAAACCACTTGGATCCTTTCTGATACTGTCAGCAGTCACTTCAGCATCCTCATAACAACCACGACCGTACAATCAGATGGCCAGGAAATGAATCCTTCTGTTCTGGGAAGCACGGACACTTCAGTGGCTGCAAAGCCTTGGCCAGAGCATCTCAAGTGACAGAATGTTCATCCCCTCCCTGAGCAGATTAGCACCAACACTTCAAACTGATTGTCCAGGCAGGGTACAAGAACCTCACTGGATTTTCCTGTGCATGTTTTGTCTTTCTTGTTTTTTTCCTGGAGAGGATGAAGACATCTATAGAAAGTGTTATCCAGAAAAGAGGAATTCTAACACTGACTACCTAAAACTGACAGTGCTCAGGTCGACAACAAGAGCTCATCCCATCTCAAATCCCACTTTTCCCTGTTTCCTTTACACCCCAGTGGACTTTGGAGGTGCGTGAATAATTGGAATGCTGTTGGATGTTAGGAGAAAATTGTTCCCTGTGAGGGTGGGGAGGCCCTGGCACAGGGTGCCAAGAGAGGCTCTGGCTGCCCCTGGATCCCTGGAAGTGTCCAAGGCCAGGTTGGACAGGGCTTGGAGCAACCTGAGATAGTGGAAGGTGATTGGGGGTGGGACTGGATGGGCTTTAATGTCCCTTCCAACCCAAGCCTTTCTTGAATTCCATGATTTTATGAAACATGGCTCCAATATGAAAACATTCTCAACTGATTCTCTAACTCTCAAAACTGGAGCAGATTTTAAGAAGCTGCTCAATCCATTCCATTCTTTCAGCAGATCTGCTCATTGACCTTCCCCCCAAAACTCAAGAGGAGATGCTGAGAAGCTGCAGAAGATTGTTCAGGGCCCATCTCTGAGATTCCTGAGTAAGTTTTTCCACATGTGGCATCTTCTGCACTGGATATGAACAACACTTTGGATCAGCTCTGTCCCATCAGCAGCACTTGGCTTCACAGCCTATGCCAACCTGTGCCATCAGCTGCATCCAAGTGGATGAGCCGAAGGTTTTCCAGCTCATGGGACACAAGGTGTAGCCTAAACCTTGGGCCAGAGGGAAAAGAGGCCATGAAAGGGAATGATTGGGTTACGTAGAATGAGGGGAGAGGGAGGCAAGGAGGGGAGGGCATGGCAGCAGTCACCAAGGAGTTGGGAAAGAGGGAAAATGGGTATTTTAATCCTTCCTGGGAGAGGAATTCAGCACGTTGGGGTCAGAAATCTTCCAACAACAAAGGGCTGTTGGCTGTTTCTGAGAGTGCGCTGAGATTCAGGCTCTGCTGGTGCTTCTGGGAGTCCAGCTGAGCAGGATCCATGGATTATCCGTCCCTCACCTCCTCAATCCCATGTCTCATTGAGCTGCTACCCAGCCATACCTTTCATGAACCTGGATCTCATGTGCTCTTGAACCCTGCAGGGCATCCTGATGTGAAGAAGTGCTTCCAAGGTTCTTCAGAAGAGATCTGGCATAATTAGTCTTAATTTATCCTCAGTAATTGCCTGCGGCATCCGTCAGCAAAGAGGGGGTTGGAAATGCAGGAGGAGAGATCCTTTATTTTTCATTATTTATTTTCCTTGACACAGAACTGTTTTCTTTCTGCAGGGAAGCTGCTCAGCTGAACTTGTGCAATAAATAAACAACACCAAAAGTTTCTGGGGAACATTCTGATTTGATTAATTTTGCCACAAGGAACTACTAAGTAGGTAAAAAAAAAAACCAAATCTGCAAGCACCAAAGTAATTTTCATTTTTAAGTTGTCATTCTTTGCATTTGTCGCAGAGCTCTTCCTGCCCTGGGAAGAGCAAGGAATGCTCTTGCATGGATCAGCTGTTATTGGACCCCAGAAAATCTCTCCTCCACCCACACTCAGCAAAGAACTTGTGGATCTTCCTTCTTCCAGATCCTTGCTGCAACTGGGACATGTTAAAAATAGGGATGCACTCCAGAGGTCTCCCCCAGGAAAGCCGGATGGGGTCTGGTGGTTGTTAACTGGGGACAGGGATTAAGATTTCCCCTGCAATTCCAGAGATGTGCCTCACAGACCGACAGCTCCCTATTTTTTAATTTACATCTTTTCCCTCTTGTAATGCTCATATTTTGGGGCATGAAGTCATTGCTTGAAGCCTGAGATTCCTGAGTGAGTTTTCCCACCCGTGGGATCTTCCAGGCTGGATATAAACGGTTCCTTGGATCAGCTGTGCCCCAAGCAGGGCTTCTTGTCATGCTGTCCCCGGGCAGTATCCAGCTTCCTGCACTGCTCGTTGCCTTTGGATCTCGGGGAATTACTTTACAACATCTTCCCATCTGCTGCAGCCTCCGGGTGCTCTCAGGAGAGCCGGTGCTGCCAGCTGGGTGTGGTGGGTGGTGATTGAAGGGCCCTGGGAGTTGGTACTTCAGTGATCTCTGTGAATCTTTCATGCTCCACAGTGGGCTGGGAAACAAAACATGGAGGAGTCCTGCAAAGGAAGGAGGGAATTCTGTGTCTGCACTGAGCTGCTAAACCCAGCATGGATGGCAAGATCTGAAATCCAGCAGTGCCAGGGGTTAGGTTTGCCCTAAAGCACATAGGAAGGACCATGGAAAAGCATTGAGAAATATTTACGCTCAGTCTTGTCTGGCTTTTTTATTTCCCACAAAGCAGGCAGTGCAGAAGTTTTCCAGGGGAAGAAGTGTTTCAGATGATCAGGAATTCCCGGTGGTGCATAGAGCTGCCTGAAATGCAGTGGAGCTTCAGCCAATGTGGCTCCAGGGGATAAAATCCCATCCCTTGCACACCACCTCATTGCAAGGCTTTGCACTTCACTGCGTTACTGCTGGAGAATCCCTTAAACTGCATCAGTTCCCATTTAAATCATGGCAGTTTCCAGTTCCATTTCCAGTGGCAGGTGGGAACAGCAGCCGAAATTTGCTGCTGCCTGAGAGCCTCGTGGTGCTGGTGGAGGTGGCAGTGCCATCCCTGGGCTCTGCAGGGACTGGTGCCACTGCCACCACAGGGCTGTCCCCACTGCCCAAACCCAAACCCAAACCCAAACCCAGCCCAACAGGGGTGACCTGCTCCTGCCCCACACTCAGGGGCAGTGTTAAAGTGGTGCAAATGCACCAATATTTCACCAAAATTGGCTCTTTTCCACTTTTTCTCTCTTTTTAACAGCTCCCACACACACAATCAGCAGCCACACGGCCGGGGGAAAAAAAGTGCTAGAAATGACAGCAGAGTAACAGAAAAACTAAAACATTTTCACAGCCTTGTCTGCTGGTTTTAAGTGCATTTCACCACAGCTCAAAATTACATTATTTAGTATCAATTATCCTTCGATTGAAGCTGGGAGAGGTGGCAAGGCGAGCATTTTTATCTCATTAGCATGTCTTGCCTGCTAACCATTTGCTGTATTCCCTCCCTTTGATCCTGTCTTTGATTATATTGTGTGACAAAAGCCCGTGTAATCTACCATTATTTCCATTAAGAGCAGAGCTGCCCTCCTCTTTGACAAGGCAATTTATTCTCATTGCGGCGCCTTTGTGCAGCCCGGCCAGGTTGTCGCCCTCTTCCCGCCCCGGCGGGGTGGGATTGGCAGGTGTTGATCCAGCCTGGGTGGCATTGGGACCTCGGAGTGTCATCAAGCAGGGCTGCAAATATTGACATTTTAATGGCAAGCAGGAGGGAATGAGCTGCTGCCGGAGGCGGCACGGGTCAAGTGGTTCTGCTCTTTGCCCCGGAGAGACGCGATGGATGAAGATGCAGGAAAAGGTCCTTGAGGAGGTGAGATCCATAAGCGACCTGTGAACATGAACAACTTGTTTTTGAGCCCTGAATGAGCTGTATCTGCCCCTCAGCACCCATTTCTGGTGCCCTGCTTGGTGTCTGGACCCAAATCTGATTTAGAGCAAGAATCCTGTGATCTTCATCTGTCTTTCCAAAGTCACTTTGAGAAGCCAAGTTATTTATTTAGAAATATCCTTCTTACTGGCACTTTTTTCCCCACAGTTTTGCAGCCACAAGCTGGTGCTGGAGCCAGAGTGGATCTGCCCAGCCCAATTTGACAAACTAAATCAGGCCTTATGAAATAATCAGGTATTATGAAACCAGCTGGAATAATTTTGACCATTATTTGACTAAGCGTGAGCCGTTCTGTAATCTCAGCTTTAAGAGTGATGCTCCCATGGCAAGGACTCAATGGCTTTGAATTGGATGCCCACACAAGGTCACAGCCCAGCATTTTTCCAGGGAGATTAAGCAGCTCTGGCTGCTCTTCTCCACCTCCTCCAAGTGTAAACACCTATTTCTGCCCTCAAAAAAGATGCACTTAAAATAAACCTCCGGTGTCGTGAAAATACCAACTCCGGCACTCCAAAAGGATAATCACGGTCCTTAACTTGAACACAGTGCACTGAGTGCTTATTATTTTCCCTTGCCCTTCTGGTCTAAAAAAGGCAGTGGGAAATGAGTCCTGCTTGGAGAATTAAGAGGGGTCTGGTGGGAATCAGTTATCCATGGCCGTGTGGAAGAGGAGAAAGCCATAGAGAAGAGGGAGTGGAAATTAACTGGTGGTGAAATCTCCTGTTGGAGATACAAAAGATTCAGGCCCAGGTGCCAAAAGCTGCTTCCCCTGCTCCCTTTCATTAAAATTTCTTCCTCTGCCTTAAAATTAAAAGCAAATGAGTGGCCCAAGGTGCTGAAAATACCTTTGAGTTCATGTTGGGCCTGACACTGCAGTGGAGTTTGTCCTGAATTAACTCCATGGAAAGGATTTGTTGATGAGGGTTCCAAGCCGGCTGCATGCTAAGAACCTCCTATGAGATTTTCTGGCCCTAATTTGGGGAGGTACCAGGTCTGCTCAGTATCTCTGAGCAGATCAAGATGCACATTAAGGACCAGGAGAGCATCCCATGCAAAGAGCATCCACCTGTGCCTCAGCTTGAACACAAACAGCTCCATCAGCTCATGGAATGGAAAGATGATATAACAAAAATCCAGAGTCTCCAGCATTAAAACCTGCAGAATATGGATTTCATATATTAAATCTCTCTGATTTTTGAAAAATGTTTTATTGTTTAAAATAAATTGAATATTCCTGATTTTTTTTCTTGTTAGCTCCACAGGCTGTTTTGTCTCAGCAAAGTCCAGATCTGATTTTATTTATGAGATAAACTAAGTGCAAACTCTGCTTATTTGTAGCATTTTCTCATGTTTCAGGGTGATCTCCAGTGGAAAATTACTTTAAAGGAAAGTTATTGATTATCTTTGAGCTGCAAAGTCTGGCTGTAAGGAACAAACCTGGGAAGAAGACCTTAGTGCAGGGCAAAGCCCTCATGTCCTGCTCCCAACATGGATAAGACCAATTTCATTGGAGAATCTGACTGGGAAAAGGAGGCACCTGCTGCAGGAGATGCGACAGGCACAGGGAAAACATTCCCTGCTGCTTTGGAACTTGGCATGCTGGGATTTTTTATTGTCTGAACATGGAGGTTTAATGAACATTGGAGGATTTAAAGCACAAAAGCTTTTCTAGACCAAGCTGCAGATGGGTTTTTGTAGGGAAAACAAGAAGTTTGCCATTTTCCTCCATTCTGGTTTCGGTAAAATTTATAAAAAATAGAAATAACGGGGTAAAAAAACCCAAAAAAGGAGGTTTTGGGCTGAGAAGTGTCCACATGAGAGTTCCAGGCCCCTGTGTGTAGAGAAGCCCTTTGGAGAGTGGCTGAGCTGCAGCCCCAGAGCTCCTCAGCTCTGGTGGAGAAGTTCCTCCCTGGAACTCAGCACTGGGAGGCAGAAGGTCAGGCTCCATTATCCCCAAATCCCCCTGGATTTTCAAATCTATGCATGTTAACTGCTTCTTTCTCTCTTGCTTTTATTAATTCATAAATAAATGAATGGAGTGGGTTGATCCTTCTTTTTCTTTCTTTTTTTTTTTCCCCTCTTTTTAATCTTTGAAGTGTTTTTGAAGAAAAATAATTGGCAAAGAACCTGCCCCTTTTCCCAGCAGCTCTGTGGATTCATTTAAGTTTTATAAGTGCTATTTCTCTCAGATTAAATCTTTATTAAAAATGACTGTAATGACCCTCATCTGGACAGGAGAACCAGAACCCCAAATCCCACTGTTTCTATTGAGAACTTCACCCTTTAAAACACAGGGATTCATCTCCCTGTGATGAGGAGACTCAAACAGCTCAAAATCACCCCAAAAGAGAAAACAACTAATAACAAACCTTTAAGAATACATTGCTTATCCCTACACTCTGGAAAATGCCTCCATTTCCTATAGCAATGGGAAGAAGTTGAGGTTTAAGATGGAAGACATACCTGCAGCTTCAGCTGGGCTTCCAGTCATTCATGAAGGGTTTGGGTCCTTGCTGAGATATATTTTTTTGGCGAAGGGGAGGGAAGAAATATGGAATGGGGATGGTTGAGGAGACTGGAGTGGATGATGGATCCCAAAGGGGATGTTGAGTTTTGCTCTTAGCACATGGATAAATGAAGGAGACTCCCATGAATGGTTAATTCCTGGTTTTCAGCAAGAAAAATCAGCTTCTGTCTCCCCAGCAAAGTCCCACAGGCAGAGGAGAGCCCATCCCTGCCAGTGGCTGCCTCCACCTCCCAATTTCTCCAAAATTGTTTGGCTTTATCAAATACCATTAATTGCTTTACTCCCTTCCCACCCAACATCTCCACTTGGCCCAAAGCATGGCTGGAAAATCCTGCTTGTGGGGCAAACCAGAACTCCAGGAAAACCTTGCTTTGCATTCCCAGAGGAAGCACTTGATAACCATTCCATGACCTGTGCATTGTTTTTATCACCTGTTGTAACTCTCAGGTCCACTATCTGCTGCTCTGAGCAGGCAGAGCAGAGTCAGTGCTCTTCAAGATTGAGTTAAAATGGAAACCCTGGAGAAATGAGGGAGTTTTATTTTCTTTGGAAGAGACACTTCCAGGGGGTTTGTGGAAAATGAACAACTCCAGTTTCATACAGGACCTAAAGCCTTCCCCCAAAACCTTTACAAAGCTTTTGAAGTTATTGCGAACAACAAATCAGAACTCGTCAGTTGACCAATTCCATCTTTTCCCATGCGAAAACAGGATGGATTTGGCCCCTTTTCCAAATCTGAAGTTTGTTCGTGCTTTGAGGGATCTGCACCACGGGATCTGTTGGATTACAGCCATGATTTTCCCATCCAGGCTCCTGCAGCAAGTCCAGTTTGGTTTTTCCCAAGATTTTTTCCACCCTTTGACTGTTGTTTCTGACCATTGCAATTCCAGACCAATATTCCCACCACAGAGTGATGAGCAGAGCCCTGTGAATGGTGAAGTGAACCCAGCAAGAAATCAAGGAGAAAACAAACATGGAAAAAAGAGCAGGCAAAGGTTGAAGATCACTTGACACCATTTGGGAAAACCCAAGAGCTTAATCAAAAAGTCCTCTTGAAAGGCAGGGAAAGGATTTCATTTTCTCCAAAGTATTTTTGTTGTTGTTCCCAAACAACTCTTGCAGGTAAGAGAACTTGGAGTCAGCCCACCAGCTCTGCCAAGCTTGTTTCCATCTGAAATCATTCCCAAATTCACCTGGAAATGAATCATCTCCAGAGCTGATCACCAACCAGGGGGCAAAACATCTTGGAAATACACACCAGGGTGAAGTTATTAGAGTAAATTCCCAGAAAAACAAAGAGTAGGGGGGAATTATTCAGGGCATCCCATTTTAGCCTGGCTGGGATTGCAGGGGCTGCAGCAACTCCCCAGGATTAGTCAATTGCTTTTAAACTAGAGCAGTGGGGACAGAGCTTAAGGACAAAAAATCATCAAATTAGGCAAGAAAAGCTTCAAGCAAAAAAATGGGAATGAAACCCAGGAAAATAAAATAAAAGGGAAATGGAAGTTAATGGAAGCTTCAATCCCAAGACAGCAGGAGCCTCGGAGGCTGTCACAGTGACAGCTCACACAGTGCTGGCAAAATTGTCCTCTGGAGAGTGGGATTGGGAACCGCGGGATGGGCTTGGGGTGCCTGGGGATGGATGGGGGGACAGACTGGGGTTGTTTTGCCCTCCTGTGCTCTGGACACATCATTTTCCTCCCCTGCCTCATTGCAACATCTCCAGGGCAGGAGAAAAGCTGATGGCAAAGTCAGTACTGAGGTTTAGGGTCTTTAAATCCTGACTGGGCTTGTTTTCCCCCTTTATGGGAGAAATTAGAAAGAAGCCAAAGTTTCCCCCTCGCTCCCATGGAGTTCAATGGGCTGAGTTATCCAGGCAGGCAGGAGGCTCCATGGATCCCCTATGACACTAAAAACTGTGGAAAAACCTTTCTGCCATGACCCATTGAGATCATCAGCAGTTCCATTTCCTCTCCCATCTGTCACACCTTTAAAAGCAGAGCTTTTGCATCTCCTCTCATTCCAGTGTTTCCAAGTCAGCCCCAAGTAACTCCTTCGCTTCCCAAACAACATTCCAGGCTTCCAGCCTCTCCTCCCCACCAGTAAAAATAGCTGAATTGGTTGTAACAGAGTAATGGATTGACCTGGACCATCCCTAGCACATCAGCCACATCCACCTACGTGGAGGAGCTGAAATCCCTGCCAATCTCAGCTCTCCTGCTCCAAGCATCCCTGTGCATCCTGAGCTGTTGGATCTCCCAGTTTCCCAGCCTGCAGCTCTCCTGCACAGCTCATTGGCATGACCTTGGCTGCAACTCCTCTCTCCCAGTCCCTGACGGGTGTCTGCTCTGAAGATGAATCAGATTTTTAGGTCCCAATCAGCTCCCCTGGTTTAGGCAAAATGCATTCATCCCTCTTCCAGCCTATTAAGGGCTGGGATAAACTTCCCAGCTAATGCTGGCTGCAAATCCACCACCACTCGGGAGATGTCAAGCACCCAAATAATTTTTGTTGTTTGCTAATGAAAGAATTCCTTAGGAGGAGGAAAAAGGAGGAGAAGACTGCGTCAATAAAGACACTGAGCTCCAATTAAATGAGTTTCCCTGTCTGCCTGGATTTGTCTCCAGCTCTGAATTGCTCCAGCAAGGTCAGAGTAGGGTGGGAGTTGTGCATCACTCCAAGAGTTCAGCATTGTCCTCTCTCCAAGGACTGCAGAGACCCAGAGGATGCTGAGGTACCAGGCTTTGGACTGGGGAGGAGAGAGCCCCACATGTGCCCGCCCTGCTCCCTCCTGATGCTTCTGGGAGAAAAAAAAATTGAATAAAAAACCTCAGGTTTCACCCCAAAAGAAAATTTCCCGCTGAAAAGACCCCAAAACCTGGAGATAAGGAAGTCCTGGCACAGTGTGTGACTGCACAGCTGTAATGCCACAATGTGAGTCCAGAGAAACCTAAAATCCCAGAATAGTTTGGATTGGAAGGGACCTTAAATCTCATCCCATTCCACCCCCAGGAACACCTCCCCCTATCCCAGGATGTTCCAAGCCCCCTCCAACCTCCCTGCATGTAATGATTCTGTTGGGTCTCTGCTGCACAGCTCCCCCTCCAAGGAGCTCTGCTGCTCCTTCCCTCAACCAAAACCCTTTTCCATCAGGATGAATCTCCTGGGAGTCTTCCCATGTAATGAGAAGCCTTCCCTGAGATGCAGTTGGGAAACAAAAGCCCCCAAAGCCTTTGTGTGCCGAAGTGCTGCTCCAGCAGCCCCAGAGCAGGGGAACAAAGCCCTCCCGGTTTTGCTGAGCCCTTTCTTTTGTGCTTCCACAACTTCTCCCGGGGACAAATAACTGCTGGAGCTCTCCCTTGGCACTGGGATGAGGTGCTGGTAAGGTCGGGATGTACTCCTGATGTCACGGGTGAGGGATGGCAGAGAGGACAGGATCCAAGCAGCCCTGGGTGCACACAGGTGCACAAAAGCCCCTTTACCTGAATTCCTCTGGGATTAGCTGGCACCAAAGCACACCTCGGGGCAGTTAAATCACTCCTTTTGAGATGCCCAGATTGCTCCTTTTCCTCCTCAGGATGCTGGAATAGCACCCAGAACTGACCCTGGGGAGGGAGGATGCTCAGCTTGAGGCCTGAGGTGTTTAATTAGCTGTGGCATTCAAAGGGGCTGGAACCAGAGTGGCCTTTTCCCGGGAGAACAAAAGAGAGCTAAACTGATAAAAAGTCATTTATTGCCTTCCAAGAGTGGAAAATCTGGAAAAATATCAGCCCCCAAAGCCAATTGCAACCTAGTGCTGTGCCCAAGCCTGGTTCCATGGAGGGAATTTGCTTCCCTTCCTGCCCAGCTGCAGATGCAACTGCTCTAATAGGCTGTAACTTTCCTTTCCATTTGGAAGTAATGAGATATAATCTGGTTAATTCCAGTCTTTGAGCTCTTTTGGCGGCCTTTTTCTATTCCCTTTTTGGTTTTTTTTTTTCCTTTTTTTTTCTCTTTAAAGGAAAACTCCATCACGAAGCGAAAGATTTTCTAATCACTGGCTCTAATTACAAAGCAGAGTAAATTGCCATAAACTTTTTGCTTCTTCTTTTTATTTTTAATTTTTTATTTTTTCAAAATGGCTTTAAATATAAAGAAGAATCACTAAAAATCCAGCGAGCAGCTGCAGATTGGAGGGGCTGGTGGAGGCAAGGCTGGGGAGAGATGGGAGGTTGGAGCTGAGGCTTGGAAGGAGCTTTTGTGAAAAACCACAGAGGTGGAAATATCCTGAGGGAGCTGAGATGGAGGTGCACAAAATCTGTGCCCAGAATCCCCATCCCGGCAGAGCAGGCTCTTCCTGGGATTAATTGATCCCTAAGTGGGTATTTGCTGAGGTGCATCAATTTTTCAGGCTGGGAGAGTCCCCAAACCAGGCAGGATTTGCCCCAATCCTTGCAGGAAGCAACCTGCTGCCCAAAGCTGGAAGAGTTTGGTGGAAGTCATCCCAGTATCTCAGCGAACACCTTGGGACCTGGAAAGGTGCTTGAGAGCCCTGGGCACCCAGAACTGGGGGCTGTGGATGGAGCAGAGGGGCTGAATCTGCACACTGGAAAGCCAGTGTGGGATCCTGCTGGAAAATATCCCAATATCCTAATATCCAGCTGGAAGAGGAGATGGGTGCTGAAGGGAAGAGGGATGGATTCAGAAACTCCAGGCAAGTTTTTGCTTTATTCCTGATCTTTCCCCCCTGTTGGATGTCTCCATCAGGAGCATCTGTCAGCTCCCAGGAAGCCCCCAGCAGTTGGGTGTAAGGTGCTCTAAGGGGGATGGATAAAATTGAGGCTGCATCTCTTGGTACACAACCTCCACAAACCGACGTTTTGAGAGCAACCTGGAAAAATAAGTCCTGACTGACTTACCTTTACCTAGAAAAGAGGGAAACGTGAAGGATCAGCTCCTGCAATTCCTACCCAGGGAATGGGATGCTCTACCCTGCTCAAGTGGCTGAAATACAAATCAGTCCACGCTGGGGCTGTGTGGGGTTTATTACACACAGGGAGAGTTTTGGAGAGGTCATAAATCACCCATTTCAGGTGTCAAGGTCTTCCTCAGAACAGCGCCTGGTGTCCTTGCTGCCCGATTAACTTCCCTCTCCTCTCTCCGTGCTGCTGCAATTCATTGCTTGGTAAAGTCTGAAGGAGCTCGGATAAAACCCAGGCTGGGCAGCCCTTGCCACAAACAGGGCCACAAAAAGAAGCTGAATTAATTGAAGAGTTTAAACCCAACAGGCTGTGCCTGCAGCAGAGCGAGATGCTCTGCAGGAAATGTCCCCACAAAGGTTAAATGGCTTTTAAAAGGGTTTGACAAATCAGTGTAGAGTGAGAAAAACTCCAAAACTCCACCCCAAAATGTTGGCGTGGCATTCAGCCAGGCTGCTCTTGCCTCCCTGCCTCTGCAGAGAGCTGGCTGAGACCCCAAATAATCCCTCCAGGGGTCTGGAGGCTCTCGCTGCTCCCTCTGCAGAGACCTGGTGAAATATTCAGTGTAGGTGGTGGAATGAATCTCTCCCAAAAATCAACACCAGGTTGCACATCTCCCAGACCTGAATCCAGGTCCCAGACCTCCAGGAAATAGAAAATAATTCCAGATTGTGCAAAACACCTGCTTCAGTTTCAGTGAAAGCTAGAGGTTTTCAGCAACAGCTGATGTGTGGAGAGTGGGTGTTTCCTGAAAAAACCACATTTCCAGAACTTTTCCATGCAGCCTCAGTGCTGAACACACTTTTCTCCAGGTTTGGCCAAAAGGTCTTACTTATTTCAGGGAAAAATGTGATTTAATCTGCCTTTAATGTGATCACCACACTTACCAGACACTGGAGAATCCACACTCACCTGTGATGTGACACCACAAGATCCCAACAGAAGGGACACCAATGGCTGTGGTGGATAATTGAGATTTTGGGGTCTGGTGATGATTTTGGGGACAGCTGCATCAATCCCAACTCTCCCCTCAACTTTCCAACAACATCCTGGAGCTGAAATTCTCTACATGACTAAAAATGTTGGTGAGGGGCTGGAAAAGGATTTATAGCATTTTTTTCCCCCATACCTGGTTCCATCCCCCCACCTGCCCTACCCTGTTCTCTGTCCCCTCTCTTTGCAGGAATAACACCCCAAACCCCCCAACCCCAAGAGAGACCAGGGGAGAAAAATATCAATACTTTCCCATGTCCTCAGGAAAACCCAGGGGCAGGGAAAGGTGAGCATGGAGCTGTTTGAACTGTATCATTTCTCCAGGGGTGGAAATCACCTGGAATTTGTCACTGGTACTGCCAAGCATCCCTGGGGTGCCACTTCCCTGGGAACATCGTGGGGTTTGGTGCTCACTGAGCCCTGATTAACAGGGATGCCATGGTGAGATGGAATATTGTTATCCATATGATCCACAATGTCAATGGAAGTCATTTGGAATATCAGTTTTTTAAGTGGTGTGATCCTCATGGAGGTTTTCCAATACCTACTCACCCGTGGAGCTGCCTGGAGCAATGCCGAAGGGAATTCTGTAGCTCTTTGGATAAACAGTGTCTGGAAGGCAGGATTTAGTTTCATTAATGATTTGACAACTTCAGCCTCCTTGGCTAGAGATTTGGGCTTAGGTTTTATCCTCCTTTTCCATCTTTTCTTCCAAACTTGAGGGAGTTTGACCTGAGGGAATGGCCTGGAGCTGTGCCAGGGAAGGGCCAGGTTGGATCTCAGGGAACCAGAGGGTGCTGGCACTGCCCAGGCTCCCCAGGGAATGGGCACAGCCTGAGGCTGCCAGAGCTCCAGGAGTGTTTGGGCAATGCTCTTGTGCACAAGGTAGGATTGTTGAGGTGTCCAGGAGTTGGACTGGATGATCGTGTGAGTCGCTTCCAACTCAGAACATTCTGTGATTCATCAAATTCTGCTGTTCACTTGCAAGCCCAGCCATGAAAAGGACTGAAGCTTCCAAACCATCACGTTTTTGCTCAAAATTCCCAAGGCAAATTCCTCTTGATATAACCCTCTTGGTCTGGGGTTAAATCCCATTTTTCCAAGACTTAGGAACACAAATTACGAGTCACAAGAGCAGGCTGAGACTGGTCCCTTTCCTGCTGCAAAAATGATCCCTCCGTGCTCAAAAACATCAAGTCTCAGGTGCCTCGGCAGTGATTGTGACATTCATTTAATCCCAGCTCTATAATTAGATTGATTTTCCAGGGAAGAGCAGCAAATTGCATTGGAGGAAGTTATCACATTATTTTATTACGCTCCTGATTATTATTTTTTTTCTTTGGGTGCAGGTGAGGAAATAAAAATGAAGATGCACTCGGCAAATTCGGCGCAAACTCTTTTTTTAATTGTAGATTAATTAGTGAGAGTGACAGACTTACCTGGGCCTGAGGAGAAGAGCAAGTAAACATCCTCCCCCTCCCAACCCCTGTTCCATCTGCATTGCAAACTATTCCTTAAAATCAGCTGTAAACAAGAGCATCTGAAATTCTAACCTCTCAAATCTGTGCTTTTGCTCCAAATCAGGCTGAAAAAGAATGAAATTGGAGATTTGTGAAACTCCAAAGAGCTCCAATTTAGAAACAGTCACTTACATGACACGGGGTGTTAAAAATGTGGATTAATATCAAACAGCATAACTCAATCCCTCACTTAATGGAATATTTGAAGATTGCTAAAATTCCCTCTTCTTCTGATGTTATCAGAGCAGAAGAAGATATTGGAAGCGATTTTTCACTCATGAAGTGCCCAAATGGCCCCATCACAGCAAATTTGTGTCAAACTCCTCTTAAAGAAACAAATTCTCCTTTGGAGCGCTGGAGTCCACTTGGCACAACCCCAGTGCAAGTGTGGGTTCCAACCCTATGGTCAGGACAGCCACCTTGGTCCTGGAGAAAAAATCCCATAGAAAGCTGGGAAAAGAAGTTGAAATAGGTTGGGGCAGCCCATTTTGGCCATTGGATTGCTTGGAATCCTGATGTGTTTGGAACACCCTCTGGTTGGGATCTTGGAAAAACCCTCTGCACTTTGAAAGCCTTTTATGAAGCTGAGAAGTTTGGGAGGTCAGCAGGGGAAGCGGAACGTGCCGTGAAACTCCTCCGAAAAACTCTTCCGGAGGTTTTGGTGTCCTGAGGGTTTTCCTGCAGCTCTTTCCTGCCATCCCACATCACTCGGCCACTCTCCTCCCGCGCCTCTCCTGGTGGAAGGTCTGGGATGTCGGGCTAATCTGAGCAGACAGCATGCATAATTCAGCGGGATTTGGGGAGGGAAGGATGGGAAGGGGCAGCAGCAATCCCATCCCTCCGTGTGGCTGATTCCATCCTGTCTCCCGGCGTGGCCCTAATTGGATGGCGCCCTTCGCTTCGCGTTAAGGATGCACACGGAGCGCCCGGAGAGGGATCCAGCCTCCACTGTGTCCATGCTCCTCTCCACAGTTGGAGAGAAGAGATTTAAACATTTTAATGTGTTTAGGGGTTTTTTTTTGATGGACACAATGGCAGCCTGGGATTTAGACTGGCTTTGGAGGGATGCTCCATCCCCTTGTGCCCCAAACAATCCCTGGGGTGAGATTCTCCAGGAACGGGGACAGTATGAAATTGTCCATGTTTTTTGCATGGTTTTATTGTGGGTTTTCCTCAAAGAAAAAAACAATCACAGAGACAGAAAATATTCCAGGCGCTGGAGAAGCCCATGGGGACATTTAGACACTCTAGGGTTTTTTTTCCCCTTTTCAAGTTAAGTTTTACAGAATAGTCCATAAAATGGTGACATTTTTAACCATTTTTGCTCATTGCCTTGAACTTCCCAGCCTTGTCTTCACAGGCTCCAAGGCCCAGAAGGGCCAGGAGATGTAGTTTAATGAGACAAGTTTTAAAGGTCACTCCGTGTAATAAATCTGTGCTTTTTAATATTTAAACTTGTAAGGCATTTAAACCTTTAGGCTCCTGGGATTTGCTCCACCAGATCCAACTAGATCCATCAAACTCAGCAAGCCTTTTGCCTCAGGGAATATCGGATTTCTTCTGCTTGAGATGAAGAGGGTCTCTTTATCCAAGTCCATTCATCTGTCATAACTCAGGTGCCTTTAAATCCTTTAAATCTCTCAGGATGCTGGATAAGGTGTGGAGGAAACCTTGCTGAGTTCAAGCTTGTGCAGCTCCGTCCCTCTCTTGTTGCAAGTCAAGAGGAGAAAGGTCAGTAAGAGAGAGGTGGTGCCTCCCAAAAGTGTGCCCAAAATCCTCTTCCCTGACCTTGGCCAAGCTCCCCAGCTCAGGTTTAGAGGGAGATGCTGAGGAGAATCATGGAGAAAGCAGGACAAGACCTCAGGTCTTTGCTGGAAAACGGATGTGATTTAGGAAATCTGCCCATTTTGCGTGGCAGCTCAGGAGCACAGGTTGAGATTCATCCCCAGGTCAGAGCATGTTGGGGCTAATTTGCTTAAACATCCCTAAATTACACCCCAGAAACCTCTTGGATGTCCCCAGCTGTCCCCCTACCCTGTGGCCAAGGGCTGTGCTCTCACACGGTGTCAGAGCCGATGCTGTCAGCACCCAATCGCTTTCCCATCGCCAGGCATTAGGGCTGCTCCTGCTCCGAGCGGGAAAATGCGCTCAAACGCTCCGAGTTGCTCTGCTGACTGGCAGTTTTCCTTATTGATATTGCACTAGGAATTAGATATTATTAAATTGAATCATTGCCTCCTAATCAGACGGAGGCCAGAGGCACTGTGGATGGTCAGATGGTGAATTTTGGATGGGTTTGCAAATCAGGCTTCTAGAAACCATCATTTTTAAAGCCAATTTAGGAAAAAAAGGTGTTTTTCTTTCACACAATTAAGTTTTCCAGGGGCTCCCTAGTGCCCCAAACCCTCCTGACTCTCACCTGGAGTAGCCACGTGGGAGGAGGGAAGACAGATCCAAAGCCTTAAGGAGAAGAGACACCAAAAATTACCCCAAAACGGTGTTTTAAGGAAAAGGAAACAGCGTTTTCGAGAGGGATGGACACAGCTCCTGGGGTTGGGGATCAGGGTGTGGAGCAGAAATCTTGGCAGGACAGGGATGAGAAAAAAAGCCCCAAGGGTCGAGAGGGTGGCAGAGAAGACGTTTGCTTTCGATCTACTAAAAAGCTTCTGTTTATAGAAAGAAATTGGCCCCACTCCTGATGATTCCATCGCAGGCCCATTATCCAAAGGCTCTGGATGCATTACAGAGCTTTACATTAATGCTCTGGTGATGGATGCACTGTGCTGCATGCAGGATCTGCTCCCCAAACTAACAGGAATTCCATTAGGAAGACGGCTGGGAAATGAGGTCTTTCAAGATTTAAATCCTTAAATATGATCTTTTTTTTTTAAATTCGGGGCCAGCATTAAGCCATCTATTTGACTTCAGTTCAGTGCTGAGACCTGGCTGGGCTGCCGGGATAATCTTTGCAGTTATCTGTGTTTGAGGTAGAACCTTATCACTGCTTGTTCATCTTCTCCTGCTCCTGCCTCCTGACTCGGAATTATTTCCCTGCTTCTGTAATTAAGGCAGCATCAGAGGTTGCTTGGAAATTCTGCGCTAAAATATGCTGCTGCTTACATTGAGGCAACCTTGAAATCCCTGCAGCTGCTGCCCATGGCACCAATGACACTGGAATCTGATCCAAGGGGTTGCTCCATCCCAGTCTTCATGCAGGGACCCAATTTTGGGGTACAAATGATCCCATGGAGCCAGGCTGGGAGAGCTGGAGGTGTTCACCTGGAGAGGAGGAGGATCCAGGGAGACCTGAGAGCCATTCCAGTGCCTAAAGGGGCTCCAGAAGAGCTGGAGAGGAGCTTGGGATGAGAAACAGAGTGCAAGGATACAGGGAGTGGTTTCCCACTGCCAGAGGGCAGGGATAGATGGGATATTGGGAAGGAATTGTTCCTCGTGAGGGTGGAGAGGCCCTGGCACAGGGTGCCCAGAGAGGCTGTGGCTGCCCCTGGATCCCTGGAAGTGTCCAAGGCCAGATGAGATGGGGCTTGGAGCAACCTGGGATAGTGGAAGATGTCCCTGCCCATGGCAGGGATGGGATGAGATGAGCTTTAATTTCCCTTCCAACCCAAACCCTTCTGGGATTCTACCTCCTTCTGGAATTCTATGCATAAGAAGAACTTCTGGAAGTTCATTGCAGGAGAAATCCAGCAGTTCCTGAGGTGGTATTATCTACCCCAACAACACAGAGAAATACAACCAGTTTTCAGTATTACTCCAATTTTAAGGCAAAAAGGGAGAAAACCAAGGGTGAGAAGAAGGAAGATCCTTCCTTCAGTGTGGGAAAGCACTTTTGAAGATTCCCCAAGTGGGCAGAGCACCCTCCTGCTCAATGGATGTTCATCTCGACCTCACGTTGGCAGGAATTCCTCCCCACCTGGGCTGGGAGGTGACAAACCCTTCATAAAGCAGAGAAGTGTGAATGTGCCCAGGTATGGCACTGGTGGTTTCCAAAGGCAGGGCTGGAGACCCAAGTATCCAAAGGGAATTCAAGCACAAATAACTAAAAAGCAAAAGAAAGGGAAGGAGCCAAGCCAGACAAACCCTTTGGATCTGGGAGAGGCAGGAATGGTGTTCCCAGTGTGGGGGAGGAGCTTCTCATTCCTTTCTTTGCTCTCCCAAAAGCAAACCTCAGGAATGCTCAGTCTTGATGGAAGTGCAGGGAAACAGGAAATGCTGCCAGTCTTTAAAAAATGAAACCAAAACAGGCACAGGAATATTTTGAGGGTCATCATTCTCAGCCTGTAGATTTGACCTGGATTTTTTTTCCCAAATCAACCAAAATACTGAAGGGAATAATAAGGGGAAAACACTCTTAGATAGGGTTTGTTATTTAGTCTCATTATTGAGGTCTTTTGACCCTTCCCTGCCTGGTGGTGGCTCTTCAGCTGAGATGGTTTCCAGAGGATTCCCAAGCAGAGGGATCCATCTGCCTGCTTGCTGGGAATGGAGAATGGACATGTGCTCCCGTGGAGAGCAGGACTTTGCCATAAGGTCTGGGATGGTCCCAAATGGATGCTGATGTCTGATCTCCTGGTATAGGAAGATGTTCTCCTGAACTCCTGATATTGGAAGATGCTCATATGCTCCATGGTTTCTTCCAAGCCTTGTTGGCACCAAAGGAAAATGATGGGACAATCACACCCCATCCCCTAAGATAAAACAGCAGGGAGATGGTTTTGCCAAGTCATGATCCCAAATGAGCTGGATTTGATCTCTGGAGCTGCAGCAGCCCCAAACCCCCTGATTTTGCTGTAGATCTACTGCTCTTCTAGCTCAAATCCTTCTTGGATTACAGCTGGGGGCAACAAGGAATATTTCTTTCTCCACATTTTATTGAATGATCAATCTGTGTTTGTGCCTAAAGCCAAACAAAATAAAAACTTAGGCTGGTTTAAGCTGGACAATTAACCCCAGCAGCAAGAGGGGAGAAAGACCAAAAAAAGGGTTTTATGTTCCATGGAAATTCCTGAATTAAGCTGGAACTGTGCTGCCTTTCAGGAGTAGGCACTCAGTTAAATGAAGATGGGCAAGACTAAGCTGCCTAACATCCAAACCCCGCATTAGCCCGATCCCTATTCATGAAGGCTTTATGTTGAATTAATGTTGTTATGGAATTAGGCTCCTAAGAGGCTTGGGGATGTCACCTCCTGGAAGTTGCCATTATATGTAGCCCTCTTGGAATGGTGAATGTGCTCTCAAGGACCAGCTCAGGTCATCCCATCACTGGGTATCCTACAGGAATTAGGAAACCATGGGTTGGGTTTTCTTGAATGCTTTTTATTCGAATCTTTGAAAGGCAGGAAAATTCTTCTGCTCCAGAACCACCTGTGCCTTTCATCTCCATTTCACTCCCATTCCACTCTTGGAGGCATCCAAAAGCAATTTCCCAATTTAATCTGCTTTTCTCTCCATCTCTTGGAGTCCTTTCCTCACTGTTTCAGCAGCCAAATACCCTCTGGATTTTATTCCAGTTCGAGGATGTTCCCTGTGGGATCTCCAGGGAGGCACCAGTGTGGAGCTGCTGGACAACTCCAATGGCTGATAACAGCATTTGCAGATAACCAATGCAACAGAGTAGACAAGAGTATTCCAGTTGGGAATGACCTTCCAGAACCATCAGGACTGTCAGGACAAGGACATCATGCAGATGGAATCAGTGGGGAAATTCCCCCCTCTGCTCATCCCTATATTTCCCTGAGAGGCAATCCCTGTATTTGCCCAATCCTGCAGCCCCAGGGAGGGATTCTCCTGGCCACCTCCCTTTGGGAAGGATTTGGATCAGCTCTCCAGGCTCACCCTGACTCTCCAGCCTCCCTGTCACGCCTTACTGCCTGACTCATTTAAAGGAAATTAAAAGCTTGAAAAAAAAGAGAAACTCAGGACTTAATTGAGTCTTATAATTTTCCAAGTGCAAACGATTTTGACACACAGCTCTCCATCTCTTCCTGGCACGCTGGAATGCTCCTCCTCTGCTCACTCATCCTGGTGGAGATGAATTACCCAACCTTGGGATGCTGGAGGAGAAATCTGGGACAGTCCAAACTTAATCCTGACACCCCCAAAAAGGTTAAAACAAATGGGGGTGACCCGTTCCCCTCTAGTGCTAAAAATGCCTCCATGTGTGGCTTGAAGAGGTTTAGGTTTCCATACAGAATAGGAAGGGAAAGAGAAAAGATAATTTCCTTTCAACTCAATGTTGCAGGTGATTAGTGCCCAATATACCCCGGGCAGCTTTAGTCTTTAACATGGAGGTGATCGTGAGGATTTATGGGAGCTCCTGGACAATAACAGCTTTCCAGAGAGGCTTTGATTAAACATTATGGATCCACATTATGCAAATTTATTGCGTGGTTAATCTGACTCCAAAAGAACACAGTGGCACTTAAAAAAGCATTTAAAATGGGGAGAAAATCAAAGGAGCCAAAGACCAGGGTGTTTCTCAGTGCTCCAGGATGGTTCAGGCTTGAAGAAGTCACAGAGCCATTGATGTGCATGGGGGAAATGGGGAAATACAGAGAAAATCCAGGAGTTTAAACCACAGATAAATTCCAGCCTGGATATTTCACATTCAAATGGATGCTGGCATTAAATCACTTGCAAACCCCTCTTTTCCAAGTCGCTTTTTTGCTTTAATCTGGGAGAATGGGACTGGTAGGAGATGGAAATGTGATGCCTTTGCCAAATTGGACTTTTCTCCCAGGAATCTGGGGAGGGGAGGTCACTGTGTTTGTTTTCCTTCCTTCCACACTTTAGGGTGTCCTTTGTCACCATCTCCATGCAATAATGGGATTTCTGCCAGCAGCTGATTGCGAGGCCTTCATTAACTTCCACAGATTTCCCTGCTTTTCAGACTCTGATTATTGTAAAGCCTAGACTTATTTTCCTCCAGAAATCAAGGTTAGGGAGAAGAGAGATCCCATCCCCCAGCAAAGGGCAAAAGCACAAAAATAGCAGAAATCAGAGATGTGATGGCCAAATAACCCTTCATTGCCTGATGCAGCTTCCACTGGGGTTTTTGGTGTAAAACCCCAAGGTTTTGGTCAATGTTTATGACCTAGGAGCTCCTGTAGGCAAAGGACCTGGAGTTTTGGGAGGTTTCAGAGCATCGCCTCTCTCCCCTCTTGCTTGGAGCTTGGAGAAATCTTCCCTGGCATAAATCAAAGCTTCTGCCACAAAGCAGAGATCTTTCTGCTCCCTCCCAGCCCCACCAAGCCTTCACTGTTAAGCTCTGGATACTTCCAAAGTTGTAACAGGGGTAACAATTGCACTATCCAATGATGGTTCTGTTCATTTCTCCAGAGGATACACCCAGAGGAGGCTGTTGGAGAGAGGGAAATGGGCAATGCTTTTAAGTTTTAATAAAACAGAAATAAAAGGGTGCAAAATAAAGGTCCTGTAAAGCACAGGAATGATGCAGAGTCAGCACAGAGCCAGCAGGTGGAATCTTTGGGATTTTTTTGGGAAGGAATGGACAGCTCAGGGCTGACCCTGTTTGGAACAGAAACCACATTCAGCCCCTTAGCTGCTGAGTCACCTCATTTCTGCTTTCCCTCCATCTAGGAGTGATCCACAGGGTCACTCTGGGATAATTCTGGAGCTTTTAACTCCCTCACTGTGTTTGCCCACAAATTTTCAGGCAGGGGCCAATAAGCCATGTCCCAGCCAGCAACTAGGCCAGGCTTAAAGTGCTCAAGGTTAAATAAACACAAGGAGCATTTTCAAACCTGGCTGCAAGGTGCAGTTATAGGGGTTAGAGGTGCAGGGGATGAAGTGTCTCTGGAGCACCTTAGAAGTTCCTCTCCATCCCAGCATGGCACATCCAGGAGCTGTTGGGGGTGATGAAGGACCTCACAAGCTCCCACGGGAAGGGAAGGTTAGCTCAGTCTCATCCATGAGGTTCTTCGTGAGGGAAGTCTCATGAGATGAACTCACTCAAGGCTGGTTGAAATGGATTTAATGTGTTTTTAATTGTCTGGGATCGTGTTTTCTTCCGGGTAGAAATCAAATTAGAGCCTTAAGAGGGAACTAATTGGAGCAGGGCAGGATTTTTGGGCTGTCAGAGATGGTTTTCCCCAGAAATCAGCTCCAGAGAGAGACCAAAGCTGAGTGCTGTTGGAAGAAAATGTGGGAATTATTTGCTCCCTTCCTCTGTAGGCCTTGATCACACAAGAAATTCTTCTCCCCCTCCTTCTTCTTAGGAGCAGAAATGGGGAGCAGAAGGCTGGGAGCAACTCATTTTCCAATTTTGCCTCATTTCACTAAAAAAAAAGATTAGTTTTACTAATGGTTTCAATTTCATTTGGGCTGCAGTGCTGAGGCATGAACCCAGCCCTGTTCCCAGCAGGATCAGGCCCTGCATCCCACACCATTCCCGTACCACAGGGTCCATCCATCCCCACAGCCACCCTTCCCAAAGGATGGTGACACATCTTCTCTGTCCCTTGAGATGCTGGGAAGAAACAATTCCAGCCCTACATCCAAACCCTGTGTCCCTGGGGATCCAAACCCCCTGGGCTGGCAGCACATCCCTCCAGCTCTCTGGGATGTGAGGTTTCCCTGCTGGATGTTGATCTGTTTCCCGTGCAGCACCTTTCACTTCTGTAGCAGCTTTTATCCAATAATCTCCAGAGCACTTTACAAGTAATAATTAATTAAGCTTCATAGACTCTTTGTTCAATTCCAGATTAATAAATTATCCTTTATTATTTATAAATACATGGCACATCATTTTTCCTCTCTCTGTTCCCCTGAACAGTCACTTTGCCCACATTAGCACAGTTTAATGCCAATTTGGCAATGCTGCTCTTTAACCCTTGCAAGGCTGCTGGGTTTTAGGGACTGTTGAAGAGCTGTAGAGACAAGAAGGGGCTGCCTGTCCTGCCCAGCCCTTTCTTATGGATTATCTATAATTTCACTGCATATTTTGACCAAAAGGAGTGTTATTAATGCCCTTATCCCCCCCCAGCCAGAATTAGGAGCATTATTCCCCCCTTGCCTCCATCTCTTGCTATCCCCTCTCTAATTCTGAGTCCTGGAGCTTGGGCCTGTTTCATTTTCCTTCCTCTAGGGCTCCCCAAAGCTGCTTATCCAAACTGAGAGCCCAGAGCACCTTCCTGCTCCAGCCCCAAATCCTCCTGACCTCAGAGCCACCAACTTCAGCTCGAAGCCACCCAAACCCCCCAGATTTTCCTCCCTGGAAGCAGAGCAGGATTTCATTCCCCAGCCGCCCTCACGGACAGAGGAGAAGCAAAAACAAGTTAAGAGAAATAAGCCATGAGATGGTTTTTCCAAAGCCCCTTTTGGGGGAGAAAAGCTGGCAAGGAATGTTCTTAATGGCATTGAAAAGGGAGAAGAGAGAGCAAGGCTCATCCGGCTCCTGCAGCAAATAGACAGGGAAGGACATTATTAAAGGGCTGTAATCTCTGGAGAGACATGCTGGGAAAAGGGGACAGGCAGGAAAAGCAGCCTGGAGAAGCCTAGGAGTTGAGCTGACCTACAAGCTGGTTACATCCTGATTTTTACCAATTTTTTTGAGTGGGATGGAGGGGTTAATGACAGCATTAATTGGCCCATTCCTACTGAGTCCTCTGCTTTTGGCTGGTGGTGCTCCCTGTCTCCTGCTAGGATCCTGGATGGGCATAGAAGGGCATCCATCTGCTCCTTGTGCATCCATGAAACCCTAAAAACACCCTCTGGACACAATAATTGGGGTTGCAGGGTGGCAGAATGAGCCCAGAGCTGCTCTGCACCCTCTAGGTAGATCCAGGTAGGTTAGACCCAGTTTTGCTTAAAACCCACCCTGATGGAGCAACTGAAGGTGCAGAACATCCTTTCCCACCCTTTGGCATCAGGCAGAGCAGGAAAAATGTCCAAGGGAGAGCCACAGCCCCAAATTTCTGCTGTTCTTTGCAAGTCTGAATGTTTCAGAGTGACCAGGAGCACTCTGCTCATCCCAGGCTTTGCTCCTCAAGTGTTTGGAGGCAGCGCCAGGCAGGGAAAAAGGATGTGCCAGGCCCATCCAGGCTGGCAGAGGGAAGCTGCCTCTCCTCTCCTCTCCTCTCCTCTCCTCTCCTCTCCTCTCCTCTCCTCTCCTCTCCTCTCCTCTCCTCTCCTCTCCTCTCCTCTCCTCTCCTCTCCTCTCCTCTCCTCTCCTCTCCTCTCCTCTCCTCTCCTCTCCTCTCCTCTCCTCTCCTCTCCTCTCCTCTCCTCTCCATGGATGTCCACTCTGCCTCACAAGGAGTCATTCCAAGGTTGCTGGAGTGCAGCCATCCATCCCAGCCTGAGTTCCAGCAGGAAAATGCTCACTTTGCTCTTTTCCCTGGGCATGAGACAGGTGAAAGAACCTGGATGAGGTGAATCCATAAAGAGAGAGAACTGCGAAGTGTAAAATGCCCCACTGGAGAGAAAGCCTGGGTGGAGCACGGAGGGCTTAGTTACTGATACTCCCACCCTGTGCCAAATTTTGGGATAACATGGCTGGACACACCATGAGGGTGTGCACATCCCCAGATCCCAGCAGCCACCAAGTCCCAATACCTGGAAAAATTTATGTATTCTACCCCTGTTCAGTTTAACAACAAAAAGGAGTAAAATCCACCTTTAAGTCTCCATCGTCTCATTATTCCTGAATCAATATCAGGGGATAAAGGGGGAACAGAGTTTAAAAAAACAGGAATTGCTTCTTCTTTCTAAAGCAAATTCTGTGTCCTATGGACCACACTCCTGTCAGGGGCATTCCAGACACAACCATTCCTTTGATGGTATTTTAAACAATATTTTGAGATGCTAAAGAGGCATCCCAGGAATCTGATGGCACCACATCCCATGGGGAAACTGAGGCACAGAGAAGGGAGACTGCTTTTATACCCCTCTTGGATGGCAATCTCAGAGCAACGGGAATCTCAAAGGAATGGGAATCTCAAAGGCATAGGAATTCCAAAGCAATGGGAATTCCAAAGCAATAGGAATTCTGAAGCAATGGGAATCTCAAAGCAATGGGAATGTCAGAGTAATGGGAATTTCAAAGGAATGGGAATCTCAGAGCAATGGGAACCTCAAAGGAGTGGAAATTCCAAAGCAATAGGGATCTTGAAGCAAAGGGAATCTCAGAGCAATGAGAATGTCAGAGTAATGGGAATCTCAAAGCAATGGGAATCTCAGAACCATGGGAATCGCAGAATAATGGGAATTTCAAAGGAATGAGAATCTCAGAGCAATGGGAATTGCAGAGTAATGGGAATCTCAAAGGAGTGTAAATTCCAAAGTAATAGGAATCTCAAAGCAGTTGGAATTCCAAGCAATGGGAATTTCAAGCCCTAAACTCCCCATCAAGGCTTTGTGGTTGTGGTTGCTGATCCCAGCCTGAATCCCTCCTCCTCCATGGGAGAAGACAATTCTCCCCAGGAAAACCCTGCTGCCATATTCCTTGTGGATAAAAAGAGGATGATGCTCTTCACCCTTGGCCAAGCATCTGGAGCTCCATCCGGGGGCAGGAGAAAATTCCTTCT
Source organism: Lichenostomus cassidix (assembly GCF_008360975.1). NCBI lineage: Eukaryota > Metazoa > Chordata > Aves > Passeriformes > Meliphagidae > Lichenostomus > Lichenostomus cassidix. Next base: position 951,230 of record NC_139504.1, on the reverse strand, counting down.
CCTTCCAAATCAAACCTGAAGCCCTCAGAGCTGCCAAGAAGGTGTTCCTGAGGCTGCTTTTCCCAGAACAGGGTGTTGGGAAGGATGCGGAGAGGGAAGCCAAGGATCAGTTGTCATTTCTCCCAGCATTGATTCCTTTTTTTCCTTTGTTTTATTTGGGGATAATTAACAGCTTTGCCTAATACAGAATTAATTCCTTGTGTTGTTGCATTAATTAGCATTAAAGAGATCCTTATATCACTGTCTGGAGCTGGAAGGAGCCTGAATCCAGCAGCAAAGTCAGCGCAACTTTTCCATATTCCCCATTGGAATGCGGCATAGGGGTGGAAGGAAAACATCCAGACAACGCTTTTCTCAAAAAAACCTCCATCTCCCAGCAGCAATGCAGCAATGCAGCATCCCAGTGGATACTGAGATGGGAAAATATCTCCCGGAGAAGGTTGATTTTCTCCCTGTCAACATTTTTCTTCCCTGGAAGCATTAAAGCCGCCAGAGCCCTGATGTTGTTATCTCGATGTTACCTAAACCCACCAAATCCATTTAAGACTCTCCAGAAGTTCCCCAGGGGCCAGAGCAGAGTAGGATCTTTAGGAATATTGGCCTTTTTCTGGCATTTTTGTGCAGCAGAACATCACCCCAAGTGCTTATTTCCCAGCCTTTCTCCTCTGGAAGGAGCTTCTCGAGCTTGGGGTGGGTTTGATTCCTGGTTTCCTGGCAAGTTGTCCCCAAAATGTGCTGGGAAAAGGGCTAAGCTGAGGTGTTAGAGAGGAACAGGGCAGGAAGCCCTGGGTGGTTTCCAGGTTCCATCAGCGCTGGTGAAATTTCGGGATAAGGGATGGGAAATGCTGCTGATGGGCAGGAGAGGAAAAAGCCCCTCTCAACCCAACAGGAATATCTCCAGTATGTCAGGAGAACATTAATCTCCAATTTTCCGTCAAAATAACCCTGATCTGAAGGGGAAGGAGCCCATCCCCTCCCTGGAGCTGTTTCTGAAGGTTATTGGGAAACTCCAAATGGAGGCAGGAGGCTCAGGATCCAATATCCTTCACCACGGGAGGTCCTCACCTCAGGGTCGCAGCCTTGGGAAGAAATATTTGGGATGAAACCTTTCCAAGCACTAAAACTCCTCCAGTGCTGCTTCCTCTCCCTGCTAAGAGCCATGAAATAAATAAATTTGGAATAATTTTAATCTGATCCCCAGGACTGACAGTGGGAGTTTGAGCACAACAAAATCAATGTGGGGCCGAGGCGTCTCTCAGCTCTATTGACAGCCCTGCCTGGTGCTTTTTCCCCTTGAAGTGGCAGAATAAAAACCAAAAGCTGCATTCGTTTTTTTAATTAAGACTCCGGCATTATCAGGCTTTACAAGGCAGAGCCAATGCACAGATGAATTCCCATTTAATTAAGCTTTCCAAGAAACTTTTGAAGACTGCAGATTAAATGTGGGCTCAGATTTCTTGCAGGGTTTGTTGTTTGGGTTTTTTTTTTTTATCATTATTATTTGGGAGAAGTTTTAATTGTTTTCCCTGAGCTTGATAAAGAAAAATAAGAATAGAAATCATTATCTGCAAGATAGAGCTTGATGAGTTTCTACTTGTGGAGCACTCTGGATGTATCTCTCTCTATATAATATATATATAAAAATATGTATATATAGTGAAAATTGGGATGTATTTATGCCCCAAATATCTCCTTGATATATTTATTATATGTATTATTATGCATTTATTATATGTGTTTATTATATGTATTATATTATTTGTTATAGGTATTATATGTATTTATTATATGTATTATTGTGTATTTATTATATGTATTATATGTGTTTATTGTATGCATTTATTTTGTATAAATATAAGATATGCATCTATTATATTTATTATATGGATTTATTATATATTATTATGTGCTTATGTTCATTTATTATACATTATTATGTATTTATTATATTATTTTATTGTGTTTATTATGTGTATTTATCACATATATTTATTATATCTGTTATTCTGTACTTATTATATGCATTTATTGTATATATTCTATGTATTTATGCCCCAGACAGAACAGGCAGCCCAGAAAAGTTGCTGTAGTCAAACACAGGGATGAAAGGAGAGTTTGGGGGAAAAAGAAATCCTTCCCAGTAGTTTGCATTCATGTCTTTATTCCAGGTTCCTCGCATTGAGATGCAGACAGGGCACAGAGGAGGGGCCTGGACAGAATTCCATTAGTTTTCCCTCGGGAATATGGCAGCGAGTGGGAAACCTTGGCGCTGTTGAGTGGAGAGCAGAGCTGCACACAGGCAGCGTCTCGCAGGGCCTGTCCCTGGGGGGAGTTCCTGCTGGGGTATTCCCTGCTGGGGATTGCCAGGGAATTTGACATTAATAGGAGTGGTTCGGTGCCAGTATTGCAGTTTTTTCCATTATTTGTTTAGTTCTAGTGGGAAAATGTCTGTTAATCCCATTACTGCTCCAGTGTCTGAGTGTCTGCAGGAATGCAGAGCAGGGATGTGAGGACAGAGGGATCCCTGGCTTTGGAGAGAGGCTTTTCCATGGGGATCTTGTGTGCCAAATGCTCCTGACCACCTGGGAAAGCCTCTCCTTGACCCCAACAGCCACATTGCCAGGATCCATCAGCAGTGAGCTTTGGATTAGAGATGGGGAGCTGATGGAGCAGGGAAATGTGAGCTGGGCTGGCACTCAGGCCTTGGTCAATGGATTCCCCTGAGGTACCAAACCTCTGCCCAAAAGTCCCTGTGGTGCCTTTTGAGGGAAATAACCCCATGGATGTAGGGTGGGGAGGCTCAGTTATCCAGAGAAGCTGTGGGTGCTCCACTCCTGGAAGTGTCCAAGGCCAGGTTGCACAGGGCTTGGAACATCCTGGGATAGTAGGAAGCATCCCTGTTGTGGCGTGGAACAGGAAGAGCTTGAAGGTCCTTTCCAACCCAATTCTGGGATTTGATGCTGTGGGAAGCACAAATGCACCTGTGGAGCAGAGCCAGAGGGACTGTGCTGTGACATTGGGACATCCATGTCACCTCTCCATGGCCTTGGCAGCAGCCTTTTTATAGGACAGGAGGGAGTTAAATGAACACTGGGGAAGGTTATGGGGTGTTTTTAAGGATCTGCAAGCCCTGGATTTACAAACCCCTCTCCTGGGTGTCCATGCTGACCTTCCCAGCACTCCACGGCCTGTGCTCACCTGGTATCAGGTGAGGTGATCTAGCCTCTCCATCTCCAAGGATTTGCCTCAGAGCAGTGCCTGAATCTTGCAGGTGAAGCCCCAAAGGCACCCCAAGGGACAGGATGTTCACACCACTACCTGCAGGGTCACAGCACCACCTCAGAACCTGCCCCAGTGACCAAGCTGAAAAGCTCGGGAGATTCCAGGAGCCAGCAGGGCTGGGCATCATTTTGGGACATCCATGGGGTCCCAGCTGTGTCCCCAGCAGGGAAAGCCCTGCAGAAGGTCAGGGAGTGGAACCAGGAAGGAACAAATGCTTGGATGGGTGCTGGGATGAGAGAGGCCCTGGAATGGGGTTAGAGGTACTGATATGGGCACTCATTTGCACTTCAGTCCAGCCCAAACCCCACCAGCCCCTGCCCTGCACTCAGCCCCTTTTTAGGGCAGTTTGGGGGTTTCTGGCTCAGCCTGGCAGTTCCTACATCACTCCATGGCCACAAATTGGGAATAAACCAAAGAGCTCTCTGGCAGCTCTGACCTGCTGCATTCCCAACGCCTCAATTCCTGGGATTTCCAACATCCTCCCCCTTCAGGAGCTGATCCACACCTCACTTGGGTCCCCGGGAAGAAGTGAAACCCCAGCCCTGTGTCAGATATTGTAGTGCAGGAAATTTGTGGGACCTAATCCCTAAAGCCGATTTTTTCCCAGCACCAAGGCTGCGGCTCCAGTGCCATCTCATGGGTATCCCGGGATGCTGCAGCCCTGGCCGTGCCTGGATGCTCCAAAGCTTTTGGGGCCACATCCAGATCTTTTCGAGCAGATGTGGTCATTTGGAGCAGAGCAGGAGGGATGACTCTGGGGGACATCTGGATTTGAAGGTAGTGGCACCAGAGGGGAAGGAACAACCAGTCCCCTCCCCGCAGGACTTTCTGCCTGCAGAAAGAAAGGAAAATCAGAAAAAAATGCAGTTTTCCTAGAAATGGATGCTTTTCCCTAAGATTTGGGGATGCAGGAAGGGCTGGGAGCAGTCTGATGGAGCATCCCTGCATCCCAGCATGGCTGTGAGCACCCACACCTGTGCTGGGGCAAAATGTCCAGGCTGGAGATTTTCCCAGCAATAAATCCTCACAGGATAAAGAAGATAAGAGGGATTTTAGCTAAAATATTGTTCAACAAAAATATTTGAATGTTTTCCTAGCATTAAAATCCAGCCAGCATAGCTGGGGAATTCCATATTGATGGGCATGAGGTTGGAGCTGCAGCCACAGCTCCTGGAATGTGCAGGCAGACCTGGAGATGGCAGTGCAGCCCTTTAGATGGAGAACCTCATCTCAAATGCCTCTTCTCCATCCCAAATCCCTCTCCTTGGAGACACCAGGAGTGAGCCTCGAGAGACAAATCCTTGCTTTTCTCCTCTTTTTCCCACCCCCGGAGACTCTGGAAATGGAAATTGGGCTGTGGGGTTTTAAAGTGTGGGGTTGGGGATGAGCTGAATCCAGGGGGGGACGAGCTGCTCCAAGATCCTAAAACCTCTGGCCACCAACAGTCACAATAAGTCAAACAAAGCCATCCCGAGTGTTTCACTACAAAGGGAATAAAATATCCAGCCAGCTTCCCGTGGGAAAACCCTTAATGCCAAACCCACATTTGGGATCTGGTACAACACAGCCATGCTCAGCAAATGATTTCATATCATAATTTTTGTATTCTGGGCAATGACTTGGCCAAGTTTTTGTTTGTTTATTTGGAGATTTTTTATGGATTCCAGCTCTTTTTCCTTGCTCTGTGACACAGGGGAGCTTTCTGGATTCCCAGGTTTTACAGGCACATTCCCTTTGGACAGTGCTTGAAGTGCAGGGAATGAAACCATCCAAGGCTTTCCCTCATTCCCGTGTCACAGATGTGCATCCCTGGCTAAGCAGACTCATTTCAATTCAATCAAATAATGGCAGTTATTCCAAGGCAGATATTCCAATGGAGAAATTCCAAGGCAGCTATTCCATCTCACCCTTGTCCCACAGCAAGATGGGTCAGCAAGGATATTTTCCAGGACATCATTTGCTGATTTTTTAGATTTCTGGTTCAGAAAATGGAGACTTTCCAGCATTCCCATGAGCAGGTGGGAGCTGTTTTCTCCCAGGAGAACATTCCCAAAGCCCTGGGATGGTGTAGCCTGTGGGATGCTGATGATGACACCTGTGCTGGCTCTCCCAGGGTACCTGCATGAGGGAAGAGGAGCTCTTGCCATCCTACCCAAATATTAAATCCCTAAATTCATGCACATCCTCATCAGGAGAACTCAAGCAGTCCCATCAGAGGCCAGACTTCTGTATCGACCTGGAAATAGCTTGAGCTCAGTGCCTCAGTTTCTCCATCTGGAGAAGAAGGTTTGGGAATTGCAGGTAATGGGATGAAGGCATTCAGAGGCACTGCATGGCTAACAGTGGCATTATCCATCCATTACAAATTAAATCCCATTTGGGGCTGCTTAGGACAGGGCTGAGCTCTCACTGTTCCAGGGCTGGGGGGCTCTGGGCTTGCCCTGGGAACTGATGCATCTCTTTTATTTTTCCAAGGAAAAAGAGCAAAAGGGAAGAGAGTCAAGGACATAGAAGAATTTGGTTTCTTTCCTGCTGGGCTCAGCTGAGAGATCTGGGGCTGTTTTCTGCTGTGAGAAGCCTTGTGCTCCCAGCAGGGCCTCACCTGCAGCTCTGAGACTTGTCCTTCCCCCTGTGAAAATACAACACAATGGGAATATTCAGCCGGTTTTTCTCTCCAGGAATGGAGGGGAAATGGGATTTTGAGGTGTTTACAAGATGACTCTCTTAGCATCTGGCTGAAGGAGTGATGACCCCAAAGATGAGACTCATCACCCAAAGGAGACACCTTTGTCCCTTGGGCTTGTTTTGGCCCCTGCATACCGAGGTCCCCTGGTGTGACCTCAAGCTCCCAGAATTCCTGGATATGCTCCAATCCCACACTGAGGGTGGCATGGGCTCCTCTTGTTGACTCTGGCTCAGCTCCAGCCTGAGCTGCCCAGGGAAACATCCCTGAAGGTCCTGCAGGATGACCTGACCTGACCTCCTGTCCAGCACTGCATTATTTATCCCATGGTGCTTCCCAAAAGGGATGGTGGGGCTGCAAAACAGTTCTGCACCGAGGTCAGCCCCCTAAGGACAAGATTTAATGGCAGTCCTGAGGCCAAGCCTCCAGATCCTCTCAATTTCTGCCTCCTCTGCTCCAGCATGTCCATGAGAGCCTGGGATGACTGGAATTTTCAAGGTAACCTTTGCTACCTGCTGGAAAACCACCCCTGAGGAAGACATCTCCAGTTTTAGACCCAGCCAAGAAAACTGATCTGGAGAAGAAATGCAGCAGAGTGAAGCAAAGGAACAAGAAATGGATTTTCCCAGTCTCTGGCTGGGTTTATTCCTGGAGCTGGGACTGGAAGCACAAAGCAGCAGCAAGTGGACTATCCAGGAGGAAAAGGGAGAATCCTGCTGGCTCTGGAAGCCCCACCTGATGAACCCACAGGCTCAGGTAGCTCCAAGTCATCAGTCAAGAAAGTTTTGGAGCAGCTGGTTGCCATCAGCCCCTCCAAGGATGTGGATTTCCAGCAGCTCCTGGATGGAGAAAATCCCTGCAAAGGATCTGAGGCTGCAGGTCTTCAGCCTCTGGCACAGAAGTCACCCCTGGAGCTGAAGGAATTTCCTGGCAGAACATCAGGGTTGGTGTCTGCAGCCCCTCAGCTCCAGGAGGATGATGATGGAGGGGTTTGTTTTATTCATCTTCTCTGGGAATTTAGGCAGAACTGGCCAGGAATACCCAGGATGCAGAGGCAGGACAAGAGGCCACAGACCCAGCTCCAGCACCTGGGACATGGAATGAAACTCCATGACAGTGCTGAAGGCCAGGCTGGATGGGATTTGGAGCAGCCTGGTCTAGTGGAAGGTGACCCTGCCTGTGGCAGGAGGTAGAATGGGATGGGCTTTGAGCTTCCTCCCAATCCAAACCATTCCATGATAACATAAAGCAGCTCCTAGGGGGTTTGGGATGAAGCAGTTCCTGGGAGAAGGTTTGGGATGAGGCAGTGAACAAGCAGCACCCAGAACAGCACACTGCTGACTCGTGCTGGGAAATGGAAGCTCAGGCCTTGCAGCCCCCTGGTCACAGTCACCTGTGCCATGCTTTCCTTGGAAAGGGATCTGGAACCCACTTGAAGAACAAGGAGGAAGCCAGAAAAACCCAACCTTCTGCTCCCTGCTCTGAAAGCAGAAGGTTCTGCCTTTCCCTGCAAACTCTGGTGGGCAGCAATGCTCAGGATCAGCTTCCCCATTCCTCGTTTTGGATGTCATTGTGTCACATGGGAATCAATAAATCTCTTAGATTTAAAGCCAAGAAGCAAAATCTGGGAAGGCCAAGTGCCTGTCTCTGCTGGAAAGGACAAGAACAGACTTTTTTCCTGGCAAAACCACTAAAGAAAATTCAATTAAAAATGAAAATCTTCTTTGACTTGCAAAATCAGCCTTGTGCTTGGCAAACCAGGGATGTTTAATGAATTCCCTCTCTGTTGAGGTTGACTGCTCGGGGTAAACTTCCTCCTGGCTAACTACTGAGTCCAATTAATTCCTGCAGTGCAGCCTTCGATGGTTAGGCCAGCAGATAAGTCTGGCCTAAAGCAAGGGCAGCTCTCCTTAGCCTCTGTCGAGGAGAGGAGGAGCTCGGTGATGCAGCAGATCTCAGTCCACTCTTGGGTCAGACAGGGAGCATTGGGAAGAGCAGTTTGGGTTCAGGTAACTCCTTCCTTGGGTGAAATCAAAATCTTCCCAGAGAAAAGAATTTCCTCTTTATGTGTGTATTTCTTGCCTTAACATGTGAGTATTTTGCATAGTGATGAGGACACAGATATATATAAATACATAAATTTATATATAAATAGACATTTCTATATATAAATATTTATTTTTGTATATATATATTTCTGTATATAAATATATAATCTCAGGCACATTTCCATATAGAGACATCCCCACTGAGACACCCTCTGGGACAGAACTCAAAGTGACACAGGCACAGGTGGATGCAAAAACAGCCCTGGTGGCCAAATACATTTCATAATGGAATGGCTTTGGCTTATATCAAACCAAGACAAATTCCCTGCCTCGGTTCCCAAATGCCTTTTGCACTTCCAAAAATCAGCATTTCCATGGGATATGCAGCCACCCTCCCAGCCAGGGAAAAGCACTTTGACACAGCAAGGGCTCAGAATTAATCAAATCATCCTGATATTGCCTGGTTTGGGATCAATCTCCCCTTTTGCTGTTAACCCCCAGGTTTATTTCCAGTCCTCGCCTGCAGATGTTCATGATCCCAATCTCCCTGGGTATTTCCTCCATGTCCAGCAGCCAAAAGCTTTTACCTGTCCTGGCTGTGCTTGGAGTGGTGAATATCAGCCCCAGCCCAGTCCCAGCACAGCCTGACCTGAGCTGAACTCCAGCAGGAGCCAGAACTCCCTCACCCCATCCTCTGGGCTGTGTTTTGTTCTCTCCCACCCTGGAACTGAGGTTAATCATGTTCCAGACAGAGGAGCTGCACCTCGGCATGACCAGAACCAGGGGTTTAGCCCTAATGAGGGGTGATGCACAGCCAAGGCCTCCAGCAGCCGGGGGTTCTTCATTAGCCTGATTAATTTGGCTGCTTTGGGGCTCTGCTGGAAAGCCCTGAGCCCTGGCTGTGAAAAACCCTGGCTGGAAACCCGAGATCCCTCACCCAGCACCTCCTGCTTTATTTCAAGGCTCTGCTCTGCCCTCCTGCCTCCCCCCCAGAGCTGTGCTAGGGGGTTGAACTCAGACCTCTCCAGGAACCTTAACGAGGCCCCATTTGCCAAAAAACCCCATTTTTTTTTTTGTACTTGCAATGTGATATCCCTATTTTACAACGGGGTAGGGCATGGATTTCCCAACAGTGACCCCCAGCTCAGCATTACCTCCACCTCTGCAGGGAAAGCAACAAGGACCTGCACAGCTTCACTCTCCTGCATTCCCAGGAAAGAAAAAGCCCTTCAAAAAGGGGGATTTTTGGGAAGTTTCATTCATATCCTGATGTTTGAAAAGATAGAAAGGTGGAATCAAGGCTCTGCTGGGACACACACAGCTGGATGTGGGAAACCCTGGATGCAAAAGTGTCCCTTTGGTGGGGCTTGTGTTGATGTTCAGATGGTTTTAAGGTGGCAAGGTGCAGGCTGAGATGTCCAGCTTTGATTTCCCAGGGCTTTGACTCAGATTTGATGCCACAATGAATCAGATTTGGATGCTGAGAGGGGAAATACCAGTGCCTAGCACCCTGTTCCTGCTGTTATCCATGTGGGAATCGTTCAGGATTGGAGATAACTTTGTGGAGTAGAAACAGCTAGAAATCCCCCAGGGATCTGTATTCCTCTTTCTTCATATGATCCACAAGCTTTACTCGCCCAAAGTCCTTTTTTCCCCTCTCACTGGGGAGGTTTTTCCCTGTTTCCAGTAGCCCCAGTCCATGGTGGACTCCTGGAGGCAGGAAGAGCTCAGGGGGAGCTGCAGAGGCAGATGGAATTATGGAATTATGTGGGAGAAAGAGCTGGCTTTAAAGGAAAACTGAGTTGGAAGGCACCAGAGGAGGCTAAAGAGAAGTTCTGCCAAAGAAATGGGGCTGGGCAGGAATGTGGGACTTCAATCCTTGAATTTGTGGGGGAAAGCCCCTGAATATATCCCCCCAACTCTGCTCAGGTGAGACCCCACCTGCAGAGCTGCCTCCAGTTCAGGGGAACCCAACACCAGCAGGACCTGGAGCTGCTGGAGAGTCCAGAGAGGCCCTGAAGGTACTCCAGGGCTGGAGCTCCTCCATGGAGCCAGGCTGGGAGAGCTGGGGGTGTTCATCTGGAGAAGAGAAGACTCCAGGGAGATCTCAGAGCCTCTTCCAGTGCCTAAAGGGGCTCCAGGTGAGCTGGAGAGGGATTGGGGACAAGGGATGGAGGGACAGGACACAGGGAATGGCTTCCCACTGCCAGAGGGCAGGGAGAGATGGGATATTGGGGAGAAATTCATGGCTGGGAGGGTGGGCAGGCCCTGGCACAGGGTGCCCAGAGAAGCTGTGGCTGCCCCTGGATCCCTGGAAGTGTCCATGGCCAGGTTGGACAGGGCTTGGAGCAGCCTGGGATAGTAGGAGGTGTCCCTGAAGTTCAGTTGGAACAAGATGATTTATGAGGTTCCTTCCACAGCAAACCATTCAAGGATTCTACAGAATTTTCTACATTTCCTTTGGCTTAGGGTTGAGAGCAACCCCTTTCCATGTGAGAACAACTCCATGCAAAAATCCATCTGTGAACAGGCCTTAACCCTGGCTCAAATAAAATGATTATTAAATAATATCAGCAATTATTAGGAAATAAACTCATTTCCCTGTTTTGTTTCTTTTTTGAAGCACAGAACGCGGCAGGACGAACAACAGAGGGATAGGGAGAAATAAAGAAATAAAGGGAAAGGCATCATATGGAAGCAATTAGCAGGAACTTCAGTCAGGAAAACCTGAAGGTGCTTGTAGCATTAAGGCTCAAGTGATCGGTGCTGTGGGACCATAACTCACCCACACTCCCTGGCATTTTCCCTGCAGATGTGCATTTTATGCAGGAATATCAGCTTACCCCTTGGAAAAATTAACCTGGGGAGGGCTGGACAGCCCTGGAAGTGCTCTGGGGAGTGTTGGATGTTGGGATTTATCCACAGGCTGGGGGAGAGATGGCTTCATTGGGAATTGGGGTTAATGTGGCAGCCAGAGGGGGAAGTTGGATGCTTTGTCTTGTGAGAAAGGGAATTTCCCAGGCTGTAAAATTCCCAGGGATTTGGACAGGTACTGGAGAAGGCAAAATTCCTCCATTTTTGGGAAGAGGGGCAAGGAGAATTTGGAGTTTCTTGAGGAAAATGCTCTCCATACCCTGCTTACCACACACTGAACATGGCAAGAACAGACCTAAAGATCAAGTCCATTGGAAGCAGTTTGGTGATTCCAAAGGAAATTGGTGATTTTCCAAAGGGAAAAAAGACCCTTTGCTCGACAAAAGGGCTTTGATATTTTTCCCTTCCTCAGTGCAAAGCTGCAATAAATGCTGGGCTTTCCTGTGGGGCTGGAGTTGTAATTCCCAATCGAATTTATACCCCAGAGCCCCTTGGAAGAGTGATGCATCCAGGTATTTCTGCAAGGCTTTTTTTGGGGATAAATTATTCCCTGAGGTGGGGATGCTCCAAGTCCCTGTAGAGATCAGCAGGACCCGTGGAGGACTCTCAGGCCTCAGCTGAGGAATTTGGGATGCCTCTCCCAAATGGAGAGGCAGGATGAGGCTGGAGAGGCTTTGCTGTCCCTAAGAGGATGAGTGGATGGTGAGCTCAGAAACAGGGAAGAAAAGGAGATTTTGGCTCATCAGCTCCATGAGAACATAGCAGAGAAATGTTTCCTCATTCTACTTTAACTTATCCAAGCTAAAACTCCTCCCTTTGTCATCTGTGGGGAGATGCAGGGATTTTGGAGAGATTTGGGGAGGCAGGGCCAGCCCCGATCCCTTTGCTCGAGGACACCCAGCAGTGCTGATCCCTCCCGTGGTTCTGGACCAGGTGACAGCAGGGACAGATTTGGCCTTTGGCATTCCAGACCCTTGGCTTTGGGACATTTTCCTGCTCCACACCCAACCCCAGGCTTTGGGAATGAAAACCTCCCAGCACCACTCCTGCCCACACAGTTGGTGGAAGAAATGGTTGTGAAATGGATTCTGGGAGTCCTGGGATGCGACAGGTTTGGGTGTGGAGGATGTTTTTCATCAGCTTTGAGGGAAATTCCAGCTCCCTGGACTGTGGTGTGGCACATGAGATCCATCTCAGGAGGAACAGGGAAAACAACACTTGCCAGACCCAAACCCAAAAAAACAGCTGCCTCCTGTTTTTAGGGTGAAATGTGATTTTTTAAAATTTATGTATCTCTGGAAATGCCATTTCATCATCTTATCTCACCAGTGGGAAACAACCCTATAAATAAACTCTTCATCGCTCTGCCTGTGTGATCCCAAAGCCCTGGAAAACAAAACTCTGTTTCCCCATCCCAGTGCCATCAACCCACAGTGAGTTCTCAGCCCTTTAGGGAGGTGTTTTCCAGAGGAAAATCCTAATGGATGTAAAATTCCCTTTCCAAGTCACCATAAACCTGTGGCAGCATCCCCATCAAAGGGCTCTGCAGGGCAAAGGGTTCCCAGGAGACCTGTGAAGGGTGGGATCACTTTTTATAGGGGAAAAATAGGGGGGAAAAAGCAGGAGAGGAAAAAAAACCCAAGGGGATTAAAAAAAAAAAAAAAAGGAAAAGATAACATGGGGAGAAAAAGAAAGGAAAAAGAAAACAAAGAGGAAAAAATGGATAGAAATGAAAATATTGGAAGGGAAGAATAAAAAGAAAAAAGAAAGAAAACATTAAAGGAAAAGAAAAAGGAGGAAAAACAAAGAGGAAATAGAAAGGGAAGAGTAGAATGGAAAAATAGAAAGGAAAAATAGAAATCAAATTAGAGAGAAAAAATGGGGGAAAAGGAAAGAATAGAAAAATCTAATGATTAAAAAAAAAGAGGAAAACCCAGAAAAAATAGAAAAACAGAAAAATAAATAGAAAAGTGGTAAGAAAATGGAAGGAAAAAATAAAAATAAAAATAAAAACAAAAACAAAAATAAAAATAAAAACAAAAACAAAAATAAAAATAAAAACAAAAACAAAAATAAAAATAAAAGGAAAATAAATAGAAATAGAAAATAAAAGAAGTAGGAAAATATGAAGGAAAATGGGGAAAAAAGAAAAACTAGAAAAATAGAAAGAAAAATATTAGAAAAATTAGAAAAAATAGAAAGGAAAAATAGAGAAAACATAGAAAGAAAAACTGGGGGGAAATAGGAAGAAAAAGAAGAAAAATGAAATAAAATAAATAGAAAGAGAATAAAAAACCAAAACCAACCAACACAAACAAAAAAAAAAAAAAAAGGTAAAAAATGTTCCTCAGAACCCTGGCACTGAACTGGAAAAGCAGATTCTGCAGTGTCTCCAGTGTCAGTGCCAGGGGCGCAGGAGCAGCAGGAATTCTCTAGCCGAGATCCCGAGCTGTTCCCGGCTGGGCAATGGGATCTCATCCTGTGCCTTGGAGAACTGAGGGGCTGGGAGGGGAAAAGGCCTTTTGGGGCACCGATTGCATTGATCAGGGACAGCAGAACAATGGCAGGAAAGGGCCAGGAAGCACCAGGGATGGGGAGGGAAGGGCCAGGAGGAGCCAGGGGTTCAAAGAAATGGAGAATGGAGAATAGAGAATAGAGCCATTCCTCAGGGAGAGCCTAATCAGCATCCCACTGAGGCTGGAAAACACCGCTGGAGGCGCAGATGGGAATGCCGTGTGTGCTTGGGCATGTTCCCAACGAGAGAAGCAGGGAAGGCATGAAAGGAAGGCTCTTCCCATTCCTCTCCTCCTTGAAAATCCACCTATTCCCATCCAAACCTGTGCTGTGCCATCCCAAAAGGAAAAGGGATGGGATCAGCTCCTCCCGTGCCCTTCTCTACCTGTTAATTTGGAATTTGGGATGGTGGTTGGCCAAAGTGGAGAGGAAAAACTTCTGGCTTTTCATTGTCCCTCTGTGCCAGAGCATGGATAAATCCTTGCCATGGACAAATCCCTGCCATGGACAAATCCTTGCCATGGATAAACAAATCCCTGCCATGGACAAATCCCTGCTCCACTTTCCTCAGCCAACAGATCACCATTGATTTTTCCTAGCAGCCTTAGAAAGACATTAAGGCACCTTTGGACAATATCAAAGTAGAGCAATTTTTCCCTGGACTGACCCTTTCCTGCCTGGAAAGGGCACAGGAAAGGGGATTTTGTGTCAGCTTCTCTCCAGAGCTGGTTGTGCCCAGATGCTGAATAACTGATGGGACTGTTATCCAAAGAGATTATTCCAGAGTTTTCTCCCTTTCCATCCATAACCTCCCCCCAGCAAGGAGCAGGAACCACTTGTAAAAGTCACCACAGGGTGCTGAAAATGGAGAAGGAAATGGTCCTTCATGAAAAATGGAAGATCCTGAGCTGGGGGGAGAACCTCCTGCATGCCTCAGTCTTATTGCCAAGATAAAGCCTTTGCCTGTGGTATATTGTAATTCTTGGGATTAATTCAGCTTTTACCTCCGAAAAAAGGTGACATTTTAATATTTCCAAGCTCACTTCTGTGTTAGCACTGAATAAATCCCCAGCCCTGCTTTGCCACTGACTGTTCTCTCCCGAGGCCACCTTTTCCTGCTGTTTAACAAGGAACTGCTGTCCCCTTAAATGGAAAGAGCTTTGCAAATGAGGTTTTCCATCTCCCAGGCCCCTTTTAAAGAGCTCCTCACAACATTCTTGACGCTATCTTTTAATTACATTGCAAGACATCTCATCAGCAGCATCTCCATGATCCCAGATCAGCCTTTCCTCATGAATATTCAACCAGCATTTTTGGGGCGCCTGTTGGCAATCTCGGGAAGAGATGGAAAACAAGTGATGAAAGACTTGGAGAAAAGATGTGCTTGTGTGGGGATAATAAAAGGGAAAACAATGTCAGGAGGCTCCTGGGGCACAGGGGCAGCAAGAAAGGAGCAGCACAGTGTTAAATGTGATCATGGAGAGGAATAAAACCCCAAGGCCTGGGAGGATTTGGGAATTGCTGGCAGCAATTCAGGCCCCAGGGAAGGCTGGTGGGACACATGTGGGGTCTAAGTGAGCTGCTGAGGGTACAAAAATGACCAAAAAACAGAGTGTGGTGCTCATGGGCCACTTTAGGCACTCGTGGTCCAAGGATCCTGGTCTTCCCGAGATGTCCTGGCACTGGATATCATTCCAAAGTAATTTTCTCAGTTATTTAAGCTTGGCAAGCAACACTTCAACCTCAGCTGTGCCTGATTCAGAGCAAGGAGGGACTTACTCCTTTCTTATTTCTAAAGTTGAGCTGCTGAGCTTTGCAGGGAAAACAACTTCCCTGCCTCTCCTGGTGAAGCTTTTCTGTTCTGCATCCAATAAATATTCATCAACCAGGAGAGGAGAGTCAGGAAGAAGGAAAGGCTGGAGCTGCAGAGGGCAAGGAGCTTTGAACCTCTTCTCCAATATCAACTCCTGAGCAAATCAAGGTAATAGAGAGGCTGTCTGCTCCCATAGCTCGGGGAATCCCTGCACAAGGCTCTGGAAAAGCTCCTTTCCCAGGGAAGGCAGGACTCTGCTTTCCCCTGGATTCTCCAAGGCTAAAATAACTCCTGTCCCTCCGCTCACAGGGATCTGGGCTGTGTAATCTCCTCAATCCCTTTCTCCCCACCTCACTCCCAAGCTTTTGGGAGCCTGCCTCCTTCCAAGGTGCTCATCTCCAGGCAGTTTTCCAGGCTGGAAGTGCAGGGATAAAATGCAGCTCCATCATCCAAGGCAGGGAGAAAGTGTGAGGCCTAACGAAGCCCTGTTGATCCAAAATGTGTTGCAGGTGCTTGGTGAGGAGCAGAGCACAGATAATGAATAAAACATGCTGGGGCTGCAGCCTTCAGTGTGGGGGACAGGCTGGGATCTCCGGGCTGGGGGAAGGAGATGAAATATGAGTTGGAGCTCATCTGAAGAGCTCGTAACTAATCCAAGATGTTGCTCCGTGCAGCTTCACTGCTGCAGGGAACGGGGCGAGCCAGGTTTGTGCCGATCCAGGGAAACGGAGAGCGGCTGGAATTATCCTCCAGAAGACAGCAGGATGTGACCTCTGGCCGCTGTTGATATAATTCTGTGCATTAAAGTCAGGGGTGTCTGCGTCCCTCGGCTCCAAGGCTGGGCTGACCCTGTTCTGTCAGAGCCCAAAGGAGAAGCCAAAAGGGGAAAAACCCATCGGAGATGCCAAAGCCGATTACACAGAAATGTACAGGCTGGAAACCCCCAGAGTCCTGCAGGATTGTCTGTGCTCTGTGGTCAGCTCAGTGAGGAGCAGCCAGCAAATAAAGAATTGCTTTAGGAGCAGTGATTCTCTGGGATTTATTCCTGCATGGATCCCCCAGCACCCTGCCAATGCACCCCAACTTGTGGCTGATGAATTGTCCCAAGATTGGGCTTTTCCCCCCTTTTTGAGAGGGGATTTTCTATAGAAAGTAGACTTTTATGCTAGCAGTGCTCACTGGAGGGTCTGAGGACAGGAGGTTGAACTGAATCCACATGGAAAAATGACCTGGGCATGTGAGCAGTGCAGTGACATCAGCACTGGAGGTGCACTGGGACTGTCTGCTCCCTGCCCAGCACATCCCATTGAGTTAGCCTGGCTTTGCTCCAGCTATGAGGAACTAAAATAGCATCAAGTCTGTGCTGTGAACACCCCTATTAATGAATTAATTCTTTTCTGATCCATTTTCACTATGCCTGCACTTCCTTTCACATCATTACTCTTAATTAAGGATCCAAATATCGCCCCAAATCCACCTACGCTGGGTCTAAATCAGGCGAAGGAAGGGTGAGCTACGTGCTCCAGGTCAGTGCTGAGCTCAGCTCCTCAGCTCCTCTCCTCTTCAAGGGCATTTTTCCTTCCACAACTTCTTTCTCTCCCTTTTTGGACCTGACCCCATCCACACACGTTGTCTTCGTGACCAGGAAAAAACAAAAGGGTTGATTTGTGCCATCACAAAATAAAAATAGCCTGAAGTAAAGTCTGGGGGAAAGTGCTGACTTTGGAACCTGGGGCTGCGTCTGCAGCTGGTTCCAGGCAGAACACTCATTTCTCTTTCAATTAATTCAGATTTTTTTTTTTAATTTTTTTTTTTTTTTGCTATATCCTTTGTATTCAAGAGGATTCTTGGGAGCTGCATGGCTACTATCCCGAGGATCCTAGCACCCCTGACCTCAGCAAAGCACAAGCTGCTGGCCAGAGAGCATTCCTGGGCTTGGGCCTTGAGCTCCAGGACACAAGATAACACAAAATCCTCAGAAAACGTGGTGTTACTCAATCCCGTCTTGCAAAATCCTGCAGGTTTGGGAATCCAAAATACAACACATTCCTTTTAGGAGCATCCTCAAATGAACCCTTGCTTTTCGCTTTTAACCTGGGCTGTATTCCTGGTGGGATGCTCTCTCCAACCTGTTGATTACCTTCTGTTCTTCATGGATAACTTTGGGGTCTCCTGGGATCTGGCTCAGCCCTGCACGATCTCACACTGACCTCAGGTGTTATTTTACATCCCAGGTCGCTGCTCTGAACCCTTTTCCCTTCATTCCTGTCGGCAGCTCTCTGGATTCCTTAACCCAGATGGCTTCTCGCTGTCAAAAACATTCCCTGTTGTAACTCCTAAGGCAGCTGCTCAAGAGCTCAGGCTTGGACCTTTCCAAGAGGAAAGAATGAAGGAGAGCACAGACTTCCAAATCCACACTGAGTTGCCTAAGATCCTTTCACACCAAACATGTGTTTTGCACAGGAGTTCACTCTCTGCCAGAGAATCATTTTGGCAAGGATTTTCTATTAAAAAAAGAGCTAAAATCCCAGGAGAACTGTAATTCTTTGTATTCCAGAGCCTGCTGATTCCTATCTGGAGGTCAGATGTGGATTAAACTAATGCATGTAAAGTCATAACCTCCCTTTGAAATCCAGAGGCACCTGGAGAACACCAGGACAGGGGAGCCATGCTCAGGGTGCTCTGTGAGGCTGCTCAGTGGAGCAAGGCAGGAATTGTCCTACACAGGTGGATTTTCCACACCAGTGGACCTGTTTAGGATCTCAGCAGTCAGCTTTGATCTCCAACTTCATCAGGATGAATCCTTTCTTTCCTGCTGCACCATTCCAGGCTGCAGCCACATGGCTCCTGCATCCATCCCTGTGTCTCCTTTTCCTTCTCAGAGAAGAGGTGAACTATTTTTGAGGATGGTGATGAGTGGGATCTTTCTTCAGGTGCAGTTCCAGGAACCAGGAATTACACACACAGATGTGATATGGATATATATGCACACATGTATATGTATATTAATGAATTCCTGGTGTGCACACATGGGGGTGTTTGTGGCTCATTTCCCAGCCCAAAGAGGAAAGCCCAAGGCCTAAAAAACCACAAACCCAGGAGGTATTTTGGGGAATTGACTCATCCCAGTCCCAATTTTGAGAGCTCCGTAACTTTTCCAATCAGGCCATGGAGCAGCTGAAGCTTTCACAGACTGAGGAATCACAACCTCCCTTGTGAGGGTGAAACTGCCGAAGGCTCAGCTCCTGATCCCAAAACCTTTTCCCCACATCCCTCCACGAGCTCTGAGATATCCCAAAGTCTGCTTGGAAGTTGATTTAGTGGCAGATTGGAGAAGCTGGAGAGCCACAAGCCAGCTTCTCCTTCCCCTCCTTGTGCTTCCTCCAGGACACACCAACACCTCCAGTTCTGAAATGAATCCCATCCTTTGGGTCCCATGGAAGGAAATGGAGCAAAAGAGTTCCTCCTTTGTTCTTCACTGTTTTTTTCTGAGAATTTTATTTATCTGGTTGTTTTGCCCAGGCCCCAGATGAGAGGTGAGGGGCTGGAAGGACTGATCCCAAAATGGACATTGTATCAGTGAGCACAGCCTGGATTTCCAGAGGCTCTCCCTGGATTTAGTTATTTTCCTGCTGTGAAAGGCAAACTTGAGCACCCTGAGTTCAGAAAAGCATTTCAGAGAGTCATGGGTGAAAGAGTTGGAAAATGCTTTTTGGAATTGCTGTTAGATTGCCATTGAGGGAACCTCCAAGGTGTCCTTCCCTTTCCCATCAGCTAAATCCATTAGAAAATTCACCTCTGCATCCCCACCAGCCCCTGCCCCTTCCCGCCTTTTACCCAGTCTTCATTAAAATTGGAAAAGAAAAATGCAGAAGGCAGGAATGAAGGAAGGAAAAGGGTAAGGAAGAAATCTCCAAAAAGATGGGGTGACTCGAACTCTGCTGAATGAATCCATTCCCAAAACTGTCTTCACGATTTCTTGTATCTCTGAGCACTTGCTGGTGTCTGTTTTTGTCTGACTGTGTTTCCTGCTCTCCAGGGATGGAAATGGCATTTTTCCCTATCAGTTGTGGCCCACAGACCTGGGCAAGTTTCTATGGGATAACACCTGGGGGTAAAGTGAGAAGTTTCCCTGCTTCATTACAGATTGACAAGCTTTTTCCATATTTTTGATTTCCTGTTATTTTTCTCCATAGTTTTACATCACTGAGTGATTTTTGCATCTTTCTTCCATATCTGGCCATCGCTGCAGTCCAAGATCTTCAAGCACCTCCTTTATTTTCAAACATTTGGAGGAATCCCAATTTTTATTCCTTTCCTAGTGCCTATAGGGAGTCAAGAGTCCTCCTCTCCCAAAGTCTATAGGGAGTCCACAGAGTGTCCAGAGGGAACATAGCCATGGTGGGCAGGAGAAGCTTCAAAACTCATGGATTTCGTGGCAGCCAGAGATCCAACTTGGGTGTCTTTTGGGGTCACTGCACCAGAGGGATTTTGCTCAGCTTTCCCAGGAAAACAGCTCTGCCCATATCCCAGTGCTGCCACACAGAGCCTTGCTGTGCCAAGAACTTCCTGGTTTCCTATGGCAGTCCAGCCTCAGCTTTTATTGGGTATTTCCCTACAAAGAAAAAAAAAACTTCCATAAATCTTCATTTTTTGCCAAAATCTCCACGTGGGGGTGGGATGGAGATGACAAGGAGAACAAATATCCTTGGAAACAACTGTTATTTCCTAATGCTGTGGAATCAAGAGAGAACAGACTGTTAGGGAAAAAATTCCCTTTCTCCCTGACATGCCAGGTCCTACAGCAGCTGCTGAGGATGCAGAGAGAAGGTGGTCAAGGAGAGGAATTAGGCGGTGATTCCAAATGAATCCGGAAGGTGCTGAGAGATACCAATAAAGACGGAGCAGGTTCGGAGCGGGTCAGGGCAGCGGGAATTTCTCCCGGTAACAAATGTGTCTGGCTGCTCCCCCGATGAGCTCATGGAGCTGACAGGATCCTCCGCTAATGCTTTGCAGACCTTAGGTGTTGTTATCCTGCCCCGAGCCTGAACCCGCCGGGAAAACTGTGCGGAAGAGGGAGGTGGAAAACATCCATGGGATGGTGGGATGTTCCCAGCAGTGGGACTGGGATGTCTGTGGTGGTGGGATTGGGATGCCCAGGGTGGTGGGATGGAGATGCCCAGAGGGCAGGATAGGGATGCCCAAGGCAGTGGGATGAAGGTGCTGAAGGCAGTGGGAAGCAGATTCCCAAGGTGGTAGGATGAAAATGCCCATGGTGGCAAGATTGGAATGCGCATGGAGCATAGGATAGAGATGTCCATGGTGGTGGGATGGAAATGCCAATGGTGTTGGGATGAAGATGTCCATGGTGATGGGATGGAGACACCCACTGTGGTGAGATGGAGGTGTCCATGGCAGTGGGATGAAAATGGTGTTGGGATGGAGATGTCCATGATGTTGGGATGGAGATGTCCATGGCAGTGGGATGGAGATGTTCATGGCAACAGGATGGAGTTGTCCATGGCAGCGGGATGGAGATGTCCATGGCAGTAGGACAGAGATGTCCATGGTGTTGGGATGGAGATGTTCGTGGTGTTGGCATGGAGATGTCCATGGCAATGGGATGGAGATGTCCATGGCAGCAGGAAGGAGATGTCCCTGGCAGCAAGATGAGCACATCCCACGCTCCAGGCCCGAGAGATGGCGCTGGCAGACTGCCGTGCACAGCCCTGGGCTATCAGCTCTGGCAGCAGAGCACAGAGCACAGAGCCAAGACAGGCGCATTTTTCTCTCTTATCTCGGTGCACTCCGGGTGCACAGGGAGTTCTCAGCTGCTAATCCTGTGTCTGTCCCGAGTCCCTGAGGAGCCAGGGGAGCCGCTGGTCCTGGGAGCACCCCCGGCACGAGACCCTTCCGGGTCTGAAGGCCATGGTCAAAGGCAGCTCTAATTCAATTAAATGAGAGAACTGAATTTTCCTGGTAAAGAAAACATGATTGCTTTGTGGAACAGAGAACGTGAGGAGCTAAGAGAAGGTGAAAAGTGCTGGCTGTGCAAGCAGGAAATGCAGATTATTTCCTGGCCCATCCTGACCCAGTTTTTTCTCCTTTGGGGTGTGCAGGATGCAAAGGTTTACAGAAGGGCAAAGCTTGGAGCGCTGAGGCATCAGGAGTCACTTTTGGCTGGGTGTGTTGTGCAGCACCCGGGGCTTTCACAGCCACGACTGTGGGGAGCTTGACGAAAAAACACTTTTTTTTTCAGAGAAAAACCAGCAAACTCTACCCTGGCTGCCAGGCATGTCTGACAGGCAGGTGGCTGCAGGTAAAACCCAGCCTTGCACACTTGGGTTCCCTTTTCCTCAACATCTTCAGCGTTTCTGACACAGATGAGTCACTGGAAATCCCCTGTCTGGCAATGCTCTTGATCTTCCTCCAGGACTCTTCTCTCAAGCACCATTTGATGTCACTTTGAGAGTTACACCAGAGTCCCTGCTGAGCTTTTCCTGCACCAAAATGCTTGAAAGGTTGGGGAATCAGAGGAAGAAAGGTAAAGAGGGCACCTATTTTAGTCAGGGAGCCCATCTTTCAGAGACCATCACTCACACCTTTCTGGTTTGGCTATGAATGTCCCAAGCTCTGTTTGCAGTTAGGAGTTGCTGGTATCTTTCAGGAGCCAACTTGGGAGAAAGTGGTGGATGTGTTTCATGTGGACATCTGGACGGGGTTAAAATCACTGTTTCCAAAAGTTTGGAAGAGATCAGGAGCTGAGCTGGAAACAGGAGGCTCACCTGGCACTGTGCAGCAATAACCAGATGGAAAGGGAAAAGCGTGGGGTCTCCTGGGGTTGGACAAGCCATGGAAAAACACAGCTCCTTGAGAAGGTGCATTTCCAGCAAAAGGGGCAGCTCCTCTGCTGGGATCAACAGGGTCAAGCAGTTTAAATCCACCCGTGAAACATCCATTTTAGATTTGAGTCTGAATTATCACTCAGAAGGGGCAAAAGTTAAATCCTCAGAGGTGTATTTTGGACAAAGGCATCAGAAAGAGGATTGAGAAGGCAAAATTCTGAACCAATATGTCCGTGTTGGAAATACCAATATGTCCGTGCTGGAAATAGTCAGAAACAAGTGCTCCTTTGCTCCAAAGATCTTGGTGAATGTTCAAGTTAGAGGCAATTTGGGCTTGGAGCAAGCAGCAGCACATTCAGTGTGTGTATGGAGCAGAAAACCAAAATGCTGCTGATGCCACATGCACAGAAGCAGATAGAGTCACAAAATCGCTTGAACACACAAGAAAAAGCAGCCCCCAACATCCAGAAAACCACAGAGAGGAGAATTCCAGTGGCAGAGTTAGATCTATGGGCATTTATAGCTCTGGGGGGTTAATTTGCAGTCCTTGTGCTTGTTTTTGGATGCAGCAGCCATGGCTTCCATGAACAGTGACCCAACTCGGAGAGATTTCTGCTAAAAGCCCTCGAGCTCTTGCTGGAAGAACCAGGAGAGCTGTCCTGGCCCCTGGGATGTGCCTTGGATGGGTGGGGAGGGCAATTCCCAAATACAGAGTTTGGATGATCGTTTAGGGATTTAAGGCAGGTATTTAGGATTTTCCATCACCCTGGGGTGATTTAGGATCCTGGGTGGGAACCATAAAAGGATACAGGAGAAGGTGGAGAAATCCTGGGGACCCCTTGGGGTGGGAAGAGGCAAAGGGGCCACACTTTGAGGAGAAAAAGAGACCAAAATATTGTCCTGGAAGGACAAACTTGGCTCCAGGAGAGACAATAGTAGGAACTGTGGACTCTCCTTCCCCAGCATTAGCCTAATGGGTACAAATCTGCCAATTAGGGACAAATCTGCCAATTAAGGACCAATTAAGGCTCATCTTTAAATCCGTTCTACCTGCTCAGCAAAGCCCTGGCATGCATTTAACAATCAGCAATAGGTCAAGGTCCTTGTCCCTTTCATCTGAGGATCTCACAGCCCTTGATGAGACTCGGCTGCCTCTCACTGTGGTAGGTAAAGGCTGTAATGTTATTTTAATATCATGAGCCTCATTTATAAGGATAAATTACAGTGGGAGATAAAGAGCACATGGACCCATGTGGATAAAAATAAAAGTCCATATTGCCCCATTATCTGGCATTGGTTAAGCTTCTGCTTGTCGAAGTTTTTTTGGCTAATTTCTCTCCTTTATTTTTTTTAATGAAATGCTATTTATTTATAGCTAAACGCCAACTTTGAAGCCTGAGCCAAGCATTTGGGAGCTGCTCCGATAGGGCTCTTGAAAAGGAGAATTATGTGCGTTTCAGATGTTTCCAGAAGTTATTGTTTCAAGGCAGAGAGGACTGTGACATTTCTCCCAAGGAGCTCTCCCTCCCCTCAGCATTTCCAGAGGACACGGGCAGAGCAGATGTCTCGGAGCTGGGAGAAGGGGTGGTGACAAGTGTGTGTGGGGGAAAGGCCCCAGGGAGGGGAGCAGATGAAAGGGGAATTTAGACAGGAAAAGCCCTGAAGGTTCAGGGTTGGAGGAAAATGCTCCATGACGCCCCACATGAGCCTCGTCCTGCTGCTCACCAGGGTTTGGGACACCAATGTGGGAGATCATCACAGAATTCTGGAACGGTTTGGGATGGAAGGGACCTTAAAGACCATATTGTTCTACCCCCTGCCATGGGCAAGGACACCTTTCACTATCCCAGAATGTTCCCAGCCCCATCCAGCCTGGCCTTGGACACTTCCAGGGATCCAGGGGCAGCCACAGCTGCTCTGGGAAATGTGGTCAAGGACCTGAGCACCTCCTTCAACACTGATACCATCATGGGCTTCAAGCTCAAGAGCTACCTGCCATGAAATTCTCACCAGGATGAGGCACAGGCAGGTCCTCACAGCCTCTGGCACCACTGGCTGGGCTGTGTCACATTTCCAGGGGTTTTTTGCTGTATCCGGACACTTCCTGATGCAATGGAAATGTTTCCTACACTTCTTCCAGGGAATCACTGAAGCCTTCAAGCAAAACCCTGTTGGTTACAAGGGGTTGGACCAGAGGACCTTTAAAGGTTGATTCCAACCCAATCTATTCCATGAGTCTGTGATAATCCAGAACTGATCCCAGCACATGCCATTCCAGGGAAACCCAGGGCTTCACTGGGAGCCATTCCCCACCCCTGGTGCACGGGATCTCCCACCTCAGTGCCCTTCGTGCTTCCAGGCACCAACAGCAAGACTGTTCCTGGCCACTCTTCCAGGAATGAGACCCTCTGGATGGCCACGGGAAGCCTTTGCAGGGAATGAATGGATTTCCATGGAGAAACAAGGGGATTATGGAAATGCCAGACTTTCCTGTGGCTCCTGTTTTGGTGGTGGAGTGACATCAGCCCCTCCCGACTGGCAGCAAGACAGAGAGGCTTTGATGGCATGGAGGAGACCCTGGCCCAGTGCCAGAGATTATGGTGAGGAGCATCCTCAGTGCCACTGTCACCCAGCAATGCCTGTGGGATGATATCACTTCCTCCAGGATGACACAGACACAGCCTGGGGCTCCATCCCGGAGAACAGAGGTTCTGTGAGGGAGGGGAGAGGGAAGAGTAGCAGAATCATCACCCAGCGATTTGTGTGGAGCAGCTTGGAACAATCTCCTGGGAAATTAAGAGTTTTTATGCCTCTTTATGGATTCTCCATCCTTAACTTATCCTCTTTATGGATTCTCTGTCCTTAACTTGTTCTGCACTGCCCCTACAAGCACAAAACCAAATCCCACTGTAGGCTTTTCCCAAAAGCTTTAGAGAAGAGCAGCCCTTCAGACAACTAAGTCCTTCAGAAGTGCAGACAAGTAAACAGTTGGATTTCAGGAAAAGGTTCTTCCCCAGAGGGTGCTGGGCACTGCCCAGGCTCCCCAGGGAATGGGCACAGCCTGAGGCTGCCAGAGCTCCAGGAGTGTTTGGACAGCACTGCCAGGGATGCCCAGGGTGGGATTGTTGGGGTGTCTGTGCAGGGCCAGGGGCTGGACTGGATGATTGCTGTGGATCCAGCTCAGGATATTCTGTATTTCGGTGAGCCTGTGTTTGCACCACTGGCTCCAGTTCCATTGCTTTTGGGTTATTTGGGAGCCTGGCAGCTCAGGCTCTCTGATCCATCAGGATTGCTCTAGGAGAAGGCAACTGCAACAGAAAACACCGTCCTGCCCCAGGAACTGCCATTGCATTAGGATTTCTGCAGGGTCACATCAACCTCAGGCCAAAACTGTTCCAGAGTTTCTGCAATATCAGACCTGATGTTGTTTTATTCTCTGTACTGACCTTCCCATGAGTGTCCCTACTCATTCAGGGCAAGGACACCACCTCAGCATCCCTGGAGCACCAGGCCTTTCCCCAGCCTGCTATTGGCACAGAAAGGCAGTCTCCTTAGGGATTTGCCAAGAGCTTTAGAACCCAGCCCAGGAGGGAAGCAGCATGCTGGGCATATGGGAAGTGCCCTGGCAGTTGACTTAAGGTGAGGTTTCCCAGTTGCTCCAGCCAGGAATCCACTCCAGGAGCCTGCCTGGCTCTGCAGTAGCTGATTTCCAGAAAGGTAGTGAGGAGATTGAGTTCCCTCATGACAGGTCCTTCAACCCCTCTTTTGGGGCAGGAGAGATGCCCAAGCTCAGCAGCCAGGCCTGGTCCTGCTCCCACCCTCTGGCAGGGCAAGATCCTTCAGGTCCTGCCTGAGAGACCCCTGGAGATCTCAGAGCAGCGTCAGCCTTGCTGTTACCTGCAGCAGCCCTAATTCTACTTCCCAGCCCTTGGAAGTTAGAGCAGAGACCCGGACAAGCAGGAAATGCTCTCCTAAATAATGGAATACCCTCTTTTAGACCCTCCTGGAAGCACTTCTACTCCCAAATCTTCCTTGCAGAGCGAAAGGGCATTTTCTGCCTTATACAGGAGCCCCTCTGCTTTGGGAGCACTCTGGGAGAGCTGGGGGTGTTCACCTAGAGAATAAAAGGCTCCAGAGAGACCTCAGAGCCTCTTCCAGTGCCTAAAGGAGCTCCAGGAGAGCTGGAGAGGGACTGGGGAGGGATGGAGGGACAGGACACAGGGAATGGCTTCCCACTGCCAGAGGGCAGGGTTAGATGGGATATTGGGAAGGAATTGTTCCCTGGGGGGGTGCTCAGGCCCTGGCGCAGGGTGCCCAGAGAAGCTGTGGCTGCCTCATCCCTGGAAGTGTCCATGGCCAGGCTGGATGGGGCTTGGAGCAATCTGGGATAGCAGAAGGTGTCCCTGCCCGTGGCAGGGATGGAATGAGCTGAGCTTTAAGGTTCCTGCCAGCCCAAACCATTCTGGGATTCCATGATTCTGCACAGACTCCAATCACCCACACTCAGCCCCTGCAGAGATGGTGCTCAGCATCCTTCCTGTGGGTGTTAGACGTACCGATGGATACAGGGATACAGGGATGCTTTTGTTTTGTGCAACACCACAGGGGAAAGTTTCCAAACCAGAGCTGCTATGTTTGTAAACAGCTGAGTCAGCAAAACATGACAAATCCCAGCTTTTCTTCCCAGAGCCGTGATGCCACTATGGGCAAGGGGAGGAATAGAAGGGTTCAGGCCTGTTTGAAGTGCAAATCCCAGCTCCCCCTTCACTCTGGAGCCACCAGCAATGTGTCCATGAGCCAGAGATCTCCTGTTGTCCCCCTGGAAATCTGAAAGCCATCAGCACGCTCGGGAAAGGGAGGAAAAGGAAAATGTGTTCGCCAGTTGCAGCAGATGTGAGGGCAGTGTCCTGGACAGCTTTTATTATTCTATAAATACCGGGGGCAGGAGGTTGTTATTAACCAGCAGTAATTAATACAACGTGCACTGTCCAATTAACGGCGTCCTGCCCTCCCATGCACGTGGGGAACTCCCAGATGTGGCCCAAAGCTGGCAGAAATTGGGATCAGGCAGGAGTATCCCTGAGTCCAGCCCCCCTGAGCCTGGGGGATGAGCTGGTCGGAAAACAGATGATGGTGAAGGCTGCAGACATCAAAGCTGCACGAGCACAGCCCTGCACATCTTCCAGGCAATGTTGAGTGCCAGCACTCAGCCCAGAGGTCCCAGTATGGAAAGGTGGTGAATGGAACAAATCCCAGAGCTGCATTTTCTCCCTGCATGTTAATGAACTGCTCTCATGCACCATTAGCACATCCAAGGACACTGCCTGGCTCTGAGGAAACCCTGCTCTGTGCAGCACAAGATGTAGAAAAGTCCTTCTAACTCGTCTGGACACTGCTGGAAAAGCCTGGAGAACATTTCATTAATGGATGCTCTTGCTCCTCTTCCAGTATATCTGAGGCTTGATGTTTGCAACACTGCTCTGGAAAGTCAGGACTGATGGATTTCCAAAGCAAGCCAAGGAAATATTTGGGATGTGAACATGGATGGGTGGTGCTGAGCCCCAGTGATCAGGGTTAGTGCAGGGGGCAAAGGGACCTTGTGGTGTGTGGAGGGAAGAAGCTCAAATGTGCTGTGGTGGAAAAATGGGAAAGTATCTAATACTTATGTGGGAAATCAGGAGCTTTCAGAACTGGCTGTGTGGGCCAGGATAAATTTATTCCATGGTGGGTTTGCCCACAGCAGCAAGAATGGACTCAGCACCTCAGCATGTCCTCTGCTGTCCTGCCTGGCTGTGTCCTCTGAGCCATCAGGACCAAAGGAATGATTTCAGGAAAACTGGGAGGCATTTCCCAATGCAACCACATAATGCCAGGGCAGCCAAATGCATGGGAGCCCTAGCAGCACTGCCAGTGCCCAGAAGGAATTTGCTCCTCTGCTCATTGATGGAAGTCACTAAAACATCCCTGAGGTGGCTGTCAGGGGTGACCCTCTGAGTGACTTCCTGAGCTGCTTTGTGAGCCCAAATCCTTCCCTGAGCATGGAGCATCCCTCAGGAACAGTGGGACAGGCTGGGAGCAGGCTGGGAGCAGGCTGGGAGCTCTCAGAGCAAGCAAACAGCAAACCTGCTCTGGCTGCTGCTTTCCAACCCAATTCCCAATAAATGGGAGCCTAGAAATGGGATCCAGACAGACTTTGGGAAGGGAGCAGCTGTGCTGCTTCAGTGTCTCTGCCCTGACCCTCCTGTGTGTCCCTGGATGGAGGGGGGACATCTGAGCACCAGGAGGACTTGGGAACCTCTCCCCTCACCATCACTGACAAGCCCAGGGTTTGTAACTCTGAAAAGGCTCTTGTTTGGCTTCCCACCAGCAAATTTTGGCCAAGTACATTGAGATAGCCCCCAGAGGGATGTTCATGGTGGGAGGGAGCAGCCAGGCCTGGGTATGTGCCTGGTATTATCCTCTTTAGGCTTGGCCTGAAGTGCAAACATCCCTAAAGCTGGTGGTTGGAATTCAGTCCTGAGGACATTATCCCAACCTTTTTCCAAAGCAACCTCCTACTTGTAACATCACCTTCCCTTCCCCAGCCCCTCTGTCTGCAAAGCTCAGCTCAGGCTGATTTAACATCAATTAAGAGCAAGGGAGGAGCAGGGCTGGGGGAGTCGTAGAGAAGGAGTTATAAAGTGCCTACCCTTGGAGGCACAAATCCCACACAGAGCCCATGGCTGAGCATCCCACGGCCATGGGATTTTGGCTGCAGCTCCTGGTGCTGAGGTGTGAGGGAGAATGAGTTGCACTGCGAGCACCTCCAGTGATTTATTTTATTGCCTGTGCGCAGAAGAGTCTTGGCACTCCGAGGGGAGGTCGCTGCCAGCTCCAGGCCAGCTGGGCTATCCCTGGTGGAAAATGAAATGGATGAACGGGAACATTTTTCTATAATAGCAGAGTGAGGGAAGCAAATGATCCTCCTTGACCCTCCATCTCTAATTCCCTGCCCTCAGAGCAGTCTGGCAGCCAGGCCCTGCTAGGAGGAGAGGTGATAAAACCCCTCGGCAAGCCCTTGTTCCCAGCTCCATCTGGATATCCAGCAGGGAGAGCCTGCATCCCCTCAAAGCCATGTAAGGGTCACTTCCAAGCCATTCCCATGTCCTGCTTTGAGGACAAAGGGTGATTCCTCTGGGATAAATCCAAGGCAGGTGCCACCACCTCAGCTGCCTGGGATGGCAGCAGGTTGAAGCCTCCTTTGTGATCCATGTGCTGAAGAATTCCTGGCATCTTTCCTGCCTTTCTGGGCACTCAACTCAGCTCAACTCAGCTCAGTTCAACTCACTCAACTCAACTCAATCCAACTCACTCAACTCAACTCAACAACTCAACTCAAGTTTTGGATTTACTGAAGGCTTTAGCTCTGAACCTAAATCTCCCACAGCTCCTAAATTCATAAAATCTCTGTCAAAAGAGACCACCTGGGTTACCCAGAGGTGGCAGACCAGTGTGCAAACCCAGGCACATCAAGGTGTACAAAGAGGAGAATATCCATAGGAACATATCCATGAGCAAGGAGGGAAATATCCATGGCAGGTCTTTGCCACAAAAATCTGAGGCGTCAGCCCTACCTGGGCTGTCCCTCCCATGAGGATCCTCCAGTGCCTCAGCAGATACTCTCAGAACACCCTGATTCTTCCCCTCCCATTGTTTAAATATTCCAGGCTGTTACCATGTCCTCAGGTATTCCCTGCACTGACAAACTGTGGGATGGAGAGGCAAAAGGCTGCTGGGAATTGGGATTTATCCATCTTGGCTGAGGATCTTAAGGAAATGTAGGCATTTCCAAGGCTTTGGGGGAATTGTGTTGCTTCTTGTTCCTGTTTGCACAGGATTTCTGGTGAGGTGGTTTTAGTCCAGACCTGGGAGATGCTGGTAATAAATGGATAATTAATAGGTAATTAATAGATAGTTAATAGATAATTAATAGACAAGTAATATCCTTCAGCCTCATCTTGTGTCCCTGAATCCATCAAAGGACCATTTTTCCCCCTGCAAAGCAGAGTTGGGGCATTGCTGTGAGCACTTCCCTACTGCTCCTCCATCCCAAATGGCACTTCCTTGAGGACAGAGGGACAAACTGTACAAATTCAATACAAGAGGGCAGGATCCAGCCCTCAGTGCCAAGAACCAGCATAGAGACAGCTCTGGGATGGCATTTCCAGCCTTTACCAACCTCCTGCTGCCAGTGTGGAGCCTTCCTGTCACCCTCAGGACTCCTGGCTGTTATCCCACACCCCATGCCAGGGAGAGCTTTCCCTTCTCTTCCCCTGGCAGGGCTGCTCTGTGCCCATGGCTAGAGCTGGGAGCAGCAGAAGGATCCGGAGCAGGCCTGGCAGGAGGATGGAGCTGGGATGTGCTGGGGTTATCTCTTTAACAGGTTTCTCCTGTCCCTGAACATATGTGCAGGAACACATCCCTGGAAAAATATGTGAGTGGGTGAGCTTGGCCTCGGCTCTCTCCCAGATGGGACATTCCAGAGCCCACATCACAAAGCCATCAGCCGGGCTTTGACAGAGCTGCCAGCACCTCCAGCCTCTATCAGAGCCCAAAAATGTCCATATGATCCCTGCTCCCCCCAAAAACTCCTTGCTCTCATTTACAAGCAGGAAATGTTGGCAAAAGGGGGAAAAGTTGGGGGGGGGAGGAAACAGGGGGAAAAAAAGTGAGAGGAAGAGCAAAGCTTTCAGAGGAGATAGTGGAAGAGGTGAGACATGAGGGGCAATATTGCTGAGCCCACTGCACAAAGCTGGCACTCCAAGGGGCACAAACACCAACACTAGTGCCCAGGGTGCCCCAAACCAGCAGGTTGGAGCCCATTTTCCAGCAACCCCTGCAGGGCTGTTCCACAGCATCTCCTGGTCCTCTCCTGCTGCTTCCAGGGCATAGTGAGGTGCTCCCAGGTTGCTCAGCCCTTACAAGTTGTAGCAGCACCTCTCACACAGAGGTGCCTTTGGGCTTTAAACAGCACCAAATCCACATTTTTAGGGCTGGTGCTGAATCTGGAGCACCCCCAGCCTGATCCCGTTTCCATCTGCAGAGAGGGAAGGTTTTGCTGAGGCCAGGGTGACATCCCCCAGCTGGGATGCATTTCAGCAGCTCCAGAGATTGTTCCAGGCTGAAGAGCTGTTTCCCTGCGCACAGCCGAGTGTAATTCCCAGGAAAACCAGCTGAGCCCTTGGCCTGCACTCAAAACACATTAGGAAATCAAAAGCATTTATTTTATCCAATTTTTCTCCTGAGCTTTGCTCAATACTCTGCAGAACAAGGAGCTTTAATAGACTTTGGTTTGTGACTGCAGACACCTTCCATAGCTTGGCTCTTTCATCACGTGGGAACTTGGATATCCATCATCTGGAATCTGCTTAGGGCCGTGTTCTCCTTCCCTGCTACTGGATTTGCATTTTGTCCACTGGTGCCTAATGAATTTAGAGTGTCAGGGCTTATAAATCATTAAATCCAGCAACTCTTTGCATCCCATTTTCCACCAAGAATCCCTAAGAGCCATAAAGGCATTTAAAACCTCTCAGGGCTGGTGCTGTGGGGATAATCTCCAATCTGAAGGTTTGCTGTGTTCTAATTTGCCAAAGTATGGCAGATTTGGAGGAGGAGCAAGAAGGAAATTGTTCACCAGTTCAGATTGCACCTAAAATTTTGAGCAAATTTGGCAAAAAAAGTCCAGACAAGCCATTCTCCTTTTTGTCATTGGCCAGAAGAATGTTTGGTGTAGGGCTTGTTTTTGTTATTTTTTTAATTTTCAAGTATATTTTAGTTCTAAAAATAACCAGCACAGCAGGGTTTACTCCTCACCCAAAAAACTCCTCTTGAATGTCAAAAGAACCATTTGCTACTTCCAAAAATGCATTCATTTGGCACCAAATCCCTTTGCTTTGACCTGACCTGAACTTCCCTTGGCTCCTTGCTGCTGCTTTCACTCCTGTGCCTTGGCCCAAATTCCAGGGATGGCTGCAAACACCTCGGGCTCAGCTGCCTAGGGATCACATCCCTGACATCCAGGTTTGGAATGGGAGCGGTGAGCACCCAGATTTGAGGTGGGTGGAAAATCTTGGTGAGTTCCCAGCAATCCAAAGGCACCCTGAGGCCAGAGCATCCCAGAGATGCTTCCAGGAGGAAAAGCACTGGCAGCTTGGGCAGACCCAGATTCAGTCCCTCAAAACCTGCCATTCCCTGTTTCCTTAAAACCAATATTCCATTGCTTTCCAAGGATAAAGCTGCTCTTCAGGAGCAGATGATGTTACTATTGGATTTTTCCCACATAAACCTGGATCCCTGAAGTATCAATGGTCAACCACACATGTGACCCAACCCGGATGGAATTTTTTCCTGTATTGTGAGACACCAAACACCTGGTTGCTTCCCAAAGCCAGCAGATTCCTTTTCAACATCCATAAATCCAAATCCCCAGACCTGGAATGGGAATTGGGCTCACCCAGATCCTTGAAGCAAGCTTTGGGTTGGGGTGAGGTGCTGGTGGGGTTTTTTCCCCCCATTCTTAAAGAAAATCATTATTCTCTACCAAACTTGTTGCCAACCAAAAGACAAATTTTCTTTGAATGTCAAAACAGGATGTTTTTGACAATCTCAGGACATTCAAAGAGCATTTTTTTGTTTTCTTTTTGAAACAGGAAACTCGTCTGAGAGCCCTTGCCTGCAAGTGGTTTCAGTTGTGATGAAACTGCCACTTTCTGACAGAGCTTGGGGTATTTTTTTACGTAAAAAGATGCCACATGTAAAAATTTTTGAAAAACCCTTCCAGGTTACTCAGTACAGAGGATGGGTGTGGATTTTTGCTCCTAAAAATTCATGAAAGGGGAATATGTCAAGATTGAGCTGTGGTGGCAGCTGGGAAGGGGGAGGTTTGACAGGGATATTTGGAGATCAAGGCTGTTGAATGAATGTATCCATGGCACTGCAATCCAGGTTTCCCTGCTGCATCCCCAAATCCTGGTGGCACCTCTTTGGGCACAAGGGGATGGAGGATGGTGGAGAAACATCAGTGAAACATTGCTGCTGAGATGCTCAACTCAACAAGGAACTGAAACAGCATTTGCAAGTCAAACTCTCTTGCCCTCTTTGCACCCAGAGGGAAAAGGAGCTCCAGCAGCTCCAGGGGGGCTAAAAAAAGGGGTGGGGGGGTCATGGTGGGTGACAGGGGAGGAGCTGGTGGGGAGTGGAAGGTGGGAAATGCTTTGGGATATCCTGGTTTCTTTCCAACATCTGTCAAGCTGGATTCCACACAGAACCTTGGAGCAGTGGCAGTCCCTGAGTCCCGCCCTTCCCAGGGGTTTAACCTGAGCTCTGGATCAGCAGGAGGAAATCCAAGCCCCATCACCACTAAAAATGGGCCTGAGGCTCTGGATCCCTGGACCTTAACACATGAGCCTAGATGCCTTGAGGAAGCTGCAGGTGGGAAGTCATTCCAAGAACCCTTCTCTCCTCTTAGCCTGGCTTTGACTCCCTCCAAACAGGAATGGGAAAAACAACCTGGTTTACACACAGGCACAGAAATTCTGAGACTTTTGTCTTTTATTTTCATAGAGATGGGACCAACTCATCCCAGCCTGGCTTTAAACCATCACCTCCTTGGCTGGGTCTCGTCTGGTCCTCGACAGGACAAATATCTCATGACTTGAATGCCAAAAGAGCAGGTGCTGGGTTGAGAGATCTCTTCCAGAGGATTCTAAACATTCCCATGACATTGCATCTGCAAAGCTTTGGGATGTCTCCATGAGATCCCAGCTCTGTCAAAGCTCAGGGACCACCAGTGAGCCTGGGTGGAACAGCAGGAGCCCAAACAGAGTGGGAAAGGTGAAATCACCATCGAGCCCCATCTGGTTTCTGTACTGGTGGGTGGTCTGGAAGTCCTGGGATTAATGGGATCCATCCACAGTTCTTTGCATTTTTCCTCTCTGTTTTGGCCAGGCTTTTGTGGGGACTTGCAGGAGAAGTCAATGTCTGGAGGAATGTAAGGAAATATTCATTCCTTCTGTCAAGGAAATCAAGAGAAATGCAGGAGGAATGAACCAAATGTGAGATCAAGACAGGAAGATGTGTCCTGCTCATTCCATTTGTGTTTCTGTCACCCATAGCAGGGAGAGGAGGGATTTGGCTCCTCTGCATTTTGCTGGATAGAAGCGAAGTGCAAAAGCAGGATGAGGGCTCTGGTGGGAGAGACCAAAACTCCTCCTGGATCTACAAGGAAGAGAACAGCAGCTTTATTGGAATTTCAGCAAAGAGAGACAAATGCAATGAGATTCATTGCTGTACAGCCCAAAGCAGCAGGACTGTGGTGCTGGAAATGAGGTTCTCCTTCATCCCCTTCCCTCAGATAGTGCTGTGCCCACACGGCACTGCTGGGATGGATCAATGTTCCAGCACTGCCTGACAGAAATGTTCCACAGGAGTGCAAAGCACCAATAAAATTGTTCCCCAGATGGGATTTTCAGACTCATCTTTCATCTAATTTGATTAACTTGGCTCATTTCCTGTTCTCCCTGTGATCCCACTGATGAGCTGTGCAATCCCAGGTTTATGGTGTCCTGATTGGGATCAGGATGCAGAAGGGAGCTTTGCAGGCACAACCCCAGCCCTGCTCGGCAGCATCTGTGTCCTCTGAGTCCCTCAAGCTCCATCTCTCCACCCCACTGTTGGGAGATCATGGAATCACAGAATCCCAGAATGGTTTGGGCTGGAAGGAACCTTAAAGCTCAGCCAGTGCCACCCCTGCCATGGTAAGGACACCTTCCACTGTCCCAGGCTGCTCCAAGCCCCAGTGTCCAGCCTGGCCTTAGACACTGCCAGGGATCCAGGGGCAGCCACAGCTTCTCTGGGCACCCTGTGCCAGAGCCTCCCCAGTCTCACAGGGAAGAATCTCTTCCCAATATCCCATCTAACCCTGCCCTTTGTCCATGGGGAGCCATTCCCCTTGTCCTGTCCCCACATGCCCTGTATGAGGTGGCCCAAAGGACCACAAGCAGGTTGGGGGCTTCTGAGCCACTGGGGAGCATCTCAGGACCTTGGGGCTGCAGGTTCTGGGCAGTGCCAGACCTGCTGTGCTTGTGCTCCATGGATAACACCAGAACACCCTGGAGAGATTCTAAATTTCCTCCTGTTGCCTTTTGGGGGTCCCAGCTTTGCACTGTTCCTGATGTGAGGGATGGGAAGCAGGGCTGAGTGCTCCCAGCCCCATTATCTGCTCTGACCTGACTCTTTAAACAATGTTAAGCCTCCAAAAATAAATCCTCAGGAAGAGCTTGGTTTTGTTCAGCTCCTTGCCTGGCAGTGTTCCTAAAACATCCAAGAGTTTTCACGGAGCTCTTCAGGATAATATTTGACACTTCCATCGCTCCTTTCATCCCAAAGTGCTTCTCAAACCCGAGAGCACCACTGGAGTCAAACTGCCCATGGAATAGTGGGGTTTTTCCCTAAAAACCAAATCCCACATCATGCTGGGAGCCCTGTGCATCCTCCATCCCCCTGGAATCAGTGAGGGCTCAGCACACTGCCCATCCTTTAGGGGATTGCTGGGATGATGTTACTGCAAAGCATTAAGGGAGCACAGGGAAGTTGTCCTGCTTTGGGGAAAAGTGGTGTCTTTGGAAGAAAAAAATGTACAGAATATAGACGACATTGAATTTGGCTGTGATCCTCTTCTGAAGCATCAGCTGGTGCTGTTGGTAACACCCAAAGCAGGACAAGCACCTTCCAGAGTGGATTCCTACACATTCCTACCTTTGGAGCCACTTTGGATCCAGCCAGAGTGATTTCCAAGCTTTGGGAGAGTTCTGTGTGAAGGAGCTGCCAAGCC
This sequence comes from Lichenostomus cassidix, assembly GCF_008360975.1. Classification (NCBI taxonomy): domain Eukaryota; kingdom Metazoa; phylum Chordata; class Aves; order Passeriformes; family Meliphagidae; genus Lichenostomus; species Lichenostomus cassidix. The sequence goes on along the minus strand of NC_139504.1, from coordinate 915,301 downwards.
CTCAGTGTGCCCCAGCACAGGCTGCAGGGATGAGAGCAGCACCTCCAGAGGACAAACTTACCTCAGACTGGGATTTTCCATCTGTCTGCCCCTGGCCAGACCCCAGACACTTCAACACCTCGTTCTGCCCCAGTGTGGGTGAGATAGGGACGTTCACCCCGTTCTAACAGGGTTAACTCCTTGGTTATTGCTGAGCTGATAACAAACACCTGGGATAAATCCACCGCTGTCCCCACAGGTAAAGCCAGCACTGGCCAAACCCTGGTGTGAAACCCCCAGGGCTCTGTTGGGTCACAGCAGCCACACAAAGAGGGTTCAGTGCCAAAGGCCACACTCAGATATTGCATTTGGAGTTGATCCTTCCAGCTCAGCAGGATTTTCATCCTGTTCCTTAAAATTGCCCTGAAGAGGTGATTGGCCCCCAAATCCTTGTTCTTCTCAGTGCTGGACTCCAGGAAGGTGTTGGGATGAGAGGTGGGAAAAGATGCTTTTGGGTCCAGCAGACCAGGAGTTTGTGCTGCTGCCGGAGGATGCTCTGGTGCATCAGTCTCTGGGAAGGCTCCAGAGAAACATCCATGCAAATTGAGGCAGGATTGCCAGGAAAAATGAAGCAAATTAGGCAAAAATTAGCCTGGAGCTTATTTCAGGAGCTCTCTTCCCTCTCCAGACATGCAGGTGTTGCCTGGCCCTGGAAGATGTCAGGAGTGTGGCAGTGGGGTGTGGCTGATGTTGACCAGGACTGGGACTGGTGGGTTTTATTGGAAAAATGCAAATGGGATTGAAATAGAGATGAGTCTGTGTGGCCGGGGGGAAGCAAGACAGGGTGGGGAGGCTCTGGCACAGGTTTTCCAGAGAGGCTGTGGCTGCCCCTGGATCTCTGGAAGTGTCCAAGGCCAGGTTGGACAGGGCTTGGAGCACCCTGGGGTAGCAGAAGGTGTCCCTGCTCATGGCAGGGGCTGGAATGAGATGAGCTTTAAGGATCCTTCCAATCCAGGCCCTTCTGGGATTCTATGGCATTTATCTCTCTGTCACTCAGCACCCCAAAATCTGCCCTTGCCTCGTCAGCTTTGCTGGTCAGGTGCTGAAAGAGGGAGCAGGGTCCAGGCAGGATGGCCAGAGCTGGGAAGATGCTGGATAAGGATGGATGGCATTTGGAGAAGGGTGGAATGGAGAAGGATGGCATTTGGAGAAGAATGGCATTTGGAGAAGGGTGGCAGCTGGTGAAGGATGGCACATTGGAGAAGGATGGAATGATGGAGGAGGATGGTGCATTGGAGAAGGATGGCACTTGGACATGGGTGGCACTTGGAGAAGGATGGCATCTCCCCGCTAATGAGGCTGGCAATGGGAATGTGCAGCGCCGGGAGCTGTCTGGGCTGGAGTTACAGGGGAGGTAATTACCTGATTACTGCCTAATGAAGGACAATTGAAATGGATACCCTGCGCTTAGAATAACCAAAGGAGTTTCTAGGGAGACCAAACCGCCCTGATGGCAGCTGGAGGGGGGGAAAGGGAGGCTGCAGGTCCCTGCCGAGCCAGGTCGGGGAGGACGATGCCATTTCTGACTCACAGTCCCCAAATCTGACCCATCCCGGAGCCATCCTACGGGATGAGCTCATCCCACAAACCCAGCTAAGGCGAGGCAACAGCTTCCCTCAGCCTACTTGGAAAAAAAGGGAAGACAAATGGCATTTGCTGCCCCAGACCCCCGGTGATTCCTTCTCCCCCGCGGCACGGGGCGTTCTCCAGCCGCCGCGGCTTCCATCACGTCTCGCAGTGCCTGGGCAGAGCTGGAAAATGATGTTTAATGTGTCTGCCTGGGAAGAAGGTGATTAATTTGTCTGGGGGCATGGAAGTGCTGGTCGTGTTTGAGGCCCTGGAGCTGCTTTCATCCAGGGAGGTGCAGGAGAAGCCGTGGACACCCAGGAGTTGGGGCAGCTATTTATTTGTTTTATTAAATAAATATATTTAATCCTTAAGCCTTGGCTGACCTCCTGCATGAATGGGTGCCCTGTTGGGAAAAAACCATCCCACCCAAACCAGGGCAGCTCCTGCCCACATCCCTGGCTGCGGGTGGGAATGCTGTGCCGAGGGGAAGGGCAGAGCACCGGGATCTTGGCACAACAAGAAACGCCGGGATGCAGGAAGGCCTGGGGAGATTATTCCTCCCAGCACACAGCTGAGTTATTTCTGCTGCCGCCAGATAAAAGGCTGGAAATTTATCCAGGCCGGGTGCAACAGGGATATATTTCCTGCAGACAGGTGAAATTCTCACCACGGGATTGAAGCGAGAGGGGACGGCGTTTGGGGATATCCCAGCACTGCCAGGAATGTCCCAGCGCCGTTCCCGAGCCAGGACAGAGCAGGGGCAGCCCCACGGTCCCCCCGGCTCGGGAGGGGTCTCGCCGGGCCGATAACAGCCCCGGAAAGCCATCAGAGACACCCGGCTGGCCTCTGCCTCTCGTCACAATCCCTGCCAAGACTCCGCGCCAGCCCTGCACCTTGTCAGCCTCCCGCTAATGGGAAGCAGCTGCCGCGGGGAGGAGGGAGCGCCGGGCTGCAGGAGCGGGGGAAGGACCATTCATAATCCCTGCTCCTTGCCCGCGGCTCCGGCGGGAGGTAGGGATGGGGAGGAGGTACCCCAAAACCTGTCAGTGGGGATGCTCGGGGTGCTGAGGGTGTTCGGCCACCAGAGCCAGCTCTCGGGACCTGCTCACCTGCGGGTGCTGCTGACGCTTTGCTGAGCTGTGTTTCCAGCTCTGTGGGCTTTCCCATTCCCCAGGGAAGGTCTGATGTTCTGCAGCATCCCTGTGTCCCAGAGAAAAGCTTTGTACAGAAGGAATTCCACCTAAACCCCAGAGCTAAGCTCAAGGTCATGTGCAGGAGACAAGTTCACATTTTATCCCAAAATATCCATTTCACCCCCCAAACTCCTTGCAGAGTTTCACCCCCAAACTCCTGTGCTCTGCACAGGGCACAGATCTCCCAGAAGTGTCCCCAGATTGCCCTCGGGATGTGACAGCATCCTCCCTCCCTGTGCTCCAGCTCTTCAAAGCCACACAGTACCCCAAACTTTCCTCTTTCCTTTCAGGAATTTCACCCTCTGTAGCTCTGGGAATGGGATCAGGGTGAGGATTTACACTCCTGTCCAGGCTGGGCTTCTGGGAAGAGCAGCATCTCCAAGGAATGGGCTCCATAATTGGGTTAGCCACACTCATTTTCAGGAACAGGTTGCAGTTAACGAGTTTTAATTAAAACCATCTTCACGGTGTCAGCAAGTTGAAACCAAGGGCAGTGTCTAATATCCACAGTAATTTTACCAGCTGGATCACAGGCAGGGTAGGACTGGGTGTCTGCCAGCATTCCAATTTTGGGGCAAAAAAGCGCCAAATTTGCCAACCCAAGTGGCTCAACTCACAAAGCTCAAGGTCAGCTCAGCCTCTTCCAGCAGTGTGGATGCTTCTCCCTCCTCCATCTCCCAAGCTTTCTCTGGGCTAATTTTAGCAATCAGCCCCTCCTGAAGTTTCCTCCGGGGCTTAATCCCACTTGTGCCAGGGGGAAGGAAAAGTTTTCCTGAATCTTTGCTCTTTTGTTGCCATGAAATTCAGGTTTTGGCCCTTCAGAACCTCTGGAAGAGACTTCCCCCAGCTTTTTCCCAGCCCTGGCTCTGCCCTGAGATTTCACAGCTCATTGCGGCCACGTTCAGAGTCCATCTCGAGTGCTTTAAAAGCTCTTTTGTGCTCTCTCCAGCTTTCGGTGCTCGAGGGAGATGGGATCGGGGAGGGACACGAGATCACGGTGCTTTTGGATGCGCTGCTGCTGCAATGAGGCAGGATCCGGGCTGAGCTGGCGGCTCCTGAAATCCCGGGATGCAGGACAGGATCAAGGAGCCACCCCGGCACAGCCGCCTGCCTTTGGCAGCTCTGCCTGTTGGATCAGATTCCTGGGCTGCTCAGAGAAGGGATTTAGTTCACCAAGAGACAAAATTCCACTTCAATCCATCAGTGGAAACTGAACATTGAATTCCAGGGGCTGTTTGAGTCCATTTCCCTACTCAGCCCCCGATACAAGAAGAGCTAAATCCTTGTGCTTCTCATCATAGAAATGCAATATTTTTCCTTTTTTAGCCCCCAAGAACAGGTTTTCAACCCAAATCTGTGGCTGCTGTTGGCTTTTTGTCTCCCTCTTGTGCAAAGCCTGGAAAAGATTTCCAGGGAGGAGGTGGGATGGTGCCTTTGGCAGGTCTCAGCTCCACACTGAGGATGGGCTGAGCCCGGGAGGCTGTCAGGACACGGAGCAGGAATTAAAGGCACATCAAAGGTCTGCCTTTAATGTGGGATTGTCCCTAAGGAATCCCAAAGGCACAAATCCTGCACGGACACACGCATCACTCATCCACCACAAAGACTGAGGGCCAGCGCTGGAGAAAAGTGGAATTTTTTGGGAATCTCACCTCTACCTTTCTTACCAGGACTAAAAAGACCTGGCTCGCTGTCAAATAAAGGGAAAATGCTGCCGGGGTGGGACTTTTTAACCTGGCTGTCTCCAGAACAGGCGCAGGGTGGGTTTTGTCTGAAATCCCAGGTTTTCCCGGCGCTGGGCAGATGAAGGAGCGATGGGAAGCAGATGCTGGAGGGGGCAGCTGAGGGGTGTGAGGGCAGAGCTGATCCCAGCCGGCAGCTCCAGGGGGATCCCAGAGCCTCCCCCAGCAGACAGGACCCTAACCCAAAGCAGATGGGAAGGGAGGGAGGGCTTTGTCCAGGGACCTGGGGAAATAAAGTGATTAAAGGAGATCATGTGCAGAAAGAGAGCAGAGATGCCCCAGGGAGGGGGGATACAGTTCGGGATGAAGCCTCCAGCGGGGCAGGGTTTGCTGCACCTCCCGGCAGGGGTGCCCGAAACCACGTCTGGAAGGCAGAGTTCATTCCCACCGGGAAGCAGAGTTAATCCATTCTCCTTCCCCAGCCGCAGCTCCTGCCACGTTTGACAGAGCCCAGGGCTCCCTTTCCCATGTTCTCCCCATCCCTCACTCGGATCCTGCAGCAGGAGGGAGATGTGGATGCAGCATCCTCCTCCCTGCCCTGCCAGCCTTGCTCCACGTGGGGAAAAGGAGAAGGAGAAGTCCTGGTTGCCTCAGTCTTGGGGAAAATTTGGGGATTCCTTTGGCTGGGGCGGGAGGCAGTGCCCATGTGAACTCCAAACCTTTGTTTGGACCCACAGGGAAGGATTTTGGGGGTTGTTTTGGGAAATTTGACTGGAATGCCAGGTCTCCATCTCTTTGTTTCCTCAGAACCCTCTCCCTATCCCATAAATCATGGCAAAATTGCCTCTTTTCCCATCTGAGCACAGGAAAAGCAGAGGAAATAGGGTGGATGTGGCATTGCAGTGGGTGATCTGTGCCTGCAGCACAGATTTCATGGACATCTCAGGGAAAAACTGCTATTTTTGGGAGGGATAGAGAGGTGGCAGCAAATTTGACCTTCAATGAAAATCCAGGAGAAATCACTTTATCCAGAGTTCTTTTTGCTGATATCCTCCCTGCAGAGTGTCCTGGGCAGAAAAAAGACAAACCCCAAAGCTCTTTTCTTCTGCCTTCATGGGACTGGGACTCTGCACTCCCAAATTCCTGCTGCTCCCTTTCCAACCCAGCCTTGGAAAAGAATAACCCCACGGAATGGGCCAAGTGAATCAGGTGAGCTCCTGACGCACTTCATTTATCTTCCCTGAGCCCAGGAGACCCAAAAAATGGGATTAAGAGCAGCGATAAACAAAAGATCCCAGACGGCCAAGAGATTTGTGGATTTTCCCCTGATCTGAACTCTGGACCCAACATTTGGTTTTTATTTTGGAATCATAGGAAATGACGGAATTGGGCTTTTTCTGCCGCACTTTGCAACTGATAAAAATATCTGGGAGGTGGGAGGAAGGTCTGGGAAGGGGATGGACAGTGGGATCCACTAATTTATCTTTTTTGGGGGAATTAACAGAGTGGCTTCTCCTCCAGATTGCAGAGGGATTGCAGCTCCCACCTCCCCTCGCCTGCTGCTTTCCTGGATTTCCCCATCCAGAGGGGAACAAGAGCTCATTCCTGGGTTATGGAGAGTGCAAGGCTTGGGATGAAAACACTCTCAAAGCATTCCCAGCCTCCTGGGCCACCTCCATCCATCACCCTGGATCCAACCCTGAACAATCCATCACCCCCAGGAGCTCTCTCTGCATCCCTCGGATGCCTTGCAGACCCACAGCAAATCCCCTTCCAATCCCACAGCCAGCCCTGCTCTCCCTCAGATCCAACAGAAATCCCATTTGCCACGTCAAAAGCTCCTTTCCTTACAAACATTCCCAACACCATATGATGTTCACCAGGGAATTTTGGGTGCTATGGAGCTGCTGCTTCCAGTGGACATCAGAGGCAGTCTGGAGGATGTCACAGCACATGGAAGTGCATCCCTAAACCTTTTTGGGGATAAATGGAGGTCCTTTCCTAGGATTTGTAAAGAATAGGGACATAGAGGGTTCCAAAGCCCTGGAAATGAAACTTTTCCAGCAGTTTTCTCCTTTCACAGCTGGAGTTCTCTCCTTTCACAGTTGTCCTTTCTGCTCTGGATGAAATACATTCCTTCATTTGGAATTTCCTGAGAGGAGCACAGAAATCCATCGCCAGGGGCTGAAAAACCATCATTGATCTCTTCAGTTCTGAATTTTAAGGAAAATTTTTTTTCCTGGAAGATTTTAAAGGTTTCATAAAAAAAAAAAGAAATTCAGAAAGTGTCTTTTTATGTACTCTCTTCTAAGAGTTTCTGCCTTATTCCTGGGGCTCTTAAGCCAGGATCATTGGCAAACATTGGATCTAGGGAATGTATCTTTACAGGAAGATGGTTGGGTTATTTTAATTTTATAGAAAACAATTCTGGAAGGAAAAATCCAGCACAGGATGGTGGAAACTGCCCCTTTTTTGTTGCTTAAGATGCCCTGAAAGCAGTGAGGATTTGGATGGCTGTGCAGGTGTTGAGGAGGGAATGCTCTGACCTGGACATAAAACTGCAGGGAAAACTCAGCCACCTCATGATTTTAAGGAGTTATCCAAGTGGCAATTTAGTTTCTTACAGAATTTGTTTACAGGCTGGTGGAGATAAGCAAGAACAAAGGAGATGCTTCCCCAAAATCAGTGTTCCACACCAGATTCCAGATGCATGGAAATTTAACCTCTTGGGTCACCTGGAAAGATCTCCCCAGGATCCTGTGAGCCAGAAGAGCTGGAGTTTACCTTTTCCCTAAGGCTCTTTGTCATTTAGGGCTTGGCTTTCCCGCTTTCAGCACCCCAAAGGTTCCCAAAGGAGGGAAGCAGGCTGGAGGAACAGGAGGAACAGCAGGAGGGTCCTGACCCCAATCCCAAAGGAAGAGGCAGCTCTGTCCCTCTTGCCACTGGATGGTGCCAAGGGAAAGAGTGTGGGAGGAGCAGGGTGGGAATCTGGGGGTATCCATGACCTCAATCCCCTGGGAATGGAGGTGTGGGGCATCATTAGAGGTATTACAGCCCCCCTGGAAATTTGTGGTGTGGAAGGACTGGATTTGGGAAGCACCTCTTAGGATTCAAATCAAAGCAAACCCACTCTGGCTTCATTCAGAGAATGCTGGAAGCTGGGATGAGCTATAAAAGCTGAGGGAATTTTCTCCATATCTGTCACCCACCCACCCACCAGGGCCCTGAGCTGCTCCTGAGTTTCCCACTCCTCACATTTCTCAAAAGCCCCAGTTCCCAAATCCTGTTATTACAGATGAATGTCAGCTTCTTTTCCTTTTAATTGAGGAAGTTTCTAGACCTCGTTCCATCCCAAAAACCTGACCTGGGGGCACCACAGGGGCTCAGAAAATTCCTGCCCATCCTCAGGGGAAGCATAGAAAGAGTCAGGAACGTTGAGGTCCTTTCCAAACTGGAGCAGGGAAAAGGGAGGGGTGGGACAATCTGGACTCAGTGCACACGGAAAGGCTTCAGTTTTGAACTGGAGCAGGAAAAGTGAAGAAAATATATCCAGAGCATTGCGTTTCCCATGGTTCGGAATCTCCTGTGCAATATTTAAGATGAGGGAATAATGTCATGGAGATGATGGGATCCAGACACAGTGCTTTCCTGGGGAAACTGAGGCATGGCAGGGTTTGGCTGCACTGGGAATTGGTGGCTGAATGTGAATGGGATGAGAACCTTTTATCCAGGTTTCCATCCTGATGGGTGAGGAAATCCTGCCTTAGGTATGGCATGATCCAGGGCTTGCCTGCAGTCACAAACAGAGCTGGATCCATGGCATGGAATGTGTTCCAGGCCCTTTCCATCCCTCTCCTTTCCCTCTGGCATCCCCAGGATTTGTTTTTTCCACCCTGTGTTCCCAGGCCTGGAACAGGGATGCACACCCAGCACTGGGCTGGATTCTCTGTGCACAGCATTCCCACAATTTGGCACTTCCTTCTCATTTCTTCCCTCCTTCATCCCGTAATCCATTATGGATTATGGGAGCAAAGTTCAGAGATTAAACCCACCTGAACTCTCCCACCAAGCCAAGGGAAACCCTCTGGGAAGCTCCTTTTTGTCCCTGATTTTGGATGTGGCTCAGCACAGAGCAGCCACTCCCAGTCACCCTCCCATCCCTGGTGTCCAGGAGCTTCCTCTCTTTTCAAGGGAGTAAAATAGGAGCTTGGAGGCCAAACGGAGGGAGAATCTCCCTGTTATCCCGATCAGAGCATCCCCCGTGGCCGCAGTGTCCATCCCGGGAAGCAGCTGTGCCGTGTGGAAGCACAGAGCCCTGTCCCGCCTGTGTTATTGTGAGTGTCACGTTACAAATCCCCTTTCCATGCCCAGATCCCCGCGGGAAAATAAACGGGCCAGGGTCAGGACCCTGCCAATAAACAGGAGCCCAGCCCCGGCGTGGCCTCCAGCAGCAGGGCCGGTGGGATTTGCCCTGCCTGGTCCTGCAGAGCCTGGCTCTGAGGTGCTCATCGTCCATCCCCATCCTGCCAGGACACACAAATCCTTGGAAAAGCAGCCCAGCAGTGCTGGGAGGAGCTGGCATTGCTCACAACCCCCTGCGGGCTGAGCTGGGATTGACCACTTTGCAGAGATGAGGGGGAATTTTTGGGTTTTCTCCAGAAATAATGTCTTCGGCCAACACCCTTCATTTTCCAGGGAGTATTCCCCAGTGAGTGTTTGTAGGTATGGACCACACTCAGGAGGGCAAAAATTCTTTCAATCAGAATAAAGTATGAGGATGGAGCTCTGGATCCATTCCTGGGGCTCCCCAGGGTGGCTTTCCAAAGGTGTTTTGGCATCTGCTGAGGCAAAGGGAATTTTGAGAGAATCCCAATGGGAGCCAGGGATCTCAAGCAGCAGCAGGGAAAGGGTTAACGTGGATATTCCCACAGGAGAAGATCCCATCCCATCCCATCCCATCCCATCCCATCCCATCCCATCCCATCCCATCCCATCCCATCCCATCCCACTGGAGTCACAGGAGCCCGTGAGGGAAGCAGGAGCAGTGTCACCTTCAAGCTCCTCTTCTCCCCATCTTTCCCTGCCCTGGATGACACTCCCGAGGATCTTCCTCCCTAATGAAGTAGGTTTCTTATGAAAGTTTGGATTTATTTTGCTGTGGAGGGTGGGAAAAGTCCAGAGAAGCAAAAATCCCCCCAGAGAGCAGCAAAACTCAAGCTCTCCTATTTCCATGTCTCTTTCCCACAGTTTTCTCCAGCACCTTCTGCTCTTCCATGGTTTGGGATGAGGGTCCTGGGTAAATATTTGCAAAATAGGGGAGAATAAAAAAAAAAAAAGGAATTTGTTCACCATAAGGACAAAAATAAAATTATAATAGAATAATAAAACACAGATATTAGAGAGACAATAAAGTTCAAAGCATTGGGGTTTCTATGGGATGAGGAGGGTGAGGCAGTGGCACAGACTGGATGGATCCCTGGAATCATCCAATGTCAGGTTGGATGGGGCTTGGAGCAACCTGGGATAGTGGAATTTCTCCCTGCCCATGGCAGAGGATGGAACAAAATGAGCTTTAAATCCTTTCCAGCTCTCAGCATTCCAGGATGCCATAATTCCATGATTCTGGATGATTTCAGAACTTCACCCTCACTCAGGTGTGAGTCCCATCACAGATCCCACTGTGGGAGAGGGCAGGGGTGGCAGGGAGGGAGGGTTTGGTGCCCAAGTCCAGGAGATTTTGGGTGATGCCTCTGAAACCTCCATGCCCAAAGAGCCCTTGGGAGCCCAGGGACTGAAAGAGGGACTTGGACCTGCCACACCTGATTCAGCCACCCCAAACCGGCTGGCAGGGGGCTGGGAACAGGGAAAAAATGAGAGAAAGAGAGAAAAAGAGGGAAAGAACAGAAGGGAAAGGCTCGGCTGCATGAAGCTGCTTAGGTCAGGCTGGTGAAGGGGAATCTGGAACTGGTTTTAGGACCAAACTTTTAACAGATCAAGTCTGGTTAAACCCAGACTTTTATCACTGCAAACTGAAACTTTGCTGCCTATTCAGGAGGCAATAAAGCACCCACATTTTGTGTCACATTTGTATTGCATTTCATATCTTCAGGAGTCAATAATGACCCACATTTTGGATCATATTTGTATCATATTTCATATCTTCAGGAGTCAATAAAGGACTCACAATTTGTGTCATTTTGTATCACATTTTGCATCTTCAGGAATAAACAAAGGCCCTGCATTTGTGTCATGTTTTTATAATGTTTTTCATCTCCAGGAGCCAACAAAGGCCCCAAGTTTGAGGTCACATTTGGCTGTGTTGTCAGTGAGGCCCAACAGGTTTTGGGTGACACATGAGTGGTTCCAAACCTCTCTTTCTGCTGCACCTCTCCAAAAAAGCAAATGCTGCAGATGCAGAGGAGAGATTGCTGTGGGTCCTGTCGTGCTGAGCTCTGAGTGTTGCCAGGGACACCCAAAACCTTGAGGCAAACAGTGGTGACTCAGAGCCCTGGGTGACTTTGGTTTCGGGTGGATGTGACAAGAACTCCCCTCTCACTTCTGCTCAGTAACAGCTCCTGCTTGAAAGGCACAAAGGTGGTTTTGTGAGTTTTTGGGGTTTGGTTTGTAGCTGCCTTGGCCAGGAGCTGAGTGAAACTCTCAAGATCAAAGATAAAGGTTGAGTAGCAACCAAGCACCCTGTGATGGGCAAAATATGATCCAAATATGATCTGAAATGTGGGGCTTTTATTGGCTCCTGATGATGCAAAATCTGATATAAATATGGCACAAAATGTGGGTCATTATTGACTCCTGAAGATATGAAATACAATACAAATATGACACAAAATGTGGGTGCTTTATTGGCTCCTGAAGATGCAGCAGAGTTTCAGTTTGCAGTGATAAAACTCTGGGTTTGACCAGACTTTGGTAAAAGTTTGCTCCAATCTGGACTTAAAACCAGTTTCAGATGCTCCTTGATCTGAGCAGCTTCATGCAGCTGAGCCCTTCCCTTCCCTTCCCTTCCCTTCCCTTCCCTTCCCTTCCCTTCCCTTCCCTTCCCTTCCCTTCCCTTCCCTTCCCTTCCCTTCCCTTCCCTTCTCTCCCTCTTTCTCTCATTCCAGGAGCTGGAACTACAGGAGTTGGAACCACAGGAGTCAATCAGGGGAAGGGGTTGGATTTGGGCTCCTGTTAAAGGTGGAGAAACCTGGATTGGTGCTCCTGCTCCAGCTCCTGAGGGTGGAGAAACCTCTGGGATGATGCAGCTGGAGGAGAAAGTGATTGATGGGCTCCAAGTCCTTCCTCCAGATTTGCTCCTTAAGGAATCCTCGCAGTTGGACTTGATGATCTTCGAGGCCTTTTCCAACCTAAAGGATTCTGTGATTTCATGATCTCCCCGTAAAAACTCACAGATTGCTGCCAATCCCCTGGAAGGAGTTGAGGTTGGAGATGGAAACTCCAAATCTCCTGGTCCAGAGGCTGCAATGAGCTTGATTTTGGTGGATTTTTAATCCATTTGCAGATCAAAGTTTAGTTTTCATCATTCCTTCAAAGGAGAGTGGAAGAAAATCCCTGTTTGGAGAAACAGGGAAACTGAGGCACAGCTCAGGACTTGAGAAATCCTGGCCAGCTCCAATATTCCACATTCATTGAAAGATTTCTGGAGCTCATTTCTTGGTGGAATAAATCAGGGGCTGATAATAAACCAGTAAGGAAATAGTTCTGCGTCCAGGGAAACTTGGCCTGCTGGAGCCAGGGGAGGGAATTGTGCTGGAAAGGGCAAGTTCAGCTCCAAGAACCAACCCCTTGCTTGGACAGATTCATCCTTTTCTGGAGGCAAAGGAGATTTTCCCATGGAAAGCCATGCTTTGCTCAATTAAGGGAAGAAGCTGCTCTGCCTGTTCAAATATCCCAATAAATGCTGGATAAATAAATCCTGAAGGATCTGTTTAATAAATGATATTTTTAGGCATCCTCAGCAGGTCCTTTCTGCCCCTTGGTGAAACTCAGAGGATGCCCAGGAGCAGCAGGAATTTCAGAGGAAAATAAACTCTGCCCATCCTCCCCTTTCCCTTTTCCTCCCGATCCAAGCACTTCTTTAGGAACCTCCAGGATCAGAAATATTTGAATTTTCCAGCTTTCTTTTTATGGGAAAGCTGGAAGGGAAACTTCCACCCCCAGTGCCAATTTGCATTCAGTCAAATCTCGATTTTTCATGGATACATTAATTTTTATTATGATCAGCCACAAGACCTTCCCCTCCATGAGAAAATATTTTACAGGTCCCAGAAGGAGATTTTTGGGCTCAGTTGCACTCAAATACCAAGAAAAAAGCAAAGAGCCTCCACTCCTCTCTCTTGTTTTCCAAGCAAGGAAGGATTGGAGCATCCTGGGCCCCAGGACTTTGCCTGGATCCCTTCTTTGCCCATTTTCACATGGAAAAGTGGTTTATTAATGAAGCCTGGAGGAATTATATCCCCTCCTCACGCTCCTGTAAAATTCCAAATGAATGGAATTGGTGCGTTTGATCCCCATTTTCCCTCTCACTCCATCCCCCGCTCCAGATTTCCTCTTCCCCACCTCATAAAAGGATTTTCTCCCCAAGAAATGCTGTTCCTGCTTTGCTGATGGGGTCAGGACCTTTCTTTTTTAGGGTTTTTTTTTCCTTTTTTAATCCATTTTATTGGCCCCGGGGAGGGAGGTTTTCCATCTGGGAGCTGTGTAATGCAATCCAAAAATAACAGTGTGGCTGCTCCCTCCCTGTGCCCCCAGAGCCCTGGGAAGAGACCACCATCATCCCTCTGGAATGGTGGAGAGATGGGGAAAACCCTGCTCCAAATCCCAATTCATATAAATATATTAGATCTATTATGTGTAATATAAATTATATGTATTGTATGATTTAAATAAATAATATATAATGTATACTATAATGTACAAATATTATGACTATAATATATAATATTAAATCATTATTAATTTTCTTTAATAGGAAGATTGTATATATATAAATATATATTGAATAAAACCAGCTATTAAATAAATAATAATAAACAGACAATAACTAAGAAATAAATAACATTACCTATATAAATATTTATCTCCAAGACCCCATTCCTGAGGGTCACCTTCTTAAAGAACCCCTTGGATAATTAAAAAATGAAGCAGGTGGGAATGGGAGCATCTTTGCCCCCACAGAGATTCTGGCAACCCCTGGATTTGGGCTCTTTTCCCAAAAAAACTCTGCTCCAATGGAGATGCTGGGCCAGACGCACAGCTGAGCTGGGCAATGTTTTCCTTGGAAAAATAGGGGAAAAAAGGAAATAATTCTTCTTTGTTTCCATGTCAGCCTGTGCCCACCCTGCAGAGCCCCAGCTGGTTCCAGGGGTGGGCAGATGGGGAGAATTCCCCTGGAAGTGGAAAAATCCATAGTTTTTTTCAATTTTTATCAAAAACCTCTGAGCTTCTTGCTGTGCCTCAGATCCCAACAGGAATCCCAGGCTCCCTGCCGGCAGGAGATCCCACCTGGGATCCTCCCAAAATCCCAGCTCCAGGGAGGAGGTGCAGCACAGCAGCTCCACCTTCACACTCACCCCTGGAGCACCAGCTCAGCCCTCAGCTGCAGCCAGCAGGAAGCGGGAATGCTTTATCCCAAAAGTGGGGGTGTTGGTGTCCCAGATCCTCTCTCCTGTGTCTCCTCTTTCCACTTGGCTCAGCCTCCCCCACCTCCTGCCTTCACCAGAAAAGTGTAAAAGCTATAAAAATGTGGATATCCTTTGCTGGGTGATCCTCCAGCTCCTGCCATCCCGGGAATCACCTGGAAATGGAATTACCCATCACCCACCCTGCATGGCCACAGAATCCTGGGAAAACAGGATCCTTTGGGTTGGAAGCAAACATGAAATCACAAGCTGGGACATCTTCAACCAGATCAGGTTGTTCAAAACTTGCTCCAGTGTGGCCTTGGATGTTTCCAGGAATGATGCTCAGCACAGCCCAGGACATTCCAAAGGGCAGACTGGAGATTGTTGAGCTGAGGATTCCTCATGCAGAGCCCTTTGGATCATGGCACTGGAAAAACACATTTGGAACCCAAAACTCACCAAATCCCTCAACTCTGCAGCTCAGATATCTCCCCAAACCAACCCAAGGACAGCCTTGCCGTTGGAAAGCTTCTCCAGCCTGCGATTTCAGCCCCACAACCCTGTGCCAGGATTTGGGGGTGTCTTGAGTCCTTCCCAATCCACACAGAGGGGAAAACCAGGGAGGCTTGGAATCAGGAAAATGGAATCACAGAATTCCAGGATGGTTTGGGCTGGAAGGGAACTTAAAGCTCACCCAGTGGCACCACCTGCCACGGGCAGGGACACCTCCCACTGTCCCAGGTTGCTCCAAGCCGTGTCCAGCCTGGCCTTGGACACCTCCAAGGATCCAGGGGCAGCCACAGCTTCTCTGGGCACCCTGTGCCAGGGCCTCACACCCTCACAGGGAAGAATTCCTTCCCAATATCCCAACTAGCCCTGCCCTCTATCCATGGAAAGCCATTCCCCTTGTCCTGGCACTCCAGACCCAGGGAAGCTGCTGAGGACTGACCCAGCTCATGCCATGTGCTCATTCCCAGCCCCTCCACATCAGAGAGGATGGGGAAAGGATGGGAGAAGGATTTCAGGCTGATAATTCAGTACGGCAGGAGCGATTTTTCAGGAAGTGACTCTCAGAATGGACTTGTGGATCTCCATGAAGCTAATTCCCCCTGGATATCCATCAAAATGCCCCCTGCATCCTCCTCTCCCACCTCCTGCCCAAGGCTGTGGAGATGCCAGAAGGGAAGAAGCCCAGAAATCCACCCAAAGTCCTTTCCCAGCATTTTATTTCCCATAGAAATCCTGCCTCTGCCCTACAATACCTAAAACCAGATGGTTTGGGGAAAAAAATGCCACTCTTAACAAAACTGGGTGAGGATATGATGATGAGGGTGGCAGAGAGGAATGTTTTATTATCTATTTATATCTCAATTTTATCTATATATTGAATATTATCATCTATTTTCTATATCTCATCGATTTAATATTTATCATACATTTAACAAGCAGTTCCCAAATCCCCAAAGAAAGTGTTTTTTAAGCCACCTTTTCCTATTCTCCCCTTTGTTAAACCAGCTGCAGCTTCCAGGCTGGGAATAAAACTCAAATATTTTGCCCCTTGCAGCCAAACTCAACCTTTATTTATTTTAAAAACATGGCTTGGAAAGAAACTCATAAATCCCTCATCCTCGGAGCTTCCAAAGCTCCTGGGAACATCATTTTCCTTTGAAGTGGAAAGTGGGAAAAGGAAAAGTTGGGGAAAGAGGATGGTCATGCACAGCCCAGCTTCCCCTCCTGCTGCATCTCTTCTTCTTTAGCTTTTCCAAAGGTTTATTTTCAGTTTAAAAAGGAGTTTTCAGTCCCTTTTTTGGTTCAAAAAGTGCAGGAGAAAGGTCCAAACCTGTCAGATTCATGACTCTTCCCATAGGTGTGCTTTAAGAAAAGAAGAGAACAGAATACATTTGTCCTTCTTCTCCTAATTCGAAAGAAAATAGTAGGCACGATGTTAAAACTGGGATTTTTAATGCTATTTTGGGAAGCAGAGCTGACCCTCAGCACAGCCAGCACCACTAGAGGGCCCAGAAAGTGCTTTAAGTGATGCTGGTGCTTTCCTTATTGTGCTTATCTTGATATCCAGAGTCTTAAAAATTCCTTTAGCATCCTTCGATCCCTTCCAAAAAATTATAATTAAAAAAAAAAAAAAATACCAGCAGTTATTTCGGAGGATTTTTATTTAGGGATTCCTCCAAGTCTTCTGCAACTGCAAATCCCACACATTCCAGACCCTGTTTGCAGCTCCCATTATTTTATTTATAATCCATATTTGGGGGCTATTTTTAGCTGTTTAGAGTGATTTGGGAATCAGTACAACTTGCATGGCTGTCATTCCCCTTCTCCAGGGTGGAATTCAGCTCACAGTGACCCTCCTGCCATGGGTAATTCCCAAGGGCTGCAGGACCCTCCTGGCAGCTGGGGCTGAACCGTGATAACCATTTCTCCTGGGATTTTTTAAACTGTTTTTCCATGAAATGAGGAAGGGAACAGCTTTTCCTGCAGTTCTTCTCCTTGATATTTGGGTTTCAGTTTAGAAAATAGGGAGGGAAAGCCTCCCAGGAGTGGTCTGGGGGTGTTCCAGACCCGGGAGCAGGGAGGTTTCCGAGCAGGGATGTCGGGAGATGTTCTCCGCAGCCATTCTCTGCCATTCCCGATGGATATCTGTGCCTCCAGCAGCCTCTGCCCCTCCCAGATCATCCCTGAGCATTCCCAGGGGACAAGCACTAAGAGCACAGGCGTCTCCTGGTCTCTCGGGGACACCATTAAGGATTAGAGATAGGAAATGGGATATTTATGGGGGTGGTGATGGGAGATGGCAATTCCAGAGAGCACAGCAGCTCCCAACCCTGTTCCTGACCTAAATTTGGGGTTTTCCAGGGCCAAATTCATGGAGATCCCTGTGCTCCTGCCAGGGATGCTCCAAGCATGTCACACCCAGCAGTTAAACAGCCATTCCAGCAGGAGTCGGGTCCCAGGGGACAGTGTCCTTCCCAGAGTGGGAAATCCATGCACACGCAGGAGTTCCAGCCGCAGTCGGGCGGCAGCTCCCGGCAGAGCAGCTTCCTGAGCATCCCCGTTCCAGGAGCAGGCCAGGCTGTGGGGCAGGAAGGGGCTGAGCTCCCTCCAGAGCCATCCCGGGGCTCTCGCCCGGGCTCCCGAGCAGCCAAGATGTTTCCTGGAATTCTTGCTGGCCCTGACCCGGCTCTGGTTATCGAGGTGCTGCTGCTCGGCTATCGCTGACCTTCCCCACTGTGGCCTCCCCCTTTCTGGGGTTTATCTGTCCATGGATTTTGCTTCCTTTGCCGTGTTTGGATCAGCACGGAGCAGAGGTGGCTCCATGGGCTGGAGGAGGCAGCGGGGGAGCATCGCAGCCTCCTGTGTCCTCGGGAACCACAGGCACAGATAATCCCATGGGATGCTGGAGCAGGGTGGGAATCCTGCTGCTTCCAGTCAGCTGGGGAAGAGCAAATTCCATTGTCCACATCCTCCACGAGCAACTCTCAAACCCCTGTGTTTAAATTGTACTGGTGTAAGGTCCTGGAGGATCCTGGAACAGTTGGGGTGGGAAGGAACCTTAAATCCCATCCCATTCCACCCCCTGCCATGAGCAGGAATACCTTCCACTATCCCAGGCTGCTCCAAGCCCTGTCTAGCCTGGCCTTGGACACTCCCAGGGATAGGGATCCTGGATAAAATGAGGGTGTTCTGGGAGCCTTGGTGTGGAGCAGGGGGTGTGACCAGGATGTTGGGAAGTTCAGGGTGATCCATGGTGGGATCTTAAAACTCAGCCAGGCACTGGGTCTCCTGAGCCCCTGCCACAACAAACCATCCCCCATGAATGGCTGCAGCCCTTTTTGGGGAGAGGGAACACCAAATCTGGCAGTGCAGAGCTGCAATTGCCAAACCCAACCTCCAGCTCCCAGCTCACACCCAACCCTGCAGAGAGCTCAGCCTCTAAAGGGTCCTTCCAACCCAAACTATTCCAGGATTCCATAACTTCCTGGGGGCTCAGTGTGTGGTTTGGGAACCCCATTACCCCCCAAACCCTGCACGGAGCAGCTGCACCCCCAAAGCCCAGCAGCAGAGCTGCATCACGGCCCGGCAGGGTGGCCTTGGCCCTGCGCTCGTCCTCGCCGGCCTTTTCCATCCCCCCGCTCCCCATTGTTCCCGAAGCCCGGCCCTGACCCTGGGTATTTATAATCCCCCTTTCCGGGCCGCATTGTGTGCCGCAGCCCTGGATGAGCCGCGCTCTGCTCCTCACTTCCGCGCTTTCCTGTTTACAGCGCTCGGGCGGAGCAGGGCCAAGCCCCTCCTCGGAGACCTCCACACAATTCTGCTGCTGCTTCCAGCAGGGACACAGACGGTGGCTTGGGATGGATCCAGCAAATGCAGAAAGCCCCTGAAATTTGGGGAAGGTTGGGCTAACACAGGATGAGCTGTAAGACACACTGTTGCTATTGCACCTGAGTCAGGCACTGCACCAGCTTCAAACCACGGACAGTTTGTCCTGGGGCTGCTCAGGCAATGAGATCTGGGCTATCCCAAGTCCTTCTACCTCCCTGAAATGCTGACTGACCCCAAAACATCATCCAGGCTCAGGCTTGGGCCCCAAATGGACTTTTTTCTCTCCTAGAACAGGCAGTGTTGCAGCTCAGAGGGCCATGGCCATGGCTTGACACAGGCAAGTCCTGGATGTGTTTTATATTAAAAAAGAGGGAGAAAAAAAAAGTCTCCATTTTGTGCTGGTCTCATGTGTGGAACAGTTCGTTCCAGCAGCAGAGACCTTTTGCCCAGATAGATTTGATTGTCATAGGAGGTAAATCAGCGCTGGCAAAGGGCACAGCTGGGGCTGCCAAGAGCTCGCAGTGACCTCTGGGACAGAGCTGGGCCACAACAGGATGGGCTTTGGGCTCCTCTCTGCCTCAGGGCTTCAGTTCAGGCTGGCAAAAAAGAACTCGGTGTTTAATGGGAAGAGGTGTGGCGAGAAAATCAGACCCAACCCTGGCTCCAGTTGCTCTAGCTCAGGTGGGCAAGGAGGTGACAGATCTCCAGCCCTTACCATGGTGCTGTCCTGGCAGAGGGAGAGCCAAGGCAGAGGGAAAAGGTGGTTTTCTCATGCCAGAAAGAGGAAAAACTGCAAAAAGAGGAAAACCAACCCCTGGGTTTGCTCTGAACAGGCTGTGATCAGCAGAGTGGGCAGAAAAATTATAAAATTGCAAAAAAAGGAAAACCAACCCTTGAGTTTTCTCTGACCAGGTTGTGGGCAGAAGGGTGTCCTGTCCCCACTGCCGTCCTCCCCGCACAGCCCAGGGGATGATTTATCGCCATTTCCCCACTCTTTTGCCTAATCAGAGCCTTCATGAACCCCACAGTCTGCAGAGGTTACCCCAGAGCCAAGCCCGACCCTGCACCACCCCCTGGCCATCCCTGGAGCCCCAGGAATTAAACAAAGGCAACCACAGCCCTGCCAGCGTTAATCTCGCCCTCGCACCAGCCGGGTGGAGCCAGCGCTGCAGGAAACCCCAATGCAGGCCATTCATTAATCCAAACTGCAGAAACCATTATCTCTGCTGCTGTCCCCAGCCCTCCGCCCGGCTCCAGGTGGGGACGTCACTCCCAGCCTCGATTCATCCCTGGAGGAACTCGAGGCGTGTTTTCCCCTCGGACGTGCAGACAAACAATGGCCCTGACTCACGGAGCTGCAAGGTTTCTGTGGGTTTTTCCTGGTCCCAGCCCGTCCAGGGAGAATTCCCCCCGAAATCCCACCTGCAGCCCTGGCAGATGTGCAGAGCCCACGGCTGTCACTCCACATTTATCCTTTATCTGCCCCTGACAGGCCAGGCAAACAGAATTCCAGATGTTTCCTACCCCGGAGCCCAGCCCAAGGTTTTGGGGTTTTCAGTGTTGTTTTGAGTTGTTCAGTGTTTGCTCAGCTCGCCTGGCACTGGGACATCTGGAGGGAGCAGCTGCTTGCAAACACTGATTTTTTTTTCCCCAAAAATAGGAAAAAAAATTAAAAATTCCATGCAGCTCCTGTTAGTCAATATTTAATATCAAAACAAAATCTCATGTGCTGTATCATTTATTAGGCCAATGATACCACCATTTATGGGGTTTGGGCAGGGAGAGGGATGGATAACAGGATTAAGCCCACATAAAGGAGTCAGTGGGATCACAGCAGCCTTCATGTCAGGATCAGAATTCCCTTTGCTGGAAATGGCACCAGGATGGAAACCCAGCTGAAGGCTGGTGCATGCACTCCACAGGTTTCCCTGATCCCTGGGAGGGACGGGATCAAACAGCTCCTGCAATGGTTTCGAATCTGTTGGTTTTGGCAGGATGAGAACTCCTAAGAAAAATAAATATTTTTTAAAAAATAGATTTTAGTTTTCACTTTTTAATTTTATTTTAACTCCAAAGCAAAATATTTTGCATGGAAAGCCCATGTCTGGCTGTCACTGTCTGCGAAGTGGAGCTGGTGAGCCCAATCCAAACATCCCACCCACAGCCTGTGCCAGTGTGAGCTGGAGTTCCTTGGGGCTGGGATTCTTCCCTCCTCTGCCAGACCTGCTCCAGGCACTGCAATCTGAGCTTTGCCAGCACAGATCCCACCCTGCATCACCTCCAGCCCCCAAAAACCTCCTGCAAAGCAGCAGCTGAGGAAGGGATTCCTTGGAGGCAATTTCTGGGGGAAAAACTGGTGCATTGAGGAACATGGGGTGGTGGGATGGAGGAGTTTCCAGCACGAAAATGTGGATTTGAGAAAATCTTGAGAAGGGCAAGAAGCAGGATGGTGCTGGTGACCTGCCTCAGGTGAGCTGGGAAATTGGTGGAGTTGAAGCTAAATATCCAAGTCCCTTCCAGATGGCAGCCAGGAGGCTGCTGGAAATGCTGTGAGATCCCACCATGGTATTTTCTCTGCATTAATTCCCCCTTTGCACTTCCCTGGGTGAGCCCTGAACAAGTCCCCAGCAGCACTGATGGTCCTGGTGCTATGGATGAGCTCTATGGAGACAGAGATTCCTTCCCTCATTTGGAGGAAAATACAATTCCTGCCTTGACCTGAAGTTTGCAGTCACAGATCCATGGGATCATGTCTGGGTTGGGTTGGAAGGGATATTAAATCCCATCCCATTCCACCCTCTGCCATGGCAGGGACACCTTCCACTATCCCAGGCTGCTCCAAGCCCTGTCCCCATCCCAGCCTTGGACACTTCCAGGGATGGGAACTCCATCCCAAATTAATAATGGGAAGCAGAGGCAGAGAGAGCAGGGTCACACATTGATGGTGTGACTGAAAAACCCCACAGTTCCTCCATGTCCAGAAGAGACTTCCCAAAGCCTCCCTGCACTGTGGCCATCAAGCCCTGATGGGTTCACATGGAACATCTGAGAAAACAAGAAATTAAGGGATTGGAAAGGGGAAGCTCTTTATTTCACTGCCTGGTGAGTGGCAGCTACAGGTCGTGGCATTTCCTGTCCTTGATTATATTGAGGTCATTAGAAAGAAGCACACGGGGTGTGGGTTCCTCTGTCTCGTGGCCATGGAGATAAGGTGGGGACGGCTGTAGGTTTCTTTCTCTTGTGGCCATTGCTAAGGGTGGGATTCACCTTGCTTGGTGCAGCTCACTGTGGGTGCACTGAAATGACATGGGGACATGGCTCCAAAATCCAGGAAATTGCTGTTGAAGTTCCAAAGTGCTCTGCAGCCACTCTTGGGTTGTTGGGAGAAGCTGGGTCCGTGTCCACGTTCTCCCCACCCTGAGCAAGCAGGGGAGGAACTAACAGCGACACACAGGTTCCCTTTTCCTGAGAGGAAGAAGGAATCAGTCTCAGCTCATGGCCATAACACCCCTGGGATCACCCAAAGTCCTTGGAGCTGTGGAGTCTCCAGGGCCATCCCTGCAGAACCCCCACCAGTGCCCAAAGCCACCGGAGCCTCCCTGGCACTGCCCTGGCCCTGCTGTGCCCCAGGAAGCCAGAGCTGGGTTTGGGAGCTCAGCAGCTTTTCCCAAGCTTCTCGTTGGGCAGGACATGGAAATGAGGACAGGCCTGAGACTCAGGAGAACCCCCCAAAACCACGACCAGATCCACAGAGCTCACGCAGTGCCCACACAAAGCCACCCTTCTACACATGGGGACACCAAGCCTGGGGTCACGAGGGACACTGGGAGACGTGGAAAAGCTGCCTGATCTCCTGAATTTCTATTAGATCAACATCTTAGTCCCATGTGTGTGGTGCAGGTTGGTGGCTCTCAGCAGATTTGGGCTGGTTGGGGTTTTTTTGGAATATAGGGATGTTTTCCAAGAGTTTTGGCTCCTCAGTGACACTGCTGGCTCTGTGCTCTTCCCCTCAGTGCAGCAGAGGAGCTTTGTGAGGAACATCTGCCCAGCCCTGGCCTCCCAGGCTTGGCAATTCCTGCGATTCCTGCTGCCTGAGAGCACCGTTGGGTTTGAATTGTAAATTATGGATGCTCAGGATGGTGCTCCAGCTCTTGCAGAGGTGACTTCAGCACAGCTATTGCAAGAAACACCTGGAGAATCCGCAGAAGATGCTTCCAGATAGATCCATGGAGTGTTTCTAGGATCAGTGACTTGTTTTACCCATGGCAGGGGAAGAGGTATCATTCATAGGATGAATTTTCATCCCGATAAAAAATCCCAAATGCAGCTCTGCTGCCCACCAAGATGGGATGAAGCTCCAGGTAAAGAGGATCGCTGCAGGGATTTGATGGGAAAAGGGATTTGGAGGGGATCAGCTTCCCAAGGTGAATCCAAAGTTTTCTGGAAGATTATTTTTACCCATGATAGGAAAAGATGTATAATTTATAGGATGGCTTTTCCTTCTTGGAAGGGGATTGAGAGGAGCAGGAGAGCTCTGAGCACATGGGATGAGGACAAACAGGAGGTCTGAACAGCAAAGATGGGAAGAAGCCAAGGACATGGATTTGTGGACATTTCAGAGCTGGAAAATTGGTGGATGAATCCTGCAAGCACCCATCGACTTTTCCTCCATAAGATGCTCTTTTCCCTTCCTTAGCTGCAAGCAGCTCTGGACCAAAGGCAGCTCAGCATTCCAAGATTCCCATAAAATATCCTTCATTCCACTCCAAAGCAGAGGTGATGGTGGCTCCCTGTGCCTGGGGTGGGGCAAGGAAGAGCAAGAAGGGTCAGAGGAGGGAAAGCTTTCCATGATATTGGCTGGAATGGGATGGGGAGGATTTGCAGAACTCCAAAGCTGCCAAACAGGGCTGCAAAGCCTGGGCAGTCAGGAACTCCCTGAAACAGGGGCATTTGGGGCAGAAATTTACATTTGGGACTTAAAACCCAGAAAAATTCCTTTCTTTTTTTCTTAATTAAAGATTCCTCTGGTGGGGAAGGAAACAAGTTCCCTGGAAATCGCTGAGATTCCAAAGAAAACCCCTCCTCAGATTTCCCAAACCCTCTCATATCCATTTTAGTTGGAACATTCCTCTCCCCACACTGGGAAAATCCAAGTCCTCTCCCCAGCAGCTCTCTCAGAAAGTTCCCCAAGCCCTGAGCTCTTTATTTCCTCTGGAATCATGCAGTCTGTGAGGAACCAGGATAACCAGAATATTGTTGAGACAGGAGGATAACCCTGGCTGGGAGTGGGAGATGTGCACAAGGGATAATGTATTTTCCCATTATCCACATCCATAGGGAGCAGGGACATCCACAGCAACCTTTGGTGGCTCAGTGCAGGTTGGGAAAAGTCCAGCTTAAGGTTGTGGAATTCCAGTGGCTCCTGCAACACCTTGCTCTGGAGAAGTTCAGCTTAAATCCAGCATCCTTGGGAACACATTTATCACATCCAGCCATGTCTTGGTGCCACCAGGCATGAGGAGCATCCACAGAGATCTTGTCCCACTCCTGCCTCTGTTGCCCAGCAATTCCATGGGGATTAAGGATCTTTCCCACCCTGGCTTGTTGAAGGCCTGCATGGCACAAGGGATATATTAAATTAATGCACTTTTTAATAGAATTCTGGCTTTTTAGAGCTTAATTATCATAGGAAGAAGGCCAGCAGAGGGGGTCTGCACTGTGAGCCATCAGAAATCCATCAGAAAACTCCTTTTAGGGGACAGGCATGGAAAGAAGGGGGTCTTGGTTTATTATCTAGTGTTTCCTTGTGTTTTCCAGCTTTGGTGAATGTAAAGATCCCCAAGTTTTTCCCTGGTGCTGTTAATCCCCTTCCATCCATGCTCTGAGCACAAAAGGGTGGAGAAGGACCAACATCAGCCAGGAGTCATCAGTGGAGGCAACGTGAGCTGCCGGCATTGAGACACCATAAACAACAGCCCAAGGGCTTTGGAACAGGAAGAAATTCCAGAGAAATTCCAGAGCAAAGCACGAGAGAGCTGGGATAAGGCCTTGGTGGGTTCCTCATCCTCTGCAGCCCTTGGGGCAGGACCAGGAGCTCTCTGTGCTCAGTGCAGACATAAAGAACAGGATAATTTGGGAAGTGCAGGATGGATTTCCTCCCCAGGACCCTTTGGATTGTCTCACCAGTGCATTACATCCTCCAAAGCTTATAAATCAATTAACTCAGGCCTGTTGAGCTAATTAGAGCTGCTTACACTTCCAGCTAATAAAATAGTTGTCATTTCTAAAGCACGTGGGAGTTTTTCTTCGGCTTAACCCAATCACCCTGACAATTCCTGCAGCTGAAGACATTCCCAGAAGCATTTTTTGCCAGAGGTAGGAAAAATCTGATTAGGTAGGATGATAAAAACTTGCATTCCTGTAGCTTTCCCATCTGGAGCGTGGATGGATGGATGGAAATGCTGTATGGCTGCATTGCTCCCATTGATAATCCAGCAGTGGGGATGGAATTTGGAGGAAATTTTGGGATTAAGGATGCAGAGATCTGTTGGACACTTAGGTTCAAGGGGTTTCAGCATTTTGGCTTCATCCTTAAAAGAAGCCTTGCTGAGCTGAGGAGGTTTCAAGCTCACCTTCTTGGTTTTGGTGTTTATTCCACTCCCACATGTTTAATTCAACAAAGGGAAAAGGAACTCTTTGAATGTGCTGCTGCATCCAAAGGGGTTTTTTTCCCTCCTTCTATCTTCCCTTAATTTTAATGGAGTTAATAAAGAAGAAAATGTATCAGCCAAGTCCAGCCCATGTGGCTTTAATAACTCAATTTAATTAACATCTCCCAAACTGTCTTATTAAAACTAAATTAAATCCTGATTTGAGAGGTTTAATAGATCACCCAGACCTTGTGCAGAGACAACTGCAGCTGTGGGAGTGCCAGGAAAAGGAGCTGAGCTTTCCCTGCTCACCTTTGTGGGGCCAGGGCTGCTCCATCCACCATTCCCAGGTCTCCTGCTGGGATAAATCAGTGTTTATTCACTGGGGCTGGAGACAGCCAGGGGTGGAAATAGGCAGGAGCTCCCTGACTCCAGAGTTTGTCCTAGAAGATAGAAAACACTGGCAGCACAGAAGATTATTCAGAATATACAACTCTTTCCATTTACCTAAATCACATTGTTGTAAGATTCCTTTTTGACCTACCAAAAACAAGAAGAGGATTAATTAAATAAGAATTATCCAAAAAATGGCCCTGTTTGCCATATGGGAATGGGATTGGCTTTGGGGTTAGCTGGAAACTCATACTTTTTGGAAGGGAAATGGGGAAGAGCAAGAAAACATCAATTTCTTTTGGGAATTTTTGCTCCCAACAAGGAAAGTGCTGCTCCATTGGCTCTTTTGTGGTGCCTTGTCCTGGTGCTTCATCCTCATCCTTCTGCGCCCTTTTCTCCCTATTTCCCTTTCCCCCTTTGCTTCCTGGGGGGTTCTGCCTTCCCCCTCTCCTCTCCAGCTCCCAGGGATGCTCTCCTACCACAAAACATCCAGCAACTGCTTCTGATCCTGCTTTTCCCAGCAGGCCCTTGGAACAGGAGAGCAACAAGGGCAGCATCTGCTTTCCATCAGCCCTGCCAGGCCAGCCTTAGGTCTGCTCCAGCCTAATCCCTGTCGGGGCATTAAACACATCCCCAGGATTAAATCCCTGTTCCCACACCTCTGGCTCGTGGCTCTGTTGGGTTGGAGTTCCCAGGAGATCCTCGGGGTGAGGTTGAGCAGCCCAAAGCTGCTGCCCAGCATGCCTTGGAGCTCCTGGATGGGTTATGAGCTCCTGGCAGGGCTGGAGCTGCTCCTTGGAGCTTTCCTTGGCTCCCTGGAGTTTTTCCTTGGCTCTGCAGGCCACCGAGGTGGGGTCAGAGACGTGGATGAGCTCTGGGGAGAGGGTTTGGTAGCAGAGCTCAGCTGCTGCTTTCAGCAGAGCTGCCCATTCCTGGGGCACATGGAATGCTGGGAATGGTTGGACCCAGGGATAATGTCAGCCTGGAAAACATCTCCACTAAACACAGGAGACCCAAACAGCACAGGCAGAGGCCATGGGGCCTGGCAGGAGTCATGCAAGGGCTCAAATCCCTTAAATCCAGCTGGCCACGAGGTCAGTGCTCCCAGGAGTGGGAAGGCTGGTGGGTGCACAGAGCCTGTCTTCCCTGGAAAGTCTGGGATTCATTCCTTTATGAGCCCAAAAGGTGTTCCTGCCCATCCAAACCAGCCCTGCGTGTCAGCCAGCAGCTGAGGAGGGCTGCCAGGATGGGTCAGACTCTGGTGCTCAGGCAAAAAAAGGGTTTAAAACCAGATTTAAACCACACTAATTAGTTCAAAAGCCATTGTTTCATCATTTGGTTGTAAAACAGTGACTTTAAACCAGCAGCTGCTCGTTTTGCAATTCGATTGACGAGGATTTTCCATCCTCGTGTCCATCCTTGCTGACGTTGGTGGAGTTATATCACCTGGAAATCTTCTCCCAGTGTGTGTGGAGCAGCCTTGTTTACTGAAGAGTTTTAATCCTCCATTTACAGCCCCTCGGCTGCAAATCCGCGCTGAAATCAGGAAAGGCATCTGCAAAAAAAAACCCAAAAAACCCCTCTGTAAGCGGAAGGGAAGGAGATTTGAATCATCGAGTGCTGGAAAACTTCTCTCATCTATTTATTCCTGGGCCTGACATCTCTGAGAAAAAAAATCCCCAACCACTTTCCAAACTCCAAGAGGGGTCTGGAAAGGTTAATCCTGGCACAATTTTACCATCAGCCGTTCTGGAAGCTGTTTCCCCATGGAGAAATGTTCTCTTGGGTTGGGCTGGGATATCCCTGGGTGCTGCAGGGCAGGAGGGGGATTAGCCCCGAGCTGTGTTTGCACCATTAATAGTGGGAGATAAGGATCGTGTGATAATTGCTGGGAGCAGGGAAAGAGAAATATTCCCAGTTACAGCTCCAGCCTTAGGGGGAAACTCTGTTTTCCCTTAAAATCCTTGGGAGAAATCTTCCTTTTCCCTTAAAATCATTGGAGGAAAACTCCCTTTTCCCTAAAAAGCTTTGGGGAAAAACTCCCCTTTCCTTTAAAAGCATTTAAAAAGTTGGGGGGAAACCTTCACTGAGCTTTTTTCTTGCAAGACACCTTCCAGAGGCAGCCAGGACTTCTCCCAGAGAGGATTTTCGGGAGTTTTGTTCTCACCCATGGGTTGTGGTTTGTGTGGTGGTGGCTTCACCAAAAGGTGGCATCTCCACCAGCTTTGAACATTCGGGGGGAATCAGGTGGTGTTTCAAAGCCAGAGCTTGAGTTAGAAACATCACTTAAAACCTGAGCTCTATGTAGTTTAAAGTTGTTATTTTTTCTCTGTAAAGGGGCTTTAGAGGCCTTTACTTCTTGATATCAATAATCTGCTTTTCCCTTTCCCAGGAATTCACATCAACAGTTCCTTGGAAAAGCCAAGCATTTCCCATCCAGCCTCCCAAGGAAGTTGGATGACATAATTAAGGACACAGAAATTCAGGTAAAAGAGGAATAAACAAAACCACAGAAATTATTTTCCTGACTTTTTCAAAACCCTTTTCCCCTCTCTGCCACCTCTGCCTTGTTCAGCTCTTTCCTCTCCTGGAGCAGTTGGTTGTGAGCATGGATCAAATTTCCATTTCCAAATAAAACTTTTCTTTTAGAAGTCAAAATTTTCCATTAAATAAAAAACTACTGGGAAAATGGCTCAGTAAAAATTATAAACCAATTTTAAGTGAAAAGTAATTGGGGACAAAGTTAGGGACAAAGTTATTGACCCACTTCTGTGCAATGATTATATGAAACTTTATTCCTCTTTTTTTTTTTAGGTTTTTTTTTTTTTTAGTATTTTGCTTTGTTTTGAATTCCCAGAGATGCTTCCCTTCATTCCAAAGACCTTTTTAGTGCTGTGGGCACCAGGAAGTGCCCATGGAAGTGCCATCCCCTCCTGGGGGCTCCTGGATCTTCTCCCCCTCCCCCATATCAGTGTCATAACCTAAACTTCCCAGGGCAGACATCAAAGCCAGGGGGAGTCCTGGTGCTGCAAAGGGGGCTCATTTTGGGATTTCAGGATTTCAGGCAGTGAAATCATCCCAGTGAATCTCCAGTTGGAAGCAGAGGGATTGCTGTGGCCCTTTGGGATGGGAGCAGGGATCAGACACGTGGAGAGGGGAGGAGGAGCCCAAGGCTGCTTTTGATCCCTCCTGCATTCCCCCGAAGCCCCCATGTGCCCAGCACCTGAGAAAGGCTATTTATAAACCTGTGGGTTGAACAGGGAGCCCATAAATCTTCTGGGCTCCCTTTTCTCTCCGGAGCAGGAGGAAAATGGAAACCACACGCTGGATTTCCCAGGGATGCTCTGTCCTCCTGCCCGAGCCTGGAGCTTCCCACAGGGACCTGACTGGCCTGACCTGGGGATACTCAATAAGCCAGGAGGAGAAATCCACACACTGGAAAAGGGGCAAGAAATTTCCCTGACATTTTGGGGTGGTTTCATGTCAAAACCCCAAAGCTCCAGGGCCATGGACTTTGCTCCATCTCCACGGCTCCTTTGAGGGCCAAATTGCCTCATCTCACTGCCAATGCTGTTTCATTAGAAAGAGGAAAGCTGATCACTTTTAATGGGAAGCCAAACCTCCATTTTACCAGGAAAGTTTCCTACAGGCTCATGGAAGCTGCAGTGGAGATTCTCTGCTGGCTCATAAGGAGATGAGCTTGTGCTGCAGCCCAGCATTTCTCCACATTCAGGATGAATTCTGGTTAATTTAATTCAGGATAAATTCTGCTGCACTCCAAATTCCTGGAGGAAAGGTGGATGCAATCAGCTCAGCCATGCACTGGAGCGATGGTGTCCCACTAATGCTGATGGGGAAAGCTGCTTTCTTCAGGATCAATGGATAAAGGTCCCCAGTGTGCCCTCATGGGTGACCCCCAGCAGGGCCAGGAGCTCATCCCAACCCCAAAATTCCTCGTGGGGGAGTGGGGCAGCAACGAGGGAATGGGAGGGGAGGCTGCTCCTGTCCCTGTGCCCGGGGTGACAGGGGAGCAGCCCCTCACCCAAAGGGTCAGGGCAGGAGCAGATGGGAAACAGAAGCTCCCGATGTCGCTGCCCGCAGGAAATGACCCGGGGGAAGATGCATTGTCACCGAAAGTCCTTGACGGGACATGGGGCTGAGTGACTGGAGAGAGCTGCCCGGGGGCAGCAGCTGCTAAAAATACCGGCAAGGACAAAAACTGGCTCCTCCTGGCCCTGCAAAAATTGGGAATTTGCTGTGCTTTTTGCGTGGCCATGAAAAACCACCCCCACTTTTGTTGGTATTTTTTTACCCGTTTTCCCATCCTTTCCTCTGGTGCTGTTCAGCTCTGAACCCTGGACCTAAAATACAGAGCATGGGGATCCCTTCTGCAAAAAAAACCCCAAAACACAACAACCCTGGAGAAGTTATTCTTGACATTTTCAGTTATTCTTGACATAAATTTTAAGGAGGGGAAACTGAGGCAGGGAGCAGGGGTGGATTCTACCTTCCCCTTCACACCCTGGGAATGAGACAGGGAATTTCATGCAAGTTTTCCCACAATCCTGGCCCAAATCAAAGCTGCTGCCCATGGACACATGGGATGCTCTCCACATGGAGCAAGGCTGCCCCACTCACTTTGCATCCACTGAAGGAAAAATAAATCAAACAAACCGAATCCAAAAACTCCCTCCGAAAAGCCCAAGTTCTCACGGCCAGCAGGGACCGGAACCTCCCTGCAGTGCTTTCCTTGGAAAAACTTGGGATTTTTTATCCATATAGGATAACTGGAGATAAAAAAGGGCTAATTTCAAAGCCATGATGAGAGAGAGGTGCCAGAGAAAGGAATTCAAGGTGGTGAGAGGGAGGTGCTTGGCTGCACATCTGTGAAAATCAGGCAGAATCCAAGAAAACCAAGTTTTTGGAATATTTCTGGGCATAATATTGGGGAAAGCTGCAAAAGACAAAAAGGGATAAAAAGATAAAATCTCCTCCAGCACCATCCAAGTGTTTCCTAACCCCCAGGCCGGGCTGTGCACGCAGGAAAACAACAATAATTCAGGACATCAGAGTGGGATTGGCGGCGCTGGGAAAAGCAGCGACTGAAGTTTCCACAGAGGTCCCACAGCACCTGTGGGATATTTTCTCGTGCTGCCTGACCCTAATTGCATCCATCTGGGATGGAGGATCTCTTTCAACACCACCCTGCGTGGGCAGGAGCTGTTGGGTTTTGCCCCATTTTTCCTCTCAGATCCCAGATAAACACAGCCCTGGTCCCTGGAGAGGCTCTGGGATGCTGGGATAAGGCAAACACACGAGATTGGGATTTCAGGGCAGTGTTAAGAATGAAGTTCTGTTTAAACAGCCAATTTTCAGCCTCTTTTTGTCATATTCTTGGGAAAGAGGGGGTGATGGTGAAGGTAATCCCAGATTTGCTTTTCCCCCAGGAGCATCACTCAGAATAAAAGCACTGTATCCTGGTTCTGTGCCTCAGTTTCCTTGTTTATCTTCAGGACATGCTAAAACTTCCTGCCCAGATGAGCTTAACAAAAATTCCAATGTTTAAAGCAATATTTCAATGTTCCACCCCAACTTGTGATGTCCAAGCAGCAGCAGGAATGTAAAGAAAAAGGAAAATGCCCCCACTCTTCATGGAAAACTCTACTGGAGGGAAAACTCCTCCAGGAGGAGAGAGCAGGGCATTTGGAGCTGGTTGGAGCTGAGCATTCCCCAGGGATCAGCCTGAGGCTGCAGCAGGGGCTGGGATTGTCATCACATTATTAAACTGTTTTATAAAACATCCAAGTTTTCTTCTGGTGGGAAAAAGCTTCAGGAGGGAGGATAGGGGAGCTGGGGTGGATTTTTCCCCTGATTGCAATTTTCCTTGTCTGGATGTCAAGCTCTGATGGTCCAAAACATCCCAGTAAATCCAAATTATTCCGGACACCGATTTGAAATGAATCCTTTCACTTTTTGGCACCATCCAGTAAAGTTCTGGAGAGATTTATCTTCCCGTCATCTTCCAACTAATTCCTAAAGTGTGGGGAGAGGAGATAATTAAGTGAAACTTCATTAATTGTTTTGAGAATCTTTCTCTCCTAAGGTTTCCTGTGGTCTCTGCACTTAGTCTTGCAGCAATCTTTACCTGAGCTCATCCCACCTGTCGTGGGTGGGGAAGTGGGAAAAACCCAAATGTGAGGTGCCCAGGGATGGAAAGGTCAGGAACAAGGATTTAGACCAAATCCTGTCACCCTGGATGACATCTCTGTCTCTCCTGGAAAAAGGGTTGGGATGTTTATTGTCAAGCAGCAGCACCTGAAATCACAGAATCATGGAATTTCTTTGGTGGGAAAAGACCTCTAAAGTCATCTAACCCAACCATAAGTCACAGTGGGACTCACTGAAGTCTTGTAGGCTCTGACACCACCCAGACCCTTTCATCCCCATTGCCACGAAACCCCTCCTCAGCTGGATCAGGAGAGGCTTTTCATGGAATCATGGAATTTCATGATGGTTTGGAAGGGACCTTAAAGTTCATCCAGTTCCACCCCCTGCCATGGGCAGGGACACCTTCCATGGACCAGAATGCTCCAAGCCCTGTCCTGCCTGTCCTTTTCTCTGTCCTATGGTCCTTCCTCCCTGCTCCCACCATCCCAGCTGAACTTTGTGTAGGGAGTGGGAAGCAGAATCCAGGGAAGCAGAGAAGTAGAGATGGAGGAGGAGGGAGGTTCAGGCCCAGCAGTTCACTGTTTTTATTTTTTGTTACTGGTTTTGTTTTTACTCCCTTTAAATTTTTCCTGTTTTGAAATTCCACTTAATTCTAAAAAAAAAAGTCAAAGCCCTGCCTGGAATTTCTTTCCCTGCCCGTTCTCAGCCTGTGAATTTCCCAACGCCTCGGCAGGGTCTGCATGGACTCCATGGGCCCAGAGCCAGCTGTGGTTTCTATTACAGTGATTAATGCCAGGGACCACGTTCATATCCAGGACTTCCATGCTGCTCAGGGATTTGGGGAATTTTGGTACCAGTTCTGGTGAACCCCTTCATCCCTGTGGGGCAGCCGGGGTCATGTTTCCAGCGGGAGTTTGGAAATCAGCTCTCCAATTTGGGAGGGTGGGAGCTGGGCAGGGCAGGGCAGGGCAGGGAAGGGCAACCCCAGGGCTGCTGGGGTCACCCAGCTTTCCCTGTCTTCCACAGAGCATTTCTCCATACTCAGATCCTGCTTTCCCTGCCCTCTGCAGAGCATTTCTCTGTGCTCAGATCCCAGTTTTCCCTGCTCTCTGCTGAGAATATCTCCATGCACAGGTCCCGGGTTCTTCCATGGAAAACCAGTGCTGGGATATGGTGTGGGATGGGAGTGAGAGGTTTATGATGGCAAAGACAAAGCAAAGTGGATCAGAGCATTTTCCTTCTTCCCCGTGGGCTGATAAAGTCCTGCAGACATCCAGGAAGCCTCTGCCAGGAATTCCTCACCCCCAGCAATTCCCAGCTAACTTCAATCTCTTCCTGGGAAAAGCATCACTAAATACAACTTTACTTTATTCTTTATACTTTGATTTGCTTTCCTTCGTTCCCATTGCAAAGACCACAGCTGGCTAATCCCAAATCCCTGATGATGGGGGGATTTCAGGAGGAATCAGGAACGCTGGGAGGGAAGCAATGCTGGCCAATCCAAAGGCAAAATGCTCCAACCCCATCACCAAAGGCACCTTAAAGCCACCCCCACAGCTATTCCTGGTTGTGCTCACAGTTTTCCCAATGCTGGATTCATTGGATCAGCCCCAGGAGGAAATGCCCAGGCTCTCCATACTCCTTTTCCTCCCCAAACTCCTTCTCCAGCAGATGTTCCAATAACAGCACATTAAAAAGGAAGTTTCCTCTTCCAGGTAGCTGCAGCTGTCAGCGATCCAGAGGTGAAATTTATCCTTTGCTCTTGCCCCTATAAATCCTTTCCCAGGCTCTGGGCCAAGGCAGCTGCTGCTGAAGAGCCGAGAGAGGCTCAGGGAGTTCATTGCTGCTGCCCTCACACCAGCAGGCCTGGACCTACAGGGAAAACCCCCAAGTGCCTCAAAATCCCATGGGATTTCCCTGTTTGCAGCTCCTGAAAACAGAATTTCTCCTATTCCAGAAAAACAAGGTGGGCAAAAGTGCATGAATTATTTGGGATGTGTTGATGGCCTCATCCTGCTCCAGCAAGACCTGGTCAGGTTAGTTATGTCTCCTCTCTCCTCCCAGGGAGATGGATCCATCCGTCCATCCATCCATCCATCCATCCATCCATCCATCCATCTATCCCTCCATTTATCCATCCATCCATCCATCCATCCATCCATCCATCCATCCCTCCATTCATCCATCCCTCCATCATCCATCCATCATCCATCCATCATCCATCCATCCATCATCCATCCATCCATCCATCCATCCATCCATCCATCCCTCTGGGTGTCTCCAAAGCCCTTGTGCCACACTGTTAAAGCTGCTTGGGTTACAGACTCCAGTACTAGGAGCCTTTGGGAGAAAAAGATCCTGGAATTTTCTGGGGAGCTGATCAAAACATGTTTTGATTTCCTTTGATTCCTCTCCCACCCCCAGAAAATTGATATTTTCAGCTCAAAGCCAAACTCTCCCCCTTTACTCCCACACAATTTGTATTTCTGTGCTGATTCCTTCCCCTCTTTTGTAATGCCAATCCCAGAATTTCTATGGAAAGCAGACATCTTTTACAAACTGCTTATCAGGATTCCCATTCTTGACCTAGAAATTGTCTTGAGGGATTATTGCCTTTTCCAGGCAGGATTTTTTCAGGCATTCTTTTCCTTTGGCAGCTCAAGTGCCCAAGGAGCTGGCAGAGCCATGGCACTCCAGGGCACATATCACACACATCCCAGTATCCCACTGGGAAGAGGAAAACAAGCTGGGTCTGCCTTGGCCTGTTCAACCCTGCTGGAGGTCACGGTCCCTCATGTTCATCCTCATTCCTGGAAAGCATATGGATATTGTCTTCCCCATCCTGGTTTCCAAGCCAGGCTTTGGCCTCCCAGCTCATCCCACACTTCCATGTGTGGAGCCTGAGCAACCAACTGGATGCCAGCTTTGTCCTGCTGGTGATGGGGATGAAGAGCTGGCATTCCCTCCTCAGAACCACACTCCTGAATAACCCCACACTGCCTGGGTGCTTCCCGCTGGCTTTGACGAGACCTCTTGTCTGCTTCCCTCTGTGTTCTTCCTGGGGAGAGGGAAAGTGCTGGGAAAGTTCTTTCCCAGGGCACCCAGCTGGCTGCGGCAGCCTCGGCCTTGGAACAATGCTTGGAAAGGAGGATGGGGAAAAAATAGCCCAGGATGACAGCGTGCAGACTCATCCAAGCAGCAGCAGTGCATAGTTTGTGGTGGAAGTGTCCTGGAGTCATTTCCTACGGAAATCTGGATTGGGTTAGGCAGCCCCACTCATGGGTTGGGATCTTCCCAGCCCCGAGTCCCTATGCTGGACTCGCATTCATTGGTCACCAGATTTCCTGCTGCAGGCTTTGCTTTTCTGAAGGACATGTGTTGGTCTCCTCCCTGGCTGGTTATCCAAGAGATGTTCCCAAAAACACATCTACTGGAGGTTGAGGTTTCCTCCATGGGATGACACTGTGGATTCCTCACTTGGACATGCAGGGCTGGAGTCCCCAGGATCCACCACATCCCTGTTGTGGGGCTTTGGGATTGAGTCAGGGACTGTACCAGTGGTTTTAGTGGCTACAGGTGGGTGAGATGGAGCTCCTGGAGAGGGTTTGTCCAGCAAAAACCAGGACACACCTGGGTTGGACCTGTCCATGTCACCAGAGCATGACAAGGAAAGCAAACGGGAACTGAGTTTGGATATTTCTCCAGTGACTCCCAGGGTTTTGTGGTGAAAACAGGGAAGGCAAGAACCAAGTTCACATTTGTCAGTACTTCTATCTCTTAGGATGTGAATTATCCTGATAGGATGCTTTTGGAACAAATCCACCCTTGCAGAAAACCTTCATTATCCACACGGAGAGCACACGGAACATCAGAGTTCCTTCCCATTGCCAAACCAACCCCCTCTCCACAACTCCATCAGCTCCTGCTTCTGACACCAGGCTCAGAATTTCGGGAGCCCACAGGCTGGCTTTAAGCAGCCCTGCTTTTCCCAGGCCACGTCACCACTGCTCTCCCCAAAGCCGACCCTTCCAGAGCATCTGGAAGCCGAGTGCACAGAAGTCGGGCAGGAAAAACCACACGGCATTTTTATCCCCCAGCAGAACCTCCTGTGTTTATTTCTGGAGTCACAGCAACCCTAAACGAGGAGTGCTATGGCTGAGAAGGAATGTCTGGGAAAATTGTCAGCGGGGCTGGGAGGCTGGGTGGGATGTGCTCTCCAGAGGGAGGCATGTGGGTTCTCCCAAAATGCAGGGCTGGAGGAAAATCACCTGCTCTGTGCTGGGGTCCCTCCTGGGCCACCTCACTCTGATCATGGTCGAGACAAGATTTTGGGCTAAATCCTTCAAATCCTTCTTCTTCCCAGATCCCTGAGCTAATCCTTATCTCCAAGGGGACATCTCCACATGTGTCCCACTTGCAGATCCGTGCAAACCCCGGGAGAGCACAAACCAGCCCCCAAGGGATTCCTCTCAGCTTTTCTTGTGTGGTTAAACAAGTTTGAATCACAACCCAAACTGTTGATTAAACCAATTTCACTAAAATATGCCACTTCTGCAAGCAGCCTACGCTCCAGTTTTCCCACTCTCCCACAGTCCTGAAGCTCACGGAGGGGGAATCCAGCGCTGCAGCTGCCGAGATCTCTAAATCCACACATCAAACTTGGATTTGTTCTGTTTCTGTTTATCATTTCCATAAGCCATCCCGGTAGGAATTGCACATTCCTCATTGCTAATTTTATCAGCGAAGGATTGCACAGATCCCCGGGCTGACATCAGGAATGCTCCTATGGAAAGAGCATCATGTTTTCCTGCCAGTGCTGTGCGTACACGGAGTGACTCTTCCTGAGAGGAATTGTAAATAGGCTTTTGTTGAGTTGTTGGGTTTGTTTGCAGTTTTTCCCTCCTTGCTGGGGGCTGAGCAAGCAGCTGGCACAAGCCCACCGTCGATGACTCACCGTGACCAGGCAAAGGCGGAATCAGCTCTTCCTGGCCTGGCTGCTTGTGACGGAGATTTTGGGCTCCGGTTGGAAGGTTTTGGGGATGAGCACCAGCTTCGGGCTGGGTTGGTGCAGCATGAGGTGGTTGGGAAGGGAAACACGCAAAATCCCGTTTTGCTGCTGCCACACGTGGGAATGCC
Organism: Lichenostomus cassidix; assembly: GCF_008360975.1. NCBI lineage: Eukaryota > Metazoa > Chordata > Aves > Passeriformes > Meliphagidae > Lichenostomus > Lichenostomus cassidix. The sequence goes on along the minus strand of NC_139504.1, from coordinate 878,492 downwards.
GCGATTAGGGAGGGATGATGGAATCAGAGTGGTTTGGGTTGGAAGGGAACTTAAAGCTCAGCTCATTCCAGTGGGTAAGGACACCTTCCACTAGCCCAGATTGCTCCAAGCCCTGTCCAACCTGGCCTTGGACACTTTAAGGGGCAGCCACAGCCTCTCTGGGCACCCTGAGTCAGGGCATCCCCACCCTCCCAGGGAAGAATTCCTTCCCAGTATCCCATCTATCCCTGCCCTCTAGCAGTGGGAAGCCATTCCCTGTGTCCAGTTCCTCTCCAGCTCTCTTGGAGCCCCTTTAGGCACTGGAAGAGGCTCTAAGGTCTCCCTGGAGCTTTCTCTTCTCCAGATGAACACCCCCAGCTCTCCCAGCCTGGCTCCAGAGCAGAGGAGCTCCAGCTCTTGGAGCAGCCCTGTGGCCTCCTCTGAACTTGCTCCATCAACTCTATGTCCTCCTGATGTTGGACCCCAGAGCTGGACAGAGCACTTCAGAATGCATTTGCCATTGGCACTGAGCTCTGTTTCCAGCTCAAAATAAAATTCAGAACCCCTCCCAGCTCCATTTGAGCCACAGCATTCCTGAGCAAACCCTTCCAGAAGTTAACAAACCACACCAATTAACACCTTCCTTATTGCCACTCTCTATTTGTTAGCTGATCAGATTTTGCCTCTCAACCCTCCATGGCCAAATTTCCCTTCCCTGTGGAGGAAGGGAGCCTGTGAGTTGGATAAATCCTTTCCTACACACAAGGAGAGAAATGGAGCTCCCAGAGCCTCATTCCAATAATTTTCCTCGCTCTCTCCTGAACTGCTGCCAATTTCGCAGCTCCTCCGCTTGGGCTGTAAATATTGATGCTGTTGGAGCCCAAAAGCTTTCACAGCTCAGGGATGTTCCTGCTGCTCCTGGTTCACATTCCCTGGTTTTCACCCCAAAATCAGACTTATATTGGCAGAACCATGAGATCAGGCACCATTTTTTTATTATTATCTCTGTTTTACCGGGCAGATAAGGATGCATGGATATTAAACCTCTGGCAGTGTCCAAGGCCAGGCTGGACAGGGCTTGGAGCAACCTGGGATAGTGGAAGATGTTCCTGTCCATGGCAGGGAGTGGAATGGGATGAGCTTTAACGTCCTTCCAACCTAAACTCTCAAGGATTCCATGGCAGATCTTCCCCAAACCTGGAAAAGCCAAGGAAAGCACCAAAGAGAACCTCAGACATCTCATCCTGCCCTTTGGAAAGGCACCCGTGGGTGCTGGGGGTCCCACAGGACCTCGGGAAGCTGCTGGCATCCCACAGAAACCACATCAGGCCTGACATCGTGGGATCCAAACCCTTTGGCACATCCCAGACCGAAGTCTGGCACTGCCTTTAAATAGGTCAGCAGGGACAGAGATTTCCAAATCCAACTGGGACAGGGGCTGGAGGCTTTGGATTCACACTGAAGGGCATAAATCCCTTGCTTCACACCAGCTAAGGGATTTTCCCCCATGTCACCCAAGGATGGTCCTTTTGATCCCTTTCCCTGTGTTGATCCCACCCAGCCAGAAGCTCCTTGGATCCTCAAATCCTCCTGCAGCTCCGTGAATGCCACTCACTCACTTATTTATTTGGCATTTTGTCCCCTCTTTCTCCTCTCTCCTTCACTGGCAGGGAGCCCCTGCCTGCTATTTTTATCATCAGGAATTGGCTCTGCCATGAAAGTGAGACCTCACAGGAGCAATCCTATGATCCCAGAAAGGGGGGAGGGAGAAATAAATACACATCTCACCCCGTGTCAGCACCCCATCCTGCTCCAGCTGGGCCAGGGCTGGATCTCATGGAGGAGGGAAAAGCCAAACCAGGGCTGTGCCAGCTCCGTGCTGAAGTGAGATTTCCCCCACTTGCTATTTTTTGGGGGGAAATTCGTGATGAAAACCCAGCCTGTTGGTGCAGATCCCAGTGATTTATGGGGAGTTGTCCTCCAACAAGGACATTCCCCTCGGCCAGACCAGGGGGCTGCAGAGGAGAAGGGCTTGGGAGGGCATCTGGGGAGAGCAGCTGGCAGGGAATTAGAAATAGATGCTGCAAAACACCTTCAGTCCAGCCCAAAAGAGCCACCTTACCCCAGGGATTGGGGACAGGATGGGGACACGGTGCCTCCAGGTGCCTGCACTGTTCCCGGGGTGCAGCCACCACCACCACCACCTCATTTCCAGTGTCCCTGAGCCTGCTGGGCCCCAGAAGAGCAGGATGGATCCAGCTGGAGGAAGCTCTGCTGAGCCTTTGCACATCATTAAGGTCCAAAATGACCCAGGTGAAATTTTAATCTGCTGTGTTGATGCCTCAGCTGTTCCCTGTGTTCCTAGGGAAGCATTTGGGATGTGTTTGGGAAAACAGAACCACTTGCAAGGGCTGCTCATAGGAGGCAAATGCCCTGAGCTGTTCGAACAGAGCATTCCACAGAGCTTCCCAAGGGATCCCGATCCCCCACAGCCCTATGGGGATGTTCCCAGCTCCCAGGTTTTGGGGAAATCACAGGTCCCCAGGGAAACCACAAATAACATCCCCCAGTGTCACCCATCCCACTTCCCTGGGAAACATTTGGGATGGAAGTGGGGAAAGGTGGCAGCAATGCAGGAATGGGTTTAGTCGGCAGTGCTGGGTTGATCCTGGCTGAGAATTGAAGGAACTGGAAAAATGAAACATCACAGTTGTGGTGGGGCTGGAAGGAGCAGCCATGCCATGCCATGCCATGCCATGCCATGCCATGCCATGCCATCCCATCCCATCCCATCCCATCCCATCCCACTGCCAAACAGGGACCCCCAATATTCAAGTGTTTAAGCAAGGCAGGGGAAGTTTGGGATCTGGGATTGCACTTGGGGAAACTGAGGCCAAGAGGGTGAGGGAAGCCAAACTTCCCAAGAGCTCCCCAAGTCACAGATCCTGCATCCCAAACCTCCACTAGGGGATCCCTGCCAGCCTTTCCTGCCTCTTCAGACAGGAAGCAAAGCCCTTTCCTGCTGCCAAATCCCCCTGCTTGGCTTCCTGGGCTCACTTAGCAAAGGATTCTCCCCCTGGCGCAGAGCTGCCGGCACAAGGACAGTGATACCAACACCAGCTGGGAATTTTGCAGGAGAAACCAGGATGGGGAAGGGGAGAAACAGAAAAACCCCAAAGAAAAACCTCGATGTGCGGATTTTTAGATTTAATTTTCCTTGGAGAGGATGATTCCCTGCTCCAAAAGAATCCCCGTCCCTGGCAGGGTTGGAGCTCAGCAGATTTGCTCTCCCCTCCAGTGTTCCCAGCCTGCTCCCAGCTCCCTCCAAGCCCCTGGATTTGGGCTCAGAGCCGTGGGCTCACTGGAGGTCTGTGGTGGGCACGTTGGTGGTCTGCCCTGAGCCAAGGCCGTGCACGGCTCTGCCTTCACCTCGTGCTTTCCAGCTGGGAAACGTCATTAATCGGAGCTGAAAATCGGCGGCACCGTTCCTGCCATGCCTTTTCCACTGTGCAGGAGCAGGAGGAGATAGGATGGAGGGTGCCAGGGATGAGCCCAGGAGGAGAGTGGAGGGTTTGGGATAGCCGGAGGGGTGGAGGAGAAGGGGAATGTGGGAAGGCAGTTAAGGAACTGGGGCAGGGAGGGGGAGGGGAGGGGGAGGGGCTCCCGGGTGTGTCAAGGGGCAGTCAAGCTCAAGGAATGGGAAATTGGGGCATCCTGGTTTTATCCCCTGGAAAGACAGTGCTGTCTTAAGGAAAAAGTGACCTCAGGTCAGCATGAGCAGGCTGGGAGTGTCCTGTTCCCTTCCCAAAAGGATGCTGCAGGTGGGAGGGGGATGCACTGTCTTGGGGAGCATCCCTACCCAAGGACTACTGAATTTTGGGGAATATTCTCTCCTCAGGGATGCAGCACCTTGGGCAGTATCCTCACCCCAGGGATGAAGAGTTTTGGGGAGCATCCTTCTTTGATGGATGCAGCACTTCGTGGAGCAGCCCCAAACCAAGGTTGCAACATTTTGGGGAGTATTCTTACCCCAAGGATGCAGAATTGTGGGGAGTATTACCACCCTGGAGATGCAGAATTCTGGGGAACATCCTTCTGCCAGGGATTTTTGGGGAGTATCCTCTTGCCAGGGCTGCCGCACTTTGGGGAGCATCCTCACCCCAGGGATGCAGAATCTGGGGCAGCACCCAAATTCTGGTGCTGAGGGACTCCCTGCCGCAGCCGGTTTGGCCCCGTGTCCCAGCGATCCCGAATTCCTGCCCTCCGGAGCAGCCTGGCACAAAGGCTCATTGTGGGAAGCGGCTTTCAAGCGAGGCCAGGGAACGGCCGCGCTGCCGGGAGCGGGGAAAGGCCGCTGGAAGAGACGGAAAGTTGCTGTTGGACGAGGTTCAGAGGCCGGGGCTCGGCGGGAGGGAGCCGGGGGAGGAAAGCAAACAGCGGAAAGTGCTGACTCCGAAAGGCATCCCGGGCATCCCACGGCAGCACCCCCGGCACGGCCGGCCCGGGAGGGGGAATGGGCACCAAAAGTGTCCCAGTGCCGCCCAGCAGCCCTAAAGCTCCCGTTTTCCTGGTGTAACGTGCTTGCTGTGCCCGGGAACCATCAGCAGGACGTGTGGAAGGGTGTGCACATCCCACACGGAATCACAGAATGGATTGGCTCTGAAGAGACCTTAAGGATCTTCCAGAGAACATCACCAGGAAGGAGCCAAGCCCATCACCTACTGCTCAGCACCCCATCCTGCTCCTCCTGCCACTTCCATCCATCTGCTACCTTCTCTTCAATTCATCCTGCCCCTCTTTCACCACCTCCTTCCACCTCCCTGGCATTTCAGGGATTTCCAGAGATCCCTTCCTTCAGTTTAGCCTTCAGTAATTCCAGTTCCTGTTTCAATCTCAATTTCCCTCAAATACCAGTTTCTATGTCTCATTTCAAGACATCAGCCGGAAAACATCCCTTTTCCTCTCTGGTCTTTATTTCGAGCAGCAGCACATGGTGTTTTCAGCTGCTTTTAAGCTCACAAAACCCCCTCCATCCCGCAGGTGTCCCTTGGGATACACTGCCTCCTGCTCCACTGTGCTGCTGGATGTGTACATCCCTGGATAATCACACTCTGGAGTCTGGGAAAACCTTTCTGTCCACTCTGGCTCTGTTCAATCCCACACCTGAGCAGCCACACAGCAGCACCTGGGGCCAGCACAGGGAAAATGCTCCTCCAGGTGTAATTCCCAACACAGGCAGGATTTTCCCGCTGGAAAGCTCCCAGCAAACCCCTGACTCTCAGCTCAATTCTATCATGCAGTTCATTTATTCCACGATTTTACAAAACAGTTGGACTCGATGATCTTGGAGTAGCCTGAATTCCAACCCGAATAATTGTATTCTATGACTCCAGATTCTCGTGGTATTTTATTAACAGCTTGGTTGCAGGATGCTGCAAAGGGGATGGATTTGGGGGCTGCAGAGCTGTGGCTGCAATGTTTTTTCCACGGGAAAAGCTCCGGTTTCATCCCCAAACTCCTCTTCCCCATCCCAAATCCTACTGCAGCCGGTGGAAAAGGAGGTGTGGGGACAGGACACGGACATCAAGGGGGGCACATTTGCTCCCTGTGTCCCCCCGGTGCCTCCTCTGGGGGAGCAGGGCGGTCAGTGGAGTTCATAATTAATACCGGGCCGTTAATTGGGGTCGCTTCCCCCGTGCACGAGGGCTGCCCCGGGCCGTGGGTGTTTTCATGGGAATGTTCTGCAGGCTGCAATCCCTGCGGAATGCGCGATTCGGGCTGCGGGGACCTGCAGCACCCTCGGCTCCTGCAAGGGGAACAAACCCCCCGGGAGCTGCGGGACCTTCACCGCCTTGGGGTTTGGCTGCTCCCCCCAGCCGGAGGCACCGGGAAGCGGCGCTGGGAAAGGAGCGGAAAGGAGCCGAAAGGAGCCGCTGGATGTTTATTTTCCCGGGATAGCCGAGCACGAGCCCCGGCGGCTCCCGCTGCGATGAAAAAGCCGCGGCAGGATCAAGGGTTTGCGGACGCTCCGCCGATGGCGAAGGAAAAGGAGAGCAGTGCTCCCGCTTGGAGCTCCGCGGCTCCAGGGAAAGGATGGAGCGGGCTGGGCGCTGTTCCCAGGGCTGGCCCAGCTTTGGGGTTCCTCCCAGCCTCTCTCTCCATGGAGCTCAGGGATCAGCGGAGCCTGGGGAATGCACTGATGGCCCGGGAACACGCTCTGGCTGCCCTGAGGTCCGTCAGGAGTCTCCACCCTCGTCCTTCACTATCCCGGGATATCGCTCCCTGCACAGCTACAAGTTGCTATCAATGGAGAGAATTCCTTATCCCGGATCCACCCGTGACTCTTCCACTCTTCCTGGTATCCAGCAAATCCGAGCGTCACAGTTCCGAGCAGTGGCTCTGACCCACTTCGCAGTTACTCAATCAATCCAGCGTCACTGGTGGTGTTCCTTGGGAATTTCCCATCACGCAGATTTATGGATTAGCACCAGCTCCATGGACTTCTCCCAGATGCCAGATTCATTAATCAGCACTTCCCGAGCCTCAGGCTTCAATCCAGCTGGGCACAGCGCAGTTTTCCTCCTGGCTTGATGAGGACAGGGAGACACCAGAGCCAGCATGAAATTCCCTGGGAAAACCATCCTAACTCCTGTGCAACCTCGGGAGATGGACTAGTTGTGAACCCTTCCAACCCAGAATATTCCATAGTGGATTCATGTGTGTATTTTTCCAGGATCTGAAGCGCAATGGTGAAGGATTTGGAGAGACCAGAGGCGGATTTCTCCTCCTGATGGGCCACAGCCCGAGGTTTCCATAAGGAAAGCAGATTCCCAGCACAATCCTCCCACTGGTGCCACAGGGTTTGGAGAGTTGGCCACACCCATTTCCCAAGATCCTGCTGAGGAAAATGCCACTCTCAAAGTTCATTCGGGTGGTGAACCACAGATATCCCACACTCCCAGTGAGGATTTGGGATGAAAGAGCATTTGGAAAGCCTGGAATGTGGATCCACAATCCCCAAGTGAGAGGGAGCCATGGGAAGCATCACCCATCATGGGCTGCAATGTCAGCCAGGCCTTCGTTTCCCATAAAACCCCAATTTTAATAATGGGAAAAAGAGATAAACTGCTGGGATTTCTCCTTTTTTGAATCATTTTCCCACTTTCTACTCCAAATCTAAAGAGGAAAGGAAAGGAATAATCACACAGACACCAAAAGTTAGGAATTATTCTTCTTTTAATTTCACATGGTTTAAAATACGATATGAAATAAGGCTACAGTATATAAAAAACTCTCCAGCAAAATGATGTGCCAGCATCAGCAATTAAAACAAAACCAATCCCCTCCTTCTCTAGGAATTCAATGGAGGAGGGATTTTATTTTTTTTTGAATCCTTTAAAAAAAACCAAACGGAACCAGACACAACACACAGACACACACACACATCGCTACATCTCTAAGCTACCTCAGCTCAGGTTTTTTAAAAAGCACCTGCTTTTTCCTTGTTTTTTTTTTGTTAAATCTCACTTTTAAACTTTTTTTTCCCACTTTTAAAAAATATAAATTATATGAAAATACACGTTGGAAAATAGTCAAACAGCACAATATAACAATCTCTTTTTTCTTTTTACTTCTTCTAAGTTTATCAGCTTAAAAAATGTGTAAAACCAAAATTAAACAAAAAAAAAAGGCTTCCTTTTTTTTTTTTTTTTTTTTTTTTTTTTTTACTGAGGCAGTTAATTCCTGGAGATATTCCATTATAACATATATGTATACATAGATTTATCCTTTATTTAAACCTCTTTGGAATGTAGACAACAGCTCCTGGGTGTTACACAGACCCTACCAGGGAGCAGAGCATGCCAAGGCATCCCAGTTTTCCAATGTTCATGAGGAATCAGCAATTAAATCCTAAAACCTCAGAGAAAACCCCTCCAAAAAAGCAAAACTCAGAAGGTGGAGATGTTTCCTGCAACATCTGGAGTTATTGGTGCTTTCTGGGACCATTGTTTGGAGGACGTGTTGGTTTGGGAAGATGGGAGAAGGTGAAATTTTACATTATCCTTTCTTTTCTGCCCTGTTTGGTTATATCTTCACCTGAACAGTCCCATCTGGATCAGGATGGTGGGAATAACATGGATCTCCACTTACACACACCCCAGTGTGCAAGGATTAGGATGATCCCACACATGGAGATGGAGAGGAACAGGCAGCAGGAAAGTGCTTGTGGTTTTATCATTACTGGGGTGGTTTTTATCATTATTGGAGTGGGTTTTATCCTTATTGAGGGGTTTTCCTTTATTTTTGAGATCCCAAACATCAACTGTCGAGGCCCCCAAAGCTGTTTGCAAGTAGGGCTCAGGCTCTGCCAGAGGAGCCAAGGGGACACCAGCCCACAGGGAGAACAGCAGAAAACAAGCAGGACACAGAAAATATCCCAAAAAATCACCCAAAGCACCTGAGACATTCCAAACCAAGACAAAATGACCCCAACAGTATCTGCGAGGGGGAAATTTGCTCCTGTGTGGAGAAAGCAGCACAGGAGGGAGTCTCATCCCTGACAGATCTCCATCATTCCTCTCAAATCCTTCCTACTGGGCCAGCAGGCGGTAATTAACCAAATTTTCATGGACTTGAAGGAGCTCAGAAGGTTTGGGTTGAGTATGTCTGGCTCAGCACAGCCCTCACCAAAGGCCAGGAGAGAAGGGAGAAGGAACAAAAGCAAAAGAAACAAAGAGAAATCTGCAAGTTTCCAGTGTATAAACAGCACCCATCTCTGGGATGGCCTCTAGAATGGGAATAAAAGCAAAGGAAAAGAGGGAATGATGGAGCTGATGTTTCTGGGACTGTTCACAGGCAGCGAGGGAGGGGAAAGGGCAGGAGAAATGGTGGAGAAACTCCCATCAGGGGCTGCTTCCAAAAATCCAGAGCTGCTTCCCATGGCTCACCCTTCCTAACCTTTAATCATCTCCCCAAAATCACTTGGAACACACAGGCTTGGCTTGGAAACCTGGAATAACCACAGTGGATGAGGGATTTAACCTGGCAGGGGATGGGGTTGTACCCAAACCTGCAGTTCCTTCTATTGGAGGGAAGTTTTATGCCATTCTTTTTCTTTTTCAGCTGCAGTGGAGCATGTGAGCAAAGCAGGAGGGATGTCCTGGGCTATGGCCCATGGCAGGGGCAGGAGCTGGGATGGCTGGGAGTCCTTCCTAAGGGTGGAAGGGGGAATTAAGTGACTCATGATGGGCAAGCTCAGGGGACTTTGAAGTAATCCAGAACATCCCCAATATCCCTCTGCTGGAAATCCAACCCTTCCTGTTGAGATGTTCTTCGCCATCTCCTCCCCTGTGCACTCAGTGCCCTCACACCTCTCTGGACTGCCCAGCCTTGGCTCAGGCTGGATGTGCCCATGGTATCCATGAGATCCTGATTTTCCTTTTCTCCCTCCAGCTTGGCCATGCCTCCATCCTCCTCCTCCCTGCCTGCTCAAGGAGATGAGCCCAAGTCTCACTTCTCAGTTGGCAGAGTGCCTTTCCTCCTTTGGGGTTCCCTTCACCTTCCCTTCATCCTCTCTTCCCTCCTTTCCATCCATCCCACTCTTTTCCTCAGACAATCTGCAGCCCCTGAGCATTAACAACCTCCTTTCCTGGATTCCCCCTCTGCTTCCATCCCCTCGGTGGGAGCTCCCTCCTGGCCTTCCCACCTCCCCTCCAACACCACCTATTATAAGGCCGCAGCAATTCTGGGGCTGCCTTTCTCTAAAATGACCAATTTCAGGATACAGATGTGCTGGGTCCCCCCAGCTCCAGAGGGAAAGGAGGAGAGCTTAGCACCTCTGGACAGCCCTTAGGGATTGGGCTCCCCTCCAGCTCTGCCCCATGCAGGGTGGGGGTTGTGCCTGAATATTCCAGCTATTTCACCCAGATTCCTGTCCTGCTGGTCTGATCCATTGGGATCTGGCAGGAATGACCCAGCAGCACCTCTGGAAAGGCTCTGCCCCCCTGACCCTCAGTACTGGAATCAACTCCATGCCCTAATGACAGACAGACAAAGGACACACAATCAAAGGACACACAGAGAAGGGATTTTGGTAAAGTACAAAATGCTGCCTTTAAATGCTAATGCCCAGGGGGAAAGTCTCCCTTGGGCGGCAAATCCGCCGGGATCTGGCTTTGGGATTGCATCTGGATATGGGAATGCACCTCTGACCCTCCAACTCCCACCAAGTGCACCCCGAGGGCAGTGGGACATCACCCTCAGCTGGCCCAGAGCACCCCGGGAAGTGCTGGCAACAGCAGGAGTGACCCTTCCAAGGAAAAGCAGCTGCAGGAAGGGCAGGGAGGCCAGAGGGAGCAGCTCCCCCGGGACTGATCCCACAGCCATCCCCACCTCGGTGACATCGCTGTGCTTCGTGTCACTCACACCCCCAGGATTGCTGGGAGCAGCTCCTGAGAGCCGTAAAGAGCCCATTTGCAGAGACAATTTCCTTTTTGCCGTGCCCACACATGGCCATAAAGAGAGAGCTGCTCAAAACAGGAAGGAAAAAACATTTCCCTTTGGTTTTTGAACTTTTTCCTGATTTTTGCCCCCAATTAACTTGCATATTTTCCATTTACCACATTGAAAACACAGGAATTTCTCTCCTTTCCCCCTCCCAAAAAAAAAATTTCTGTAAGCACCGAAGTGTTCCTTGAGCAAAAGAAGTGATTTGGAAATGCAAAAGGACGTTTTCCACAGAAATTTTGAGAGGTTTTGTGCAGCCAGACATTAAAAAAAAAAAGCAGAAATTTCAACCAGCATTATCAGCACAGCATGTGGGGCTGGAAACAAGAGGGACACCCCCAGCCAGCACCAGCACAAGCCACTTTGGAGTTCATTTTCCTTCCCATCCCAGTCCCAGAGTTCCAATTCTCCAGTGGGGTCTACATAAACTAATTCCTCTTTTTCTCTTTTTCCTCCCTGGGATAAAACTCTCTGCTGGCAGAACAGAAACAAACACACACAATATTGCAATAATGAGACCATCTTAGAGCTTAAGACTATTTAAAAAAAAAACAAAAACAAATACTGGCACAAAATTTAATAAAATAAAACTTTAAAAAAAAAATAAAAAGAGTCTTGATCCCTCCTAGGAAAAATTCTGTCTCTTGTAAGAAAGAAGACAATGGACAGAAAGGTGATGGAACCAGAACATTAGTTCTTGGTTTTTTCCTATATTGCCCCTCCCCAAAGCAGGAATATTCACCCATTTTGGTTTTCCAAAAAAAAAAAAAAAAGTTTAAATTCCTCAAATCCTTGGGAATATTGTCATTCCTGACCTGTCAGTTTGTATGTGAGCAACCAAAGGGATCCGTTCAATCGCATTTTGTTCTAAAAGCCAAGGGTGGGGAGGGGGTTGTTGGTTTTTTAAGTGAGCTACATTTCTCTGGCTTTCTTAAAACTCAGAATTTCCCCCCAGAAAAGCCTGTCTTGGAGCTTTCAGGAAATCAACACAAAAGCCCATCCTTGCCAAAAATTTGCCTCTTCCTCCCCCCTGTCCCATGCTATCCTCAAAGCTTCGAATCTGAGTGGCCCTTGAAAAAAACGAGCAAAAGAACAGCGAAAATCAATCAAAAAGAACCACCAAAGGAGTCCCATCAGCTCTCCCTGAGGACAGCGGTGTCCCCGTGTCCCTGTCACTCGTCGGCGTCGGGTTTGACGTCGAGCATGGCGTGCAGCTCCTCGGGGGTGTAGCCCAGCAGGCTCTGCAGGTCACACACAAAGCGATACACGTAGCGCTTCCCGGCCGTCTTGTGGATGATGTTCTTGTCATAGTAATAGCGCAGCCCGCGGCTCAGCTTCTCGTAGTTCATCTTGGGCTTGTTTTTCCTCTTGCCCCATCGCCTGGCCACCTGCAGGGAGTGGGGAGAGGCAAGCTGGGGTGAGGAGTGCAGGGAAAGGGAGGGAAACTCAACCTGGCTCAGCTGGGACATCTGTGTGGACAATTTTCCTCATCATTAGGATGGACGCAAGAGTCAGTACTTGGGAAAACCAACCTCTGTGCAATGGCAGAACATGGCCGAGCATTCCATGAGGATTTATTTGGATCATTTATTGCAATCCCTGATCACAGAATCATGGAATCGACTTAGAAAAGACCTTGGAGATCATCAAATCCAACCTATGACCTCATCAACTAAACCATGGCACTGAGTGTCACATCCAGTCTTTCCTTAAACACCTCCAGGGATGGTGACTCCTCTACTTCCCTGGGCAGCCCATTCCAATTCCCAATCAGCCTTTCTGTGAAGAACTTCTTCCTAATGTCCAACCTAAACCTCCCCTGGCACAGCTTAAGGTTGTGTCCTCTCGTCCCGTCAGGGGTTTCCTGGGAGCAGAGCCCAACCCTCACCTGGCTGTCCCCTCCTGTCAGGGAGCTGTAGGGAGTGATAAGGTCTCCCCTGAGCCGTCTTCTCCAGGATAAACAGCCTCAGCTCCCTCAGCTGCTCCTCACAGGACTTGTGTTCCAGACCCTTCACCAGTTTTGTTGCCATTCTCTGGACACACTGAGCAGCTCAATGCCTTTCCTAAACTGAGATGCCCAGAACTGGACACAGCACTTGAGGTGTGGTCAACAGGTACATCCTCAGATATATCCTCATATCCACAGTCCTACACTCCTTTCCCAAGGTTTCTCCTCCACCTTCTGCCAGCTCTAAACCAGAGGACAACAACAAGCAAAGGCCCAGTGCCAGTCACTCTTGCAGGATGTGGTGATCTCCAGGTCCAACACCAGTCACTCATGGAATTGTGTAGGTTGGAAAAGCCCTCTAAAATCATGGAGTCCAACTGTTCCCCAGCACTGACCCACGTCCTCGACTGCCATACTCACACAGCTTTTAAATCCCTCCTGGGGACTTCCTGGGCACTGCCCTGGCCAGCTGGGCCAGGGATGGACAGCCCTTTCCATGACATTTTCCCTCAAATCCAACCTAAAGCTCCCCTGGCACAGTTTGAGGCCATTTCTTCTTGTGCTGTCACTTGCACATAGCAGAAGAGACCGACCCCCACCTGGCTCAGTCAGGGAAGGGGACAAATATTCCATCTGTTCCCTAAACCAGGGGAAAGCCTCCCTCACCTGTACCCAGCCTCTCTGAAGAGCCTTGCCACTGCTCCTCTCCCTGCAAGGTTTCAGCTCCTTCCCACCAAATTTGGACACAAATCCCTGCTTCCAAGGGGTGACTGCAGCCCAATCTTTAACAAATTTTCAGTTGGACTCCGATTCCTTGGCTCCCCACACACCAAGACCAGAACAAAGTGGCTGCCCAAATCTCAGCCCCAAAGGGAGGAGGAGAGGCTTATCCACACCAATATTTCTGAGGAATTTGGGTTGTGCACTTCATTCTAGGGCGCTTTACCTCATCTGGGTCGGAAAGTTTGAATTCCCAGCCATCGCCCGTCCAGCTGATGAAGGACTGACAGGACTTGTCAGTGAGCAGCTCCAGCAGGAATTGCCACAGTTGGATGGGTCCACTGCCTAGAAAGACAAAGGAGACACAGCACATTAATGCCAGGAAAAGAACAGCTCCTTATATCCCAGAGGGGGAAAATTTCCCATGCAAAAGGTGCTCACTGAATAAAATAAAACTTTCTCCTGTCAAAAAAAAGCCACCAGCACCCACAGGGCAGGAGCTGAGCTGGGAGTTAATCCCTACAGGTAACAGAGCTTCCTATTTGCGGGAAGAGCTGAATATTCATGCCCTGGAATGCTTCACATGGAGTTACATAAATAGGATTATTTTTCTGGCACACAAACAGGAGGAGTCACTGCCTTGGCACCGGAGCAGCACCAATCCCTCTGTGCCAAAGAGCCGCCGGCCACGGCTGAACTCCGGCAGACTCCACTTCCCGACCTTGACTCTTTGCTCCGTGCTGTTGATCGAGATAAGGGGAACCCAGGTATGAGAATTCCTTGGCCTCTTTCCAGGGCGTGTTGCTGCAGGAATGGGTTCTGCTGGCTCGTGGGGAGGGCGGGGGCACACAGAGCTCCCCAGCCCAGGATGGCCTCATCACCAGCTTGGCACGGCCTCAGCAAATCCACAAGGAACCTCCCTGCAGCTGCTGGTCCACTGATCCAGCTGGAAAGGCACAAGGTGACGTGGAGCATCCCATGCCATGGGCATTCCACCCCTCCTTCCACACCGTGGTCTTCATCTTTCCTCCAATCGCAAATTTTGGCCATCAGGAATTTGTCCTGATGCACCCAGTGAGAGCCTGCGGCTAGTTTTGGTTGGAGTCATGGAGAAGTTTTGAAATACTTATCTCTTCCTTGGGGTTGTGTCCCAATCCAAGGTAGAGGAGATGCCCTAAGGCCAAAATCTCTTTTCTTTGATGAGTAATTTCCAAATGCCACCGTGCCCCAAATATTGCACTTAGCCCTGGGTAAGGTGTTTTGGGAGAGACCCTGCCATGGTTTAAACCTGGCTTGGAATAGATCACTAATAATGGTAATAATTCTAACAAGACAGCCAGGGGAGCGAGGAAATGATTTATCCCACAAAGAATTGCACAGGATTAGGCTGGGGTAATCCCAGTGCTGACAGCACTGAGCAAAGCTTCAAGCAGGGAATAAATGAGCTGTGGACTCAGAAAGAGGGATGGAGCCCAGCCTGTTTCCAGGAATGACAATGGATGCTGTCCGAGCTGTGGCTGCGGGATAACCCACGGAGGGAAGAGAGGGCTGCTCCCCTTCTCCACAAAGTTTAAAATGACTCAAAAGCTGCTGGAGAGGAGGAAATGAGAGAGCTGGCTCCAGGACACGGGAATGGCCATGTCCCATCTAGCCCTTCCCAAATTGTTTCCCTCCTGTTATCCCTGTGGAGCTGCTCCAGGGGTTTGTCGGCACCAAGCCTGGGGGTTATCACAGCCACGGGCAGGGCAAGGCAGGGAGCTCCCGGCTCACTCTGCTGGAAATGGGGAGGGACTCGGCAGGGAAAGGCTCCAGCCCGTCTCTCCTCGGGAGCTTGCCAAGACGTTGACTCCACAACTGTGCTCTCCAGTAGGGATGCAGTTGGATTATCCATGCCGAAACGAGGGAGGAAATTCAGATGACGCCTTTGCCTCTCGTTGAAAGGGAAGAGCCAAGAGCCTGGCCTGAAATGCCACCACATCTCCAGGCTCAGGCCTATTTATAGCAGCAAGCTCTAAATGCAGGGAAAACACTGGGAAAAAGGTTTGGTGACTGCCTGAGGTCTTCCACAGGTGAATTCCCAAGGGGATGAGTTCTCCTGGGCCATCTGACCTTACACCAACTCCCCACACACAGCCAGGGAGCATCCAACACCCAAATCAGGTTAACAGAGACACAGCCCAACAAGTCCAAGGCCAGGTCCATCTCCTCCCATCGATTTCTCTCATGACCAACCAAGGAACAAGGAGTTTTAGTTGATTCCTTCCCCAAAATGAGATGGATGGAAATTCAGCACCTGGGTGCCAGGTTCTTGGGTGAGGAACTGCCCTCAAAACACCCTGGGCCATCCTGGCCCTGCAGAGCCTTTGGAGGTTCCAGCATCACCAAGCCTGAACCAGGGGCCAGCACTGTTCCCATCTGGTTGCCAACTGGCAGGGAGAGGTGTCAGGAAACCCAGGAATTCTTGCCCTCTCTCCAGCAAACAAGGTAGGGCTCCTGCCACCACCCCCAGTGCCGCTCTGCTGGGTATTTTGGGATTTCCAAGGAAGTGGTGTCATCCTTAGAACAGGGATTCCCAAGGTCTATTCCAAGCTGCCTGTGGGACACAGCGTAAAACCCCAAATTCCTCTAGCTGGACAGGCAATTATGTGAGGAATGTGTTTATGCAGGGCTGCAGGCATGTCCCAGCTCCTGTAAACACCCCCTCCCTGCCCGAGGGGGAGGCAGCCGAGCCTGGCAGATGTGGCACCACTCCAGGATGGCAGCGAGGTGGCAGGAGCCAAACCCTGGCACATGCCTGGGCCTGTGCCCGGATCAGAGCTGGCAGGGAGGAGAGGGGAGGAGGGAAACGGTGCTGGAGGTCAGGGCATCGTCTGGTGCAGCTGTAATTAGTGCTGGGAGGGCCATCTTCACTAATGAGCCATTCTGCAGCCAGCAAGGAGCAGGGAATATCTTCCCATGGGATTTCAAGGTGACTCCTGGCTCATGCAGCCATGCTACCCCCCTCGATGTCACAGGACAAGAAGGAAACTGCCAGGCTTGTCCCTGCACCCCAAACCTCCTCATCCACAGGAGCTGGGAGCAGTGCCCATTTTCCATCCCTTTTGCTCCAACCCTTCCTCTCATCTCAGCCAGGGCTGGAAATCCCCAGCAGGATGCCATGTTGGGATCACTCCATGGTACAAGCTCACACAGCCAGACAGTCCCAAGGCCAGTGGGTGTATCCCACCATGGAACCTCAGTTATTCCAAAACAACCACCTGTTCCCACAGCCTGCAGCTCCAAGCATGAGGTGGAAGTGCACAAGGCAGCTTTTATGGCACTGCTCCCACCACACATCCAGGGGCTTCCCAGAGCAAACTCAGCTCTGCCTGGGGATCGGGGACAGCCCCTGCTGCACAAAGACAAGGGGAGGACTCAGAGGGGTGGGGGTGTCTTTCTGCCCTGCCATGACCTCCAGCACCCACGGGGCTGCTAAAATTAGTGCCCACAATGGGGGCCCTGTCTGGCCTCGGTGGCATTGAACAGAGTCCTTCAGCAGGGACTGTCACACCACAGGAATCCTGCAGCATCAGGGGAAAAATATGCCTCTTGAGCTGGATGACAGTTGGCTGCTCCAGTGGGAACTGGGAACTGCTGGCTGAGTGGGGCTTTCTCAGCATCAATCCCCCACGGGGTCCTCAGAGCACAGGAGTTGGTGCCAATCCACCCCTGTGCCATCCTTCCTTGGTCAAACTGGTCCCCCCACCTCTTCCCAACTCCTGAGATCCCAAACTGCTGGATGGGGCCATGACAGTGGCACAGTGACTGTGGCACTGGCCAGCTGGTGCAGATGGGCACCACACAGGGAGGGCATGGCACAGGGAGGGCACTGCACAGGGAGGGCACAGCCCCAACCCTGTAATCTCTCTGGAGACGGTTTTACACATCCACCCCTCCCAACGGCCCCTGTTTTGTTTCCTTTCTTTCAAACAAGACAAAACCAAAAAACCCCACCTCCCAACCCCCCAGTGATGCACCTTTGCTGGCACTCTGCGGTTTGTGGTTCCAACCCCTCAAAACAATCAGCCCTGGCAACGTCTCCAAAACAGCCCTTGCCCCTCTCACCTGTCCACCCTACCTGTCCCCTTCTATGGCACCATGGTCCCCAAATCCCCCAGAGTGTTGGGAGTGCTGGTGCATCACTCCCCTGTCAGAGCAGGTCCCACAGCTCCTCCCCAGCTCCTGCCCCAGCTGCTGCAGGAGTCAGGCGCTGCAAAGTGGTGGAGCTTGGATGGAGGTATCTCCCGAAATGAGCTGTGAGGAAAGCAGGAAAGGACCCAGGAAGGCCCTTCCTTAGGGCGCACCATGGCCATGACCACAGGTTCCTACAGGAGCAGCCAGGGGCCAATCCAGGCCAGAGCTGCTTTCCTGCTGCTCCTCTGCTCTGAGGAAGATGTTGGGAGGACTGGGCTCACAGAATCTCCAGAGTGGGAGAGATCCATAAGGATCATCCTGTGCAGCTCCTGGCCCTGCACAGGACAACCCCAAGGATCCCACCCTCTCCCTGAGAGCACAGTCCAAACTTTCCCTGAACTCAGAGTCTGACTCTAGAGGCATCTGGCCAAGCTCCAGGGGTCTTGTGAGCTCCAGATCCCCCTGAAGGTGGTCCTGCAGGCCATGAGCTGCTGAGCAACACCAGCTGGGTGCCTGGAGGAGCCCCAGCCAGAGCTGCTGCCCCCCCATCACCTCTGCCAGGCTGGAGGAGTGCTGGGGAGAGCTGAGCTTGCCACGGTCGGGCAGTGGCGCGTGGGGCTGGCTTTGCTCTTGTTTGCACGTCTGGCAGGTGGGGCAGGAGCCACTGAACCGGCCCTGGTCCCACCCTGGGGAGGCCAGAGGGGCACTGAGCCTGAGGCATAAGTGGTCAGGAGCTGCTGGGTGGTCACCCTGAAGTCACCTGCAAGGGTAGGGAAAGGCTCTGACCCAGGAGGAGCAGGGTAACACCATGCCCTGCATCCCAGCAGGGCCGGAGGAGCTGCTGTGTTGCTGTGCACAGGAAGGGAGGTGCCTGCATTGCCAAACTCCTGAGCTGTGGTTGCAGATGCCCCCATGGACACTCTGCTCCAGCAGTGCAGGCAGCAGGATGCTGATGTTCCCAGGAATGCTGCTGCACAGGCAGGGATGGCAAAGACAGCCAGACCACTGGAGCGTGGCAGGAGAAGGGACAGGAAGGCAGCTGCTGGTGGATTTTTGGGTGCTGATGGGCACAGCACAGGGGGATCTCGCCTGTGGAGGCTTCAGAGCAGCAGCAGCCGAGCTGTCCTGAAAGAGACCCACTGTTCTTGGCACCGCCTTGACTTTCTTGCAAAACAGCAGCTGTGCTTTCACTGCTCGGTCCCAGATAAGCATCGCTGACAAACAGAGGCTGGGGAGTGCAGGCTCTGCACCACAGACAGCTCACACACAGCAGAGGGTTTGGAGGCACATTCGGGCCCCACGACACAGCCCTGAGTGCTGATAGCACAGATCCAGCCTGGGCAGAGCCAGCTCGGAGCAGGAGTGCTCAGGGAGAGATAACATCTCTGGGAGGAGGCTGTTCCTGCACTGCCGCCTGAATTCCTCATGGGCAGCAGGATAAGGAGGATGGCACCAACCTGAGAGGGACACTCAGGTCACGGCTGACATCAGCTGGGAAGGAGCATTAACTCTTTAAGTGGTGGCATTGACTTTAAAGGTATCAGCAGCTCCCCAAGCAAGCCCAGAGGAGAGGACAGGCAGCACCACCAAGGCAAAGCAGCCTTGCAGCTGCAGGATCAGGGCTTGCTGTGCCCTCACCTCACCTTTCCCATCCCTCTCTCCTCCCCTGCCCTCTGGTACATGAAGGGATGGCCCTGCTGTGCTCAGTGATGTAGAGCAGCAGCTCTGGGGCCGTGGCAGCACTGACACTGTGGATGGAAAGCCCCAGGGTGTCAGTCCTGCCCACCACAGAGCAAACAAACCCTGAACTTGGCTACCAACCCACACAGCTGCTCGAGGGAACCCAAAAACAGCTCGGTGCTGAGCAGCCACAGTGAACCAGCGAGGTCTGAGCCTCCTGGGGCCCTGCAACAGCAGGGGAGCAGCAGCAAGGGCGGGTCAGCGTGGTGCAAACACCAATACAGGGCACAAAGACCCAGCTGAGCTTATCCAGGTGGTGCCAGGGCTCCTGCAGGATGCTGCTGGAATGGGAATGATCAGAGGCTGCAAGATCCAGCTACAGCACAGCCCCAGGTGATGTGGAGGCAGAGCTGAGCTCACTTGAGCCCAGCTGGGCTCAGGCGTGGAGGGATCTCTGCCCACTCACACCTAACACGGCTCTGCTGCTGAGCCAGGGAGTTTGGACTGAGCTCAGCTGAGCCAGTGTGAGGCTGAGCAGTGAACACACATCCTGAGCCATGGCTTGCCTAGATTTCATGGACACACTCTGTGTCATGGCAAAGAAAATAAAATCTGGCTTAGTGTAGAATCTCAATATCACAGAATCTCCTGGGAGGGACCCACCAGGATCACCCAGCCCAGCTCCTGGCCTTGCACAGACACCCCAACAACCCCACTTGTCCAAACACTCCTGGAGCTCTGGCAGCCTCAGGCTGTGTCCATTCCCTGGGGAGCCTGGGCAGTGCCCAGCACCCTCTGGGGGAAGAACCTTTTCCAAAATCCAACCTAAACCTCCCCTGACACAGCTCCAGCTGTTCCCTCAGGTAAAATTCAAGCTGGCCAAGCTTGGAGCAAGCTCCAAACCCAGGTGCCCAGGGCTGGCCCTCCCTGCAACGATGGAAACTGAAGTTCACCAACTCCTTGTTTCAGTCTCTGACACTCCTAAGCAGTTACATTTCTCCTTCAAAAAAAAAGATACGAAAATCGCATCAACCCCTCTGTGAGCAGCCATGGCAACTTGTTAAAATAGGTCAAGATGTGGGGGTAGATAAGGCGGCTCTGAAAGGCTGCTCAGAGCTGGGTGAAGAGCACATCAAACGCAAACGAGCTTCCGCCAAAATGCACCTTCTCACCCCAAAACGCGCCTCGGGGGCAGATACCATCAGAGATGTGCTGGGGCCACCTCCCCAGGCACCACAGAAATGGGGCCTGGTGAAAGAACCTGAGCAAGACTGGCAGGTCCTTAAAGTCAGCACAGAAAGCCCTGGGGATGAGGGATGTGATGCCCCAGCTTCTCTCGTCCAGCTCTGAGGAGCCTGGTGGGTGCTGCGTGTGTCCTAAGGGGGAAATGGAACCCTGGGGTCTTAGTGTTTTGGGTCCCTGGGCTGGCAGAGCCCTGCTCTGCTCCTGGGGAGGCTCCACCTCCTCAGCAGAGCCCAGACTGAGTTCCTCCAATCTGGCTGCCAGACAGCACTTCCTCCCCCGAGTAAAGCAAGAGTAACGCACAGCAAAGCCAAGCCAGGGCTGAGCTCTGCCTGAGTGTCCCACCTCGAGCTCAGCTGGCCCAGGCCAGACCTGCAGCACTTCTCACTGGACAACCTGAGTGGGGCTTTTTTGCATTGACACAAATCCAGAGAGTGGAGAGTGCCCAGTTCTGCTCCAGTCTGAAGCACAACACGTTTACTCACTGTCCCCAGGCCCTGCTCCCACAGCGACCCAGCTCTGGCTCCCTTGGCATGGAAAACCCAGTGCTGAAGGTCTGGGAGCTTTAAAAGGGCTTGGAGGACACCTCTGGAGTCACTGCCTGCCAGCGTCACCTGTCTGGAGATCATTCCCAATGGCAAAAGCTGGCTCTGGTGGCTTGAGCACTGAGTATTGCTCAGCAGCCTTCAGAGCAGGCAAGCAGAGCTCCAGCTCAAGGATTTCCCAATGGTTCCAGGTTTTTCTCTCCACATTTAAAGCCTCTCAAGGGAAGCAATGCAAAAATAAATAAAAAAATCAGGCGTTCCCACTTATTGATCCCACCAAAGTGCCTGGTCCAAGGGATTCTCTTCCCAGCTCCAAGTGGGGTTGGAAATGAGGCGAGGGAAAATATTACACAGGACAAAGTTGTTTGGAATTGTGCTCTGGCATCGCATGAACGCAAGTCTCCCCTTCCCAAAGGCAGTGCTCCAAGGACAGCCTTTGGGGTGCTAATATTCCTTAGAAAAACACCGTGCCCAGCTGCTGACTTCAGCTCCTTGCCTCTCTCCGGGGGTGGTTCTTTTCCACTCTTTTCCACAAGCTACAGCAAAAGTGGAGGGAAACATCCAGCTTGGAAAAGAATGCTCCTGGTTTTGCCAGCCCCTCGGTGCCTCAGTTTCCCCAGCTGTTCAAATGAGTCCAACACTCCTGCCCAGACACTGCACACCCAAAGCACTTCCAGGTGCTGCGGAGAAAGGCATTGGCAGGAGAAAATAGGAATGAAAACAGGAATAAAAAGAGCAAGTTGTGCTCAGTGGTCTCTTTTCTCAGGAACATCGATGACCACAGCACAGCAGAGAATGAGCCCCTGGGTCATGGTCCTTCCTCTACCTCCCCATCACATCCCCAAACCCAAATCTCTTCAAGAATGCAGAGCACACTCCGATTTTCTATGGACCTGGTAGAGTCTCATTCAGCAGGCAGGGCTGAGCTCTCTTTCTAACTAAAGCTATAGCAACAAACCACTTCCTTTTTTACACTCCTAAAATTATCTCCCCACCTTCCCTCCCCCCTGCCCCTCTCCCCACCCTACAAAGGCTCAGTACCAGCCCTGAGATGAGATGAGATGAGCCATGCGTGGGAGGAGCCTCGGGGACAGTCGCACCTCAGGATCTGCTCCGAACCTGGCGATGATCTTTATCTGCACAAACTCTTTCCACTGGCTGCTCCCAGCTGGGGCAGGCAAGATCTGAATGTGCAGAGCCAGGGCAGCTGGCAGGAGGCTGCCCCAGAGTTTTCCTCAGAGCATCGGCAAAAGCCATGGCATGGAAGGGCTGGAAAGGATTAGCTCAGCTTTAGCTGGAAGCCCCATCCCACCAAGTTTCTCTCCACAGAGATGCCAGATTGCTGAAGGGCTGTCATAAAGAGCCAGAGTTTCCATGGCCTATCACCTTCTCATCTCTCCGGGCACAGTGAATGGAAAATGTTTGGGATGGCTTTGGCAGCACCCCATCCCTGCCTCACACAGGGTACAGAGACAGCGAGGGCTCCCTGCATGCCAGGGGGAAGAGGATCAGTGCCCAGCACCCACAGCAGTGCTGCAGCTGCAGCTGCTCCTGCCCCAGAGCAGGCAGTGTCCCAGGGGCTGAGGGCTCTGCACCTCATGTTCAGGGAGCAAACCAGACCCAGCTCCTGCCAGAACCAGCCAGGGCCAAATGGAGCACAGGCACGGAGTGCCCTGCGCTCAGCCAGGTCCCACAGCCCCACAAGATGTGGGATGCTCAAAGGAGATGCAGCCCAGGGGTGCCTGATGCATTTGGCTGACCCCAAAGACACCCCAAAGCCCTCCCCCAGAACCCCCTGCAGCAGCCACCCCGAGCTGGGTCAGCCCAGAGCACCCGAGGCTCTGCCCCCAGGATGGGGAGGAGCTCTCTGAGCTGCTGCAGGGCACGGAGGTCTTTCCCAGGGATTGGAACCTACCTGTGTAGCCAGCCAGGGCAGCAGCAGGAATGACAGGCTTGTCCTTGTTCATGTCGGCCCGGTCCCTCACATAGTCCTTGAAGGTGCCCTTGGGCTTGTGGCTGGGCAGGGTGGCAGGGTAGTCCTCGGAGTCGAAGCTGTCGTAGGAGGGGACGCGCTGCAGGCTCTGGAAGGAGGACTGGCTGCTCCACGACTGCGTCAGGCGGTCGCAGCTGTCATAGCTCTCGATGCTCTCAAAGGAGTCCTGGCCTCCCAGCTTACCTGGGGGAGGCAGAGCAGGTGAGACAGGCCTGGCCAGCTCGGGATGCTTCACCTGCCCACTGTGCGGGCACAGGGCAGTGGATGCTATCCCTCTACATCCCATCTCCAGAGTAAGCACAGCCCAGAGCTGGGATAATTTTATTACCTTTGTCATTCAGAGCAGAGCTGAGCCCTGGAAAACTTCAGGCAGAAGAGCAAGGCAGAGAGAGACAGGGGAAAAACCCAAATCCAGCCTCTCTGCCCAAGACTGAGGCTTGGGGCTGACTGGAAATGGTCCCTTGTTTCCAAAAGGCAATGCCAGAGACATAATTCACTTTAGATATTGAAGGCTGAATTCAGGGGCCTGAACATGGCCACTCCAGAACCTCTTTATTCAGAGGGTGGGGAGGCCCTGGCACAGGGTACCCAGAGAAGCTGTGGCTGCCTGGAAGTGTCCAAGGCCAGGTGAGATGGGGTTGGAGGCACCTTGGATAGTGGAAGGTGTCCCTGCTCATGGCAGAGGGTGGAATCAACTTTAAGGTCCCCTCACAAGGCAAACCCTTCTATGATTCTCTGATTCCTATGATTTTCTTGCTCTTGCTTCTGATGGATGTTGGGGGATCCCAATAAATCCCCTATCACATCTGCCAGCCCTATTTAAACACTGCTCAGGCACACCCAGCTCCTTCACTTTTGATGTTTGCAAAACACAGCAGCCTTTCCCTGCCATCTGTTCCAAGCAGCCCCAAATCCCCAACCAGTAGCAGGTTTGATGGAGGAGGAGAACCAATGGCTGAGAGCTCCAATAGCTTTTTCCAGTTCTGGTAAGGTGAGCACAGCTGGCTTCTGTCAAAGTTACTCTCTGGGGTATTTTTAGTCAAAGCCAGAACACGAGAGGCCAGATCCTCAGCAGGCCTGATTTACACCCCCAGAGCCAGCCTGTGCAGCCTCTGGACTGAGACAGAGCTAAAAAAGGACCCAAAGAACAAACTGAAATTGCTCCCTCTGATCTCCCTACGCTGCCAGTTGCTCAACATCTTTCCTGACAAGCTACGAGCATAACAGGATCATTCAAGTTCACTCATTTCCCAAACCCAGCTAAAAACAGCTGCTGGGATTGTGCAAGAGCTCCTGGAGAAATTTCCATTGGCAGAGCTACCTGCAGCCTCAGCCCGGAGAGCAAATCCCGGGGGAAGGGGAGCGTGGAAGGGCGCTGGCACACGCCCCCAAATATTTGTTGTGTTGTAGTTTGAGGAGCACTTGCTGTGAAAAGACTCAACTACTGCAGGCCCTGCCCTGACTTCTGGCCTGGAATCACTGGGAGTTGGGATCCATTGGCTTCATTCTGCTGGAACAGCCCCGTTTCAAACTCTTTTTTCTTTTCGCTTTTTGAGGATTTCGCACTCCAATCCTTCCCTGAATCCTGCTAAGGAGAGCACAATGCTGCAGTGTGTGTACATTAATTGGCATAACCAATTCCCTGAGCAGTCCTGCAGCACAGGCTCCTTCAGAAAAGGAATTAAAAACCTGACAGGGATGTGATTTGTGCCAATCCACTGAAAATTCAGCTAAATTCCACCTAGCTGGAACAATCACACCCTGCACTTACTCAGGAGAGTCTTAAAAGAGTTTGGCAGCTCCACTTCCCAACCAGATGCCTGCACTGACAGGGCAGAGGAGAAACAACTCCTGTGAGACCCCAAAATTCCCTCCTAAAGCCCCCACAGGAGGTGACTGTGTGGAAACCTCTCACCCTGAGGTGATGCTGAAGGGCTTGACTTTGTGTCAGACTAACCTTGTAGGACAGTGCAAGATAAAGATGGACATAAATACAAACAAACTGGGCTCTGCTTTATATTAAAGCTTTCCTCCCCCTCTCTGGGAGGATTTGTGCCCCTAAAGGCCCTTCCATAGCTGAAGCACAGCCCTGGTGTGAGCCTGTTGCAACCAGAATGTTCAAGGCTTTGCTAACAACAGCATCAAGGGCTCTCTGTTCCCTCCTCTGAAACCATTTTTAGGTTTGTCACAGAGTCAAAGCTCGAGGTACAGTTGCAAAAGCCTTCCTGAGCCATTGCACTGTGAGAATGATGAAATCACCTGTGTTGAAGAAAAGATCAAGAAAAGGGAAAGACACCACTGAAATTTAGTCACAAAAACAACCCCAAAAAGAGATGATTACCCACAATTAAAACCCCACTGCCCTTCTGGCTCAGGTCACCTCTCTCAGAAGAAGAGACAATAATACTAATAACAACTTCCCTGTAATTAGCTCTCCTAGCCTGGAAAAAGAGTGAGAAAGTTCAAATGAGCTGCACGTGGGATGCAGCCCTGGAAAGCAGCTCTGGCTTTCCTGGGAAGGCAGCTCATCCTCCACTCTCTGGATAAATGGGTTGAACTGCTCCACATCAAACCTGGCTCACAGCAACACGTCACCATAATGAATTCTGGGCCTGGGGAAACTTGGATTCCATTCAGGGGGGATGGCAGGCAGGTCACATCTCTTCCCTGTGCCTCAGGTTCCCTACCTGGAATCAGGAGATAATGATCCCCTTTGGAAGGGACATTGAGCTCTGTGCATTAAACTTTTGCTTTGAACAGACACAGAGCCCCATCCGCAGCCTGGCATTGCTGATGTGATCACAAAGCACTCAGGCATGTGGGCTCCATGTATTCCCAAGTCCATAACATTAATTGGGAAGGTATTTGGGCTCAAATCCTCCAAAGTGTTCAGGTGTTTAAATCGCAGCATCTCAAACAGGCATCATGTACCTGTAACTCTTTGGAGAGGAGCATTCAGGGGGTCCTTCAGCTCTGCTACTGCCCCAGCCCCTGACAGCTGCACCTCCTAACAAAGCTCAGGAATTGGCTACAGCAGAGTATTTCAAACAAGCAGCCATTAAATCCCTGGAGATAATGGGTTAACACTTTGAATCATAGAGTACAAAACTCTTCAGAGCCTTGCACAGCAATTCCTGATGAGAACTTGTGAAGAATTTGTGGGGCTTTGCCAGGGCTCCTGAAAAATGGGATTTGCACCAGCACCCAGCAGTTTGTCCTCCCTGATAACATGAAAGCTCATTTCAATTTCACTCTGGTTTGACATCAGAGCACAACACCAGAATTGCTGCATTTCTGCTGATGTTGTAAAAACTGGCAGCAGAGGAGAGGAAAGGAAAACCTTCCTCAAGTTTTCCCTGAAAAGAAATGGAGGGAAGGCTCCAGGCCACCAGGGAATCCACCATGTGTTGGGAGAGGGCAGCGTTAGCACTTCACAGCTCCCTGGTGGCCTTGGTGGCCGCAGAGCACATTCCAGGTGAGGGAAAGTGAGAAGAGCAGGAAGCCAAGCCAACCCCAGCTTTCAGCCCAGTTTACCTCGGCTGGCACGGCCCATGCACATGTTGTCTGGAGTCACCACCTCCTGCTTGATGGAGAAGTAGTCAGTCTGCAGCGAGTCCTGCGCTGGCTCCCGCAGCAGCACCGAGGGGTAATCGCTCTCGTACTTGAGGGACAGCAGCTCCTCCGAGCTGATGGGGTGCAGTGTCTGGTAGGACTCGGTGATGAAGCTGGGCTCGGAGAACTCAGAGGGAGGCACACACTGGGCGTGCTCGATGCCATAACCTGGGGGCATAACAGGAGGGTCAAATCCCACCCAAAACCAGCCCCGTGAACCAGAGCATCCCCCAGCCCCACCCTTAGGCACTGCTTTGGGGAAGGGTTCCAATGGCGACACAGATGGGGTCTGAAAAATACAGCAATTCAGCAAAATAAGACATCACCAACTATCCTCAAAGTGCATTACACCAAATTCCTCCCAAGGGAGCTGCCAGAGGGAAAAAGCTGGAAAACCCTGGGGAGTGGAGTCTCAGCAAAGGAGATACAGGGCAAAAATGTGTCATTGCTGATAGGAGAAGGTGAGTCCCTTCCACAGCCACCTCTCCTCAGTGCCAGAGCCTGGAATCCCAATCCACAGAATCCCAGAGTGGTTTGGGTTGGAAGGAACCTTAAAGCCCACCCAGTTCCACTCCCTGCTATGGGCAGAAAAATCTCCCACTATCCCAGGCTGCTCCAAGCCCAGGTTGTTCCAACCTGGCCTTGGACACTTCCAGGGATCCAGGGGCAGCCACAGCTTCTCTGAGCACTCTGTGCCAGGGCCTCCCCACCCTCTGAGTAAAGAATTTCTCCCTCACACCTGATATAAATCTTTCCTCTTCAAGTCAGTGGGATTTTTTGCTGGTTCATAAGATACCTTCCAGATTTTCAACGCCCTTAAAGAACATCTCAAAGCAATGGCAATGGGAAGTGCAGGAGTGCAGATTGGTGACTTATCCCTTTCCTTGCTGGGCTCCTCCCTGGCAATCCAGAATTAAGCCTTCTTCCCCCTTTCTCTGCCTTTTTTAACAAGTTTTTTACAATTCCCAACACTCAGGTGTGCTGAGGTCCCTTTCAAGGTCTGCTGAGCTACAGCTTCAGACAAATGGTGCTAGAAAAACAAGATTTTAGCACTCAAGGCAGCCACTAAAAAGTACAGAAGGCTTCCAAATAAACCCCAAACCCTTTGAAAAACAATATCACTCTTTGCTCAGTGCAGTCCAATTGTGGTGCAGACAAATCACTGCTCAGAAGAGCTTCCAGGCATGAAAATGGTGCTAATTGACACTGCTAATTGAGACTTACTAATGAAGTAGTCTGAGGTGTAGCGGGACTCGGGGTATGCGGTGCTCACTCCGTTTGCTGGGTATGGTTTCACCTCTTCTGCAAAGAGGAAAGGAAGGAAATGTCACCCATCCGATGGCACCCGGAGCTGTGCAAGGCTTGTTGTGACACAGAGAGCCCTGAACTTCCCAAAATCTCCTCCCTGGGTTAAACATTCAAAGCACCAGAAATTAATTCAGAGCTGCAATCCCATAGAAACCTGAGGCATGAGTGGTCCTTTGGGAATTCCTGCTGCAGGTATGGCCAAATTTAAACAAAGCCAAGCCAACCCAACAACTTTCTCAGTCAGGGCTCCAGGTGGATCTGAACTCCCAGCTGCATCATTTCTTTGCATGCCTCAAGCTTTGTCGCCTCTCATTCTCCTGGGGGCTCCTGATCACACTTCCATGTGTGAGCTCCTGCAAAAACTCCCCACACAAGGACCATTGTTTTCCTGAAAAAGCCCTATTTTTAGGCCAGCAGTAGGTGTATGCAAGGGAGTGGGTAACACACCCCAAACCCACCTCCTCTATCCCCAAATCTATGCAAGTTCCCAGCCTGTGCAGCACCTGGTACAGGCAGAACATTCCATGTCCAAAACTGCTTTGTCCCACTGCCCCTGACCCCACTTCTGACACAGATTCCTTTGTGTACATTTGGGCAGAATGCCAAGTTTCAGCCTTTCCATGGACATAACTCACTGGGAAAGAGCATGAAGCACATCAAAGCATGGATTCCCTGCTTCCCGTGGCTTTTTCTGAGCACTTTGCTCCTCCTGGGCTGCACTGAATCTGCGTTCCCACCTAAAAGCCACCCTGCCCCTACCCTGAGCAGTTTTTCCATGAACACCTGACTCATTCCAGCATGGCATTGTGGGCAGGGATACTGGGATGGGAGATTTTCTTTCCTCTAACCAAAGCAACTCCCCCGGGCAGCTCTGGGCTGGGTTTGTTTCTGCCAAGGCTCCAGAGAAGCCAAGTGCAGATAACGCATGTTCGCCTGCGAGGAGCCTAAATTTGGCCTTTTCCCCTGGGGACTGCAGGCTGGAAAATATTCCCTAACAAAAAGAGGGGTTGTGCAAACACAGAGGACTAATGAGAAATGCTCTGTTCCTCTCCCCACGGTGTCTGCCAAGGGGCAGGGGGTGACCACAGAGCAGGGAGAACCTTCGGCTGTGCTTACAGTCAAGTGCTGGGCACTGCTGACTGCTGGTAACTGAGGAGGTTATTTTAGGAAGAAATTTGGAAAAATAAGCCTGAAAATACCCAAATCCACGTAGGGAAAAGACTCCCATCTGCTGTTTTTAAACCCTGAGCAGCCTGTGGTATGTGAGTCACTCAGTGCTCTCAGGGGACAGTGTCAGCTCAGAGGACAGAGGGGTCACAGCCTGTCCTAGCACGACCCCAGGCTGGAGGGACAGGTAAAGCCAAACCCTTTGGGGTTAAGCACCACTCCCAGCACCAACACCCTCAGTGATGATCGTGGGGAAGATGGAGAGACAAGCTGGAGCCCTGGTTGAGCCTGCAGACACTTGGATCTCTTTGCACACAACATCCAGGTGCAGAGGGAGACCCCCAGCTCCTCCTAACTGGGGAGAGACGTGGCAGGGACAGCTCTGTTCTGTCTGTGCAACACCAGCAGAGCCCAACTCTGGTCAAGGCTGCAGATGAGCTCCCAGCACCACAAGCCCCGAGACTCAGAGGGAACAGAAACCAGTCCTGGGGGTGAGGCTGACTCTGTCTTGGAAGCTCTGTGTGACTCTCCAAATCCCTCACTGGAAAATGTGTTCAGAGCCCACCAGAGGAGCGAGGGCCCTGCTTGTGCAAGAGTGACAAAGTCACCAGTGAAACCAAACAGAGAGCAGAGATTTCTGGGTTCCCAGTGTGGAGACACAGAAATTGTGCTGTATTCTTTTCCAGCCTTTAGGAAGAAGTTGCAGCAGGCACGAAGATTTCCAGCTTCTTTGTAAAAGCTCCTCTCTGTTCCAGACTTTTTGTACCATCAATACTGCAGTGTCTGAATCCCCATGTGTCTGTATGGAAATGATTCCCACTTTGCCGTGAATTTACAGCATCAAGTTCCTCTCCATATGTGGGGAATCTGCAGGAGGGAGGTGCAAACCCAGCCCTGGTGCCTCAGTCAGTACCTGCAGCACATCCCATCCTCCCCAGTGGCTCACAGCCCAAAAAATTACAGAATTACAGAATCCAAGGATGGGTTGGGTTGGAAAGAATCTTGAAGACCACCTATTCCCAGCCATGGGCAGGGCCACCGAGGAAGAAGGGCTGTGGGAAGGTGCAGCAATGGTTCATTGCAAGGAGAAATTGGGCTGACCACAAGGTTTGGCTTTGTTTGGTTAAACTGCTCGGTGTTGATCCAAGCACTCCATGGAAAATATGCAAAACAAAAGGGACACACCAGATTTAGAGCCCAAGAGCAGGAAAACAGCCTGGCCTGCCCAGAGCCTGAGAAGGGCCATGTTTACCTTCTGCAAACCACAGGTAGCAGTAAAATTAGTAATGGGCAATTAACATCCATTTGTCAATGGTTTCCTGGAAGGAATAGCTGTGCTCCCCCTCCCCTTCCTGCCACCAGGGTCAGTAGGACAGCACAGGGAACATTTCAGGAAAGCAAATAGCTCTGCACAGAAAGGAGCTGGAAAAAGAGCCCAGGTGTGCTGCAGCTCCTGCTCATAGCTCAGGTAGAGATGTTCCACTCCTGATCTGCTCCTGAGAAACCGTCCCAGTGTTCCTGGGCATCCAGACACGGAAAATCAACACCCAAAATCAAAGTCACTGAAAATTAATGCCCTTGGATGCTGTCATGCAGGGAATGGCTTCTCCTCCAAAAAATGCATTTTTCTGGGACATGAAACACCCTTTTCTGGGGACATGGAACAAAGCAAAGCGGCTTCCAATCGCCACTGGGAAATTCGAGTAGGATTTTGGCTGTATTCCTGTACCCTGTTCCAATGGAGGAAATAGTAAAATTCACAACAGGAGCTGAACAGGCTGAAGAAAAATACTTTGGAAAATCCCACCACCGATTCCAAGCAGGCAGAGCATCCCTGCCCACTGGGGATTCCTGCCAAGCAGCTCAAACACTCTGCCTCTTTCAAGCACTGCCAGCATTTGCCTTGCCCACTGCCATTGGGATGCCCATTTGGAATCCTGCTGAAAAGGAAGATGTTTTTCCTGGGACTCAAGCTCAAGGTGAACACCTCCTGGTCTGTGGAAAGCCCCAAGCCAGGCTGGCCAGGATGACGTTAATCATTCCTATGGGAGACTCCAGGACTCACCTTTCTGCAAGATCTCCAGATGTTCCCAAAGGATATCTCCCACAAAGTCAGGCGCCAGCTCCAGGAAGCACTCCTTGCCCAGGGCACAGAGGGCAGCTCCGTTCATGCAGAACTTCTGGAAATCCACTTCCTTCAGGCTGAACTCGTTCACTGCCCACATCACCCAGTCCCGCACGTGCGTCTCTGTCCACTGCTGGGGGTCTGCAGAGGGATCCAGCAGTGAGCATCCACAGGCAGTTTTCCCAGGAAAACAGGGCACAGGTAGTGCTCCAGCTTCCCTGCACCAGCACAGCCTGATTCCATGGAGGTTGGCAGCCTGCTGGCATCAGAGTGTGAGGAACACCATGCCCAGCTTGGATCAGCCCTAATGCGGATCCATTTCATCCAAGGAATGAGCTTCGGGTGTGTTTGGGACTTCTGAAAATCCCATCACTTCTCTGACCCCCTTCTCCCTCCCATTTCTCCAATTTCCATGGCTTCTCCCTGTCACCATCCTGTGGTAAAGGACCCCTGCTGCTTCTCCATATAGTGCAGGTGACTTGCCCACATTTTTCCAGCTGAAGCTTCCAAGAAATTTCAGGTGGTATTCCAAAGGCAATACCACCTGAGGAGAACCAACAGAGGAGATGGCAGACAGGGAGAATTCTGGGCAGCCTGGCAGGAGGACACAATCCCTATGGATACCATGGTTGCTCACTGGGAGGTCATGTCTTACCTTTGGGAATTCCCAGCCGCTGCTGCTCCTTGGCAAAGCCACTGAACGTGGCTTTCAATGCCTGGGACATCATTTCTTTGCTGCTGGGGGTTAATAAAGGCACATCTGCACATTCCATGTCTGAAAGAAGCAGGAGAGAAACACGGCCATGAGGACATGGAACTGGGAACGATGGCAGGGAATGCTGGCCAGGTGCAAGTGGTGTCCCTACACTCCCAGAATGTGCTACTGGATGATGACATCAAGGCCTTTCCAGACATCAGCCTGCTGGGCTTCAGCATTCCAGGTGTGTCCAGAGCTCTGGAGCCTGAGAAATGGTTCAGCAGCTCCAGGCATGAAGGAAGGCAGAGTCCCACACCAGGGTGAGCAAGGAAGAGGGAGAAAAGCATCCCTGAATTACCCCTCCGTCATCCCAGTCCAAAGAAAAGTAAGGAGAGAATTAAAGAATCCTAAATAAGTCTTTATCCTAGGAAATTCTTCACTTGTGAGGGTGGGGAGGCCCTGGCACAGCGTGCCCAGAGAAGCTGTGGCTACCCCTGGATCCCTGGAAGTGTCCAAAACCAGGTTGGAGCAGCCTGGGACAGTGGAAGGTTTTTCTGCCCATGGCAGGGGGTGGAATGGGATGGGCTTTAAGGTTCCTTCCATCCCAAACCATTCCATGATTCTATGACTCCATGAAAAAGCGAGCTGACAACAGGCTGAGACAGGACAGGGAAGCAGCAGAAAACCCATTTGAGGGGGGAAGGAAAACAAAGAGCTGGAAAATCCCACATTAGCCCAGAGTTACGTCATGCACATCCATGGCACCAGTGACTGGTGAGTCATGGACAACACCAACCATCCCATGGGACAGCGGGGCCAAGACAAGAGCCAGGCCTGGAGTAAACCCTGGCGAGGAATAAACCTCTTCCTTTCCTTTTTTTAATCTATTTTTCTAATTTATTTGGAAGGAGGTGCATCTTTGTAGCCAAAGAGTCTCACAAACAAAAGCAACCACTTGAGGCAAAAAATCTGAATAAAGTTTTGGCTCTTTTTCCTGTACTTTCAGTATTCCTGAAAAACATCTTTGATGGAGAAGGAAAGTCTTGAACAACCACCATCCCAAAAACTGCACTTGGTTGGCCTCCCATGGAAATCTTCCACCTGAGAGTGGTTTAGCGCTACAGCCTAGTGGAAATTTTTCCATTTAAACTCAGCGGGAAAATGACACCATGGGCAAAGTCTTTGATGTTCTCATGATTATCTGGATGCAGACATTAAAAATCAAAGAATTCTCTGTCTTGTGGAAACTTAGCCACTGCAGTTTTCCATCACTCCAAGTTCGTTAAGCTCCTGATTTAATAAACCTTTACACCTGTAAAATTCTGCTGAGGGTTTGTTCCAGGCAGGGTTGGTGTATCACTGATAAAACACTGAGTCAGGGAGGGAAGCAGTGCTGCAGCCACTGGGAAATGTGAGCCCAGCAGCTTCCCAGTCTGCTCCAGGCTGGAATTCCTGTTCCACTCCAGTCCTCCCCAGCCAAACTCATGGGCATCATTTAAACACCAAACAACCCAACGTTGGGGTTTTTTCCAAGTGGGAATCTGGAGGTTGGGTCAATAGAATTGCAGGGCAGTGGTGCAGTCACCATCCCTGAAAGTGTTCAAACATGTGGATGTGGCATTTGGGGACATGGCTTGGTGGTGGCCTAGCAGTGCTGGGGAATGGTTGGACTCCATGACTGAAGGACCTTCCCAACCATGGATCCTGTGATTCCGTGGATAAACCTCCACATGCAGCTCTGCAGCATAGGCTGAGGGTGACAAGGCTGCAAAGCATCCCCAAATCATCCTCTGGATAATCCCAATGCAATTCCACTGCCAGGCCAAACAGAGCAACTTCTCTGTCCCTACTTCTGACCCTTCCATCTCTCAGTCCCAATTCAAAAATTCCCCCTTCCCTTTGCACCTCCTTCACCCACATCCCCATGGCTCTCAGGGAATGATTTGCAGACTCTTGGCTCAGGTAAGAGCAGTGAAATTCCTGACAGAGTCTCTCACGACACAGTTCCTGCCCTCAGCCCACCACGCAAATCCAGCATTGCCTTCACAGTGGCAGGATCAGGACCTTCGAAAGCAAATCCCACATCCAAGGGCTATTTGGCAAATTACACTTCATTATTTACTGGATTTGGTGCAGAGGGCACGGAAAGTGAGCAGCCACTGTCGCTATCTCTGTTCCCCATCTGCTGCTTGAGATAACACTGGGAGAAAGTGGCTCTGTGCCCCTTTGCCTGCATCCTCAAGTTACATTTGAATGCTCTGCTCTCGCTGCTCTGTGGCCACAGGGACCACCCAGGAATCTGCTCCCTCCGCCTGCTCAACGGCAGCTCCCTCGTCCCGCCTGCTCTGGCAAGATGAGTCAGAGCCAGGCTGAGAAAACGGTTCTAACCCCAGTTTTAACACTGAATCACCCATGAAAACCTGTGTGGAGGTGACCTCCTCAGCCAAGCCACCGAGAGCAGGGTGACAAATGGTATTTTTATCTCTGCAATAGCGAGGGTCCATCCCTGATCCTGCTGTTTCATCCTGCAGGATCCATGGGGTTGGCTTTGCACAAACCCAGCAAATCAATTTTTCAGTAGCAGGGGGATAAAGTTTCGGTTTAGGAAGGTGAACGCTGAGCTCTGCACAAACAACCTGTCAGAACAGGGGAGACTTAAAAGTGATTCCCAGGGAGAGGTCACAGAGAAGCAAACAGTCTGTTCCCAACTAAAAAAAAAAACCCATGCCAGAGGACGGTTTCTATTTAAACACCCAAATCAACCCAAATGTGCATTTCAAGGCTTCTGCAAAATATGTTGTGCTCGGCAGATTTAGGACTGAAACATCATCCACTTTTTTCCTGTGAGGTCATAGCCACTTGTTCATATTTCTGCTAAGGACAAAGCAGCCCCAAAGCCCTGAGCCTGCAGAAGCCTTGGTTGGGTCAGCAGCATCCCAGAGCTGGGGAAAACTCACCCGGGGAAAACTCACCCAGGGAAAACGGAACATGTGTGTGAAGCTCTGCAGATGTGTCTGGGCACAAGGAGAGAAAGATGGGGTGGATGGACAGTTTTTACCCTAAATTCTGCTTCTGCTGCTGTGGTGATACTGAATTTACCTAAATATTGGGGGGTTTATGTGCAGGTAACACCATGGACTTCACCCAGCTCTGTGCAGGGCCAGGAGTCAGACTCAGTGATCTTTGTGAATCCCTTCCAACCTGAAATATCCCATGAACTTTGCTGGGTGCAGGGAAATTCCTTCCCACAGAGGCAAACCCAGCCCTGGCAATGTTCTACAGCCCTTCACCTTCAGTCGGGGATGCCTAAAGGTCAGAGCCAAGCAGAGTTTCGGGAACAAAAGCAACAAGCCCGGCTTAGCTGCCCCATATCAGCTTTCAGTGCCATCTGAAACCTGTTTGCAAGATTTTAATCAAACCTTGCACCAATCAAACCTCTCCTTCAGTGCTGCCCACAGAGCACACAGCCTCGTGCAGGGGCTGGGGCAGGAGCCAGCACCGAGCCCAGCTGTTCCTAAACCCAGTTTAGGAATGCCAGGGCTTTAATCCCAAAAGCAGGGAGCAGACTGGGATTTCTGGCTGGTTTTTACGAGCCCATCAAAGCCCCCCTGACACGGCTGCCACGTGTGCTTGGCTGCCTGGATGCCATGTCCTCGTCCTGCACCGACAGAGCCGCCTTTGATTTCCCTCCTGGGAGAGCAGGCAGGGTGTTATGGTTTGAGTTTTAAACACTGCCAGGAATCGCAGTCGCCCTGGAGAATTCTGTCAGCAGCATCTGCAGCATCTGCAGAGCAGAGATGTGGAATTTGCTTCGCACAGGGCAGGCACGGGGACAGCTTTTATCTGGCTACAGCTTTCCAAGGATCTGGGGGATCCATGGCTTCTTCAATCCAGGCCCCTCCAGCTCTCTGACATCCCTGCGGATGGGACTTCAGAAAAGCAAGAGAATAAAACACCCTGGCATTGCCCTGGATGGGTTCTGTGCTAAGGGGGACCTGCCCAGAGCCCCCAGCCAGGGGCACGTGGAGCCTGAGAGAAAACCATAGCAGAGAGGCCAAGATCACCAAGTTCATCTCCCAGCCAAATTCCCACCCTTCTCCCACCAGGCCCTGCATGTGTAAACTATTTCCACACGTCTGATCTTTTTAAAGGACTCAGATTTACAAACTTCAGGGATTTTGACCTTAAAACATACAGAACTCCTCTGCATGCCAAAGCATTCGCAGCTGATTGCAGAAGGAAAATAAATGGCAGACAGGGAGAAAAGGATGCTTCAAGCAGAAGGACAGGAGCAAAGTAATTTTTCAGCTGAGTTTCCACTCAGGGTCAGTGACTCCTCCAAGCTCCCCCCAGCCACTCATTTTTTTTCCATCAGAGCCCCAGTGTGTCTCTGTCTGGGGTTTCACCCAGTAGCTGCTGGAAATGGATGTGGGGAGGGTCAGAGCAGAGCCACCTGACCCCACAGCCACCTCCTGACCCTGCCCTGATGGATGGATGGATGGATGGATGGACACCAAGGGCAGGACACCAAGATCTCCCCAGCCTCCCCTTCCCAGGCCCGGAGCACATGGATATCATGAGGATTCCAGGCCTTTGGGTGGCTTGGCAGAGGCACAGGGACAAGAGGGAATGGCTTTAAAACAAAACAGTGTAGATTTAGATTAGATTTAGATTAGATTTTAGTAAGAAATCCTTCCCTGGGAGGGTGGGGAGGCCCTGGCACAGGGTGTCCAGAGAAGCTGTGGCTGCCCCTGGATCCCTGCAAGTGTTCAAGGCCAGGATGGACAGGGCTTGGAGCAGCCTGGGACAGTGGAAGGTGTCCCTGCCATGGCAGGGGTGGAACAAGATGGGCTTTAAGGTCCCTTCCAACCTAAACCATCCCGGGATTCCATGATTAAGTACACGTTGGTTTCAAACGAGATCATCTGCAGGGACTGTGCATCCAAGGGCTCCATGAATTCAAAACCCTCAATCCCTGAGCCCCGAGCCAGCTGAGATCCCCCTGGAGCCCCCATCCCACCCCCCTGGAGATGCCCACGCTCCAGGATGTCCCCCACTGCTGGATGAGGATGGAGCAGGAGTTTCCCAGAGGCTCTGCAAGGGTTCACTCTCCCACCCTCTTCCCACACGCCCTCAGTGAGTCCATGGCCACTGAGCCACCATTCCCCCTCCAGCCCACACTGAGCTCCTCTCCCTGAGCCCCTCTGTCCCAGCCCTCTCCAGGATCCAAACCAGGGCAGAGTTAGAGCTGGGGGAAGCTAGAGCACAGATTTCCCAACGTCCCCCAGCTGGGAGGGTTCAGCAGCTGAGAACCTTTCTCAGGATCAGAGGAGGCTGAGGAGAGGGGGGCCGGGAGCTGAGACCCTTCCCACGCTCCCCGCGGAGCCACCGTGTCCCCACCATGTCCCCACGTCCCCAGCTCGGGTTTCCAGCCCCCCCAGGCACCTCCAGCCCCTTGGGCAGCTCCCCCTTCCCCAGGTGCCCCCAGCCCCGAGCAGGGACACCCGGGCAAACAACCCCGGCTGAGCCCCCTGTTATTTAGGCAGGATTAGGCAAAAATTTGTGTGCACTTTTGAACTGTTTTCACAAGCGTTGCCTCTCACTCCCACGCAGGAAGCAGGAGAGGAGCCGGCCTGTTCCAATTAGGGCTCCTTGGACCCAAAGGGCAGCAAGATTTGAGGGGGGGAAAGGGAAAGTGGGACAGAAAGCTGGAAAAATGGGACCAGAAGGAATTCTGGATGGGGAGCAGGGCTGAAAACAGCAAGAGGGAGTGCTGGGGCTGTGGGGATGGGGTGGGAGCAGAGAGGGGAAGATTTCAGTCCCCTTCCTTCAGCAACTCGCCAGAGACCAGCCCTACTTCCCTCTGCAAGGATGGCACAAAAGGTGCAGACTTTTGCTGTTTTAATTTAAAATAAATATATTCCTTAATAAAAAAAAAAAGAAAAAGAAAAATAAGTCTTTTTTTCCCTCCTTCAAGCAGTGAAAAATAAATACTCTGAGATGAAAGCTGTGCTTCAAGAGAAAAACAAGAGAGGAAACCAAAAGCCCACACTGCTTAGCGTTGCAGAAAGCCCAACAAAGCCAGCTTTTTTCCGGCCCTCAGCAACTTTCTTAGGGAGATGTGGTGTGCCATGGGGGCCAGCTGTTCCCCTAAAAAATGGGCCTGAACCCTGTCCTCCCTTAACGCAGATAAAAGCACTTCTTCCCCAGTCTGGGCTCTTGGCACTTGGAGCACCAGAGGGGAAGGTTCAGCTGCAGGTGAGGAGCTGGGATGCTCTGCTCGGCCCCAGGGTTTGGGGTTCAGCCCTGTGCTCATGGACACCCCTGGCTCAGTGGGAGAGATGTGTCCATGAGGAAACCTGGACACAGAGAGATGTCCCAAGGTGAGGGAGAGCAGAGTTCAGCTCTGGGGATCTCACAGCTGGTGAGGAACCAGGCCCAGGGAGAGGATTCTGCAGCCACCATCAGTCACAGCCTGCCTTGCTCAGGCTCCTGCTCCTTCTGCTCCCTCTCCCTGCTTTGTAGTGTGGGTGTTGGATGGCAATCCTGGGAAAGCAGCATCCCTGAGAGTCCCAGGAGCAAGCAGTGAGCAGCCTGGTGGGCAGCTTGCTCCATCCTCCCCAGCTTTTGTGGGAGAGAGGAGGGAATGAAGTGCAAGGGCTAAACCACAGCCCTGAGTCAACGCTCGCTGCCATTACGGGAAAGCTCCATCAGCTCAGCAGGGCCAGGGCCCACAGCTTCTCTTCCTGCAGCAGCTCAGGGGCTTCCCTCAGCTGGGGATTCACTCCATCCTCCCCATTTGGGCTGCTGGAAGGAGCACAGATGGATAAAGCAAACCCTGGGGAGATGCAGCCACCCCTGAGGCTAGGGAACGTGGCCATGGTTTAACAGCGCTCACTGGAACCATTGAAGCAGTCAGAAACAAGAGTGGTCATAATCAAATTCCATCATTGCTGTCCAGAGCAGCTATGGCTGCCCCATCTCTGGAAGTGTCCAAGGCCAGGTTGACAGGGCTTGGAGCAGCCTGGGACAGTGGAAGGTGCCCATGAAATGAGCTGAGCTTTAAGGTCCCTCCCAGGCCAAACCGTTCAGGGTTCCAAGATGAGGTGCTCCAAGGCAGGTGTGGTTCAACTCCAGTACCACCATCAGCTCCTCAGACCCTCCTGCTCTTGGATCAGCTCTGAATGGCCTCTGAAGTCTCTTTAGATTTTACAGCATCACAACTAAAAACTTCCACCAGCCTTTCCTGAGCCTGCTGGCCCAAGGGAAGAGTCCAGGCTCATCAAACCCCTGGGGAGGCTCCCGGCTGGGGACAGTCAGGCCAGGAGGCTGCAATCTCCACCCGCCCAAAGCCCTCCTGCTCAGGAGGCAAAGCCCCTCCTTGCAATCATCCAGCCCTTAACGCCCTCCACCCTCCCTCCTTCCCAACGGGATATCACAGGAGCGGCGTCCCCTCCGGAGCCAGGATTAGCAGCTCACTTCCAGGCTGCGATCGCTGCTCAGCAGGGCTGCAAGGACCCTCCCAGCCTGGCGCAAACCTGTGAGCCACGCTTCCCGCGGGATAATCGCCCTAATCCCTGCTAACCGCGCCGCTCAAGAGCTCTAATCCCCGGGCACGGGCACACGCGCGCTCCCGGAGCTTGGAAAAGCCTGTAATGGACACCCAGCCCTGCTGGAAGCAGGTCAAGTGTGACCAGCCAGCCCAGGTCATGCCCGTGGCGCTGCTCCACCTCCGGGAGATGCTCCTTTCAGCCAAAGCCGGCTCCTCACACCCCTCAGAGCTCGGATTGCTCAACAGCAATGGCAAAAAAAGGCGGGGGAAAGCCCTGCCAAGCCCCAGCGCTCGGCACCGAGCAAACAGCCAGAGATACTCCCGTGCTGCTGGCACAGAGCCCGAGGCGCTCGCGGGGCTCACGCCTGCCACCAGAAGCCGCTTGAAATGCCTCGCTCTGCCCAGACTGGGCTGGGCTAGGAGCCCTCAGCCCCAGCCATGCCCCAGGAGGCTGCCGGGGCTGCAGGAGCTCAGCCTGAGCCCTCCCAGAGCAATCCCACGACGGGCTCCGGCACTCAGGACACGGTGCTCCGGGGTCACCCACACTCGCCGTCCGGGAGAGCTCACATTCCCTTCAGCCAGGTTAAACCCAGGTATTCTGCTGTGTTCTCCTCAGGTCTCTGGCTGATGATGCCATTTTGGGCATCTTTGATGAAGAAGGGATGGGACTGGAGGATGTGTCCCAAAAGAAGAAGGAACCCATCCCAGAACCCATCCCAAAACCATGACATGGATTTTTCCTGGGTTGCAGAAGCACCCATGGGATGGCCCCAAAGTACTCCTGTGATCACCCCTGAGCAGTTCAGATGGAGCATTTCTCCATCCATCCAAACAAACCCTCACACTCTCCTCCAGATATTCATCTCCCTGTCCTTCATTATCCAGGAACAGGGACAGACACAAAGGGGATTCAGCTCCAACACCTCCAGCTGCCACTGCAGGCTGGGGCTGCCAAACCACGCGCCAGAGCCTCCCAACAAGGGAGAGCATGGATGTAGCAAGGCCAGGTTGAGGATAATTGGCAGAACATCGTGTGGGGAGG
Organism: Lichenostomus cassidix; assembly: GCF_008360975.1. NCBI lineage: Eukaryota > Metazoa > Chordata > Aves > Passeriformes > Meliphagidae > Lichenostomus > Lichenostomus cassidix. The sequence continues at coordinate 838,203 of NC_139504.1, read as the reverse complement.
ATGCTGTCAGGATGGGAAGTGTGAACAGTGTGAAAAGGCTGAGATCTCTTGGCAGGGCTGTCCCCTCACAGCAGGAGAAGGGCCAAGGAACCTTCACTCAAACTAAGCTCTTTCGTCACCCACAAAAGGATCCCAACCCTCCAAGCTGGCTCAAACACACCTGAAGAACAAACTGTGCCAGCACACTTTGTGAGCAGCCACACATGACCTCACAGCTCGGGATGTTTTCATCCCACAGTCCTGATGATCCATGTGGAATGACTCCATGCCCTGGATAAAACCCCATTATTTGTGCTGCCCGTCACCAGGACACAACACATCTCTGAGGCAGATGGACTCCAGAGATGACCCTGCTGCTGGGAAATCACTGGTCCTAAAAGGAGCCTCAGTTATCCTTGCCTTGGGATTAGACACGGACCTGCTCAGCCAAACGCCTCCGATGTGTCTGTCCCGAGGAATTCCCCAGCCTTCCCTCGATTGCCCAGCACAGACTGATCTCTCTGTGTCCTGGCCCCAGCCCCTGCCCCCGGGCTGAGCCAAGGCCGCATCACGCCAGACACGAGGGCAGCACATGGCAGGACAGTGGCAGTCCCTGGGGCTGGGATGATGTTCACCCCCCAGATATGTCCACCCACATCAAAGCCTCTCTGCTCCCCCAGCTCCCATTCATCCTCCAGGAATGTTTGTCAGAGCTGCAAGGGCTGGACCGGCTATGGACACGCGGTGTCCATGCAGTCACGAGTGGAAGGTCCCTAGGGATATTCCTACGGCTTCCTCAAGCCCAGAATATCCCCATAGGATGTCGCCAGCTCGAAGGCGGCGATGCGGCAGGATCAGAGGATGACGAGAAGGGAGGCTCGGCAGCTCCGGGTCACCTCCGCTCTCTGCCGCGGGCGCTGGGCGCTGGGCGAGCCCCGCACCGCTCGGCAGCTGCAGATTCCTGCCTGTCCCACCCCCTCCTCCGCAGCCTTCCCCGCCACCCCTTCCCCGCGGGGCACTGCCAGCCAGACAGACATTGCTCAACACGAACTGCAAGTCGCAGCGCATCGCATCCCCCATCGTGCCGAGGGATCGCGGCAGCCGAGCCCACGGACAGCCCCTGCTCTCCTGCAGCTTTGACAGCCTCTCTTTTCCTCCACACACCTGGCTCTGCCCAGGAAGCGCGGGCAGCACTCCAGCAGTGTGTGCAGAGGGAAGGAAGAGGAGGAGGCGGAGCCCAAGGGTTTCTCCCTGCCCTCACCTGTGACCATCAGCTCCCCCTGTCCCCCCCTCACCCCTCTGTCCCAGGGAAGTGTCACTGCTCACCAGGACTCCAGGGCTGCCCTCCCTTATCAGCCCGAGCTGTCTCGATGCCAGTTGCAGTTTCCAAAGGCGGAGAGGGAAGATTAGGATATTTAGCTTTGAAATCAAACAAATAATTGCACAGGCTTTCTGCAAACAGATCAGGGTTGGGAGGTCAGAGAGCAGCTGGTAAATCTCAGCACTGTTTGCTCTGCCTAATAATATTAGACCGAGGATGATCAATCATTTTAATCAACAAAATTATTTATAACTCTTTAGAGCAAACAGTCAACTCTGCTGGCAGCTGCCAAGAGATGGCAGGTAACAATCCACATGCCTCCAATTCCCTTGTGCTGGCTGTGGATTGACTCCTTTGCATCCCTGGATTTACTCCCCTGAACATTTGCCCTCGCAAGTGTCTTGAGCCCTCCTCTCTGAGGGTGTTCCTGGCCAGGGCTCACAAACACACACTCAAACACACACAAATGCACCCAGCAGCTCCTCTGCAGCTGAAGCCTCTCCCAGGGCAGCTCACAGCAGTCACTACACACTCCAAGCACCTTCCAAAGCTGCATCTCCCAGCACAGCAGCATCTCATAGGAGGGGAGGGAGAACCAGCTGGACAGCAGAGGGAAAAGATGGTCTCTCTGCTCTGCCACCTGAGCCAGCCCCATCTCCTTAGCTCTCCTCGGGGCTGTGACTCTGGTGATGCCACTAAATACCTCCAGGGGCACCACGCGTGTCCCAGACACTGCAGATCCCCCCCAGCCCTGGGACAGGTTCTGCACAGCAGCAGATGATCCCGGCAGCCGCAAAAGGACAGGAGCATTTTCCTGGCTGCACTGGAAGCTATGCAAGCCAAGGGATCAGTGTGGAAAGAGAACCAGGGTCAGCTTCCCATCTGAGACCAGGAGGGAACCAGGGACAAGGCCATCCCTGGATGCTCCTGCCAACCTGACCATTTGACCTCCCTGTCCCCTGTCCAAACTCAGCTCCCCCAGTGATGGAGGCCAGGAAAGGGCCTGGGAGAAACCCTGGGAAACAAAGCTCTGCAGCCCACGCCAGCCTCAGGAAGAGCAGTGCCAAAGCAATTTCATTTCACAACTTCCCAGGAACAATTCTCCGGGTATTATTAATTTTTAAGCAGACAAGAAAGCAAACAAAAGGGATTTTCCAGGAGAGCCCCCAAGATTAATCCTCTCCATCCCAGGCTGCACACAGGGCTCCTGGGATTTGCCCAGATGTTTTACACTATGCAACATCCAGGTTTCCAGGATCCTCATGCACAGGAGTGAGGGTTTTCCCAATCGACCCCAGGAAGCTCTTCTTTTCTAGCTGCTACTTCTAGGAAACTTGCCACCAGGGAAGGGACCAGCACAGGGATTGGGCCAGACCAAGCCCTGGGAAGATGAAGGTGGGAGTGAGCTGGGGAAGGCGGCCAAAGACGAGCTGGGCTGCCCCATCAGCCTCAGTCATCCCCATCCCAGAGCCAAGCGTTGTCCAGGATGGGATTATGTCACCTCCTGGCCTCAGCCGGGAAGAGCGAAGGGCAGGCAGGGATAAATCCAAGCGGCTGGAGGTGCTCGGATCTGCCCAGAGGAAGCCTGAGCTTGGAAACCTCTGCAAGGGCTGGGGGAGAGAGGCTGGGACACTCCCAGGCCTCGCATCCACCCCGCGCAGCATCCGGAAGCTATTAAGGAATTACAGCCTCCCTGGCCCCGAGCCCTCCTCGGCAGAAGTGCCTGGGAGCAGATGGTGAAAGGGCTGATTGAATTCGGCTGCTCAGGCCAAGAGGCTCTTTAGGAGAGACTCAGTGGAGGAGGGGGTGGAGGGGGCGGCATTTGGCGACTCGGGAGCTGGGAGCCCTTGCCAGGAACTCCAGGAATCCTCCATCAACCATAACGAGGCTGGAGGAACTTTGGCAGGGACTTGGATGTGTGGTTTGGGGGTGTGAGATTCCCTCGGGAGCTTGGCCCCGACCTCCTGGTGGTCCAGGAGTGAATCCTCAGTGATCCAAGGATGGTTCCTCTCCATGGACATCTTCATCTCCAAGGGCACCGTGACTGCTGCGTTGGACCAGCCCCATTGCAGGGAGGTGGGATGGCCCCAAGAGCAGTGTGATTCCAAGCCTCGATCCCAACTGAGAAGGAGGCACAGGAGCTGTGAGCTCAGCAGCCCTGCCTACCCCCAGGGTCTTCCTCCCAGAAAAAAAGCAGGTTTGCAAAGATCCTTAATTCCCAATTTGGTGTAATCCCACCCCATTCCCAGCGACCATGGGAAGGCACTGTGCATGGGACCAGACCTCCCAACGAGCCCTCAGAAAGGGAACTCCAATGACTCTGGATGGGGAGGAGGTGGGGAAAAAAGACCAGGATGAGAGAAATGTAGAATGGAAAAAAGCCAACAGGAGGGAAAAGAAAAAAAGAAGGATAAATATGCTTCGAAAGTCATCTTTGGTGCCAGCCCTGCCAGAGGTATTGCCAGTGCCTGGGCAAAAACACTGATGGAGGAACTAACATTGCCTGGGGATGAAGGAAGGGCTTAAAGCCTCCATGGAAAGTGGAGGAAGAAAAAGGAGGAATGTCCCAAAAACCACCCCAGTCCCAAGCTCCAGGCTCCCTGTCCTGGCCAGCCAGCTCCAGCTCCCCACTCCCTGTGTCCCGGGGGGACAGGCATGGGCTCCGAGCCCCCGTGCCATCCCCTGTCTCCGAATCCATCCCTGTTTTTCCAAGGGAGAAAGCTCCAGTGAGTCCCGCCGGGATCCTTGGCCGGCTGCCCCGGCTGCCCGAGGTTGGGAAATCGGGAGCCTGGTCAGGCTCTGCCGGAGGGGCCGGCACGGAGCGCTCCGTGACCGTCAGGGGATCTTTGCGGAGCAATCTTTTCCGAGACAAGTCATGAGATTATTTCTTGCCTGGAATTTGCTCCCGCAGCTCCCATCGGCCCCGGACTGCTGAGTCAAGAGACCGCCGGGGCTGTGCCCTCCAGATGAGTAAATAAATTGCCATGGGGAGTGCGGGGGGCCGGGGGGGCCTGGCGCCCGGCGGGGCGCGGGATGGGGCAGGGAGGGGACCCGATGACTCCCGAGCCTTGGGCTGGGGATGGATCCCGGCTTGGCAGCCGCGCACCGAGTTCGTCACCAGATTAGCGAGCGGTTACACACGCGGCTTAAAGGCACACCATCCTCCCCTGCCCTTCTCTTCCCTTCCCTCCTTTTCCTACGGGGTTTTATCCCCCTTCCTCCTCCTTCTTTTATTTTTTCTGAATTTCTTTCAGCCTAACTGTGGCTCTCAGCGAGTGCCTGCGACTGGCAGCCGGGAAGCCACGGCAGCCCTTGAAGATGCCGAAGGGGCAGAGGGTCCAACCCGGCGGTGACACAGCTCGGGGCAGCCCCTGCTCCCCCTGATCCCCTTCTGTCCCCATGCCGCCGATCCCCTCCCTGCCCATGCCGCTCCGCCGGGCAGCCAGGTCACTCTATAGGATCCACATGGCCCCGGCTGCTCCGGGCTCGGCTCTTTGGAAGCAGGAATGGTGCGAGTCATCCCGCTCGAAGGCAAACAGGCGCAGGGCCGGGGCCTTTCATGTTGCAGCCTTTGGAGCCAAATTCAAATCTGGAGCCGCTTAGAGGGATGGAAAGAGCCCCAGTGAGGAATGGCCCCGCCGGGCCGCGGCTACCGGGACAGCTCCGAATCCCAAACCCCACGGCTGCCGCTGGAAAGGGAAACTTTCCCAGCCTTCCCAGAACCCGGCACAGCTTCGGACACCGAGCCCAAACTTGCTGGCAACCCTTCACAAGGATGGGGTTGGGAAATGCCACGCGCTCAGGGCACCGCGATGCCAATCCCAACCTGCTGGGCTCCTCTGCTGCCTGCGGCTGATGCCAGCGATTGAGCAAAGGAGTTTTTTCTCATTTCCAGCTGCAGACCAGGAGGAATTGCGTTTACTGACCTCATGGAGCAGTCTGAGGGATGGAGCAGTTGGGTAACGTGCCTCAAGCACTTGAAAAGAGAAAGCTCTTGGCACTGCATTTTCAAACCGCTTCTAACAATAATGAGTAAAAAAAGAAGGGGGGGCGAAAAGACCCAAATTTCACGTGTTCCACTCCATCTTTTTTTAATTTTCCAGTGGAAAAAGCCAGGACTACTCAGCTTTTGCAAGTTGTTTCTTCAGAGGGTTCAGGTTTCGGTAAACAATTGCTCAAAACTAAAAGGTAAGAAAACGAAAATCCCCTTTGCTGCTTCCAGAGCAGTGACCAAAATTCAGTGGCTTTGCAAAAACACACGCAGGCACCTCTGAAAAAAAACTTTCATGTGGGTCAAAAAGCCACAGTTTGATTATTGTGATAAAAAGTGCTGACAATGGGGGGAAAACAACAAACAACCCCCAAAGCACTGTCTGGTGTCCAGCTCCAGCTTTTGGGGTTGCTGGTGGCAGTGTCAGCTTCCCTTAGTCAGCAGTTTTATCCTGCAAGGACATCCCAGGAGAGGCAGCAGCCCAGTGGGAATCCCAGCAAGCCCCATCCTGCTGTGCCAGACACCGAGGGATGCTGAGCCATTCACCTGCCCCAGTCACCCAGGAGTGCCAAACTGGGAATTCCAGGAGGCCAATAGGTCCAGGCTGGGCTGGTGCTGTGGAGGAGCCAGGGAGGAGCTGGACCGTGGAACACAGAGCATGGAAAATGGGAATCCTGCAAGCAGAGGGAGACCTGGAGCACATGGCCGGGGATGTTCCCACCTCCCTGCTGCGGCGGAATGGGGACACCATGCCTCAGTTTCCCTCAAAACAAGGTCTCATCAAGACTTTCCTCAACATCTTTTGGGGTAAGAGGCCCCAAAGCTTTACCCAAAAATCTGTATTTAAAGAAAAGCCCAGTCCCTGCGCTCCCCACCAGCCATGTGAAGAATGCCTTGGAATCACATCAAGTATTTGAGATGAGATGGGGGGAGAGGGGGCACGGCGAGGGGAGAGGGGGAGCTTTTGACTCAGTGTCTGGCTTCTTTCATCAATCCCACATTCCTGCTCATGCCATCACCCTCCGGGAAAGTGCGACAACCTACAGAACCCATGTGGAGCCAATTTAGAATCCCCTCCGTGTAAGAAAATGCATTTTGTTCATTAACAAGCTCTGGATGCTCAGCTGGGGTGAGGAGGCAGCCTGCAGCCCCACATCCATCCCAGAACCACAGAATTCAGTGGGACATATCCTACACACAGCCACATCCCAGAGGAGAGCAGTGCTTTCTGCATACCTTCCCAGGACACTTCTTCCAGCCCAAATAACCCCGGGATTCCTGCATCAGCCACCTGAGCTGGAGGTCTCTGCATCTGCTTTACAGGAAAGGTTTAAAACAGAGGAAAAAAAGCTGGAAGGCAGGGAATTGCTGGAAGAGGGATTGCTGTTGTTCTCAGCACCAACTGGGGGATGAATGAATGGGAATTACAGCCCCAGAGCCCAGTTCAGCCCCAGACAGAGCTCTGTGACTTTGCACATCCCAATCCACAACTGCGGCTGTCACAATGACTCCAATCCTCATTCCCAAACCAGAGGGAGCCACAGAAACAAGGGGATTTTCCTCTCTGGGAAAGCAAGCTGCTGTTTCTCGGTGCATTTGGGATATTTTTCTGGCAGGTTATATTTATCCACAGGCTCCAGGAACCAGATGTGGGACTGAGGGGCTGTGCTGCACCAGCTTCCTGATTTCCTGCAAACACCATGTCCACCTGCCCTGCACAGACCTGGACACGGCATGGAGGGAGCCAGGAAATTGTGCAAGGTCAGCAAGGCCAGGGGAGGGGACAGGGAAAAACGTGTCACCTGCCTGGTCCTGCACAGGGGATATTGCTCCCATGAGTTGATCCTGTTCATGGGACAGAGGAGCAAACCAGGTCTTGGATTTTGGCAGTTGAGCGAAAAAAAACCTGAAAACCTCAACATGAAAATGCAGAGTTTCATCTCAGTTCAGAAGGAGATAGTGGTGAGAGAGCAGGGTTTGTCCCCATCCAGAGCTACTCCGAGCCACCCATTCCTCTGGAGAAGGATGGAACACCTTGGAGCAGTTCTGAGGAAAGCACTGAGGGCTCTGCCTTCCCCTCAGCACAGCCATGCAGGGGATCAGGCTCTGCAAGGCAACATTTGCAGCCTGTGAATGTTGGGGGTGGCTGCACCGAGACACTGGGGCTGAGACTTTGCACCAAATGACAAACTGAAAGCACCCTGGGGGTGTCCAAGGCCAGGCTGGACAGCGCCCTGAGTCACCTGGACCAGTGGAAGGTGTCCCTGCCATGGCAGGGGGTGGAACTGAATAAGTTTTAAGGTCCCTTCCAACCCAAACCATCCTAAGATTCTGGGATTTATTCCTTTTTTTGCCATCTCTCCAGACCTGGCCTCCAACTCTGCATCCACCCCAGTGTGTCCCTCCCCTGTTCCAGGAGATATTCAGGCACACAAAGCCACTGTAGGTTTCCACATTTTCCCATAATTGCCACAGAATCCTGCAGGCACAAATCCTCAAACCTGGTAAGGCTGGGCTGGAGATTTGAGAGCAGCTCTGCAGGGCTGTGCAGCAGGACTGATCCCAGCTTTCCAAGGGTCACCTTTGCAGGAGGAGATCCTCCAGGCTCATTATCTCTGGAGCCATCTCCCAGCTCAGCCATGGGCAGCACTCAAGTGCTTCCCCCCCCCAAATTCCACTGCACCTGGGAAAAATGTAGGAGCTCGTAGGAGAATCAATAAATATTTATTGTTTAACCAGCAGTATTTTGACTGGAGATGTAAGCATGGCCCTGTGCCAGGGAAACCAGAGCCTTCTTGGCCAGCACTGCAAACAAATTTTTGTCTGTATCTCGTTGGAAGATTATAAACTACACAATGAAAGGGGAAAAAAAAGAAACACAGGCAGTGAGCAGCTTAGTCACAGAAGAGGAACAAAAGAGCTGAGATGGATAACTGTGGCGTGGGGTTACAAAAAAAAGGGCTGCAGGCCTGAGTTTTGGCTGTGAGACAGCTGTGCTGCTCAGATCAGCTGCAGATTGTGCCACTGGATCCTGCTGGGATGGGGCTTGGAGCTGCACCACGAGGCACTGGAGAGACACTGGAATCCATCAGGAACTTCCAGCCGAAAAGGAAACTGGGGAGTCAGGGCTTTACCCATGCAGGCACAGCTTTGCACCCATAGGAAGATCACAATTCCCACAGGATCCCCCAATCACAGTGGGGTGAACGGTCAGGCCATGGCTCCAGGGGAATTTCAGTGCTCAAATAAAGCAGATCGTCCCCTCCTGCTCCTCCTCAGTGTCCTGGCACATTCCTACCCAGCACAGGTGTCCCACCAGGCAAAATTTGTCAGCCTGGAGGATGCCAGAGCTCCATCCTTTGGATCAGAGACAGCAAAGACACTTTCCCTCCTAAACCAGGTAATCTGCTCACGTTGTGCCACGCAAGGACCAGCTGACTGTGCAAGAAGGAAAAGTCCCTCTTGCATTATCTGGGACAGATTTACTTGGATTTGTTCCCTTCTGCTGCCAAAATCCCAGCAGATCCTGGTGCCACAACTGAGAAGAGCCTTTTGGGGTGACAGCTGTGCCAGCTGACAGCCCTGAAGTGCATTCAAAGTCTGCTCTTCCTCATACACACCTGTCCTGAAAGGCTGAGACAGATCTGCTCCCACTCAACCAGCAGCTGGAGAACACAACCCACCTTCCATTCCATCTCCAATATCAAACAGGAATCCCAGGGTTTACCCACAGGACAACCTCTGCACCCTGACCCTGATCCAGCTGCCCCCAGCTCCTCACAGAGCAGAATCCATTCCCAAGGGTACAGCACTTCCACAGCAGCAAATCCAGAGCTGGCTCCAGAGAATCTGTGGCTGCCCCATCCCTGGAAGTGTCCAAGGCCAGGCTGGACAGAGCTTGGAGCAGCCTGGGCTAGTGGAAGGTGCCCCAGGTGGAATGAGAAGGTCTTTAAGGCCATTCCAACCCAAACCCTTATGGGATTCTGTGATAATCCCCTGGGCAGAGCTCAGCGTGCCACAGTCCCGCTGGACTCCCAGCCACTCACTGCCTGCCTGCCAGCAATCTGCTCCGGATTTGGGAGCGCAGGAAGTCATAGGATGTCTCAGCAGCTCGTTTTGGAGAGCTGGAGCACAGCATTCCAGCGTGAGCCTGTGTTATCCCTACATTCTCTAAGGCCCATCAAAGCATGGCACGCTGTAATTACATGGCAAATTAGGGGCCACTTCATGTAACGACACTGTAATTACACACTTGGTGCGTGCTTTGGGGACTCGAGCATGGAAACGTGGAGGGAATGGGGGTTTGTTCCTGTTCGCTGGAAATCTCACTCCCTGTAGCCAGGTTCAAAACGAGGGGTGTGCTTTCATGGATGAATCCCTGAAGGACAGCTCCGTGAGTTCCCCTCTTTCCACGTTTCAGAGCTTCGGTGTGAAGTTGACACTAAAAAGCTGGAGCTGGTGGCAGCCAAGTGCAGCCAGTCCCTCCTCCTGGGAACCTCTCATTCCCGAATCCCGGCTGGATACCTCAGTAATGGGCATTTTGTCAGCGCATAGAGAGGTAATTGCTCTTCTTCAGCTGAGTTCTCACCTCCTCCGCAGGCAATCAGCACGGAAAATGCGAGAGCAGCCCCAAGCCCTCCACTTGTGAGCCTCAGCCTCGCTGCTGCTGATTCCAGCCCACACAGAGCATCCCCAGCCGAGCCCAGCTCTCACTTTGGCTGCACTGCAGAGCAAAGCATTCCCAAAGATCCGCGCGAAATTCCTGCATCCCTGAAATCACCGCGCAGTGCTTTCCTTTCCCCGGGCTCTGGCATTCTGTGAGTCCCGGGGAGCACAGGTGGGTGCTTTCCCAGCACCACTGAGGCAGAGGGAGGGACAGAGAACATCCCAAAGCAGGGAGGGAAATGCTGGAGTTCTCTCCTGTGTTTTATCTCGCATGGAAAGAAAACGTGGCCATGCAGGAGCCAGCTCCTGTCAACAGCAGGGAAACTGAGTCACGCAGCAGCTGACACCGCTGGAGGGATCAGCCCTGCAAGGATAACGCAGGATCCAACCTTCCTTTTTGGATGAGAATAATATTGCATGTCCCTGAGCACTTTCACCCCGACCAGCTCAGCAAACTGACCCCTCTTGGAGGGGCAGATCCAGCTGTGACCCTGTTCCCTGCACACCTGGGAACCAAGGATGGCTGCAAACTGTGCTCACTAGACAAGGCAGAGGACAGAATGAAGGATCCCCTCCCAAAACCTAAAGAAAAGGGATTTTATCTGCCATTTGCCCACAGCGAGGCTCTGTGGAGGAGCTCTGCATTTGCCAGACTCGCTTTAAATGCAAACTCCCTTATTTGTCTGCAATGAAAGTGAAAGCAAAGCCTGACCTGGCTGTGGGAAGGGGGAGCAGCACGGTTCAGGCACGTCCTACACCCCAAACCAGTATGGGAACTGTGTAGGAGCTTCCCTGGACCCTGCACCACCACAGCAGGAGAATCAGAATCTTACAAAGGTTTGGGTTGAAAGGGAAAATCTTGCTTCAGCCCTAACTGACGTGGTCCCAGATCCTAAACAGAGGGAAAAGCTCTTGCCAGATAAAAATACACCCCTGGGATGCCACCCCCGCACAGGCCAATGGAAACAACGTGTCCATGTCCCAGCTGTCCTCAGGGTAGGCATGGGAAGAGCCGAAGAGCTGAAAAGAGCAGATTTCTGTGCTGCATGTGCATGGAGCAAATCCTTTTTCCAGGAACAAATCCACCCCTGTGCCTGAAACACACCTCCAGGGAAAGGAGGCAAAAGGAGAGGTGGATGCAGGACAGGGAGCTCAGCATCCCTGCTCCACCTGGGATGCCCAGGAATGTCACCTGGGATTTCAGCCCTGCCCTGGTACCTCGGGGGTGGGCAAACCTCTAGCTTCCTTAGCAAGAAATGAGTGCTTGGGAGCCCCAGTTACACCCCACAGCCCCCAGCAAGGGCTGTGCTGCTGCTTCCCACTCTGCCCACAGCCAGCAAATGGAGCTCAGCAGAGCTGCAGGAAACAAAGTGATTTGTGGAGGGCAGCGCTCACCAGCCCCAGATGAAGTTCCCCCTTGGGGTTGATTTTTGCATGGTTTGGGGTTTTACTGTCTCAAAAAACATCCCACCAAGCCATTGGTGGATCAGCCATGTATGTACAACCACAAGTGATGTTGCCATCGTATCCATCAGAGTCTTACAAAAACACCCATGAAATACAGATAGAAAAATATAAAAACACCTATGCACGTAAAATTGTATCTTGAGGGAGAATCCACCCCCGTGGGGTTCTGGCTCTGACCTGTTCCTCTCACTCACACATTCCTGCTGGTAACAGCATGGGTGGAGGGGGGAATTTGGCTTTGGAAGCTTTGTATAACTCCACATCCCTTCCAGGTTATTTTTAAACCCTTCGGACACACCACAAGTCCCACCAAATGTTTTGCAGAGGTGTGGGGTGGAGCAGGGCTTGTTTTAGGGGGTGAGAGAGGGCAGAGGTGCAGTTTTATGGGGCACCTGGCACATCAAACCCCCTGCACAACTGAAATCCTATGGCTGCAGGGACGCTCCCTGCCCAAGGTTAACCCCATGGATCCCACCGGGCACAGCTGCTTTGGGAAGGGACAAGGGGCAGTCCTTCTCAGCCCACTTTGGAATTAAGGACAATGGGAACATTTGGTGCCAGCTTCAGGGCTGCAGGAGCCATCAGGTAGCAGAGGAGTCCTCCACGAGCAGAGAGAAGTGATGTCCCCTCCCCATGGCATGGCTGGATCCCAGGAACACAACCCAGCAGCATCCCCACTCCTTCTCTCACCATCAATCCCACCAAACCAGAAAGCTTCAGCATTCCCTTGGAGTTGGAGGGGAAATGAGGTTAAGCCAGCTAATTGACAGCACTGACCTTTGTGGCTCCCAGCGAGCACAGCCACCAGCACAGGAGCGGCTGCAGCTGAGGCTGATGGGGGGGCAGCTCTTTTCTACCTCTGAGTTTGTGTTTTGCAGTGCTCTTCCTGCCTCAGTTTAAACTTCGGGTCAGCTCTAAGAACTGTTTGCTGACATCAGCTGCAGAAGAGCTTTCAGGGACAGAAGAAAATGAACTTAAAGAAGAGTGAAACTCTGAGTCCTCCCTTCGGGCACCAGGGAATTCCAGGGCTCAGACACCCAGAGCACACAGAGCCTCGGTGGGAGCTCTCACCCACACCAGGAGAGCTCAGATTCAGACAGATACTTTGTTCTGGAGTGAAGAGCAAACCCCACATCCCCGCGATGTTCCAGATATTTATTCCTATCCCGTTTTCCTCCACTCCAAGCAAATAGGCGGCCCTCAGTAGCTGAAGGGCAGGAATGAGTCTTCACCAAAGCTTTAGGAAATAGGCACAAACAGGTCCTCAGCTCCACTCGAGCCTCTCATTTCAGCTGTGTAGATGCATCCCCAGCATCCCTCAGGCATTTTGAAGGCCGGTGTTCCCCAGCCCACAGCTGGGAGCCAAGCTGAGCCTCGGAGCTCAGGGCAGGGAGCACCAACATGGCTCTGCCCAGCATAGGGAGCTCCCCACGGCCAGGGAGGGCAGGAGGAGGGATCCTGAGGGAGACACTCCTGCACTGAACACTCTGTAGCCCATAGATGCCTGCCTTTGGAGTTCTCTGCAACCCAGCTGATGCTGCACCAGCATCTATCGAAGTCTAAGCACCAAACCCTGTGTGGCTCCGGCACTCAGCTGTCATTTTATTTCCACATGCAGCCCAAAATCCCAATGCCTGCAGGAGCTCTTCCCCCTTTCTGGCTTTCCTAGAAACTTCCTAACCGGCAGAGAAATGCACAACTGTCTTTAATTTGATTTTCTTCTCCGCACCGGCGCTACACAAAATCCAGCAAATTTCCAGTTTGGCGCAGTGGGAATTGCAGCAGGGAGAGATGAAGCAACAGGATTCGTTTTACGCAGAAAAATGAGGTTTTTTTTTTCCCTGCGAGCCCTCCAAACTCCATCCTCCACCTCGCCTGGGCAGGGCAGAGAGCAGTTGAGCGCCCGGGGTCAGCGAGCAGCCAGACGCCAGCGGTGTGTGAACAGCAGCCCTTATTCTGGTCAGGACTCGGCTCGGAGAGTAACCACAGCCAGCAGCAGCTGAACTCACCGCTACAACACAAAAAACCCTTCTCGCCTGCCTTCAGTAAAGTGTTGCTCTCTGCACCCTCCCTCCACCCATTTTTGCAGCTCCAGAAGGGCGGAAAAAAAAATCAAAGCGGCGGGTTTTCCTGGATTAAACGTGCTAAATCCAGAGCAGTTACCGCTGGAGTTGTGTTTCCCAAATAGCACGAGTGCTTGGACCACACAAGACATTTCCAGCAAGGGATGGGGAGAACTCACATCCCAGCTAAGGATGTGAACAGGCACAGAGTCCCGGGGAGCGCATCTGTCTTGCCTCCCCGCCCGACGGGCTTGCCTACATCCCGGCAAGGATGCCAGGAGCATGGGGAAAGGAGGCTGGAGGGGCGGCGGGATGGTTTTTAAGAGAAGGAGGGGGATGGAAAGTCATAAAAGCGCTCGAAAAGTCAATTCGCCTTCGGCTCCGGGCAGAGCCCGGGCGGCGCCGCTGCGCTGCGCCTTGGGGTACGCTCGGCGTTCCCTACCAAAAGACACCCTCGAAAACCCCACCCAAACCTCGCCGGTAAGTCCCCCGCCGCCCTCGCAAGGAGAAGGGGACAGGGCTGCGCGGAGCGGGGCGCGGAGGGGACACGACGCTCACCGGGGGACGGGAAGAGCTCGATGTCCACCTTCTCCGTCTTGATGATGGTCAGATCCACCGCCGCCTTCATGGCTGGGGCAGCGCCGCGGGGGCGTCGCGCCGGGATCGGGGGGCGGCGGCTGAGCCCCGCCGAGCGCGGAGCGGGGCGCCCGGGGCAGCGCGGCCGGCGCTGCCTCCCTCCTCCCGCTGCTCTTCCTCCTCTTCCTCCTCCTCCTCCTCCTCCTCCTGCTTCCTTCCTTCCTTCCGCGCTCCCTCGCTCCGCTCCCGGCTGCGCTCCTCTCGCCGCCGCTGCGCTCCGCTCCGCCTCGCCCGTCTCCGCCGCCGCCGCCCCGGCCGGGCAGAGCCGAGGGGAGGGCTCTGGGCTGGCCCCGAGCGGTGACAGCGGCGGAGGGACCCGCCCAGCCCTGCCCCGCCCCGCCCCGGAGGCGGCCCCGGCCCTGGCACCGCGGGGAGCGGAGCCGGCGCTGCCGCGGGGAACGGGGGGTCCGGGATGGAGCGGGGGCAGCACATCCAGGGCGCCTCCCCACCGACCTCTGCTCGCACCCCTGACCCGAACAGGACGGGAAAAGAGTTTGAGCACGGGAAAATGCCGCTGGCTGCAGGCAGACCTGGCTGGAGCTGCTGCCCCAAACCGATGGCTCTTGAAGCCAGGCCTGTTGGCTTCACCCTGCCTGTCTCGACATGAACCGCTGCCTTTCACACTCACCCCTTCAGCTCCCCTCCATGCTCACATCATCCCCTCACATTTCCAGCACTCCTTCATCCATCGCCCCTTCACATTCCCATCATCCCAACCTGGAGCAGCCTGATCCTCTCCCACCCACAAGCACATCCAAACACAGGGACATGGCCAGGGCACAGCATGTGTGCACAACGGGTGACAGCCAGGGGTGCTGCTCCCAGGCCTGCTTGGTACAGGTGGGAAGCCAAAAAGGGTTGGGAACTGACTGGATAAAAACCATCTTGAAGATGCAAGATGAGTATCATGCCAGCATAGCATGGAGTTAACAGAAGAATATCGGTTTTCACATGAAATCTGTTTGATTGTATTTAGGTAGCACAAACTTCAGACCACAAACGGTAGAGCAGAAGGAGAATATGACTCACAGATGTCAGCTTACCGGTACAGCGAAAAAAAGTCATTAGCAACCAGCTCTTGTGGTTCTGTCACTCCGAAAGTCTTTAACAGCCTCTGACTCTCTGGCACAGATCGGGCTGCTCTCATCAAAGATGGGCTCAAGCGAACATCGGCCCACAGGAGCAGCTGCCCAGGATCAAGGTCACTGCCCAGCCCTTGGGGTGGACCAGGGTCCCACTTGCAAACACCCCTGAAAACTCCCAAGGCCCCGAAAGATGAGCTGCAGAGGCAAACGCTGCAGCTCAGGTTATTTCACTTCTGCAGCATGGCCTTTCTGAGCCACCATGGGCGTATTTATAGCAGGAGAGTTTGTGCAACTGAAAGAAGCTGCACACACAGCTTTGCCAAGGCAGGCAGATCAAGCAGCAGGAGGGCTGAGAGCTGGTAAAGCCAGGCAGGGAGCTCCAGCCCAAAGTTCATCTTCCTCACCCAGTGACAACCCCTCACATTCCCACTTTTACAGGCAATCATGTTTCCAATTTATTTCCAAGCTATGTTCTGGGCAACCTAATCCTGCAGAAGTGGAGCAGGACCAGTGATTTTCTGTGATGAAAAACCTCCCTCCACTGATTCCGAGGGCTTGGGAGAACCTGAGCCATGCTCAGGCAGAGCACAGGGTTGGAAACCTTGGCTGGTGGTTTGAAATCTACCACAGGAATGAACCTGGAAATTAGAAGGCGGAAAGAGGATGGCTGTAAGGATGAAATGTGGTTCCTCCCCAGGACAGGATCACATGCTTGCACCTGCCCTCAGTTTGGGTTTCTTTCTTCCCTGTACAGCAACAACTGAACGAAGAAACTATAGAGAGGAGATTTAGCAGAACGTCTCTAGTTGAAAATCAAAAGGGGATTCAGGAGAAACAGCTGCCTCTGTCTGATCTCTGATCCCTCCAGAGCAGGTTTGGGAAGAGAAACCTGATGCAGTTATCAGAGCCCCCCAGTCCTTCCCTTCCTGCCCTTGGCCGGGCTGGGATCCCGCAGCAGGGAGTGCAGGGAGCTGGCTGGGGTGCCGCTTTGTGCAGCTGCCTGACAGAGCCGTCAGAAAGCACCTGCGCTCCCAACCGTATGGAAATGACCCCCCCGGGTGGATCTCTAACCCTGCTCGGAGTGGCTGCAGCAAACCACAAGCCCCGACCGAAACAGAGGAGGAGGCACGGTGAGGTCACCAGGACCTGCCCAAACACAAACTGGGACAGGCTGTCGGTGGCACAGAGGACAAGGCTCTCCTGGGCAGAGATGGCTCTGGATGGAGCTGCCAGTGACTGAGAAGCAGCAGCAGAGGAGGCAGTGAGTGCCCTGAGGTGTCTCTGCTTTAGCCTTGCTCCCCCGGGCCAATGCGTCTGGCTCAGCCTCTCCTGCAACCTCACAGTCTCAAGGACTGGCTGAACTCCAGGGCACTTGTACTGGAGACCCTTCTCCTCTGGACCAGCACAAAGGCTCTAATAAAGACCTTTCTCACAGCTTGTGTGGTTTTTGTTAGGAGAGATCCACACACTCCTGGCATGCCGGCTCAGCCCTGATCCCGTAAAGCCGATGACACTGAGCCCGGCTTGGGGCAGAATGGCTGCAGAGGAGCTCTGAGCTTCACCTCACTGCCTTGTGCTTCCCCAAACCTGTGTTTCATTGTGCTGGTGCAATGCATGGCAGCCCCTATGCACAGGGAAACTGGAAATGCTTCCAAAAGTAGCACCAGGGTAAAAATCCCCAAAAGGGAGGAAAAGAACGGAGTGGCTGCGGACAGAGGTTTCCTCCCAGGGCAGCTGAATCTCTCCTTCAAACTCCATCCCAGCAGCCGCCTTAATTTGTGTTCACTTCAGAGCTGCAACATGAAAGCCCTGGCTCTGAGCTCCAGCTGAGCCGCTCAATGGCTCAGTGTTCGCAGAAGGCATGGAAGGAATCCATTGATTAGTTTCTTCAGCTGGGATGTGACCATTCCGAGTCCAAGACCTGCCAAACATGACTTCGCCTCAGCAACTGGTTCCTATTTGCTGCTCACAGGCTTTAGAAAAATCTTTCCTCTTCCCCATCCAAGTCTCACCCTCCTTTTCCACTGTGTCGTTCCTGAACGTTCATATCCATTCAGGCTCTGTCCGGGGAGGGAGGATGCCGGGCTGAAGAACAGCGCTGCAGCCCAAAGATGGGCGATAACCATCTGCCCTCCCTCCCCAGCACAGCCCCACTGTTTGCAACTGCTGGGAACAAAGAAAGGCCAGGCAGTAATGCCCCATTGTTCCCAGAGCGCTGACTAACCTTGGGTTAACAGAATAACAATAATTATTATTCATTTAGCACTGAGGAAAGGTGTTAAAGAGTGGAGCCTTTGCTGTGATTTTCCAACCAAGGATGGCTCTTCCATGACCTCTCTCCTGGCTAGGATGGCTCTTTCACTTCTCTACGGCCAAATTCACTCCTGTCCCAGCCCAGGGCAGCTGCTGGCTCTCCTTCAGATGTCACGGAGCTGGGACAACTTCTCCTTTTCTCAGATTTCCTCATTTTTATTCCAGTAGGAATTAGGTGTAACTCCTGCTCTGGAGAAGGAGCTTTTCCGAGCACTGCTGCTACCAAAACATGGGGTGAAATACAACGGCCACGCAATAACGTGGAGAATCCACCCAGCTGTAATGGCCAGGAAATGAAGAACACCATATCCAATTAAAACTGCAGGGGGATATTTATGGCAGAACGTAATTAGCCAAATTGGAGCCTTCCCCAAAACTGCCCTGGGATTTTTAATGACCGCAAGCGGTCAGGGATTGGGTTTGATGTTTTGTCAAGTAAACAATATCCAGAGGGCATGACACAAAAATCAGGAGCAAAGGGGAAAGGGAAAAAAAATGTGTCCTGCAATTCCAGGGAGAAACGGAGACATGAAAGGATTTATCGTAACGGGGACATTGTTGGAAGGAGCAGCAGCCACCACTCCAAGAAAGGAAAGAGCAGGGAGGTGGCCCTGGGTGTGGAGGTGGCCCTGTGCAATGAGAGGAAAGAGCAAGCAGCTGCCACGGCCGTTCCCCTGGGAGATACCTTTCCTGGAATTTAAAATGATACGAGAAATTCCTTCAAGCGCCGTAATAGCTGGGAAGTATTGCAGTACTTTGGTAAAAGGAGGCTGGATTAGCCCTGCTGAGTCCAGCCTCCCGTTTTTGGCTCGGGCACGGAGGCAGAGCTCGTTAGTGGCACATCGTGCGTGTGCCCCGGGCGGGCTGTGGGAGCCGAGCTGCTCCCAGATCCAGCACTGGGGTCCCGGAGGTGATGATCATCCCCAGAGCGTGGCTGCTCCACGCCCCACACGTGGCCCCTGGGGTCCCCTCGCTGCGGGGCTGGAGGCACGGAAAAGCAGGGCAGTGTTCCCGCTGGGACATCCAGCCCCGGGCCGGCCCAGCCCCGAGCCATCGCTGCCACAATGCCCTCCTGTGAGGGACTGTCCCCGGGCTCCGAGCCTCCGCGGCTCCTGCTCTCATTAAGTCCCGGCGGGGAGGACTCACAAAAGCCGCTTTGTGGCCAGCGCGGGTCAGGGCTCGGCACACGGAGCCACCGCCCTGTCACACGCCGGGGGACACCGAGCAAGCCTCACAAGCTGCTCGGGCATCTCCGAGTGCCTCCCGCTCCTGGCTCCCCAGAGATGCTGATCCCGACCCTGAGGAGCTGCTCGGGGGTCCAGCAGTGCCATCCTGCCAGGAATCTCTTTGGCGGCAGTGCTGTCCCTCACTCGTGTCCCTGCTGGAAGCAGCATTTTCCCGGGTGGAAAATGCTCGTAAGCTGCTCTGCAGCACTGTTTGCTCTCCGGACGTTTCCCCTCTCCCCTGAAGGCACAGCACCGAGCTCTTGGTGAGCACAGCATGTGAGGTTTTGTTGTTTAACTTTCGATATTCACATTACAGCTGATACACATCAAACCTCACCTACAGGACCCCTTGCCTTCGCTCAGATCTCTTGGCTTGGATCTCCCTGGCCTCTGATCTCTCTCCTTCAGAGCACAAGCAAAGCAGCCAGCTCAGGTTTAACAGCACTTCTCTGCTCGTGGCTGCACTCTCACCATTCACCAGCCTCTCCTTACTGAACTGATTCCTCGTAGCCCTTGAAATTCCCTTCCCTGGGACACAGAGAGCGATTATGAAGGAGAGGCAATGGGATCATCACTCATAAATGGTCTGACAGCCAGACTGTGATCACTGACACCTATCTGTGCTTCCCATCTTTCATAAACCCACCACCACCAAAACACCACCCACAGCTTCACCAAACACCAAGGGACAGCCACATTTCACTTTATCAAGGTCCACACAAGCACCTCCCAAGAAAGGTCAGTCCAGCTCCAAGCTGTGGTGTAGAATCCACAGCCTGAGAAGTGGCAGCCTCCAGGAAAATCCCAAGGTCTCAGCCAGTTGGAAGTGATCAGCCCAGGAAAATAAACCACAGGACTGCAGTGACCCCCAGGTTAATGCCGGGGCCAGGACAGACAGGCTCAAGTGATGGAAATTTAATTCCTGGTCAATATTTCCACCTTTTGCCTCCATCCCTTTTTTTAAAATGACATTCTCCCTTTCCAAGGAGCTGGGAGTTCAGCAGTCCCAAAGGAAAAGCTCAGGAGCTGGGGACTATGTTGGGGTCTCTCCAGAGAGATTTCAGCAGAAAGGTCAGGAAAGAGAACTGAGATTTCCATCTCTTGTTGTGCCTGACGCTGAGAGGCATAAACAGCCCAGATCCAACAGCCAAGATCCCTCCATCCCACACCACTGTCCTGCCCTGGCCGTGAGGAGACAGGTGCACACAGTCAGTGTATGGAGATAACTCAGGGATGAGCACGATTATTCCATGGACACCATGCCCACAGCCGAGAAATTCTTGGCTGAGACCCACAGCCTTGGAGCTGCCCTCTGCGAGCTGAGACATCCCCCAGCATCGCTCCTGGGATGAGGGATCCGCCTGCAAATGCGTCCCAAAGACGAAAAACTCTCACCCGGCGCTGGAAACCTCCTCTACGGCAATTGTCTGCGCTTGGCAACCTGGCCTGGCAGTGAATAAACGCCAGAGAAATATTCCTCCCTACACGTGTTTGGGTTTTTCGGGGTGGTTTTCTTGGCCGCCGCTCCTGGCTCTGCAACAATGCCCGGCTTGTTCGGCCCCGCGCTGCAGGGCAGGCTTGAATAGATCTGTCTAAAATTATAAGCGGGCAGCCCCTGGGCTCTGCGAGATCACAGAGCCCACGCTGGGGCCGAACAAAGCCCCCGCTATTTCCCAACAATTAGCCCGGCTAAAAGGACATCTATCTCCTGCCATCAGAGCCACCACGTGCCTCCCAGCCAGCCCATTGTGCAGCTAATTAAATAACACGCCTCTCTCCCCGGGAGCGTCTCCTGATTAGCTCGCCGAGGTCCTAAATCCTTGCGGGTGTGAATGGGAACGGACAGCTGGTGAACGGGGAATTGAGGCTGCAGAGGGGAATTGGTCACCCCGGGACAGCCATGGGCAGCAGCGCCGGTGATTTCAGGGGGTTGGAGGGACATTAAATCCCATCCAGTGCCACCCCTGCCATGAGCAGGGACACCTCCCACTGTCCCAGGCTGCTCCAAGCCCTGTCCAACCTGGCCTTGGACACTTCCAGGGATCCAGGAGCAGCCACAGCTTCTCTGGGCACTCTGTGCCAGGGCCTCCCCACCCTCCCAGGGAAGAATTCCTTCCAAATATCCCGTTAAACCCACCCTCTTCCAGTCTGAAGCCATTCCCCCTCATCCCATCTTCAGGAAGCTGTTGAACAGAGATCCTGAGATCCAAGAGGGTTCAGTACACTCTGCTTCCCTGTCCACCTCCCAACTGCCTGCAGCAAAACTGGTGAAAACTGATGATTTATTGATTATTTTTCATGATTTGCTGGTGGCTGGAGAAAAAAATCAGATGCAAATATTTTTTTCTAAGTATGTTCCTGGCTGATACAAACCAGTTTGTTGTAGGTTGGGTTTTTTTGGTTTTTTTCCCCCCACACTTCTCATTGCATTAAAACAGTGAAAAGAAAATAAACAAGGAAAATGTTGTGTCATTCAACCAGAGCTAAAACTTTCTATTTTTGCACTTTTAATATGGGAAGGAATTGCTAAACGGAAAAAAAAAAGGCCCATTAAAAGTAATTTGTTAACAAGCTCTTTTCACCCAGTTAGTTCATTTCCAGGAGGATTCTGTGGGAGGGGAAGGCTTGGGATGAGGCAAAAGGGAAGCTGGGAAGGCTGATTTGTGTTCTGTGAGATGAAACAAAATAACCTCTGGGGCTTGGAGTTTCCTTCCAATCTGAAAAGGAGTTCTGGGAAGTGAAGAAAATCACTCAGATGATATATCAAATATCCCAGGGATGTCTGAAACGTCCTGGGCCACCCCAACCATCATCCCTCCCTGGGGAAGGTGACACAGACCTTCGGAACACCCAACCTGCACCAGCTTGAGCCCAAAGCTGCAGCAGGATTTTCTCCCCATCATCCCAGCCCAGTTCCTCGGGCTGAGCTCCAGCACAGAACTCCTCGATCACTCCAGATGTTCAGCACCTTTCCTCTCATGCTCCCAAGACCCAGAAGAAATTCCATTTCCTTCTGTCAAGGCCCCAGCCAGCAATGGTTGCAAATATCCCCTTTACCCCCTTTAAATCATCATTTCCCACCCCTGGCTATTTCAATCATCATTTTCGCACCAGGAGAGTCTGGCTGGAGGACTGGGAAGGTGGGGCAGCAGATTAATGAGCTGATTTCCTGTGGACCTGCAGCTCCAGGCTGGGAGCAGCTGGACCTGCTGCTGCAGACGGAGCTCCATCCACCCAAGGAAAACAGAAAATCCCCATTCCTCATCCCTTGCGGGGAGCAGGCAGCAGGAGGAAGGACATGGAGGAGGAGGAGGAGGAGGAGGAGGCAGAGCTTGGTTTCATTCTAATGTGAACCAAAGGTGGCTCCTGTTTTCCAAACCCACCCTGGGGAGCAGCTGCTGCTGGAGCTTGGGTGGGAAAAGGCTGCGAAGCCTTAGGAATGCATCAGGGAGTGTATTAATCAGTGAATATGCGCATTCACTGGAAAAGCACAGGGATCAATTTGATGCACATTGTTATTGAAATCATATTTATCCTGCACTCAGGAAATGCAAAGGTTTTGCACCAATTAACCAAATTTTACAGGGATGCATCTACAGGGCCAGGAAAACATCATTAAAAGATGTTCCATGGCCCACATGAAGGCCTAGAAGGGTCTACCCAAGAGTCCAGCCCCAAACACAGTCTAACATTGTGGCTAGCACAGTTTTTCCCATGGGAACTTTTCTTGTGTTTTTGTAAATAAAGATAAAGTTTGGATGTTTTGGAACAGTGTCCCAGAACTTGGACAGTGCAGGCCTGGCCAATCAGGCCTGGGGGAAGGCTTCTGACTGACCAATCTGGGTGACTTTTGAGAACTCTATAAATGTGATGAAATCAAAACAATAAAGGTCATTCCTTCTTGCCACTGAGAACCGATGCATTCATTACTCTGCTAGCTGCTCAACAGCGACATAACATAACCCAGGAGCAGCCTCCTCAGCCCTCCAGCAGCCTTCAAACCCCACAGCCAGGTCTGAGAGCTCTATTCATCCCTAACTCCCAAAGAAAGGGCAGGAGCCAAGAAAAAGCTGCCTCCCCTCACCCAGCCAGTGCCCTCGATCCCAAAGCTCTGGGAATGGCTCCACAGCCACTTGATTAATAAGGGCCCAGGGGGGAAAAAGCGTTTATATAACCTCGTCTTCTCTAAACTTCCTAAGTGCTTCAGAAAGTGGCTGCCCTGGAAACCCAAACTGGAAACGAAAAATATTATCCTGCCATTTATAAACATCCCTGGTGCTAATGAAGTGAGGAGTGGCAGCGGTGGCCAGCGAGGGCGAGGTGCTCTTGGCAGGCGTGGGAGAGCCCCAAAACCCTGATTTCAGGTGGGTGTGGAGGGGAAAGTCCTCCTACCACTATCCCAGTGCCGCTGGAGCTGCGAGGCCCCTAAGCAGGGATTTGGGAAGAGGGATAATTATGGAAACATGGCTATGCTGAACGCAGGGGCTGGGAGCACATTTGGGGGGGAGAAGGGCAGGGCAACCACAAGCAGGCAGGAGCAGGTGGGTGAAAACTCTAAAATCTGTTCCCCGAGCTCAGAGTGTGGCTGAGGTGAAGCAGCACGTCCTGCCCCTGGAAAGCAGGGAGGGAATTTCGGTGTTTGCTGTGCTCCAGACTCTGTGGGATAAACCGCCCAGGCCGGCTGCTCATGCAGGTCAGCAGAGCACGGCTGTTTACACCACCGGGCTCTGAATAAACACAGAGCGGCCCAAATTTAGCTCTCGGGTTCAACCACCCCGTGCCTCGCAGCCCCTCGGCCACACATCCCAACCAGAGAGCCAGGACAGCAGAACACTCCAGCCCATTGCTCCATCTGCTTTCCCTGCTGGCATTTCCCACGGAGATTTGTTTTTGCATCAGCACCAGAAAACGCTGAGGTTTGGCTGGAAATATTTGGATTTGGTTTTGACAAAATATTGATGATTTCCACCCAACAATCTGTCGCTTTTGGCAGCAACAAGGAGAAAAGTGGGAAAAAAAAAGGTTTTTCCTCAAGATATGGGGACTGAGCTGACACCCAGCCTGGGACTCGGCACAAGGGGAAGGCCAAGCAAAGCTACTGGGCTGTCTTGTTATCCTGTCAGTCTGATTACTGCAGAGCAAGGAAAACTGCTCCTACTTCATGGAGTAGCTGTTTGCCTGGATGGAAACACAGCCAGAGCTGCCAGACACAGGAGGCCTCTGCTGTCCTGGGGTCAGACAGGCCTGGATGCAAAGCAGAGGAGGAGCAGGTCTGGTCACCTCTGGAGATACCTCAGATACCCCAAGGTTGCTCATGGTGAGGAGCTGGTCCAGGGCAGGAGGAGATGCCAGCTTTATTTCCATCACTGCCTTCCAGAATTAGTCCTGCCTCTGGAGTCTGGAAAACTGGGTTGAAATCTCCCAAGCGCAGGCTCTTCTGCAAGATGCCTGGAACTGACCAAATTAGAATTTTTCCATGAACAGGCTCCCTTGGGGCATCTGCTCCTTTTTTCCTATTCTACCTCAGTGCTGACATCAGTCTGACCAAAGCGAGTGCCCCCTGGCCCTGCTTGAACCTCGGATGTGGAGAGTGAATCACACAGACCAGGGAGACAGGCATTCCTGACTTCTGAAAAATAGCTGCTGAGGAGTTAAGGAGAAGGAGTCTGGGCTCAATCTCCTTGGAAATCAAATCTCTCCTTTGGTGGAGCAGTTTCTTTTCTCCATTTTTCCTAAATACCAACCTAAACCTCCCCTCGCACAACCTGAGGCAGTTTCCTCCTGTCCTGTCCCTTGTTACCAGGGACAAAAAACCAACCCCCACCTGGCTCCACTCTCCTCCAGGGAGTTGTGGAGATCCTGGCTTTGCATCCCAACCTGCCCTTGCAGCATCAACAGGAGAAGGTAAAACATCAAAAGAGCAGCCCTGTCTCTTAAAAGGGGCTCAGAGGTCTCCAAAGGTAGCTCCCAGAGCACGGAGAAGCTCCTTTCATGACCCCCAAAGTGAAAACAAGCCCATGTGCAAATCCCACCCTCCATCCCAATCTGTTCCCATACCTCACTGAAGCCATTTGGAGACAGGCAAGTGAGTGTCCCATGAGTATCCCACAGGGAAACCATCATCCCAACATGTGCAGGACCTCCTTATCCCTATGTGCTTCCAGAGAGGTCAATCCCTCCCCAGGACCAGCTGCACAGAGAGGAACCACATTCCAAACAGCCAACAATTGACCCACTGCAGCTTTTCCAAAGCCTATTGATCCCAAAGCCCATGGGGAAAGCTCCATCCAGAGAGCTGGGAAGCTCCAGCACGTGCTGGGGAGGCAGCTCCAGGGCTGGCCATGCCGGCAGCCAGGATCACTTCAGACGTCTCTTTCTGTGTGCAATCCGAAGCACTCGCACAGCCCTGCTCTCCAGGGACGCCCAGCCACTCTCCTGACCTCACTGAATTAAGCATGGCAATAAAATGTGCACTGAATTAATCATCTGCATCTCCAACGTGAGAAACTGATGCTCACAGGCAGCGGCTGCAGGGATTTAGGGATCTTACTCCAGTGGGAGGCAGCAGGGTTTAGATGCCTGAAGACTTTCTGATAAGAGGTGTAGCTAAGGTCTTCCAAACCCCAGCTGTAAGGCTCAGCCAGGTCTCCTTATCCATGAGAAGACTTCCCCCATCAAAAGCCAGGCTGGACAGGGCTAGGAGCAGCCTGGTCCTGCAGAAGGTGTCCTTGACCAGGGGACAAGATGAGTTTAAGGTCCGTTCCAGCCCAAACCACTCTGGGGTTCTCTGATTCCATGACCATGGATGCTGGAAAGAGTCACCAGGACTGAGAGCTCAGGTGAATGAACGCTTCCTCTGGGAAGAGGAGGGTGCACTGCAGGGCCCTTCCAGTCAAACACTTGATTGCTGCAAACCTGGGATGCAGAGGGAGCTGGGAGAGCAGCAGGAGATCAGGGACCTTGTATTCCCCTCAGGAGCTCCAGGCAAGGTGAGAAACTTCACAGGCACAAAGCAGGCTCTGGCAAATGAGGTACAGAGAGCTCCTTTGGAAAGCTCAGCCCTGGCTCTGCTCGGAAAAGGAGGAATCATTTCCATTCCCAATCCACAGCAGGGGCAGCCTGGGCTGATTTTCATCCAATCTCAGAAAGCAGAGAGATGCAATCCTTTTCAGGGAATATCCATCCTAATGCTGTCCTTATTCTCTAAGTCTGGCCCTTCTCCTTCCTGCTCTTCCCCTCTCCAGCCTGGATAAGCTCCCGGGGCTGTGCTGGGGCACAGGACAGTCCTGTCCTCCTGGAAGTGTCTGTGTGCTGGAAATAACAATTAAAAGAACAGACAGACCATCCTAATTGATCCCCCCTCCCAAATGTCTGACAGCAGTTTCTCAGGCTGAAGTGATGCAAATAGCTCAGATAAGGCTCAGATAAAGTATCTGTGCTCTCAGGGGCTTATCTGAGCTGAACACCAACTCCAAAAATCCTGAAATTTGCCCCATGGGACACTCTCTGGAGCTTGATTTCCATCTGAAGCCTCGACCTCCAGAGGCTGCAGAAACAGCTCCTGTTCAAATGCATTCTTGAGATAGCAGGGTGGGACCCGGCAGGTCTGCAGCCCCTATCACAGCTATCTGGGATTTGCCTCCTGGTGGGAATGTTGCAAGAGCCAAGAGCAGGGCTGATGGCTCAAGGAACCGGTGACGGCACCTTTCAGCACCCCGCTCACAGTGAGTGAAAACCTTCCCCGGCTCTGATGGAAAGATCACTTTCACTTGGCTGCAGACTGTTCCGTGCTGCCTTTTCCTTTCAGGTCCTGCTCAGTGATTCCAGGCAGAGGGAAGGCTTGTGGGATAGCTCAGGGTGCTGGGAATTCCATCAGGGACCTCAGCAGTGTGGGCATCGGGATAAGATCTGGGGGTCCTGGCTGCAACAAGGATCTGGGTGCAAACTCTTTCTGGGTTCTCCCACAATCCCAGCCTGACAGGATGCAAAGAGAATCAGCAATTCTTGGGACAGGTCTGGGGGAACAGACCAGGCTCCCTGCAATGGCCAATCCCTGATATTCACTGATAAATATTCCTGCTAGAGATCCAGCCTTCCCAAAAACACACGGAGCTGCAAAAGGTGTGAGACCTGGGAGTGACATCCATTCCTAGTGCAGAACTCGGGCTGGGAAAGGAGCTGGCAAGTACAAGGCCAGGCTCGGAGAGGGATAATTGGGATCTCTTTGTAAATTGGTGTAAAGGCCTCTGAACTCACTCATACCTGGACTGTGATCATTCCTTGTCATGTGGCAGCACCAAGGGTCTCCCATCTCCCAGCCAGATCCCATGTTCCATGTGCTCTACAGACACAGGAGTAAAAGAGAGCAGGAAGGATCCCTCCCCGAAGGTTTACTACCAAAGAATCCACAGTCTAATCATTTATATACCTCATGCAAATCTGGCAAGGATGGTAGAAAAGAGCTTTCTGAAAACCTTTCAAAGCTCTGCAGAAATTGCCCAAATCCTGCTGATCCAAGCAGAGAGAGATTTCCTCTCTGCAGAGGTTTGCAGCCGGCAGGCAGAGTTCTCAGGCAAGAATAATGATGAAATTCTATAGGATGCCTCATAAACCAGAGAAAAAAATTAATTTCCTAGTAAAAATTCCCAACGGTTCATTCCCAAAGGGCCACAGGACTGCTGCGAAGCGCTGGCTCCCTTTCCATCCCATGCCTTGCCCTGGCCAGAAAACTGGGATTGAGGGAAAATGTGTGGGCAGGTCTGGCTGGGCTCCCAGGGCTCTGCAGCACTGGCAGCACCAGGGTTAACCACGAGCTCCCAAATCCCAGGGACTGAGGCAAAACCTGTGGGCAGGGTCTAGCTCCCAGCATTGGGAGCACCAGCATGAACCACGAGGCCCCAAATCCCAGGGATTGAGGGAGAACATTCCATGGCACTAGCAGCCCCAGGGTGAACCACAAAGCACCAAATCTCAGGGATTGAAGGAAAATGCTCCGTGGCACTGGCAGCACCAGAGTTAACCAGGAGGCACTAAATCCCAGGGATTGAGAGAAAATGAATGGGTAGGATCCAGGCTCCAAGGGCTCCATGGCACTGGCAGCCCCAGGGTTAACCACGAGAACCAAAATCCCAGGGTTTGAGGGAAAAAGCTCCATGGGTGGCACTGGCAGTCCCAGGGTTAACCATGAGCCCCAAAATCCCAGGGTTTTTGGGAAAACGCTCCCTGGATGGCACTGGCAGTCCCAGGGTTAACCACAGCGGCGCCCTGTGAGGCAGAGATTTCTGTTTTATTTCAGCAGGGGAAGTGTGTCCCGGCCTGATTAGCCCAATGGTTTCCTCTTTTCCCATAACCTCCAGACCCCCATGGCCTAAGTGTTTACTTTCTGAAATAAAAAATCTGCCAGTGTTTTTCTTTTTGCGGGGCACGTGTATTTTGGGAGGATTTGGGGGAAGGGAAATGGAGGGGGAGTTGAATGGGACGGGAGGCTGGCGCACACCTCCCTCCCCTCTCCCACCCCTCACCCCGGCTCCTTCCCAGCTGCAGCCTCAGAGCTGAGAGTTCTGGCTTCGATGTGAGGGAGAGAGAAACGAATTAATGAGAGAGTTCAGGCTCTTGCTCCAGCAGCCATAAACATAGGGAACATCTGGAGGGAGACAGTGGTGCTCTGAGCTGCCAGCAGCTGAAGGGATCAGGCTGCTTGCAGGGTCCTGGATTCCCCTCTCCCCATGGCCCCTCTGCCTGCCCTGCCATGCTCTCCTGGCATCCCACTGTCCATCCAGGGAGAAAATACACTCAGAGAATCCTAAAGGTTGAAGAAACCCTCCAAGATCATCCAGTCCAACCATTCCCCCAGCACTGCCAGGTCCACCACAAAACCATGGCCCCAAGTGCCACATCTACACATTTCTTGAGCACTTCCCAGAACAGGGATTCCACCACTTCACTGGAAAGCCTGATCCAAATATCTCTCCTCACTTCTGCTGTCCTCCCTGCTCCTCACCAGCCCAGCAAAGTCCCCCTAAGTGCTGCTACCAGGGCTGGCCATGGGCAACCAAAATCCCCTGGCGAGGCTCTGCTGCCCAGTGTCCGCACAGATCAGGGTTCTGAGGAATTGTCATGGAAAAGCTCAAACTCTCCCCGCCCAGTTTTGCTTTGTGTGGCCTGTCTGAAGTGTTTGGTGGCGCAGGATGGTTTCCTGCTCTGGAAAATGAAACAGGCACAGGCAGCTCTCCATCCCCACAGAGGGGTCAATCCTGCTCCAAGGGCATCCCAAAGCAAGACCTCTTCTGCAGGCATCCTCAAGGCATCACGGAAGCCCTGGATAGGCTGTGGCTCAGTCCCCTTCCCCCTGGACTCTACATCCCCTTATCCCTTTCCCAAGGCACGCTGGAGCTCTCGGTGCTGCTGCTCCTTTTGCTGCTCATTTTTGCAGCTCCCTCGAGTTTTGCCTCTTGCTGAGCTCCCACCTCCCTGTTATACTGGAGAACCCCAACAAATCTTCAGGTTTCTCCTAAAACCCATGCACCAACATTACAGCTTTCCCCCAACCTCATCCCAGGGACCAACACCCTGCTCCAAGCTCAGTCCCTCATCCCCAGCTGACTCCAGGCTGCAGCTCAAGTGGGAAAAGAGCTCTGAGCTCATTCTCTGCTGATGACCAAGGCACAGGGAGCTCCCTGGGGTTTTGTCTTGGAGAGGCGACACAGGGAATTTTCCAGCCTCAGGCAGGAAACAAATGGAAAAGTGAAAGCCTGGATTTCTGTCATTCTATTGCCTCAGTGCAAATAATCCTCCCCAAGTGCTGAGTTGTGTCAGGTCCCAGCATCACTGATAGTCACACGAACTCCTGGATGTGTTTTCCTCACCTGGGAAACAACTGGATCCACAGGAACCAGACAGTCCAGTTCCCACTGACCCGAGAGGAAAGCAAGGACTGCTCCTCCCTCTCAGGAGAGCTGAACACACCACAGGTATCCCATGGCCCTGCAATTCATTCCCAATGCATAGAGGTATCTTCTCTCTCCACCAACAGATTGGAAAGTGCCCGTAACAGAGAAAATTATTTGTTTCCTTCAACAGCCTGGAGTGTGCCAGTACAGCAGCTGGGACTGGACTTCAACTGAACCAATGGAACACCTGAGGATGTCACAAAGGAAAAGCGAAAGAACCCAGCCAAGCCCTAAACAGCTCCAGAGCCAGAGAGGCTGTGCCACCTCAGCAGCCAGAGGGTGACAACTGAGCCCAGCAGAAATGGCTCACTCTCAGCCCCTGGGCCAGGGAGAGCTGTGGATCAGGGAATGCTGCAGCAGGTTGGGAAGGGGCAGGATTTTGTGCGGGGCTTTCTCTGAGCCATGGAATGAGTTCCCATCCAACACACATTCCCCATGGAGGCTCACTCCCACTTTCCCCCTGTCCTGCTTCCCTTCACTTTCCTCCACATCCTCCCCTGCCTGCTCCCAGTTTGTTAAGGAGGGCAAGGAGAACCTGGCTGGCTCAGGGATGAGCCTGGCCGCTCCAGGGATGAGCCTGGCTGTCCTGCAGGCGGGAGCAGCAGCTGTGCGTGCCCTGTGAAAAGGCGCCCATTCATCTCTGCGAGAGCGTGCGGGGGAGGCAGCACAGCACAGGGGAGGGGGACGTGTTGGAGGAGGCTGAGAAAAGGAAGGAGGCCGCAGTTAAAAATAGGATAAAAGAACATGAAGAAAAAAAAAAGGAGCTTTTTTTTTTTTAAAAAAAGGCTTTGCTCGGAAAATGTACTGCAGCTGGAGAAGCCATTGGGCTGAGCCTGGTCAGCTTTACCTTCCCCCCTTCTCCTCCTCCTCCTCCCCAAGCCCCTTCCTTGGAGCGTGGGCCTGGAAGACAGCCCAGAAACCGCTCACAGAAAGCATTTTCCTGCGGGGTTCTCCACTGGGAGAAGAGCAGGCAAAGGAGGGGGACACGTGGGGAAATGCAGGGAGGCTTTGCCACAGATGCAGGCAGCCCGTGGGACCCCTGCGTGCGGCCAGGCTGGGCTGAGAGCTGGGCTGCAAGGAGGATCACAGGGTCAGGGGTTGGGGGTACAGGGGGAGCATCCTGCCCTGCCTTGTGGGGGGGACAGAGCACACCGAGGTGTTTCTCCAGCTGCAAGGGCTCTCCTGCCCAAACCAGCACAGCACCAGCACAGCCCAGGCTGCAGGGATTTGATGCCCATGAAGCAGCAGCTCTGCTTTTTCCTCTCCAGAAGATCCCCGGAAATGCTCAAGGCCAGGCTGGACATGGCTTAAAGCAACGTGGTCTGGTGGAAGGCATCCCCGCCCATGGCAGAGGGTTGGAATGAAATGATCCTTAAGATTCCTTCCAACCCAAACCATTCTGGGATTCTGTGATTCATTTCTCAGTGAAGGCAGAAGCACTCTCCCAAATGCTCCAGAAGTATCCAAAAGGCTGGAAATACCTTCAGTCCAAGGATGCTAATTCAGCACAACAGTTGTAGAAATTTCTTCCGCTGGAGTCGGAGTGGTTCCATCCCTCACTTGCCATTAACAACAGTTTTATCTCCCCTATCAGTAAGGAAAACAAACCCTCTCTGAGTGGAAGGGGCTGTTAAAGTGGCCTTGGCTCCTAAATGCAGCACAGCGAACACTGTGTCCATGCCGAAATTGTAATGCAATCACAGAATTCCGGAGTGGTTTGGGTGGAAGGACCTTAAAGATCATCTCATTCCAGCCCCTGCACCATGGGCAGGATGCCACCCCCTAGATAAGGTTGCTCAGAGCCCCACAATAATTTGATAATTCCACTACCAAATGTTTTCCTCCACTGCAGCTTACACTTAACCTTGTATAATCCAAAAAGTATTACCAGGGAGGAATATTAGGATCCTATTTCCTTATGAGTTCACTATAAGGTGCCAAGTGTGGCTGTCAGCATCCTTTCAGCAGCGCTTTGGGCACCTGCAGTTGGGTGGCAGATGCAGCAGCCACGGTGCCTTTCCAGCTCTGATGCCACCAGCGCAAGGAACAGAGCTCTGTCCATGAGCAGCCAGCAGCTCCCTCTGGATGGCTTTGTTCTGTCATCTCCAGGCTGGGCCTTTCCCTCTGATGATCCCTGGGCAGTGACATTTCCAACATCTGTACTACACATTGTGCTACAAGCTAACAAATAAAACTGACTCCAGTCCATTTTCAAATGTTGGCTTTTCAAGCCAAAAAAACCTCCACCCCTCCTTGCTTTATCTATGAGCTAAATCCACATCAGGCTTTCCTTTACCATATCACAGAATAATCTTATCAGCTTCAAGCACAGTGTAAATAAACTTGCTCAAGCTTCAAAGGCAAAGCATCTTCCCTAAACGCAAGCAGCCCTCAAACTCTTAGAAATGTTGTGGGTTTCTATTGCAGGAGGATATATTCACACTTGCATTTTCCTTGTTGACTTGTTTCTTTCACCAACATCAAGACCATGAAAACCAAAATAGCCTCTGGTGCAGCAGAAGAATAGATGACAAATGGTTTTCATGTGCAGCCGAGACACAAAGGAGAAATGAAAGGCTGTTCCTGGCCCCATATACAAATAAGAGTTTCCTCTCATTTAAAATTAGAAACTGCTCTAGACTGAAGAACCAGCAACATTAAAAAACAAATCAGAGAAAGAGCACCTTGCATTGCAACAGGAAGAACTGAAAAGTAATTCCTAGGTATTGCAAGAGAAGCAGGGGCCTGTCCTGCTCATCCTAACTCACTAAAAGCTGGATCAAAACCTATGGAAGACAGCAACAACTTGGATTTCTTTCCCTGGCTTCACTGCGGTTTGAGGAAGGCTATAGCCTCAGCAACAAGAAAGTTCACAAAGCCAGTGTAGGGTAAGGAAGATCTGGGCTGCAGATATGTTGGTCCCTGGAGAGAACACTTTCACAGAAAAGGGGAGAGGGGTGGGAAAAGAACCCTAAGAAAACTCTCCAGGCACAGACTTGCAAAATGTTTGAGCAAATCCAAATGCTGCCAGGGCAGATTTCATCAGAGCAGAGCTGACATCATGCTGAGAGAGGTCACCCACAGGAGTTGAGCAAATAGCTGGAATAAGGATGCCTGGGAATAGCAGAGAAGCTTTGCTCCAGCTCTCTGTGTCCATCTCCTGCTCACACTCGAGTAGTCACCAAAGGAGAAAGGAAAAAAACCCAAATGCCTGAACCTTTGCCAAGGAGA
The DNA here is from genome assembly GCF_008360975.1 of Lichenostomus cassidix. NCBI lineage: Eukaryota > Metazoa > Chordata > Aves > Passeriformes > Meliphagidae > Lichenostomus > Lichenostomus cassidix. The sequence continues at coordinate 805,277 of NC_139504.1, read as the reverse complement.
GGTTTCAAACTGTACACTTGACCGCAGCAGTCACTGGTTCTGCTGAACTCTTCAGCTGCAGAAAGTCTCTGAACATCAGGGCTTTCCCTCCCCAGGGGCCAATGAGCAACAGTAATGAGCAGGAATCGGTCACAGGAGAGCAGCACACTCAGGAAAACTTACATGGGATTTAAGTGCTTCAGGACAGGCTTATGTGGGACTAAAGTGAAACATAAACTTCATCTTGGCCCTTGGCAAAGGTCACCTTTGTGCAACTTGAGCACTTTCTCTCAGTTCTGTGGCTGCGCCCTGCCAGCAGGTACTGGAGCCCAGGGCTGCCCCCTCCTCACTCATTCCAGGCTGGAGAACATCTGCCCTGCCAGCTGTTCATACAAGTATCCTGGAATCCCAGAATGGTCTGGCTTGGATGGGACCTTAAAGCTCATCTCATTCCACCCGTCCTTCCATACCACAAGGAACAGCCCAAAGTGCAAGCTCAGCTGGCAGATTCATGTGTTGAAACACATGTGGGGCAAGAATCAGTCACCAATGCTTTTGTAACAACTTCCAAACTATGAATGTGTGGGAGAAGGCATTCCCTAGGCCCAGGCAGGGAACTGCTTGAGCTCGTGGCCCAGTGTGGCCTCACATCTCCAGCTCTGGTGGTCACCACCCTGTCAAGGAATCATAAAATCCCAGAACTGGGTTAGAAGGCACCTGAAAGCCCATCCAGTGGCACCCCCTGCCATGGGCAGGAGCACCTTCCACTATTCCAGGGTGCTCCAAGGGTGCCCACCTTGGACACTTCCCGGGCTGGGGCAGCCACAGCTCCTCTGGACACCCTGTACCACTGCATTGAGCTGCAGAAAACCCAAATTTACCACCAGCGTGGAATGGAAATTTGGGAGTCCCCATTTCCTTGCAAACCTCCATGGGTGCCACTCTCCAAAGCCACTAGCCAGCAGCCAGGACATCAGTCCTGCAGATGCCAGCAGAAATGCAGAGGATGCAACCAGCAGCTTGGCAGATCCACCCTGCCCATGGGATCCTCCTGAAGACCCCAGGGAGCAGCAAGCCGGGCTGCTGTCCCTAAATGCAAGGGAGCTGCACACAGGGCTTCAAAATTCCAAAAGCCAGCAAAATCACCAGCTGAAAAACAAAAGGAGTTCTCCCACACCATGGCAGGAAAGAAGGAAGCTACCACCCTTCAGCATCACTTCAAGAGGAGGAAAAGAGATTAAAAAAAAGAATATTTAAGGGTTTTTTCTGCTTTCTGGCCCAATCACCACTGATGGAAACAGTCAGCAGCAAGGCAGGTACCAAACTGGTGATGCTGTGCCCAAGGCAAGCACTAAGGGCAAAAACCCCAATAAATGAGGGCAGGACTGGGGCAGAAAGCAACTTTGGAAGGAAAGAAACCAAGGGGACACCAAACAGAGTCCAGTGGGGATTCAGGCTCATTTTCCCAGCTGAGGATGCTCCAAGCCCCACAGGCCAGGGAAGGTGCCACCCCCATATCCCACCCATGGCAGTTCCTGCCCATGCCACCCCATGTCCTACCTGTGCCATAGTGCTCCAGCCCCGTGGGCACCTCCTGCGTGGCAGGCTCATCCCACAGCGGGCAGCATGGCCGGGGCTGGCAGCAGGACGCCTGGAAGCCACACATCACCCAGGGATCCTCACAGGGAGCAGGGACTCCTGGTTTCTGGAAGCAGCAGAGGGGAATGGTCAGGGGAGCAGGACCCCAAAATGTGCCAGGGCAGTGGAGCTTCTCCCCAAAATCAGGCAGCGAGTCCTGGTCTGACAGAGCTGGACACTTTTGGTGTCATAATGAGGCCAAAAAGGGCCTTTTTGAAACAAATATGAGGAGAAAAATGAAGGCACAGAGTGAGGCTGAGCTTGGCAGGACTTCAGCTCCCACAGGGACACCCTCTGTGCCAGGGGTTTGCTCCAATCCCCACAGGTGGGACTATCATTTGTTTTTATTTTGTTATTTTTTGGCAGCAAAAGGCCCCAAACCCCCCCCAAAATGCAGGGGGGGGGGGTCAAGAGGGGGTGCAGGAGCCCCTGCTCTGGCACTATGTGAGAGCCTAGGCCCAGCTGCTATATTTATGTTCCTCTTCCTATTTATAGGGATATTATTTGGAATGATTGTATTTTTATTTGGGTTATTAATATTTATAGTGGTTTTATTTTTGTGTCCACAGACATGTGTATACATGTGGTATGCACACATGGGTATATGAGATACACACCTCATATAAAATGTCCACATGCATATATAACTTATATAATGCAATGTATTATTACCCATACATTACATAACATTCTGTATTATTAGATGCTAACACACAATAAATTATATATGTACTGATTATATGTGTGACATAGGCATTTATATGCCCACACCTATGTAATCCTAGTTTATAACTCAGTATGAATTACATATTTATTTTTGAAGCTAGATTTATACTTTCTAAAGAAAATGTATTTTATAAATATATTTTTATACATATATATATGTATATATATAAAAGGATATAGAGGTATGTATAAACATAGATTTGTTCAGGTTGGAAATACAGCTTTAATAAACGATCTTAGGATATAATTTTAATTTTGTACACACCTATTTTATACATATATATTAATGTATATATAGTGTGTATATATCTATGTACACACCACATCTATTATGTATATGTGTATATGCGTGTATATATTGCATATATATATATTTACCATATACACACTCATGTATATACATAATACCATATAATATAAATGTTGCATTTAAGTGTTTATCTGCCTAAGAGAGGACAATACCATGCACATACCTATAAATAAATGCAGGATGTTTGAATTTTTTATCACTGTTACCATTTCCCTGTGGGGGAATAGATTTCCTTGATGGCCAATCAATATTTAAAAGCCAAATGCTTGCTCGGAACCATTTAAAGGAAAGCTATGGAGCTGCCTTGGGAATATTTCATGGCTCAGGGTAGGGTTTTCTTTCCAGTTTGGGGAAAATGTTTCTAGCACACATTCTGTGCAGCCTGGGGTGTCAGCCCAGAGTTTATCTGACCTCTGACGCTCAGCAGTTCTTTGGCCAAACGGCTAGAAATGTCATTTCTCTAAATATGGGTCTGATTTCTCTAAATATAGATTGGATTTTTCTAAATATCGGTCTGATTTCCCTAAAAAGGCTCCAACCCCTGCCCAGCCTGTCCCAGGATCACACTCCAGCCTTATTATACACAACTATCAATGCACAGACAGAACGGAGCTGGCTCAGGAGAGGAGCACCGGAGTGGTTCCAAAACTCCAGAAAACCTTTCCCAAATGCTGCCCCACTCTGTGCCAATCCCACTGATCCCCAGGTGAAGGTCAGCAGGGGGAGCAGGCACAGGGACAATGCTTCCCCTGACAGTGCTCCTCCCATCACAAGTGCAGGAAATCCGAGTAGGATCCCATTTCCAGGGGAGGTTTGCAGGCTCGAGAGGGTCAGAGAAGCTCTGGGTAAACACTTGGAACTCAGGAGCTGCTCTGAACTGCCTCAAACCTTGGATACTCAGGGGATGGCACTGAGCTGGGTCAGGGCTGGAGAAATCACAGCAACCTGAGAGAAAACTGCTGGAGTAGGAAAAGCAACCCCAGTTCCTGTCTTTTATAGAATCATGGGATGGTTGGCGTTGGAAGAGACCATCTCATTCCAAACCCCCTGCCATGGGCAGGGACACCTTCCCCTATCCAAGGTGGCTCCAAGCTCTGTCCAGCCTGGCCTTGGACACTTCCAGGGATCCAGGGGCAGCCACAGCTTCTCTGGGCACCCTGTGCCAGGGCCTCACCACCCTCACAGGGAGGAATTTCTTACTCAAATCTAATCCAAGCCCACCCTCCCTCAGTGCAAGGCCTTTCTCCCTTGTCCTGTCCATTCCTTACCATCATTCCAGGCCGAGCCAAAGGATAAGGAGCTGTGTTGCTGATGGTTGTGTCCATATAATAACTCATCATCTCGGAGATGCCTGCAGGAATGGAGATGGGCATTAGGTCCCATGCCATAAAAACTGACAGCACCAGCTAAATCTGTGCTTTCCACTGCTGTATAAAGCTCAGGACAGACTGTCACCTTAATGAGTTTAAGATGGAAAATTTAAGAGGAAAACTATCTGGATTAATTGGAAATATTGTGATTTGAGGGGTTGTATCAACAATGCAGCACCCAAATGCAGGACAGTAACTTGGGGAGGGTCTGACAATGGGGAATGAATTATCACCTGGAAGCTCAGGGAGCTGCTGTGAGGGAAGATGAGATCATATTTCCGTTGCTGTAGAACTGGTGGGAAATTGTTGCCAGTTTTTTTGATTTTGAGAGGAAAAAAAAAAAGGCAGTTTGTTGAGATCAACACCTTTCCTGTGAAAGCTTTGTCAGGCCCAGTGTGTCTCACAAAGAACTTCACTGTTTCCAGGACACATCCTCTGTTTTCACACATGAGCTTTGGTTTCCCTCACTAAATCTCTCCCTTGAAGTCCCACATGGCATTGCTCACATGGGATTTACTCTCCTGAGCAAGTCCTTCTTCCAGAGCTGCTCATTAGCTGGGATTTCTAATCATCAGTGAAGCCATTTGCGTGGCTGAGGTGGAGGAGCTGCAATGTGGCTCTGTGATCAGAGCTGTGCATGCTTCTCCCTCTCTCCTTGCAATGCCAATGGAAAACACGATGCACTGTCTGTGTTTTGGGGGATGTGACTCTAAGGTGCTGGGAGGAAAGAGGGAAGGGGGAGCAGCCCGGACTGGGCAGGATGGGACCAGGAGCCAAGGGAATGGCTATTCCCAGCCAGATGGTGCACAAGAGTGGCTTTAATCTCCCTGAGGACACAGCTCTGGATTCCTGCAGAGCCCTGGGCTGTGCCCGCTGCAGGTGCAGACACCTGAGTTATCTTACAATCAAATCCCAGAACCATCAGGTCCCACCCTTCACCCAGCACTGCCAGGCCCACCACTGCCCCAAGTGCCACTGCACACATTTTTAAACATTTCCAGGGAAGCTGACTGCACCATGCCCTGGGCAGCTGTGCCAGCGCTTGACAGCCCTTGGGGTGAAGAAATTTGCCCTGTTATCCAACCTAAACCTCCCCTGGTGCAACCTGAGGCTGTTTCCTTTACTCTTATTATTTGTTCCCTGGGAACAGAGCCTGACCCTTCCCGGGTGCACCCTTTTTTCCAGGGAGTTGTAGGAACTGAGAGGTTCCCCCCGAGCCTCCTTTTTCTCCAGGCAAAGCACTCCCAGCTCCCTCGGCCGCTCCTCATAAGACTCATGCTCTGTTTGGTGCTCAGAACCAGCACAACCACATCACCTCCAGCCTCCACTTCTACCCTGGACCCCTGAACATGTCCGGGAGGCCCTGGGACCCTCTCCCAGCCTTCCCTCTGCTCCTTCCCCTGGGTCTTCACTGCTGCTTAAGTTCTCTGCAGTTTTCCACCCCCAGAGCAGGGCAGAGCTGCTCTGGCTGTGCCTCACTCAGCACCTCGACAAACAGGGACCCCCAGAGCATCTCCCCCACGCCCTGTGAGTAATGACCCAACACAAAACACCTGCATGTGTACGGTATTAAATTATCATCATCATTTCCTGCTGGTTATTACTAACCCTGCCTCTAACACTAGCAGGATTTTTTTTTTTTCAAACTTCTCTTTTTTTAATTCACAAGACTGAAAACTACCACTGCGTGGTGGATGAACGACGAGCCTGTTTCTCTTTGTGCTGTACCCAAAACCACAGCGAGTGCGAGTTAGTGAGGCTGAGAAGCCTTAACTAATCTCAGCATCTGTGCACGCCCTGCCAGCCCGCCCTAACGAGGCGTTAAACGCCTTGGCTTAAATTCCCCCGCAGTTGGGGCAGCTGCAGCTGGGCGAAGAGACAGAGACCGTGCGTGGAGCCCAGGGCTGCAACCTGAGCGGTCAGGTTGAGTTCGAAGGGACCTTAAAGCTCATCCCGTTCCACGCCCTGCCAGGGGCAGGGATACCTTCCACGAGAGCGGGGAGCTTTAAACCCAGTCCAACCTGGCCTTGAGCACTTCCAGGGTGGAGCATCCCTGGCATGAAGGACATCCCCTAATGCAGGGCAAGGTGCTCAGTCCCAGCCTTCAGCGCATGGAAACCATCTCAGGCAAACACGGGCTGACCTTGCCCTAAAGCAAAGGTTGATGCTGCCAAACAAAGCAAGACAAGATGAAACGGAGCCAGAGAGAGCTCGGGGCTGTTCACCTACCCCGGAGCCACCCACGTGTCCGAGAGAGAGTCACAGCCCCAAAGAGCAGTTAAAGAGCAGTCCCCGGGAGCAGCTCTGGTCTCTGCTTTGCAGCTCGTGCAGTGGCAGCTGGGGCTTGGTTTGGGGTTTTTTCCCCTTTGATCGAGGCACCTCGCTCGCAGCAGCTCTCGAGAACCGCGTTCATGCCTCGCTGGGTGTCATTTGCATCTTTCTCAGGCTGAACCTTCCAGCAAGGCACCGCACGCTGCTGCTCGAGGCCGCGGCTGTGCAGTGACAGCAGCAGCACCAAACCCATCCTGACACCCAGGACAGGCTGCATGCGACCAGGAATAGCGATAGGATTTAACCAGAGCTGCACAGCAGCCCCAGCATCCCCTGCCAAGCCTGGAAGAGGTGAATTATCATCTCCAGACAGCAGCCCTAAGACATTTAGAGCCAGTTTGCTCTCTCTGGTTTCTCTTCCCCTTCAAGCTGTGCTGTTAAAAAGCACAAGAGAGGGGCAGAAATAAAACACAAAGCAACAACTTGCATCCCCATCTCTGTGGGTTCAAGAGAAGCCCTGGTTAAAGGCAAATTTAAACCAGTCCCCCAACCTGATGCAGGTTTTGTGGGTACTAATGGTTAGAGGACAGAGAAACACAGGGTTTAGGCTGTGAAAAGGACCTGGAATCATGGAATCCCCGAAGAAGGAATCCCAGAAGGGAGCATTCCAGCCCATCCTCCATGTGCAGGGGTGGCACCCAGTAGGTGACACACCCTGCTGGAAAAAGCAGGTGAGCAGATCCTGTGCACGGAATAACTGTGCTCTGGAAAAGCAAGTGTGGAAGAACAGGCAGAGACAGCAGAAAGGGAGCTCTGCTGTGCTTTGTCCAGGCTAATTTTAACAGAACTTCCACCACTTCCCAGAGGAAACTACTTCACAGTCCAAAACATCTCTCACTGTCAGCAAGTTTCCCTGATGGCTGAGCAATATTTTGCTTCTCTTCAGCTTCCTCTAATAAGAGCCCAAAGAGTTCCTCTCCTCCCCTGGATGCTGTCAAGGAGCTCAGCTAAGCTCCTTTCCAGACTGGAGCTCTCCAGGCCAGGTAACTTGGCTGATATGGAGGAAATCACTGCAGATTTACATCAAGATAATCCAGAGCCACAGCTTGCTGAGAGCTGCTAATAAATAGAGGAGAATCAGAACCATTTGGTAAAATCCTTAATAACTTAACAGCTTGACTTCAGCCTTATTGTTTGCTCTTATTATTCCTGTCCTATTGTGAAAACATGTGTGGGAGAACTAGCATTTATTTTGGGACTTGATCAACTACCAGCCAAAGCTATTACACTCTTGGGTCATTTCTAAACTAAATTAAAATTTTAATTTCATTTCAACATCCATCCCTCCTCTTTTACAAGGTTGTTTGGGTTTTTTTTTAATTTTAAGTCAATTACCAAGCTTGGTTTAAAAGGGGAAAAGCTGTTTATGCTCATGATTAACACTCCCCCAAACTCCCCTTGCAGAAGTTGAGGAGTTAAAAATGAATATTAGAATAAAGTAAACTTTGTCTGTTGGGTGTATGAAGACAGTTTACAGTGTTTTCATGCAATATTTTCGTTTTATGTTGTTTTAAGGATAGGAAGAGGTAAGTGGAGCAATGCCACAGTGACTTCCCAGTAGCAGAGCCAAGTCCTATCTCTGTTTCCCAGTTTAGCGCTCCATCCATGGCTCTGCTGTAAAGTCCTGAGGCTCAGATGGTTCCCCAGTTTCTGAGCTGCAGGACCACGCTCAGCTCCCTCCCACACTCCTCAGCCCCAGCTGAGCACCCAGGGGAGGTGTCACTGTACGGTGGCACACCTGGGACAGCCACCAAACACCATTCGGGTGCTTTCCTCAATCCCAATAAACCGAGAAAATTCCTTTTTCATGGGACCAGACGAGAAGCCAGGAGGATGGGGCAGCATCAGCAGCCCCACAAGAATATTTCTGTCTTGAAGAAGGTGAACTAAGGCTGTAAAAACCTGCAGCAGCCCCTGCCACACCCCCAGCCTCCCCCGGCTGCCTGGCTGACCCAGAGCTGCTCAGTGATAACCACTTTATTTTTGCATCAAGCAATAATTTATCATCTTTGAGGGGGTGGGGCAAAGCGCCGGTGGAAATGACATCCTTCCGCCAGGCTTTAACCCTTGGGATTCGAGCACTTTCCAGGCTGCCTGCCAGTTCATTGCCCAGCGTGGGGAGTGGTGGTTGCTCTGTTGGCATCTTAGAAACCTTCATTGCTCAGCCCCTGGCACCGCCTGGGACCAAAGGAGCAATGCGATGGACAGGAGTGTGCTTGATTTACTTACAACCATGTTTTTTAGCAGATTGGCCACTGCTAAATCCCACATTTCTTATGATTTTAAAACTTTGGAGTGTTCGAACCCGATTTCCTGAGGGGAAAACAGGCGGGGCAGTAAGGGTTGCTGCGGTAAACAATGGAGTAGCAGAGGTAAATAGAGTAGCAATGGCCCTTCTGCAGCCGCTGTAAATACTGCAGGAGGTGAAAGGGCCGGGATAAGGTCAGCCAGGGAAAGTGAGGGGGCAGGCCGAGGGTCTGAGCCGCTGTGGGAGCTGCAGGGCGCTCACTGCCGGTGAGGAGCTGGCTGGGAAGGATGGGGCAGGGGCTTCCTGTCAGCACAGCCCTGGCTCTTCCCTCCCCCGGTGCCTGTCACATCGGAGAGAGATATGATGGCATCTCAAGAGCTTTCCTGTTTGGCTGGACAAACTCTGGCTGGGCTGGGTGACAGCGGCCTGGGAGAGCGTCAGGGTGCTTACAGTCTGGCCCAGTCTCACAGGGCCCTCGCTCTCTGTGCTGGTACCGAACTGCATTTCCTTTAGATCCTTCCTGTTCTCTGCTCATTCATCGATTCCCCAGCTGCTAATGAAGCTAAAAATGTCACCCTCAGGAGCCCCGGCAGATGCAGAGCGAGCTGGCAGCACAGCTCAGGCAGGAGAGGGTTCAGGGGGATGCCAGAGCTGTTGCCATTAAATCACCCTGCTCTGCCCCGGCTCACAGCAGCCACTGCCAACCGCGGGGGGATGTGAAGGGAAGGTTAATTAGGTCGGCTGTTATTTCATTCCTGAATTTGCCTCCATGAAGCAGCAGACTCCCAGCACAATGCCATGGGCCAGGCCCTCAGCTGGGGCAGAGCAAAGGGGGAAAGAATGGGATCAGAGAGGGATCCCTGCCCCAGGGCTGGGCCTGACCCCTCACGCCTTCCCCAGCCCACAGAGCCCGACCTCTCCCGTGGCACAGCGGCTTGGGCAAGGATGGACAGCCCAGCTGGGAGTCCCTGTGGTGCCCCAGGATCCCTGCAGGACACTCAGCAGCACACCTGGACCAGGCTGCCCAAATCTGCTCTGAAAATCCCACCCAGCCCCTCTCTTCCATAGGGCTCCAAACTGCTGTGGAAGATGGAGTTACCTGGTGTTTCTTTCTCCCTCAACCTGCCAGATGGGAAAGAGTTTTCTCATCTGGAGTGGCACACGGTCCCCCCAAAGCTCTGTGGTGAAGCTGAGGGCAAGGGAAACACACACAAATCCCAGTGCTGGGGTACAAAAAGCACCTCAGGCTCCCACACACCCCAGCCCCTGGGCAAGGAGAAAGTGCCCAAAAAATCAGGTTTGCCAGAAAATTATTTCCATGGCAGGCAGGGGTAAGCTGCAAAGGCAGCGGAATGGGAGGCAGCATGAAGGGGCTGCAGCAGGAAAGCAGCCCCAGCCCACAGCCTCCGAAGGTGTCAGTTGACAGCGCAGGATGGGAAGTGGATGGTTACTCTAACACCGAGTGAGCGGCCACATGCAAAGCAATGATTTACAGACTAATGGGAAGGGGAAGGCCTTGGCTGGGCTCCTCAGGGACTCACAATTCCCACTGCCTGGGCTGAGGGAGCAGGATTGTGCTCTTCCCAAGGAATGGCAGCGGCTCGGCAGCACATCCCTGCAGCTGTCACACTCCAGCTTCTCGCAAAGGCAGATGCTGGCACCTGTGGCACTCTCTGCCCTTTGGGGGAACTCGCATTGCCATGGGAAACACCTGGAGGCATCACAGAAAATCCTTCCAAGCACTCTGCAAAGCAGGAATCAGCCCCCGGTCTGTCTGTCCGACCCTGGGCACTTTGGATTTCCCCTCCCTCACAGCAAAACCAAACCAAATTACACCAAAACCAAATTACAATTCAAAACAGCGAAGGAACTGAAAATTTGATTCACTGTACTAATGCCAGTGCACAGCCTTCCACCTACATGAGTAAAATAATAATGTTCTCCTAAATATCCATATAAAATTTATGTACCAAATAGATAGATACATTTTTTAAATACATATATTTACTTAAAGGTATTTAAAGGATTTATTTAAAGGGAAGCATCATCTCAGACATTTGTATAACCTCCTGCAGTAGCAAATACATAAATCTTTCACTGGGTGAAACTGGAAATGGAGAAAGGAAAAGTAAATCACCAACAACCCAAATCTGAGATGACCTGAAAATGTCCACAGGTACTTCCAACCCCCAAAAGAGTTCAAAGAGCCTCTCCCCCCACCACTTACGGCTCAGCTGAAGGACCTGGGGAAAAGCTTTATATCCTCCACGGCTTCCGACACTTGTGTCCGCTCTCCTCCCAACTACCTGGTGCTCTCCTCTGCGCTGGAGCCGGGGAGGATGGAAATACCATAGTGTTCGAGGCAGGGCTGCCTATTGAAAGGGAGGGGGAGTGGTCAGCCCCGCGCCCAGGGCGCTGCGAACGGCGACTTCCCTGCCGCCAGCCAGGAAAGAGCCACCTCTGGCCGATGTCACAGCGGTGGGGACACAAAATAGCCCCTGGCTGGAGGTGAGGATGGGGGACAGCGTCCTGCCAGTCCCGCTGTGGGGTGGCCTTTGGGTCCGGTGCCCTGTAAGTCCATCCGAGGCTCCAGCCTGCCCGGCAAGTGCTGCTGCAGCCCCCAAGTCCTGTGAGTGGAGTTTATTCCTGCCCAGGGACCAAACTCAAGGCTCGCAGAGCACGGCCAGGTGAGGTTTATCCAGCCCTGATCCCCAGATCTCAGCCCCGCTGCTGCCCCTGCCCGGAGGTGCCTCATGGCAGAAACGGCTCCTTCCTCCTGAAGGGCCCCTGGCACCTCTGCCTTCCCTGCTCCCATTGGCCATAAATCCCAGGGCACTGCTGCTCCAGGGCTCTCTGCTCTGCCTCCTGCCTTATCCCCAGCCCTGGGAAGGATCCAGCTTGGTGCAAACCCTGCAGACCCTTGGCATGTGCCTCTGGAACCAGAAAAGCGCCCTGGTAGCTGCTGCTTGCTTTTAAAACCCTAAAAGCTGAAGGAATCCCCTCTTATATGAGGAACTGGAGAGGAAATTTGCTCGGGCAGCACTGGGAGCTGCTAGATCAGCTCTGACAGAGGTAGATGGTCCCAACCTGCATCTCTCCAAAGCTCAGTCCCACGGCAGGTGCTGAAGGTGTCCGGGACCTCTCCAGACGGGAGAAGGGCAGGAGAGCACATTCCTGGCTGGGCAGGACAAGGGAGCGGGGCAGTCACTCCCGTGTGAATTATCCAGAGGCTCTGGAAGAGCAGGATCTGGGGCTGCCCTCTCCCAACGCCCCCATCTTCCCCTGCCCAGCATGCCTGACCCTCAGCCCAGCCAGCGCCCTCCAAACGCCAGTGGCACCCCCAAAGCCCGGGTGCAGGAGGATGTGTCCATCCCACCTCTCCTGCTCTCACTCTCCACGCAGCTGAGCTGCCTTTTCCTCCAGGAGAGGGCTCCAGGCTGGAAATCCTGCCCGGCTCCAGCACGGATCCCATCCCGCTGTCTATGTGAGCAGCCCTGGCTGAGCCCCTGCCAGGGGCAAAGCCCAGGCACCTAGGGTTCCATGTGTGCTGCTCCAGGACATTTGGGACAAGATGGGAGCTGCTGGGATTTTTCCTGGAGATCTTAACAGCAAACTGTAATGAAGGAGCAAAAAAGAGTCCCCAGCCTTGAGGTTCAGTCCCCTCTGCCTCACTGCACTGACACCATAAAGTTCTGCTTGCAGAGTATCTGCAGGAAGGGTTGATTTCCAGGGAATTTTGCAGTACCCTCACAATAAGAAACAAAGCAGCCTGCACATCTGAGCACTGTCACTGCTGAAGGATCTGTGTGGGGAGAGGAATTAATTCCTGGAGACTCCCTTTCCCAGTACAGCCCTGGGTGTTTCAGATACTCTCAGCAGAGCGGACATTTGCAAAGTGCAAACCAAAACTGTGTTTGCTCCCATGTGGACAATTCCTGCCTGCACAGGGCTCCTGTGGCTTCTCCTGCTGCCAGATGTTCCCCAGAAAAAACAAATGTTCCAAACAAGTGCTCACAGGCACAAAGGTCCCTCCTGTCCCCTCTCCCAGCCCTGAAGGTTGCTAAAATGCACAGTGACAAATAGCAAAAAACCCATTATTTATGCACATAAAACTATTCCCAGGTCCTTCAGGAGCTCCCAAATGATGAATGATTCTCTCCTTTAGCCCCCAGTTTAGAAACACACAGCTCCAGGTGGCCCAAATCCACGATACCTGCTGGACTCACCAGACACAGCTCCCTCTTGTAGCTGTTTTAACACAGGAAATGATTTACAGGGCTCCATCTCCCCAGGAAGGGTTCCAGCCTCCTGGGCTTTGCTACAAAGGCTCCGTCACATCTGAGCTCTAAAGGAGTGGAATGTGTTCGGCAATCAATTTTTATCTGGGCAACTCTTCCCGGGATAACCCTGCTGGCAGCTGCGAGCAAGATGTCCTTCCCTGGAGGGATGCTCTGCTCAGGAGGGTGTTGGGATGCAGCAATCCAGACATTAACAGCTCTGTGGAGTGGCTGTGCAGCCAGCTGGGAGCCTGGGAAATGGAATCACAGAATCATGGAATGCTTTGGGTGGGAAGGGACCGTGAAGATCACCAGGTTCCACGTGGTCACCTGCTTTTTGGTGTCACATCAGTCACTCGAACCAGTTGCTTCAGCTTGCAACAAGAAGTTGGGTTAAATTTCGGGCAGCTCATGGAATTGATCATAAAGTCATTGGACTTCCCATGGCAGCTGCTTTGGGTTTGCTCTGTGCTCATAAAAAATGAAGCGATCCCTTAATGTTTCCCTGCAGCAGTTATTGATGTTTTCACCAAATTGGAGATGGCTGGGGGATGTTTCATGGGTTCTGCACTCGTATTCTGCTTCAATTTGGGGGCACTCAGGCTCCTGCTGGAAGGTGCAAGACATTGGTGTCAGCAGAAACAGCCCTTTTCCCAATAACCTGAGAAATCGTCATCCCTATTTGGGATGGAAGCTGAGAGCAGCATCACTGGGAGGGTGGCTGCAACTGGAGATGGTTCTGATTTGTCTCCTGGAGCTGGGCAGTGAACATGAATCATCTGGGCAAAACTCAGGCCAGTCCAGACTGTCAGTGACTGTCACCTACCCCAATTCCACTCCCTTCCAGCCCCCAGGCTCCTTTCCAGAGAGAGATCCCTGTGGTCCTGCTTGTGGAGAACAAGCCACTGAAGGGGAGGAACTGCTTGTCATGAACTTCCAGAGCCCTTCATGGATCACCATTGCAATCTTACTCTGGAAAAACAGAACAGGAACCAATAAAATGATCCTGAGCCCCTAAATCTCTCTGCTTTTGTGTTACCCCAGGGCAAGGGAGTAAAATGGATATTCCTGTGTTGGAGGAACCTTCCCAGTGTTTGCCCTGGGAGAAGGTGACCCAGCCAGATCAGGAGGTGCCTGTGAGTGGAAATCCCCGTCAGGTTTGCCCAGGCTGCCCCAGAGTTCTCTCTGCCCCTCCTTAGAACGCAGGCAGGACTCACAGCCTGTGCCCAGATGTTCAGTGGTCCCAGAGCTGGGCACATCTGGGATCCAGGTGCTGACACTGCCTGGATCTGGCTGGCCTCAAAAGCCAATGGGGACATCACCAGAGCTCATCCCTCTGGAACAACCTCAATGAATTACCTCCTGTACAGAGCCCAAGCATGCTGAATGTCTCAGCTAAGGGGAAATTTCTGCCCTCCAAAGCAGGAGAAGGAGGTTTTTCTACCCTTGGGTCAGACAGGAGCTCAGATCTTGGCTATCCATTACCTTGGACATGAAGGAGCAGGATATGCACTAAAACAGAAAAAATTTGGGATGTACAGGAGCACCTGAACACTTAAACTGCTCCACAAGTGACTTTTGTGATACTGTTTTGGATTGGGAGCTGCTGCACATGAATCTCTTTCAAGGTAATTGTGATAAACTGGCTCATCCATGGTTTATCCCACTTTTCTAAGGGAGACCAGATCCATGTAAAAATGGGCTTTAAACACGGACATCCAAAGGTGTTGGGATTGCGTGAGAAACAATGTGGGTTAAAGTTCCATTTTCGTCTCTATCCACATGGATAAAAAATACATGGATGTGGACAGAGATGAGAAAATCCAAAATAACACCAATAACAACATTTTCTTCCCTGTGGGGGTGGGGAGGCCCTGGCACAGGGTGCCCAGAGAAGCTGTGGATTCCTCACCCCAGGTGGTGTCCCAGGCCAGGTTGGACAGGGCTTGGAGCAGCCTGGGACAGTGGAAGGTGTCCCTGCCTATGGCAGGTGGTGGCACTGCATGCGCTTTAGGGTCCCTTCCCACCCAATCCATTCTGGGATTTGGTCACGTTTTCACTCTGGAAGAGGAAGTGAGAAATTTCCACTCAGCTCTAACACTGCTGTTGAGCAACATCTCTAGGGAAGTTCCAACCAGAACATTGCCAGCTTGAGCCCTTGAGATGCAAACTTGTGGATTTTGCATTGTTGGCACAAAACCTGATCCCTTTTCTAGAGGCCCATGTGAATATTTTCATTGCAAACTCCTCTGTGTAGGTGCCTGCCCCACTCACACCATTAACAAAGTCCTGAGAGCTGCGAGAACAAGGTAAATTAATAATCGTGTTTGGCAATCTTAACTGGGAAATCAGTCCTTACTCACAAGTTCTCCCATTGCAAGAAGAATTTGGCCTCTAGGTTGGAAGAAGGATCTTTGATTACCCTGATACACTCAGACAAAAACCCAGAGAGGACTTCATCACACACACACTCTTCAAACTGTGAATTAAAATCCTCATCCAGAATTATTTAATCGAGGACTATAAAGCCAGATTTCAGAAGTGCTCTTTTCCCAGGCAGGCACATAAATAGAGATCAGATTTGTAAAAATGCTATCAGCCCACAATTCCTGCTCAAACACATCTGGCCAGATTTCAAAACCAATTCAGCAGCCAGTTAATCACTTGCTCTTTATTACTTAACTTACTATTAGCATCGGGGGTAAAAAAACTGAGAGATATTTTTATTTTCTTTTATCTGTTAAAATATTCCCCGCATCTTGCTGGGGTGGAACTCAAAGTCTTGATAAAAATCATGACATTTAAAAAAAGTCAACTGCTTCTCAAGCCTGTGTAAAAATACAGGGGGTGAATTGAGATAATTTCACTGCTTCCCTTTGCAGCTTCTTGTTCAAAAAATGAGATTAGCACTGCACTGAGAATGTCACATAAAACCCATTTGGAGAATAATAAGTAGCTTATGATGGTTGAGCTAGGATGGGAATGAATGGGAAGCTGGAATTCTTGTTATTGCTGGTGGTTCTCTGAGGACACCAGTGGAAATCTGAAAGCTTCATGTCCCCAGGGGTGTCTGTGGTGGAGGTGGCTCTGCCTGGAGAGCAGAGTGTGGTGGCTTCCGTGTCCTGGGGCTTAGAATTCCTTCATCCTGGCAAGAATGGCTCCAAAAATATTGGGGAAGGGTTGAGTGGTGTAAAAGCTGCTCTGCCCCTAAGGATGGAGCTCCATCCCTGGGGGGATTTACCAGTGTGGATGTGGCGTTTGGGGACATGGTCAGTGGTGGCCTTGACGGTGCTCGGGGAACACTTGGATGGTCTCAGAGAGCTTTTCCAGCCCAAATGATGCTGTTGTTCCCTGAGTCAGGGGTTGGAGCAGCATCTGGAGAAGGGGCTGCAAAGGCAGAGCCCAGGTTTTCCATGTGGCTCCACTCAGAGTGGTCCTGGAGGCCTCATGGGTTCTGTTCCCCCCAGGATAGGAACATACCAGGATCAGCACCCAGCACAGGCCTCAGCTGCATCCATGAACCAGCTCCTGCTCCCTGGGGGCATCCCAGGTTCCATCTCCAATTTTCAGGATTCATGGCTCAACTCCAGCCCAGCTCAGCTCATCCTTCGAATCCCTGGGCTCTCCTTCCATAGCTCACATCTCTTCCCATCAAAAATGCCACCGTATGGGGAGGAGGATGAGAAAGGACTTGGATGACGTAGGAACGAAGAGATTTCTCTGCATTGGGTTCTATTGGGAGCTGATAAACCTGGGAAATTCTCTTTTTCCCGAGGCCTTTTCCCAGTCTCAAAGTGACCTTTGTGTTCTCCATCAGCTGACAGACACAAGGGACAGCGAGGGCTCAGGGGTTGGGGCCATGACCTCAGGAGGGCTGAGGTGGGAGCTGAGCCCTCCTGGGTCCCACCATCCGGCCACGAATGCCAGGAACACACTCAGCTAAGAAAATGTTATCCTGGTTTCCCTACAGGGCGGAGAAGGTGTGAGATGTTCCCAGTGGAACAGAAACTGGGCATTTTTCAATGCTTTATTTGCACATCTAAACCAATGCCAAAGTGATCTGCTCCTTAATAAACACTTTGTGTTATGGGAGCGAGCGACAGGGGGAAAAAATTCCAGTAGCTGAAATGTGAGGCTCGGTTTTGTGGAAATGGGTTATTAACATGTCCTTTACCTCTCTGTTTATTTTCCACGAGGTTCCAGGTCAAGGAAAGTTTGTCTGTGACAAGGATTAGGCTTTGGAAACAGCTGTGTCTTTTCAGATTTAATTCCTGAGCTGCACCGAGGGCGTTTTGACAGATTCTCCTTTGTCTCCTCTGTCGATTATCAGGGGAGCTCAGGAGGGATAACAGGACACAGGTGACATCCCCAGAGTGTGACGTCCCCTCCACAAAGGACATCCAGAGCTCCAGAGGAAGAAAGGGGATAAACAAAACAGGTTCTGGCTGAATCCACGCCGACCCCGTGGCTGCCTGGTGCTGCAGGGGTTATTTATGGCCAGGCTGGGAGCTGCAGGGCTGTGTCCCACATGTGAAGTGAAAGTGGAAGTGTGTAGGTGGGAGGGGAAGCAGCAGCATCCCATTTATCAGTGCTCCCGAGGCCCAGCAGCTTTCCCGGATCCAGGCTGCCTCATGGAGCACTTCACATCCCCAGACAGCACTGCAGAACCCCAAGGGCATGATCGTATCCCAGGATCCATCCTCGGGGATGGCTGGGGCAGGCACACCCACCTGGAGAGGGGAGAGCCTTCCATTGTCCTACACTCTGCTCTGGGTGTTTCATTACCTGCCCATCCTCAGTGCAGCTCCCAAAAAAGCCAGCTGGAAATGCCCCAGCCTTCCCTTTCAGAGCCAGCGTGGATCCATGGGGTTCCAGCAGGGAAGGGGGATGGGGCTGGAAGGCTGGAGGGAGGGGTCATGGCAGGGTGAGCTGATGAACACCAAACAATCCTAATTTATGCAAAAGGCAGTCTGGAAAAAATGACATTCCTGCTTGTCTGCATGTGTAACATACAGAGATCCCAAAGAAAGGAGCCAAAGATGTGTCCATGAATCAGAGCTTTATCCTCCAGCCCCCCAGAGCTGAGCCTATGGATTTGGGGGAGTTTGCCTTGCTAATTGCCCTGGCTCTCCAGCTCAGGCTGGACCAACAGTGCCCCATTGGAACTCAAACAGATCCTTTGGGCCTTGGACTTTCTCTGGTTTTCCACCCTCTTAGACAACAAACAAGCCATTAATGTCTGGAAACACAGCCTGGATTCCCACTTGCAGTGCACAGCTCAGATCCCTGCCAGTGCCCAGAGCCACACTCAATCCCATGTCCCAGCCCTAATCAATTCCTCCGTGCCCACCTCCCATCCCATCCTGGTGGAGACACTCTGGGTTTTCAGCTGTGGAAATAAGATTCCAGTGTGGCTTTTCCTGATTGAAAACTTCCAATAGGGAGCTTTATTTTTGGCCCTTTTGGCTCTCCACTGGGATAAGGAAGTTTGCAAAGGATCTCTGGGCTAATTGCTGGATCTGTATCTTCATTAACAGTAATCTTCTGTGCCTTGAATATCTCCTGGTTTCTTCTGCTGGAGAGTCATAAACTCATGGAATGGTTTGGGATGGAAGGAAGCTTAAATCTCATCCAGTCCTATCCCCTGCCATGGGTAGGGACACCTTCCACTATCCCAGGCTGCTCCAAGCCCTGTCCAACTTGGCCTGGAACACTTCCAGGGATGGAGCATTCACAGCTTCTCTGGGCAGCATGATCCATAAGTCCAAAGCTTAATCCATCTTTCCCTATCTGCAGGGCCTTGGCTCAAATCCAACCCCCTGGGCACATATCCCGAGTGTCAGCCTGTGGAAACCTGTAGATTTTGCCCAAAGTTTCCCCTGGACATTCCCAGGCACTGGCAGTTCCCACTGGATGCCCTGCAGCAGGATATGGAAATTTTGGCTCAGGCTGTGAGTGGCAAGAAGGGGAGCCTGGCTCATAGGAAGGCTGATGGAGAGAACCATGGAGCAGCATCACTGGGCTCTCACTGCTGCTCCAAAGGCTTTTCTCAGATGGGAAACTCCCCAGTCTTCACCTGGCAGTGAGAACACAGCATTAGCTTCTTCTCAGTCCCTTGGGAGAGATCCAAGTGTGATTTTCCTCATTTTTTTCCACCTGGATCTGCCATGTCAAGTGGCAATGTGAGCATTGGGGATGGCGGTGGCCATGGAAAGCAGGGAATGGATTTCCCAGGGGGAAATACCATCCTTGGTCAGCGTTCCCCACCCCTGCAGGGAGTAGATGGCTGTGCTATTTCCCAGCCCCAGCTCCAGGTGCAGAACCAACGTTTGTCCCATTGCTCCTGGTGGCAGGACGAGCGCACCCAGCTGGGGACACTGTCCTTCTCCTTATCCAGAAGGACTCAGTTGGTACCATCCTGGGGCTTTTGAAGTCAGCAGGAGCCTGGCCTGGGGAAGGTTTATGGCATGAGTTCTGGCTGTGCTGATTGAAGCTGCTTCCAGAAATCAGGGAGGGCCATTTCTAGCACACCAAGGGGAACTGGGGCTCGCAGTCAGCTCCTTCAGTGCCTGCAAATCTCCCCCTGAGCCTTCACCAGCCTCAGCTGGGAGTTTTATCTCGTTTGGCCCCCCTGGGCACTGCCATGGGCATGGACACAGCCTTGCTTATCCCAATGCAAATAGGGTGAGGAATTATTTTGTTTCAATCCCATCCTGTGGGCTGAAAGGGACCTCATTGAAACCCAGCTCAGGCTGGATTCACCTCCTCCCACAATGAGCTTCATTAACTCCAGCTTTTCATGGATGCAGCAAATGAGAGAAATAAAATAAATACTACAATCAAAGTGCTCAAACCTACGCCTCTCCTATGCCAACACAAACCCTGAATGGGAGGAAGCATTAGGCTAAATTTAGCTCCTCCAGCAAAATCCGAGAGCTTTTATTTTTTCTTTATTTTTTTTCTCTAGGTTCATACTGTAAAACATCTGCTGAACAGTTTCCTATAACTGTTTTTGGCTTTTAAATCAAAGAAAGAAGAAACAATGTCCCATTTTTGTAGAGAGAAAAGGAGGAGGGGAATAATAGACCTTCCTCTCAAAGGAGGATGACAATGAGGATAGAAATAGAAAGGGGGGAACTTTGAAACATCTTGAGTCCAGACAAGGAGTGGGTGGATGGCAGGTTCAGGTATCTCTGCTTGCTTTGGCCGCTTCCCATTACGAGAGGGAGCTGGCAGAGCTGCTGACAGCCAGAGGGAGCAGCCACGGGCAGGGCTGGGTCTGCCTCGGTGAAGGGGGGGCTGGGAAAGGGGTGCAGCAGGGCTGGGGGTGCACGGGGAGGTCATGGAGGAGGAAAAGCAAGGTTATTTAACCGAGAAAGAAGGAGGAATTGTGCTCAGTTGTAATGGCTTTTCCCCCAGCCCAGGAGAAAATTCCCTGCTCCTTCCAGCATCCCATGGTCTATCTAGGCTCCTCGGGGTGTCCTACAGCTGCAGCCACCTCCACCCACCTGCAGCGTCCCCAACACCGGGGTGGGTGGCCCTGAGCTGCCACATCTGTGCTTGATCCCCTGACAGCCTTAGGCCATTCCCTGCCTGAAGAAACCCTCTCTTCCCTGCTTTTCCCTGCTCCGCTGACACCACATAGCACCTTCCCCAGAGGGATGTGCAGCCCACAGTGGGGACATGCAGCCCACAGTGGGGACATGCAGCCCACAGAGAGGACATGCAGCCCACAGAGAGGACATGCAGTCCCCAGGGGGGACGTGCAGCCCCCAGGGGGGACGTGCAGCCCACGCTGTCACACCTCACAGGCTCTTTGGCAGCAGGGTCTGTGCACAGAGGCCTTTCCTGCCAAGTCACAGGATGCGATGACGGCGCGGCTGGGAAAAGCTTCAAACCAGCCCAAACAATCGGAGATTGTCTGCGGAGAGCGGGCTCTAAAATTGGCTCCTTGGATCAGCACCAGGCTCAGCCCCAGGGCCTTTGTCAGGAGCGCCGGCCCGGCAGCGATGACGGAGAAGGAGCTAATCTCGTTTCCCATCTGGAATCGGCTTGGACGAACCTGGCCATGCTCGTCCCTCTGTGACCCACAGGCACCCAGCACCCAGACAGCAGCCGGGAGTGACTTCCCGCTGGCAGGAGCCCTGCACTGCCTATAGGAACCATATGACTCAGGAGCCAGCAATCCCTTTGCATTTATTTACTAAATGAGTTGCTTAGGAGCCTGCATCCCTATTCCTGTGCAGGCTGGAGGATGGGGGTGCAAACACTGTGCTTTTTTAAATGGATTTAGCACAGGCTGGGCTGGATTTGTTCCTTTTCAGTAAATCCCAATCAGGTGGTGGCAGAGCCCCTCCTCTCCTCAGGGATTTCTTATCACGTTTGGTCCTTGGCATGAGGGGCTCTGCCACATAGCCCCTGTAAGAGCACCAGGGGCCAGGATGGCAACACATGCTCATCAGCCATGAATTATTTCCCCATTTGTAGCCATCCCAGCACTGCTGCAACACTTCAGAGCTGTTCCCAAGAATGTATCCAACACAATCAGTGTATGTCCCATGGCCCTTGGGTAGTACACACTCCCTGCTCCCAGCCCCATCCAGCAGCACCCCTCCAGCATCCCTCTGCCAGCCCAGCCCAGCCCAGCCCAGCCCATCCAAGGGAACCTTGGACAAAAGAAGCTCAGAACAAAATCCAGAAGCAGGGAAGTGGCAGGAGAGGGCCTGTGTCAGATCAGCCAAATCCCCAGGAGGAAATAATTGGAACAAGGCTCCGGCACGTGCCGGGGGACGGGAAGTGCCGGGAGATGGAATGTGCCAGGGGATCATTCCCTGGCAGCCCTCTCCGGGCACTGCAGGCAGGAGCAGCCACTCCCCTGCCCCAGCCCAAGGGATGGTGAGAGAGGTGAGACACCAGAAACTGCCATTTTGGTGGAAAAACCTCTCTGTGACTTCCATCCAGTCTGCATGGAAGGGGCTTTGCTTTTCTCAGGAGATTCTACTCAATCCCACCAAACCCAGAGAGAAAAAAGCATTTCAGGCACTTCCCAAGCACTTTTTATCATCCTGCTCTGGGGAACATACCTTCTCCTCCAGGCAAAGAGGGTCTCCAAACCCTACAGACCTGCTCCAAGGCCCCTTTATCCACCCTGGCTCTGCAGTGGGGGAGCTGTAGGGGATAGGGGCAAGTGTCCAGTGCCAGGGGGGCTGTGGTGGAACCCCATCACTGTGATAAATCTGTAAAACACATTTCAGCTGTGAGGGACCGTCTGTGAGATGAGAGGGCAGTGGCAGGGGGTGAAATCATTTGTCTTTCCAGGAGAATGAGCTCGGGGGTGTGTGCAGGTGCTGGGGCTCACATGGGGGGAGGGCAGGGACTCAGAGCAATATTGGGAAAAACCACAGGAATGGATGGAGAAACAGGGCTGGGGAAGCAGTGGGGCTCCCAGGCCCACCGCACTCTGGTGAGGGCCACAATGAGAGCAGAGGCACATCCCTCCATCCCTGGGATACTGCACAGGATCCATGGGAGAGCTCGTGAGTTTGGATCTGTGCATGGACACACAAGCACATCCTGGTATGTGCAAGTGCACCCCAGCGGGCAGGACACCCTGCAAATGGGGCACAGTTGGTGTGAGAGGTCCCATGAGTGTCCCCCGAGGTCGAAGTGAGTTGTCCCCGTGCCGCTGCCCTCGGGAGGTGATCCAGGAGTGTTGCCTGCAAAGGCGAATTCCCGGCCTGGGTTTACATTCCTGCAGGCTGCCTTTGCCAGAGCGCTGATTGCAGGCAAAGCCTTGCAGCTTGGAAACTTGGACGGCTCCGGCTGTTTTCACTCTCTCTCCCCCTCTCTCTCCCAGGCTCTTTCATTCATGCTTCCTCTCTCTTTTCCCCAGTGCATTTCTCACTCACGCTCTCATTCATGCTCGCTCGCTCATTCTCATTTTCCTGGCTGTATTTTTAGCTCCCTCGCCGTTCGGAGGATGTGAACATTATCCCTGAGTCATGACTTTGTGAGGAAGCAGCCAGCCAGGGCTCCCATTACAGCCCGTCAGGACTCTTATCAGCTGCAGCACAGCCTTGCTGGGGAGGGGGTTTATCTCCCCTTCCTCTCGCTCCAGCTGCTGCAGCTCCAGCCCCACTCCGAGCCCACGAGGCTCATCCCCCCCGGCCGTGTCGTGATGCAGAGCCCGAGGAGTTAAATCAAGATTGGCAGCCAGGAAATGGGAGTAAATCGTGGGGGCCAAAGAGCATCTTCCACCCTCCATCCTCCCTCTTCCATCCTCCCTCCTTCATCCTTCATCCTCCATCCTCCATCCCCCATCCCCGGGGCTGGGGTGCTGCCATCGGGATCACAGCCAGGGAAAAGGTGTCTGGCAGAGCTCTGAGTCCAAATGCTGCCGGGTTATTCCCAGCCCGAGCAAACAACCATGAGGTAATGGCACCTGGGGGCTGAGCCCTGAGCTTGCTCTGCATTTGGAAACACAAAATTCCCCCCCCCCCCCCCCCGAGGATTTCGCTGGCTCGCGATCAGGTGGAAGCAGCAGCAAAGTTTGCAGCAGCTCTGTTCCCACACCGGGATCAGCCATGGAAACAAAAACCATCCCACGTAGAAAGGATTGGAACCTGTCATTAATCTGGGATTCGTTCCCCAGTGCCGGTGGCACTTTGCACGTCTTCTGGAGGGAATCAACAGGCACTCCCTCGGGAGAGGAGCAGCCTGCCCGGCACGGGCGGTGCCCCTGCCTGCGTCCTGCCCCGGCAGCCCAGGGGACAGCGCGGATGATTTCCAGGTGCCCCCGGGTCTCTGCCGGGGGGAGGGAGAGGGCAGGGGGCAGATTTCAGTGTGTCTGACGCAGCCCCGAGCATCACGACAGGGCTGGGCTGATCACGGCGCTGGGCGGGACGCGCAGCTTCACCTTTCAATGACATTCAGGCTGTTTTCAGCTCACTTCCTCTGCCTTTCCTCTCTAACCTTTCTGTTATCTCCCCGATGCTCTCTCCTCCCTTTTCCACCTCTCTGCTTATTTTAGCTGCCTCTTCCTGCCTGCTCGTGTGGCTGCTGCCCTGTCCTGGTCCCCTCCTGTGCCCTGTCCGTGGCAGAGGAGGGGTCACTGTCCTGCCCTCAGCTCCAGGGCAGAGTTTGGCCCTGTTTTCATCCCCATTCTGCCTCCCATCCTCCTCAAACGTGGCTTCACCCCCAATCCCTGTGAGCAGAACTTCTTGCCCCCTTTCCCATGCACTCTGCTGGGCACAGGGAGTCCCTGCAGCCTTTTCCTGCGGCATGGATTGGCTTGTGGTTATCCCTCTCTCTTTCCTAAAAAACCCCATTTCTACATCCCAGACATCTCTTCCTGCATGTGCCAGCCACGCTGATGCTCAGCTTTGGGCTGCTCTTTCCAAGCAGTTAAAATAGATCCTCATAGCCCTCTGCCCCCATGGAAATGCTCCCAGTCCTTTATCCCTGATCTGCAGTGATCCTGTGCCAGGAGCCAGGGGCAGGATCCTGCTGTATGCCACCCTCGAGGCCATTTGTCCACCCCAGGAGGAAAACAAAACAGATGCCACTGGAAACTGCCAGGAGAGATGAAAGGTTGACATGGGATCAGGAACCAGCTCAAGAAATTCAAGGAATCAAAATCCACCCATGGCACTAAAGAAATGACCTTTGGGTCAGGAAATCCCAGTGCTGTGGCTCTTGGAGCACAGAGAGGATACCAGGGTGGATCAGGCCCTTTTCTCCTGCTCTTATCTCTGCTTCCCAGTCGGAGCCAAGAGTAGAGCTGCTAGTTTGGTTTGACAGAACCATTCCTTCCCACACCTCAGAGCTGGGGGCTTCCTTCCCTGGGACAGACACGGAACTCTGGGAAAAAGGGATCTGGGCAGGGAATTTTTCCATCTCAGGCCATGGCAAAGTACAGCGCATTGGAGGTGGTGCTGATGGTGCAGGATATGTCCCTGTGACACCCTGGGGGAACACGGAGGGGAGGAGGGGACTAGCAGGAGCTCGGGGACCTTCCTGGTCGTGTTTGTGCAAGAAATGAGCCCTTTGCAGTCCAGAGTCAAAACACTCCAACAGTGGAAGCCAGCGCTTCCTGGGCTGAGCCCCGTTGCTAAATAAAAGACAAAAGAAAGAGTAATTAGGTGCCATTAATTGTTATTAAGAGGAGTTTTTCTGGCAGCCAGTGCTCCTCTCCAGGGACACAGCCCCAGCCTCACCCGGCATGGCTGCAATAACACTCTTTGCATCAGGGTTATTTCCAGTGCTATGATTGTCCCTTTTCTCCTAGTCCCAGTGGCCACCAACCCTCCCATCCTCCCCATCTCCTCTGGTCATGCTCACACTAAGGCCAGGTGTGCTCCTGGGTGGTGTTGGCAGGAAAGGAGGAGACAACCTGGCACCACAGCAGGATCTGCCCCATTCCAGCTAACCTGGAACTGCAAATCCATGGATGCTCCAGTCCTGGGACTCTCAGCTGCCCTGTTTGGATGGGGATGCAATGCAAGGGATTAGCCAGGAATGTGGAAATTGTTTTCCTGCAAGGAAAGGCTGAGAGAATTGGGATTCTTCAGCCTGGGAAAGAAAAGGCTCCAGGGAGACTGAAGAGTCCCTTCCAGTTCCTGAAAGAACTCTAGGAGAGCTGAAGAGGGACTTGGGACAAGGGCCTGGAGTGCCAGGACAAGGGGGAATGTCTTTCCACTGCTAGAGGGCAGGGTTAGATGGGATATTGGGAAGGAATTGTTCCCTGTGAGGGTGGGGAGGCCCTGGCACAGGGTGCCCAGAGAAGCTGTGGCTGCCCCTGGATCCCTGGCAGTGTCCAAGGCCAGGTTGGACACAGGGGCTTGGAGCAACCTGGGATAGTGGGAGGTATCCCTGCCCATGGCAGGGGTAGAATGAGATGGGATTTAATCTCCCTTCCCACCCAAACCATTCTGGGATTCCATGATCTCACTCAAAAAAATCACAAATTTGTAAGGATCAAGCATGGAGCTTGATCACTGCCAGAGCTGCTTCCCAGTCTGGGGAAGGGGATGCAAAGAGGGAATGCAGCTCTGGGGAAAGAAATAAGGGCATTTGGGGCTGAGACTTAAACTTTCTCCAAATTATTTTTATTTTTTCTTCAGTTCTACTCAGGAACTCCCACCTGCCCCTCTCTCCACTTACAGGTATTCCCTCTGGCGGGAGGCTGGGATGCCGATGAGGAGAGGGCAGCCACTGCTGGGACAGCCAGAGTGACCAAGACCCCTGCAAACCAAGCTATGGGGAGTGGACATGACTGCAGCCTCCATCCCCACGAGGAAGGAGCATCCTTTGAGTGACTCCTTCCCACATCAGACCCCTCATCCCCCAGGCGGCGAGCTCCGATCCTCAGTGCAGTTATTGGCAGCTCTGCAGCCCAGAGTTTGCTCCCATTTTGGCATCTTAAAAGTTGGCTTTACCTCTTCCAAGCCCCAAACCTTTGTAGTTCCCCATAAAAGTGCTTCTTTATTTGAAATCGCGGCGGCAGCGCCTCCCCAGAGCGGTTGAGGGAGGCTTTGCTCTGCGACTGTTGCGCCTCTGCCGCTCCTCCCGAGCAGCTCGGGAAGCACAAGGACGCCTCCCGAAGGCGATCCTCGCCCAGGCTTCCCTCCCTGCTCCCGCGAGCTCCTCGGGGTGAAATAAGGAGGTTCCGAGCTCCTCCGACAAAAGAAACTTATTGTGCCCGAGCCAATTTGGCTTTGGCAAAATCCCTGTGCTGCCGTGAGGTTCATGTTCCCGGGGATCAGGTCCGGAGCACCCAGGTGGGGTTTTACCCTGCTCTGCGGGGTTATTTTCATCCCACTCGCAGCACCTGGAGATGCTCAGAGCTTTCGGGCTGTTCATCTTCGCAGCGCATCTCTAGGGCAGGGAAGTGCTCTCACCCCTCAGTAGGGAAGGAGGGATTTACTTTCGGGAGCTGATTTGCAGGGAGAGGTCGAGTCCGGCTCCGAGAACAGCAGTGCCAGAGCAGGAAGCTCCAGGGAGCAGTGTCGGAGCATCGAGGGATCACAGAGTCCCAGGAGGGTTTGGGTTAGGAGGGACCCCAGAGCCCATCTCTTTCCACCCCCTGCCATGGGCAGGGACACCTTCCACTGTCCCAGGTTGCTCCAAGCCCTGTCCAGCCTGGTCTTGGACACTTCCAGCTATCCTACCCCACAGCAGGATTAACTGCCTTGGCCAGCAGGTCCATGCAGAGCATCCATACACAGCAGAATGCATGAGGACAGCATAGGACAAAAGCCCATTTCTGCTGTAATTCTCATCCCCGGCACAAGTCATTGGCTCCTTTATGGATTTCGTTATCCTCATTATTCAGCTGGAAACTGGAGCACAAGGAAGGGGGGGATTTGCCCAAATCACCCATTGCTTGGCAGAGTCACCCAAGTCCCCTGAGCTCAACAAACCCACCCAGGCTCAGTGCAGGATGCTGCCAATGCTCCCCCTCCAGCAAACATACACACATTGCTGAGAGCTGTTGAAATTGCATTAAAAGCCCATTTTCCAGCTCAAAGCAAGAGCAAATAAAATCTTCACCAGTACTGCAGCAAAACCCGTCCATTCCTACACCTAAAAATCAAAATGCATCCATCTTTCTTTCTTTCTTTCTTTCTTTCTTTCTTTCTTTCTTTCTTTCTTTCTTTCTTTCTTTCTTTCTTTCTTTCTTCTTTCTTTCTTTTTCTTTCTTTCTTTCTTTCTTTCTTTCTTTCTTTCTTTCTTTCTTTCTTTCTTTCTTCTTTCTTTCTTTCTTTTTCTTTCTTTCTTTCTTTCTTTCTTTCTTTCTTTCTTTCTTTCTCTCTTTCTCTCTTTCTCTCTTTCTCTCTTTCTCTCTCTTTCTCTCTCTCTTTCTCTCTTTCTTTTTTTTCTTTCTTTTTCCTCTTTCTCTCTTTCTTTCTTTTTTTCTCTCTTATCCTTCCTTCCTTCCTTCCTTCCTTCCTTCCTTCCTTCCTTCCTTCCTTCCTTCCGTCCTTCCTTCCTTCCTTCCTTCCTTCCTCCCTCCCTCCCTCCCTCCCTCCCTCCCTCCCTCTTTCTTTTCACCTTCTTTCCCTCCTTCTCTCTTTCTCCCTCTGTCTCTCCCTGCCTGGGTAATGAAAGCAAACATTTTACCCTCTCTCCCTTCCCCTCGCTCTCAGTATTCCATCAGTGCCATTTCCAAGCTCTCATCCATCAGCACGAGCGCTTGGGTTACAACGTTATGGTTTTGTTTAAATTAAATGAAAAAGAGGAGGAAATGTAGAGGAATTTCTCCGCTGATGGAGCAGCTTGTTTGGGAGGTTCAGGTGGATCTGAGCTCTTTAAGGCAGTTTTAAACTGTCGACTTCACTTAAAAGAATTAATCCTACATGAAAAGCCTCAGAGCTGCAGCAAAACTGGGAGTGCTCTGGGTGCATCTCATCACTGGCAGCCATTTCGCACAGTTCTCGTTATTTTTTACTGTATTTTCCTTTTTTTGTCTTCTCTTTTCAGGGCCAAATATATGCCCAGACTTCACATTTTGCTTTTCTCTGAAGTAACATTCTCCGCTTCCCTGTGTTTCTGGGGTTGTTTTAAGCCTACAGCCAGCAGCATCCCTGGGAGCCGCCTGCTGCCGTCCGACCGCACTGCAATACAGGGCTGCAACCCAGCTTCCCCGGAACGGCAGGGATATAGGGCTGACACACCAGCTCCCCGGGAACGGCAGGGATATAGGGCTGACACACCAGCTCCCCGGGAAGGGCAGGGATGAGCGAGGGCAGCACAAATCGCCTTCCTCTCACCGAGGTCACAAGATCTGGCAGGTGCAGACAGCCTCCGGGCTGAATAAATACTCCTTTTCTCTCCCCCTTCCTCTTCCAGGGAGGCAGAAGTCCCAAGTGAAACTCTCCTTTCCTATTAAATCATGTCAAACATGTCCAAGGGTTAAATCTCTCAAACTCCCAAATTTTGGTCTCTGTGCTTTTCACGTCACCTGTGCAAGACCTGGAGCTCAAAGTTGCTGTTAACAGATCTGGGTTGAGCTTTTCATCTTCATTTTGAGCTCAGTGGATTCCCTCCCTCCTGGCTTTCCTGGCTTGTTTTCCACATTTATCTCCTGAGAGCTGGAAAGAGCCAAAAATCTATCTGAGCTCCGCTCCTTTTGGCCGCTCTGTTGCAGCAATGGGGAGTTTGCACCAGCTTCCCCTGCTGCTGTAATTAGCAGAAGTTTAATTATTGTGAGTTTGCTTGGGATGAGAGGGTGGAGGAGAACCACCTCCAAATGCTGAAAAGCTGGGAAAGGGATGGATGGAGGAGAACATTTGGCAATCCTTGAGTGCCCAACCCAGGAGCAGGAAGCTGGGAGCATTTGAAGAATGGACAAATCTTGGCAGCACCTCCCTCCCATTTCAAACCACCACAGGCACCACCTGGGCTGAAGATGTGGCTGTGGGGCAACAAAAGCCACAGGGAGGGGATCAAAGCCTCCCCTCATGGTGATGACCCCACTGGCCCTCTGAGCTCTTCTCCCCATACAAGGTCCAGAGAAGAGATCATTTCCTGGGAATGGCAGTGCTTTAGCTACCAGTGAGGATAAATCCGCAGGCACTGGGAGCTTTCCAGGCAGTTCAGAGGCTTTCCTGCACCCCAGGGCGCTGTTCTGGCAGAGACACGTGAGGGTACCCCCCACTTTGGCTTCAGATCTGAACTTCCACAGATCTCAGAGCCAGAGAGGACCATAGATTATCCAGGCTGACTTCCCGTCTAACGCAGGCCAGATGAGTCCATCCCCTTATTCCTGCACTGAGCCCAGGCATTCCTGCCTGGCTCCACATCTTTTCCAAAAAGGCATCCGGTCCTGATTTAAAGACTTCAAGAGATGGAGAATCCATCACTTCCCGTGGCAGCTTGTGCCAATGGTTATTTCTAATAAAGGAGGAAGAGATTTAGAGCTGGGCTTACATGTCAGAAGCCTCTCAGGGTAAAGAATGGCTCCCAGGCTGCTTCCCCCATCAAATAAAAGCACAAAGCACTCACTGAAGAAGGATTTGCCCGCAGGAGTGTCTGTTCCTTCCAATGTTGCAGTTGACGCATGTGAAGTTGGTCTTTTCTCTACAAGCATCATCTTCCAAAGCCCATTGTGGCTGTGAAAACATTCCCTCAGCCCATTCCTTATAAGTTGGTTATTTTTCCCAGAAAAAACAAGCACATTTTGCCAATGCACACAAGAAATCCTCCCTGGGAGTCTTCAGCCACCCTGATCCTTCCAGCCCCCATGGGCTGCCAGACTAGCAGAAGTTCTGCAGAAACATCGCCAAGACTCCCCCAATCCCTTTGAATCCATGGCTCCCTTGGTCTCTTTCCCATCCTCCTGGAGGAGCAGGGAAGAGCCAACCACTTGCAGCCCCACTGGGTTATCAGGACAGGTGGGGACACCTGGGTTTGCCCCATCCTTTCCAGGTTTTCTGAGTTCACATCTCTCAGCCCCCGAGTGGGACAGCCCTGGCGGTGGCTCAGCTGGCTGAGCCTTCACTTGGACAGGGCAGGCAGCACCGGGGAGCAGGGAAGGGAATTGGGAGAGGTAATGACAAGTGAGAGGAGGGACAAGTATCCCCTCCCTGTGCTACTGCCTGGACTCATCCTTAATCCTGGATTCCCATCAGAGCTGACAGGGAACTTGTGCTTGGACAGATTCAGAGGACCCTGCTGACACCCCAAAGTGTCCTGCTATAGACAAGAGCTGGGAGTTATCCCAGTTCCTGTCCCGGTGCCATCAGACCATACGGCAGTGTGCAGAACCAGATGTTCTTGTAGCCTGCTTTTCCCGGGTTATTTATAACCCCAGAATATTTGACGTTTCCTGTTTCATTAAAGTGCTCCAGGTCCCCAAGACATTTCTCAGAGCAGTGAGGCAATGATGGCCACAGGAGCTCTGGAGCATCTCAGATTGTCTCCACACCAGGAGCAGCGCAGGAGAAGGAGGGAGGCAGGGTGGGAGTTGCTCTTGGTGATTTAATGCTCTGAGATAAGAATTTCTGTGTCCAGGAGGGCTCTGAGGGAGGGGATTTGGCACCCATTGAGCACCTGGATGAATCCACTTGAAACTGTAATTGTGGGAACTCCCTTGTTTGAATGCATTCAACAACCCTTCCCCTCCAGAGGACGATTCCCAGCATGGCAGCTGAGCTTGGCTGAGAGTCCATCTGGCAAAAAGAGTTGGAGAAGATTTGAGCCAAACCCACAGACATTTTTCACCCCTATCTGGCACTGGCTGGCAGGGACAGAGCTGCCATCAAATCTCAGCTCTCTCAGATCTTCCAAAATCAGATGAGAGAGATCTCCAGGATGAGGGAAAATGTCTCATGTGGTCTCAGCTCCTCGGCTGATTGACACAACCTCCCAGCCCAGAGACCACAGGCAGGGCATGGAGGAAGAATGGGGATCAAAATCCATCTGGGAAGTTCGTTGTTTGATAACCACATCCTCTGAAAGGGACAGGACTGCTGCAGGAATAGCGGGGTGGGAGGAGCAGGACTTCCACATCCCCTCTTCTCCCCAGACAAATGCACCCAATTTCTCTCTTTGCTTACCAGAATTCCCTCTCCATCCATCAGGATCTTAAACAACACTGGATTTCTCAAAGCAGTAGCTTTGGCCTCAGCAGAAATGTTGTTTTCCCGAGCTGCCACAAGATGCCAGCATTTCAGAGAGTTCCCGAGCTGGGAGCCAGTGGCGGGAGCGCAGCTCCGGGAGGACCCGCGGGGTGCGCTGAGACCCCCTGCCCCTCCAGCTCTCCCCGGCATGTCACAGAGCCCCTCTGTCTCCTCATGGAGAGGGGGCGAGGATGGGGAAGGTGGAGGAAAGCATCTTCATTGGAGACGGAGGAAAAGCATCTTTATGGGAAATGGAGGAAAAGCATCTTTATGGGAAATGAAGGAAAACATCTTCGTGGGAGATGACAGAAAACAGCTCCATGAGAGGTGGAGGAATACATCTTCATAGGAGGTGGAGGAAAAGCATGTCTATGGGAGATGCTTTCCTCCACCTCCCATGGACGGTGGAGGAAACTCTTTCCATGGGAGATGGAGGAAAGCACCTCCTGGGTGGTAGCAGTCATTGGCAGTCTGGGCCGCAGACTCAGCAGGCTCAGCAGCTCTGCAGCTCCCCGGTGGTGCCCAAGGCATTGCTCCCTGTTGTGAGGCACATGCCGGGGTCCAAGGATGCAGGGAAGAGCACCCTGAGCCTGGGAGGACCACGGCTCCTCTGGCTGGGCTGAGGCTGCCTCTTGCCACCCTGGAAGGAAACCTCCTCCTTGTCCTGGACTGTGCATGTGCTTCTTGGGATCTCTCCCTCAGCATCCACAGGCACTTGCAGTGGGAGTTTTCCCTCTCACTTCCCCAAACAGAGAGGGCCAAACAAAGCAGTTCCCCATTTTCTTGTATCACTTATCCCTGGCAGCCCTGGGGAGCTCCCAGCTCTCTTTCAGTTCTTTTCCTGGCCCACCTGCTCCACCCTGAGCCCTCCAGCAGCTCTCAGCAGGATAAAAACGACTTTGTGGGCTCAGCTCCCCTTCAGGAGTGGCTGCCCTGGGGTACAAATCTCCTGGATGTCCCTAAACCTGAGAGTGCCACTGAGAAGGAGCAGCTGAGGGGCTTTCCCAACTCAGATGAGCTTTTTTTCTCATGTAGAAAGACATGGAAGAAATGCAGCTTCTCCCTCATGCCTATAACCTGCTGAGCCCCCATTTACCAGCAGCCCCCTGCAAGCCCTGGGTAATTCCCCCAATCCTCACAGCATCCCAAAGCCCATGTGGGCCCTCAGAGCCCATCCCTTCTGCAGGGGGCTAAGACACAGGGGAGAGGGGATGCAGGAAGCTGCCCACAGCAGCTGAAACCCTCGGGGGCTCCACAGTTCCTCTGTGACTCCTTAACAGCACCATCCACAGTGTTCAGTGAGCTGGAGGAACCCCGGGCATTCCTCAAAGGCTCTAAAATAAGATCCTGATCCCCTTTTCTGTCCATTCCCCTGGAGACAGGGAGATGGGAGAATTAACACCTTTGTTTCTGTAAATATTTGCTTCTATAAATAAATGTATTCCTTTCCCTTTTTTCCTCACTTCGTGGATCTCCTTTCCCACCCAGAGGGACAAGGCAGATAATTGGAGCTGATGGATAATATATCAAAAACCCAAATTCCCCTTTGCTTTGAGGGCAGGCAGAGCAGCCAGCTGGTTTGGAGCTTTATTACCCAGACCACAGCACGGGAGGACAATTTTGCTTGGGAATTTGCCTTTGCAATCACAAAATTCCTCACCTCGCTGCAGCAAATCGGGATTGATGTCAGCAAGGAACTCAATTTTCACAGCCCAAAGCCCAGGCCAAGGACGTTTTGTACCTTGCCATGATTTTCACACTTCCCAGTGTTCCAGCACTCTGCTTTCCACGGCTCCATAGAGGTGTTGGATAAATTTCCTGTTTCACTTCTGCAGCAGTGAGCCACAGCTTTATCAGGGAATATTCAGGGAGACAGACACTGCTTCCAGACACTGCTGTCTCCATAAAAGAGAGCTGTGAAATGAGGCTGTGGAATAATTCCTTTCCTGCTCACCACAGGCCAGCAGTTCAAACCCTCAGCTGGAGCTGACAGCATGGGTTCGCCTGTGACACACAGGGATGGTCAGGAATGGAACTCTTCTTTCCACATGCACTCACATAAAATGGACTTCTCTGCTCCAGGATGGAAAACCGAATGTTTTACCTTATGCCACTAATTTATTTTGGTTAGAGAGCAAGTTCTCTCTTTTCTTTAAGCAACTAAAAATTATTGATTTGTAGTTTCCTGATAATATTTCCGTTCTGCAGTTGAGGCTGTGAAGTCTTTGCACTCAGAAAATAAAGGAGCATTTCATCATCACTTTTCCTCAGGGAAAACTTCCAGCCAGAGCTTTGGTACGTGGCAAGTTGGAGAGGCATTTTGCCCAGGTCACAGAGCAGAGCAACGCTCAGCCCTAACCTCATGGATTATTCACCTGCACACCCCAAACCCAGGCTGCCTGGCACTGGAAATCCTGGGGGCTGCCCAGTTTAACTGGGATGTGCTGCCAGCAACCCCAGCCATAGGATGCCCCTGGGCAGCAGCAGCAAAGGCACCAAAACCTCGGGATTGTGCAGCAGGAGATGTGGCAGAGACATTCCTGCTCCTTTCCGTGCTGCTGTGTCACCAGCTCAGCACAGATGAGCCTGCAGAACAAACATGCTGTGGCCAGATGTGCTGAACAGCTGCTCAGACCAACAAAGCAAAACAACAACAAAAAATAACAGAAAAAAAGGGAAAGGAGGCACATTCATGGATCCTGCAGGGTACAGGATATGTCTGATGGGACGTGGTGGGACTTCCCAGGAAAGCCTTGTGGCACAGTGATGGCTCAGGTGTGAGTGACATCCCTGCTCCCAGGGAAAGCACTCACAGCCCTGTGACCAGGCTGTGTTATCCAGGGGGATTGGGACACTCCAGAGGGTGACTCCATGGGGATCCACATCCCTCCTGCTGCCCGGCAGTCTCAGATGGACACTCAGGGCCCCTTCCATCTGCACATGACATCATGGGGTCTGGATTTACAGCGTCCCTGGGGGGTAAGGAAGTGTCCTCATCCCCTCCTGCAGGCTCATCCCACAGTGCAAACAAGCCCTGTGCCCAGCCCTGCTGCTCCAGGGAAATGGCATTTGGGAGACACAGGGAGCAGGGCACAGCAGGGCCTTAGCAGCTCCTGGCCCAAACCTCGCCCAGGATCACCCACAACGGATGGAAACCAGGAGTGTCCAGCCAAGCCCTGGGTCCTGCTGGTATGATCCAGGATGGTCTGAGCACAGGACAACACTGTGGGGTGTCCCCAAGCCCACACAGAAATGCTGCTGCCTTTGCAGCCCTAGAAAGGACAAACCCCATTCCAGAGGCAGCAGGACACAGCCCCAAACAGGGAAACTCACTGGGTTACACCAGTGCCCTGTGGGGCAATCCCCCATGGGGACATCCTGAGCTGGTTTTTCCCCCTGGGTGACCTCAGCCCTACTGAAGTGAGGCCCCACTCAGCCTCACCCTCAGCCCACCTCCTGCACTGGTTCAAAGTCACTGATTTAAGCTCATGCCCTAAGCCCTCCAGGTGTAAATCCAGGTGAAAACTCCCATCTTTTCCCCAGCCTGACTTTGCCAGTCAGTGACAGGTCCCAGGACATTAAACCAAACCCAGCCCATCCCTCTGTGAGCCCACAGCATCCCTGACCACATCATGGACCTGATCCTCCTTCCAGTTTTCATGTCAGGGCATGTGGCTGGTTAAACAGAGCCAAATAATCACAGCTCTCAGGTTGGGATTGGGTCATAGATTCATGGAATCATGGAATCATTCATGCTGGAAGAGACTTTAAGTGTTTGGAAGGCCTGGATCCTCTTGCCTGATGCTCACGTCCCGGGGGAGTGTTGGGCTCTGCTCCTCTGGGCCCCGTGTGTGGGGCTGGGGGCAGGGGGAGGATGTTTTGTCTTGCTTGGGCTGAGCTCTGCTGCAGCTGGGATTTAAACCCAAGCCTGTGACCCTGCTCTGAGCAGCTGTCCCAGGAGCAGGACCTCCATCCCAGCCCTGGCTGGGAGCAGGGATCCCTGGAGCAGAGCCAGGGGACAGCAGGACACTCACACCTCCCAGGCACCGTGGCGGTAGGTTGGACATCTGTAAATATCTGTATATACATTGAATGGCTGAAGTCAGGAGAAATTAATGACTTGGCAGAGGTGGAGCTCTGCTTTGGTGACAGGCTCTGGCTTTCCAGCAGCTCTCCCAAAGAGACCAGGAACTGCTGCTGCCCAGGAAAACCCCTGGGATGGGCAGAGTGTCCCAGCAGCTGCAGCCAACAGGAGCCATGGGCTGCACGGGTGACCTCAGGGGGCAATGGAAAGGTGACAGCAGAGCTGCTTCCAGCTTAAACACACACAGATATTCCCCTCTGAGCCTTCCCTCAGCCCCTCTGGAACCTGCCCTGCTCATTCCTCCACAGGGATTTAAAAAGGCCGGGCAGAAATGCAGAGAGATTTCTCTGCACCAGCAAACCAAATTTTCTTGCCACTCTGCCTAGGTCTGAACTCTGCTCTGTGCACCATTGGATTCCCCTGGAGTGATGGGGTTAGGTGAAATAAATAAGGAAAATTAGAGTTGTAATGCTCAGGGAGTAGGAACTGGCTTTTTGCACACAGACCATTTCTTTCTCTGGGTGCTGCTCTGTCCCTGCCTGATGTGGGAAGATACAGCATCCTCCTCCTTGCCTGCCAAGTCTGCTCACCTCCAGCCAGGCCCATCTGATGCTGCCCATAGAAGTGGAAAATGCCGTGATGTGCATCTTTCCTTGGCAGTTTGGGGATGCTCAGAATAATCTCCAACAACTGGAAATCACTCCGTGAACGACGAGTAAGAGCAGGAGTCTGACTAGAGCAGGGATCAGCCTCAGTTCCTGGCCTCACTGAAGGTATTTCCCAGTACTTCCACACATCCCCAAGTGCAGAACCCTGCTCGGGGTAGCCATGAATTTCTGTCAATATGAAGAAAATTCTGGTTATGGGGGACAGGAACAGGGACAAGAATATCTCTGGAGCTGGGATCATTCTCGTCACCTTGGCAGGGGATCTGAATTTGGAGTGCATAAATGCATGGGGAAACTTAAAAGGCAAAGAGCTGTGATTCCAGTTATGATGGAAATGTGGGAATTTTATATATTTGAGGTAGCCCTGGAGTGGAGGGGACACACCTTTTTCCCAAGGTGTTGCTGTTTCAGTGGTGCACTCACTGAGCTCAGCTCAGCTGGAAGCTATGCCTGCTCTCCTGGTGCACATGGGGACTGAGGACATCCAGGCTCCAAAAGCATCCCTTTCCAAACAGGCCAGCAGCCGCAGCACTGGGGATTTTAGGGTGTCAGGAGCTCCTTCCCAGACACACAGACACCCCATGGCAGGCAGGTCCCTGCTCAGGGCTGTGTCTGTGGCAGGGGTGGCACCTGCTCCTGCCTCAGCCTGTACCCAGCCTCCCACAGGAGGGAAGGTCTGGCTGTGACTTCCAGAGCAGGAAAAGCAACAGGAATAATTCACCCTCCTCCAGCAGGTGCTGGAGGTGGCTGTTTGCCCAGAGAAGGGGCAAGGAGCTGTTGGGGATGGAGCTTTCCAGGGAAGTCTCCTTTCTCAGATGTTCAGAAGATACATGGAGTACACCGGAAGCTTCCATAAACACCACAGCAAACCCTCAGGGATTTGATTCCATTCCAGGGCAAAACCTGGGGCATGGCTTTGGAGAGGAATGGACAGAGAGAGGCGTGGGGCGGGAGGTGATGGCTTCCCTCACAAGACTTGTCAGGCTGGGAGAGGGGTGATCCCTGTGGTGCTGCCCAGGAGAAATGTCCTGCTGATGGATGCAAATCTCCCTCCTGGGTGACATCAGGGCTGTATTTCAGAATTCCCAGGTGGACAAAGCCTGGCCAGGACACCCACACTGCCCTGCCCTGCCTGAGGCTCAGCCCCAGGCAATCCTCATCCCTCCTCCCAACCCTTCCAAGCCCTCTGACAGGAGGATGCCTCAGGAACAAGCTCCACTTGGTAAATGACTGTATTTATGGCAGCAGTGCCATCATCTCTGAGCTCCCAGACCCAAACCCAGAGTTCCCTGCTGCCTGATACCTGGAGGTATCCTGGTCCTGGGGAGTCAACAGCAACATCCCAGTGGGAACAGGACTGGGAACAGTCATGGGCCAAGTGCCCCAGGACTGGCAACTCCACCAAGCAGGGCAAAAACTGCCCTTTCTGAATGATCAGTGGTTTTGAAGCTTTGACTATTCCAGATAGAAAAAAAAGAAAGAAAAATTAGAAAGGGGGTAAGGAATCATGAAAATAGAAATATTTATTTTTGACTGAATCAAACCACCTAAATCCTGAGCTATCATGCTGTTTGATTTACAGAGATTTTTTTAAACCAAATGGTGCTCAGGGTGGAAATAAAAATAGCATTTGACAGCTACCAAACCCGGACACCTTAAGTTTGGAAACACTGGGAAGAAAGTCTGAATTTAAGACAGTTTTGTGAGGCATTTCAGAGCTGCAGGGAGGCTGAGCTGGGCTTCTGACAGAGGAACCTGGAGCAACCTCCCTGCTCATCTATCTGCTTTAACTCCCCCTTCTCTCCACCACCTTGACTGACTCCAACCAAACTCTAAAGTCTGGATGTCCCAGTCATGATTGAATTCCTACAGATTTTATAAAAATCAGCAGGTGGGTGGAGGGGGAGCCCCAGCTCAGCCCCCAGCAGGGACGAGGCAGACAGGGCTCTGATGTGACACCTGCTTGGCTCAGCAGGGCCAGCCCAGCCCTGGATGGTCAGAGGGACACTGAAAGGAAGGGGATGAGTAGGGGACAAGGAACACAATCCCACAGGAAAACAGGCTTTATTAATTTTGCTGTCCACAGAACATCTGTAACATTAAAAAAAGCTGTGGCCATGCAATGCTGCTCATCCTTCTCCAGGACATTCCTGGTGCCTTTTCCTGAAGCATCTTCCATTGGGAGCTGAGGTGGGCAAGGAGCAGGGCAAGGCTGCGGCCTCCTCCTCTTTGATCCTCCGTCCAGGCTGACCTCCTTCTGCTCCCACGTCCTGGGGCTCTGCTCTTGCTGACATTCTGCTCCTCTGCTTCTGTTTATTTGTCCTCGATTGTGTCATTGTCTTAGCCAGGAACTTGGAAAGCTCCTTGGAAAGCTGGCTCAGGCTGCCTCTGCCATCTGGCCGCTGCTCATCGCTGAGGATTACAGTAGCAAACCAAACCCAAACATTGGGAAATGGGCCTGAGGAGAGCTCCTATTTAATAGGATAATGGGACGGGAAATGGGAGAGAGATTGTCTGCTCCGAGGCTGAAGAGGAGCTCTCCTCAGGGTTCCTCAGACAACTGGAAACTCCCAGTGGGTTTGCATCTCAAAGGTCCTGATGACAGGGATGGGGAAACTGAGGCATGGGGCCATTCCTTGTGTCTGTGGCAGAGCTGGATGTCCTGATGCCCAGGAAGATTCTGGGAATCCAGCCAAGCGCAGGTGGCTCTGAGGTCACCTTCTTCACCCCAGTTTGGGTGCTGACTGCAGAGGACAGCAGTGGCCAAGCCGCTCCTCCGGCAGGGATCACTGCGGAATGGGCCAGTGACAAATGGGCTCTGGCTGCAATGAAGCGATCTTATCGTGGCCTCTGTTCCTCCCCCTGGGGGGACAATGCAGGGCCGTGGCTGCCTGGCGCAGCTCCCATTTCCCCGGGTGGTCACGGGTGGCTGGGCACCGTGAATCAAAGTGTCGCAGCGGGAGCAGGAAATGGCCGGGATGGAGAACGGGAGCTGAAACCTCTCTGCCACGGAGGGTCCAGCCAGGGAAACCCAGACAGACCCCAGCTGCCTTCACCCAGGCACTCAGGGTGGCATTCTAGCAGCACCCCAGCTCTTCGGAATTCCACCTTGGAATTTTTGAGGCCATTTTTTGACCGCTCAGCCATGAAAGCTGGGAGTTTGCAGCTGCCATCCGTTCTCATCGCCCCTCTCCTTCTCTCTCCGTGTCGCTGTGGAAACATGAGCAAGGTGAAGGATTTTCCTGGGGAGGTGATGGAGCAGAGAATCCCCATGGATTGAGCTGCTTTTCCTTCCTAAAATAACCCCAGGTGATGCTCCAGCCACTCCCTGTGTGTGAGACCTGCGCCAGTTTCTCTGGGAGCAGGGAGGCTCTGTGCTCACTCTGTCCTTTTCCAGCTCTGCCTTCAGCATTCCCACGTCCAGCAACACCCAGCCATGGTTGCCATGTCACTGGGCACAGTTTTCCCCTCAGGGATTCGGGAATGGAGCCCTGCTCTCCATCTCTAGTCTACAGATGGACAGGCCTGTGAAGCAGACCCTAAAAACTGCCTGGGACAACGCACATCAGTGCTTCATTCCCACAGCCATTCCCAGAGCAATTCCCTGTGCCCAGAGGGTTCTGTCAGTCCCACAGGACTCCTTTACTTCCATAGGTTCAGACTTTTCTTGGCATACAGCTTGCTGCAGGTCGAGAAGCTGCTCCTTGCTCACCAGCTCAGTCAGAGGCTCACATTCCCCTTCCAGCTCCTGGAGCTCCATCAGAGCCTCTCTGATCCCAGGAAATGAGCTTTCCAAATGAAGCATGCCTGGCCCATTGATAAAGAAGGCATCAGTGGCCAGCCCAATTTCTTTTTTGCTTTCTTGGTCCTCATAATGGATGAGATGTGGAAGGTGTCCCTACCCACGGCAGGGGTTGGAACAAGATGGGCTTTAAGGTCTCTTCCTACCCAAACCATTCTGGGATTCTGTTGATTCCATGATAATTTCTCCCTGTTTCTGTTTTTTTTCCAACACATTTGTTCCCAGAGGTAGCTGGTCTGAAAGCTATGTAAAAATTGGGTGTTTCCTGCACCTTAGAGCTGCCTGGATCCAGATCTGTGTGTCCAGAGAGAAAGATCAGCCCCTCAGCTTTCCCTGTGCTGGTTGCATCCCTGCTCTATCCCAGCTTCTCAAGGAGTACATATCTATGTCTCCAAATTTATCCCAAAAGAAGGTCTAAACCTTGCATCCAGTGGAGACAACAGTGGAGTTTGTTGATTTCATCATCACCAGGAGATCAATCCATAAATTAGCACAGCATTTCCCATGCAGGGCTCACAAACTCCTTTATCATTCTCTTCAGACCTGGGCTGCCTCGGGCCCTGAGCCTTTATCTGATCCATGGAAAACAGGATATCTGGGGACCTCTGAGATCAAAAGGAAACTCTGCACAGGTCAGAGAGAAGCATTTTGGGGCTGCTGGATGTGCTCCCTGAGAATTTTTCTTCTATGGGAGCTTTGTCACTGTGACCAAGCTGTGCTGGAGATCTCTGCTCCCTGACTGCAGGGACACAGCTGAAGGGACACTCCCTGGCTCACACAGGGACACTGGACAGAGGGTTTATGGCCACGGAGCTCCCCAGTTTCCCTCCACCTTGAGCACTTTGCCAGCACAGGAACATTTCCATTCCCCCAGCACAGCCGTAGCTGCTCCAGCTCTGCTCTGGTGCTGTGCTGTAAAACCAGAGCCACCTCAGAGCACCTGGAAAATGCCATTTTTGGGGCACTCCAACCACCCCAGGGCTGCCAGAAGGAACCACTCTGCTTCTCAGGCATCAGCTGTGCTTCCCAAAACCTGAACTGAGTCCTGAGCTGCTCTGGACCTGGGAAGTGAAATCAGTTCATTCTGCTGAGGTGAACAAGTGACAAGATGTCACCCAGCAGTGCACAGACATGGAACAAAGAGCACTTTTCATCCATGCAGGATGACAGATTGCAGGGATAAAGGTTTCCTACCATCCCAGTCTGAGCACAGGGTGTAAGTGTATTTACACTGGGATTTTTTACTGGTTTAGTGACCAAGCCCCACTATGGGACGCAGCAGAGCTCCTCTCATGTGGCTGCAGCCCAAAGTCCTTCCCAAGGCTTGAGCACCTGGGTGTCACTCCAGCCAAGCCCGGCCT
The DNA here is from genome assembly GCF_008360975.1 of Lichenostomus cassidix. NCBI lineage: Eukaryota > Metazoa > Chordata > Aves > Passeriformes > Meliphagidae > Lichenostomus > Lichenostomus cassidix. The sequence continues at coordinate 763,863 of NC_139504.1, read as the reverse complement.
TGGGGAGCCTGGAGGGAGATGCTCATCCCAGGGCTCTGCTGCAGAAACTCCCCTTCCCTTTGGGAAGGGCCTGATGTTTGGGAACAGGGCAGGATAATGGGAGCACAGGGGTTCCAAAAGCCTGTTGCAGTGGGACCTTTGCTGAACTTCCCTCATCAATCTCCATCAATCCTCCCTCTCGTGTGCCCCAATTTGGTCTCTGAACCATCTCCCTTCCTCCTTCCCCTCCCCTCCCTCTGCCTCCCCCCCAACACACAGGCACATTTCCTTTTCCTTAAGCAAACAATTTTCAGATTTAAAAGTGAACTCTGGGTGCAGGCTGGAAAAAGACAATGTGGCCTGGCCCCTTATCTGCTGCTATCTGCTCCTGACAAGCTGTGAGCCCAGATTGGGCCTGCAGGAGATTTCAGTGTTTATGGGCCACGGCAGGGAGGGAGAAGAGGGGAAATCTGCTGGGGGAGATAAGTCCAGGAAATAGGGCTGGTGACTGGAGCAGAGTCAACAAAGCTGAGCGAGCAACCGGACACCTCTGGAGTCCCAAGGATGTGACTCAGTGTCACGACTCCGTGTCACGACTGCAGCTCCCCAGCCAGCAGAGGGGGTTCACGTGGAGTGCTCAATGCCTGCCCTGGAGAAGGGAAACATCTTGCTCTGTTTATGCCCTTGGAATGTTTTCCAGTGAGGAACCCAAATTTAAGCTCCTCCATCCATAGGCAGGCTCCTGAAATGAACCTCTGGGTTTTGCAGGACTGGGAGCACATGCTGGGCCCGGCAGCAGCTCAAGGCTCAGGGCATCCCACTCAGGGTTCATAACGTGCTGTGTAAATCTAGAAGCTCCCTGGGCCCCAAAGAATCACCTGGTTTTGGCCATGTGCCCCCAGTGTGCCTCAGAACCCACAGCACGAGGTAGGAGCTGCTCACATGGGCACCAGGAGACTTTTATAACCACCAGGATGTTTTTATAATCACCTGTTATCCCCATGTGAACAAGGGGTTTGGTGGTAACTGGAAAAATGTGTGGGCTTCATCTGTAATATATTTCAAGCACAAAAATATCTGGGCTAATTATATCCAAGAACAGCAGCTCACGTTGTTCTTGCAGCCCAAAAACTGTCCTAAGCCTGGCTGGGGATTGGAGAAGTGAGGTTGTGTGCTCTTCCTCTGGAAGACCAACTGGAGGACGCTTTCATGCTCTGGTGGTTGTTTTTAAGCAGGACAACTTTTACAAACTCTGTTCTTTGGGGCAGCTGGTCTGGTTTTACCTTAAACTCTGTAATTTATGGCAGATATTTCATATCTGAGCTACCGAGAGGAAGGGCAGCCTTATGGAGAGCAGAGTTCCACTGATTTCAGCCTTCAGCTGCAGAGCTCTGGGACAGCCTTGCTCTGTCCTGGTTCACTGCTGCTTTTACGGACTGAACTCTCTGAGTCAACAGAACTTTCATCTGGTTGGGTGATGGGGTTTTCCTCATGCATTGCTCCAGCCCCTGCTTTGGATGCTGCTGTTCCACACTTCCCTTGCTCCAGCAGCTCCAGTTTTTCTCCTGTTGTTTCACAGCTCTGGCACACACCCAGCTCCAGCTGGGAGCTCCAATATTGAAGGATTGGTGTGCTCGGGCCAGGGAAGCTCCCCAGTGGCCCAGGCAGTGTCCCTGGGCCAGGCACCTCTGAAAGCATTCACAGAACCCTGGAATGGTTTGGGTTGGAGGGACCTTAAAGCTCATCCAGTTCCACCCCTGCCATGGATTCCAGGGTATTTCCATGGTGCTCTCCATCACTTGCACGAAAGGAAACCAAGGCTTCCCTCCCCTTCCTACAGATACCTCTTTTGCCCCCACACCTTTCCCTGTGGATCTGCTCTGAACCCCAGTTTCATCCCCTCCACTCTTTTGCTGTCTGAGCCTGGTGGAAGATTCCCTGCCTACAGCAGGGGGTTGGAATGAGATGAGATGAACCATTCCATGATTCCATGAAATCTGCATTTCTCCCATCTCCTCTCCTTGCACAGGCAACAGCACTTCCTTCTTGTCCCAGACAGTTTCTTTGGCCCATAAATTGGTCAGAGTTGCACTCAGCCTTTCCTGCTGTCCCTATTCTGGTTGGGATGTCCAGGAGGCCCTGTCAGTGCATGGCAAAGCCCTGATCTGGAGGCATTTTGTGATGCAGCAAACTCTCACTTCATAACATCAACCAGGGAGGTTCCCAAATCCTCGCTTCTCTCCAGCTGGGAGCAGTTATTCCCCACAAAGCAGCTTCCCATGGAAGCTGGGCAGGGAGCACTGGAACACTTTAATTTTCCTGGAGCCCCCTGAGCTGTTGGTGACAGTGTGGAGACAAGGGCTGAGGTATGAGAGCTCTGCAAGGGAAAGCCCTGTGTGGGGAGGGCTGGAAAACACCATTCTCCTGGTTTGTTCTAAATTTCCTCTTTGTTTTATGGTTCATCTGATTTGAAGAGAAACCTCAGTGGAGGAGTGGAATGGGAAACACACTTCCATGTCAAACCCTTGGAATCACATCAAGCTCCTGCTTTAGTCATTTATTTCCTCTAATTCACCTTGGGGTTGGGGTTTTTTAATCCTTTTCACTCATCCAGCTGTTTATGTGGCCTTTTGGTGAAGCTGTCTTTCTCGTCCCTCCCTTCCCTCCTGCTCCACTCCTGTCCCATCCACAGTGGATCAAATACAAAGATTTTTCAAGGAATTTACCTCTGGAAAGAAATCATGGGTGCATTTGCTTGGTTGGTTGATTTTCTGTGGAGACCAGAGCAGGTGGAGCCCCTTTAGAGCTCCTGAAGGGTTTTTTGGGGCTGCTTGGTAGCAGGAGACCTCAAGTCCAGGTTGGCCAGGGAGACTCCAAGGGAGAACCAGGACAAGAATTTAGGGTTTTGCTAAAAAAAATAAAAAAGGAAAGATGAAATCCCAGAGTGATCAAAGGTCTCGAGCTGTGGAGCTGGGCTGTTAAGGAGAGGGAGCTGTGCCAGAGACAAGGGCAACCTCAAGGTTTATATCCCAAAAAAGAAGATTTTGACCTCTTCTAGAAGAGGTGCTTCATGTAACATTTGCTAAAAAGCAAAGCAGCAGCAAACCTTGAGTGAACCTGGGGTCACGGCCACTTCTCTTTTCTGAAGAGGCCAAGCTCTGCTGGAGGAAGACATTTGCTTTTCATTTCTTTTCCTTCTTTTCTTCTTTTTTTTAGCCAGCATCAGTTGGGCAGGGATCTCTGTGATGAAGGAACCTCAGAGGGGTGGCAGTGCTGTCACCAAGGGCCATGGCCACCCAGGTGAACCCTTGCAGTGCCACTGCAAGCTGTGACACCATGGCCATGGCTGTTCTGTCACTGAATGGATGCTGAAGGGGCTCAACACAAAAATCCTGGGAAAAAAAGAGGTGTCACCAGGGCCACATGTCCAGCAGAGAGGTCCCAGGAGAGTGGGATTCCTTTGGGGGACTGCTTGGGAGGAGCAGAGCTTGTGTGGGGTGAAGGGATTGTACGATTCTTGTCCTGCCTCTGCCACAAGGATTAAATCCCTTTGCCATGGGAATTCCTGTCCTGCCTCTGCTACTGCAGGATTCGACCCCTCTGCCCCCAGGATTCCTGTCCCACCTCTGCCCAACCTGCTTTCATGGGGTCTGAGGTCTTCCCACCCTATCCCTAAACTTCCCTTCCTGCCTTTTTTCCGTGAAGCTTTCTTTGTCCAGGAAATGTCACTGAACTCCTATCTCATCCCACACAACCTCAGGAGGATCTCTCCAAGGACTGGTAAAACCCACATGAATTGAGGCTCACACCAGTCCCCAGCCCAAACTGGTTTAACAGGAGTTTCATGGCATCCCACAGACAGTAAATAATTTCCTGGGATGTTTATAAACAATAGGAGTGGAAACTGATGTTTTCTAAATGATCAGGGCTTTAACAACAACACCAAACTCACACTTTTTGTAACTTCACAACAAACACTCATCAAAATAAATACTCCAAACATGTCCTCAAATCCAGACAGTGAAAAGAGAAAGGTTCTCATTCCCATTAAACAGACTTGGAACAAGGAAATTAAAATTCCTGGGTGATACATGAACTTTCACCTAACATTCCTTTTTCAAGAATAATATAGACTCTGACAGTGACAGCAATCCCTTTTCCCCTATGCCCTCATTTTATCTGTGGAACTAAAGCTTTCCCTGTGTTGTGATAATGATTTTATCAATAATTTATGATTATTTATTTGAATACACTGATCACATCCATCACTAATACTAGGGTGAAGCGTATTCTATTTCAAAGGTTTTTTTTTCTGCTAGAGAGTGATATAGCAAAGCTGAAATGTTTTTCCCAAAAATATTTATAGTGGGTTTGCTGGTTTTCAGTGGAATTCATCAAAGTGCCTTTAATGATTAAATTAATTAGTGGAAAGGAAAGAACAGATTCTCACTGAGATGGGGCTGAGTTCTCTGAATGAAACCTTTTTGCAAGGGTAATTTATGATAGAAATTCTTTCATGCTAAAATTCTAAATTTACCCTTCTTAGTGATTGAAAATGAAAATAAATTTTAAGAGGGAGGATTTTCCTCTCAGACTAATAATTTAATTTCAGGAATAAGGCCATTTTTAATTCAATTTAACTGGTCCAGATATGCACAAGTACCTTTGTATCTGATGCTGCTCAACGACAGCACAGGGAAAAGTCAGAATTTGCAGCCACAGAGAGTCCTTATCTCATCCCCAAACTCCCCAGCAGCACGGCAGATGCAAACCCAGATGGACATCTCTCTGTGGCAGTTGTGTTTCACCATTTCTTCCCTGAATCCAGGAATTCAGGGGAATTCAGGGGCATTCAGGAGTCTGGTTTTGTTCTACTTCCAGGACCTGTCTGGGAGATATGAAGCTTTTGCAACTTAAAGCACAAAGTCCTGCAGTGGGAGCAGGACATGGAAGGTGTTTGGAGCTCTTCATTGCTATGAGGTTCTGCCCTCGGGCAATGATGGATCTTCCCGTTTTTCCCTCCCCAGCACCCAAATCTGGGTTTTGTGGGGTTGATCTCATTGAGACAGAGTTGTCACCTCAGCTGTAGCTCCTCTCCTTGGCCATGGGACCAGGTTCTGAGGTACCATTAAATTTTGGGCCAAGCCTGGGAGGGGAACAAGGGCAAAACAAGTTGTTGTCTTTATTTCCCCACAGCATGTGGAAATGGTGATGATCAGGTAAAATCCCCACATTTTCCTGCCAGGAAAGGGAAACTGAAGCACAGCAGTGTGTGTGTGGTTCCATGTCAAGCACTGGAGCTCCATCTGCCTTCCCAGACTTCCCCCTTATTCCTAATTAACATGTTGAGGAATTTTAAAATGTAATAAACATTATTTCTAAACAACCCCAAAGGAAAGCTTGCTTCTCTCTGGTTTGATGTAAACATTTATAGCGCAGCTCCATCCTTAAACAGTTAATCTTATAGTGACCTATTAAAATAAAATGAATTGTGTTATAATTCATCCTAAAGCAACCTCGGGGTGAGTGTATCAGGTAACTCTGCTTTTGCAGCCCTCATGACGTTTTTAATCAAATTCAGCTGTAATTGCTGGAGCATTCACATGCCTCTTTTAATACCGTGCCTCCATTTGGGACTCATATGAGTCTGTTTTCTCTTAACGTCTCTAATAAATAGAAAACATTAAAAAAAGCACATTTTGCAGGACTAGGAGCTTTTCCACCGTTTTGTTTGTTCCCGCAATTGTCTGACGGGCTGATGGGAACGCGGCACTTGTCAGGTCCCCCGAGCCCTGGGATAAAACCTTTGTGAGGCTGAAGTCGCTGGTTTTGTGTCGCTCGCACCCCGTTAAAGGGGACAGGGACACGGGCTGGAGCGGCTGCCGCGGGAGCCGAGGGAGGGATTTCATTAGCATCTTTAAAAAGTCACCGCCCGTGATGGATGCTGAAATGTTGCTTACGAACAAATCACCCACGGTTTGGGGAGAAAAACATGAAATGCGGGCTCTGCCTCCGAGATGTTCGTGTAAACAAAACTCCTGCAACTTTCCCTGCCCAGGAGAGCAGGGGGGTGGTTGGGTTGGGGTTTTTTCAGTCTCCGCCGCTACAGCTGTTTCCAATTTGCCAGCAATTTTCTTTTGGGCTAGTAAAGCTCCCAGGATGGCTGGAACTGGCCACATGGGTTTCTCCCCTCGGCTGTGGGGTTTGGTTACAAGGGGCAGCAAACCCAGCTCAGGATTTGGAGCAGCATTTCCCCTGAACTTGGGAGTGCTTTACATCCCAAATTTCTGTTAGCGCCAACCTTTCGAGGTTATTTCATTGCAGGCTGTGCGTGTGCTCAGGGGTGCCTGCCGCAGCCAGGCTGAGATTGCTTAAAAGGTGAAGGAAAATAAGAGGATAACGGCACGGGACAGAGATGCCCACGAGGGTTCCCTGCCCCGCCAGGAAAACGGGAAGAGGCGTCAGTGAACACAAGAGCAGAGCCCTCGGGGTTCCTCCCGTGCGCCGTGTTCTGTGTAATTCACACGTGGAAACGTGAGAAAAGAATGACCGATGACTTTGAAACGTGAGCCCGTTCGGTCCCCGGCTGGCTCGGCTGTGCAGAAAGAGTTGTTCCCATCCCCGCAGAATAATGAGATTAAGGCTTGGAAAGAGCATTTTTAACCCCACGCATGCGATTTTTAAAAAAGCCTTAAATGATGACAACGCTGTTTTTGATTTTAGGGGTTTTTTTTTCCCCGATTCCCTTTGTCTCCTATTTTTTCCCTATTCCCTTTCCCTCCTGTTTGTTCTCCTGATTCCTTCTCTCCTGAGCACCTCGCAAGTCCCTTGAGTTGCTTTGCTTTTCCTTCCATGCTAAGGCAGCTTCTCCCTAAAATCCCCATCCCCTCACCTTGCTTAGGAAAGGTTTTCTCTAGCCACAAACAACAACAATTATGATAACAACAAAAAATCCAAAGAATTTCTATATTAAAAAGTGGAGAGGTCCCTGGTCGCTAGGTCCAGGTCTGAGTGTGTTTTCCTTGGAAATTGGGAGGAATGCTAAACGCCTCGTCTACCAGGGAGTAAATTGTGTGCGGAGCTCAAGGCACGGCTCCCAGGTTGCCCTTTCACCCCTTCACTTTATATGTTCCTCTTATTAAGGAGAAAAATGTTTCAATATGTTGGAATTTGGGGCAAAGCCGGGAAGGAGAGAAAGAGAATAGAAAATGGAAGAACATTTTCCAAATAGTTTTGGTAACCCTTCTGAGGGATACATTTCAAATTGATGTTGTACTAAAATCCCTGGAAGTTTTTGTCCAGGATAGTGCAAAATATTGTCTGCGAAGGCTTCTGAGCTGACAAAATGCGCCAGGAACGTGACTCCGATGGGGGGAAAACCACCCCTGGATTGAAAATGTGGTTTTTTTCCCTCCTGAACGCGTTACTGTTTCATAGGCTCTTATGAAATAGCTTAAAAGACCTGGACGCTTCGGCTTGCAGGGAGAAATGTGGAATTCTTGATCCAAAAGAATCGTTTGGAGCCTATTTCATCCCGCTTGTGTGCATCTGCAGTGTGCTCCGTCATGCTTTCAGTCCTGCTGCAGGGGGAAGTGGGTTAACTCTTTTCTAGGTAAGAGTCAGGAAAAAAACCTCAAAATAAGGAACGATGATTTAAAAACGGATATTTGAAACTTCCTTATTTAAAAAGGGGGGATTTAAAGTAGCACTTGAGCTCCACTCAGCGTCTCTTTTCGGCTTGACTCCTCAGCCATATTTCTTTTAAGTTGTGAATTTTTTTCCTCTTTTCCCCCCCCCTCTTTTTCTTTTTTTGGGTGTGCTGTTTAAAGTCGCTCATAGCACCGGGAGGGCTCATGGGGCGAGGATGTCCCATGGCAACGAATAATCTGAGGGAACAGCTGGAATATTGATAAGGGGGGAAAACGGAAATCAAATGAAAAGTAGAGGGCAGAGAAGCGAGGGAAAGGAAAGCAAAGCACGTCCTGGAGCTGCGAGCAGCACAGAAGCCCCCTGAGGAAATGCCTGCTTGATGCAGCCTGTCTGGATGGGCTGGGAATTTTAACTTCAGCGCTGCTTTGGATCCAACGAGTTTAAATCTCTCTTCTCCCTGCAAAACTGCAGCGGCAAGGATCCACAGCTGGTGGGGAGTTTGGGTTTTGGTCTCAACCTGGATCTTTACAAACTGCTCTGCCACTGGCTGAGGGGAAAGGGTCTAAAAGGTGAGTCCTTTCAGTCGTAGCAATAAGAAAAAGCGATTCTAAAAGTAGTTTAAGAGGCCCTTTTTATATCGCGGCTGACGCTGGCAGGGCGAGACGATTGATAAATAATCCACTGCAGACTCTTGAAAACTGGCTCCAAAATATGCAGATGTATTTATTTATTTACATGCACAGGCGTAATTACGGCAGGGAGGTAAAGGGTGAGGGGGACGCTAATCAGGGGTAAAGAGGGGAGCGGGGGAAACCAATATGAGAATCCTTGACCCCAGAAAATTTACTGGCGAGGCAAAATTACCTTGTCCCTCCACTCTGCCTGCCCCCACCCCCCGTCGCAAGTTCAGAAGCAAAAGAAACTGGAATGTGTTAGGAGGGAGGACGACAGGAAAAAAAGAATTGTACTTATCAGAAACACATTGTCCGCTTTAGAGCCGCTTGCCCTCCCGTGCCAGCTGGACGCTCAATAAATACTTTAGAAATCAATAAAAGGGGGGTTACGTGCAGATAGCGAACTTTTATTTTCCAGTTGTTTGGCTGAGGGGGTTTTTCGTTGTTTTTTTTCTTTTCTTCTTTCCCCTAACCCCGCGGATGTTTCGGTGGCTCCGGGGGTGTCCCCGCAGGTCGGGGCGCAGCTCCAGCAGCCAGGCAGCTTCATTAACGCAGTTTTGTAATTAACCCCCGGGGCTGGCTCGGATCAGACCCGGACAATCCGCGCTACAGACGTAGTCAGAACTCCACAGCTTTTCTCAAGAGCTCGGAAAACACCCCAACCAACAACCCCGGAGTGTCTGCAGCTCGTGCGCGACGCTTGGCGCATCTTTCTCACCCTGTCGGATCATTTTCCTGTGGTAATCCCTGGATAAATGTCCGACTTTTCCCTTCCATCCCGGGAAAACGGGACAGAACCAGCAGCACCTAGGAGCAACAGGCTGAGGATGTGTGTGAGAGTGTTTGTGCTTCTTAATGATGCACTAATTCCACTTAGCTAATTACACTTAGATAATTGTTTTCTGGCGCGTTCCAGAAGGACTGAAGACCCCGAGAGGAGCAGGGGGGACAAACAGTACCTGTTGTCGGGTCTGTTTTCCCACACACCATCACATTTTTCACCATCGTTGTTAATCTCTGCGGCTCTGCAGTGACGACTTTGGGGGTTGGAGGCAAAATAAACCCTCCTGTTCATCAGGAGCTCATCGAGTCTCAGAAGTACAGAAAAACAGATGTAGTGCCTGAGTCTGAGATAAAGTCTGAGCAGGACCCGAAATAGAAATAGGATTGACAACCCTGAGAGCTCTTTTCATATTTACAGCCATGCTTCCAGCCGGAATATTTTTTAATTTATGGTTCAATTATTGTCGGTGAGGAAGGTTCTTTAAATCAGTCGGGGCCGGCAGGTTAATGGCTCGGGATGGTTTCAATGAGCCAGGAAAGGCAACTGCCCCTCGTTTAGCCAAGGGAAACCTTGGGGTACGAGTCAATGGGGTTAACTAGGCTCGACATGAAAACACGAGTATTTCAGCTGGCTTTTAATTGTTGGCTAAGAAATTCAGTTAATCAAATGTCAAACATTTCCCTCTGCTCTTGTTGAAAGTGAAGAAGGTTCTTTTCCTGAGGAGGAGGGAGAATCCAAAGGAAAAACCTAACTGTTATTAAAAAACAGCAATAAACCCCTGCTCTCTATTACTTGACTTCAGTCACTGTGTTGATGTGTTTGTCCATTAAAAATTACACTTAAATGCTTAATCATTCCTCTCTAGATTTTGTTACCAATCTTATTATTTAAACCGGGCTTTATTCCTTTGCTTTTCTACATGCACATATGTGATTTGGAGTTTTTTTATTATTTATTTCAGGTCAAATTTAGGACCTTTAAATATATCTAATAAACAAGTAAGGATGTTTCAGACTGTACCAGACACTTCGTCTTACGTCAAGGTAAGACATGACAGCATCTTTAAACAGGTAATGTCAAAAATCACAATCCTTCCAAATTCACAGTCCTTTGTATTGGTTGAAAATTTCATTCCCTTTATTACTGAATTTAGCAGGAAAAAAATCCCTTGATCTTCGGTGGGAGAGGGGTCAGACATTGGAATATCAAATTTATCATTTTGGAAATGTGCAGGGTTGAGTGAAAAGTTATATCATCAGGGACAAAAAATGTGTTAAATTGGGCTTGTCTTTTATCCTGCATCGATGCTGGGTTTGCTGGGTTACCCCAGAGCCACTCATGGGTACACTCAGGGTATCCTGAATTCCATGGTCCAGGTTTATTGCTCTGGAACCAACATATCCATAGGGCTGTGCTACCAGGGTTGTATCCCAGGTTCTATCCCAGAGGTCTATCACAGTAGTTCCCTAAATTTCCTTCCAATTTTCTGCTTTCCCAGCCCCCCTTTAGTTCTGAACCAGAGCTCAATTTCATTTCTCTTCTCCTCCATGCCAACTCCTGAATTCCATGTGCAAGATGATCTGTGGAGTTGTGTGGTTTCTGAGAGGTTCATTTCAGAATGGATTTAGAGGGGGAAAATACAGAATGAGTTCAAGCCAAACATCTCTTTCAGTTGCTGAAGCAATGGATTGTCACACCAGGCAGTGCTTGGTAGCACTGGGACTTCTTTCCATGCTCCTGGTGGTTTTCCTTGAGTGCTTCCATGCAATTGAGTGGGAAAATTAACTTCAGTTGTTTTGGTTTTTAACTGATATTACCAGATCTTGCACTCTAAATACTTGTTTGCATATATAGATATATATTTATTTATTTTAAGTTTAAAAATTGATCTTACGATGTATTTTGCCACTTCTGCCTCTTTCTTTTTTAAAGATTAAAACAAGAACCAAAACAGGGTTGGCACAGCCTTGTCCGTTTGTACCTCAATTGAGCTCTATATTATATTTGACATCATATAGGGTTTTTTTCACAACAGTTCCCAAGAATGTAAATAAACCAAGCCTGGGACATCTGGGTTACACGTTTGAGGCAAACCCTGCATGCAGCAGCACTTAGGGAAAATCTAAACCACAAGCCTCTCCTGTCCCTGAAGAAACACAGGAGGGTGTTAACTAGAGCTGGGTGGATAATTTGTAATGAATAATTTATTACAGGAATTTGGTTTCCCTTCCCCTCCCCCCGCCCCTTTCCCTCAGTCAATGATCTGTGCCCCAATTGGGATTTTCATGTGCATCCACATTGCTGGGGATGGTCCACTGAATTATTCCTGTGAATAATCCTGAGGTTATGGCTCAGTTTGGGCAGCTTGTTTGGAACAAATAGCAGTGGAAATGCAAGCTTGGGATGATGCCAGGTTGTGTGGCATTGGGTGAACTTGTGCAGCTGCTCCACATTTCTGCAACAAATCCAACCAGGAATGGGCAGGATTCCTCACTGGGTTGACATCCCCCAAAGTCCCACTCCCATCTTGGTGTTTCAGGGAATGTTGGTGAGTTAACTTTGCTCATTAAGTTTGCATAGCTCTGGTACAGACTCTGGAGCAACAGAAACTCCATGGGAAACAACTGAAATTCAAGTGTGGGGAAAGCAAATCCCCTCCAAGTTCAAGTAAGGGAAGATGCTCCCCAGTGTGAGCCTGGCTGTGGCATGGATTCCCTTTGGAGCTGGGGCTGTGGGAAATGCTCTGGGATGTTCTGTTTATGATGAGGAGATGAAGGCCCTGTGACGTCCCATAGTGAGGTGTCACTGCCTTGTGCTGGGAGGCAGATCCAGGGCAGCTCCAGTTAGGAGCAAAATTCCGTGGAATTAAGCGGAACTGAGATCCAGGCCCAAATAACTGAACATTCCAGCAGGACTGAGGGAGCCTCAGTCCATATCTGTGTCAGGGCAGCTTCCTCATGGAGTGCAGTCCTGCATGGACAGAGTTCTCTTCCCAGACGTTTGTGCTTTTTCCACGAGGAAGAGCTCCTCAGGCAGGACTCACCCAGTGTGGAGGGAGGGATGAGCTGTGGCATGCTGGACTCTGCCTCTGACACAGCCCTTCCTCCTCAGCCAATGGTATTTTGGGCAAGGATTCTGTCTCTGCTATTTTGTCTGCAGAGCTTCTTCCACACCAATGGCACTGGGGAAATGATTTGTTCCTGTGCTTAAAAAAATCAACAGGATTTTGATGGAAGTCTGATCCAAAATTTTCTTCATACAAAGGAAATATCTCCCAGTGACTCTAAAAGTTTTGAGTTGGGCAGCTCTGTCCCAATGGGACCAAATGGTACCTGGGCAGCTCATTTCGAGCTCCTCATAAAAGTGGGAATGTGATGAAATTCAGGGAAGTTTGAACCTTAAGCACACAGGTGAGGTCAGTCTCTGTTCCCTCTGAGTTTGGTGGCAGCTTCCAATGACTCAAAGGCATCCAGAGGCAACAGAGAGGTTCTGACAGTGCCTGACTTATTCATGGAAGAGTTGGGATTGATTAGTGTTCCAGGGAGATGGTGGGAAACCTGGGTATGGATCCACTCCCTGACGGAGTGAGCTTGGAGCTCCTGAGCAGGGCACTGCAACTCTCCTCTGCTGCATTTCCCCATCTTTAAAGTGTGGGGCAGAGCAAGGGGCTGCTCACCCTGAGACACCCCTGCCTTCCTGCCCTTCCTGCTTCCCCACACTGACCTGGGAAATCTTCCCAAGCTCTGGGGAGCAAGAACATAGAAAAGCAGAAGACTGAGTCCCAATTATTCTCTCTTTCCATTATTATTATTATTGTTATTCCTATATTTTATGTCATTCCTTCTCCACAAAACCTTATTTGCTTGTCTCACGGGATGGAGAAGTATTTTCCTTGTTACTTTTTTGGGATGTGTACACCACCCGCACCAGAAAAAGTGAGATTGTGACTGATCTCTTCTGCAAATCCTCTCCAGCAGATGCACAATGTGCATCAGCGTCGGGCTTATTCTGTGCCTTGTACAGAAAATGCCTTGTCTCTGTGGGTTGGAGCCCAGAGGGGGTTGCTGCAGGGTTCCCAGGAGGAAGAAATTCATCGAATATCCTGCGAGCACCTTCAGGCCACAGGGTTCTTGTCATGGCTTTTCAAATGCAAACTAGGGGGTGAGGTGAGGGAGCAACAGGAGGCAGGGGAGGGTTTAATTCTAAAACACTTGGTTTTAGCAAGGATTTTGATGTCGAGTCAGTCGGGTTGGAGTTCAGCTTTTCGGTGCTGAAACCTTGATTTACATCACAACACAGAGGGTGTATCTGAATCGCTGATAACAGATCCCATGGGACTCCTGGCAGGGGAACCCAATCCCACAGAATCTCCTGGCAGGAGAACCCAATCCCATAGGACCTCCTGGCAGGGGAACTCAGCCTTCTCTCTCATACCTAGTTTTGTAGGGGCCTTAACTCAATGGAAGGCTGAGAATTCATAGAAATAAGAAATAATTTTGATCCTTTCTGGCTTATTCAACAGAACTGTTAAAGTTTTTCTATTCCTTAGATCATTAGGGACTGAATGATCTGCAAGTACTTAATGATTCACAGTGTATCAGAGGGTGCTAATCCCATCTAAACACGAAGACTTGACTTTAGAGAACGAAACATGGAATATAATTGGGAAATTAAATTTTAAAAGAAGACTGGAATCCTGGCTGGAGGGATATGGAAAGCATTAGGGCCATAGGCAAAGCAACATGACCTCTGAGTACTGATTTTTTAATTATTCCCATTGCCACGAGCTCCTCTGGGCCACAGCAGCCCTCGCTCCCCTCCTGCCCCTCCAGTCTGTGGTTTCAGATGGGTGTAAAGGTGGCACAGGAACAATTGGGGGGATTCAGTAGTCACCCGCGCTTTTCTTCCGCCCTTGGGCAGCATCCAAACGCTTCATGTCCTCTTTTATCGTCTCCTCCTCGCACACTCAGCGCTTCTGCTTTCGCTTCCCGTGCCCTGCCCTCCCGAGGCAGCCCCGGAGACGGGGTGAGCTTCCCTCCCTTCCTGCTCCTGGAGCCTCTTTCCTGCTCCTGGAGCCCTTTTCCTTCTCCTGGAACTCATTCCTGCTCCTGGAGCCCCTTTTCTTCTTCTGGAGCTCCTTTCTTTCTTCTGGAGCCCCTTTCCTGCTCTTGGAGCCTCTTTTCTTCTCCTGGAGCTTCTTTCCCGCTCCTAGAGCCCCTTTCCTTCTCCGACAGCTCCTTCCCTGCTCCTGGAGCTCCTTTCCTTCTCCTGGAGCTCCTTTCCTTCTCCTGGAGCTCCTTTCCTTCTCCCGGAGTTTCTACTCTCCGGGCAGCTTCCACTTCCGTTACCAGCCCTGCCAGCCTGAGGCAAGAGTGTCCAGGCACAGTCCCTGGGACAAGGAGGCGAAGGAGAGGGCGGTGAGGAGGGGCTGTCCCGACATCACCCCGCTTTTCCTCTCTTTCCCTCTTTCCCTCCACGCCTGGAGATGACAATCCAAGCAGTTCCGCTGCCCTTTGCCAGCTTCTGCGGAAAGCTGTCTGCAGCCCTTGGGAAGGGCACGGAGATGGATCTTGCTCCGGGAAGGAACCTCTGCAAGCGCGGGGTTCTCGCGTTAAGCCCGGGTTTAACGCAGCCACAACGTTTGTGGTGCAGCACAAAGAAGGATATTCATGGAGGGGGAAAGGGGCTGCGTGGCTGGGAACAATATTGGGTTTGTTCTGGCTCCCACTCCGCCTGGAAAGTTTACAGAAGCCCTAAAGAGAGACGGGGTAAATTCTTTTTTTAAGGACAAAACAGTAAGGTTTTCTTTGGAGCGGGCACTGCCAAACCCTGACAGGGACACGTCCTTTTGCCGCTGAACAGGAGCAGAGGACAGGTTGACAGGAAATAATATCCTGAGATTTCATTTGTTTTGTAGCGGAATTGGAGCCTGATGGACGGAGCGAAGGGAAGGTGCTGCAGAGGGATCCGTGAGGGCTCTGCCCGCAGGTGCTCAGGGATGCACGGGTGGAACGGGTGGAAACCTGCCCGTGTTCCTCGATCAGCTGGAGAACTTGAGCCCGGCAGGAAAGGGAAAATCAAAGCCTTCCTGGACTGGTTTTCCCCCGGTCCGGGTGGTGATGTTCCTACTGAGCGCATCCTCCAGCGCTTTATCCACTTCTGCCTCTTCTTTTTTCCCTTTTCCCCATTCCTGGCATCCCGAAGGGTTCCAATCCCTCTCCCCTGGGCTCGGGAGGAGGGGACAGCGGCTCCAGAGAAGGTGGGAATTGCACTAGCTTCGGGGGCAGAAGCTGCTCTGACTCCTACGTCACTCTCACCCTCCGCGATGACTAATTACGTCTATATCCAAACCTTTCTCTCTCTTTTTTTTTTTTTTTTTTTTCCTTTTTGACACTAATTTCTCGGGACACAAACTTTGCTAAATTGTCGGGCTTTACCAAGTCGTTGATTAACGCCTTATGACAACTTGGTTCTTTAGGATTTAGTTCCTGTTTGCACCGACCTCTCCACTCTTAAGAGAAAAATCTTTCTCCATTTCCCTGTGTCTTGCCTTTTTCCCGTGCTCAGCCCCAGCGCTGCGTGGGGAAGGGCTGGCATTGTTCCTTCCTCGCCTTACCTTCAAGAGGCCGTTTGGCTTTCGGTCGAGGTGGGAGAAAAGTTGTTTTTCTCCTGGAATTGTGGCATGTTGGAGCTTTCTAAAATAAACCAGACTCCCGGGCACAAGGGACGAGCTTTTCCAGTGACCTCCGTCTTTAGGCAGCAGCAACCAACCCCCCTCCCCAGCTCTGCGACCTTTTAATGGCTCCATTCTTTCCCAATTTACAGAAGAACGCCCCCTTCCCAATATGCTGGATCCAGGGAGTTCTGTATTCCAGCCTTCCCTATGCTCTCCCAGCCCGTGTTTAGAAGGAGGTGTGGAGGGAAAGGGGAGCAAACGGGGAAGAAAAGAGCGAATGCTAAGGGGGAAAAATGCTTTAAATCTTTCCTGTAAATCTCCAAATATATGAAGTCTGAGGAACAAATTCAAAGCAGGCACGGCCGCCTGAAGAGAAGTTAGAGAGAAATATTCTGTTCCATTCAAGCGCATCAAGGGTCTCGCTGAAGTCTTGTTTGGCTAAGGTCAGACGAGACTGGGTTCTCCAATAAAAATAAATCTCAAATTAATTATGGCCTCAAGCGAGGGGCCAGACGTTCGGAGCTAGTGCACTGTAGTCTGTGTTTCTGGCCTTCAGTATTTTTGGGTTTTGTGCCTCAGCTTTTCAATAATTGCGGAATGAGGGGGGGGGGAGGGACGGCGGGGGCAGTTTTATTGGGACATGGAACTCAAATAAAAGCAGCCAGGACGCCTCTTGCCCCACTCGCCCCTCATCGCGATGCAGCTTCAAAGCTACTGCATCTTCTCCACCCCACTTTTAAGCCGTTATGTTTTACTTGGTGCCGATTAGCGGGGAATAACTTCCCGGCTTCAGGTTCCCAAATCTCCTGGGCTGTTCCTGTAGGGAGGAAGGACTCGATCCTTCAGTTCTGCGCCGGGAACACTCTCTCGATTCCCTTTTATTGCTGGAGCTGAAAAGCGGAGGTTTGCCCAATTAGTTCAGTTAAAAATTGGGATTCGTTTCTGGTGATCAAATCCCAGGGCTGTAGTTTGGGCTTTTTGCTTGTAAGAATAGGGGGTTAGAAAATAAACAAAACACGTCGCGTTTTCCTTTCTGCAGCGGAGTCGGTGCCAGAGGAAAGTCAGAGACAGGGATTTGAAACGCTCACTGGAGCTGGGGGAGAGTTTCCCTCCAGTGAAGGCTGGAGCAGGATAAACTCTGGCCCCCTGCAAGTACAGAATGATGGGAATTGTGCATACCTTTGGAGAGGATAGAATGTATAGCAAGTTATCTAGAAAATATTATTGGATGTATAATACACACAATGCACCCAGCGCAAGTGATGTAAATACACGTATATTGAAAGCTCGTTCAAAAAGAAAAGGGACACTTAGTCACAATTAGTGGGAAATGAGACACTTTCTAACGACAAAGCCAGGGCGTGGACTTTGAGGTTTTTTGGGTTCCCTTCCCCGATCACCGCATTAGATCGCAGCGACAATTCCAGGCTGGGCTTAACGAGAGCTCAGCTGATGCTGTTGGGGTCAGAGAGGGTGACAGAAGCCAATCCCCTCTTCCATCCTCGAAAAATCATATTTCTCACCTGCAATGGGGCTCGGGAATGTTTTCATTGTGTTTATTCCTAGGAAATAACTGGACGGTTTTGATTATGAAGTGATGCCCGCTAATCCCGTGTGGGTTACAGGCAGAAAATCAAAATCTTTAGGGTTCTGCGAGGCACTGGCACCGAGCTACACCGAGGGCGAACTCCTGTGGGTCTGGGCACGAAACAGTTCCAGGCCATATCCCCCAGTGGCTCCTTATTCCTTTCGTTCGGATCGCGCCAAACGCGGCGTTTTCACCTTCTCCGTGTGGGGCTGCAGCAGCTAGGACACAGCCCTAATACAGGGAGAGGTGGTGGGGACGTGCCAAGCGCCTGAGATCAATATTGAACTAATTAAAACCGCCGCTCGACAATTCCGTTTCATTCGTTAACAGAGTGCAAGAAAAAAACCCAACATAATAATAATAATAATAATAATAATAATAATAATAATTGAGGAGTAACTGATTTCTACCAGCCTGTCCTGATGTAAGCATTTGAAACCTTCCGTGGTTGCCAAGATCAAATGATTTTCCAGATGTCTGGTGGTGACCACATTAAACAGATCCTAATTCCTTTGCTGTACGTACATGTGCATCCAAAGGGCGAGCAGCAGATCCAGAGTGGCGCACATTGCTCAGCCCCGTGCCCGGCTTTCCCCTGCCTGTCCCGGCTCCCCTCTTCTTGCTTACATGCAGCTCAGTAACAGTTAAAACAGTTAAACACCCAAAGTCACGGCACAACCACCTAGGATGATTCAGACCTTGGCGCGCGGAATGAATATTCCAGCCTTTTCCAAAAAAATTGACATAACTTCAAGGGTGGCTTTGGGTTTGGTGGTTTTGGGATTTTTTTTTTTGTGGTTGTTTTTTTGTTTTGTTTTGTTTTGTTATTGTTGTTGTTGGTCGTTTTGTTTGGGGTTTTTGCTTTTTTGTTTTGTTTGGAGGTTTTTTGTGTTGGTTTGGGGTTTTGTTTGTTTGTTTTGTCTTGTTTTGGGGGGTAGGGGGGATTGAAAAAAAGCAGAAAGAAAAAAATAAAGCAAAGTTTCTATTGTGCGTTATTTTGGGGGGGGGGGGGGTGAAATAGCAGATTGTTCGGCTCGTCTGTTGGAGTGTGTAACACCTTCGCTCACTCCCTTATCTCTTGGATTCTCCCAAATGTTATTTTAAATCAAACACGGGAGTTAAAGCACGGAGCATCCCTGACGGACCCTGTGTCACAAGTGACTCGAGCAGGCTCCGTTCGAGTCATTCCCAGACATGCAAAATAAGCCCCTGGGGGTCACGGTGCCCGTCTGGCCATAAAATGCAGAGTTGGGTTCCTAAAATATCTCCCGGTGGGATGGAGGAGGGGCTGTTTGGCACCTTCCCGTCCTTGGGAGAGCCGGGGATGCGCGGCAGGGGCTGCATTTGTTGGTGCCCTCAGCCCCGAGCTGGGCAAAAGGGGTTTCGAGATGTTGGGTTCGGGGGATTTTGAGGGTGTGGGACTCCTCTCCCGTGAGCTGGGCACGTTTTCAGGTGTTTATTCCCCGCCGCTCCCGGATCCCCGGCTCTCCCCCACTGTCAGTCCCGCAGCTTCAACCCAAAGTGCCCTGTGAGGTCCGTGGGTGACAGAGGCTCCTTCCAGGGGATTTTTTCCCCTTCCTTTCGCGGTTAAGATCCTCAGCCTGTCCTCTCCCTCACCCCCTACCCGCGTTGTTTTTCGGGGCTGGTGGAGAGCGTTGTCTAGAGAGGAAACCATTTGGGTTTTGAAAGGATGCGTTTCACTCTTCCCTTTAACCTCTCGCTTTTCTGGTCGCTGCAGCCTCCTGCCATGTGGGAACGCCGAGGGGGGAGCCGGGACCGGAGCATTGCCGGCGGGGACGGGACAGAGGGCAGGGAAAAGCAGGAGGAACGAGGAAAGCAAAGGGTTAACCGTGATTTCTTTTAATTGAACTCCAGTTCTTGTGGCCCTAGGCAAGGGGGGACCTGACCCCGCTAGCAGCATCCAGATGTGCTGCTCTCGGGGGACCCCGGCGCAGACCCCGGGACTGCGGAGCAGACAGGGGGAGGCCGGGGGTGCGGGGCGAGGGGAGGCGGCCGGGCTGTCCCTGCGCTCCCCCTTCACCTCCCGGCTGCAGGCGGCCTCAATCGCTGGCAAGCAGCGAGCCAAAAACCTCCAGGTCTGGTCACGTTCAGCCCCGTGTCTGCATCCGAACTGAAAAATTGTAGCTGAATTGATGAGGCTAATTTCAGAGGAGGGGGTGGGAGGGGAGGGAGGGGCAAGGGGGATCTGCGGCTCTCTCCTGCCAGCTTCGGGCTTGGAGAAATAAAGTATTAATAAGGTATCCCTACCGCAGCCGGGTAGAAACACTGGTGGCATTATTGCATTTCCCTTTTGGAAGGGGCAGGGGCAGGATAACTTTGGATATAATTTTGGTTCCCCTCACCCTCCTCCCCGTGGCTGGACTAAAGACAGGGGAAAACAAAAAGCCTGGACACAACTGGCCCTGGAAAAGGTAATGCTCTCCGCCGGCGTGCAGGGTGTCCTCCCGCCTTGCCACTTTTCTTTCTCGGCTTCACCCTCCTTTT
The DNA here is from genome assembly GCF_008360975.1 of Lichenostomus cassidix. NCBI lineage: Eukaryota > Metazoa > Chordata > Aves > Passeriformes > Meliphagidae > Lichenostomus > Lichenostomus cassidix. Next base: position 744,007 of record NC_139504.1, on the reverse strand, counting down.
CCCCCCACTGCTCTGTTCCCTGGGTTGTAGAAGTGGGGCAGAAAGAACGCCCCGGCTGTTGCACGATGTGTTCCGCCGCTGGTTTTTTTGGCAAGGGCGGGGGGAGCGGGAGAGCTGGCCAGGCGGGTATTGATTGTCTGCTTTCCCGGCTCCTTTGGAAGGGTTCGGCTTTGCCCGGAAAAAGGAAAAAGCGCGTTTCTCCTCTGCTGCTCGCGGCCGTTCGAATGAGAGGGAGAATTGCGCGTCAGGGGCTCGCCAGGTCTGAAGTGAGGTTTAAAGGCTGCTGGCTGAGGGGTTTTGTTTGCTGTGCCCGTCAGGACGCGGCACCGGAGGGGTAAATTGGGCTGTTCTGACAATTACTGTGAGGTTTTGACATTTCTATCAAGTGGGAGGTGTATCCCCCCTGCTCTGAGTGGGGTTTAACATCCCAGCGAGGAGCTCGCACTGTGGGAGAAGGCTGGAAAAGGAGACCCGGCACCTGAAAGAAATGATGGAGAACCATCCATCTGAGCGTTTTTCCTTCCGAACCCCATATCCCAACCCGCAGTGAGACGAGTGGGACTGAGGGGAAGGGCGAAAGTGGCCAAGAGCCTCGGCTCGCCCGCAGCCCCATCCGCAGCCTGTGTTTAATTGCTGGAGCCTGTCTGTGCTGCATTATTGCACTCCGCTCGCTCCTGGCAGGGGCTGCACCCTCGGCTCACGCTCCGTGCTGGGAGGCGTGAAGGGGAGAGATCGAAAGATGCTTTAAATACGTTTTAATCGCCAGACTTTTTCTGGTCTCCCTCCGCCTGCCGCCACCGAATTGCATTTACGGTTTTCTCCCCTTAATTTTTCCCGGTGACTGGAAAACGCATTAATAAAAAAATCTGTGGGAAGAGACGGAAATTCAGTGAGTCAGGCTAAAGCTGCTCCAGCCAAAAGAAAAAAAAAATGGCAAAACCCCATGTTAAACTAAACTGTGGGATGACACAGGCTGGCTAACGCGGGCTGGGGTGCGAGGCAAGGTCTGCGCTGGCCGAGCTGTCCCAGCGACAAACAAGAGCTGTGACAGAGGTGGCTATTGTTCTGCCCCTTCTTATCTAAATGGAGCAAATATCCTGTATGTAAAATATATATATTTTCATCAAGAAGGCAGGACCAGCGGAGAGACGAAAGTTTCCTCTTCGAGTGACTTCACTTCCCAAAATTAGCAGAAAAAAACGTTTCATCCGGTTAACTGTCTCTTTTTCGCTCTGCTGCAACAACCGAAGTTAAAAAAAAGAGAGAGACAGAGAGAGAAGGACGGAGGGAGGGAGAGAGGGGGAGAGGGGGTACAGAGAGAGCAACAAAACCACTGGAAGGGCAGCGAGAAGAGCGAAAAGAGAGAGAAGGATAAAAAACTTCAGGAGGCTTCAGTCGCAGGCTAAACCGGGTCAATGTGTGGAATATTGCTGGTCCCGGCTGGAAGTTATTCCCGATGGACGGCACTATTAAGGTAAGAGGACAGGAGGGGCTGGGGGTCCCCTCCGGCCGGGGGGGCTCTGGGAAGGGGCGCGGGGCTGGGGGCTGGCTCCGGCCAGGCTTTCTCCTCCTCCTCCTCCTTCTTCTCCTCCTCCTCCTCCTCCTCTTTCGCCGCCGCCGCGTCTCGGGGCTCTCCCGTCGCCTCCCCGCTGCTCGGGGCTCGCAGCCGCTCGCAGTCCTGGCCCAGGGGCCGCGGAGGGGCTGGGGCGGTGTCCGGCTCCGGGCAGTGACAGCTCCTGTCGCCGGCGGTGGCTCGTGGCTGCCCCAGATGTGAGTGTGCCCCTGGCCCCGCTCCCTCGCCCGGCCCTGCCTGAGAGGCGCTCTGGCTCTGATGGTCGTCCGTGCGTTTCCTCCAGCAGCTTTTTTTTGGCTTTTTTTGGCGGGGAAAAAGCCCGGGGTTGTAGGAGAAACATCACCCTGCCTTTGGGGAAAGGGAAGCAGAGTGTGGCAAATAAACCACCAACATAACCAACCTCTGGTGGCCTTGAGCAACCGGGGACACTGCTGGGGCTGGGAGAGCAGTTCCCCCTCCCGTGCCCCGTCCAAGCGGCCGCTCCTGCAGCCTCTGGAAAGATAACCCAAGCCTTTCCAAGCTCCTTGAGGTGCTTCTGGAAGGCCAGGCAGCACAGGGCTGGCTTTGGGGGACCCTTGTGTGATTCTGACGGGCTCTTCTTGAGGGAGAACCGCGGAACAGAAGCCACTCGAACAGAAGAGCCTTGAAGCGAGAGACGCTGTGGGTGTGTTTGGGTTGGAGGATTTCGAAAGATGCCTATCGCCTGGGTGGGGTGTCGAGCTCGTCTTAAAAGTGCTCTTTTTCTCTTTTTTATTTTTTTTTGTTTTTTTCTTTTTTTTAAATTTTTTTTTTTATTTTGCTGACCTGGGTAGAACGAAGCTGCAAACGGGCAGGAACTGAAACTGTCTGCCTTAGATTGCAGCTTGTGACAAGTGCACGGTTTGGAAGGGTCTCAAGAGAAGGGGGAGGGAAGGAGATGGGCAGGAAGAGAAAATGGAAAGAGGAAAGAAAGAGGGAATGAAAGGGTGCATGTCAGAAAGGAAGGGAGAAAGCAGGAGCATTGAAAGCACAAAATTTGGGAGGTACGGCTGGAATAAGACAGGTTTTCCCCTCCACCTCCTCAGATCTGTAGCAAAAGTAACCTGGGCCTCATTCAGGATACGTTTAATGCACCACAACCTTCTTTGATTTGTGGAGCCCTAAATATTGTGCAGTGAAAGTGCAGAAATTCCCCATCCGTGCCTTTGCTGCGGTGCACACATGGACCTGCTTTTGTGCACAGGCCAGGAGCCCCCTGCACCATCCCCTGAGCAGAGCTGGGCCATTCCCATCTCCCCCGGAACTCCTGGAGCCCCGGGAGCTGCTCCTCTCCCCCACTGCACAGAGCTGCTGCTCCCCCCGGGCTGCGGTTTGGGGATGAGGAACTGCGACGCTCCGAGCTCAGCTCAGTCACGTTGGAGGCTGTGGCCAAAGGAGGAACTCGGCCACATCCCAGGTCACTGGCCCGGGCCTGGGCCTGCCCTGGGACTGCTCTGCAGCAGCTCTGCCCCTGCCCTGCTGCCCTCCCAGTGCAGGAATCATGAGGCTGTTGGGGCTGCAAGAAACAGGATCCAGAGACACCGGGATCTCCTCCCGGGCTCCTTCACTGAGCCGTCCCAGCATCAGCAGCACTTTGCTGCAGGTCCCCATGTCCTCCTTGTCCCCTCTGACAATGCACCCTGAGCATGTACTATGCACTGAGATCAGGGCTCCTGTCCCGTCCAAAGGATTAGCTGAGATTTCCAGCAAATTTTCAGCCCCCCATGCTGAGAGATTTTCTGCAGGGAAGGGTGAGACCCCCAGCCCTTGCCTGGCTTCTCACAGGTGAAGAGAGAGGATGTGGCTTGAGATGCTGCAATGTTTTTGATGTGCTGAGCTCTATATTTAACCTGTGCTGCAGGGTGGGTCTGACTCTCAGGGTGCGGGAAAGCAAACCTGGGCACATCCAGAGCAAAGCCATTTGACAGCAATTTTGTCCTCAGCTCTGCTCTCCGATGTAGGCATTGATTTAACTCAGAGCTCTGCACTTGTGTCAGGAAAAATATGGCAGAAATATGCACATCAGTGACTGGAGAGCAAGAAAAACAGAGAGAAAGGTTCTTTCATCATCTACAGCAAGCACACAGGGCGGGCCCAGATGAAATCTGAGTTCCGGCAAGGGTAAAGGCGCTTCCCTCCTTAAACTCAGAAATATTCCTGTCCTTGGAGAGGACAAGTGCTAGATTTGGGACAGGGCTGTGCACGCCAGATCATTTTCTTCTTGAGCAATTGAAACTTGACAAGTGATTGTTTTCTTAAACCTATGCAAAACTATTCCACAGCCTAATTGTTGTAATTGAGCCGAAGCCTTTAACTGCAGACTGGCAGATGAGGGAGTTTGGGTCCAGCCTACTTTGAAAATATCTCCCTTTCCCTACAATCTCCAGAACTTGGCTTGTACTTTCCTCTTCATCTTTTTACCAGAAAGGGTTTTGATGACTCTCTGACTGCTGGTTGTACCTACCTGGAATAATTTACCTGCACACCTGCCCAGCTGCAGGTGAAGGGATGAATCCACTGGAGCCTTGAGCTATGCCAAGGGCTCAGAGCTGCGCTGGGGAAACAGGGCATGATTGGAGAATAGGTTGGGATGATCCCTGTGGACATGGATCCCTTGTGGACATTGCATTCAAGGGTGAATTGAGCTGTCCTCAGGCTTTCAACCTAAACAGGGAATTCCATGGATATAAACAGAAATCACAGGATTAACTCAGGACTTCAAGTCATCATTCCCCACCATGCACTGACTGACATCACATGTGACAGTGCTGAGCCAATGCACCAGGTCTAGAACACATTTGTATTTACTCACAAAAGATTATTTATCTTGAAGAGAATCAGATCACCTGCTGAGGAAGTTGGTGGCGATTTTTGCTGCATTTTCTGAATAATCTGTTTATTCAGATTATTCAGATCAGCCTGGCATGAGTGGAACAGGCTGGCTTGGAAAGTGCCCTCTGTAGCAGTGCTTAAAGGGTTTTGTGGAGGAAGAAGTGCAGGAAATCTTTCTGAGTTATTTCCATATTCAGTTCATATTCTGCAAACAGCACTGGCAGATGATGATGAGAACCAGTGAATGGTCTGACTCTTGTGTTTGCATTAATTTTAAATAGTCACCAACATTTTTATTGTGCCTCCAGACATTCAAATCACATTTTCTTTGGGTTAACACCCAGCTTTGACTGACTTGCATTGTGTTTGGGGGACTTGGTTTTTATTGTCTCTCATTAAATCAGACAAGGACACAACTCATCATCAGCAAGATGCTCATGCATGGCCTTTCTCACAATAACAAATGGTGTGGTTTCAAACTTGTTTCAGTTCCACTTTATGTGTGGAGAATAATTACAGTAAATATACTTGTCAGAGCCTGTCTGTTCATGAAAAAGAACATTTTTTGTAGCTGCTGCCTTCATTCCATGAGAACAAATTCATCGCAATGTTGTAGCCATCAGAGAGCCCCTCTGAGGGACGTTCAGTGAGGATTCTGCGTTATTCAAGTTGAGGACACCCGTGTCCTTGCACAGAGGACTTGTGTGTTGGTGTTGCCATAGCAAAGGGTGGGGCTGGGTTTTGGAGCAATCGCTGTCGTGAGCTGGAGGCGTTCACTCGCTCTCAAACTTGGCCATCGGCATCTTCGACTAAGAAAATGTTTCCTTTTTGAGCAATTTTAGTGTCTGTTTGGCTCTTTTGAATTGCCCTGGCTTTGGCCCCCCGAGGGATGGCCTCTCCTGTCTAAAGGGCATTGACTCCTGGGGCAAGGCTCCTCATCTCTACACTGGAAAAATATTAAATAAATCACAGACATTTGAAGGACAACAACTTTCCATGTTGCTGTCCCTCAAAAGCAATTTGGAACAAAACCATCTGGAATTTCCAGGGTATGAACACTGATATTCCCTCCTACCCTAATCCCCATTCAAAGATATTTGTATTGCATAATAACTTTCTAACCTAGAACAGCAAAAAACATTTAGAAATGTTTTATAATGGGGATTTTTTTGATGCTGCTGCTTCGTTTTCCCTTCCAGATGTGTGTGCATAGGGACATCTCCTGCCTTAGCATGAACTTCCAACCTCGGTGTCCTGCTGGGTGCTGCCAGCTCAGAGTGCTCAGTGCTGACTCCCACTTGCCAGCAAACACTGGGAAAAGCCTTTTCCAAGCCAGTAGTGTATTTTTTCCTGCTCAAAAAAGGATGATTGCTCTGAAGTAAACCTTCACCCGACAAAACAATGCAACTGCTTGGATTTGAAGCCCTTGGGGTTTCTCTCCGAGGCTTTAAAGAGGTGCTGAGAGCCTGGTGAAGCTTCTCTTTACCTTCACAGGATGTGGTCACTTGAAGGAGTAGCAGTTCATGTCTTGAGGATTTCATGCTTTTATTCAGTTACTGATTTTAATTCTGGGCTATTTCTTCTGTGAGATGAGGGATGGAAGAACTGCTTGTCCCTGCTTGCAGCATTTCTTCCCCAGGGAGTTCTGTGGGGTGTAGAATATTGCTCCTTGCAGCGTCACCAGCAGCAGCACAGGGGTGGTGGCACCTCAGAGTGAGCTTTGAGGTGACACTGAGAGGTGAGATCTGCTGGGGGAAGGGCTTTTAGAGCGAGGTCTGCAGGAAGCAGAGTTTATTTCCTTCAGGTCTCTCCTTCCTGGACTGACAGGAGGCTTTTCCTCTTGACTTCAGCTCCCATCTGCTCCAAAGGGTCACATCTAGAACACATGAATATTCAGCCTCAGGACAGAGCATCTCCCAGCCTTTTTTTTCCCCACAGCCATCAGTGCCTGAGATTTCTTAACAGCCGAGAAATAAAAATCTCTCATTGTGCCTGAGTTCAGCTGAGCACTTCCAGAGGGCCCGTGTTCCACCTCAGTGCAAACACGAGCCAGAAGGAGAATTACAGGAGCCAAGGGAGCCTTAACTTCGGTGTTTCAGATATTTGTGGGTTTGCTGAACCCCTAAAGCTGCAGAAGCCTGGTGTGCATGGATGTGCACCTAGAAAAATGAGCTCTAATACATCAAGCTTGGCTCTACACCTTGGTTTGAAGCCCATTTCCACCAGAAATGTGAAATTCTCTTTGGATCTCTCACTAGAATTGGACAGCAGGTCTGTTTCCCTGCTGTGCTCCTGTGCACACCTGAACACAGGTGCCCAATGCACACGAGGCCCTGGCACCTAAAAAGAGCTGTCTGAAGGCACCTCAGTGACACAGGACCTGTGACACAGCCTTGGGTGAGGCCCAAGAACACTTAGTGAGACAACAAATGTCTTCAGACAAGGCTGTGGCTGCACATTTATAGATGAGTTTGAAATACAGACTTAAATATCACCCCCAAATGTGGGTTTCTGCCTCCTTTGGCAATCATTTGTCCCATAGAGGACCCAAGTCTTCGGTGCTGTGTCACCTCAGATATCCAGGCAGTCAGGGTGCCCTTATCACCCTAAAACTTGTATGAACAGCAATGTGTGGGACAGGACAGTGCCTGATCTGCTCTGCTGAGTTCCAGGTATCAAAGCCTTCAAGATGTTGATGCATTTTCTGCTTGTTTTCTTCCTTCCTCTCATTACCAGGCCACATAATTACTGATGTGTATCTCCCCAGCCAGTAACACCCACCTGGAAACCTGGCTCTGGTACTGAAGTTACCACAAGTTACCACAAACGGTGCCTCCCCCAGCAGCTTTTCCTTCAGCCCTGAGGCAGAGCCCCAAACCAAAGGGCTGTGCAGCACTGCGTGCTGGAGGTCCAGGCTCTCCTGGCAAACCTCCTGCTTCTCCAAACAGCACCAAAGGCAAAGTTTGGTAATCACACCCTGACAAAGACCAGGGCAAATAGAGGAGGAAGGTTAAATCCCTCAGGAGTTGTGCAAAATCCCAGCCTTTGCTTCTCTTCAGGATGTTGTGCAGAAAATTACCCTGGTTCTTCATGTGTATCAAGCATTCTTTCTTTTCCTGATTTTTCTCTAAAATCCAGTATGAAATACAGCTCAGGAGAGGAAATGTAATGGATCATCTTGCTGCATAATTTGCATTTATCTTGTTCTTGTTCTTCCAGCATAGAGTAACCCAAGCCTCCACCAGGGCTGTGAGGGAGTAAGAAACAATTAAAATAAATTACAAAGCCTTAAGCCAAGCCTGCCAAAGCTGCACACCCAGGAACTGAATATTACCATCCATGTCAATCATCCAGAGACATAGAAAAATAACCCAACGGGCAGCAGAGCCTCTCATTACTCATCTGCTGATTTCTCATTCAGCAAAAAAACTGCCCTTCTTAATACTCCTGGCTTTGATCTGAGGGGAAGAGATAAATCAGCAAGAATACAGTTTTTTAAGTTGGTTGATGAGTGAAAGAAAGAAACTGGAGTGAGGTATGGTGGGGTCAGGGGAAGGTGTGGTGAGTTCAGGAAACCGACTTCTGTATGATGAGAAAATGCTTATTTGAATGGCTTTTTATAGCATCTTTTCTTCAAAAAAAGAAGATAAGGAAAAGATTAGGAGAGGTTAAAATACTCTTTTTACAGCTAAATGCAGAATTTGGCTCTCCAGTTTCTTCTGAATATCTCTTCTTGTTGTTCCAAGCTTGATTGACTTATAACTGCATCTGAACCAACCTCACATCAGTTCCTTTTTATCAGCCAGAGTGAGACTTCCTGTGCTCCACAGTCTGGTTTCCTGATGTGTTTCCTTTTTCCTTTTAACAGAACAAAGGAAACTGTAACTCCTCCACTGCTCCTGTTCCAAATCTCCTTGGGACTCCACACACTCTTAGCATCCAACCTTTGCCTTGCATTTTTCTCTGCCTGGAGTTCCACCGCCTTCTTCATCTCTGTCTGGCTGTGCTCTGCTAGTTGTAGAGGGGCAAGAACTTGGTGCTGTTGAAAAGAAACCACTGCCAAAGCCGGGGGCAGCCTCCACTGTAGCTAAAATGTAGTAAAGCAGAAAGGCAAACTTCACCCAAAGGCTCAGTGTGTCATTGGAGATAGGGGATTTTTAATGTCCTGCTAAAGCAAAGATCAGGTATTGAGGTCTCAGTGATTCACTCAGGTTGGTGTTGTGAACTTTCATACCCGAACCTGGCAGTTTGTGTCCTGAAATTGTGGGCCACCGGCAGAAATGTTCCCCAAAAAGGTCCCACATGCACAGGCACTGCCCTGGCACACACTGGAACTCCAGCCCCGTGTATTGTATTTTAACTGGGATTATTTTCAAACCATCACACTGAGGGTCAATTACATTCTTCTTGCACTGGTTTTCCCTCAGGTGTGAGGGGCTGCAGTTCTCCTTCAGTCCTGCCATTCACACATGGAACAGCCTACGGATGCAAAATCCAAATTCTGCCCTGCAGTGACGATCCTTTTCCTTGGGAAAGTCCTTTATCCCCAGCTGTTCTGCTGAAATGCTCCATCCTTTTACAATCCCCACAGCTCAGAGCTGAGTCTTTTTCTTCAGCAAAATCCCAAGTTCTTGTGCACCTGACTGACAAGGATCCCTTGTTTTCCTGTTCAGACAGAGCAACATGAGCTCAGAGCAGGACTGAGTAGAAGCCTATTAAATACTTCAAATACAACCAGAATCCACTGGAAAAGTGTGGAATTGATGTTGGTGCAGAGTTCAGTGCAAATCTGGGCCTGATTCTGAGGAATACACACTGGAAACTTGCAAATTCCCACTGGAATCAGTGCAAAGAGTCCATGCTTAGACTTTATCCATTTATTAAACCACTGGAGCTGAATATGATTAGAAAGGAGAAGGGAAACTGGGCTGTGCAGCCCCTTGGCCACCTGAGTGTGGCGGCAAAGGGAATTTGCTAGCTCAGCCTGCCCAGAGCAGGCAGCTGAAATCCAAGGTTCATTTATTCCAACCATCAGCATTCAGGAATTGCCATTCCAATATGGAATAGGATGGGAGATCCCAGACTTGGCCATTCCCTGTACATGCCTGAATGTCTGTGGTGTGGAAGGAAGGGTGGCCAGAGCAAGGCACTGCTTACACCAGGCTGAGGCAGCAGAGGATTCCTGCACTGCATCCAGGGGCAGGCAAGAAGAGTTTCCAGGAAATCCTGCTCACCCAAGATGAAGGAAGCAGCAGGAGCTGCGTTACTTTAAGCAAGGAAAAGAATTAACATCATTGCCCCCCCATAGAACTGCCTTTCTGCAAGTTTCTGTGCACTGCTTTGAGGTGTTCTCATGCACCTCTACAGTCAAATATATAATTCTTAATAAAGTCACTTTGGATTGCCCGGCAGAAGGCATCAGAAAATTATATCCCTGCTGGAAAAGCCTGGGGAAAATCAAGGAAGTTTCACCTTTTCTGCTGTGTTCTGTTTATGGAACAATTTCTATACAGTATAATTCAATTTCCATAAAAACTCCATTGATTTAATCCCTATTAAATTCTGAGGATTTGTCCATGAGGGTTGTGTTGTAGCTCAGCCTTTAGGACTGACTCCTGATTAGAACCAGAAGTCATGGCTCTAAGATTAATTCCCTGTATTATGGGAGTTGTCCCCAGAGGCTCCCATCAAGGAGAACCCTGGCACGTAGCTGGAATAAGAGCCCAAAATCCAAGCAGGCAAAGGGAAAAAGAAAAAACAAGCAGGAGATGAAATGCAGGGAGCATCTGGTCACTCAGCAAGGCACCATCAGAGCTGCAAAGATTCTGTTCACAAGTTGCTGGCATCAGAATTGCCCAGGGATTGGTGGATTTTAAACCCCTTCCATGGTTTTGCCACTGAAAAATCACTAGAGGCAGAAATGATTGATACAGTACAAGCTCCAAAGGGGCCAGATCACCTCAACATTGGTCCCAGAAGCCTGAGAGCTGTTTGGAGCAGCTGCTGTGGGTGTCACTGAGGCCACTGAGGATCCACACCAGTCTGGGCAGCCTGTGCTCCTCCAGGACCACTTTGCTGCAGCAGGGACAGTTTTTCTGCTGATGACACTCCCAACCCAAAGCAGAATTCACATGACACAAGCCATAACAGCCTTCCTTAATTAGAGCTAATATGCCCATGTATATCTTTCCACAGCACAAATATTTATATTTTGCTGATATTTCCAAATTCATACTTCTGACTTTGTTAGAACCAACTAGGCTTTAAAATAAGCACTTACTGGGGTGATTTGTTAAGCCAGAACTCCCGGTATCATCCTGCAAGTGTTACCAAAATTGTCTCTAACAGCTCCAGTAACAGGAGAAGGAATGGTCCCAGGCAAGGGACAAAGAGCACAGAGTGTCTGATCAGGGCCTGGGGTGCTTTGAATTGCACATGTTCCTCCCGAACCCATTTTCTACCAGACAAGTTTTATGTGTGTCACATTTTACCCATTGGGGGTGAATTCCCTCAGGACACTGAGACTGTGCTGGAAATCTGAGCTGTCTCCAGAAACCAAAGGGAGAAATGTGATGGCTTGGGCCAAACTCCAGCTCCTGCCCTGCCCACCCTCCTCCAGCCTCTGTGCACAACCTCCCAGGACATGGCTTTGTCCTGAAGTCTGGGCTGCAGAAAGGGGAGGAGGAGCATGGGCAGGTCCAGAATGAAAGGTGTTCTTACCCACGTGGAAATTGGACAGAGAAGATGCAGGACAGGACCTTGCCATGGCACCTTACAGGCCTTTCCTCTGTGCTGCCCTTGGCAATGAGATTGGATCCTCTGGAGTGTGAGCAGAGTGTGGAAGGCTGTGTAAAAACCTTCCATGTAGATCCTCTTCTAACTCTGAGCCCCAACTCCTGCCAAAGACAAACACTTCCTTCATGGCAGTGCCAAAGCTGTGTCTCTTCCCTTTGCTGGTTTCCACAGGGCATCCCAAATGCAGATTCACAGCCACAGGAATCCTTTCACTGCATTCCCAGAGCAGCAGGCAAAGGTTTGAACAAAGGGACAGAGTTCATCCCCTCTAGAAAGGCAAAGCAATGTCCTGAAGTTCAAGCTCACTTGCAATAAATCCTCTGGATTTGCACCACGGCATCCGAGAGCAGACATGTTCTCATCCTCACAGGACACAGGCTGGTCAGTAATGGATGGAATAAACTCACAGTCTGCTCCCTGCTCCTCAGTTTTGGTCTCCTCCTATGTCATCTCTGCTGCAGGAAGGATGTAATTATGGTTGGTCGTTAGTGTGAGGAATTATTTGTGCTGCAGCAGTGCCTGGAGACCAGCGTGGTCTCTGCTGTGTGTAACAGGAGAGTCTTCCTCAAAATTCCTGAGTAATGAAGAAAAGTTAAGGCACTTAATTTGAACTCCAGAGTGGGAGCAGTTCTTGTGCTCTACTCTGCTGTCCTACAGGACCATGTGCTGTAATTCCTTTCCCAAAATCCCCAAGGTCTCTGTAAAGGATGAATTTTCTTTCCACCCCCACTGCTCCCCATTGAGCCGGACTTCTGTAACTTCTTCCTTCTGAGATTTGAACACTTTCTCTGCCTTGGGGCTGGCATTTGCTCATGACTGATTCATGCCTTTCTCATGCCAGCACCACTGGCCTAAGCAGCACTTTCCCTTCCCTGGACTTCTGCCCCCAGTGCATTTACAGACCACTGCCATACCTCCCTCTTGGTTCTGCTGGGATAAACAAACCCTTCTAATTCCTTCATACCCTCCTTCTCCTGGTTATTCCTGAGCCCCCAGCTGCACCTAATCCCATCTGGATTTGCCTTTTCTGAGCACCACTGGAGTGGCATATGCTGTTCCCAGGGCTTGGCTGGAAGGACCCTCCTGATGCAATCCAAGGATTGGGATGCTTTGGGTTTTTTTAATTTCTGGTGAATCAGAAAAATCTGTGCCGTTAATTGACTCCAGTCTTTGTGTCAGCAGTGCCCAGCTGGGCTCAGTCAGCTATTGTGCCACTGTAGGAGCTCAGATACTTCACCTCTCTATACCTCAGCTTCTCATCCATGGGACTCAGCAAATCCTCCCTTCCCTCTCTGCCTGCTCTGGTCTAGTGGCATCAATGCTCTTCCAAGTTGGGAATGACTTTGGCTCTGTTCAGGAGCAGCAGAGATCCCAGTGCAGGCCTGTCCTGCAGTGCCATGACATGGACAGAGAGATCAGTGTTTGTTCCCATCATTGTCCTTCATTAACGTCCCACAACCTTCTGCCTGCCCTGAGAGATGGGCACAGTTCCCAATCTTTGGGGTCTTGCACATATTGCAGTGTGGCTTTGGAGAATGGCAGGAATGTTTTCCCACAGACCAAAGGCCATTCCAGAGGAGGAGGGAGGGTGTGAAGCCCCACAGGTTTTCCAGGGGTTTGCAGCAAGTGCCCAGGAGGAGGAGGAGGCAGCAGAGTCTATGTGTGTGCCTGTGGAGCTGCTCCATGGATCCACACACAGCCAGCATTTCAACAGGGCCTAAATACCAGACAGCTTCTTGCATGAGCCAAACTCAGTGTATTTAAAAGCCAGCAGCCAGAACAGGCTCAGGATCCTGCTCTGATTCTCTCTTTCTCCCATACATTTCTTACCCTTTTGTGTTGCGAGGTTTGGTCGTTTCAAAACTAACAGCTGCAGGCTTCCAAAAATAAAAAAGAATTCATTAATTAACATAACCCTAAGCCACAGAAACTTCACCTTGTGAGCAGCCCTTAGCTCACCACGCGCGGTTCTGTGCCAGGCTGGGGGAGCTCAGGTGGCTGAGCAAACCTTTGGGAAATGTGGGATGTGGAAGGGGTGTGCACTCCAGCAGAGAGGGGAAATGTGTATGGAACAGGTCAGGGTAGCAAAGGAGCAGAAAGTGAGCAGTCTATGCAGAGAAATCCCTCCAGGTCCTGATAGATCGTCCTTCTCCAGGTGCTTCCTTACCCAGGTCATGACCTCAACTGTATTCAGGTCCCGAGGGCTCAGTTCTGGTTGAGCTGAGCCTCCACAAAGTGTGTGCTGCTTTCACAGCCTCTCCTACCACACAAGAACCACTCTGTGGTTCCCCCCTGTTTCCATCAGTGCCTCATGTCCTGTCCAGGCTCCTCGCAGCCTGCCGGGGTATTTGGGTACCTGCAAACGCAGCAGTGTCTGATGCAGGTGCTCTGCAGGGTTTGTGCTCACAGGGCTCGCTGGGTGGGCAACACCCTGAGTAAACAAAGGGCTCTGGAGTGCCATCAGCTCCAGGGGGTTAAAAGACGGTGGTTGTGCTCTCACCCTGTACAAACAGCAGCCTGAAGTGGTGGAGTTAAGCAAACAGCTAAAAAAGGGATCAGTCCCAGGCAATGCTAATTTTATCTATCACAGGATCACTGCATGGATTGGGTTGGGAGGGACCTTAAGGCCCATCCAGTTCTACCCCTGCCATAGCCAGGGACACCTTCCACTGTCCCAGGCTGCTCCAAGCCCTGTCCAACCTGGCCTGGGACACCTCCAGGGGTGGGGCAGCCACAGCTTCTCTGGGCACCCTGTGCCAGGGCCTAAAACATGGATTTCTGATCCAGGACACTTGAGGTCCTTTCCTGGCTCTGCCAGTGACTTTTTGGCTGTGTTGAGAAGCCAATGAACTCTCAGCCAGGCCTGATCATTCCCTGTTTATCCCCTGCCTGCTCATTCCTTGAACTGTTTGGAATAGGAGCCATCACCCAGGATGTGTTTGCCCAGCACAAGCACAGGGGCAACTGAGGGTTGCTCATCCTGAGTCAAGTGGTAGGAATTTCCCCAGGAATTGTACCCAAGACCTGCCATTGGGTATTCACCCTCTGTTATGACTTAAAGGGTTATGGAGATAAGGGTACTTCTAGAAGAGAAACATGTTCAGAAACCTGACATTATCTATGACCAAGTTTTCTTAGCATCTGAGATCCTAATCAGACATCTATTATTTAGTGAGAAGATAACGAGGAGAGATCTCTCAGCTGGTATCTGCTCTGCTTAGCAGATAACAATCAGCTCACATGGCCCCCTTTTGAAAACTCTTAACTGACTTTGTGTAGAATCAAATCCTGCAAGTGGAGTCTCCTTGGCTTTATTCCTCCTCCTTACCCAGAAACCCGGAGGAAATCATTAGAGATTTCTGTGCCTTGATTTTCCTAATTGTAAAATAATAATGGCAAATGCTCTGCTGAGGTAAAGCTGAGAGGTGACAAATCTCCACAGAGAGTTTCATAAGCCCTGGATAAAGAATGTGTAGGTGCCTGAAATGTCAGCAGAAAATCTCTCTGAAATCCAGTTCAAAGCAGCTGGATGCAAGAGTTGGGGCTTTTGAAACTGGGAAAGTACTATTTATAGGACATAAAGTGTTCTGGTACTTGTGAAACACAGAGAGAAACAGTCTGTGCTCTGCAGCCCCTGCAACCTAAACCAGCGCATTAACAGGAACCTCATGGGACACATTGTACTGAGCTTGTGTAGTCCCAGCCCTTCAGCCTGAGCAGGGAGGGTGGGAGTGCATCCCACAGCATCTCCAGAATCCCTCGGGATGGAGGTGGCATCATCTGCTCAGTCCTGCCCACTCCCAGGGACACTTCTTCTCTTTCCAGTCGTGACAATCAAAGATGGAAAGGCCACATGAGCTATGGGCTGCTTTTCCAGGGCAGAGAGATGTGTGAGGTGTCTGGAAAGCACGAAAACTCCTAGCCCTGATGATGCGACGACCAGAAGCTGAGAGCAGCAGAGGAGCTCCCTTTGCCGTGCCCTTGGCTCTCTCAGTGCTGTTATTGTTTGATTTTGGGCTGCTGGGACAGGTGCAAATCTGCTTCCAGATCACACTCGGGTACATGGCAGGCGAATTTCTATGAGAGGCTGCAATAACAAGAAACAGCTCTTGTCTCTCAATGCTCCATAGAACCAGGGGCTCTTCTGCAGCACCTGACGGAGCTGTTCCCCCTCTGCTGCACCTTTGTGTCTGCCTGGACAGTCATTTAGCGAGTGCCATTTGTGGTGAGCTGATTCTTAAAAGACAAAGGGGTGACAAAAACGCAGTTGAAATGAGTTTTGCTTTTTGAGCAAGCCCAGAGCCTTGGTTGGGTGTGGGGGTGGTGCAGGAGTGGAAACCCAGTGCAGTTGTGAGAGGCTGGTGCTTCATCATCTGCAGAGAAAGGATGCACAGGCTAAACAAAAAGATACAGAAGGCAAATGAAAAGGTGTTGTAGTTATAGAAAAAGATGCAGAAGGCAAATAAAAAAGATGTACAAGTTGTATAAAAAGATGCACAAGCTAAACAGAAAGATGCAGATCATAAATAAAAAGATGCAGATCATAAACAAAAATATGCACAAAGTAAAAGAAAAGATGCCCAGCAAAAATAAAAAGGTAAGCCAGGTAGACAACCTGAAGCACATAAGACCTGGTCCCCTGATAAGGTCATTCACCTTCTCTTCTGGGCATAAATGAGTGTGTTTTAGAGAAGTGCTCATTATCTCACTAGGTCAAGGATATTTGTTAGTGCAGGGCCTGAGAAAGGTGCCATGAAGCCCAGGCTTCCTCCCTCTGGTTGTACGTCAGTGGAGTGAGGCAGGGTGGGATGAATTTGTAGAATATTAGGAAATTCAGGAATATTCTTTGCACAAAGACCGCTGGAGCTTCCATTGTTACCTTAGTGAAGGAAATGAGGACAGCCTGGAGTTTGAATTTTTATACGGACAATGATATTGCAGCTTCATTGAAGCTTCTGCACCCTGCCAAAGGCACAGAGGGCAGCCCTGGGCTAAGGCTGGAATGCATTCCCTGCTTGCCAGAAGAGCCCTGAGGAGGGTGAGGAGCTGCTGGGAACCATCAGGCCACCAAAGCCAGTGCAGTCAGAGCTGCCTCTGCAGCCACTGCTCCCCTGTCATCGAGCTGGGCCCACCATTAACACCTGGTGTGATGTGAGTGCAGAGCCAAAGATGGGATCTGGACACCACATGGCCAGAGAGGCTCGGGGAAATCAGGGAATCCAGAACAGAAGCAAGAAATGGGACAGTGTGGGGCCAATTGACTGCTGCAGAAGGATGGAAAGAGGTATGCTGGGTGACATGGCAGTGCTGCTGCCAGCTCTTGTGGTATTTGGTTTTCATCTGGAAAGCCTGAATTACACTTTAATTGCATAAGAGTATCAACTTCTATTGAACAGAATTGCGTTTCTTAAAATTGCAGGGAAGAGCTTGAAATGATACCCTAAAAAGTTTGAAAAAACAGTTATAAATACAATTCCATGTTCAATTAAGATTATGTTCATGGGACTTGAAAGCAAAGCCCTTTGTGGCTTGCTGTGTGCATCCTAGTAATGATCATTAGCATCTTTGATGAATAAAAGCATAAAAACTAACAGCAGGATGTCTTTAGGGTCTAATTTAACCTGTGAGCAATGAACTGGTGAGGGAGGGTCAGGTTGAACCTGTGGAGACAGGGATGCACAAGGATGACTGTAACAAGGAGATCTGAGCAGGGTCCAGACCAGACACACCTGGGGGTGGCTCGAGCCCCACAGATTTGCTGGATGGAGGAAGAAGCCGTGGGGCAGAGGCACATTACATCCACCCCGGGAGGGACGGGAGCTCTCTGACAGGTAGGTGCTGCAGTGTAGGAGCTCATCGTTTCTAAATTAAACCTGTCAAAGCCCCAGCAAAAGCCTTTTTGGGAGATGAGGTCAGATGAGTTGTTCTGCCCCCCCTCAGCCCGTTCGGTCTCTATTCTTCCCTCTCTCACCCAGCCGATAAAAGGAGGAGCGATTGAACCACGTTTATTAATTCGGATGACAATAGGACACCTGGAGCAGCACCTGTCAGAATAGGATGCAAATGAGCCCGGGGAGCTGCTCTTGCTCGCCGCAGCCCTAATGAAGCACTAATAGCACTGATAATGCCCCGCACGGCATTCACGGGGCATTGGCTCAATTGCAGTAATTAATGCGCCCATCCCGAGCTGCAGCTCCCATTCACTGGCACTTCCTGACGCTTTGCTCTCGCTGTTTGTTTTTTGAACACACAAACCCGGGACTTATTATATTTGCAAACAATGGCCTCGTGGAGATGCTCTGATTTACTGCAGAGATAGCGGGGGATGATGTTTGAAAGCCTAAATTAAAGCAGGATTTCCTTCTGTTTTCGCAAAGGAAAGGTTAACATTTGCTAATAACTGTCACAGGCTGCAAACGGCCTCAGTGTCATATGATGGATTTTTCTGATTGCTTTTAATCAAGGTTTTCAGATATCATGGGGTGTAAACAGAGAAATGAGCTGAGCGCTCATAAGTTGAACAAACCTCAGGAGATGTGACTCAGATAAGGTAAAACTGTTCTGACAATGAAGTAATAGCAGGTTCCTTACTGCTCGAGTTCCACTTTTTATCATTATTATTCTAGTGTTCCTCGTTCTGTATCTTTGGCTGAGATAAACTGCTCTGCAGGGATGGACATGTGCTTGCAAAGGTTGTGTGGGAGGGTGGAGGGCTCTTTATCCCACAGAGATATTAAGCCGTTGCGCTATCTACTTCATCTCCCACATTTGGGTTTTTTTTGTCTCTTCAGGGAAATTTAGATAATGGGAATTAATTAGAAAATATCTTTTTACACGTTCAAATCAAAGAGAGATGGCAAAGGTGGGGCTGGGGATGTGGGGATGATCTGTCAATGAAAATTATTACTTTTTCTTGAATGCCTCCCCTGGAAAAAGGGATAAATGGGGAGGTGTTTCAACACCCTACTTGAAAATAAAGGACAGAAATTATTCCCTAAACAGAATTGCAGGAAAGGAGGAATGTGTTCTGGAGAGTTCTGAGAAAAGGCATTTTGTGTCATCAATTTCTTTCTTAATAGGACCCAAAATGTGAGAAGAACAGGGGTCTGTTTGTAGCAGGGCATGCATTTCTCAGAGATTCAGGATAGTGAAGGGTTAGGGTTTGTTTTTCTCTCGTGCCATGTCAGGCAGGATTTGCAAACCTGCAGAAATCAATTTCTGGGCCAGCCCGGTGGTTACCAGGGCTCCTGGGAGGGGGGGCTGCTGGGGAGTCCTGGTGCTCAGCAAAGCTGGAAAAAGGCAAAGGAAAGCTGAAGGGAAGGAGAGAGTCTGGCAGGAGCACATGGGGTGAAGTGCATGCAAAGCTCCAGCTGACACAAGCTGTGTCCTCTCCCACGAAAAGCTTCATCATAATCTGTGCAGAACATCACTTCAGGATAAACACAATCCTGCTATAAATACCCCCGGCCATTTCCTGTTGTTCTTTCTGCAGCTTGCACAGCGTTTGTGTCTGGCTGAGGGTGTGACTGAATCCACAGAGTCACACAGACACCCCCCTGCTCTGTGCTCGGGTGAAAATGGCTTTTTCTGCCCAAAATCAGGGAATCTGGGGTTTGTGCTACTGAGCAGAACATTCATCCTTAATGAACCAGGAATACTCTTTATGGAAAGAATTCAGAGCAGCAAAATGGTAAATGCTTGTGCTACTGAGTTGATGAATTGACCTGGATATTTATATACACTTACACTTAAATTAAATACACTTAATTTTATTCCCAAATTAATTCCCATCCCTGGAAGTGTCCCAGGCCAGGTTGGACAGGGCTTGGAGCAAGCTGGGATAGTGGAAGGTGTCCCTGTCATGGCAGGGGTCAAACTGCATGATTTTTAAGGTCTCCCAACTCAAAACATTCAGGGATCCTATGCCATAGTTTGTCACATTCATACACATTTCCGTTCCAGGTTATTTCAATTCATATCCATTCTTAATTTTGACTGTCAAAGGAAATCGAGCACATTAAAACCTGAATTGAGAGAAGCAGAAATGCAAACTCCTCCTGGCATGTTTTATGCCTGGTATTTACTGAATTTTATATATTAAGTGGATTTGTTATTTTAGTGAAAATGGAAGCAAAAGTCACACTTCTATCTGCTTGTTAGTCATAAAAATACCTCGAGGAGAAAGGAGACAAACTGAGGGGAGGGCCCTGGATCCTCATGTATGAATTAAGTCTTTAGAGAACTGGACTGAAAGCTCCTGTAACTACAGAATTTTTAACTCAGCAATTTCATTCAAACCACTGGGGTTTTTTTTTCAAAAGTGTTGGCGATGTCCTTTTTGCTAAACAGAATGAACTGAAAGCCTGGTTTATACTTGGTTTAGGCTTTCTACCCAAATTAAGCCAAAAACTTGGGGTCATACCTTAAAGATAACTTGGGCACATCCAAAAAAGATGCTGTGCTGTTTGAGTCTTTCAAAGTTCCTTCCCAAAGAGAAAAACAATCCAGATTTACATTGCCCTGATTTATTAAGCTTGGATCTGTCTTTGTGGTTGGCTCTGATCAGAGAGTCAATCCCATCTTTATTAAACTACAGAAATTATAAATTGTTCCTTCAGTCTATATGAGAAAACGGTTAAAGGGGATTTTTCAGAAGCCCATGAGATGGGCAGACTGAAACTGCCATACTGGGGAAGGAACCAGAACCCAACTGATCCCTTTGCTGCTGTCCACCAGAACAGGGAGAAATGCTCAGAAGCAGAATATTCTTTAACAAGATCATTGTAAACCAATTTCCCTGTGAATGCACAGCAGTGAGGCAGAGTGGGTGTGTGCAGTGGAGCTGTTTGGTGTGAGAGGCAAGGAAGGAAATGGAAATTGCAGGCAAGGCTGGGGAGAAAAAGGCCTGATGAATGAAACAGAAACAGAATGTTCTGTCCCTGCTCCAGCTGACTGAGACTTTACCTCCATGCTTAACTCCACTGAGTTAAGGCAGAGAGTAGGATTTGAAATCTTTAAATGAAGGATAAAATGTATTTGCTTGCCTGATTCAGATTTTCCCCTTCGAAGATGCCCCTGAAGAAAAGCCCTTGTTTACACATCCCACTGTGGCTCAGCACATGAGGTAGTGCCCTGAGAACCCAAATTCTTGTGCTCTCAGCCCAATTTTGCTGCAGTTGTGCTGTGTGACCCCCAGTGAGTGACATCTTTGGGCCTCCTGTGACTGTGTTACAGAAAAGTCATTCAGAGATGAGAAAAGCAGCATGAAATCTGCCCCTAAAGGTGACCTTTAGGGTGTGAGAGAAAGGCAGGCAATATTTTGACACGTTTAACAACACCCACTGACATTTTTCCTTGATGACACTGAAAAAATTGTTTCCCTGGATAACCTTGAGGTCCCCTGGCATTCCCAAACATGGTCTGGGGTGACATGGAGAAGGAGGAGGGGACAGTAAAACATCGGCAATTGTATCAGTGTAAGGTATGTAAAATGATCTGACTGTGATCGCCACAGCCTCTGCTCCCCCACACCCGCATTTATCTGGGTAATTCAAATGTGACCAAGAGAGGCTTTTGCCCTACCAGCTCCTCCTGGGAGATTTCCAACCTATTGCTCCCCACATCCCTGGAAGTGTCCAAGGCCAAGCTGGATGGGGCTTGGAGCAGCCTGGGACAGTGGAAGGTGTCCCTGCCCATGGCAGGGGGTGGAATGAGATGGGCTTTAAGGTCCTTCCAACCCAAACCATTCTGTGAGTCCAGGATTCTAATTCTGAAGTGCTTTACCCATTTTCCCTATTCCCCCTATTTTGCAGTAGCTCTATCAGGTGTTTTGTCAGCAAGGCTCCAAAGAGGTCCCAGGTCCTTTCAAAGCCATGCTGTGTGTGAGGGACGGACTTTCTTACCACCCATCCTATATCATCTGAAGCAATGTTTGGGATCTCTCTGTTGTCCCCATGGAAGAGAAGTTCCTTCATCATCATCACCACCGACCCCAGTAACAGGCAAGGCAGCTCACAGGGAGGTACTGCTGAATTGCTGAAATCTCACTCTTAGAGGATGCTAATGAGGAAAGTGAGTCTCAGCCCTGCCATGAGGAGCAAATGCTCCTTCCCTTGGGTGTTCCTGTGGGACCTTCCCAAACCAGGGAGAACCTGAGCCCTCAAAGGAGCCCCAGTGAGCTCCCTGCGTGCTGAGGGCTGGGAGGAAAATCAGAGCCCCAGAAAACACAGCTCAGGTTTCCAAGAGCTGCTCAGGCCAGTCTGTGTCAGGTGTACCAGAAGGGGGATGCACTTTTCATTTGGTCTCTCTGAGACCTCCACTGTCCCTCCAAGATAAGAATTTGGTGTCATTTGAGTCACCATGATATCCAAATGCCAAATGTTATTGATACTGAGGTACCTGTGTAGTCAAATGGCATCAGCCAGAGCCAAAAATGAAATAGGTTTTCTTACATTATTTTTAAGCATACAATTGCTTCACGAGGTGTTTGTATAAATATTAAAAATATAATTAAAAGTCTACAGGCTACAACTGCTTGGATATTGGAAGTTTTCCAGAACAGGTCCTGTGGGTGAGTGGGAATCATTCTTGCATTCACAAAAATACACAAAGAGTTGCAGGGAAGGTTGGATCACACATCACCCCAAAGGCGAAGCTTCCAGTGGCTGTGCTGGCATTGGGAAAAGCTGAAAATCCTTAATTTGGCCCTGTTCCCAAAGGCTATGACAGAGTTCCCTGTGTTTGTACCAGGGACATGTACAGGAGATTCCTGAGAGATACAATCTGACCTTTTCCTACATGGTGTCTTTTCCTCAGAAAGATGCAAATTGATCCAAGTCCTCCTGTTCCCTGCAAAGGCTGAGTTCTGACAGGCTGCTGAAAGCCCTACTTAGTGCTTTCTCAAGTTTTTCAAGCTTTCCTTTGAAACGCCACTTTCGTTGGAAACCAATTGCCATATTTTAAGAAAACTGAAAAGGTTAAAACTGAAATGGAACACTCAGAGCATCTAAAGCAAATTTTGGTTAATTTAAGGTGGACTTCTCTGGATAATCGTCTTGACCTTCTGTCCAACACCAGGATTGAAAAATTTCCCCTAGCCTCCAGAATTTTCTCAGGATATACCAAGGATCTCCTACCACATTCCAGGCTTGCCCATATCTTACCCATGACCTCGACACCCTTTTTACCCTTTATTTTACACAGAGAACTTTGGCTAGAGCTGAACAAACAGCTTTGCTGCCGAGCTGGTAAATGAGCCCCCATTTCCCAAATGTCGCTGTAGTACTGAAACCACAGGACCATCTTGTCTGTGCTTCCTGGCCATTTCCGGCTTGCTTGAAAGCTGAGGAAATGAGGTATGCTGAGGTGTGAACTTTATTTGTTTGTGTGGGGAGAGCACTAAGAGACAGAAATACAGACCGTGACCAAGGTGCTGGGCTCAGGAAAGAGGAAAAACCCCAACAGACCATTCCTCAAAGCATTTACAAATTAATGTTCAACAATGCATCTGGATAAATCTGCAGGGACTGCCTGAAACTCTTAGGGCAAAACATGGCCTTGGTTTGGGACAATGCCAAGCTGTGCCTCAATTTATTTTCTTTGTTTTTAAGCCCTCAGTTTCACTAAAATCAGGAATGGGTTTTGAGGGGTGGTTGGTTATGGGATTTGTTTGGTTTGTTCTGCAGTACTCCCATTCTCCTGCCCAGACAAGAGCAGGACCATGTGTGGCTGTGACCCAGCCAAAGGGACAGTGTGAAATGCCAGCCCAGGGACTGAGACTGCTCCAGCCACTGAGGTGACACCCAAATCCCTTGGGCTGGGATAGCTCCTTCTCCTCCATTCCTTGAAAAACCCAAGTTGATACCTATTTTTTTAATCCTCTCATGAGTTTTCCCTGCCAACAGGTTCTCCCTTTAGCCCTGCAGGCAGAGCTGGTCTCTGCAGGGTGGCTGCTGCTCATTCCAGGCAGAACCGGCAGGCAGGCTGCGTTATTAGCAGGGGAAGCTGATTGATTTATGAGAGCAGAAGTCTCTTGCTCGCTCCAGCACAGGTTATTCTCCAAATGCAAACCCTCTTTCACTTCACACACTCAAAGTGGCCAAGTGCTGTGTTATGAATGGGCCCCTTTGTTACCCCTGGCCCAACAGGACAGACTGTTTAGTTCATGTCTGTGCTCTAGCAAAGGAGGACGGGGTCTGCGAGACAGATGTGCCCTTTAATTGCAGGGAAATATTAGAAGATCGTTAAGCCATTTCTGACAGGGCTTTCCTCTGGCTCAGGGAGTAGGGAGTTGTTTTGGGAAGGCCAAGGAACAGCCCTGTCTTGCCAACCCCACAAACAGGACCTTGTCCTGCTCCCTTACCCCAACACTACACAAAACCAGAGGAGGTTCAGTCAGAAGCCCCACTTTGCTGCCAAAGCTACAGAGCTACATCTCAGAGAGAATTCTCTTTACACTCCATCTGATAAAGGGCTTTTCAACACAGCTCAGGGGACTTGCCCTGCTGGAGATAAGAGCAGCCCTATCAGCTCGGCTGAGAACATGGAGATGTGCCGAGGGTTCTGCTTCTTATTTATGTTGCTGAGCACGGTCTGAGTGTAAGAAACTCTCCAGCAAAAGGAAAACGTGCTGCAGTCAGCTCAGAAAACTTCCCCAAGTGCAGGGTGGAAAGGCAGCTCCTCTGCTCTTCACTCTGCTCAACAGGAGTGAAGGGGAGCCTGGGATTTAGTCTTGGTTTAGTTACACTGACACACGACTTTGAGCAGTGTTTGGTGGCTTTGTGTTGGTTCCCATGCTGCAAAATTACTGGAACAACCTCATGTGTGTCTGCAGGGCACCTCTGAGATGGTGGCTTCATCTTTTGGGATCATTGCTGTGAGAGAGCTTGACAGCTCCCTACTTCAGTTACCAAGTCAAAACTAATGATTTGCATTTAAAATACAGCAAAATAAACCAGAACAAGCCCATCTCATTGATTGTACAGGTGGGATCTGCTGAGGGACAGTGTGAATCCCATAGAGGTCTGAGCAAAGGTCTGGGGGTGACAGAAACCTGCAGAATCAGCCCCAAAATGGCCCTTGGGTACACATTCTTAGCCTCACATCCAGCCCAGGAGAAGGATGGGATGCAGAGCTGAGTGACCTGGCCAAAGCCATAGCACTGAGTGGCCTCCAGGCTGGGATTCACCTCCTGTCAGCTCTGGCTCCCAGCCCCTCCCAAACTCACTGGGAGCCTCTGCTGCAGCTCTTGCCTGCCTTCCCTGCAGCTGAACAGCCAGAACCCCTGCCATGGACTCATCCACAGACCTGCTTCACCAGCCATTGGATCTTTCAGGTGTGGAAAACTATCCCTGGGCACAGACTCAGACCATTCTCATTGTGGACTTCTCGAGGTGGCAAGGGACCTCATTTATCTAAGCCAGGCTCAAAGCCCTCCTGAGTACCACACTGATAAAGCCAACAGACTTTCTGTTAATGGCCACTGATAAGAGATTTTGGTGAGGGTTTTTTGCTCAGTCTCAGAGGAAAGTCGGTTTTGCTTTGTCTATCATTCTTATCCCTGGGATAACACTTAGCACTTCTATGGCCTCCTCCTCCAAGGACAGGGGATGACTTCACAAAATCTGAGCTCTTTGGGGGGCAGCATCACACAGACAGGGAAACTGAGGCATGGGGACATTAACACAGCTGTGAAAGAGCCCTTTTTTCATTTTTACTCTCACATCTGCTGTTGGCTGAGCCAGGAGCCAGCATTCACTGCCTGCATCTTGTAGATTCTTGCTGATTCAAGCTGGTTCTTGTAGATGCAGCACCAGAGAAGGCCTTGGATGTGTTTATTTAGCGGGAATGTTTGTCCTCAGCAAGAGCTTCACTGGATTTATGCAGCAGAGGCTCTTTCCTGACTGTAGCTCCCTGGAACTATTGGTGGGGTGGCCTTTGCTCTGTGATGTTTGACATCAGGAAGAAGAACAGCACCTTGTCAGCTCCTTTTTGTATTGCCGTGTTAACTTTGGGATCCAGCCCAGGTGCCAGGATAGGATTCAGCTTTTTTGTCCAAGAGGTAGGAGTGATGGCTATCCCTGAATCCTTCCAGGACCTTCCTCTTGCACTGAAATTAAAACATCAGTGTTCCTTTGTAAAAAAATCAAAAGCCCCTGGGAACTACCACTGTTGTAAACTGGGTTTTCCTGTTCAAATATCTTGATCGAGATTGACAAAGAAAATATCTCAGTGCAATCCTGCTGCGCTGTTTTCCTTGGATTGCCATGGGCAGGCTTGTTCAAAAAATCTCTGCTTTTGCTATAGGCGTAGGCAGAAACTATCCTGTCACTGGAGCCACAGGGGCTGGGCTCGGTGCACAAGGAAAACACAGATCTGTGCCATCCCAGCAGGGTGGCAGCCCTCAGCTCCACTGCCAAGCTCAGGAGAGCAGTTGGGATATGGGTCAGGAGCCAGCAGAGGCTGGAGTGCTGCAAAAGCCTCCCTGCCCAGCTCTGCCAAGGGCACCTGAGTGCACCTCAGGGACAAAGGAAATGGGAAACTCGGACCAATCACCAGATTTAGACCTGACATTTGAGAGGGATTCAAGGTACTGTGGCTCCCAACTCCTGTACATGGGAGTGAGATTTGTGTGACTTCAGGCTCCTTTGGTAATCTCACCTTCGGGAGTTCTCCATCCCAGTCAGAGCCATTTTTCTGGCGAAGAGGCAGAGATCTGATTCCCCGTGCTCTTATCAGGAACATGCATGTGCTTCTTGGGGAACAAATAGGTTCCTGTGAGTCCTGAACCACCTCTCCGCTCTCCTCTTATCTCTGGGCTCTGTGTGATGCAGCCCTGACCCAGCCCAGTAACCAGCTCTGGGCTCAAACCCTGAGGTTGTGCTCTGGATGCCCTGGGCACCCAGACCCTGAGCTCAGATTTAACCTGAAGCCAGCTCAGGGCTCAGATAGACTTGAGCCCTCACGCTGGAAAACCCAAGCCACATGTGGTTTAGAATTCAGCTGCAGGATTGTGTTGGACTTGTGTCTGCACCCCTGACAGAGCATCCAGGCCTTCACTATGCACTGTAGATGTCAGTGATGGATTATTCCTTTCATTTCCTTTTGGCTGAACCTTCCCATGGCCGAGCATTCCCTCAAGAGGTGCTGGGGTGCTCCAGACTCCTGTCCCAGGAAGCAGCACAGGCTGCGCTCACTCCTGGAGACACTTCTGGGATCCTTTCATGCTGTTGTTTTTCCTCAGGCTGGGATAAGTCATCTTGGGCTGAAGGAGCTTGTTTTGTTCTCTGTGGATGGAAACAAAACAGCCCCCGATGGCCGTTTCCTGATGGGCTTCCTGCGATTGTGCAGGGAATGGTGTCAGGGAACAAAACAGGATACAGCGGCGGGGTTGTGAATGTAACTGGGACAATGGTATCAAAGTGGAATAAAAATAATGAATGGGCACTGCTGGAGCCATGAGTCAGAACCTGGAATATTTGTGTCTCCCCCAACTGCCACCTCCCAGCTCTTGAATTTCTGGGAGAACGCTCTTTTTACAGTATCCCGTGCTTTGGCAATAGCAACCCAAAGTGGAAAGATAGAGTTTTGTGGTTTGCACCTATTCCCTAATGCTTTTAAGACTCCACTTTCTGTCATTTTCCAAGGCAGCAGCCTGAGACAAGGCCCAGAGATGGGACAAACCTTCTCCCATGACAAACCCCCATACTTTTGGGTTTCTCCATTTGTTGTTTTCCCTTCTAGAGTGAATAATTTCTATTGAAAAGCTTCCATTTATCTCTGTGTGTTGAATACAAAACCGGCAGGATTGCCACTGTCTCAGTTTCTGATATGAGTAAATATACTCCCCAGAAGTTCTGCTTTGAGGGACAAGGTCACACCACTGCAATGGGCAGATGCAGCTCAGAGTGAGCTCAGCTTTCCTGACACAAGTGCTGGGTCAGTCTGCAAAGTCCTGATGGAATATTTGCCACTGGGAAGAGCCTCTGGCAGCACATCAAGGCAAGGGGCTGGGCACTGGGTGCTCCAGGACAGAGCTGAGGTCAGCACAGCATTTTTGCATTTGTGCTCCGGGATAGTTGGGGTTTGTCAGCAAGCCAGATTCTGAAACCATCTTGCAGTTTCCCTCCCTGTTTCTTCAGCAGAGAAGACCATAAAAATGCTACAATAATATTTACTGAAGGGTGCATGTTCGCAGTTAGGCCCATGTGTCTCTGTTTACAAACACATCTGCTCAGAGCAAGGCAATTGTTTTAAAAGCATGAGGGGGAAAAATGAAATTAAAAGGAAGGTGAGCTAGAGCTGGGGGGATTTGAGTGCCCAGTCTTGGAAAATAATCACCCAACAGTGTCAGTCTCAGTGAGAAGAGGATACACCTTCAGAAGAGAAAAGCTGTAGGCAGAGAGGAGTGGAGATGGACAGGAAAGTGGCCGAGGGGAGTGTTAATACCTGGCAAAGGCTGATTGATCTTCTGGGAACATGAGACAGCTTGGAAAAGATCTTGAGAGATCACAGAGTCCTCAGCCTGAGCAGGGTCAGGCTGGTTAATCCATGGAGGTGAATCCTTTTGGGATTTGATTGGCTTCAGATTCTTTGGAAAATCTCAACCTTGGGACTTACCCATGCCAATCAGAGGCATTTTCTGGCTTTTATTAGATACCAGATGCCCAGTGATTCAGTGAAACTGGCTGCCAAGATAAGAAACCTGGCCCAAGCCATGCCAAAGGCAAAGCTTTCAGTACTTGGGAGAGGCTTCACCTTGTACCCTCATCCTAAATCATCTCACCTGTCCTGGTTGGCAGAACTGGGCAGGGAACAGCAGCCAGGGAACTCTCTGGGAACAGCAGCCAGGAGCTGTGGTTTGTGCCAGTGGACACCCACCTCATCCCCTGCTCCCAGTGTCAGTCCCAGCAGGGTGGGCAGCACGGGGGAAGGCAGGAGTGCTCAGGGAATTCCCTGTCCTCAGCCCTGGGATGGGATGAGCCATCTGGGGACTGGCAGGGCTGTTTCCTGCTCCAGGCACAAGTGCTGCTCTTGTTCTAAAAGAAGAGCTGCAGCACGCTCCAGGATTTTGGGATGTATGTGATGGGGATGTGATGGTCCCTCCAGACTCAGCTTTCAC
Source organism: Lichenostomus cassidix (assembly GCF_008360975.1). Lineage (NCBI taxonomy): Eukaryota > Metazoa > Chordata > Aves > Passeriformes > Meliphagidae > Lichenostomus > Lichenostomus cassidix. Next base: position 715,670 of record NC_139504.1, on the reverse strand, counting down.
CACATTTACCTTCCAGAGGTCAAGGGGCCACAGAGATCATTTGGGCAGGTTCCTTTTTAATTCCACCTCCTCTCCTGGGCCTGTGCTGAGACCCCACAGAGGCTTTTCCTGGGGATTTCCCACGGCTCCAGGCCTGTTTTAAGCCTCCTTATCATTATCCTTAATGCAGCAACTTGCTGGGAAGGAGCACTGTCACCTGGTTATTCCAAGCTGGCTGGAAACAAACCAAAATAAGCCTTGAAACCATTAATGTGAAGTCTAGACTGAGGAAAAAAGTCATGGGTCCAGATCCTATAAAAGTGTGCCTGAAGTAAATGCTTTTCTGAGAAGTGAAGTACAGGAGAATGATGTATATTTTTATCCTTTTGGAGTCTGGTTTTGGAATCTTGAGATCAAAATAATAGAGCACTGGTTTTAGTAGCCTTCTTTTACCCACTTGATATAAAATTTCATATTTTATATGAAAAATGGTGAACATAAAAATAACCCCCAAAAGATATATATATATATATATATATATATATATATATATATATATATGTGTGTGTGTATATATACACACACATATACACATTTCCTTATGAGGAGTTTTGCCAAATCATTTTGCCCCAATTTTTAGCTGTCTAATTTTGGTGTGGTTTTGGTGTTTTTCAGTGTTTTTGCTGTTTCTGCTACTCTTACTCCTGCTTTGTTTCCTCCTAACATGAGTTACCACATTGTGGTTTCCCATTTATTTGAATTGTGAAGGAATTATGGTGTATTCCGAGGCTGCCAAGCTACCTCTGGATGGAGTAGCCTGGGAGGGAAGGGAGGGGAAGGGAACGGAAGGGAAGGGAAGGGAAGGGAAGGGAAGGGAAGGGAAGGGAAGGGAAGGGAAGGCAGCCTGGGTCATGTGGGTGGCTCTTTGTTCAAGTCACTGTCCTGCTCTGTGGCTCTGAGCAAGTCTGCAGTGCAGACTGGGGCAAAACACTGCAGTGTGGGATGGCCTAAAATAATTAAATGAAAGCCCTCCTTTATACTCACAGAAGTCCTCAGATCTGCAGAGACCTGGAGACAGTCTGAAAAGTTTGCTGCCCTCTTAACCTTGAGCACTGCTGCAGCAGGAAAAGGGGCTTGGAGCAACCTGGGATAGGGGAAGGTGTGGCAGGGGGTGGAATGAGATGAGATTCATGGTCCTTCCAATCCAAATCAGTATGGGATTCTGGGATTCTGTGACAGCAGCCTGCATCTCCTCCCATTCCTCCTCCTGGGCAGGGACAGCTCTGGGCAGTTGGGTTGTCCCAGCCCCACCAACACCAGCTCAGCTGGGAAGTGCTGTGAACAGCATGATGTGGGACCCTAGGCAATGCTGCAAATGGGTCAAAGGGGCAAGAGCAATACACTTTGGCTGTGATGGCTCTCATCCTGCTGGATTCACCAGGGGGAATGCGGATCTCCAGCTGCAGGGTGGAAAAGCTCCTAAGCAGGACTGAAATGGATTGTGAAGGGCACAAGACAGGATTGTGGTTGTTGGCAATCAAATGCTCATGATTACAATTTTTCAGGAGTGCTCTGAGGAGTCCCTGCCCCAGTAACATCCTACAAGGAAGGTGGAGTAGCAGGAGCAAACTTCAGGAAAAGTGGTCTAGAAAAGCTACACAGGGAATTCTTGGTTTGGTGAGGTGCAAGGGAAGAGTGGACATATGAGAGTGTATCCAAAGGATTCCTGTCTGTTGTCCCAGTGGCAGCACTGGCCAAGGCTCTGTGCCCCACAGTCCGCATATAACAGGGCAATAGAGGAGGAAAAAGGCTTTGAAAGGGAAATGCTCCTTAAAAGTTATGCCAAAGATCCAGGGCAGGGATGAGAACAATACTCTGCCTTCCTGCCTCTCAGTCCAGGGCCTGATTCTTCCTAAAGTGCTGCCCCAAGATCAACAAAGGCCCTGCTCCTTTGTGAATTTCTTATTTGACTCATTTTCTTGTAAGTCTGATGTTATCTCTGTGCATATGAGATGCTAGCTGCAGAAGTGCTGACTTGTAACACTACAGTGCCAAAGTAATTTCTACTCCAGGGTTGCTCCTCAGTGCAAAGCCCGGGCTGTGTGAGGCTGCTGGACTTCGGATTTTGGTGTTTTGCGTGATTAGGTTTGGGCTCTTCAGGTCTGTGTTGGCAACATTCTCTTTACAAAAATATTTCAGGAGTGATTTTCTCACAGCACCAGGAGTGGTGACATTTTGGGGAGGGGAGAAAAAGGAAAGAAAACAGCCACCCCTCTAGAGGTGGAGTCATGTCTCCATGGCACAATGATTCAGGTACTCAGCATTTTCTTCTCTTCTAAGTCAGCCTTTGTGGAGGAGGATGAAACGTTTATCTTTAGCAATGCCTTTTAAATGTGGTTATGGCCAGAAAAGTGCATGTTGAGAGCTCAAAGTCAATATTCAATGAAATCTCACTGCACACACACAGAATAACCTCAGTTATTGGGGATACCTGGGGTGACAGCACTGAGTGCTCATCTCATCAGCCCTTGTTTACCTGGCCTTACTCCTTTCTCAAATGTCCTGTTCAATTCATTAACTAAGTGAAACCTTTGCTAAAGTGTGTGTGTGTGTGTGTGTGTGTGTGTGTGTGTGTGTGTGTGTGTTTGTGTGTGTGTTTGATCTCCTTTTCACAGTAAGGGATCAGGAAAACTTGCTTGAAGCATTGGTGGCCTGTCAGCCCTCCCAGAATCTCAGACTGGCTGTTCCTGCCCACAGGACCAAAGCCAAACTGTGCCTCACCCTATGGCACTCACACACCTGGGACCTGGGTCAGGATGGCTCCTCCAAGTAAAGCCAAACCTGCAAATGCGCCCTCTTACAACTCGAAACTGCTGTGAAAATAAGAGCCACGCCACAGATTCCTGCCTGAGAGATGCAGGAGTGTGTGCCAGCTCCTTGGGAGCCTCATTTGTGGTGGTCACTGGTGGGCTGCCCTGGGCTGCCCAGGGAGCTGGATGTGCTGTCATGGCCGGGACTGGCCACATTTATGCCAGGAATGTGATTAAAACCTGGAAAAACTGAGGCCAGCCTATTCCCAGAGGCACTATAACGTAACATATATGCCAGAGTAACACACACAGCTCCTGTCTCAGCCTCAGGCCGGCCAGCCCAAGGCCACAGGCTGAGGCAGCAGCATGGGGGGACTCTGGGGGCTGTGCCCTGTCTGGGCAGGCTGTGTTGGCACCTGGGACATCTCAGAGAGTTTTCCCAGTCTGCAAACACCGAGCAGCTCTCGATTCCAGGAGAGAGAAGCTTGGTATTCCACTGAGCTGCTGCTTTGTGCCTCAGCTCTGCCCCTCCTGAAGAGGCTGGGCTGTCATAGCTGGGCCTGGCCAAGCTGAGCCCCCACAGCGAGCACGGGGAAGGCTGTAACTGTTCCCTGCAGCCTGAAGGCGAGCACTGGCCTCTTCCAGGAGAGCTACCCTGAGTCCCAGGCAGCCCTCACCTTATCCAGGCATCCCCAAGCAGCACAGGCTGCCTGCTGCTTGCCCCCGGTGTGTTTTCTCTGGGCTGTGGGCACAGGGCTGAGCCGCTGGCAGTGGGGCTGGCTCCATGCCACCCGCCTGCCCTCACATGTCACCAGCCCTGCTCGAGCTGTGCTCTGGGGCTGAGCAGGTGCCACCAGCCCTATCGCTCCTCATCTGCTGGGGTGGCTCAGCTCCCCTGGGGCTGAGCCTTTGTGCTGCCGCCAATTCGGGTTTAGCTTAAACCACTCCTGGCCCAGGAGCTGCCATGAGCAGCTGGAGCATTTGGATTTCTTCTTCTGTTTTCAGGACTGAAATTGTTCAAGCAGCACAAGGCAGAGCTCAGTCCCAGTGCCCCAGTGAGGTTATTGCTAGCCCAGTTAACAGTTGCATGCAGGCAGGTCTGAGCAGCCACTTTTTCTTTCAAGGAAGATCCTTATCTGAGGAAGTTCTCTGTCACATATTCTGTGTCACTGAGAAATGTGTACTTGCTTGTGTATGTAGAGTTGTACTTGGTGCAGCCCCAGCCATTGATCCAGGGCTGTCCTCTGGAGTGCTGTTGGCTTTGGGGTTTGTTGGCACAGACAGAAAGATCCCTGCTTTCCGATTTCTTTTCCATCAGAATCTTTCTTCAGAAGAAAAAAAGGCTTTAGGCAGAAAAAGCAGCCTGGAATGAAGAGTGCCTAACTAAGCCTGAATTCAGAAGAACTCCCCAACAACTACATAAGTCCTGCTGAAGTTCCAGTAAAAATCTTGTAGCAACCTTTCACACTAATTTTGTGGGATAATTGTCATTATAGTTATTTTCCCAGGTATCGTTTCCCAAAAAAAAACCCCAATTTTGTGTGTGTATGTTTAGAATGTGTTTTCAGTGTGGAAATCTCCAAACCCAAATATTCAGAATTTTTATCTGATGAATTTGCAGGGGTACTCACATTTTCCTTTCACGTTTTCTAGACTGGGTCTAGAGGGCCCTAAGCCAGTCCAGCACCCCAGTGTGGGGCTCACCCTCCACCTCAGGTACGGAACCCCATACTTTTTGTACTGAGAGGAAGTGGAAGCTTGGAGAAATTGTGTCATTTAGGAACCCCTGCCTGACATCCTGACTTCAGGGAATCAGGAAAGCAGGAAATCCCTCTGTCCTGACCTCTGATGGGAAGACCTGTTCTCTTTTAAGACCGAACCATATCTTGTTCTTGTACCTTCCTGCACAGGTAAAGTTTGCAACCTGGAGATAATCCCAGCCCTTTGAGAGGTTTGTGACACAATTCACACCAGTCTTCCCCAGGAGCACCTTCTAGTCCTTCCCTTACTCTAAAGCTGAAAAAAGGAGGGGTATTTTTGAAAGGCTGTGAATCCACCAAGAAAAAGCTGCTGGAAAGGTTGAACACAGTGTGAGCTCCTTTCATCAAGCACCATTGGGCTGTGTGGGGTAAAACCCTCCTTTTTGCTGTTTAATGGCTGTAACTAGTGTGAGAGGTTGATCACAGATTGCAGCAAATACTGGAACTTCAGCAGAATTTATTGCAGATATTTGAGGGTTCCTGTGAATTCAAGCTTAGTCAGGCCCACTCCAATTCCAGGCTGCTTCAGCTTATTTGGGTTTGTTATGTGATCTGAGATCAGAGATAGAAAAGTGCTGATTTTTGTAAGTGCACAGCACAAGCCTCTCTCTAAGTGGGTTAACTTCAGGCTAAGGGGGTTTTCGTGTTTACCCAGTGGGCTCCAAATTATTGATTTTTTTTTTGTGATGGTACCATGATCCTGGTGGTATCTGATTTGTGCTTAGATTCTTGTCTCATTCCAGGAGCTGCACCTCTCTAAGCTTTCAGAATTTCTGTTTCCCTCCCTGGTTATGGAATAATTTATAAAACAAGCCTCCGAAACAACTACTGGGGGGGTGGGGGTGGGCAGAGAGCAATAATTTATTATTTTGAAAAGCTTCTGGTTCAGGCTGTGCCCTGTGAATGTTAACCACGGGAGGTTAGCACACACCAGATTTCAGCTGTGTGTGTTCAGTGACCCTCTGCTACCCACACACCCACTGCTGGGTGTTTTTGGAGTGCTCAGTGCCCAGAGTAGGTGATTCTGTAGCTTTGTTTTGGAGCTCCATCAGCTCACATTAAAGTGGGGGCTGCTTTCTGTGTGGGAGGTTCCTCCTTTGGTTTCTGCCCTGCCACTCATAAAGGCAGCTGTGTTGTGTGTGGTTAACTGAGCTCCCTCCAGAGCAGGCAGCCCTTGCCAGATGCACTTTGAGTCAGGCAGGGCTGTGCCAAAGCTGTCAGGAGCCCAGCACTCCGCACTTGGAAAACCCAAGCACATCCATGCAAGGAAATCAATAGTCAGAAATTTTTGTCAACATTTGGAGTTTCAGCAAGGGGGGAAAAAAAAAGGGATAACAATTTCCTGGTTTTAAGCATTTCTAGAAATGCACAGTTGGGTAACACACCAGCCCTACACTTCCCACAAAATAAACAAAAAGTGTAAAGTAATGCATTTTTCCTCTGCCACAAACACCCATAACTCTGACCTGCCCTGCTGCTTCTCCTTCAGCAGCAACCTCAAAACACAAACAGCACACAAACCCTCTGAAAGGAGACATAGAGACCTTCCCATGCCACTCCAGAGGTGTTCCCACTACACATCAGTTGGGTTTGGAGCAGCAGTGCAGCAGGTGGGCAGGTGACTTGCTGGGACTGGGGGTGAAGCTGCTCACCACAAGCACTGGGGTGACACAGCCCCTGTGAGGTGACACAGCCCAGCAGCTCCTGCACTGTTTGCAGAGGTCCAGTGAACCTGAACACTGCTCCCACCCAGAGCCAGCAGCCAGCAAAGCAGAGCAAAGCAAGGCCTGGTTTGCATAGGGAGGTCCTGGACCGTGGGGTCTGATTCCCCCTGGCAGGTGGAAATTGCAGCCAGCAAAGCAAGGCAGAGTAACCCATTTTGCATAGGGGTTCCTGGTCCCCAGGGCTCTGATTCCCCCTGGCAGGTGAAAATTGCAGCCAGCAAAGCCAAGCAGAGCAGAGCAAGCTCTGGTTTGCATAGGGGCTCCTGCTCCCCACAGGCTCTGGTTTCCCTGGCAGGTGGTGATGGCAGCCAGCGTGCAGCAGCTGCAGGGCCCTGCAGGTGCTCCCAGCTCCGAGGGAGAACCAGAGGGCAGTTCCTGCTCTGGTCACAGCTCTGAGGGCTGGTTCTGTCTCTCCCCAGGAGGCTCTGTCGGTGGTGAGTGACGACCAGTCCCTGTTCGACCCCACGTACGGCGCGGCTGCACAGCTGCCCAAGGACATGACGGCCTCCGGCAGCCCCGACTTTGGGCAGCCCCACAAGATCAACCCCCTGCCTCCCCAGCAGGAGTGGATCAACCAGCCCGTGAGGGTCAGTGTCAAGCGGGAGTACGACCACATGAACGGATCCAGGTAAGGAAAGACCCTTTCCACACCTACTGAGTCTTAACCATGGAATCATGGAATGTCCTGAGCTGGGAGGGACCCACAGGGATCATCGAGCCCAACTCCTCAATCCAATGAGTCCAAAAAGCGTAGAGCACACATTGCCCATTTGTGCTCTTGTGCTGCACATCAACAAACCTCTGTGTGCAGGACCATGTCCCACTCTCCTGTAATTCCTTCTTTTGTGACTCATTTTTTAACAGCCTGAGCATCCTTGTGCAGTTCTGCAGATGTGTCCCTCCCAGTCTCCATGAACACAGACAGGGGCATGAGACTGCCAGGGCAGAGCCCATGCTGCAAATGCTGCTGTAAATCCCACATTTCACCCCTAGCTCAGCACCCCATGGATGTGGTTCCAGGGGCTCACAAAGGGAGCCATGCAACACTAATTGGAGTTTCTGCCAGAGTGAAGCACTGAAAGCTGCACTGCTGGGCTGCAAGGGCTTCTCTGGAGGACACTTCTTATTTGTGCTCTGCCAGGGCATTAACAAACCTCTGGAACTGGAGAGCTTTGTGATGCAGAAGGGAGGAGGAGACTGAGGTTCTTTATGGGAGGCTCTGAGGTGGAGCAAAACCAAAGGCCTGTGCCTACACCTTCTGTGTGGATAGAGGTGACACTGGTGACACAGGGAGCTCAGGAGTATTTGGAGAAGGGATGTTAACCCCCACAGGGTCACTGGGGCTGGGGTAACCTCCCTAGCTCACAGCCAAAGGACAGCCCAGCGCCTGGCATTTGTACTTGGAGATGAATCATTTCCTTTTTCAATGAGAAACTGAATGACTTGAAAACATTTTGTTATCACAGCTCAGGTTGCCCCTTTTAAAAACATTACTACAAGTCCAAAGCCTGGAAACAAATGTCACCTTCTTGAACATAATCTTTAGGTGTAGAAATTTCAAAATTTGTTTCAATTTTAAATATATATAATATAGATACACTTTCACTTTTTAGCAAAAGCTTTTAGAGGTCACATTAATTTTAAATGTGATTTGAATTTCAAAGTCACAAACCTCTGTAACATTTGTAGTGTTTCACAGTGAAACCCTCAAGGGTTTTTCTGCTTTAGGGTGAGTTTAGCAGCACATTTTCCTGGTTTCTGAGAACACAGCAGAGCACAGAGTTGGAAACAGAAAGCAGCCTTGCACTTTCAGCCCTCTACAGAGAAATGATGGTGCTAAAGACATCAAACAGCAGTGTGTTGTTTTTTACCTCGTAAGTGTACAGTAGATGCTGATTTTACTCTCAGATAAAGGCCTTTGTGGCAGTTGCTCTCTCATGGGGATCATTTGCTGAACTTGATCGTGCCATGGTTGTACCTCAGTATCATTTCTTGACTTCATGAAAATTATGTGGATATTTGCATTGCGTTCCCAATCTCAGAACTGGGGATAAAACACAGGAAAATAAGCTATTTCCTGATAAAACATTATACAGAGAAAAGGATGGATCCTCAAAGTACCAGCTGGGGTTTTTTGATAGTCGTGGGGGCTACCTTTGGCTACCAAGGATGGTTTTCTTTGGAAGAGGAGGAAGGAGCCTTTGCAGCATTGCCAGGCTGCCCAAAACAAGGCTGGGTTGGACGGGGCTAGGATCAGCCTGGGAGACTGGAAGGTGTCCTGCCCATGGCAGGGGGTGGGATGGGATGGGATGGGATGGGATGTGATGGGATGAACTCTAAGGTTCCTCCCAACCCAAACCTTTCTGGGATTATGTAACTGCAGCAGTTGCTCACACCCACAGTGTCAGACTTGCACACACAGAGGGGTTCCTCTCTTTACACTCCTCTGTCGCAGGGAAAAGGAGCCCTCCACATCCTCTGAGCTGCCCTAAACCACACGTTGTTGTGCCCTGCAGGTCCTGTGAGCCCATGTTCTGTACAGTTCTGAGTGTGTCTCTACCTGTACACCCAAACTGTCTGTGTTCCATGTTCTCTGGAATGAAATGTCCTGGGCTGTCCTTTCATGGTGATCCCTGTGTCACCATTTCCTCATCTGCACAGTAAAAAAGGAAATAGCTCTGCCTGGACAAACTGATTCATGAGCAATCATGTAGGAGCCCTGGGAGCCATGGAGAAAGAAAGGCCCTCAGAAGGGTGTTGGTTCTGAGCAGACAGAAAATCCTTCTTTATGGACTCCCTTAAGACTCCAAGGTTCTTGGACAGAAAATGTGTGCTCACTCAGTGTCTCTAAAGAGGGGTAACCCCTGTCAGGAGAGGGAAAAAGGCTGCTCTAGTGTCAGGACCATGCACTGCTCCCACCCTGCCTTTGGATAACTCCTTAGCTCAGGAGCTCCAGCGCACCCAGGACAGGAGAACATTCCCCTGCCTTCTCCATCGCCTAGTCCTTTCCCTGCATGTCCATCCCAGTCCATAGCGATGGAGAAGGTCACTCCAGTCCCTCATTCCCCTGCTCACCATCTGCCTGGCTAACCCCACACATGTGTGAGTGGTTAGTCCCAATCCCAATCCCAATCCCAATCCCAATCCCAATCCCAATCCCAATCCCAATCCCAATTCCACTTAACTCCAGCTGCAGGCTGAACAACACCCAGTTCCCCTCTGCCTCTGTCTTGTTCCTCAAGCACCCTCATCCCGTGTCCCAGCTGCCTCTCAGCAGGTGCAGGCTTTGTTGTGCTGTCACCTGGGCTGCCATGGAGCGCTGCCATGGCAGGAGGGGGGTCTGTGTGCTCTGGGCAGGGACACAGCTCCAGGGCCCTGGCAGTGCTGGAGCTGGGACAGCAGAGACAGTGCTTTTCTCTTTCCCTCAGAGACCAGAAGCAGGGCTGAGGGGGTGATGGGCTGGTTTGGTCCTCAGCAAGGAGGGAGAATGGTGTCTGAGGACCCTTTCCAAGTGCTAAACTACATGGAAAGCCTACCCAGCTTTCTAACCCATGCCAAGATTCCCTGGTTTACCCCTAAACTGGAAGGAATTTCCCAGATAAGTGCATATCTTGTGTGTAGGGGATGTTCAGGCAAGGGCAGACACTGGTGCTTTGGGGGAGAAGATGGGACCTGTGTGTTATTGCAAGATTCAGATGTAGAAATTTTATGAACCCTTCCGATGTAACTTATGGCCTCAAAATCTGCCCTTGCCTTCACAGACAGCACCTGGCTCAGAGCAAAACCCATTTAAAATAATATTTAAAAAACAAAACAAAATAAACAAATATCTTTCACATTTGAAATTCCACTGAATAAAGGAGGAGGATTATTTAGAGGAATGCTGGGTAAAGTTTAACCCAATTTACAGCCTATGTCAATAACAGAGTTTTCCTTATATTTTACGTAAATGCCAAATGAACCAAGCAACAGAAATTCCAAATCTTGACTGTGTTTACTGGGCTTCCCCAGATCTGCATTTGCAGCTAAACTCAATGACCAATTTTTATAAAATATTACAAAATGTGTCAAATCTTCAAATGTGAAAGAATGTTCTGCTGTGCTGATGGATGTGGGCAAAGTTCCCTGGGCAATTCCAGCTGTAGAACGGATTTTTTCCAGCTGAAATTACAAAGTCAATGCTTTGGAAATGCTTTTGAGCTATTCTGCAGAGACATCCCAGAGAAGCTGTGGCTGCCCCTGGATCCCTGGAAGTGTCCAAGGCCGGGTGGTCAGGGCTTGGAGCAACCTGGGACAGTGGGAGGTGTCCCTGCCCATGGCACTGGATGAGCTTTAGGGTCCCTTCCAGCCCAAATCGTTCTGGGATTCTGTGATTTGATGTTTCTCTTGCTTCAGAACGTGAAAATAATGCCAAGATTCAGGGATCCCCGAAGGTTTTTGTGCCCCAGGGACTGTCAGAGCCTGCCGAAGGGACCATGCCTGCTGTCTGTAGGGACGAACTCCCCTTGGAGCAGCATGTGAGCCCTCTAGTGGGATTTGCCTGGTCCTTCTGCCCAAGCATCTCCCTCCCGTTTGCCTTTACCTGTCTGGGAAGACCAACCTGAGCTTTTCCATCCTTTTGGCAGTTCTGCAGCCTCTTTCAGTGGAAGTTTCCCTCCTCCTGAGGTATTCCTGAGAGCAGGGATGAAGTGCAGGCAGATGCAAGTTTGGAGGAGCTGACTCTGTTCCCTGCCTGTAAGAGGGGACCACAAGCAGAATCTCAGTGTCTGTTCTTCCTTTCTTCACTGAACAACAACAGAACAACAAATTAAAATGGGGCTTTACACCAAAAAGTGGAAAATTGAAAAAGAAAAGAGGGGTGGAAGAAAGGAGGAATGAAAGGATAGGAAAAGAGGGATAAAAAGGAGGAAATATTCCCCTGAGTCAGGTCCAGAAATTCCTGAAATCCCTCATTTTGCTCTTTTAAGAAGAAGCCAAAGGTCATTCCTAGACAGAGCCCTGGGACAGTGATTGTTTTATTTCCACACCTCTGGAGCCCAGGCTGGAGCGGTACAGAGGATTTACTTGTCGGTGCCAGGCAAGCTGCTTGTCCATTTTGGCCAGTCTAGGGAAAACCTTCCCAAACACCAAGCTCTTGGCATCCCCAGAGAGAGCTGCTGGAGGAGCCTCTGGACAGTGGGAATGAGTTCTGCTTCATGTTCCTTGGATTCTGTCACTGCCACAGGGACTGTGCTCCCGAGAGCTTGTGAAATCAGCCTGTATCCATTTACCTGTGGCATCCACAGTGCTTGCTGCCAGAGCCTGAGCAAATCCAGCACGGAGAGCCACTGGAGTGTCTGGAGTCTCTGGGAAAAGTCAGGGATTGATCTGAAATCCCCTTGCACAAACCTTTTCAAATGATGAGGGAATATTTCTATAAATCCCAGCCTGCCTGTGGGTGATGCATGAGCTGAGGAAGGAGTGATATTCCATGAATACAGCATCCATGGCTCACAGCTCCCTGCTTTCCTCTGACATTGCTGTTGCTCCCCAGGCTGGATCCTTCCCTGTGTGGCCACATCCCTCTCCTGCTGGGAGAAATCCCTTACCTGAGGCTGGAGCAGGCCAGGGGCTGCAGGGGTGGCTCACACTGGCTGAACTCTCTCAATTCCCTGTAAAAGGCTGTGTTTGGTAGGAAATGCTGCGCTCCAGAAGACACAAAATTAGGGATCTTCTCACTTGCTGTCACTGAAGATTCCATGGTGTTTTCTCAGGGATAGATCTCCTGCCCAGTTAAATCTGGGTAATGCTATTTAGTTCTGTCTGTCCAATGGAGCTGGCTCTGGATGCAGCCATCCTGGAAATTTCCCCAGAGAGAAGGGAGGCAGCTCTGCAGCCACATGGACATGACCCTGATGGTATGTGGAGAACAGTCAGTGTCCTGCAGTATTAATGGAGCAGCTCCTCTTCCCACAGTGCCTGGTAGGGGCACCTCAGTCCCTTAAAGTTCTCTTCAGACCTTTTATCCAGAGGTTTCTGGTGTTTGGCTGTCTGGGTTCGGCTGCTGAGACACAGAGCAGGATCTGAGCTGCCAGACCAGAGTCTGTGCTGTGAAAAATCGTCACAAAAATACTGAGGGGATCTCACAGTCCTGGGATTACTTTGGTCACTTCGCTGTGTGGGTCATGTGAGTGTGCATGGTGTGAGCAGGGGGCACAGTCAGCCCAGGACTCTGTGCCTGTCCACATGCTCATTCCATGCCAGCAGAAAGCATGGAGAGGCTCTTTAGAAGATGTTGTTATCCAAGAGTCTGGAGATCACAGAATCACAGAATCCCAGAGAGATGTGGTCTGGAAGGGACCTTAGAGATCATCCAAATCCAACCCACTGTCTGCCATGGGCAGGGACACCTTCTGCTATCCCAGGCTCCTCCAAGCCCTGTCCAACCTGGCCTTGGACACTTCCAGGGATCCAGGGGCAGCCACAGCTTCTCTGGGCACTCTGTGGCAGGGCCTCCCCACCCTCACAAGGAACAATTCCTTCCCAATATCCCATCTCTCCCTGCCCTCTGGCAGTGGGAAGTCATTCCCTGTGTCCTGTCCCTCCATTCCTTGTCCCAAGTCCCTCTCCAGCTCTCCTGGAGCTCCTTTAGGCACTAGAAGGGGCTCTGAGGTCTCCCTGGATCCTTCTCTTCTCCAGATGAACACCCCCAGCTCTCCCAGCCTGGCTCCAGAGCAGAGGGGTTCCAACCCTGGGAGCATCTTCATGGCCTCCTCTGGGTTTGCTGCAGCAGCTCCATGTCCTTCTTGTGTTGGGAGCCCCAGAGCTGGACACAGCTCTGCAGGTGGGGTCTGTGCTGGAACAATACCCCATAGAGCTGTATTAATGGAATATATGGTATTATTTTATCATAAATAGTGCAAGTCCCATCTGCAGGGGGTATTTTCCAGGGCAATTTAACTCCAGAGCAAGGGGGGAGAGAGAAGCCTTGTCCCCAGGGAGAGCAGAAGAGGAGGTAGGTCATATGCCAGGAACAATGAGCACTGAGCACTGAGCACAACAGTCTGAGCCCCTGGAGCAGGGTCTGACAGAGCACATTGTGACACCCTGGACACAAAGTGACAGCCCGGAGCACAGTGTAACACTCTGGAGCACAGTGTGACAGCCTGGAGCATAATGTGACACCCTGGAGCATGGTGTGACACCCCAGAGCACAGTGTGACAGCCTGGAGCATAAAGTGACACCCTGGAGCACAAAGTGACAGCCTGGGGCACCGTGTGACACCCTGGAGCATGGTGTCACACCCTGGAGAACAAAGTGACATCCTGGAGCACAATCTGACAGCCTGGAGCACAGTGTGGCACCCCAGAACACACTGTGATGCCCTGGATCACAGTGTCACTCCCGGATCACAGTGTCACTCCCGGATCACAGTGTCACTCCCGGATCACAGTGTCACTCCCAGATCACAGTGTCACTCCAGGATCACAGTGTCACTCCCAGATCACAGTGTCACTCCCGGATCTCTGATGCTCCACAGCCCCTCCCCAGCCCAGGCCATACCCCAGCAGGACACAGCTCCTCACTGCTGGCCCGGGGCTGTTTACTGCCAGCACGACAGGGAATTGCCACCTGGAGCATTGCCACAGGGAATCAGCACTGCTCCGTTCCCTGTGAAATCCCAGCAGCTCCCCAGCCTCTCCCCGGCTGCCACGGGGACATTAAACCTTCAGCAGTTGCCTCTCTGAAGGCGGATTTTGGTTCCCTGCCTGGAAAAACAGTAGGCGAAATAGTAAACCCTTAAATTCGAACATGTGTAAGTTATACATCTTATTTCCATTTTCAAGCAACATTCCCTTCGTCAGACATGAGGAAAAAATTACCGTCTGCCTTGGAATATCTCGGTGGAGCATTTATCTCCCGGCCATGATAACTGAATTTCAGGCACTTCTCCCTCCCCCCCCAGTTCAGGTTAAGAGACAAATTTGTTTAGTGTCCTGCTTGGAATTTTTGCCAGCTGAGCTCGGAGGGTGGGATTTGTGCACTGACACAGTTCTTACCCTGCAGGGAATGATTCCCTCCCAAACCTCTTGGCTGTTCTAAACTGCCCTGGGAATGGCTCTGGACTTGCTCTGTGCAGAGGTTGTGCACTAATCCCTCCCTGGATGGTGAAGGCAATGATGTGCCCTTCCCTGGATGTCCCACAAGCTGGCATGTGCTGTGTGTGCCTGGCAGGCCCTGGGCTGGGCTTTGAAGGGACTAAAGGCAGGAGTGGCTCCTGCAGCTGGAGCAAAACACAATCTCTGCTCCCTCTCCAGGGTTTGGAGGCTGACAGTTCTCCCAGAGACTTCCCAAGGCTCTGCACTAGGCCAGGCTTAGCATGGTGCCACCTGAGCTGCTGAGTGTTCCCTTCTTGTCACTCCAGCACTTCAGGAGTTAACTGGGGACAGAGCCCTTTTCACATGCCATTGCTGGGGTCTGAAGTTCCTGACTCATGCCTGAGGCACGCAAGATTCCCAGATTTCCTCACCAGGTAGTGAACTGTGGCACTGTTAATCAGAGAATAATAGAATAATTGAATAGGCTGAGTTGAAAGGGAACCATCAGGATCACCGAGTCCAACTCCTGGCCCTGCACAGGACACCCCAACGATCCCACCATGTCTCTGAGTGTTATCCAAATGCTCCTTGGCTCCGAGAACAGACCAGATCAGTTCTGTTCAGTCCTGTATAAATCAGACTCCGTGCTGACAGTGGGTACTCTCTGGGGACAGCCCTGTCACTTTGGGTGGGTATTTTGGTCTCTTTGTGAATGCCATGACAGGGCTGTTCCTGTGTCCCTGGGAGCTCTGCAGAAACGCCTCAGGACAGGTGAGCAGAGCCTCTGTGTGTCACTGAAAGGCCCCACTGCCACTCCAGGGGTGTTTTAGCACCACAAAGGGTGAAACAGCCCAACAGGGGCTTCCAGGAGCACCCAGCTGTGCCTGCAGGATTGCTGGAATGCACTCAGCAGCCAGGGATGAGGGAAGGAGGGTATAACCCACAGACTGGTATGATAGGCATTGGCTCCTTACCTGGCTTGGTAATGTTGGCATTTCAGAGCCATTGCACACCTTGCCTTGTCTGGTGTCATTCCCTTGGAAACTCCGACTGGTTGCATTATCAGAGATCCCTTGTGTGACTTGTGACCTTATGACACCTGGGGACAGGCCAGGAATGGCCTCTCCCACACAAAGGGACTCCCCTGAATGTCCTACCCTGGGGCTGTGCCCATGCCTGTGACCCCAAACCCCTCCTGTGCTGCAGGATGGAAGGGGCAGTGATGGTGACACAGCTCTTCCTTTGCCTTTCAGGGAGTCCCCCGTGGACTGCAGCGTGAACAAGTGTGGGAAGCTGGTGGGAGCAGGGACAGAGTCCAACCCCATGAGCTACAGCACCTACATGGATGAGAAGAATGGGCCTCCCCCCAACATGACCACCAACGAGAGGAGGGTCATCGTCCCTGCAGGTACCACCATGCTCTGGGGCAGCTTTCCTTGCTCTGCCTGCAAGAGTTTTTGTTTCCTTTGTTTACCCATTCCCAGAGGAATTTTCTCTCTTACAAACCGCACAAAAAATAAGGAAAATATCAGAGTTTCTGGCTAGTGAGAATTTCCCATGTCCCAGTGCATGATCTGAATTAGGATAAGCAGCAGATAATTGGTGCTCTTTTTTTTCTTTAATTTTTTAATTTTTTTTTTTTCCTGGAATGAAGTGTTATTTTGGTGTGCTAAACCGAATCCATCTCCTGTCATGTGTTAGAGGAGAATCTGCTTCCTGGGACACGCAGGGGATGATCAAAGAGGAATGAAGTGGGCCCAAGTTATAACTCCCCTGGTGCTCTCAGCATCCAGCTGCACTTTCAAGTCACACTGATTGATTCAAAATGAGCTATTTTGTTTTCATTTTCTTTGTTAGAAGTAGAAACCCAGAAAAATTATATTTTGCAGGAACTGCATTATCCTTCCAAAAATTGTCACACAGACACATTCCTGTCCAGTTCTGTTTGTGTTTGGTATCCACATCTGCTGCCTGGAACTGGCAGGATGCACTGGATGCATTTGGACACTCAGGGTGAGAGCTGCTGCGGAGGAAGTGGGTGAAACTGTTTCCTTGTGAAATTTATAAACACCATCCCTGCAAACAGTCAGGGCCAGGAACTTTCCAGCAAAGGAGCCAAGTGTTGGCCCAATGCACATCCCAGAAGTCGCCCTGGCTCTGAGGGTTCCTCCAGGGCAGGCAGGGCTGCATCAAGGGCTGGAGCCAAGCCAGGCAGACACAGTGCTGGCAGAAGCAAATGGACTCGTGGAATTCAGCTCCTTTTCCTGAGCATGGCTTGACCACGAACAGATGACAATTCCCAAGCATTTGTTTGCCATTTAGGATGAAACGGAAAAGCTTCAGCTGAATGTAGTGAGGGGAAGCCAATAAAAGATTGATGGCAAATCTCAAAGTCCCATTTGAGCTGATGTTTGAGAGACTAGCTGAGCTCTGGGGGACAGCAGCAGGATCATGTCCAGTGTCACCCTGCCTGGAAAGGTGGAGCTGCCACCAACCAGTCCCTGGATTATTTAAGACGTTCCAGGGGACATTTATCCTGCTCCTCACTGGGCTGTTGATGAATATTTAAAAAGACCAAGGGTGAGGTAAAGTTTAGCATTGTTGAAATAGGGGAAATTACTTTCAGTACCCCCAGTGGAGGAGAAGGTTTGGAATCTCTTCTTTGAAGGAAAGTGAAAAAAAGGACTTTTTCCTCCTCATAACCATCCACAAATCAAACCCTTGAAATACTTGTGAAAGAGCAGAGATTTACCAGACTTTGGAAGACAATAATGAACATCATCCCAGATCTCTGGCTGCAGGACATAAGGTCCAAGTCATCCAAGAAAGGCATTTGGATATTTTAATTTAATCCAGAATAGAGATTTATAGCACATTAGGGTGAAGATAAGCAAGAATAATGTCACATTAGGCTTACAATAGCAGTAATAATGAGCTCTAAGCCATGTTTCAAGAAGGCAGATTTTCAGAGACCATTCAATGTCTTTTACAGTGTTTTAAGGGAGGCCACAAATTCACTCTGCCCTCTAGATGTTGGGTTGTTTTCAAACCTCAAGACAAATAAGTCTTTCAATTAAAAAAAAAAATAAAAAGAATCCTTTCTTGAATACTTACATTGTAAGATTTGCAGCCTTTTGCCAATGCTTAGAAAGCAGAATTTCAATTAACTATTGCCAGAACATGAAAGAAATCCATCTGTCTTTCACAAAGCAAACTTGCAAAGGTGTGGGTTTGTAAATTCCCTGTTCAGAATTCAGCTTTCAGCAGCCCGTATTTTCTGCAGATTCAGTGGGGAAAGGTCTCAGTTATAATTTAATTTCTCTTGATCTCACCTGTCTGGTGCTGTTATTCTGCAGCTCAGGTGCCCAGGAAGGCCAGGGATGGGCACTTCCTGATCTTTTGTGCCCAAGGATGCCCTCAGCCTGGGCACACAATTTACAGCCCTGGGCTCAGGCACTGTTTCAGACCCCCTAAAATACAGACAGAGTCATTTCGTGTCCTGCCCAGAGCACCCCACAGCCCTGTGCCTGTTCCTGATCCATGTTCTCAGCTTCCCGGGATCTGAGGTGTCTGAGGTTTGTCTCAAAGCTGGACCAGCTGCTAATGACACATCAAACCTCTCCCAAGTTTAAACTTCTTTGCAATCCTCTCCAGCTGCAACAGAACATGAATGTGCAGCTCAAATTTGGAAATGGGATATGTGGGGAGAAACAGCACAGGAAACATCTGAAAATGCAGATATGCTCTGAAAATCCCGCTGTCAAGCGGTATCGTGGAACCAGCTCTTGCTGGGGCTCTCTGATCTAATGCCCTTTCCAGAATTCAAAGGCTGATTTCTTTTTTTAACCACTGATGCAGCCACTCATCTCCACGGGGCCTGAGCTCCAGCCGGGCTCAGAGCCTCTCTTACGTCACCACCAGCAATAAAGATCCCACAGCTGGAGCTTTGCTGACAGGCAGTGATGCCCAGACAGCACAAAATCCACCCTGCCCTTGCAGAGCTGTGTGGGTTTACAGGGAGAGTGGAGGTGGAATTGTGTTCCTTTCATGGGGTGAACAGCTCTGACTCACATCCAGGGCAAGCTGCTCAGTTTTAGCAAGAACACTTGATTTTATTTTATTTTTTTATTTTATTTTACTTTATTTTATTTGACTCCCTTTGCTGACCATAAACACCCCCATGCTGAGGGTTTCACATGCCAGCTGTGGGGCTCCCTAATGCACATGGTGGGACTCACCAGTGACAGACCTGATGTCACTGCACAGCCTTGCAGAGCCACAGCTGGGACAGGAACACCCTCTCAAAGGGATCAGCTTCATTTGGGAAGCTTTTCTCCAGAAGGAGAAGAGTCACAGCCAAATGTCACCAGTAGAGTTCCCAAGCAGAGGAGTGACGTTTGAGTGGTGGAGAACTGACCCTGCCAGGTTGTTCACCTTGAACAGCACAGTGCTTGGTCATCCTGGCAAAATGGGATCAGGAAATTGAATAGATCTGCCTGCAGAAACAATGGGAAATGCACTGCCAGGGCTGCAGAGAGGGCTGGAGGGATGTGTGTAACCATCCTCTGTTCTCTCTGCCAGATCCCACCCTCTGGACCCAGGACCATGTGCGCCAGTGGCTGGAATGGGCTATCAAGGAGTATGGATTGATGGAGATCGACACCGCCATCTTCCAGAACATGGATGGCAAAGAGCTCTGCAAAATGAACAAGGACGACTTCCTGCGCACCACCTCCCTCTACAACACAGAAGTTCTGCTGTCTCACCTCAGTTACCTCAGGGAAAGTGAGTATTGCCCTGGCTCATTCCACCCCACCCTGACATGCTGATGGATAACCTGGCATGGCTAAGGAACTCCCAGGGCTCTTCCTGCTGGAGAAACACCAGCAAGGGGAAGGGAAAATAGACAGAGAAAGGCAAGCAGAGAGAGCAAACAGGGAAAAGAGGAATAAAGTTGGGTTGGAAAGTTTAGATGAACTCAGACCTACTGGTGCTACTATCATGGAGATGAAGGACTGAGCAGGGCTCTGAAGGAGATTAGATAAGTCTTACAGATAACAGCATCTGTGGCTATGTGATAAAAATACACATATTTGCCATGAAGATTAAATCTGACATTAACTGATATGTCTCAGGCAAATGATTCCATAGTTTTGCACTTAGAGGGCTGTGCCCTTCCCATAAACAGGACCCACAGCTGGCCAGGGCTGGAGTTTTCCTGTGTTCCTACAGGCCCAGGTTTGATGGAGAGAGTTAAAAATCTAAGAGTGATTCTGTAAATGTAAATGCGCTGGAGCAGGTGT
Organism: Lichenostomus cassidix; assembly: GCF_008360975.1. Lineage (NCBI taxonomy): Eukaryota > Metazoa > Chordata > Aves > Passeriformes > Meliphagidae > Lichenostomus > Lichenostomus cassidix. Next base: position 696,015 of record NC_139504.1, on the reverse strand, counting down.
TGTGCAGATGACCCAGGACTCAGAGATAAAGGTCGTGGAAGCTCTTTACTGCTCTTTTCTGCCCCACACTGGAGTATGGGATGAATCCAATACCCCTTTTTGCTGTTATTAACCCCAAACCCAGGAGCTGCGAGCAGCCTGGAGGAGCATTATCCCAGCACCCAAACAGCAATGATCACCCTAGGGATGGCACACACTCTGCAGGCTGGGAGTTCTAGAGTCCAACTTTTCCAAGACTTCTGTGCAATCATGATCATATCCACAGCTTCCAAATGTCTCCTCTTCACCTATAAATGGAGCTAAAAGCATTTCCTCTCCCCACAAAGGTGTGATAAGGGTGTGATAAGGTGCTGTGATGAGCCAGAGAAGTGGAGCTGTGCCCCACATGCTCTGCTGATTTTCCAAGTGAAATAGCTTTTATAGGAGTATCATTATTTAAGCACTCCAAAATCAGGAAAAGGTGCCATAAATCAAGGTGGGAACACAAGGATAGAAATGAAAAAGTGTATTTTCTCCACTAGAAAATCCAATTGTGATGGAAAGGCAGCTGAAGATGTCTCCTCTAGCCAGTAAAGCAGAAACAGTATTTATTTAGGGTGTTTCTTCAAAGTTGGTCTCTCCCTGCCTAAAATCAGTGGGAGTTTCACAGATTGCAGTGGCACAAGAGTTAGATCACAGATGGGTGCCTCTGGAAGCCCCACCTTTATTTTTCTTGAGAAGTCAAGCCAAGGAAATGATTCACAACAAAAAACCAAATTGTTGGATTTGAACAGTCTCTGTCCCTTGTGACGACAGTAAAATAATTTCCCATCCAAAATCATTGGCAAATTTCATCCCATTTCATCAGCAAAGAGCTGCTGGTCCACAGGAAGCTTTCGAAGGTTTGCCTGAGGAATTACACACTTTCCTGGGAAATTGAAGGCAGTTTTGTGCAGCCAGCACTGCTCTGGCCAAACCTGCTGACTGGGGCTGGGGAAATCAGGCACTTTGTAACCGGAAATGCTTCTAAATTCGCACAAGATAAACATTCAAGTGAGGGACATGAATTGGCTTATTGATAAGGCTTGAGAATTGACAGAGAGATGGAGTTGTCTGGGTTCGAAGCACAGGACCAGGCTGGAGGTGGAGAACTTGCCAGAGCAGTGGAATTCTCTGTTCTTCTAGCTCTAGGTGGCATCTCCAGGATCAGCCCCAGTGTTTGTGTCCTGTTATTTGGGCTGTTCAAAGACAGCATGAGGGGAATTGCATTGCTGATCTCATGGCATGAGCCTGAACACCTGGCTTCAGTGGGCACCTTTGCCATCTGCTGCTGCCCACTTGCTCAGGAGCAAATTCCTGCTTGATCCCACTCACCTTCACATCCTGAAGTCTGGTCACACTGATCTCCATTTCCAGCAAGGAAGTACCAGGACATCCTGACATTCAGGACAGCAGTCCCTGGGTCACACCTTGCTTTTAAATACCTGAAATTAGGAGGAATAAACCTCTGCCTCAGTTTTGCTCTTCGTAAAGTGAGACCAGCTGTCCTGCCATCTCACTGGGCCCATCCATTGGGATGGTGGATCTGTGGAGCAGGGGTTGTGCCTCTCACCTCCCAAGACCCAGCACATGGAGCCCTGGTGCAGCTGCAATATTCAAGTGCTGCTACAATAATGAGCACCAAAATATCCTGTCCTGCCAGGGCAGTGCCTGCAGTAATTTCTGTGCTATAAAGCCAGTGCAAAACCCAAGGACCTCTGCTGGGTTTAGGCAGATTATTTGTTCCTTTGTCACAGGGAATTCAATCCCAGTGCATGCCTAGCTTTAGGATGATGAATCTGCATGTGCTGAGCCCCAGCCATGCTGTGAGTGCTGTGCGCATGTCTGCTGGAGCTGGGCAGAGCATTCCTCCTTCCCTGCAGCTGTTCCAGCCCCAGGACAGGCTGCTTTGGGGAGTGCTGGGTGTCTCCCTCACAGAGTAACGCCTTCCAGAGGAGCTGATGGCTTTTCCAGACCGGCTTCCAGCGGATGTTCAGTGCCAAGCTCTGAGCTCAGTGCCATGGGGATGTGGGCTTTCATTTTCATGAGTTTTCCCCTTTTGGAAGGTTGCTTGTCCCACAGACATTCAGCTCTGCTCCTGCTTAGGGCAGGGAATAGGAATGGACACAAGCACAGGAGAATTTGGGGAATTGCAGACCTACAGGCTGGATTGCATCTGCCCAGATTCTCCCTCTAAAGGTGTCAAGCTGGATATGTGATGATTTGTGAATCCTCAACTTTGGGGTTTGCTCTCTAGGAAACAAAGCTCATCTGAACTTTCTGAGCCTGTTTGCTCGCCAGGCAAGTAGACCCCCTGAAAATGAGCTTTTCCAGGTTTTCAGTGTTTTACACTCCTGATCAAGGTGAAAATGTTCTTAAAGCTGCCTATGAAATACATTATTTTGGCACATCTGAGTCCAGATTGAAAAAATAAACCAGTAACACCTGAAAGATTTCAACGGAAGCTCAGTCTCAGTTTTGCAGATAGAAGGTTAAGGTGAGCTGTGTAATACAGTCGAGAGTAACCCAAACTCACCCCATAGCACCTTTAGTCGTTAGACAATGCTTGGGCCTAGATCAGAATGGTGCAGTTGTTTCCTGTTTCCAGAAGCCATTGAAGCAGGCAGGAATTTCAGTATCTCTGATGCTCAAGAGATTCTAGAGTGCAGAGCCCAGTCCTGCAGCACTTTCTATCCTTTAGAGCCTCCCAAAACACCCCAGTGGCTTTTTCAAGGAGCTCACTGTCCACGCCTCAATCATCCTTCTATGTTTCTTTTCATTCCCTCTCCAAAATTGTGAAGCCATGCCTTGATTCTCCTTTTTGTCCATCCCCACACACGCTGGGACTCCAGTGATCTTTTTCAAGTACATTCTGCCTGGTGAATCCTCTCCAGGCAGCTGTTGGGCAGCAGGAAGGGAGTTCTCCATGGATGTTTCCATGCTGTGTTTGGGATGAAGATCAAAAGAAGCTGAGCTGTCACCTCCATCCTTTCCCTCCCCAGTGGTGGGGGTCAGGCTGTGGGGTGTGCACAAGTGAGAAGAGCCTGAAGGGGAAAGGAATGAGGTTGTGGTGAGAAGCAGAAAACTGCCTCGTGGTTTCGAGCCATGCATTAATGCCAAACAAAACCATCCTGCCAAATGCAGCAGGACCTGGATTCCATCAGCAGCTGTGCAGGAAAGGCCACAGGGCCTGGGTAAGGTAAGGTAAAATAGACTTTCAAATTAAATAAGCCCTGAGATTGTGAAACCACCTCAGAAGGATGAGCTGCCTTATGAGAGGGAAGGCTTTATGGGGTAAAAACTCTCCTAGTTTTAAGTCCTATTCCATCTCCCTTCGTAATTAATGCGAGGGAAATAAAAGAAAGTAAGAGGTGGGGGATACCATAAGATAATGTGTTTAAACACTAATTATGGGAGCATAGCCCTGCACTGCATTAACAATACCAGAAAGAGCTGTTCTATCCACGATGAGGCTGACCCAGGGAGGGGGAATAAGAACAAAAATGAAAATTCATCCCAGCCAAAGCTCTGCCTCCGAAGGAGTGAAGGAGGAGCAGCCTGGCCTGTGTCTGTGTCTGTCTGTCTGTGTGCTTCCCTCCATCCTGCTCTGGGTCTCTGCCTTTCTCCCCTTCCCTCCTCCATTGAAAGCCTTAATAGGAAACACATTTCCGTCTCTGTGGTGTTCCCACCAGAAACCTCAGACTGCCGGGCAAAGGTGAGAACTTTGAGCAATTAAATCGGGGGAGGCGCCGGCCCTTTCCAGTGGCTTGGTCTGCATTTTTTAGCCTAAAGTAGCTATAGGTTGATCCTGCTCGTTCAGTGCTATTCATCACCCCACCCCCACCGCCCCAGCCGCTCATTTGCAGCCCATTTAGTCATAGAAAACCACGTTTCTGAATTCCCCAGCACTTCCCTGTCTGGCAGGGGGAAGCTGGGCTGGGCGTTGCACTCGGGATTGCTTTAAATAACCTGAAAAGGAGAGAGTGGTGGACAGGAGTTTCCCCACAGATATTCAAGAAAGACATGCCAAAGCCAGAAGCCATCTGATGAAAACATGAGTTACGTGGACAGAGTTGTTTCAATTCCTCCACCAATCTCTCTAAATATTTCAGCCAATCCCTCTGGCTACTGGCAGCTTTCAGAGCCAGGGTGCCCTTGGGATCCCTCTGAACTCTTTACCTCCTCGTTCACCATCCATCCTGGTCTTTGGAAACATCCCCTGTCTTGCAGCATCTGGTACCATCCATCCTCCCCTCCCTGGGAGCAGCTTTGTTTCCCAACACCTCCTGCCTCTGTGTCCTTGCTGGCTTGTGCAGTCTCTGGCTTTGTTTGCGTTTGGGGAAGGGAAGAAATCCACTGGAGCAGAGGGCAGAGGGCCAGCAGGATCCAGCACCTGCAATGGCTCTTAATTCTGGCAGGGAACTGCCTAAACCTCAGCTCCCACAGGAAAGAGAGACACTTTGTGAGTCCTGATGGGCAACTGATCGTTTGGGATGGTGTGGATCAGAGGAACGTGGGACTGCAGGGCTCAGCCACAAGGTTCTCATCAGCTGGTGCTGCAGTAGCTGTAAAGAGGCGTCCCCGGCCCTGCTGAGAGTTCTGGGGGTGCTTGGGGGACAAAATCTCACTCAGTCGAGGGGATCTGGAGAGCAGAAACGGTGTGGGAAAGCACTCTTGGGGCAGGATTGGTGCTGCTCCCACCCCATCAGTCCCCACAAACAGGACTGTGCCTCGCCAGGGCTGTCACTGCCACAGCCATGATACCAATATAAGTTGGTTTCTTGACAAATTTTGGCTAATTGCAGCCCCAGCTTCGGCAAGGAGCTGCAGCAAAGGGGTGCCCAGGAGATTATGTGAGCACACGTAACGAGACAACCATGAAATGTGTATTTCATGCTGGCTTCTGAGAACTCCCAGGGTCTCCTCCTCCATTTCCAGGAGAGTTTGCAGGAGAACCAGAGTAAAATGCTTCAAAAAGAACATTTGCACCACAGACTGTAGAGAACAGAGACCCTTCCAATGGGTTCCTTTTGGTGATACTCATGAGCAGTTGCGTGTAAGTTGGGCTGGATGAAAAGGCCTCTCTGATCCAGGAGAGCTGCTCGCAAATTCCCCAGAGCATGGGAGATGCAGGAATCCCAGTGAGGTCTGTGCAGCTGCTGGCCTCAAACCAAACATGTGACACTCTAAAAATGGCCAGGCCCTGACAGTGCAATTCATGTCTTTTCTCCTGCCTGTTCCTCAAACAGGAAATTTCTCTATCACAGCTGGAGAGAGAAAAGCTTCTTCCTTATCCTGTCACACAATCTGTGCCACAGGCCTTTCTGGAGGCTGTGCTGGGATCGATTCTGTACCAGGATAAATGCACTGTACAACCTTTTTGCTGCTTTGACCCCCGAAAGACTGCCTTACCCTTTTAGATCAGTTTTCGATGGGGGACATCGAGACACTCAGTGAAGGAGACAAATATCTTCATCTTTTGCAAGTGAAGATACAGCAGCACGTGTGACAGCTGCCAAGCTCTTAGAAGAATTTCACAGAAAATGTGTGCCAAATTGGCTGCAAAATTAGTTTTTTTGATGCCAACAACAGCATTTCCTACCTGCCCTCATGATTTCCTGTGGCAGAGCATGCCCAGACTGCACTAACTCCTTTTCTTTGCCTTGCAGGTAGCTCACTGCTGGTCTACAACACTCCATCCCACACAGATTCCTCACGTCTTGCCAGCAAAGAAGGTCAGTGTTGAGTATATAAATGTCCTGGGTTTGACTGGGTTAAAACTAGGCCTTTTTAATAATATCCTTGGCAGGGAAATCTGCTCTGCTCTGTGTGCACAGATTGGTTAAAATAGAATAATTCACTCTATGCAGCCCCATCCAGGCTGGAAATCCCGTCTCTGCTTGTCCAACCAGCACTGGGGCATAAATTGTGTCACTGTCACTCTTGTGTTTTGCTGAGCTGGTGAATTGATGGCACATTTTTTGTTCCTGATGTGAACAGTCTGAAATCTCACATAGACAGCAAGGCCTGAAACATTGTTTCTCTCTGAGTTCACACTTGAAAGGATAAAATCTTCTCACAATAGATTCCATTACTGAACAAAGGTCACTCAGGTATTCCAAACCCATCCATGAATCTGTAGCTTGTATCAACCAGCAAGGAAGACTAAATGCATCTTTTTGACACTTCTATTTTGGAACATTTTGATTTTCTTTTTGTTTCACATAACCCAATTTTTTAAATCTAGTTGAAATTCTGACCATGTAGCTACAGCTTAGAAACCTTGAAGTTTAAAAGTTAACAACCCTCCTGGGACTCCTTCAGGCTTTTGAGCTGTTTTTGTATCCTTCAGTCAGGTGTTTCAGGTTTTCCTCTGCAGTTCCAGTCCTGCTCCTTTTTCCTCTTTTATTGCCAAACTGGACCCTCAGTCAGGATAAAACTGTGAGAGTTGGTGTAATGGGTGTAAATGCCAGGATGGTTTGGGTTGGAAGGGACCTTAAGGATCATCTTGTTCCAGTCCCCTGCCATGGGCAGGGACATGATGGTGCACATCCCTTACCTGCATTGAGAAGTTGAATTGATAACGGCCAAATAGGGTGAGAAAGAGCAAAAATCTGTTCCTGTACTCTACACTTCCTGTATAGAGTCTGTAACTCGGTGTGCAGGGACAGGAGCCTTGAGTGGGGTTTTCCTTTCCCTTTGTGCTGCTGCAGGAACATTGGGTTTGTTCCCTGTGCTCTGTTCAGCTCCTCCATTGGAAAGTTTCTGGGAAGGGATAAAATCTCCTGCCTACCCCACCTGGACCCAGCCTGTCCCTGTGCCAGTCCCTCACTGTCGCCTATTAACTGTGACATACAAACACCTCTCTTCAGGAGGACATGGCTTCACGGACAAGCCACAAGTTTGGATTGCACAGAGCAGTGTGGAAAGGCAGAAAGGATTTTTTTTGAAGGAGCTGGAGACACAAAACCTCCCATTCCACTGAAGGGCTGCAGCAAACAGATCCCACATTTAACCAGCTCCTGTGTGGAGTGTTTTTTGCTGCTCTCAGAGCACTCTCTTCTCCTTGCATTTCATCCCCAACATCTGCCTTGAACCTGGACACCAGACCAGGGCTGCTTTTCCCAGTAGCTCCTTTTGTCCAGCATGTCAATGCCCACTTGAGCTCCCTGGCACACTTCTCTCTTCTGAGGCAGCATCAGTTGATAAAACAGGGACATTACAGGTACAGAGCCACTCAGGCTTTGCTGTGACTGCTGCTTTGCCATTAGCAATCATCTATTTAAAGTTAATCCGAGCTGGGGTGCTCCTGTGTGAATAAAGCAGGCACACGTATCCCTCCACAATTGCCCCTCACATCCAAACCTCTGCTCATTCTGTCTCAGGCCAGGCAGTTGCTAAATATAAAGCCAAGAAGATTTTTTTTTTTTAATTAAAGAGAAAAGCTCTGTGTAGAACCGCACTCCTCTGAATTTTCAAACACTTTGGGACCCCGGTCTTGAGTCACTCAGGCTGAAAGAAATTTGAGGGGAAAGTGTCCCTCCCCCTGCATTTTTAGTGGCCTCGAGAGTGTCTCTGTAGTGCAGCTGACAGAGCTCTGGGTTCACTGCTGTCAGCGTGGAGCCCTCAGCTTCACATGGAACTTTCATCATGTGTCAATAAAGGAGCAAGCACAGCCAGGGGACAGGCAAATAAAAATTAAGAACTACATAGAAATGCTGCAATCCCATCTATTCCTCCCCCATTTCTTCCTATAAGGCATAAAGTCTATAATTCCTTCCATGTTGGATATTGGTGTAGGATAAAGTGCCCCACTCCAGCCCACTGCAGCTGATTGAGGTTATTGCTGAGGTAAGATGTCAGGATAGGAGACAGGAGAACATGACAGGCTGGCAGATAAGGAATTGGGGGAGCAAAATGAAGTGTCTCATCCAATAGCACAGCAGAAACCCATGATGCTTATAAAACTGGATTTGGAATTCCTCAGCCTGGCTTGTTAGGAAACAATATTTTCCTTATTTCCTTTTTAATGGGCTCACTTCAAGAGGATGATGTTCTTTTGGAAAAGGAATTTCAGGTTAAAAATCATGATTTTTACAAGTTAACTTCTCAAAAGATTAAACTGTTTTCTTCATGTCAGTGCATCTGGAATCTACCAATCCTGTAAATATTTCTTCCCTCTGTGCCTGTGAATAAAAACAGACGAGTTTTTCTAACCACCTTCCCTTGAGGATTCAAAAGCAGGTGATGAAATAGTACCAAACATGCCAAAGATAGGAAAAGAATACCACTTTCTTCACTCCTGTAATTTTTCTACATAACTAATGCAAATAACCTGCTGATGCAGATTCCAGGGAGAGCCACGAGCTCTTTGCATACATTTACACTGTGCTTTACACAACATGTTCCATCCGTGGCTGGAAAAAAAGAACCTACATGGCAAAAAAAAGTGCAGCTGCAGCACAGACAGCTGCAGATGTTCCAGATGCAGCACATGGCTCTGCCCCCTCCCCCAGGATGGTGTCCCCAGGAGCACAGGGAGCCTGGCCTGTGTCCCACTGCCATCCCAGGGCTGGGTTTAGTGCCCTGGCTCTGCGCACAAAGCTGCCCTGGCTGCAGCTGCAGACTTGACTCCCTTTTTCCCTTCTGTTTTCTGCCCTCTCACTCCTTGCAGTGCCAGCTCTGCAAACAGCAGGAGCTGCAGCTCTGCTTTTGGGCCCTTAAACTGCAGATCTTCACAGCAGAAATCTCGGGAATCTTTCCAGTAGATCTTGTAAGAGCCACAGCTGGGGCACAGGACAGCTGAGTGTTGTTCTCACATCAGACAGGTAGAACCCCTGTCCTGTTCCAAGGACTCCTGCTGCCTGAGCTTCTCCCCTTCCCAGCCTCATAAACACCCCAAAGGATGGGACTGAGCGTCACTGGGACAAATTGTCTTCAGCTGTCTCTGAGGAGTAAATTGCTCTAATGAAAATCACCAGTATTTTTTGGCTGGAGAGCAGTTTTCTGGGAAATGAGGCTGCTCTCATGGCTGAATGGAAAGGGCCATGTACCCCTCCTAGCACCCCACTGCAGAGAAGGTCTGGTTCATTTTCTGGGGCTGTTTGGAGCAGTGACTGACTTGCTGTAGGCACTGGAGACAGGGGACAGGAATCTGAGCCCACAGATCTGCCCAAGTCCAGGGAGACCTTAAACTGCTCTCCTGCAGAACGGTGTCAGTGGAGCAGGTTTCCACAGGGAAATGGAAAGAATATTCCCATTCAACAACATGGGTAGGCCAAAGGGCCATGTCCCCAGTGGCTCTGGGCTCTCTGGCCTCACTCCAGGACAGCTTTAAAGCTGTGCTCAGTTTTTAGTGTGTCAGGGTCTGTGTAATCCACGTGTTTAATACACAAGCCAAATGTTGAGCAGCCGAACCCAGGGCAGAGCTGGCGGCTCCCAACAAGGCAGAATCCTGGAGTGTGGATGTGTAAAGTTCCCTGTGTCCATGTAACCTGTGGGAACACCTGGGGTGGGATATGTGGTGCTTTCCAATATGTGCTGATCCTGGGGAAGTGGTGTTTGTGCAGGGAGGTGGCAGAGGGGGTGAAGGGAGGCTCAGCATCACACAGGAAAATTCACCAGAGGGATTCCTGGGGCTGTTTGTCTCCAGGTCATTTAAGATCTTGATTCAGAAGCTGGATCCAGCACTGTCCTTTGCACATGCCAGGCTCAGCCCAAAGCAATAGAATCCCTGAATCCCAGAGTAATTTTGGTTGAGAAAGACCTTGAAGACCTTGAGTCCCACCTGTGCCAAATCCCCACCTTGTCCACAGGGAGTTCTCTCACTGAGTGCTACATTCAGTTGTTCCTTGGACAACCCCAGGGCTGGGGACTCCAAACCTCCCTGGGCAGCGCCTGCCAAGGCCTGAGCACCCTTTCCAGGAAGAAATTTCTCCTGATGTCCAACCTGATTCTCTCTGGGCACAGCTTGAGGTTGTTTCCTCTTGTCCTGTCTCTGTTTCCTGGGAGAAATCCTGGGAAATCCTCTTGTCCTGTCTCTGTTTCCTGGGAGAAATCCTGGGAAATCCTCTTGTCCTGTCTCTGTTTCCTGGGAGAAATCCTGGGAAATCCTCTTGTCCTGTCTCTGTTTCCTGGGAGAAATCCTGGGAAATCCTCTTGTCCTCTCTCTGTTTCCTGGGAGAAATCCTCCACCCCTGGCTCCTGTCAGGGAGTTTTGGAGTTTTAGAGAGGGATGGGATCCTCCTTGAACCTCCCACACTTGGCTGAGAGCAGTGACAAACCAGCCCAAAGTCTCAGAAATCCAACCCAAACTCAGGTAGAGCACAGGAAAAAGGGATGTGCTACCTTTCAAAGACAGAAGAAATCTCTACGTGAATGGATGAATAGGGATGGAGGGGGGGATTTTAAGGGTTTTGTCTGTGGTTATCCCATGTTTATGTTCACATTAGAGAAGTGGTTGTGTGAACAGTGAGAATGTTTAGATACAAGGTGTGTGTTTGTGTGTTTGGTGGGGCTGCTGGCAAATTTAGGAAGATAAATATATCAATGAACTCTGAAACCCAGTGTGGTTTCTGGGAGTTTTGTGTCCACATTCATTGTGAGGCCCTAAGGAAGATTTTCCTGGTGTTGGAGCATCAGTAAAATCGCTCTCTCACCAATTCCCTGGTACCTCACAAGATACAAGCCTGTGCAGCTGCTTTTCTCACCATCAGGGCTGCAACCCTGCTCCTCTTTTCCCTACAGATTCCTTTAAATTGGTAGGAACTCCTCAAAACTCTTCTCTCCCCCTTGTCAAATTCAGTGACAATTTGGGGTGACAGGTTCAAATTTTGGGGGACAGGGGAGAGAGGGTCAGAAATTGTAGGGAGTGTGGTTGCATGAGCATAGTTCCCACAGAAAAACACTCTCAAATTCCTGCATAAAGTCCTTCTGGAAAGGCCATTTTTCAGATCTAAAAGTTTGTAGTGAAAAATATTGTTCAGTTTCAGTGATTCTCCTCTGAGTGTGTCACTGCAGCCAATGTTTTAAACCCTCCAGCTTCAGTCAGGGTAGAGGAAAAGCAGCTGCAGCTTTGAGCCCCCCTAATTGTCTGTACTTGCTAAAACATTTCTCGATGATATTTGTGTGCCTGGTGATGAAATATCCCATTTTTAGCTCGGCAGCAGAGAAAGGGGAGGCTTTTTTAGGTCTCCTTTCATTTTGGCTGTGTGGCCAAGCAGGGATTTATGAGTTCAGGGGAGACAGTAGCCAGCACGCTCCGATTTTGCTTTTTATACTTTCTTTTTTTTTTTTTTAATTGTTTTCCTTTGAAATTCCAGAGTTAGTGTTTTGTCTGCTTTCTCCCTGACCCTCTTCGGAGGCAGGCGTGTGTTTTTTCACCAGAAAAACTGGAAACAAAGAATCGTTGTCTTTAAGCTGTAGCAGGCAGGAAACCCAACTCACAAGGGATCACCCCGAGCCAGCGCTGTCCCAGAGTAGACTCCAGTTCTCTGAATTCAACCTGACAGCTTGTCTGGAGCACTTTCTAAGTAACCATTATCCTTCCTTTTCCCCCAGCAAAAGAGCCATTAGTTTTTTTGCCTGGGGTGCAGTGCAAGCAGTGTTATTGCACTTGTGGGGGGGTCACGCTTTGCTGGGGTGCCAGGCCCTCCCTTCCAAAGCCTTGGAAGTGCTTCGGCTGTTTCCCAAAACAAGAGTTAATTTGTTTCTGATAATGACTTAAAAGCTGTAAAACTGCCATGGCTGTGCATGTGTGTCTTCCCTTTTCTCTCCTGTGTGCATGGCCTTTTTCTCCATGGATGTGAGGTTTGGGGTTTTTTTACTTCTGCATTTGTGTGTTTTTCAACAAGAGCAACCTCCAAGCCCGTTTGGTTTTACACCCTGTACTGGGGGCAAAATCCACACAATGCTCTGGGCACATTCCTGCCACTCCTGAGTGTGTTTTGGGTGGTTTGTAGGTATGCAAAGGATGCTCAGAAACACGGGATGTGCAGCTATGCCTTGGCTGTGGCTGCAGCCCTGCGTGGCTCAGGAACATCTCTGCTGGCTGGGAAGCATCTGCTTTTCCAAGCTGCCTCTGGGAGGGATTCTCAGGACACATTCTTCAGTCTCTGTGCACTGTGCATTGGGATTTCTGCTGCTGATATTAAAAAAAGCAACAACAAGGAAAAAAGAATTCTCATTACTTCCTCCTTTTCTTCATAATGTGTCTTTGTGAGGCTTGCACGGGGTGAGGCAGACGTGGCTCAGGAAGTGCCAGCGCTGCACGGCTCAGGGATGTTTTTCCAGCCACAGGCACGACTGGGGGCTGTCGCCTCTGGCTGAGAGTGAGCAGGGAGTGACTGCCAGGCAGAGAGGGGAGGAGAGCTCGGGGCTCCTGGCTGCCATGAGGGAGCTCTTTCCGTGCGCCTTAGCTCTGCCCAGGGACAGAGGCACAGGGCTCAAACCAGTGACCTGTCCTGAGCCCTGCTCGGGCCAGCTCAGGGAATCCCCTCTGGAAACCACAGATCACAGAATCCCAGGATGGGCTGGGCTGGAAGGACCTTAAAGCTCATCCAGTGCCACCCTCTGCCATGGACAGGGACACCTTCCACTATCCCAGGTTGCTCCAAGCCCCATCCAGCCTGGCCTTGGACACTTCCAGGGACAGCAATACTGAATCCTAGTTCTATTCCTACACTATATTCAGCTCCAGATCCTGTCTGACTCTGGGAATAAGTGGGCTTCAGCCACAGGGCTTTTATTCACCAGTGAATTTTGAAAACTTCAATCAGAATGTTTGATCCCTCTGATCTGTATTTCTATTAGGGCAGCAATTCATTACCAGGCTCTGAGCTAATTTCAGACACTCCCCAAGCTAAATCTGTTCTTCATATCCCATCTCTACAGCAGATTTCTCACCTAAACCCAGCACAGTCAGTCCCTTCTGACTTGGTTTGACTTGATTTCAGGTCAAAACCTAGTGTTGTTCCAGGCCTGGATTTGGGGTCTGTAAAACAGGTTAACAACAATGCAGAGATCAGAGAATCACAGAATCCTTTAGGGTGGAAAAGCCTCTGAGATTACTGAGTGCACCCAGATGGATGCAAAGGATGCAAAAGATGGTTTGGTAAGATTTTTCTAAGCTTGGTAACATAGAAGTAATTTTGATGTCATTCTGCACTCAGTGAGTTGCTTCCTCTTGGTGAAGAGACTCAGAGTTATTGCTTTCCACCTCTGACCCCTGGAGTGGTGATTCCTTAGCTCAAGGAACAGGACATTGTGCCTTGAAGGAGAAAAGAATGAGTTTGGTGCTTGAAGGACTGGAAATTCTCATGAGAACAGTCACAGTAACACTGGCCAGGAATGACAACAGCACAACATGTGGCACACATGCTAATTAATTGTTTTAATTAGCAGAGATAGCAAGTTGAAAAGCAATTCCTTGCAGGACGAGTGATGCTGTGATGTTTTGAGGCCTCAGTGTGTTCAGTTGTGACACACATGTCCCTGGACCTGGATAAACATGATGGGAAGTTGGCAGAGCCATTGGAAAAGGGCATAGGAGTCCTCAGACTCTGCCCTGCTCCGAGCACTGTCCCACCATCCCTGCCCACACCTACAGAGAGGTGAGAGCACAGAGCCTTCACAGCTTTGTGCTGAGAGGAGCTGGAGCTCCTTTCTGCTGACCCTGGGAGATTTGCACTGTGTATGTGTGGCTTTCAGAATGTGCCCTGTGTGTGTGGGGCAGTCAGAAATATTCTCTGAGTGTGAAGGAAGTGTCCTGTGTGTGTGTAACACTCAGAACGTGTCCATGGAGCCAGGGAGGGACCTTGTGGGCTCCACAGCTTTCATGTTTGCCGCCACCATTTCAAACAATCCATTGAATGTTTCCAGGAGAAGATGGAGGTGTTTTGGCTCTCTTGCCCCTGCAGAAAGCCACAGTCTGGGTTTGTGCTCTCCAGCTGGCTCTGAACACGACCCCACCTCCTCGATGGGATCTCCAGGAGGTGGATGAGGCAGTGTGAGGGCTGGACACACAGACCTGGGCAGACCTTGCTGACGTGGTTGGCTTGCAGCAGGAGAAGGGTTTGTTCCCACATTGGGACTTTTCCAAGGCACCAGGGGAGTGCCACCACACAGCCTCACCTGGGCAGGAAAAGCCACGGGGAAAATCCCGTGTCCTCCTCTCCCTCTCTCCCTGTAAAGTGGCTGCCACAAAATAGACCCCAAGGGAACACTTGGATTAATCACAGGTCTGCATCCCCCAGGACACCTGCTCTGCTTTCCCCCTTTAGGGAAGCTAATATAAATTCCAGCCACCAGACCAGGATCTTTTCTTCCTCCTGAAGCAGGAGGACTCCTTGCAAAACCCAGCCTGTGTTCTGCATGGAGAATGCATGGCCCAAACCTGGAATGCAGGAGGAACTGTTCTGGGATAACCTGTCCTGCTTGGATTGGGAGCACAGGTTATTTCCAGGCAGGACTTGGCCTTAGAGATTTCAGTGAAGCAAATCAGGAGAAGGAGAAGGCTGCAGATCTCACGTGGGCTGTGGGATCCACAGGATTCTCCATGTACCTGACCCTCCTTTCCCTCTCTCCCTATAAAGTGGTTTCCACAAAATAGACCCCAAGTGACCACTTAGACACATCACAATTCTGGATCCCCCACTACACCTGGGTCTGCCTTTCCTCTGTCTCCCCTCCTGGCTCTGTCTCCATGACTTAGGACAAGCCCCTTTCCCATCCTCCAGCTGCCGAATTTCCTTGGAAATATTGGCTCCAGAGATTCCTGGGCTCTCCCTTCCTTCCCAGCCTTGCCTGTTGTGCCAGCATGGATGGCATTCCAAATAAGGTTACCCTAGAGTGCCCATAAGGCATATAGTCCATAAATGACCCAGCCCCACTGTATCCATCCTAGAAAAAAGAAAAAAAGGCCTGAAAAATGTGGATATGCCAGGCCCAAAGCTCGTTGTTGTCCTGGAAAGCCTCCTCAGGGCTGGTAGCACAAAGTGGTGCCTGAGAAGGCTCCTTCAGAGGGAGCAGGATGAAGGGGCTGTCAGCACTTCCCAGCAGCTCAGGAAACAGAGGGACTGTGAGCCCATTGTTCAGTGAAATTCCCCCTTGCCTCCCCTGTGTCCCAAACTCTCAGATTTATAAAACACCAGGGCTTCTAAAATTTTTTGAACTTTTTTAAACTTATCAGAGAGGGTTTGCTCCCTAATACATCGTATTTCAAACACAGACTCCCTAAAGCCTTGCTCACTGGGCTGCACTCAGGCTGAAAGGACTGCCAGGGATTTGGGATGGTGGGGTGGGAATCCACCTGGGCATTTTCAGTCTGGTTTCCTGGTTTCTGTGTGTCTGTCCATCTGCCCCCAGCAATATCTATCAGTCTGCTCAGACTAAATATGCCGCAGAGGTGCTGGGAGGGGACACAGCTCCAGGGGGGACTGGAGGGTGCAGGGGGGTCAGGAGAGGTGGACACAGAGGGTGGCGAGGCAGAAGTCAAGGGAGATTTGGTGTGAGAAAGTGAAGAGCAGGGCTAAAAGGCACAGAGATCAGTGCTGCAGCCTGCCCCATACAGCCTGATTTCTGGGAAGGCAGTGCATCTGGAAAAGGCAGCTAGAGCCTGCAGAAAGTGCATTTATGCCTGCGAATAAATAAAATTATATTTAAGCTTCTTCCCAGGCGTGCTGTGAGTGCGAATGTTTGCAAAGCTGTGAGATCCTCGGTTGAAAGGTGCTGTGAAAGTGCAAAGTATTATTAATATCCTTTACCTTCCTCCTAATAGACTGAGCATTCATGCTGGGGAATTTCTGGACATAAACCAGACAGCTGCAGAATGACAGTTCTTGAAAGCATCTATGATTTATTTTCTGCTCTTTAATTCCATTTTGTATTGAACACACATTTGTCATAGGACTCTTGTTCCACAGGGCCTTTTAAGTCTAAACCAGACATGGGGACCTGATCCTTTCTGGGATAAATTTGCCCCCACTTCCCTGTAGCCATTTGCTGATTTACACCAGGAGAGAACCTCACTCCAAGTCTTTTAATTGAATTTCCATCCCATGGCAAGTTTTAGTGTAAAATCCCAGTGGTTTTAATGACAGATAAGACTCTCCTTGTCACCGTCTGGCTGCAGTTCTATAGGAGCTCTTTGAGCCACTCAGGTGGCTCAGGTCCTGGGAATGATCCTATTTTTGCAGGAACCTGAGTCTCTGGATGGGTTCCCTGGCTCTGCCTTTTCCATTTTGCTTTAAACACATTCAGCTTTCGAGCCTGGGCCTGGAAGCTGGGAGGGCTGGTGCGGTTCTCTCACGTTGCAGGGATTTTTGTGAAATAAAAATAGCTTCCTGCATCTGATTTTTTTTTTTTTTGAGGGGGAGAGAAAGAGTTGGAAACTTGCAGTAGCTGAGTGCACACGGTGTATCAATAGCAGGGCCTGTATTGCTGGTTATCATATTTAACCCTTCATACCACAGCAAAGTCACATTCAGAGCTAAATCTCATCCTACAACACAAGGCTGCCCCTATACATTCCCACACTTTGTTCCATAATCCATACTTACAGAGGAAAAACTGAGTCAAAGGGACTCATCTCAGTCAGCCTGGATTACACTTGGGCTGAGTCACATTCACACTGTCCTTCCAAGCTGTCCTTTTGCATCCTAAAACTCCAGGCTATAAGGAAACCCATTCAGAGGGGTTTGGAATGATCCTTTTATCCAGGTTTAGCCAAACTTCCCTGGAGAGCCAAGCTCTGGTACTGCACAACCCAAGCAGCCCTGCGGATGCATTCGTGGCCAGCACATCTGACTGGAATGTGTCACCTGTTGGTGAAAACCCCTCTCTCCAGGACACTGAGACAAGCAGGTTCCTCTTCTGGGACAAAGCTTCTCCATCTGGAGGAGAAGGAGGAGAAGGAGGAAGATCATGTGTCCAAGTCATGGCCTATTTATTTACTCAAAACACGCTGATGACTCTGGATCAAGCAACCCCTTTGTAGCAGTTGATTCCCTTGAGTCAATGATCTGACCCCAAAAGAATCAGAGAAAACGGAACATTTTCAACGAGTTCCACTACTTTTTGGGAAGGAAATTAGTCCCCATTTTGAATAGGATTTTTCTGTAGGAAAAAGAATTGCTACCTTTCTTTTAACAGGATCATCATATGGCATTTCAATTAATGTTACGTTAGGGCAAAACTGTTTTTTGATTGAACAAACCAAAATGTACATTAACATCTCAGTTGGTGGAAAATTTCTGAAGGTTTTACATTTCTCAGTGCAGAACTCTGGGTTTTTCTGAGTATTTCCCCAAGCATGGCTCTGGTTGTAATAATTCAGAGGGATATCCCAAGGGAGCAATGGAAGTCAGAGCCTGGCTGCAGAGAGGACATGGGAAAAAGCAGGGATTGCCTCAGACCTCATCCCCGTTCTCCCAATTTTGGTCACTGAAAGCACTCTGTCTCTCAGTGTCTCTCAGATTGGATAAATGAGGATTTCATTATTCTTTTCCAGCCAGGAAAATGCCCCCCTGCCAACAGCACCTTTTGTACAACAGGGACAACTGCTGGGGACTGAGCCTGGGGGAAAAGTGCCGACAGCACCAAGGCAGTGTCCAGTCCTCCTGCTCCTTGTCCGGCCACAGGAGCAGGGATAGGGATCCCGAAAGGGGACAGGGACCCAGAATGGGGACAGGGATCCCGAAAGGGGACAGGGACCCCGAATGGAGACAGGCACCCCGAATGGAGACAGGCACCCCGAATGGGGACAGAGCTCCCGGCTGGGGCAGCATGGATCAGGCTGTCACCTCCCTCTTCCCGAGCTGTCCCATCCCACTCTTTGTCCCAGGCTGAAACCACAGTGGTTTGTTTTCCAGTCTCATCTATTTGCAGCGGGGTTTGTGGTTTCTGTAAAAAGGGAAAAAAACAAACAAGTAAAATAAAAATAAAAACAGGCAGATTACATGAGTTCTGTTTTCCCCCATTCCCCTCTCTTCCCTCCTCCTCCTGCTCCCCCACCCTCCCCTCTGCCGTCCCTCTGTGTTTTCCTTTCCATGCCAATGACTGTAAGGCTGTAATTTCAAAGCCTCAGCGGCTTTCCCAGTGCTGGAGGAATGTGCCAGTGCCTGGATCCACAGGGAGCTGCACAGCCCCACGGGTACGAGGTGCTGGGCAGAGGGGCACTTGGAATGTCACCTTTTCCCTCTCCTTGAAACAACCTCCTTATTGTGACTTCAAATCCTCCACCTCCCTGGGTTTAAAATCCTCATTTAATTTCTGTGAAATAACAATGGGGTTCTACCTCCTTCTCTGCCTGTGGTCCTCTGAATCTTAAGATAAGAGCAAAGGGTCTCCCCTTGGCTGGGATGGGTGACATTAAATTCCACTGAGTGCAATGGCAGGACTTCATGGGCAGAAGGTGTCAGGCTTGAGAATTGCCCAAAGAGCCCCACTGACACCCTCTATGAGGGGCCAGGGCAGCACTGGAGCTGTGGGAGAGGAAAAAACGCAGCCCTGCAGAATCCAAGCCAGTTGGGACCACAAAGCAAAGCCAGATCCTTGCAAGGTTTTTTTCTAGGAAAAGTTAATTTCTGCCTCTCTGTGCCTGTTGTCTTTTGTCATTTGATCCCTCCTATGATGCAGTAAGGACAGCAGGATGGGGCAGTAATGGGAATTTTGGCCTCTCCAAAATGAAGTTGTCTGAATGGGAATCACAAACTGTGCAGTGGAGGATCAGAATGAGACTTGAGCATGGGTGAGCTGTGTTAGGAGTGTCTGAAGGGCAGAAGATTTGGGGATAGATAAGAAGCAGAATTGGAGACTGATAAGAAGTCAAATGATGTTATGGACAGAGTAATACTTGTAGGGTTTGATTAAGGGGTCAGGAGCAAATCCCCTGGACAGACTCCCTGTTAACCACAGGTCTGTCCCCTGCTGTGATGGTTTTAGGGACAGATCTGGACAGTTTGGGCACATTCTGAGAGTTTCTTACAACTTTACTGGAAAGCCAAGTCCAGCAGGCAGATGGGGCCCCTCTGCTCAAGCCCTGCTCACCCCCAACTCTTGTTCCTGTTGGGTTTGGAGTGCCTTGGATTCTCAGTAGGTTCTGGGTGACCTGCCAGACCAATTCCCTGTCCCCAAAATCTGTGTTCTAGCTGGCACAACCTGCTGGCTCTGAGCCACTGTCCCCTGCTCCCACTGCAGGGTGGGCTCACTGAACTGTCAGCTAGGCACTCCTGCTGTCAGGTAATGTGGCAGCACTGTCAGAGTCACCTCCCTTTGCTCCACAGCTTCCTGAGCTGTGCACACCCCAAAGGTCAGAATTATTCTCTGAGTCACAGTTTTCTGTCATGAGAAATGATACAAAGAGAAGAAACAGATCTTCCTGTTGAAGGAATTTATACAAATGGTCTTGATATTTTCAACTAAATGTTTGATAGACCCCATTAATTTTGCCCAAAAAAGAATTCACATTTCCAAAAAATGTGGGAAAAGTTCCAATGTGGAAAGAGGTCAGAATTTATACATTTAAAAATCCAATTTTCTGTTCACAACGTGGATGCAAACTAGGATGGAAGTTAAGGTGCAATAAGAGAAAATTAATCAGTTATCTACATATTTTCCTTGTCTCACTGCCTACTTAGGAAATTATAAACATCTATGTAATATTTTCCTTATCTGTGTATTTTCATTGGACAGCAAAAACTTAAATTTCTAGTGACATCTCCTAATTTTATAATGCAATCCCAAAAACATCAGCTCTTAGGCTGAGCAAACCTTTCCCTCACAGTCACTGGGATTCCCGTGGGATGTATTTTGTATTTTGTACCTGTTCTCTGTCCCTATAAACCCTTCCTCTCTTTCCAGGCGCCCCTGTTGCAGGGACACAAAATGTGAATAAGACAACGGAGCAGCAGCGGCCCCAGCCAGGTGAGTGTGGATTCTGTGAGCTCTGGAGTGGGAGCAGAACCCAGGGGTTCTGTGAGCTCTGGACTGGGAGCAGCCTGGGAGAATTGATGTGTTCGATGTGAAGAGCAGCCTCAGGCATGGGACGGGCAGGGGAGGCTCAGGACAGGGACGGAGCTGTGCCAGCAGCTCCTCCAAACGGGTCTGTTTGGCCGCACTGGCAAAAGGAACATTGCAGGGTCAGGATCTGCAGTGTCCCCACGGGCTGATCCCTTCCCTCTGGAAGTGTCTCCAGCCATTCCAGCAGGACTTCCCCGCCCCCAGAGCGGAGCAGAGGAGGAAGGCAGCCCCGCCGGGCAGAGCAGGGTTGTTTTCCTGCTGCCTTCCCAGCCCTTGAAAGGCTGAGCTCACCTTCCCTGCCGGCACAGCTGCTTTCCATCCCTGCCTCTCTTCCAGGGCTTGGTTCTCTTGGCACCCATTCAATCCACGAGCAAATGCTGCAGATCCAAATCACCACAACCAGAGAGAGGCACAGAAGTATAGAGATTAGGGCTGAGGAGGCCCCACAGAAAGGGAAGGAACTCATTCCTAATAAATGCTTTGTGGGGTTTTCAAGAGCCACTCAGCCTCGGTGGAGCCAGTGACAAACTCCTGTTACTCTCATCTCTCTAATGCTCTGTTTGCTTCACAAAGAGAGACTTGGGTGAATATTTCCTTGCCCTCCCAGGGCAGCAAGCTCAGCTGCTAACATGTGAATCTGAAAATCTCATCTGCTCTCCTTTTTATTTAACTCTGTTTTATTAAGAGAAATTTATTTGCTCCTGCTTTGTGGTTGTTCTCTTTCCCACACTTCTTTTTTCCACATTTGATGTTTTCTGATTGCCACAGACTGCAGGGTATGCCCAAGGAGATTCCAGACTGTGAAAGCAGGCAGGTCTGAGAGCAGTGCCAGAAACTGTGGCTGTGCCATTTTGGATTCCAGAAATACTTGGTGGTTGTTTTGCTAAGAAAAAAGAAGGAACACTTCCAGACCCTGGGAGAAGGGGCAGAAAGAGTAAAGAAAGAAAATGAAAATTTGGTTTCTAGAACAAGCAAAATGACCTGAAGTTTCTTTTTGATGAAACATCCTTTAAACTTTGCTGGGTGATTTTTTAAAAATTTTATTTTATTTTTTAGATCCCTACCAAATCCTGGGCCCCACCAGCAGCCGTCTTGCCAATCCAGGTGAGTTCATTTTACATTTCACACCCCTGTTATCAAAGAGGTGAATTTTCCTTCTGGGCTGCTGCTCCAGCCTGCACTGGGGGAGCAACTGCTGTCCCTGCACCCTTGGGATGACCTGTGAGAGTCACTGACCTCAGTAGCTGTGACATCACAAGGGCTTTTGCCAAAATCCTCACAGAAAAGTGAGAAAAGTGGTGCAACATCATCTCTGTCAGGACAAAATCACCATCCTGGATGTTGTTACCCAAACCCAGCATTCCTTAGGAAGAGTTTTATGGGGGATTTAAGTGAGGTCTCTCAGATTCACAGTACAGGTTAATTTTTCACTGTCTGCTGTGGGTTAAATGAAGGAAGGCACAAAACATCTCTGAAAGTCCCAGTATGACTGTCCCTAGCACATCATCTGTAGTAAATAATCCCTGATTTTGGGGAGTAAGACCTGGAGTAAATCCTGCTTGAACTAACCAAACTTGTACCATGGGATGCCTGTACAGAAACATCCTCTTAAAGCTCTTAACTTACTCTTAACTATTGGTACACCTGCACTGAATAAAACCAGGAGCCTTCTGGGGAACACATCATCCCGTATAACTCAGATCACCCACTGGAAAGAGAACTGGAGGTATCCAAAACAATCCCCATGGCAAACAGCGAGCAATGGAGGGGTGAAGTACATTATGTTAACCACTCAGTGAAAACTCTGCAGAGCAGTGTCCTCACAAAAATCCCTCTTTATGAATCGCCCGAGGATTTTAAGGCCAAAGGCGATCATTATGAAATCTAACATGACCTCAGGCCCAGGCCCAGAACAAAGGGCTGAGTAACTTGTTTGCTGGGAACAGTTTATCCACTCCTAGGGCCACCTTTCCAAGGCCTGAAGGAGCAGTTCCCAGCCGAGATCGAGATAGTCCTTCTGTTTCCTGCCTTTGTGTGTGCCCTGGAGCAGGAAGTCCCGAGTCATTTCCTTTCCCCTTGCTGGTGTCTGCAGGGAGCGGGCAGATCCAGCTGTGGCAGTTCCTGCTGGAGCTGCTGTCGGACAGCTCCAACGCCAGCTGCATCACGTGGGAAGGCACCAACGGCGAGTTCAAGATGACAGACCCTGACGAGGTGGCGCGGCGCTGGGGTGAGCGGAAAAGCAAACCCAACATGAATTACGACAAGCTGAGCCGGGCATTGCGATACTACTATGACAAGAACATTATGACCAAAGTGCATGGCAAGAGGTATGCCTACAAATTTGACTTTCATGGCATTGCCCAGGCCCTGCAGCCCCATCCCACTGAGTCCTCCATGTACAAGTACCCGTCGGATCTGTCCTACATGCCATCCTACCATGCCCATCAGCAGAAGGTGAACTTTGTGCCCCCACACCCCTCTTCCATGCCTGTCACATCATCCAGTTTCTTTGGAGCAGCCTCCCCCTATTGGACCTCCCCTACAGGAAGCATTTACCCCAACCCCAACGTGCCTCGCCACCCCAACGCCCACGTCACACCACACTTGGGCAGCTATTACTAAATGCTTTGATCTGCCAGTGGCCTTGAGCAGTCTGGTTGGACATTTTCTTTACTCCTGGGATTTTTATGGTTTTTTGGGGGACCCTTAATGGATAACTGTGGCCTTTCTGGGGAAGAATTCAAACTGGATATTGGTTATTGCTGGACCAAACCTTTTACTTTTGTAACTTTGCCTCTTATGTCTTGAACTGAGAGATGGAAGCTCCTGTGGGCCAGTAATCTGCATTTTCTTTAGGGTTTAAGGCTTGCGTCCTCTGTAGGAAGTGACAGTGAAGATGGTTCACCATTCCTTGGAATGATTATTAGCTTTTGGATGCGAGGAATTTTTAAGGATTCGAAGGCTTTTGACAAGGCATAGATCCAGCAGTGGGTCGTAGGGAAAGATGACCACAATGGGTTTTTTCTTGCTGGCCATTTGACCATTGAGTGGAGGACTTTGGGCTGCAGGGGACCACAACTGGAAATCTTAGCTCTAAGGCAGAGGAAGATCTTCACCCAACTGGAAATTAAATATATATATATTCATATATATATATATATATGTACATGTATATTTTAAGAAGTAAAGGGCATTGAAGGAACTTTTCTAGAGTACAACTTCATTCGACTGTGTCTGATGTCAGAAAGCAGCAGAAACCAGAACAAAACGTGATGCAAAGCCAAGCACAGATATTCCTTGAAAGCAGAAGTGAAGTGAATAAACGACTGCAGGTCCCTGGCTCTGCCTGAGCCACGGGGCTCTGGAAGCACCGATTCGCGAACGCTGTGCGTTTGTCAGACCGTCAAACCAAGGGTCAACAAACCAGAAGGCAAATTACTGTATAAATTATGCAGAGTTATTTTTCCCTATATCTCACAGTTTTAAAAGAAAGAGTAAATAAAACGAGTTGACCTCGGTCACAAATGCAGGTTTGTTTTTTACTATCAGCTCGGTTGTTTTTGTTTATTTTTTTAATGTAATTTGTACATCTTTTCAATCTGTACATTTGGGCTGTAGCTTTGTACTTTTTGCTAAAAAAAAAAAAAAAAAAAGACATGAGTAATGTATCTGTTGGAGATAGGCTTGGTCCTGCAATTGGATCCATGATTGACCCTCAAAGTGGCCAGAAACCTTCCAGATTGCCCTGGGTTTGTCTAGAGGAAAGGATTTTCTGTATTAGTCTGTTGTAGCTGTCTGCAGATTAACTCCACTTATTCCCATGCTTGCATTGAGGCTGATTGAAAACAGGCCAGACATCTCAAGGCAACCATTGCAATATTCTGTGACCGCTTTTCGCCCAAATCCTGAACTTTAGGAAGATCCTAAACCACTTTATAGATGAAACGATGAAATACTTCTCTTTTTGATGACTTCTGCTGGGGGGTTCTGTGGAAATCTGAGCCCTTCCAGAGTTCTCAGCCATCCCCAGCTTTGCACATGTGAATGTGACGCTGCACAAGCGGCGGTTTGGTGCCGTAAACAGAGGGTAAACCACAAGCGTTTGGGGTTTGGAACAGATGTCTGGGGGGCGAGATTTCCATGTAGAACCCATTAGCTGACTTGTATTAAGTGGCAGCCAATTAACAGGATCACAACTATCTAGTCTAGACCAACCCCTGGGACTCTGTGGGGGCGAGATTTGGTCCATGTGCATCCGATTGCAGGAGGGGAGTCTGAAAGCAGAGCATTGGAGTCTGCTCAGAACGTTAAACACAAGCACTGATGCCATTATTTAACAAAGTGGGAGGAGAAGATCAAGCTAATCCAGTTAGGTCTTAGTGCTTTCGGGGTGTTTTTAAGTAACATTTCTGCAATAATCGCAAAATTTAAGTATGAAGAAACTACCCATGGAAATGGGGCTTTTGCTACTATATATATGCAATGTACTTTTTGGATATTAAAATATATATAATTTTGCAAGCTATCTTGGTGGGTTTGGTTTTTTTTTTTAATGTATTAATGTTACAATGAAACAGTTGTATGAAGATGATGTAAAAAAAAAAGTGACCAAATAAATGGTGGTTTTCTTCTCTAAGGCATCACATTGTCCCACTGTCTCCCTCCCCTTTCACACCTTCATGAACTTGAATTTAAATTCAGCTAGAAAGGAAAAGAAAGAAGCGCCACAGTAGTGGCAACCCATTCTCACCACTGTCGTACTGACCACTTATTCCAAAAAATTGTTGCCATTGTTGATCAGACCTGATTTGTTTGTGGAAGGGATTAAAACACAGGCTCTGGCTTTTGTTCAAGGAGAGAGAAAGGGAAAATGGAAGAGCAGCCAGAGCTCAGGAGCCAAAGTGTCAAGGTGGCTCTTGGGGTGCCCCAGGGCCCCCCAGGAATGTCTGTGTGTGCCCAGCCTGCTCCTGTTTCCCACCTATCCCCAAACCCCAGGGAGAGCCAGTGCTCCACAGCATTCCTGAGGTGGAGGCTGCAAAAACAAGCTCTGCCAAGGAATCTTCTGATTGTGGATAAAGGTCGGGCCGAGGCACTTCCTGCAGTTTTTCACGGTGGTCCTGAGAGATATCTGGAGCTCCTGCAGACCTGATAAAGCCCTGGGAAGCCAGGGCTGCACGAGCACAGCACTTCCTTCCTGCACACAACCTTTTGTTGCTGAGCTCCAGGACAAAGCTTGATTACCTCGGAAAAAGGGCCATTTCCAGCACCCCAGAGCTGCTCCCTCTGTGGATTCCACCAGAGTTGCTCAATTTAGTCACAAGAGCGACTGGTTTGTTGCTTATCTTCGTTGTTTTCCACTGCAGCAGCAGCAAGATTAATTCTGGCTGCGCAGCATCAGTGGAAATATCAAGTATTCTATTTGAATGTCGTGTCCTGCCTGCCTGCCAGTAATAGGAAAATCAGAAGATGAGATTGCACAAAAGCATCTAAAGGCAGAATCTGAAGGTTATCAGAGTGCAAAGATGTCTCTGATAGCAAAATTTGGCCAGCAGGAACCTTGTGGGGGGGAAAAAGATGTTTGAAAATAACCAACAATTTAAGAAGCATCTGATTCTGACTGCCCAGTGTGTTAAAGGAGCCCTCCTGAGATAGGAGGGGATCAGCAGCATCCCACCTTGGGTCCTCTCTGCCTCCCTTCATGGTACTTGCTTGCATTAGTCGTTGCTATTATTTGCTAATATTTAGCTTTAGACAGATTTTGCCTTCCACTGCCAGCAGCATTCCCATGGAATCCAGAGACCTTAGAGAAAGGAGTTCTCACCCCAGAGTTCCAGACAGCCTCACACTGCTGGGGCACTTCCCAGACAACTTTTAGAGCATTTTTGTAAGATCTTAGTAGTTTATATTCTTCAGGTAGAGAAAGAGTAATAAGACAGAGACTGGAGTAGTTAATTTGGACCCCCGATATCAGTCCCAATATCAGCCTGGAAGCTCCAGGGGTGGGAAAAGGGTGATCTCCCCTGCCAGCCCAGTTTCTGGGGCACACTTGGACAAAACAAACAAGGAATTTGACAGCCCTAATGCTACTTTTTGCTTTTCCCAGGAGGACGAGGCAGATGGAATTCAAGTATTTCAGGCTTAAATCAGAAAGTTTACCAGACAGATGGTTGGGATCACATGGTTGTGAGCTGGGAGTCAACGGGGGCAGCAGAAAACCTTCCCTGCATCGAAGATCAGGACTCAGAGCTCCGCAGGAAACCCAACTCCCATTGCAGTCAGGGGGAATTCAGCTGCTGATTTCCAGGGATCTGGTGTTTCCCCAGGATTTCTGTTGTACCAGCCTCAAACCCTGAGTGGGATCTAGGTCAAACATGCCAAACTGGAATTAACTCTACATTCCACTATCTATAAATAGCGAGTGTAGCCTGTACATTGAGTAGAATCAGCGATGGCTTTACAGGCTCTGAGCTCTGGCTCCCTTGGCAGGTTTTCTCTGTTTAAGCTGGTCCTGCTTCTGTGGGTGTAAATTCTTCCTGTTTAATTATAGCCAGCAGGTTTAGAAGCTGCTTTGAACTGGATTTTGAAGAGTTCACTCCACTGCTGGGATTCTGGAGGATGGAGCTCCCAGCTTAAGCACTTGCTAGATGCTCTAAACTAGGGAATGACAAATCCTTCCCAAGCCTGAGATCACTCCTGTGCAGAATCCCTGAGATCACTCCTGTCCAGAATCCCTGCATGCCAGAACCCACCCTCTGTTCACACTGGTGGCTTTCTGCTTTATATACCTAAAAATTGTATTTTAGCCCTGAGGATGAACTTCCAAACAACTGCAGATTTCTAACAGAGTACTGTGGCAAAGAGGGATTTCCCTGTGCCAGACAGGGCAGTGGGATTTCCCCCATGCCAAGACTTTCCCTTAGTAAAGACAAAGACCTATTTCTTATACTTGTGCCAAACAAGTGCACTCCAGCTCAGATGAATATTAATTATGGGGGAAATCTGCCATAACTTCTGTTGATGTGAATATTTAACTTGAGGCTGGACTTGCCCAGCAATATTTCATCCACATCCACGGCAGTAAATGCCCAGGCCTGAAGCTTTGTGCTCAAAGGAGGGATGAACCCAGCTGCTGTTTCCTACCTCTGTGCCACAAGGAAAGAGCCATCAGTCAGTAAATGCTGGGTGAAAGCAGCCAGCTTCACTTCATTATCCTATTACAATAATAGAGTTTTTACAGGCTGCTTTGCTGTGCTGATCCAGTATTTTTAATAACTTCTGTGAAATTAGTTGGTGAGACTTCAGCCTGCTGCCTACGGAAGTCTGTTCTCCCACACCCAACTGAGCGTGGCTGCATTTGGTGTTAATTAGAGCTGCAGTCCAGAGGCACGTCAGGGGCTGGCATTTATAAATTCACTTCAAAGAAATTATTTGTATATTTTTGCACAATACCCAGCATAACATACACATGACAGTTTTCATCTGTGAAAGCAGAACTCGCTGCAAATAAAGCTCAGACCTTTCTGTCATACCACAAAAGAACTGAGAGACCTCTGGTTAAGGTCATATGGAGAATGATAACACATAATTTAGCTTGCGTGTTATGGTTTTTTCAACTACAGAGGTAGAAATCCGTGCACATGAAGCTCGCATTCTTCTATTATATCAGAATAAAATTAGAGTTTCTTGGCAAAAATCATCTCTTCAGGCTCCAAGAGCAGCAAACAGAGCCTGATACCAACCTCACTGAATGTGAAGACCAAAGGCAGAGCAGTTTTGAGGCCATGACAACAATAACCCCATCAGCTGTGCATCCCACAGTGGGGGAGCTGCCCCAAGGAGCCCCGAGGATCTGCCCTGTGCAGGCAGGGGATGGGCACAGCTGGGTTTGTAGCTGAGCAGCCACCCTGAGCAGCATGGATAACTGCAACAGGAATGGCTTTGGGCAGGAGATGTTTCCCAGGTGAAGAGACCTTGCTGCTCCTAACCAGGGGAGGCACACCAGGATTCATTCCTAGAGTTCTTATTGGAAGCTGCAGTGTCTAACGGAGGATGAGCAGCCAGGGGCTGTGGAAGTTTGCTGTGATTTCACCACCAGAGCTAGCTCCTTCCTCTCCAGGAATTGCTGCAAACTTGTTATTTACTTTGGCTTTTCCTGAAGTTTCTGTCTCCTGGAGCTGTAAAGTCCAATGCTGGATGCAGCTCCCTCTCCCTGCTGCTGTGAACGCCATGCTCCGGCCAGCAGAGTCTCCTCCCTGCAGCTCAGGTTGGGCAGGGACACCTCCAGCCCTTGGGAGCACAGAGTCCATGTTCCAGGTGGCTGAAGGGGCTGTGCTGGGAGTGTTGGCAGAGGGCATCTCTAATAGCCTGAGCACCTTTCCTGGGTTTTCTGTCACCCTCAGGACCTGTGGATAACATATATATGTATGTATATCTATTCTGTACACTTGCCATACCCCTGCAAGTGGGCTTGGACGGGGTTTGTAGCAACTTGGGACAGCGGAAGGTGTCCCTGTCCATAGCAGGGGATGGGATGAATTTTGTGTCCCTTCCAACCCAAACTACTCTATGATTCCATATATATATATGTATGTATATGTATGTATATATATATATATATTTGATATAATAGTGTACTGTTGTGTTAAGTTAAAACAAATTAAGAGGGGCTTCAGTTTTGGGCAGATTTTTCTGTGGAGGGTTTAGAACTTCCCTTAGTGTTCCATTTCTGGAGGTTCAGGGCTGACAGGGGCTGAGCAGCTCCTCAGAATCCCCAGCCAAGCTCTGCAGACCCAGGGGTAGCAGCATCCCAACCTTGCAGTGGGAATTTGGGGAGCAGCATCTTTCTCCATGAGGGATAGAGGGAAGCAGGGGGCCCTGGCACAGGGGGGGAACGAGATGGGTTGCCTTCCAACCCAACCCATCCTGGGATTCTGGGCTGGTTCCGTGATGGTGTTTGTGGAGCTGCAGGCAGAGCAGAACAAAGGGATGTGATCTGGGCTTCCAGAACCATCCCAAGAGCTGCAATGGCTCTGCAGGCTCTGCCACACTGACAGTGACTCCTCTGAGGGGTTTTGGCTCCCTG
The DNA here is from genome assembly GCF_008360975.1 of Lichenostomus cassidix. Taxonomy (NCBI): domain Eukaryota; kingdom Metazoa; phylum Chordata; class Aves; order Passeriformes; family Meliphagidae; genus Lichenostomus; species Lichenostomus cassidix. The sequence continues at coordinate 666,899 of NC_139504.1, read as the reverse complement.
CTGCGCCAGGAGCACTTCCAGAGCACCGGGGGGCTTCATCTGAACAGGGACCTTGGGCACTTCTGCAAAACTAACACAGAGAGAGGGCTCAGGGCCTTCCCAAGGAGGTCTGTGGTAGAATCATGGAATCAGTGAGGCTGGAAAAGCCCTCTGAGGTCATGGAATGCAAGCATTAACCCAGCGCCACTGGGGCACAAGGCAGGGAGCAGGGTCTGGTGTGACGTTGCAGAGCAGAATTCCCTATGGAATATGGGTCTCTCCAGACCCAACCTCGCTGTTCCTGACCCACTCGCCTGCTTTAGGTGCTGCAGCAGCCCACGTTTACAGCCCCCAGCCCTCCAGTCACACATCACCTCCGCAATCACTGCCGAGAATTCCCAACACTTCTGTGAAGGGGCTAAATATATCCAGCTAGCACGGCCGTGCCAAAACCGAGTCCTTAAATGCATTGAACTTGGTGTAATAAAACAAGGAACAGTCCCCGTAAATTCTTGCTTTGCTTTTCACGGTTGCTGTGGTCGCGCTGCGGAGTTTGGGGCTGCGGAGCGGCTGATCCGCAGGTGAGCAATGCCATCCTGTGGCAGCAGAACAGAAAACACCGCGGGGATCGCTGGATCCCTCTGGCAGCAGCATCCCTTCACTCCCCAGCATCCCTGAGCTCCCCAGCATCCCTGCACTCCCCAGCATCCTTGTGCATCCCTGGGCCCCCCAGCATCCCTGCACTCCCCAGCATCCCTGCACTCCCTAGCATCCCTGCCCTCCCCAGCATCCTGACCTGCCTCCTTGCTAGGCTGTCATAACGGGTTCATGTGGTGAATTTGCACAGCTGTTTGGGATGTGGCTGCCCAGGAGAGCGAGGGCTTGATGCTTTCTGTGCTTAAATTTGGCCAGCAGCCTGAAAAAGGAGTCACAAATTGAGTCTGTCTCATCTCCAGCCTCTCCCCACTCATTCACCTCCCCTGAGCAGGCAGAACTGATGTCTGCCTCATGCAGCACTGAGTTTGTTCAAGTGCAAGTGTCCCCAGGCAGATGCTTGCACCACAGGAATGTCAGCTTGGCCTCAGGAATTATCTTTGGTGTGTATTCAAGCAGCCAGGGAGAGAGCTTCAGCCTTCCTCGCTCTTGTACCAGGAAGCTGAACAAGCTGACGGCATCCAGTGATGCTGTCACAGGGTTAAATGTTATTTAGGGCCAGTGCTGGTGGTGTCAGAGCTTCCCCAGGCTGCAGCAAGAGGATTCAGCAGAGGGTTTAGGAACTTGCACATTTTCCCTCTCTGCTTCCCTCTCTCTGCTCACTGGCCTGGTGCTGTGGTTTCTCTCTGCTCGCGTGGGAAATGGGAACTGCGCCAGCACTATGACCCTGGATCAAGGCAAGGGTGGGTGCAGGCAGGGAAATGAGGGGGGAAATCCCTGCCATTCCCAGCAGAATTTCCAAGGGTGTGACCCTCGGTTTGCCTGGGGATCTGGAAGGGGATGGGACATGTCATCTGCCCCCACTTGTGTCAGGCTTTGCTCACTGCTGACTCAGTTGTGGGTGAGCAGTGGAATTTCCAGGGAATTGTGCATAGGCAGAAGCTATCCAGGCATTCACTGGGAGCCTGTCAGCAGTGCTCTGTGGCAATCCAGCAGTGCAAGTCAGTGGGAGCATCTGAACACTGTGCCAAGGGTTGTTTTTATTATTATTGTTGTTGTTATTATTATTATTTAGGGGTGTGTTTTCAGCAGTTCCTCCCAGAGCACGTGTGCAGACAGACAGCAAACCAGCACATGTCAGTTTACCAAAAGCAGTTATTTTAATTCATGGCCCTTTCTCCAGCAGTCAGCAGGATGCCTTATTCATTTGCCAGCAGGAGGGTAAATCTATTTCAAAATGATTGAAATATTATGCACAGCTTGAATGAATGTTTAAAATAAATACAGTAGAAGAAACATGTTGTTTGTGAAATGAGAAGATAAATTACGTTTAGTGCAGACACATTATTCCCAAGCCTGGCTGCTTGGCTTTCCCAGTGAAATCCTTGAGGCCTTAATTCAGCAGGAATGGTCTGATTTGCTCTCCTGAAGGGGCAGGACTTTCTCTTCAGACCTTTGCAGGGTATGGACCAGGCTATCAGCCTCTGAGGTGCGTCCCAGTTTGTGGAAAGGGCAGCCCAGCAGGAAGCAGGGACCTGCAAGGCTTGAGCAGAGCTGGAGAAGTGAAGCCCTGTCAGGGTGAAGAACCCAGCCTTTGTTTTCCAATATCAACTCTGTGGTTCCCTCCAGCCACTTCTGCTCCGTAAGATTAAATTTATTTTCATCCTCTTAACTGAACTTTCTTTTAATGGCAGCAGGGGTGACAGCCCCCAAAATAGCTTTCCTCTGGAGTCTGTCCCCAGTGGCCTGTCCCCGATAACCCCTTCCCAGCCGGCCTTTATCTGCCGGGTGACAAACAGTTCTCCTTGGACAGCCAGAGGAAATTCCACTCATTGTTGTGCTGCTGCTGGGCTCTGCCTCAGCTCTATCTCCTGCTGCTGTGGGGCTGGGAGGACTTCCTGGGGTGACAACCAGCGGGAGGCTCACTCCAGGATTCCCAGTTAGCTCCCACTATGATCCCACTCAGCCACGGACCTGTCAGCTTTGGATCCATCCCCTCGAATCTCCTCTGGTCCTGGATCCCCTCCAGTAACACCAAAACATTCAAAAGAACACGGTCACCCTTCCCCTGCTGCAGCTCCCTTGTGCTGCAGGGTCCCGAGGCAGGCATGGCTGTCAGGAGAGGAGACACCAGGCAGCCACCCCTGCAGGGGTCAGCTATCTTCTCTTTGAGATGTGGTAGCAGTCCATGCTTCTGGAAATGGAGCAACACATCCTCATGCTCATGCTGCAGAAACAGGGCAAAAGGTTCCATTGCTGGGTCGTGAAGAACATTGAGATTTAGGATTCTGAGGAGGATTTCCAAGGGCAGTGCCTGGAAGTGCATTGTTTGGGGACCCTCTAAGCTTTGGAGGGTGTGCACCACCTCTTAGACAGGCACTGCAGACCATTTGATTCATTTTTCCCACTAGCACTAACTTCCTAAACCAGTCCTTTAAAGTAGGAATCTTTCCTGACTCCACATTGCACAGCTGGGTTTGACCTTTCATATGTATTTCCCTTGGATTTGCTATTTTTGTCCAATGAGGACAATTCTTCTGTTTCTATTAAAGGCATCTTGGTGCATCTCTCCTCCCAGGGGTAAGAGGTGTAGCTTGTAAGCCTTGATCACTGACAGTGCCAATTCTGGGGACACTATACCCAGGAACTGTACAGGAAGCCTTGGAAGGAAATGCAGCAGCAGAAGCTCTGGAAGGATGGAGCAGCCTTTTGGTTCAGACCAGTCTGAGACTCCAGACACATCATTTCACTTCCCTGCTCCCTCTGAGATTTCTGTGCATGGCCATTTATCTCTTGATGTTTGCTTTGGGGATCAAAACTGTCCTTCCAAGCTGATAATCTGAGAAGCACTAAGGCTGGAGGGGTTCAGGTGCTGTGGTAATTGGGACTGTAAAATGTTTTTTACACTGTTGGTTTGCAAGGCTGCAAAACCAGCACAATTAAAATATCAGGCAGTGTCTGTACATTACCTCAAAGGTCTCACTCCTGGTTCTCTGGTCACAGTTCCGGCCCTGGTGCAGCCACTTTTGGTAGCTCTGGTGTGTGATGAGGGCAGAACTTTGTGTGCTGACCCTTCTATCCAGAGGGGTAGAAGGGTGTGACAGTGGTGCACCGAGGAAAGATCAACACAGCTGAGAACTGACTTTTAAAGTGCTTTAGTGATATAATTGTTCATAACATAGTTCTATGCACAATGTCAGTGTTTATGTCCCATGTTACAGATGGCAAATCGGAGATATGGAGTGAAGTGATTTGTTCTGACCCAGCAAAGGAGTTCACACTACACTGGGACTGAGACCTGAACACTCCTGGTTCCCAGAGTTTGATTTCCATACTCACACCATGCTCATTTGCAGCACAATTTTCTCTTGTCACCATCTGACCTGATAAATTCTGCCTTTCTTTTAAAACCACTCAGTCTAGAAGCTTTTAACACTATTTCCATTTTACCACAGCATTGAAAATTGATGAGCTGAGTTACATCACTGGGAAGAGTTCCCAAAAACTCTTTGGTCTGCCACTAGAACTCTCAGTAACAGAATGAACTGGGGGGGGAAAAAACCTGTGAGGAAGTAGAAATCCACTAAAAAAGTATTGAAGCTTCTTGTTGCATTTGAAACATCAGTTTCAAAAATCATGCCCAGAAAATCTTCAGCACTACTCAACTCCCACCGAGCAGGACTTGTTTCCTGTAGGGATACACGTTTGGCTGCTGGGAGATGAATGGGCTGGAGCTAAATCTGAAGCCAAATGTTGGTAGGAGGCTCCTGGGCTGTGTTTTTGTTTGAACAAGACCTTTGTGCTTCAAAGGGGAAGATAATCTGTGTTTGCATTTGGGATTTTTTGGAAGGATACATCCAGAGCTGGGAATTTCCTCACTCTTCCCAGTGGAGTGCTTTTTGCCAGGTGTGAAGGAATCAATGTGTTCTCCATCTCCCCACCTTTCTGGAGAGTTGTCTTCAAATGTTTCCCTATTCCCCAGCCAGGCAGCTCCTGGGGCAGTGAAGAGCAGCTGAAGGCTGGGACTGTTGGGAATAAGCTGCAAAATTCCTCATATCCCAGAGTGGGTCTCTGCTTCTCCTTAGTTTTTCAGTTTTCATTTCCATTTGGCTCTTTTTCCCTGAAAGGAATCAAAGGCTTTCAGAGGGGAGAAGTCATATTTTGGAGTTGGAGATGTAGCAGCTTGGCCCAAGCTCTGTCTTCTCTATTGCCTAAACTTGTACCATCCCTTACTGCTCCACCCTGCAGCCCCAAAGAAAGAGGCAAGGAATTGTTTCTGAACATTCAAAAGTGCTCAAGTTCCATAGTGGAGAGTTTGTGTTCATAGAGAACTTTGGCAACCAGAAATAGACTTTTTTTTTTTGAGGTTTTGGCTCCTAAGTCCCTTAGGTTTCTTTAGCTTTGCTTTCTGTCTCCCCTTTTCATGTTCTCATTCCAGCAGCTGTGTATCTTTAACATGACCTAAAATTTCTTTCCATCTTTTCAGGCTTTTTAACACCCTTGCTTGCCCCTGGGAACTTCAGTGAGTTGGACATTCCAACATAGCAGCTTCATTAAATGTCCCATAGGTATAAAAATATAAATTCTATGAAATATATATAGTGTAGTTAAATAATAATCACTGGTATGCTTCGCCTCTTTGATTGGAGGCTTTTGAGAAAACAAATGCTGGGTTAGAGCAAACCCAAAGCTGTGTTTCTGTTTTGTTTTACTGAGTTATTTATTAATCCTCTCAAGACTGAATTCTCTCTGACAACTCAGTCCCACGAATACCTGGCACTACATTTTTGTGTCACTGGTTTCACTGACTTCAGACAAGACAAACCCAGGATTGTCATAACCTTTCTTCTCTTTGGCTTTGGCCTCCTTCTCATTGTAGAGACAGAAGGCACAGTGGGGAGTCTCCACAGCCACTGTCTTGCTGAAGTTCTGGAAGTCCACTCTGTATTTCCCTTCTTTGGTCTTTGACACGATGGGAGCAAAGCGGTACCCCCAGAGCACTTCCTCGGGGATGTAGGACGTCCTCACCTGGCAGGTGGCACTGGTGGCCTCCACGGTGCCATCCAAAAACACCACCAGCTCAAAGTCCTGCTGCAGCAGGGTTTCTGCTGCCATGTGGAAGAAGGGGCTGTTCTTGTCTATGATGTGGTAAATGGTGAGCGGGGAGATGAAGAAGAGATTCTCATTGCCAGCATCCACTACGAATTCAATGTTGACCTGGTCCAGGATGATGGTCTCCCCCTCGGGGGTGATGGTGGTCTTCAGCAGCTTCCCGTAGATGTGGCTCCCGATCAGCAGGCTCTTCCGCAGGTTGGCCACTCGGATCAGGAGGCAGAGCTTCCCCCCACGCTTGCTGATGACGGCGTTCTTGCTGAAGGTGATGGTCTTGGCCCGGTTTTTGGACCTGGAGATCTTGGCCAGGATGGCCCCACACATGAAGGAATTGATGATGACGCCCAGGATGGACTGGAAGATGAGCAGGAAGATGGCAGTGGCACACTGCTCTGTGACACACCTGAAGCCATAGCCGATGGTCACCTGGGTCTCCAGGGAGAACAGGAAGGCTGAGGTGAGGCCGTTGATATTCTCCACGCAGGGGGTGTGGTTGATGGAGGGGTTGAACTCAGGCAGGTCTTTGTGGATGTAGGCCACGACGTACCAGAGCAGCCCGAACAGGAACCAGCTGCCCAGGAAGGCTGAGATGAAGATGGTCATCTTGTACCTCCACCTGAGGTCCAGGATGGTTGTCCATATGTCGATCAGGAAGACAAACCTGGACTGTTCCACGTTGCCAAACTCGATGTTGCACCTCCCATCCTTGGAGACGAGCCTGGCCCGGCGCCGGCTGCGCTCCCGGAGGTGGCTGGTGAAGCGTTCTCGGAGGTAGCTGAACATTCCCTGTGCTGCTGGTGCTCTGCAGAGCAAGAAACAAAAACCAGTGTGGTTCAGTGTGTACCTGCAGGCCAGGGGGAAACTCTGACACAGGCTCAAGACACTTGTTCAGGACAGAGTTTTATAATTTGCATATTTTCCCACAGTTGGTGGGGAAGAGTTCCAGTAAACTGCTGAGGAAACTCACAGTTCCTTGCCTAAGGAGCATTCCAGTGAAAAAATAATAATTTTGGCTTGCTCAATAAATCCAGAGTCAGTCAAATGTTAATATTGTCCTGTGCACTGTTGTGTAAGTGAAGCCTGGAGAAGCAGTAACTCCATTGTCGGTGTGTGTGGGGGAAACTGCCGGGTTGGGAGACCTTTCTGCCTTTAAGGAGATGAATCCTGGCCTGCTGATCCAAGTTGGTGTGTACCTCAGCGTGGGGAGACCCTGGATGAAATGTGGATGGGAAATTTAGGGAGAAAGGGGAACAGATGAAGAAGGCATAATTAAGCCAGATATGCAGTTATTTTTAGCGTAGTTAGAGATGTGGTTTGGAGGTGTGAAATTCAGACCCTGGAATCACAGAAGCATCTACAATAGGATTATTAAGCAAGAATAAAAGAAAGTATTAGACTCTAGCAGGAGAATTTGGGTGTTTCCTCACCACAAAGGTGATGCTAAGATTAAGAATGGATTTCTGAATCTGATCCTTTAAAGGAAAGTGTCCCTCTGTGTCCCTCTTATTTTGTCCTTTATGACTGGCCATGTTAACAAGAGGCGCAGGGAATAGGAGTCATTGATGGAGAAAATGCTACAGATGTGTTCAGACTGGAATTTGGATCAAAATTCCCAGTCTTGGGGTCACTCAGCCACACAGGTGTGGGGAGAGGCTGATGCACTGCAGAGCCAGACAGCAGCTGGAATGTTCATAGACAATCCTAGGGCCTGGTTTAAACCCCAAATTTAGGAGTGTTCTTTGAAATAATTGATTTCTGAGTTTATTGCCCTTCAAGCATAAAATGTGTTTGCTTGCCAGAGAGGATGTTGCATTAGTTGCACAGTGAGCTTGCCCTGGACCCACATGTGCCTCTTTATTTAGCTTTTGTTAAACAAAATCCTTCTCCAGTGGCTGAATGAGCTGTGTGTTGTGATCATATGTCCTGGGGCAAAATGCTGCGGCTTCCTAACAAAGTAGGGGAAAATACTCGCAGTGCTGACTCACAAAAGGGTGTTCTGAGCCTGCTGGGTCCCTGAGGAGGAGAATCTCCAGCGGCACACAGAGAGGGTGTGGGACTCCTGCAGCTGCTGTGGGTGATGTTTCCTTTGGGAAAACTTGGGAGTGCTCCTTGAATCAGGAGATGTTGGGGGCTTTGTGTTTCTGTTGTTACTTTACCTTTCCAACAGGGAGGGACAGAAAAACAAGCCTTGGGAACGACATTTTTACAGCACGCCAAAGATGCTACAGCCCTTATCTCAAACCCTGCCTCCTACCACTGGGCAGCCCAGGTTTCCTTTTGGTCAGCAGCAAAATGCTTGGGCTCAAATTGGTGGGCAGTGGACTGCCCAAATTTTGCTTGATTTCATGTGCTTAAGTATTAGTGGCCAAGAGCTGTTTACCTCACCTAAACTCTTACTTCATCAATCCAAAATGGGGATAATCCCGAGGGATCCGTTAGACACTGACAGGAGTTCAGTGTGAAATTTGCCTCGTTTAACTTTAGCCGTTTAAATATTGGAGAAGTGTCTGTGCCAGTGGTACAGGTGACACAGGAAAGGACCAAGTGCCCCCTCTGAGGATCTCCTTGCCACCATAACAGTTTTATGAAATCACAAATTGCTGTCTCGCAATGTCCCATTACCCTGTAAGATTAACTTAGAGAAGCTGCCCGATGTCTCAGCTGGCTAAACCAGAAATCCTCCCGTTAGACCCAGTTACAGGCACCAGAAAATACCTTCACGTGTCAATCAGTAGCAAAGAGAAAATATTAAATTATCAAGGATGGAGTCTAAGTACAAATTAATTACACTTTGTGAAGCCAGAAGTAATTCTATTATTTAAAGTCCTTGTTATTATCAGCAGGCTTCAGAACAAACTTATTTCTATGTTTCACACAGCTGCCTTCTTTCTGCACTTGTACTGAATCACCTTCCTCCCCTGCTCAATAAAATTAGAAATAAAGAAATAAAGGTCACTTTGTACTGTACCTTTTCACCCTTTTGCTGTTGAATTTATTGGTTGCAGATGGAGCTGACAAAGGTTAAACTTTAAGCCCATATTTAAGGAAAGGGGCACGAGGTCACACTTTTTGGAACAATTCTCAAGTTTTATTTTCCTGATGCACTTTTAATATATCCATGTTAATGCATAGTTACAGCAGAAATAAAACATTCCTGTGTAACACACTACTCCAAGAAGTTTTCCAGCATTTATCTTCTGACACCTTGTGGTGCAAACCTACCCAGTTTCACCTGGCCCTTGTGTTCATTTTGTCCTTTTCTGCAAGAATGTGAACACTGGCTTTACCAGAATATCATTATGAAATTTTGGGATGCCTCGCCTTGTCCATCATCAGCTACACATGCACTCCTTAGGCATAGAGGGGCTCCTAATCTCAGGGAATAGGTTTGAAGGGGAGAAATCTGCAGGAATTCTGGTTCCTAATCTGCCCATGTCCTCACACCAGGGGTCACGATAAATTACTACCACAGCTCTGATCCAGCCTCCCCTGGAAACCTTTGGGAATTTGACTGAGGATCTGGACATGCACTTGAACAGATAACCATACAAGAGCTGAGAACAAGATGATCAACCTGGATCCTTGAAAATAGGTCCCCAGCTCCACCATTCTTCTCCTGCCTCTTTAAATCATCCATGGCCCCTTCAGAGGCTCCTTTACAAGCTCTGCTTAAGCTACCCCCGAGCAGATCAAAGAGGCAGAAGAATTACACCTCTCTTCAGGCAGGATGACAAAAGAATTTTCCTTTCAACAAATCCCTTGCCCCCACACACAGCTGAAATGTGTTGATTTGCTTCAGCAGAAGAATTCCCTCCTGGATAAGCATGCAGTGAGTATATCACCGACTGTCTGGAGAAGATTACATAAAGCAAGTTATATAATACAGCAATTAAAACCCTTTTAATTCAAATCAGCAAAGGTGCCCGACTACATCCTGGCTAATATTTACCAGGATATGTTTCCTGTTGGGCCCAAATAAACAGGGCCCTGCTGTCTGTCTGGAGTGTGGAATTCCATGTTGCAGGACTTGGGGAAGGTGCTGCTGTCCCCAGGCACAAAGCGTTTCTAGAGGGTGCACTGCTCCTGGTGCTGCACGGGGGGACATTCACCAATAAAAACTCCATGAATAAACATGACCTGTCAAGGTTAGCTGCAAAAACAAGGAGTTACCACTTCCCTGGCGCAGTCTTGTATTTCCCAGTGATCACCAGAGGAAGCAGAAATGTTCAGGTTTCCATTCTCAGCTTTTAAAGTACTCCAGCAGTTCCTCCACCTGGCATATCTGAGAGCTGTTACCTGTATGTCTACCTTGTATTTCTACCTGTTCTCTGCAGCCCTGCAAGTGGTGACACCAGTCCTTGCAGGTGCTGAGCAGCTGAAGTTCCTCTGCTGCCTCAGGAATGTAACTCAGTGGTTCTCTTTGCTCTGACTTCCTTTCAACTGGTTTGTTTTGAGAAATTTTGGATGTGGGGGATAACGACATTTAATTGCTCCTTGGGTAGGTCTTAGTCCAGGGAAATAGCTTTAATCCCAGCCATGTCCAGCCCTTGAGATTAGAGGGGGAAGGAAGGGGAAGGTGTTGAATGTTTGATGGGGGCCTGACAAGAACAAGGCTCCATCTCCTGCTCTTTCCCTGAAGTTCTGGTGCCTGTGGCTCCGCACTTGTTCCCTCCCTGGCAGCAGTGGGTGTGGGAGCCAAGCTGGTAGAATGGGATCATTGAGGGAGACAGAGCAGTTCTCTGAGCCCACAGCCTGCGGTAGAAATACATCTTTGTTAGGGATTCAGAGGAAGTTCTAAGCAGCTTAGGTAGAAGAAAGGGGATACAGAGTTAAAGGATTATTTTTTTTCAGTCGTGTTCAGTTCTTTGCAAAACTCAGATCTTCTTTCAGTCCTTTCTGTGTTTTTATTTTGTTGAACTTTCTCTGAACAAAGTATGTGAAATATCCAATTCCTAAAACCTTATCAAATCCTTTTTTATTAGAAAAGAAAACTCTAACACTTAGTCTCAGGGTGTATTATCTGCTGGCTGCTTTACTACCAAGCCCTTTGGGGAGTAGAGATCATTTGCCCTTTGCCAGCTGCCCTGGGCAGAGCAGGAATGAGCCTGTTGGGATGGGATGGGATGGGATGGGATGGGATAGGATGGGGTGGGGTGGGATGGGATGGGATGGGATGGGATAGGATGGGATGGGATGGGATGGGATGGGATGGGATGCAGCAGGAATGAGCCTGTTGGGATGGGATGGGATGGGATGGGATGGGATGGGATGGCAATTGCACCATTCTGTCTCGTTGCTTCTATCACAATCAGAATCAAGGAGTGTCACAGCTGAATCAGTCGGGAGTGGAGGAAAATAGAAGGTCCCTAAAGCAGCCAGTTGGCCTCAGGGTCTGTCTGGAAAGAACCTGATCTGAACCATCCCCGAGCATCCTCCTGAGGGACACATCTGCCAAGGGACCAGACCTGTTGGGACTGGCAAGGCTCCTTCTCGGCCCTGGCAATGCCACCAGGGAACATTTATCCCTGGCAGCAGCTTGGAGCACTGAGCACTGTGGCTGTGCCTCCAGAGTGTTGCCTGAAATGCCAGTTCCATGTGGGAAATGTGATCCTTCCATCCGGCTCAGTGCTAAGCTCGAGTCTTGTCACAGCTCCAGCCCAAGTGACTGCATTTGCCTAAAGTCCAAGTGGAATTTCAAGTAGATATCCCAAAGGATCTTATCCCCTGCTTTGCCCTCTCTCCTGCTAAACAGAATTTCTGTCAGGTGCCCAAGCTCCCCTTTTCCATGCAGGAGAGGCAGAGGGATAGCTGCCTGCCTGCCTGGGGACTGGGCATCAGTCCGTAATATCCACTGGGAAAACAGAATATCCTTGGAAGAAATGTGTTCCACCCCAGATTTCTGTGGGAACACACAGCTCTGTGTGAGCACCTAATGAAGAAATCCCTGAAGTGCCAAACTGCCCTCCTAAGATGGGGGAAGCCAGGGAGGTTTCATCCTCCTGTCTCAGAGCTGGATGAACCAGGACTGTCTCAGTCCCAGGGACATAAGCAGGACATGCAGTGTCCCCTCCCTTCCCTTCCTCATGTCCTGACTTTTAGGAACAGAACCATGTCAGCTCTGACATTTATGGGAAGCAGAGACTCTACAGGAGCAGTTGGTTACTCAAGGGACTCAGTCACCTCAGAAGTGCTGCCCTGCCCTGCCAGGGGTGTTCTGCCCCTCTGCCCTAAATTAGATCTTCTCATTGTGCTTTGTCCCCAGTTTGTAGGGTTTGGTACCTGATGTGCTGCTGCTGAGCAGCCCCAGTGTGACATGAGTGCCGCTTGGAGCCACCTTTCAATCATATTCTGGTGATAACAAACAGTCATTAATTCCATTCAGGAATGTTGTGCCCTGTTTGAAAAGGTGGGCTGCAGCTCCCCCCACAAAAGTGGGGGGAAGAAATAATTCCCTCATGGGAACCCAGGCAAGTGAAAAAACGAAAGAACAGGCACTGCAGCACTGGGGATTCAAGCAAATCTTGTTTTCTGAAAGCTTAGGAGTGCTTGGGGTCCTCAAAGGTTAAAATACTTACCTCAGACATATAAATAAAGGATTTACAGCAATAAAGACATTACTGTCATTGTTAGCAATTAATAATACGGTAATTAGTGCTGCATAGAAATTAATCCAGGGCTGCATTTGCTGGGGGAGAGTTTAAAGGCTTCAGCTGACTGCAGCAAAGGACACATCCCATACACAAACACTGGGGAGGGGTTGGGAGGGAAAGAGAAGCAGCATTTCCTCCTGTCCTGGCCCACAGTTCCGCCCCAGAATGTGGCACTTGGAAAACACCTCTGGCTGCAAAAAACATCTGCCAGCACTCAGCAACAATCACTTCCTAGGCACCAAAGGAAACACCATTATTTGATATTTTGGCAGGGCCAGGCTAATTCCATGGCTGGACTGAACTGCCCACTGCACCTGCTGCTGGGACAGAGAATTCCCAGGCACCAGCTCAGGGTGTAGCCACGCTGGGACATTGCCTCTGGAGACAGAGAACTAGGAGCTGAGCTGTCTTTCCAGCGGGATTTCTCAACAGAACTATTTCTATTTTCAGACAATTAGGTTTCCACTGAAAATATTCCATTTTAATAGGAAACGGCTGGCTGGGAGAAATGATTTCTCAAGTAAATTATGTATTTTGGGATTTTTAATTTGGCAATCCCCCTCCCCCCCAAAAAAAAATTCTCATTATAGTAGAGTCGTGTGTGACGTGTTGTGGCTGTATGAGAAAAAAAATAGGGACTTAACTCACCACCAGTGTTGTACTAGATTTGTGTTCTGCTTTAAGAGAATTGATTTTGATGGGCTGAGAAGTCTTGGACGCAAAGGTTTTCACTTTTAGCTGAAATTTGGAGTGGAGAAAGGCAGGTTTTGTGTGGTTACTTCTGCTCTGTGGTGCCAGACAAAGGCACTGCCCTGTGAATGTGTGAGAAGGGCAGATGGAAATGGGTTCTCACCTGGATGTGTGGGATTGATCTGAATGCAATGAACCCTCAGCAGCGAGGGCTGGAAGGCAAATGCTGCATAAACACCCCCGAAAAGCCACAGGGGAAATGGGCAGAGTCATGTGAGCCAATTCTGCACATTCTCCATTTTGATGTTCTTTGCTGAGGCATTTAAGGGGTTGAATCATTAACTCCCATTTGGTTTCTTCAGGCTGGCAATGTCAAGTGTCAGTCAGTTGCTGCAGGAGCCCAAAGGCAGCTGGTTCTGGGCTTGGGGACACAGCAAGGGACAGATTTTGCCAAGGCAAAGGCACCTGTGAGCACTGCCAGGTCTGACCCTACTTTGCTGTCAGGGTTTCTCAGTACCCATCACTGCCCTGGCAGATAAAAGCCTCTGCTCCTGTCCAGGCTTCCTTTCCAAAGTGCTGGTGAATTCAAGCTGCTATGACTGTGGCACTGCCCCAGACAGGCCCAGCTCTGGAGAGGGGGCACAGAACTCCCAGCACTGGTGAGCTCAGTGGGAAAATGCTCTCCTTACTCTGTGCACAGCAGGAACATTGCAGCTGCTCTGCCTGGGCTCCGCATAAGGACAAAAACAGGACAGCAAATGCTGCTGGGACATAAAATCTCCTCACAGTATTGCAGAGAGCAGCCATTTCCAGCTCTGGAGTAGAGACACAGTAAAGGAACACTCAGAACACACCCAAGAGCCTGGCTGGCCCTGCTGTGGCCAGACTGCATCCTTAGGGGCAGGATTTGGTGTTCTCTTGGGATATTCGCTGTGTGTGAGCCTGAGGAAGATGAGGGAAAGGCAAATAAACCCCTACCCTGCATGGGACTGCAGCAGGAAGAGCTGCTTTGAACTCTGCTCTGGGTTTTTGAGATACAGGCTCCAAAAAGATGCTGGTAACCCCTGTTGGGAGTTCCACCCTGGGGATCATTGCTCTGCTGCCATCTCTCCCCTGCTTACAGCACCAGGAAAACCCCAGTCAGCAGCTTGGGAATATTTCCATGGAATGTGAAGAGTACTGTCCTCTCCTCAGGCTGTAATAACAGCAGCGCAGCCTTTGGTGCTTACCAAGGTGACTTTTGTTTCTAAACTGGCCAAATTCTCTGCGCTGTGGTGGCTTGGTGCCAACAACCCAACCAGAGCAGAGATGACTATCACACTGGTCTGGACAAGCCAGACTCAAACCCTGCTTTGCCAGGTTTCCTTTGGGAATGCCAGCCCCTGAGCACTGCCCAGACAGAAGGATTAGGAGAGGAAAGACTTGGAGATGTCCAATATGAGGTGATAGGGGGTAGCTGCACTCCCCAGCCCCCCTGAGATGGTTGATGTGAGGATTCACTGGCCTGGAAACAGCAGTTGTTGAGCTGGGTCCTGACTCTGTGGGCTCAGATGTTTCCATTGCTCTCTAACTCTTGGTCCCTGTCTGCAAAGGAAATAAGAATCATTTCTCTCCTTTACATGCAACTGTGAGGCTATTTTAAGGCTGAGGCTGGGGTTTCACCAGGTGTTATTTTACTGCACAGCACCCTCTGCCCTGCCCTGTTAGAGTTCTACAGTTGCTTCAGTAGTAACTGCAGTGATCCCTGGGCACAGCTGTCAGGGATTTTGAGATCTTTCAGGGGCACTGGTGTGCTATAAATAGAATTTATTGCTATTTGTTTCATATAGAAGGCAGTTCTTTCACACTTTATCCCTTTCTTCAGGTAAACACAGAACAAAGTGAGGAAGGCTTTCTCTCAAGATCAAAGTGTGCGTGGAGCTCTTCCCTTGGATCATTTACATCACTGAACTGTGTGTGAAGCATTTTCCAGCTCTGCCTGTCTCACTTCCAGGGATTAAAGGCTGGAGTTCTTTGCCACTCATTACTTAGTACCTCTCATCCCCTTCTTTAATAACAGTACTCTCATAGTAAATCCCACAAATACATAGTTTACAGAGGGCTTTTCTACTCTTAGTTCTTCTGCTACTGTTCTGCCTGTTTCTGGCTCTGTTGTTGCTTGGATTTGACTTTGTTTGGCAATCAAGTTGTCCTTTTTTCCTGAATTTCTCTACATAGGATCACAGTTTCTCTTAGACAGGAACATTAACAGACCCTTTGCTTCATGAACATGTGCCAGGTTCCTCTGAATATGTCCTGCCTCTCATTCAGGGGTTTCCCAGCAGATGTGTTGAAAGGAATATCATTCCAGACTTCCTCTCCATTAATGGGTATTTTGGACTTGGGACTTGAACTTGCTTCTCGCCTCAGAAGCACAAAGACCCCTCCGATGGCTGTAATCAGAGTCAGGTGGGCTACAGTGGCACCACAGGGAATGTGAACATCTGTGGGGAGAATGCAACCTCTTAACTCCCACTGCACATCCAGAAAAAAAGAAACCTCTGGTGATCCCACAGAATTGTTCAAAAGTGAAAGGATTCGTTGCATTCCCAAACAGATGCACTTTTCCTTTGGATAATACAGGTTTTCTGCCCTATGAATTCCTTCATGTGTCTGCCCACGCGACGAGCTGAGCTGACACGGAGGCACATCAGCCATTAGCTGTTGCTTTTCCCTGCTCCTCTTTTTCTTCCTGGCCCTGCTCTCCTGAGGTGCAGTTTCTCCCTGGCAGGTTGGCACCTGCTGGCTGAAGCTCCACCTTGAATCCATCCAGGCTCCACAATCAGAGATCACACACCAGTGGCTGGGAAGATTCCTGTCCATCACAAATGCTCCTGACTGGGACTGACAGGTTTTGTCCTGCCCCTGGTTCCTGAGGCCTGATTCCCATGATTTCCAACAACATCTTGTCCCATTCCAGTCTCATCTCAGCAGTTCCCATCGCTCAGTTCTCCCTGGCTGCTGCCCCAAGGTGTGGATAACAGCCCTAATTCCAGGGATGCACAGCTGCAGCCTCTGCCATGGCTTTTAGACTCAGCTTGAGGGCCCAAGATCCGAGCTGTGAAAAGCCTGACTTCAGAAGTTTCCAGCTGAACTCAGAGCTGTTAAAGGCATTTTGTGCTCTTTCCTACAAGGTCTGATGAGCCACATTTTGTCCATCTGAATTAGAGAATGCTTGTGCCCAACAGATTGGTTAAAATGTTCCTGGGATTTATTACAATTTAATGCCATGAAAGCTAAACAAATTTCAGGAACAATTTTGAGGATCAGATCTCAGCAGGCAGCTTTTTGCCTAATGTCCTACATTTTACACATCTCCTGCAGGAAGCAAATAGCTTTTAGTTACATGGGAACCTGATTATCCCCTGAAATACTGGCACTGAAATTGCCCCTTCTCAGGCCATTCCCTGCTGTCAGGGCCACACTCTGTGCCCTTGGAAAGTGCTGGGGAACACAAGCTGCTGATCTAAAGGCAGGAACCCTCTGCTTTGCCTGGGATATGCAATATTTTACCAGCAGGGCTTTTTGTATCCCAATCCTCCAGTTACTTTTGTGCTCCTAATTATTTCTATGAGTGTAATTGACTTGCAAGACATTCTTGGCTTGCAGAGTGCAGGGAGTGAATTATTGACCCGTCACATGGGTCGTTGATGTGAGGAGATGTCGGAACAAACTGGGTGCAAAGCAGCTACTTTGCATTCCTAATAGCAAATGTAAGCCATTAATAATTGTGCTGCCTGCTGCACTCGGAGCCTGCACAATTCGGGTTTGACATGCATATGGCTGAGTTCATCCTCAGTGTAATTTGAAATTCATTGGGCACGGACTTCATCTCCTTCTGCTGCTTGAAAATCTCTCCTGTGCCGAGATGTGCTATGCTAATTCCAGAGTTTATGGCTGACTTGAGATGTTACATTTGAAAAATCAAATCCAATTAAATCAACTTATTACCAAGGTCAGAGACCAGCATTCAGCACATTCATTCCTTGCTATTTCACAGCAAGGAGTAAACTTAAGGAGCAGATTCTGTCTCAACCCAAAAGCAAACTAATCCGTCCTAATCAAAGGGCTTTTGGCTGCAGGGACCTAGGAAGTACGGTCAAGTGATAAAGCACTCCCCAGACTCCAAATATCTGAGCTGAATCCCCAACTTTCCACATTGTTGGGTACTATGGGACAAAATTCTCCTCTTTGTGCCTGTTTCCCCATCTACTCTTAAGACAGACGAAGAACGAGGGGGTTGGGTGGATAAATGAAATGAGTGCAAAGTTTTGAGACCTCTTGAGTGTGGAGCTGTGGACTGGCAGCAGCATCAGTTTGCTGTAGCCAGAGTTGGAATGGAGACAGATTTTAGGAGAGTCTCAATAACAGATGTCCAATTGCTGTCTTGGCAGACACCTGTTTATTATCTGTGAAGGGAAGAAAGGTCTGTGTGTATATCTCAATATTCTCAGCAAGGAGTGAAACAGAGGGAATATACTATGGCTTTTGGAGGGGGACAAATAAAGAGCTGATTTGCAGATCCTTTTGCAAATTAAAGTCTTAAGTTTAGATTTATGATGAGCTCCCACTGTGCAAGGCTTTGTATTTAAATTACACCATCACCAAGTGCCCAGTTGCTCTTTCTGTCTCTTATTGTTCAGCACCTAATGCAGCTCCTGCAGGAGGTCCTTATGTTCCAGACAGACCCAGACAGAAAAGTGAGAGGGATGTTGAATTCCTGGATTCCCTTTACACGTATCCCACTGTCTCATTTCCAGGGGAAAACACAACCTAACCTGCCCAGGCATCTCACATCTTTCCCATTCATTTAGAAGCTTAAGTCTTGATGGAATTTTCTGTGGTGGTGAGTCATTCCACCAGCCTGAGGGAATTTACTCAAATGGCTCAGGTGCCTCAGAATTCCTCTCAGTTATCAGAAACTGCCATTTCAAAGTGAATTGCTTCAAACTTCCCTGGATCACCAGATACATGAACAGTTCTAGGTACAAAGATTCCTATTTTAAGTTTCTGCTTCTGTTAAGTGCCTATGTTGAACCTGGGACTAAATTATTTCCAAAAGTGAAGCTCTGACCTCAGCCATTAATGAGCTTTTAAAAATCTTGTATCAGTTTTGCCATTTCATGTAGGATTGAATTATGCAGTAAACCTCGGGATGTTATTTGAGCTTTCCAGAGTCCTACTAAAGTGGTATAAAACCCATGAAGGATTTACTCTCACCTCACTTTACCCCTTCAAATGTTTGAAAAGCCCAGGCAGCTCATTTAAGAGAGGCACCAGAGCTGCAGTTTATATTTGAGGGCTGAAAGAGCTGTTCTTCAGGGCATCTCATTTCACCCTGGGTGACAAGATTAGGCAAAACCCCCAAATTTAAACAAAAAGGGGAAGTGAGATGGACGCCTCTCGACATTAGCAAACATCCACAGACTAGGTGGCCATTCAGGAGGCAGCAGCTCTGCCCTGTGATGCACATGCCGCTTGTATAACTGCTTGGTTTTCCCTTTGGGGCGGGCATTCCAAGGGCTTCGAGCAGTGTTAGGCTGCTTATTCCCCATTCTGGGTTCTTCGGTGCACATTTCTGCCCTCAGCACAGAAGGTGGTTGGGAGAGTTCATTAAAGCCTGAGCCACGCTAAATTCCCGTGCCTTTCTCATGGAATGCTCCAGGGGAAGCAGGATCCCATGTCCCAGCCCTGCGTGGTGAAAGCAAGAAGGGAACGAAAGCTCCTTACCTGAGTGAGGCTAGCAGGGACGGTGTGCCCTCATCAGCCCTGTGCTGCTCTCAGCTCCTGCTCTGGGGACAGGACTCCTGAAGATCTCTGGGGGCACCCAGAGCACTGGAACTGAGCTCTAAAGCTCCTTTTCTCTGGGGGCAGGCTGAGCTGCAGCCCGGGCAGGGCATGTGGTGCTGGTGCAGCTTTGGGACTGTGTGCCCAGGGAACACACAGCGGGTGCTCCTGGGGCAGCCTGGCTGGGAAGGCCAAGTTCCATTCCTGTGTCAAGCTGCCCTCATTCCCGCTGGAATCCAGAGATTTAGGGATGTGCCTTGGTCACAGGGGTCTGAGGTGAGCTGCTGCTAGGAGCTGAACCCAGAACAGCCCTCAGGAGCTCTGAACTCCACCTGGGAAGTGCCTTTCCCACCACCACCCCTGCAAGAATCCCCCAGTTCCCTGGGATGTGCTGCTCACCAGTGCTGAGGTGGATCCACAGGACTTCTGCCAGAGAGGTGAATTCCCAGAGCTGCACTCCGTTACATTTCTCCTGGAATAGTCAAGGACAAACAACAAATCTG
Source organism: Lichenostomus cassidix (assembly GCF_008360975.1). Taxonomy (NCBI): domain Eukaryota; kingdom Metazoa; phylum Chordata; class Aves; order Passeriformes; family Meliphagidae; genus Lichenostomus; species Lichenostomus cassidix. Next base: position 647,485 of record NC_139504.1, on the reverse strand, counting down.
GATGGGGCTGGAACCCAGCAAGAATCCCAGGGCAAGGAAATGAGGTATGAGAGCCTCTTTCCCCCACCTGTCTCCCCACTCCCACCCAGTCTCCTTCACACCCTTACACAAATCCATGATTAAGGCTTAGTGCCCTTTGCCCTCATCCTTCCCCACTCCGCACATCGCTCCCACTAAGCAGGGCTGTGTTTCCAAGTCTCCACATACTCTCCCCTCGCTGTCTCCTTGCCAACCTTAGTTCTGTCTGGAATTAAGGACCTCCTGCAGGAGCTGCAGTAGATGCTGAGCAGTGAAAGGCACAAAGAGTAACAGGACTGTTAAGTACTCAAAGAGCCCAAACCTAGAGTTCCATGCCCTCAGCATCCACCTCCAGCATCCAGCTCTTCCCTCATGTGCTCTGTGCTGCCTTGTCCAGCTCGCCTGGACTCTGCCAGGCCAGGCCTGGTGGGATCCAGCAGCCCCAGCTGTGATCAGGGATCCACAGCCAAAGGCTCCATCCCTGTCTCAGGAACAATGCCCTGTGCATGGAGAACACCTGGTAACTATGAGAAGCCTTATCAGGCTGTGGGGACAGAGTTTAATGTAAGAGTGGCAGCTCCCAGATAAGCACCTGTGGAAAAAGGCGGTGGTATAGGAAATAAAGGCCAAGTACAGAATGGCCACTTGCTCCTTCGTGGAACATTCAAACCATTACCTGGTTATTTCTGTAATTCTATAATGGAGATTTTCCCCCTCTTGTGCACTGAAGTTGCATGATGCAGAAAATTGGTTTGTTTAAGTAAGATCTCTTATGGTGTCTTTCATCAAATGTTCTCCGAGAACATTCCTAATAATTCATTAAAGCAGCACTGTCAGCTGGAACACTTTTAATTACCATTTTCTAACAAGTCAACCCTTAAGTGGTATGCCCTGATTTTTAAATTTATTACTAACACATATGCAGATTTTTCTTTTTCCCTGCTAATGTTTGTAGGGGTTAAGAAAAGCAATTGACTGTGAGATTAAGGAAGTGAACCATGCACTGCAAGTTGTCATGCCCAAAATGGAAGATGATTTAAGGGCGGTTACTTTTTTTAACTTTAGAAGTTTTGAGAACTTCGTTCCTGGAGCTCTGAGCATCTCCTGCAGCTGAGCTGAGGAACTTCTGCTCTGAGCAGAAGGCGCTGGGGAAGTGAAACACCTCCCCGTTCAGGTAGGGCTGTGAAAACCCTGAGCTGCTGCTCATTAACTGTCCACTTACACAAACTTAATTAGCCCTTCGGTTACTCTGAAGTTCCTTCAGTCACTCTGAAGCACAGCTGGCTGCTGCTAACACAGGGTTAAACAGCAGTGCTGGCAGTTCCTACACAAATCTAACATGTTCTGAGCTTGTACCAGCTTATCCCACCCCAGTTTTTCACAGAGCTGCAGTTTAAGGCACTTCCAGCTCCATGGCACTGTCAGAAATCCACTGAGCATTCCCAGAGAGGAGCAATGCCTGAATTGCCATCGTCTGTGTTTGGTGTCTGAGGTGGCTCCAGCAGATGCAGAGATTTTCTTTGGCAGTGTTCTCCTCAGCAGCTGTTTAGTGGCAGCAGAAAGAGAGTCAGAGAACTGGCAAAGGGCTGCTCAAGGAGAGGTGAGCCAGGGACAAGGCAGACTAGAATCCACACCTGCTATTCCACAAAAGAAAGGATTTTCTGGTTTCCTTGCTGTAGTCCTGATATGACAATTTTGTGCAAGGAGACAGAAGGGACAGTCTATAAGGAAATATGGTGGGAAAGCAGTACAAGAGATCCCCTTACCTTGTGTCTTACCCAGTGCAGGTGCTTGCAGAGGGGAGGTGTGAGAGGAGCTGCCCGTGTCGCCCAGAGCAGGGAACTTCCACAGTACTTGGGTCCAGCAGCTCCTTCATCAAAGGAAGAGAGCCCAGGGGCCTCCTTGGCTTTTATGTGTGGCTGTGGCAGCTCAGACTGGCTGCCAGCTCATCTGTATGCAATGGCTCATTAATGCTGGGCCTTGTTTGCACAGTGCATGTGGAAGGCAGGGGAATGGGCTGCACAAGGGGTGGGAAAACAGCCGAAGAGTTGGGCTGCCCGAGTTAAAAACTAACGCGGTGTTACATGAAGGAGCTGCCATTGCTCCTGCTGTCACCAGCAGCTGAGCCCTGTGTCCCATCCCACCAGCACGGGCACAGCACAAGTGCCTTGGCCATCTGTGAACAACAGGCCTTTCCTGAGCATGGGGAGATGGTTTGGGCAAGGACCAGGTGCCTCTTGATGCCCCCTGTGCTATAGAACCCTCTGCAGCCTGATTTATTTGGGCTGTACTCTATGAGCTGCGCATGTCCTTAACCAAATTCCTGCTCAGACTTTTCTTCCCAGATCTGAGCTGAACCACTGAGTCCATCCGAGCCTTTTGCAGAGGAGGGACTGCAGGAATGATCCCAGTGCTGTGGGGCTGCAGGAGTGACCCCCACTGCGGCTGAAGAAGTGATCTTGCTGAGGCTACAGGAGTGACCTCACTGAGGCTGCTGTCGCTCTCTCTGCATTGCTGGCACCACGGAGCTTAAAGAAATGTCCATTTCTTGTAGTTCTCAATCCTCTGCATCCTAAGGGAGCAAGTGACCTAGGCCTGGGATGGTCCCACTCACCTGCAGGCATCAGAATTGAGGTGTCTGACAAAGCCAGTTCTGGCTCCCCTCATGCTGAGGAGGCATCTCCTCTTCTCTCTCTCAGACAGGTGTCCAAGGCGCCATCAGCAGGGAGAGGGCTTGGATGGCTGGGGCAGGTTGTATCCCTGAGTCTTGGAGGCCCTGCTGTAAATAAATGAGTTCTTCCCTCAACAAGAGGAAACCCCAGCCTCTTCCCTTGGGGATAGAGCAACCAGCACCCGCTGCCTCTGGCCACCACCAGGGACTGCTGGAGATGGGATCCTCTGAGGCTGGAGGAAGTTGGAACAGGATTTGCATGTTCAAAAAAAGTTCTTTAACCCTTGGGCAGAGCCAGGTGTGCTGGGAGTGGAACGAGAGGAGCTTTGTGGCTCAGGGAGGCAGCATTTACCCCACAGCACTCCGAGGACAAAAGCACTGAAACAAGGAATTAACTCTGTTATCAGACACCCCATTGTTTTCATAGCTCCGTCATTAATAACAAATTTGATCACACCCAGGCAGCCCTTTTCATCTGCAGAGCATATCAATCCATCTGTTACACCTCCTGACATTCCTGGCAGGCAGGTGTATTACACCAACCCCTTTGGGCTTTTACAACACTAGGAGCTAGGGATGGAATTGCTTCAGACCCTTTACCAGGAGCTGATTGATGAGGTACACCCTGAAAGAACCTGGTTATTTTTATGCCCTACCTACTACATGCAGGATTCCCATCTTTTCCACCTATTGGCAGTTCATGATGGCACAAATTAATTTTCTTGCATCACTTAACACACTGCAGATTGTTTAACATAATTTTCCAAAGCATCTGGCTGGTTCTCCTGCACTGAAACTCAATGGGATTTTCCCCTCTAGCTTCAAAGAGCATAGCTGAGCCCTTAAAGGGATTTACTTCTGTTAAATATTATCCTCAAAACTGAGAAATTAAAAGCAAATGGGCTTTCTTCCTTTTTCCTCTAAGACATGTCAAAAGAATATTATAAAAAAGAATAGCCTTCCCCAGCTTTCAGAGACTCCCCAAGTGAATTTCAATTGCAGGTTTTTAGGAAAGAGTGTAATTAACAACTTTATTCAGTCTGAATCCAGAAAATACATTCTATATTTAGCATGGAAAAAAGCAGAGCAGGAGGAGGGGGAGTAAATGACCTAGATTTTCACAAGTGACAAATGACTCTGAGGTGCTTGGAGCCCCCTTGGATGGCAGGGATTCTCACAAAGTGCAGAAGGACTTCTCCTTGTCTCTCATGTTGGACATTCCAAACCACCCAAGGCACTCTTGGAAATCCAAGGGGTTGTCTTTGTGAAACTGTTTATTTTATTCACCTCAGGTAATAGTCCAAAAATTGCATCCATAACCAAGCAATTAAATCCCATTTTCAGCAGGGACCTTGGTGTACCAGCAGCTCTCCTAATTCCCAACATTGTCCACTTTTCCAAGCTTCCTTCATTGTTTTCCTGGAAATGTGTGTGATGAGAGCTTCTCCCGCCAGGAAGACATGGGGAAAACAGAGCATGACTGAGCTCCCATCTCCAGAATGTCCCATGCTATATTTGCATTTTCTTCTTGTCTTTCAGTGTTCTGTTTGCCATGATAAAGCCAACATTTTCTAAAAAAACCAAGAGCCTGCTTGCCTACCAGCAGTTTTTCTGTCTAAATGCTGATAATCTCTGTTTTGTCAAAGAAAACATCCAATGCTTTTATCTCTTGGAATGGTTATTTATGGAGAGGTCTCTTGAAGATGCAATCAAAGATATAGATGTTAAAAATAGGAGGCGAGTGAGTCCTGCAGGCGGTTGTTTATTCATTAACCTCGGTGCAGGAATCCTGGCAGCCTCCCAGTCCTTATTTACTGACTGTGTGCTGAGCACAGGAGGGATTGGAGCTCCAGCGCAGTCCCGGGAGAGATGATTCCATCCTTCCGGGGATGAGGCACGCGCCAAGCGAGCTGCAGCCTGTGCTGGAGCAGGGAGAGCAGCAGGGATGGGGAGCTGAACACTCACTCTGCTGCCTGAGCGCCTCTGAGTCACTCCTTCTTCCTTCTCTGGGAACAAGCGCTGTCACAGCCCAGGGAAATGTGAGAGCAGGGTTTTGGCTCTTGTTGGCTTCCCCGCCAGCCTTCCCTAAATAAACCGAGCACGCACGCAGGCCTTGAGAGAGTGTAAATCTCTGACTGCCTGCAATGGAAGAACACCCCAAGAGATGGAGTAAATTATACCCCACATCCCTCCCAGCACCTTCAAGCCTTGCTAGTGATGAAAGTAAAGGGTTTGTAATCCACTTCAGCCTTGCGTGTTCTTAGGCAAAAGGTTGGTGAAGCCTTGTCCTCCTCTGCTGGGTCTAATGACAAAATTTAAATGCATAGGCTGTTTAAATGCTGGTTTGTAGTGCTGGCAGTGCATGTGGAGACCCAGAAAGGCAGAAACCAGTGGGAACTGACTCCTCGAGGTAGAAACAGCAGCAGGGTCCTTGGGTTCTCTGCCCTCTTCTTTACAGAGCACTGAGGGTGGTCCTGGAGAAGAGAAAAACCGCCTTGGACTTGAGGGCTTGAGAGATGCCCACGGGTGAGTTATGGAATCACAGAATCATGGAATTGGAGGGACCCACAAGGATTATCCAGTCCAGCTCCTGGCCCTGCACAGACACCCCAACAGTCCCACCCTGTGCATCCCTGAGATCATTGTCCAAACCTCTCCATCCACTGCCCCTTGTGAGGATGCTGAAGACCATCCTGAGGTCTCCCCTCAGCCTCCTCCCTCTCCAGGCTACGCAAACCAAGTTGTTTTGTGTTTCTGACACATTCACACACTTAAGTTTTCTATGACTTTTCAGAGAACTGATGATGAGAATTTAGCACTGTCTTTAAGTTGTGACAGTGCTAAGCACAGCTGCCATAAAAAATTCCTAAATTCTGGAATCCCCCCAGGTCCCTGGCAAGGCCTCAGGGGCAACACCTCTGCTGGCAGAGCCACGTGGGAAAAGTGGGGTTTATGCAACTCTGCTGATGGAGGGAATTATCCCGACTTCTGCTGGAAGGAGCAAAGCTCCTTACCTGTATTTACTTGTAACTCAGCTGCTTGGCAGGGCAGGGAGTGCTAGGGAAGTCCTTAGTTCCCCTGAAAATGTAGATAATGGGTGCCCTGCACAAAGGCATCTCTCTCCATCCTGGCTGCACTCAGCTGGAGTTCAGCACGGCGTGTTGGGCTGTGGAGAGCAAATGTGTCAGCGTGGGATGAGGCACGGAGAGGGGAGTGGGATTGGGACAGGGAGCGGGATTGGGGCAGGGAGTGGGATCGGGACAGGGAGTGGGATCGGGACAGGGAGTGGGATCGGGGCAGGGAGTGGGATGGGGACAGGGAGTGGGATGGGGACAGGGAGTGGGATCGGGACAGGGAGTGGGATCAGGACAGGGAGCAGGATCGGGACAGGGAGCAGGATCGGGACAGGGAGTGGGATCAGGGGCTCGTGGCACCTCAGATGGAGGGTGTGCCACCCCTTGCACAAACAGCAGGGTGTTAATCAGGAGTCACTTCCCTTCTCTAGTCACAGAATCCTCCTTTCAGAGAGTTAAGCCGAGCCTACAGAAGAAAATATAAGGCTTATATTGATAAAAACCTACATTCCTGCATTTGTAGCCATGACCTTGTCACCTTCCCTGCACTCCTAAGCAAAGGAATCCGTGATGGAAAAAGGAGTGAGTGCTCTAAACAGTGGCACTGGCACCTGACTCAGAGGTATCTGAAATCTCTTTTTCTGCTTCAAGCTCAAAAAACAGAAGTGTGAAACCCTTTGTGTAGGAAAGTTTTTGAAGCCAGAACTGGCCACCAGTTAACACCAGCAGCCACCAGCTGCTGAAGTTTTGTTTCCAGATTTTTAGCTGGGTTTGCCTGGTAGCATCAGGTTTCTGTGGGATGTCAGAACTCTCACCCCTCTGCTGTAAATTATGGTGTTAAAAATATTAATTAGTAGCTGCAACTCAGTAACAAAGTTAATTAATTGGGTAGAAGAATGAACACAGATGTCCCAGGTACATACAACCTCCCAAGATTTTTCCGAGCAGCAATTGATAAATACTCTGAAGCCTTAAAATGAGCTCACACTTCATTTCATCCTCTGTGTGTTTCCCCTCACATTCGTTTCCAAATAAACACACTTCTGGAAGCTCTAAAAGGGCATTTATGGAAGTTTAAGTTATTCCCAAGGGCCTGAGATGTTTCTAAAATGTCATTTGTGAGGTGTTGCCCCCACACTAAGCCCTGGGAGCCCCTGAGCTGTCTCATCCAGCTTTGCTGGGAGCACAGATGTGTCTCCACACAGGTTTTCCTCTGACGCACATGATATCCTGTTTGCCTAAGCCAGCCTGGGAGCTGGATAAGGAGCAGGGTGGCACAGCCAGGCATAGGGACTGTCTCCTGTCCGCCAGAAGGAAAATATCCAAACGGGAAATGAGCAGATTAGGGTATATTTGTCTTACTTCAGTTGTCTTCCTGGGGCTGTGTTAAACATCACCAGCAAAATTCAGTTGGGAATAGAATATGATCTCTAGTTCTGGAGAGCAGGGTTCTGGAGAATCAGATATGGACTTCTGGTAGGTCTGTTGTCTGTGCCTCAGCTTTTGCACCCCTTGTACTTCCCAGATGAAGAAAGAAGAGTTCTGTGTAGCTGCAGCCCTGCCTCACTCTGCTCAGCAGCAGCCACTGCTCATTCTGTTGTTCCTGCAGTCCATTGACCGTCCAAGGGGTTGATCTTGTTACTCCTCAGAAGTTCCCAGATATTGTCATGCCTCTGGTTCCCTCTGCAGACAGAGCTGCTGATGGGGGCCATTGTCCCCCCTGAGATGTGTCTCTGAGGTCACTTTTTGGGTCAATGGCCAAGGGACCATTTTAGCCTTCCCTTCCTTCCACCTTCAGGAGTTCATTCCATCTGTTGCCTGTTTCCCTGGCAGCCCTCAGCTGCATTTCACAGAATGTTAGCCTCGGGTTTTTCTTCGGTTTGATTATGATTGCTGTCTTATTTTGGATAGTGTCAGTAGGTGCTTTGAAAAGAAATAGTGCAGCACAATCCTTCTGCAGAGGAGAACATTCTATTGTATTTCACATGGAGTCCCTTTATCTGCAGGTCCCCAAGGGCTCCATCAGCATTAACAAAGGAAACTCACCCTCTCTTTGGGAATGCAGGGCTGGGAGAGGGAGAGGCAGGAAGCAGTCACCATCCTATTTTTCACAGATGATAACCAAGGCAGAGAGAGGCAAAGCAAGGTAGAAAGCCTGGTTTGATATCCTGACCCACTGAAGTCAGGCACTGATCTCTCCCGGGAGCCATGAAGAAAGTGAGAGCACATTGTGTGAAGGAATTACAGCCTTGCTGAATTCCCTCTGCAGATAATGGCTGGGATGGAGCCCATGGTGATAGGCAGAGTGAGGAAGTGAGCAAGTTGTGTGGAATGATTGTTGATTTAGTCATTTCCCAAGAGGAGGAATGAGGTCCCAGAGGCTGCAAAGACACACGACAGGGTAGTGAGGAAATCAGCACATCCCCTTCACAAGTATTATGCTCTTTGTTCTGCTCTTTCCCTGGCAAAGGGTTATCTTTGATTGGTGTCTCAGTGCAGTTCCCTGGCCTGTGTAGCCTGGCATTGTGAGATTTAGGCAAAGCCTCCGTAGGAAGAGCTGGAATCCAGGAGCTGAGTCTGTACTTCTGAGCAGCTGCAGGAGTTTGTGCTCCATGAAGGCAGTGCCAAGGGGAACTGGAGCCCCTGAATTCCTGCCTCCCTCAGGAACTCCCCAGCTCTTTACCCTGGGAACAGCAGAGCTGGGTGGCAGCTTTGTCCTTGTTCCTCAGGGCAGCAGAGTGGGCTGGCAGTCCCACACTCTTGCCGTTCCTTCTGTGTGTGGTTGCTGTTACCAAATGAACAGAGCATGGAGCATCCTGCAGGTTTTCTCCCCTAGCTGAGACTTGCAGGTGCCTCAGTTCAGTGCTCCCTTTGCAGGAGCACATTTCCCAGAGAATCATGTGAAACCCAGGCGTTGCCTTGGAAGGTCAAAGGAATAAAGGATGGCTGTTTTCCAGAGGAGTGAGCCCATCCAGGCAGTCCATCTGGAGGGCACTGGGAAGAGGCAGGGGAGCAGGGAGCTGCTGCCAGCCTGGGTTAGAGAAAGCAGCCTCACGTATCAGCTGAACCCTGCTCTGTTTGCATCAGCAGTGGAAAGGGTTTGGAAAAGAAGGCTGGAAAAAACATGGGGGCAATGACAGAGAGTGGCTCTTCCTAGTTCAGCCTTGGCCAAGTTGTTCTCGGTGCCACACAGCTTCCCTCAGGAGGCAGCTGGAGGTCTTCCAGAGGGAAGGAGAGCCTCTGCCTTCCTGCTGGAGTAGGAAGCAGGAATTCAGCCAACTCTGAGTCAGGTTGGCTCCTTATCTCTCTCGACCTGATAAAACCCTCGTAGGCTGGGTAGGTGAGACACTACTCTGCCCTTCCTCTTACAATGTGTCCATACCCTGAGGTCTCTTTGTGCCAAAGAGACCCCTTCACAAAGTTGGTATTCCACAGAGACTTTCTGAAAAGAAATCTGAGTTGTGCCCAGGCAGGAACCTCCAGCTCTTGTACCAAGATTTTTGGGAGGTCTCCATCACTCACACTGAGATGAAACTTGACTCTGCACAACCTTTTCTGTAAACGGTAGATGTGCCAAAACATGTTGTTTTGTACATGCACAGTACTTTCTAAAACTGTGAACTCTTATCTAGGCCTCATATATGGGTAAAAAACTTAAAATCAGCACATCTTTGCCATCAAACTATGGACAAAGATGTTATTTCAGTAAAGCTTCTGCTTCATGCCTAGAATCATGAAATAGTTTGGGTTGGAAGGAACCTTAAAGATCATCTGGTTCCAGCCCCTGCTATGGGCAGGGACACCTTCCACTAGAAAATGTATGCTTTAATAAAAAAAAAAAGCTCAACCTTTTCTTGCAAATAGGGTGTGTGGTTAAATACTGTCCTGGAGATGTGTGGCTTTACCCTGACACTGGGCAGGAGAGGAAGAACCAGTGTGGTGGCCCACTCCCCTCTGCTGGGCTGTGCAGGGAGTGCTGAAGGCAACGCTGGCCAGTTGTGGTGGGAAAACCTCTGGAAAACATGAAATAAGTTTGGAGGAGAGCAGGGAGAAGGTGAAGCTTTGGGCAGGAATTGTTTTAGCATTTTCATGCCATAGCTGCCTGAGCCCCACAAAACTCCATCCTGCTCCTTAAAGAGGGCCAGTGTTGTCAATTCAAAACAGCCACTCAATCTTTTCGTAAATGACAAAACCCTTTTGCACAGCAAATGGTGGAGTCAGAGAAGCTGAACTTTTCACGCAGCTGTGGTTGTCCTGCTGATGTTTTGGGGATGGGGTGGCCTCAAAGGGGAGCTAAAGCAAGGGTGGTGGTAGCAGTCCCTGTCTGTTGGCTTTAGCAGTTTTATCTCAGATTGAACACAGCTCAGATGAGAACAGCATCTGGTCCAGGCACAGCAGGGAATTTTCTTGGCCTTGGCTCAGAGTGCTGGATAAGTCTTGGATAAATCACCCAAAGCAACAACTGGAGTCTTTCTGGCAATTCAGGGACTTTATTGGGTGACAAGGTGTGTGCAGGCTGTCAGCACAAATGAATCAATTCTTCACAAACGGGACAGTGAAGAATCCACAAGTTCCAGTGGTTTTGTCAGTGTGGAAACATCACAGCCCAAGGCAATTTCCGTGCTGAGCTGACATAACCCAGTGCTCTTGCTCGGAAATGTTCTGACATGGAAACGCCTGGGGAGTTGCGAGAAGCCTCACCAGAACAAAGACCATGTCCATATGGCATCATATTTCCTGGGAAAGCTTATTTTTATGCATTTTGACATGTCTACAATTCTGGTGTTATGCCTCATTTACACTGGTACGTCCTGGGAAATCCAGTCAATAATTCCTCATGTCTGTTCCTGCACAGAGCACAGGGACCCTGGAGTTGGCTGAGTTATGGCTGTGGTTGTGTTCCATGCTGAGAAGGTTTTATAAAGCTGAGATTACACTGATCTCCTTCATCTTGGGCTCAGATACATCAAACAGAGGATGAAATTCATGACTAACCAGAAAGTAAAGTAAATTTCATCCATCTGGGTGAAGCATCTTTTCTCGTACAATTTTAGCACTGAGCAGCAGTAAAATTTGGAGTTGGTGCGTGGAGTGGCACAGGAAGAAGCCCCAGGCAGATCCAGGCAGAAGGGAAAGTTCCATTGAGGGATTGTGGGGTGAATCCAACAGTTTGGCTGCAATTTTAGAGAACTATTGCTGCACAGTGACAGCATGGGAGAGAGCCCTGCAGTGTCATTGAATCCTGCATCATTCCAGGGAGGGATGGAGATTGCAGAGGACCCAGTTTGTCTCCCAGCAGCAAAGTCTCATTTCCAGGACTGCCTGAAAAGTCTCTGGTTCTGACCTGCATCAGGGTTTCATACAGGTCACAGCAAAACTCATCTGATCCCTCCTTGGGAGGATTGGGAACATTTTGAGGGAGGCCTGCCAATTAAGGGTTCCCCAAATGTAGTGAGGCACTGCCCAGGCTCCCCGGGGATTGGGCACAGCCCCTAGGCTGCCAGAGCTCCAGAAGCATTTGGACAGCACTGCCAGGGACAGGGTGGGACTGTTGGAGTGTCCTGGGCAGGGCCAGGAGTGAGACTGATGATCCTGGTGGTCCCTTCCAGCTCAAGACATTCCATGATTCTATGAAAAGCTTGAGTTCCAGGAGGAACAGCCAGCTGTCCCACCTGGAGAGGGCAGGGTCTGGCAGGCCTGAACAGCAGGTGCCTGCATCCCTCCTTTTTCCAGGGAATTCAGACCCCACAGTGCAGTACCTTTCTCTTGGGCACACAAGTGTGTCCCAAAGGCTGTTCCCCCACTCCAGCCCAGTGCTGGAGGACAGGAGAGTATGTTTGGAGAGGGCTGCCAGGCCCTGCTCTCACAGCCAGGGGCTCTGTGGCACCAGAGTCCCACTGCAAAGGCTCCTTCCTCTCTGCCCTGTGGAAGTAACGAGGGACACGGATCCTCCCAGCACATGCAGAGCTGGGAATTCGGGGGAGGCAGGAGCAGGGACACCCCAGAGCTTTGGCACATTCTGTCCTCAGTGCTTGAGGCAATCACTGTTGTGGCTTTATATTTATGAACTTGTGCCAGGGGATTGCTGGAGAGGTCTTTAATTTCCTCTGGTTTCACTCTGAACATGCCTCTCTCGGGACAGAAGGAACATTTTCGGTGTTATTGAATGTCATTTCTGTGCAAACTGAACAGAGGAAAAATATTCTGATAATAACTGGAATATATGGAGGGTGGTAGCTCCTTGCTGCTGATTTCTTTTATTTTTTTTATTTTTCTCCCTCTGATGAGAGTTTCAAGGTCAGCTGGCTCCATAGACACAAATATGCCAGGAACAAAATGTGCAGATGCTCAGGAGTGTGGGACAGCCACACTGGCACTGTAAACAGCCCTGGCTCGTGGCCAGCACTGCCTGCACCCAGCATGCAGGAGGGTTCAGTAAAAAGCACTTTATCACAGCCATATCAGGATTTATCTTTTCTCTCCGCTGCATCATTACATGTGAGTTATTCGTGTTTTTGTGGGAAAACCTGGATTCAGCACAACCTCGACATTTTATTTGGAGGATGAGGAAGGGTTTTATTCAGAACCTAAAAGAAATATCTGAGTGCATAACAGTACTAAATGAGTGTCTGGAACAAAAATAGGGGAGAAATGGTCCTTTTCCTGATTTTACTGCTGATTTATTGTGTAAACATAGACAAATCTTTCACTGTAGCTCTTGCAGTTTCTTATACATCCTCTCTTTTCCCTCCTAGATATGTCTCCTTTTGTCAGTTACTTGTGTGAACTAAATATTAGCCAGTCAGGCAAAAGCTGGCAATATCTTCCTCCAGAAGTCTCAGACAGACTTAAAATATTAATGCATTTTATCATGTACTTGTTTTTCGTAACTGTGAGTCGTTGCGACCAAGACAGGGAATTCCTTATAAATAATGAATGCTGCTGCAAGGTCTGCAAATAAAATTCTAGAAATGGTTCTCTCAAGCTCCCAAATGACAGAAAAACTGCTGAAAATCTTGCTAATTTTAGTAAACTATGTGGAAATCCAAGTTGCATAACTGTTTCTGGGATTTTCTAATGAACAGCAATGGTTACAGGGATAGGTTTGAATTCTAGCAGCGCATGCAGATTCCTGACCAGACACAGAGACTTTTGGGACAAACTGAATGATTGGTTTCACTCTGTAAGACTCCCTTGAAGGTGTAGATGCATCTCAGAAATTGGCTTGAAGGTCTATGATGTGTAAAAGAATAAAACTTAATTGCAGAGGAGATCCAGTGCCCAGCCCAAGGGCTGGAATTGTGACAAAGCAGGAAATTCCCCTGTAGAGCATTTCCAGCCTGTGTAAGGAAAGAGAGTGCAGCCAGGGACACTGTGCCAGGTGTGGCCAGCAGCCACTGCATGCTCCTGTTGTGGCAGCAGGAATTCCCACTTTTGGTTCTTGTGTGGACTCTGTCACCACCCTTCTCCCACCTAAAGGATCCCAGGGCAAGGCTGAAGTGAATGGGAAGCAGTGGTGGGTGAGACCAGCTGCAAGGTCCAAGCTGCTTTTAATTCCTGAGAATGGATTGCAAAGACCACCAAACACTTAAATGAACTGGAGCTGCAGGACCCCTCAGTGCTGCTTTTGCTCCATGTGTTGTGCTTTCTGCTCAGTGACCACAGGATGTGCTGGAAGAAGCTGGTTATGGTGCCCTGATCCATGCCCAGGGGATCCTTGGTTCCCCTGACCTGTGTTCAGGGGATCCAGGACACAATCCACGCCTGGCAGGGAGCACACAGGGCTTTGCCTGAGCTGCTTCTGGGATCCAAAGGCAACATTCAGTATATGACACTCTCATGCAGAAACATTTGTGGAATCGCTCAGAATCAACTAAATCCCCTGAAAGATTCCAAACAGGCAAATGAAGGAATTGTTGGCTCTACCTCTTGTCTCTCTCCTGCCACTGCTGGGAAAGCCACAAGCTGGAGGTGAGATCCACTTTTAATTAAGGGGTTAACTACTGGCTGATTTGAGAACTGGACTGTGCCTTCCTGGTTCCACCCTGTTGCCATCCCATCCCATCCCATCCAGCTCTGCAAAGGGAAGCTCATTGTGCTTTAGGGGGGAAGTTAATGCAACAAGATTCCAACCTGAAAGAACCGAGACGTTTGCTTTTGTCAGAAGCCTTTAGGAATTCTGACAGCCTAACAAGGAAATTGTCTCCCTAAATTTGCCATCATCAGAGTGAGCTCTGCCTGGTGACTGTAGCTCCCGAGCTCGAAGGCAGGGAGAAGCAGGCTCTGGAGCAGTGGTTCATTCACAGAGGAGGTGTCACAGAGATGTCACACATGTCCCACTTCACACTGTGCTCCTCCCAGGGATTCCTCGCCCTGCAGCTTCCGTGGAAGTTAAGTCTCTGCGAGCCCTTCAGCCTTAGGTGCTGCTGCTGCACATGCAAAACAAGAGCTTAATTAGTGTTAATTACCACAGCAGCACACTCAGAACTGGACTAACTCACTTGCGGGCAATCCCGAAGTAAAAAGATGCAAGGGCTCGGGATGTGCCGGCTGGGGGAGTCCTTGTTCGGCCCAGTCCAGTGTCGCTGGGATAGCAGAGCATCATTCCCTGCGTCTGCATGGGATCCTTATTAGCACATCAAAGCACAGCCAGGCTGACTCCTCCACAGCGCCTCGCCAAGCGGGGGAGATCACTGAGGAAACTTCTCGCCTGCCTCTGTGCCTCCTTCCCGAGTTTCATGTGATTTTGGGGGCTGGATAAGCCCCAAAACACAAAAGAAAGTCGAGACAGAGTGGGTGACTGTCACGTCAGGAGTCTCAGAGCCTCAGTTCCCATTCAGGCGGGTACCAGCAAAGGCTGGAGGTGGATGAGCAATCTCAGGACCTGTTTCCAGCACTGGCTCTTACAACTCTGTTTTCTTCTAGTGAGGTGGTCGGTTCGTGGTTGTCAAATCGGAAGAGACAGCTCTCATTCCAGCGATCAAATTGCACAACAAATTCAAACACTCCCCGGAGGCACTGCTGCTCCCTCTCCTCTCAAAGCCAAAGCCTGCCCTGACTGCAGAGCAGGTATCCTCGTCACCGCCACTCACTGTCCCTTCGGCTGACGAGTGTCAAAGCCAGGATGCCCCAGCCAAAGCTCAGCAGGGATGGTGGCTCATTTATAGCCCGTGAAACCTCAGGGAAATGCAGGTAACTCCCCATTTGGTCCCTGAAAGCTCAAAAATGGGGCTGCCCTGCTGCATTCTACAGGAACCTGCAAAAATCCAAACTGTTCCTTTTACGCAAGCTTTTGATAAAGCGAGAATTGCTCTTCATCCTCAGAGAGCAATTTAGTTTTACCTAAATGAGATTAGAGCTTGTTCTTCCACATCTTGTTGTTCTGCTTGCAGTTCCAGGAGCTGAGCATTCCACAGTTGCTATAAATCCCCCCTGTAAATAGCCCTGGATGTCCTTTGAACACTACAACTGTTAGAGCTTGTGAGCACCCTGCAAAAAACCAAGATACTGCACTGATGTGAAATCTGTACCTCCATGCTCCTGAAATTGGATCATTCATCCCATTCCAGCACAAGGGGCTAATTTGGCTGCCTCCTGCTCCTACCCTTCTCTCTGCATCAGCTGGAAAGGAAGGAGTGGGACTGTTCAGACTGAGACCTGAATGCTACTGCCTGAGGTGAATCCCATCCTGAACAGAAAATCAGTCTCTCTGCATTTCCATGTTTCCATCCCAGCCCAAAAATATATGAACTATGCTGCCATTTGGTGTTAAATCAGTCCTTCTGCAGCCTGCTGATCCCTGCAGGTCTGGAACCTATTTCAAAGCTGTGAGGCCATTGACAACTTTTTCACCACCTCAGCAGGGGCACAGTGATGTCACTGGAGTTGCTTTGCAGCTGAAAACCTGTTCTTGGGTCTGGCTGGTCTTTAATCAATACAAATTGGGAGATGTCTGCTGAAATAATACATGAAACAAAGCAGAGTTTGCAGCATAGCAATGAGGAAGCAAAAGTAGGGACTCACTTGGACCAGGGTCTAGGTACTTCCTGCCTGCTGATTAAAGAAATGCTCCTAAAAGGCCTTCAGTGCTGATTGAAGTAGTGCCTCTCAAGAGCCCTGTTTTGTGTGGCCTCTGCTGTGCTTGGTGATGTGTTTGGTGCATGAGCCCCTGTGGCAGACACAGAAAGGCACTTCAGTGTGTGCTGGGAGGATCTGAGGGTCGGGAATCCCGCTTTGCTCCAGGCTGGCAGGGGCAGAGGGCTTGGGCACAGTGCTGTGTGATCCCACAGGGTGGGCAGGGGTCAGGATCATCCACCTGCACATGAGCAAACTTCCTGAGGGGAGAAGCCTCTTTTCCCATCTAAAGAAAACATGTGGGATGTTGGGGAAACTGGGATTTCTGCAGCCTCGGGATGAGGTGGGCCGTGAAAATCCAGCTCCTGTTTAACCTCTGGCTTCACCTCGCTCGTGACGTGGTTTTGGGGCTGGTTTGGAGGGACCGCCACGGTGCCGGCAGATGGCAGTGCCTGTCAGAATTCCACTGTCGGGAGATCAGAATTCCACTGTCGGAAGCCCCGGGAATGTGCCCAAGCCGGGAAAGGTGTCAGTGACATGGCACGAGTCACGGAGCCACTCCTGCCGTGGGAGCCGTGCGGGGCTGGGCAAACCGCCACCCACCCCAGCAGGACCCTCCTGAGCCCTCCCTGCTCCCCGGGACCCTCCTGAGCCCTCCCTGCTCCCCGGGACCCCATCCCATCGCAGGGCAGACACGCGGGGTCAGTGTGGGAATGTGGGAAGGAAGGCTCCCCCCAGCCCCGGCCGTGACACATCAGCCTTGCAGAGACTCTGCTCCTCCAGGGCTGCTGGCTGGGCAGCACAAAGATTCCTTCCACATTTCCTAGCACAAAAATTCATTCCAAATCTTATTAACAGAGATGAGATGGAGGAGGAAGCAGAGCTGATGCCATTCTGAAGGTGGCACTGTCCTTTGTGCTGGGGAAGCAGCATCCAGGGACCTGCTCTGAAAGCAAACACTGTGATTTAGGGGGGATGACTCTCCCACTGGATGAATTTACTGCTTAGTGCTGTTAAAGTGCGTTTGAATGCTCATTGAAAATACCTAAACTGTGACTGTACTCCCCAAACAGCACCTTTATAAGGTTATCACAGCCATACCGCTAGAAGGTAAAACTAATTCTGCTGGAAAGGCTTTCCTGGCAGTTATGAGCAGGCAGAAGATCTGATGGAATTTCCCAGGATTTGATCAACAGTTCATTACCATGGCCTTTGCTTTCATTGCAGGTGGTTTCACTGCTGATTGGAATTCAGTCCTGAGCTGTTGCAGCCTTGCTGGGCCACCCTGTGCAAATCCTGCTGAAACAGGAGCCAAGCTGGCTGGGCTGAGCTCACTGCCCACACTGTGCTGGGGTGGCAAATACGAATTAACAACTGGAAAAGCAAAACTATATCTGCAAAACTACATCTGCAAAACTGATTTTTAAAGGCCAAAATCCTTGGTCTGGCTCCAGATTGCTGTTCCATCTGGACAGATCTGACATCCACATCCAGAGCAGAGAACAAGAGCACTGATAAAAGGAGTGTGTGTATAGAGATGGGCTTTCTTCTCCCAATCCCTGGGCAATATGACTATTAATAAAATTCAAACCTGTGGTTATTTCCCTTTCTTTAGCATGTCTGTCTTTGATTTTTTTTTCCAGTCTAGTCTCCATAATAAGGTGTTACATAGCCTAGATTTAAGCTGGTTAAGAAACAGGTTTTCCAATCTACATGAAAATTCATTAGTTCATTATTTTTTCTGTTCAAAAACAAAAAAAAAAGGAATGCAAAAAGGAATGCAAATAATAGATTAAAATATTTCCATATAGGAAAATAAAAATAAAAATATCATTCCAATGCTGATGTATTCCATTAGTGATAACTAATAGTAACTTTTAAAAAAGAAAAAAATTAAAGTCATTCAAAGCAGAACAAAAAATAGCTCACAGAGTCTAGCAATACCTGCACATTCCTGCACAGTGCTTTGGCTTGGGTAAGTTCTCTTTTCCTGACCGGACAAATCTTCTGTGAAAGCCTTTCTGATGGGCTGTAATGTGTGTGCTTCTGGAACAGGGAATTAGGGAGAACAGGGGGACAGGACTGCGGGAACAGGGCAACAAAGCCTGGGGGTAACCTGCAGTCACCAGGCAGATGTGTCTCGGATATGCAGCTGGCCTGACATTTGCTTTTCAGAAAAGGAAATATTTCACTAAGCTAGGGAGACAGTGTGGTATTATCAGTGAAAAAGGGGGCGGGGGGGAAGAAAAAAAAAGAAAAAAATTAAGAAAATAAAGAAGAAAAAGAGAAAGAGGAAAAAAAAATACGGCAAAGCGCTGCAGCGCTTTGGGAGCACTGCCTGGGACTGGCTGGATCCCAGGAAAACCCCACAACTCCGTCAGCAAACACCAGGCAGGAGCTTGATGGGTGACAGGCACGGGAAACAAGCCAGGGAAGTCATGCTCTCCCTCCTTCTCCCCACTTTCCCCACATTCCCTGGTCCAGCCCGGCGGAGTTTCCACGGTGCCAGTGACGATTTTCACACGTGTGAAATGCGCGGCTTCCGCGCTCTCCCTTCCTCCTGGTTTTTAGGAGCTGCTTTCTGTTCGTGTGATTTTGAACCAAAACCACAGCCCCCAGCCCCTGAAGAATGCCAGCCCAGCCCGCACTCCGGGCAAGGCGATGCGGGGGGACAAGGGAGCGCTCCGCGCTGGCGGAGCTGCCCGGAGCCCCTCGCTGGTCTCGCCCGGGGAGCTCGCAGGTCTTTCCCGAGCTCAGCGCTCCTGCGATCCCGAGCTCCCAAGGCAGGGATTCGCCTCTCCCCCTGCCCACCCCTCTCCCCTCCCGGCAGCGCCCAAACCCCTCCCTCGCCCCCCCGTGCCTGCGCTCATTGAGAACAGATAAGGCGCCGTCACACGCAGCCTCGGCGCCCTCCCTCTGCCCCAGCCCTTCAAAAGCTCGGGACCACCGCGGATCCCTTGGAACGGGAGAGGGCAGGAGCAGGGAAAGGCAGGCGAAGCAGAGGCAAAAGTGGCACCGCAACGGCAGAGGGTGAGGGCTTGGAGCGGAGCAGGGAAATCAGGGATACCCGGGGACGGGGCGTGGGCATCCTCAGTGCCACATCAATGTTTGCCGCGAACAGGAAGCGGGAAGGAGGCGGGAGGCAGCCCGGGGATCCGAGGACGATCCCGGCTCCCTGGTGATGGCATGGACCGGCCGCTGGTCCCGCAGCAGCTCCCAGTCCCGGTCTTGCCCCCAGCCAGCTGCCCCCAGGAGCCGAGGCGCGACACTGATGCGGAGCCGCTCGTAGCAAGTAAGTTACCGATTCCTTTGTTATTCCAGGTCACTCCCGATATTCTCCGGCTGCAAAGGATCAGGAGCCCGGCAAGGCAGCAGGGCAAACATGGAGCTGTTGGGCCAGCGGGATGCCAGGCTCCTGTGCCCAAACCTGCCGGGTGGCAGCTATGAACATGCTCCTGCCTAATGCACAGCTGCCAGGGAACTCTTTGGGAAGCCAGGGATTGGATGCTGATCTTGGGCAAAAGCACTGTCAGATCTAAAGGTGTGATGCAGGAAATGACATTAAAAAATAGGAACTGCTCAGATACAGGATTAGTGGAGATCCCTGGAATGCAAAGGACACCAGGAGAATGATCAGTGAGCAGCCCTGAATTGTGTGGAATGACTCCATAACCCTTATCAAGAGTCCAAGAATAAATTCTTTCATCATTAGGATACTTCCAGTCAGCTTGGAGTTTCAGAGCCCTGGCAGTGCAGTCTCCAGATGAGGAAGTGGTATGTTCAGCCCTTGGAGGGGACAGGGAATGCAGTGCACTGGGAATCCCTAGGGGCCTATGGCCCTGGGAGGTAAAAGCATGACTGATTTTTTTTACCAGTGTCCTGTTGCATCACTCAGAAAGGCGCCTGGGGATCTCTTTGTGTCAGCACATGGTGGTTGGGAGCACCAGGTTAACTTCTACATAGCATCTCTCCCTGGACAGAGAGTTTCAGGAACCAGCTGAGAATTGGCAGAAACTGGCCCTGCCCTGAAAAACTTACCTCTGGCTTTTGGAGATTCTCTCATCAAGCAGCTTCTTCCTCCTGCACCCTTTTACCTTTAGGTAGACCTTGAATTTGTAGAAGAGGGGCTCAGAGGGAAACCAAACTGGCTTTTCTTCCTTGGCTCTCTGACCAGTCCAAGCAACCAGGATCTCCCAGAGAAGGTGGGGAGTGCGGGGGGCAATGTTTATGCTGGGGGGTTATTTCACTTCTGGGGTTCAGTTCTTTGCCCCACTGCTCCTACTCAGTTGGAGGTAAAGGATCAGGATCATTTCCGATTCCCCTTGCAGAATATTCTCCATCTCTGGAAAGTTCCAGCCCAATTATTTGCAGGGGAAAAAAAAAAATAAAGGCAAACAGAGTTTTGGAGTCATATTCCAAGGCAAATCTCCAGACCCCTCTATTTAAGTCACCCAGTTTTTGTTGGGTTTGGGGCCAGGAGAGGCACTTGGACACTTGGGGTGACCACTAGCCCTTACCCAACAGCTTGGAATGAGGTTGGCTTGCCCCTCGGTGACTCCTGTCCCGTTTCTGCAATAGGTTCAAGCACTGCTGAAAGCCTTGGGCAAAAAGACCCTGTGTTGGGTCAGTCTATCTGTGAACTCTTTGGATGCAAGGTACTGCAGAAGTGTGAAGTGGCTCAACAATTTTAATGTATTTTTTTAAAAGCAGCTGCAGATTACAGACTGATTCTCCATTGCTGTGATGGTGAATTCCTAAACAATGGAGAATGGGAACATTGGTGCTCCCAGGGCAGGATTTTCTCCTAGAACTGAGATTCTGCTTTCCCAACATTCAGTGTTTGCTGTTCAGCGTAAACAGCCACGAGCAGGAGGAACAGGAGAAACAGGAGTGTCTGATCAGGACAGAGGTGTCCCTGTCTTTGTTCAGTTGTGTTGGCTGAAAGACAGTGGTCAGATTTTCAATGACACCATAAGGTGTCCCTAAAAATAGAGTCAGGGTGAGAGGCCAGGGACAGAGAGACTGCAGAGTGCCTCAGGCACTGTCACTTCCTGGGAGGTTGAAGGATCAAATTGATTTATTTCCAGGTTTTATTTGTTGCTGGTACAGAAATTATCATTTGACTGTTCCAAATCAAGGAAAACACCTAAGAGCACAACATTGTGATTGCATCCTTTGCACAGGGACTTGTCACGCTCAAGGTCTGTAATGCAATGAAGTAAGAGAGTTGCCTGAGAGTTGCATGGATTAAATCCTCCCATCCACCCTGTGCAATGGAACTGAGCAAGTGGGAGAGAATCCTTATCTCATGGGAACTCCATATTCTCCAGTCCTTGTGCTCTAACAAATTGTTGAAGCCTGTATGATGCCTCAAAAGGCATTGTCTAGTTTTCATCTTCTTTTTTTTGCCTGTAAAAAAAAACCAGCCAGTCTCTTTCCTAGTCACAGTTCAGTTTCTCCACTCTTTTCTGTATAGGTCTGAAGTCATTATATTTAATGCAGCTGTGAATTTGTGTTATGTTGTGGAGATTTTTATCCTTCAATCCACAGCTGAGGGAAAAATAGTATTTGAAACCTGTAGCTATTTGAGAGAACAGAAACTGCCTTCATTGGCTTTGGAAATAATCTTGCTGGGTTATTCATCTGATGGATCAGGCTGTGGAGGCTTTGCAGAGCAATCTTCAGACACACCTGAAGCAGACAGGGACTGCATTTCCTGCTGCTGGAGTGGGGGAAGGAGGAAAGAGTTCTGCAGTGATTCCAGGTACCCATTTAGGATTTTGTAATTGCTGAATTTAATTCCTGCCCTGCCACAGACTCCCAATTGAGTGTAGAAGAACTACACACTTTGTGAGTGACTTCCCCATCCTGAAATAGGGGAAACAGAGCACTTCCTTGGTCCAGGGATCTTGAAAAATACATAAATAAAATTTCACAGCATATGATACCTGTGTTGAGTGCTGTGAAACACGTGGATAGTCTGGGAGTGGGAGGGTCACGTTTCTCCCTCACAACTGACAATGGAAGGGCCCCGGGATATTAGAGGAGAAGGATGGACTGGGAGGTAACTCACAGGTAAAAGGAAAGTGCAAATGTCTCTAAACCCTTCCTTGGGGTCAGATTGGCTCCCTGGCCAGAGAGATTTTCTTTGGAAAGACTGAGCACCTTCTGTTTGTCTATTTCTGAGCCAGGTGGACTCTGGGCCCACAGGAGCTATCACAGCCCAGCTCTGTGACAAGCACACAGCCACCCTGTCCCTTTAGGTGAACCAGCAGCCACCCATCTCTGTGACCTGGTGGCAGGGTGAGGTCTCCTCCAGCTCCAGAGGAATCTGCTGTCACATCCTGAGTGTCAGGAAAGTGGTGCTGAGACTTAATCAAAAACTCACAGACAAGATGATAGACACCTTCCCACCTCAGTGCAGAGTGAGGTGACACTTGGAGAGGCAATTACTGGGATCAGGGAGCTTTTGAACCACCTTTGTTTGTGAAGTGCCACAGGTCTCCCTTCTTGTGCAGCGTCTGAATCTTTTTCCCTGGCTTTCAAGAGCACAACTCTTCTGCAGCCTCCCCTCAACCTGTGAATCCTCAAGCACTTTCCAAAGAGGCAGCTGCCACAACCCCAGACCTCTGTTTACAAAAAGTTAGTGAGATGGAATATTCCGTGGTTTGCCCCAAATCCACCTGCCTTTCCTCACCTTGCATGCACAGGTATGTGCAGAAAGGCAGTGTGGAGTTGACTGTTCAGTCCCACTCACACACAGGCAATGAATAAAAGGATCGAGGAAAAATGCCTTTCCAGGGAAATCAAAGCCTCACCTAAGTCAGAGCCTATCTAAAGTCATTTGTTGTCAGATTGTCAAAAGCCATCTTCTTCCAAGATTTCTCCGTCCTTCATCTTTCCATTAGCACTCAGTGTTCAGCAGTCAATGCTTTTATTCTCATTGGGTGCTGCCGCTTTAATTTCCTTTATTCCTGCTCCAACCTGCCCATGGTGCTCCTGTCTGACAATTAAGAATTTCATTCCCTTGTAGCACTGTAACCTAAAGCAGAAAGATGTGGCCCAGAGGAAGGTGGGCACAGTAACCTGGTTTATGTGGTGCGAGCCAACAGGCAGCAAAAGAGCCAGGTCAGTTTTTTTAGTAATCTCCGTTTAGTATTATTGGTTGCTTGTTGAGTAGGACAGGACTCGTTGTCTGGGAAAAAAGGTGACAGGATAAAGTAAAAAAATACTCTTTTGGGAAGGTGTGGGAGGTTTGCTAAAGAACAGTTCCTCAATTATTCTCCTAATGTGAGAAAACACAGGCATCAGGTTTAAAAGGAACAAAAAGAAGTCTGCTTTTACACAAACTTGATGACAAATTCACATCTTCAAACTCCACCTGCCTGCCAGTTTAGTCCTTTCCAGCATCAAATACCATCCCCATGGAAATCTGTGTGTTTACTGCAGCCAGATCAGCAATTGTTTAAATGGAAAAATCCCCCTGGTCAGCAGCGACAGAAGTCTCTTCAAGTCTTTTATAGTTTTACCTTCTGTGATGTCTGGCAAATTGCTGGAGCTTCCAGGAGCACATCAGCTCTGTCAGGAGGGGCTGGGAGCTGCTCTGCCAAATGCTGCCTCCTGGAGATTCTCACCTAACCCCAGCCTGACTGTTGTGCAGCAAATCCCAGCCCCTAAATGTCACCGCCTGCCCCGAGTGTGTCATCTGGGCAGAGCTGAACAACAGCAGGGCTGATAAAAAACTCTCTACAAGGCTGATAATGCACTGACTCACAGCTCCTCATGCAGTAGCCTTTCCTAAAGGAAGGCAGCTTTGTACAGAAGTGACATTTTTATTATCCTGGCCTCATTTAGCCAAAAATGGTAAATGCCAAAGAAAACAGGACAGTACCTGTGACTATAAGAGGCAATTTCACCTCATGGCTCTCTGTGCTGGAGGGAGCAGGGATTTACAGACTGGAGATGAAATCTCTGGGAGATGCATGAACATATTTACCATGATGTGGCAGGGATGTTTATGCCTGGCAGCAGTGGCTGTGCATTATGCAGTGAAGAGTTAACCAAGTCCTTACACAGTTACACTGCTCCTTTCAGGGTATCTTGTCATTTGGGCTAAAGTTTCCCAGGGCAGTTAAAATCACAAAGGGATGACAGCAAATTTCCTAGAAGATTCTCGTGCCTGGGATCTCAGACCATTCATATCCAGATCACAAATTTTACTGCTGGGGAATTAAGGCAGAAGGGAAAGTAGTGATTTGCTCAGAATTAGAAAACCCTGGAATCATTTGGAGCAGAAATCTGCCTGGTGTGCAGCCATCCAAAGCTGTGCTCAGACTGCTAACCAGGAGCATTCTGTTTAAAGACTCTGAAGCAAAAATTCGTCTGCTTAATTATTTTCAATAACCACAGACTGAGGTTATGCTCGCACTACAATGGGACAGTTAAAGATGAAATATTAGGAGGAATTGTAACACCACTGAAGCTGTCAGTAAAGTTCTTATCCAGCAGAAATTTTTCTGCTTTACTGGATCACTTGTGAGGTGTTCCTGAAGGTTTGCAGAGATGCTTCAGCTGAGCTGTTGTTGGAGATCAGTAGCACTCACCAGTCCTGTGAGTGTTTTAGTTAGTAAGGTTCTTCTGTACATTCATTAATGGGCAAGTCCTGAAACCTGCTCCACCAAAGTGACATTTCCGGGGATTTAGGATTTTTGGTTGCTTTCACTCTAGTCTGTTCTTTGCAATAAGTTTTAAGATCCCTTTGGTGTCTTTGGTGTGAATCTAGAACATGAAACCTTCCACTCTAGATGAATGTCTGGAAATTCATTGTTCTCTCTACCATAGTGCCAGTGAAAGCTTCAAACTTACTTTTATAACAAAATTACCTTTAAAACAAATCTTTTAAAATGAAAAACATGCAACACTTGGCTGGTTTTACATTTGGACTGATGACAAGCTTTTTAGTCCAAATGGAGTAATTTTAGATTAATCAATCAATGCAAACAGACATCAAGAATATTATTTGTAAGAATGAAGTGAGGAGGTTCTTCACCACCTGATTCCCAGTGGATGGGAGTCTTCTTTCTCTATTAAAGAGGGGAAAAAGGTGTGTGATTGTTCTGCCATGTGCTTTCACACAGTGGGAAGTGAGAGTCAAGCTGTGCCCTTGTAATTTTTCAGCATCTTGCAGCACTTTGCACACGTTTAAAGGGACAAAGTCCACAGTGCAGAGGGAGCCAGACCACTGGGTCGGGAGGTTTCATTGCACCAGGCAGTGAAACGTGACTGAGATGTGTGTGAATACATCCCAAGCCAGCTCCCAGGAGGGACAGAAACAGAGGAGAGGTGACTATCCTGTCAAAATCCTGGATGTTTCCACCAGAGGAAGGGAACACACAGCACTGGGATTATCTATCCCACATCCAGAGCCGGTGTCAAACCTGATCCCTCCCGATTCCCCATCCCAGCACCATGAGTCCCCATTGCTTGCCCCTGGCCGTGGCTGAGGGACTCAGCACAGCCGAGCAGGCGGTGGTGGCAGCAGGATCAGTGCTGGGCTGTGCTGGGCACAGATGGTTGTGCTCCCTGCGGAGCAGAGCCAGCGGGGCTGGTTCCAGCAACAGGCTCCGGCTGCTTCGTTGGAGCAGTGATTGATGGTGACTTAGACAAGGGCCACGAGGAATTCTCTGCTGTTAACCAGACTTGGCTGCAGCCGAATGGAAGTGGAAATTTGTTGCTTCATTTATTCATCCTGCCTCTGCTTCCTTCCCGCCCACCCTTTGTGTTTTTTAATACCGAAAAGATGAAGCTACTTTGCTTGGTCTTAAAAATTGTCTCTCCCAAGATACTCTTAATTGTATCCCTACACTTTTTCTCATTCACTCATAAGAAGATTAAAGATAGAGGGAGCAGTAATAGATTTAGTTAGGTTTTAATAGGATTTGCAGAGGACAATGCAAGGAATGAACGCCATAGAAAATATTGCTTCTCTGTCTTTGATATCCCTAAGGCTCCTTAGGTAGTCTTTGACAGAGATTTTGTCTGTGCCCTGCATCCAGAGTCAAGACTCTCATTTTTTAAAGGAGTATCTAATCATCTCAGTAAACAGGATGTTACATTAGAACTGGCAGAAAGCATTGCAGCCTTCATCTCATGTTATTTATTTGTATCCTGGTAAACATAACTCTGAATGTCGACTGTGGGATTTTTAATGGCTCTCTGATGCATTCCTAAAAGTGCCCAGAGATTTTATCTAATCACTGCTGGAGTAAAGGGGCGAGCTCTGATAGATCTCATTAACAGCAGGCCTGGATTCATCACACCTTCACATGTGGGATTCAAGATGCTCAATTAAATGTTTATTTTGCATTTGAAGCCCAGGCTCACGAATGAACTTCCAGAAGATGATTCAGCACTCCTGAAAACTGAGTTATCCCTGGAGATGCCTTTCTCTGCTGACTGCAAGGGAAGCCTTCATGCATAATTTAAATTCATGTGAGATTTAGGTAGACAGTGGTGCTCGGTATTTTCTGTTAATTTCTAAGGTTTCTCTTAATAGGCACCCAAAACCTGAGGCATCAAAGACCTCCAGTCCCTCCTGAAAAGATGTTGATGTATGGTTACTTTGTTCCGAGTTGTGATCTCAAGCAACTTTGGTGTGTTAAAAAATCTAAGGACAAAAAGAACCCCAAAACATTCCGAGGCTTGGCAATTCCATGTTCCCACAGTGTGCCCATTCACCCCTGTAGAGGCTGATATTTGAAGGGCCTGCATGTTATAAATCAGTCCTTAATTCCATGTCACTGCATGGCTGTGTTTAACAAGTGAGTGTTGTGGGAGAAAGGCTGAACCCTCCAAAAACAATGTCCTGATGACCCAGACAGTGAAACAAACTGGGTTTTGTCTCTTTCCTTCCATCTGAAACTGTCTTTCCTTGTTGTGCAGCCCAGCAATGGCTGGAGATTCCCGGATCTTCATGAACCAGGACATGGACATCGGGGTCACATCCCGGGAGCCCAAGAAGATCCCCAAGCAGGCTCGGGATGACGTCCCCATCGCCACGGACAGGACCCGGCTCATTTCAGCTGAGGGCAAGAAGCCGCGGCAGCGGTACATGGAGAAGAGTGGGAAGTGCAATGTGCACCACGGCAACGTCCAGGAGACCTATCGGTACCTCAGCGACCTCTTCACCACCCTGGTGGACCTCAAGTGGCGCTTCAACCTGCTGGTCTTCACCATGGTCTACACCATCACCTGGCTGTTCTTTGGGTTCATCTGGTGGCTCATTGCCTACATCCGGGGAGACTTGGACCACCTGGAAGACGAGAACTGGATCCCCTGTGTTGAGAACCTCAGCGGATTTGTGTCAGCCTTCCTGTTTTCCATCGAGACCGAGACGACCATTGGGTACGGCCACAGGGTCATCACGGAGAAATGCCCCGAGGGCATTGTGCTGCTGCTGGTGCAAGCCATCCTGGGCTCCATTGTCAACGCCTTCATGGTGGGATGCATGTTCGTCAAGATCAGCCAACCAAAGAAGAGGGCAGAGACCCTCATGTTCTCCAACAACGCAGTCATTTCCATGAGGGATGAGAAGCTCTGCCTCATGTTCCGGGTCGGGGACCTCCGCAATTCCCACATTGTCGAGGCTTCCATTAGAGCCAAACTGATTAAGTCTAAACAGACCAAAGAAGGAGAGTTTATTCCCCTGAACCAAACGGACATCAACGTGGGATTTGACACTGGAGATGACAGGTTGTTCCTGGTGTCCCCTCTCATCATCTCTCACGAGATCAATGAGAAAAGTCCCTTCTGGGAGATGTCCCGCACCCAGCTGGAGAAGGAGGAGTTTGAGATTGTGGTCATCCTGGAAGGAATGGTGGAAGCCACAGGTAAGGATCTGTCAACAACCAATCATAGTTTTGAGGAGGAAAGGGGTACAATAAAGGGCAGTTTGGCATTAGGATTTCACTGTCCATGTCAGCTGGACTGGGAACAGGGAGGGGTTTGTCCTTGGATAGTGCTGGACTCAGGTGGGGTGTCTGAGATAACCAGCAGTGAAAGGTGGGGCCTTTAGCTCATGTTGTAGGGTTTCACACTCTTTTTTGTAGTGTTTCAGCCTCTTTTTTGTATTATTTCAACCTCTTTTAAAAGTCTGGGATTCAGGTGAAGGGGTTAGTCCTGAAGCTGCCCATAATCATTTAGAACTGATCCAGGAGAGAAAATAGCAATGGATTAAAGGAATTCATGAGGTCTCTGGTGGCCCTGTTTCCTGTGATCAAAATTTGTGGTGCAAATCTTTTCCCATTCCTCCTCTGTATTAAAGATTGTCTGTAACTGTGCTATTTTAGGTACTGCTATAGTGTTGATTTTAATGGGGGCTATGAAGTGCCCAAGTCTCACTGTATCCCATAAAGCAGCACGTGCTGCAGCTCAATGACTTGCACGTGGTGCAGGACACACATTCCCAGAAGGAGCTCAAAGAGGAAAAATACGGAAACTGCTTTTGTGACTCTTGCAGCCCTGCAGCTGCTTAACAGCTCAGACAAAGCTGGGTAATGGGAGATTAGGACATATCCTCAGCCCATTCCCAGTTTCCTCCTAGGGGTGTATTTGTGGCAGGCGATGCAAGAACTCTGTGTCCATGCATAGTGACTATGGAATAGTGGTGAGCCTCAGCTTTCCAAGGAGTGGGAGAGGCAGCTGAGTGCAAGGATGGGCACAGAGGCTTCCCGGCTCCTTCCACACCTATCTCCCACAGGAGCTCTGCCTGGGGAGGAGGCTGCACCTGGGGGCACTGCCAGACATTTACCACTTGCGGGAATTCCTTTGTTCCAGGTTTGGGGAGGAGCTGGAAGCTCTTCCTGCTGCCCTTGTGGTACAGTGATCGTGCCCAAGCTCCTGAGATGCTCAGGTCCCTTCCAGGTAGGATTTCCCAGCCTCGGGTGGGCAGAAGACCTTGATAGAATCATGGTCTGCAGGGGCAAAGGACTGCAGGCAGCTCTGAGGAGAGAATTTCTGGCTAAAGACAGACAAACAAAGTCCGAGATGCAAAAAAAAAAAAAAGGGATTTTATGAGCAGTTTTCCCCTTTGGTGTTTCAGGATTTTAATTCTCTGTCCAGGGTTTTCCTGTGGGTGGTGGTTGGATTTTTTTTTCCATCTCAATAATGTCCTCTCTGAATCATTAGCAGGGGGTTTTAGCTTGTTACAAGTACTCAGTGGTGTCAGCACCCTGTCTCACAGATTCTGCCCCTTGCTGACTGTTAATGTTATCTCCTCCTGGAGATTTGCTCATTAGTCTCCCAACACCCAGAAGAGGAAAAATCTCTGAAATTCCTGCATCCCAAACCTTTGCTCCAAAAGGCAGCTGTCTAGAGAGGTAATTCAATGTCCCAGAGTCTCCCTTTAGGTGATCTGCAGTAGCTGACTTTCCCAGACAGAGCTGATGGATAAATTACATTCCACTGAGGCTGGAATATGTGCTGTGGGAGCAGAATTCACCTGGCATTTCCAGGGAAAGGCTCTTCCCCAGCATAGCACTGTAGAGACATTGGCAAAGGAAGGGGTGGGTGGAAAAGACTATCAAAGGCAAGGATTTGTAACAGTGACTTATTATGCAGCCTAAACATTTATTACAGGCTGGAACCTCCTAATCTGAGCATGGAATGCAGCTCCTTGTTTGTCCAAAGCCTCTCTCCTTGTCACAGTGACACTATAAATGCTTTGAGCCCCTGCTGCTCTGCCTTCCTCAGAGGAAGGCTCAGTCTCGTTGAGATGTGTGAGAGGAAGTCATTATCAATAACAACCTTGGAATTAAAAGCATGGCATAGGAATAATATTGCCTTACAAATGGGCTCCTCTCCCAGAGGGATTGCACAGGCCGGGGTGTAATGATATTAAGGAGCATACATCTGTGGAAATGAATTATCCTGGGCTCAGAAGGCAGCCTGGGAAATCCCACACTGGAGCTGGAGGAGGCATTTTGCACTGAACTCGGAGCTCAGTGGATCTTGGATGATTCCAGGATCCGATCTAGAGGCTGGGATGGGTCCTGAGGGACATATGCCAACCAGGGGAGTTGTGATATTTTTTCACAAGAAGAGTGGTTTGCAGGGACATTGTTTGTGCTTTCCTGTTTCGTTCTCACACTCAGGAATATTGATAAAGCAGTTTGGGGTTATTAAACCCTCCCTCCACACCTTAAAATCTGCTCCAAGCAAATTCTTTAGGTCCTTCCCAGCCCATGGCACTGCTCAAGCCCCATCTGCTCTCAGGGATGGTGTGATATTTACTCCCAGCAGGACTTCTGTTTAATCCTGACACTGTCACAGCCTGGTCAGGTTCAGGGCTGTGTAAAATACCACAGACCATTTGTTCCCCTAAAAACCCCTATGGAAAATTAGGAATCCAGCCCCCCCTTCCCCCCCCCCCCCACCCCGGGTTCAGAGGTACAACTGGTCGGGATATGCAGCTCTCTTTTCTATAAGCTGTTTGGAAAGCAGGTCAAAATGGTGACTGGCAGCATATCAATGACTACAGAAATTTAAGCATGACTAGAAGTGGGGATATTTTTCACTAATAATTTGGGACAGCAGTTTTATAGTTATTTTCAGTAGATTTAACCAGGCACACAGGTATTACAAATGTAACATATTGTCTCCTCTCAAACAAGCAGCTCTATTTACTGACATTTAATTCTGAGCCAGTGCAAGGCAAAGACAGTAAATAGCTTCAAATGAAAAGTGTAGAGTAAATTCTGAGGAGTTCACACCCTTCAAGTCATTGGGTTTTTCACAAAGTGAAACACTGTGTTTAAAAATGACACACTGTGTTTTAAAATGACAATTTTGTGTTCAAGTTGCCTTGACTCTTTAAAGGCCTGAGTAACAGCACACTGAGGAACAGCAGCTGACCAGCCAGCTTAGAATGCTGTGGGTTTATTTTGCTGGGAAAGAGAATAAACATGGTGTTACTCCAGTGTGAGCTCTGAGGGCACCCAGGGCTGCTCCAGTGACTGACCCACAGAGCTAGCTGTGGCACAAAGATGTGGATGTGGCTTTTCCCATCAATATTTGGGATGAGTGAGGCACTGTGGCTCCACAAGCAGGTGGAAAGGCCAAAGGGAGAGTGAGTTTCTGGGCAGATACGCTGTGGTCATTGCTGGGTGAAACAACTCCTGTGAAGACAAAATCGATATTGCTGACAAATGTTGTGACTCCTAGGGCTGCTTTGTGGGTGTCTCAGAGGCAGCAGCATCACTCCCAGTGCCCCTAAGGAACTGGGCACAGGGATTACTGCAGGGAATTCATTATCTTGGCCTTATCAGAAGGGGACTCTTGTCAAGATCAGCTACCCCAAGCCTGACCTGTAATAAAAGGGAACAAAGCGAAGGTGGAAAATCTGTTTGCACAGTGAATACATTTTTGGTTTCCCTGCCTCTATGCTTCCCAAAACCTCAGGGCCACCTGGGTGACAGGACAGCTCCTGGCTGCTGCTGGCCAGAGCTGCTGCCGTTCCCCTCCTGATCCCAAACTGAACACAGTGTTCAAAAGCTGCTGGGACAGGGGAGAGCAGGGGACATCCAGCCCCCCTTTCCACATGGTGCAGAGTCAGCTGGGTTGTGATGAAGGATTTGGCTGATCCAATTAGGGAACATTAGCAAGTCCAATTTTTTTAAATATTGTTTTTCTCTGTAAGCCATCACTCTATGTGCCGACACACTCTGCATATCCTACAAGACTTTCTGGCAGGTAATTTGATGGGACTCTCTTCTCTTCCAGGTTTACCCTTCCTCTACCATTTGCTGACAATCATCTAAATCCTGCTTTTTCCATAGCTTCCTGCTACCCTCATTCCCTGGGCAGTGTCCAGCACTGCTGCTGGCACAGAGGTAGCAGAGCTTGTTACTCCACTTCTGCTCCTCCCTGCTTCTCATTGCCTCTTTTTCCCAGCACAATTAAATAAAGCACAAGAGACACTCCAGATGCCTGATTAGTCCAGTCACTAAATGAAGTTTTAATGAACTCTTATGTAAGTACAGGTATATATTTTTCTGGCTTAGAGTCAGTGTGATAAAAAGGGATTTAATGATTAGAAGTAATTAACCCAACCTGTCCCTGTGGGAGTGTAGGCAAACAGCAGGTTTTTCACACCTCAATTCATCCACCTTTCCAGAGGACAGAGTACAGTTTCCTGGCTGTAAATGTAGGGCCAAATGGAGTAGTCACAACAAAAGATATGCTGAAATTTGTCATGATTTTCATGGGAGAACAAAGGAAGGGTGAAATTACTGAATGGAGTTTCTGGGCATTCATCATCTTGTTTGGGTTGTCTTGTGTTGTTTTGCATTTTGCATATCAGTAAGTTTTCTGCAAGGAGGACCTTGCAGAAGCGTTACATAAACTGCCTAAAAAATTATAGGGAAGAGATGTCTCAGGTCATTGTGTTCATGAGCTGGGCTGTCCTCCAGAGGCAGAGGGTGGCAGTAGTGCCTGAGCTGCCTCTGCAGCCACCGTGAGCCCCTTTGGGAGGAGCCTGAAGTTACCTGCTGTGAGCTTGGCTCGGGCTGTGCCTGGCAGAGGCATGACAATTGAACCCAAGGTCTTTACATCATAAAGTCCTTTTATTATATTTTTTCCTAGTGCCTAGGAGCTTTTGCATGCCTGGAGAGCAATCAGATAAATTAAAATCCTATTACTCTCCTCTGGCATAAATATCAAAGTGAATTAAGCCAAGCCATGTCCTCTAAAGGAGACAAGCACAAATAATTGGAGGACCATGTTCCTACCTTCTACTATTCCTTTTCAAGTTTGAGGAATATTGACTTTTTGGAGGTTACAGTGTTCTTTGGTCTAATTAACACAGAGGGACTAATAACTTTTATAACTTACCATATGCTAATACAAATTGAAAGACACATATTGCTTAATTACAGCAATAGAACTTAAATTTTTTATACCTTCTCCTTGCCACCCTCAAACTTCCATCACTGCCACTGCACCTCTGAAGCCATCAGCTCCCGCGGTGTGGATGTTCCACAGCTTCAGAGCATCCAGGAGAAGGGGAGAAGTCACCCTAGACACACCAGAGTGTGCAAACAAGGGCGGAGAAGGGAGATCACTCCCAGCGATGTCCGTGTGGAGGGAGCCGAGCAGATCCAGCCCGGCCCAGGCGGCAGCCACATGACATTTCCCAGCAGATAATCACTGAGCTCCCTGGCATTTCAATGAGCACAGTTAATTTTAGCCTGATGAAAAATGTTGTCTTGACAGCCCCAGGGGCTGGGATATCTCTGCCCACTGAGGAGGCTCAGGCTGTGGAGCAGTACTGGAAGATTCACCTCTGCTCGGGATGAGATCCCATCGAAGCCTGGGGAGATTTCGGGGTTGGCAGAGCACCCTCTGTGTCCCCATGTGCTCTCCCATTAACCCTCCAGTTAGGTCACCTGGCTGAGCCGGGATGTTTGCCGAAAATCAGCACCTTCCAACAGCTGGAGAGAGCCTTTGGTGGTAAACAAACAGCTGCAGATGCAGATTTGGGGTAATGAGGCTCGGTTTTACCTGGGAGCCTGGAGCAGTGCCCTTTTCCTAGCATGTAGCAGCCCAGAGCTCTGCTCCAGGAGCAGGATCAGCAGCATCCTGCCCGTGCAGCCCCGGCAGCCCCGAGCAGCCCTGGCTCCTCCTGCTCTTTGTCAGCACTGTCAGACATTCCCAGCTCTTTGATAACGCAGGAGCCGCTTGATCCCGCCGATTGTGATGACAGGAAAGAGCCTTATTGGAGAGCTCCCTGGCACTTGTGTTACACCCCAGTGTTTCCTCTGTTCTCAGATGTGATGAGACACCTGCTTTAATGCGCAACACAATCTATTCTGGATCTTTTCATCTGCTGGGAAGCAGAACTGAGCTGTTTAGGGAGGATCCCTGGCTGCCTTAAACAGGAACAGGCACAGCTCGGTTATTGATTTGTGGCTCCAACCCACAGATGAAAAATCTACTTCTTTGAATTCTGCTATAATGAAATTATCATTAAAACTCTGTGAAATGTTTATTGCACAACTTGAGACCAGTGTCCTGGTCTCCAGCTTCTAAAAAACCTGGAACTGGTTCTGGCTTTATTGAAAACTTGATGCATCTGCTTCTAACTTTGAAAAAAAATTTTCTCTGGTTTCAATTTAAATTGAGTTTTGTTTGCAACCCAAAGCTGAGCTGCTGAATTAAGAGATGAGAAAGCTGCAACTTAAACCTGACAGCCGAAGATTTCTCATATCATTCCACATTTTCCACAACTGACAGGCTGCACACATTTATATTAAACATACTTTTTCATTGTAAAAACAGATTGTTTAGGAGAAAATGCAACTTCAAATGGTCTTACAATCCAGAAAATATAATATAGATGAAAAATATCTATCTGTGACTTCAAGTACATCTGCTTGGATTGAACAAAGGAAAATGAGGACATAGGCCCATGAAGATGATGGGATGGAGTAGCTCTCCTATGAGGCAAGGCTGAGACAACTGTGATTGTTCAGAAAAGAAGGCTCCAGGGAGACCTTAGAGCCCCTTCTTTTGCCTAAAGGGGCTCCAGGAGAGCTGGAGAGGGACTTGGGACAAGGGATGGAGGAACAGGACACAGGGAATGGCTTCCCACTGCCAGAGGACAGGGATAGATGGGATATTGGGAAGGAATTGTTCCCTGTGAGGGTGGGGAGGCCGTGGCACAGGGTGTCCAGAGAAGCTGTGGCTGCCCCTAGATCCCTGGAAGTGTCCAAGGCCAGGTTGGACATTGGGGCTTGGAGCAACCTGAGATAGTGAAGGTGCCAGTGTTTAACATTCTTTAATGTCCCTTCCAACCCAAACCATTCTGGGATTCTGTATTCTTTTGGCATTATGTTTATTTAAATGAAGTCCCCAAATACCACTTCTCCATATTTGCACCATTTAAATGCAAAATGTGTAGTTATATCTTCTTTAAGAAAAGGATTAACAGCCTTTATCAGGGCCATATATACCATGGTTAATTCAGCAAGAAATTTGGAGAGTCAGAAATCCCTCTTGAGTTCTTGTGCTCCCCAAAGTGTCAGTGCTTCAGGGCTGAACAAGTGATGTAGAACAGCAGTGATGTCAAAGCTGGTGTGGTACCCAGATCTGGGTCTGTTTACAGCCAGGAGTTGGGCTTGGTGATCTTTGTGGCTCCCTTCCAATTCAGGATATTCTGAATTCTGATTCTACTTGATGGATGGGAGCATATGGCAAATGATTCCCTATACCCAAGACATCACACAGACTCAGATAAACAAGAATTCTGCAATTAAACAGGTGATTTTTTTCAGGGATACACAGAGGTCTGAGACTAGGGGATTGCTGTGCCCCACTGCAAGATGAAACTGGAATATTCTGAGCACTGAGGGAGCACGTTGTGTTCCAGTGGCAAGTGGCTGCATCCATGTGCTCTTAATAAAAATAAGGTTTATTGTTTCCACACCTCTTCTGTCATCTTTTTGCAGTCACAGAGGCAATAATTAGCTAGGGACATTACAGATGCATTAATTAACCAGGCTGGAGAGCGCAGGGCAGCCTGCAAAGCAGCCACTTAATGGAATTTGAAGCAGAGACAATGGTGGTGTTTACTGGGTGATGTGGGAGTTGCCAAGCAGTGTGTCCCCACGCAATTAAACACCACTGCACATGTGCTAAAAAGGAATATTTGAATGGGATTATGGAGCAATTACAAGTTGTCTTATTGTGCTGGCTCAGTGTCCCCCCGGGGTTACAGAAAGCAGCTCCTGCAGGAAGCTGGCAGCAGCAGTGTTTGCTTGCTGAAAGCTTTCCATTGTTCCTGCCCTAATTGAATACTTAGAGCAGCACTGGGATGGTGTCCCAGGAGCTCAGGTTCACTCAGGTGCTCCCCCAGGGAAGGAGCTATTTCAGGCCTGGATTATAAGGCAGGAGCTCCCTTCGGGAGCCCCAGGCCCCACGTTTCACAAGGACGCCCCATCTTGGCCCTGGGGACTCCTGCACGGTACCTTGATGCAGCACTTGGAAAACCAGGATAAGAATCAGCCAGTTCATCCCCAGGACTGACCCTGGAGCCTGAGGGGTCTCCTCTCCTGCTCTCCTTGCTGGCTCTGGAGGAGGCGCTTGGAGGCCTTTGGGACTCCTGGTGCCAAACTAGCTCTGTCTAAAGGGAAAAGGACTGGTTTATTTTAACCAGCCGTTGTTTCCATCCTGCTGGCATGAGGGAGCACCAGGATATGGGATCAGCCCTGCCTCCCCAAAGAGCAGGAATAAAAGACCTTACCCAGCAGAGTCAGTGTTTGATCAGTACCAGTGACAGAGCCTCCCTGGGAAAACCTGTACCAGGACTGGGAAATCAGCAGGACTCCGCAAGCTTCCAGGGATTGTGGGGCTGGATAGTGCCGAGGGCTGACCTTCTTCACCCCTGGCTGGTGCTGCTGCCCACTGTGGAGCCCCCAGAGCCAGGAGTGACCTCAGACCTCAACCTGTTCTTCAGTTCTAAAGCAAAAGCTGAGAGTTTCCTGAAAAGACACTGAACTTCCACAGAGCTTCTCCTTAAGGCAGCAACACTTGGGGTGATTTTTAATTCTCTGGCTGTGACTTTCGTGGCAGCCTCTGCACTTCCCAGTTCCTTCCAGCCCAGGAAGCAGGCACGCTGGAACACTGTGACTAACTCTGTACTTGTTGTTCCTGCCCAGAAGCAAACACTCCTGCAGATCTTCTTGAGGGGAAAAATTAGGATTTCAGTCTGTACTACAGAACTGCAGATGTCTCAGCATTGTGTGTGTCACCATCCCTCTTTTCCCCTTTCAAGGAACAAAATACTTCTGTCCTGGTAGCTTTAAACCAAGGAAAGCAGTAAGAGACTTTCAGCTTTGCAGAGCTCTTGCCTGTGTGGGTGTCTTTTAATGGTCTGTAGCAATTATGAGAACAAAATATTCCTCTTTTCACAAAGGTGGGGTTTTTTTTTAAAGGAAAGGATTTTCTGATTACTCTGAGAATTCAGTCACTTATGAGCTCACAGAGCGGAATATGTGATATGCTCTTTCCTGAAGCATCTGACACTGAGATTTTTTGCCCCAATGCATTACTTTAGATTTCTGTCCATGTGCTCTGGGCTGCAGGAATTAGACTTGGAAGTACTGGCCAGAAGCTGGATCAAGTGCATGTTTTGAATGTATTCCAGTCCTGCCAATCTCTCTCCCTCCATAAGAGAACAGTGGGAAGACTTCGTGAGGTCAGGTTTTCACTGGAAATTAATTCCAAAATCAGAACATAATTAGGACAAACAGAAGACAAGTGCGTGGAAGAGAAGTCAGCCTTGACATTGCCAGGTGATTCCAATAGGATTTGCTCACAGGTGTGTTTATCCCTGCTCGGCAAAACTTCTCTTTAAACTTTTAAAAAGTAAATAAACTCTGATCCTTGGCCCTGTTGGCCACTGTTCATTCAATCCACAATCCATCAATATAAGGGACTGAACCCTCCAAAGGACTTTAAAAACCAATTTGGTGGGAAACCTCTCACCTTTTGGGCTGTACATCTGGGTGTGTGCAGCTCTGTGCCCAGGGAATTGTGGCACTGCTGCACAGGGAATTGTGGCACTGCTGCAGGGGAATTGTGGCACTGCTGCAGAGTAATTCTGGCACTCCTGCAGAGGAGGAGGGATGGGATCAGCCCTGCAGCAGGGCAGGGCAGTGGCTCCCTGTGCTTGGGGCTGTGTGGGTCGAGGCTGGTGGCAGGGCTCGTGGTTGTTCCAACAGGATCCACCGGGAGCTGTTGGTGTCAGCCACACAAACAACACCTCAGCAGAGCAGGGTGAGGCAGAGAGAAGCTGCTTAGAGGTGCCAGCCTGCAAACCCTTAAGCACGAGGTTCAGGAGGCGGAAGATGTGGAGAGGAATCCATCCCTTTCCCTTTGGGTGCTCAGCTTGTTCATGATAGAGGCTTTTGTGAGGCCTATTAAGCGAAGACTTTTCTGTGTCCCAGAGCAATCAGGTATGGAAATGACACGAAATTGCTTTTAAGTGCCAGGCGTGGTTCGGTGAGCACATAAGGAAGCTTTGCCTCTAACATCCCTCTCTTTCCACCCAGGGATGACTTGCCAGGCTCGCAGCTCCTACATGGACACCGAGGTGCTGTGGGGACACCGCTTCACCCCCGTGCTCACCCTGGAGAAGGATTTTTACGAGGTGGACTATAACAGCTTCCACAGCACCTACGAGACCCACACGCCCGTGTGCTGTGCCAAGGAGCTGGCCCAGTCCCGCCGGGAAGGGCAGCTCCTCGGCCACCTGCCCAGCCTGGGCCGGGACACAGGGACAGCCAGGGAGGAGGAGGAGGAGAAGGAGGAGGAGGAGAAGGAGAAGGAGGAGGAGGAAGGCAGGGAGCCGGCAGGACTGAACGGAGCCAACGGGACAGCAGGAGAGGGGAAGGAAGAGGTGCCTGTATAACCCCGGAGCCGCTGGAGCACAGACACCACACACCCACTGGGACACTGCGCTGGCCAGCCAGGAACTCACTGGGAGCCAGAGCTGCGATTCCTGGCCAGCTCTGCTGCCTGCTGCTC
Organism: Lichenostomus cassidix; assembly: GCF_008360975.1. Taxonomy (NCBI): domain Eukaryota; kingdom Metazoa; phylum Chordata; class Aves; order Passeriformes; family Meliphagidae; genus Lichenostomus; species Lichenostomus cassidix. Next base: position 609,067 of record NC_139504.1, on the reverse strand, counting down.
ATCCTGGGAGTCACTGCACTGCACCGTGCCTCAGCTTCCCTCCCTTTTCCCAAGGCTCTGAGCTTTGCCCTCCTCTGCAAAGCATCTCGATCTCCATGGACAAGGCTCACTCTTCTCATCACTGTTAAAACTGAAATTCCCACCACTGGTTGTTTCAAAAGGTGTTCATTGGATGTGCAGAAATCTGCCTCTCTTGAGAGGGTTTTTAACCAGTCCAGAATGTCCCATCTCAGTATGAAGAATGTGATTTCATACCTTCACTTAATTTGTGAGTCGATGTATTGTAGACATTGTTACAGCTAAATTAAAAGAAAAGGAAAAAAACTCTCTGCTATGTAGTGAATTGTTTTGCCTTCGTGAATTTTACAAACAGATTTTAGTGTTTTCTTCCAGGTTCACAGATACTGGTATTTATTTCCTACAAAATGTCTGATATGAAAAGGACAATTTCCCTGCAGATCTTTAACATGTTTATCCAGTGTTTTGTCTTCTCCAGCTGAAGTGTTTCATGTATTCTTTTCATGGAATGTCTGACACATTTCACAGGCTACCCATGGTCAGGGAGAATTTAGATTTTGGCCCAGTGAAGGCTTTTTTCTGGCCTGAATGTCGCAGTTGCAGTTCCAATTGATGATTTAAAACAAAGGAAGTAACTACCTGGGGGTTGGAATGTTCTGGAATTTCAGAGGCTCTGGAGTAGGTAGACTGGGTATGTGACAGTTCACAAAATTCTCTGCTCTTCTGCAAAGCACGTATTTAAAATAAAGGTTGAGGTGCTGATGTTCCTGCAGCTAATGGGAACACACACTGACATAACTGAAGGCAACAATTTTGATCTTTAGAAAAGGCAGAGAACCAGATTTCCCAAAGAGGATTGTCTCGTCCAGAAAAGGAATGAAGAAAAGCAGTCTGTGAGATTAAAGATTTCCACAGATTTCAACAACACAGGAAAATAAAATGGCCTTGTTGGAGAAAATCTCTTCCCTTGCTTCTCCAAACTTTGGTGGGCAAAATAGGATACCTGCAGAATTACTTCTTCAATACAATAAAATGAAGAATATATAATAGGCAAGAGTTCTTTTCCATAGAGGAAGGACTGTATCTATGTCTGGGGAATAAATGTACATTATCTGGGCTGAGCTGCATACTCAGGATCTGAAATACAGTTTTGCTTTTTGATTTTAGTACAAAGACAAGATAAACTGGAAATAGAAAGCAGTGATCTTATTGGCATGTAAACAAGGAGGAGAATACAATCTATAGGGGCCAGAAATACCATTTACCTAGAGATGTAATGTTATAATGTAGGTAAAAGAGAAACTTGGGGGGGATTTTCTGAGGGGGTGGGAAAATGACCATGACATGGCTCTGTTGTACTTAAACCAGGTTAAGAGCCAGCAGCCAGCTTGGCCTCCAGGATACAGGAATTACCTCTCAGTTATAGAGCACATTTCCAAGGGAAGTAACTTCATTGGAGATGCTCATCAGTTCTAGAAAGCATCTTGCAGCCTTGGAGAGGGCAGAACTTTTCCAGAGGTCTCATTTTTGGTTTTCTGCTTGGGTTCTTCTTTTTCCATCCTGAGCCTCAGAGGAACAGAGAGTAGAAAACAGGGAGTAAAATGTGCTGGTTTGAAAACAAACCAGTGGGAGATCACAAGTCAAGATTGAAATTAAAAATAAGTGAAATAATACAAGGAAAAGCACTGACAAAGTCAGATACAACCTAACACCCTGTTAGGGTGGTAGTAGCAGTCCAACTGAAGTAGTCCAGTTGAAGCGGTGATCCTGTGAAGGTCTAGTCTCCAGCTGAAGATCCAGTGGTAGCTCTGGTCCTCTGGGAACCCAGTAGACAGGGCTAGCTCAGGCAGTTCCAGGGCCAGGTTATATCCAGGTGGGAACACCTGGCTCCTCCCTCCTCGGCAGAGCATCTCACAATGGGATGAGATAAGTCCATGAGTCACACGGTGGGTCCCTGATGGCCCATTGCCTGTCATGCGGGGTGGGTCGTTAGCAAGTGATAATAGCTAACGGATGGCCCATTGCCTGTCATCCGGAGTGGGTGATAGCAGCTAATGGCCCACAGCTGGTGGTAATAGAAAACTACATGAATATTGCAACCTAGGACATAAAATGAGATCCTTAGAATGGCTTGTTCCTTCTCTGAGACCTTCTCTTCTCACCCACCCTCTGCAAGATAATTACATGTCAAAACTGGTTTTCAAATTTTTTTTCTCTGTAGCTGAAGTGATCTTCCAATGCAGGAGATGGAAATGGAAAGTAAAACTTCACTGGGTTTGTGCAAGTCAGAGGCAATTTGAGCCCTCCAAGGGATGTTATGCAAGCTCTGCCCAACAAGCTGCCTTGTCCAGCTCAGCTGAACCAGAGGGAGCTTTGATGGGTCCCTCCTGGTGAGGCCAGAGACAGAGAGCCTGGAATATGGCATTGGACTCCCTCTGCACCTTCCTCCTCCCTGGCTCTTGCCTTCTAGGGAGAAGGTGGCAATCTGCAAATATCCCAAAAGCTCTTTTTTCTGCTCATTGCCCTCAAGATTTCATCCCACAGAACTGCTCCTTCCTAAGGCTGCTGAGTCTGGGAATTCATATATCCTCATGCAAGGAATTTTGGTTGCTGCTGGCTGGATTACTGCTGAAGGGTGGCATGTGCAAATCCATCCTAGGGCATGGGGGGTTGGACAAGACTTGTTCTGTGTTTGGAATCTGCAAATATGGCCCAATGGCTTCCTGAATGGAAGCTTCAAACAGTGTTTGCATGAGCAGAGCCCAAGAACTTCCCTGGTTCTGGAGGATGGGAGGAACACCCTCCTGTATTCCTCACTGAGCTGAGCAGATCCAGGGCAGGGGATCCCCCAGGGCTGGGGGCACCCTGTGTTTCTGGTATTTTTGAACCCTATTTGCAAGTTGTGCAGCCTGGCCACCACTTCTGACGGTTTGGGGATCCTTTCCAAAGCCTGTCAGGCAGGCCCCAGGGTTGTCGTTTTCCTGAATGAGAATTCATTTAGTGAGTGTATTGAACTTTTCTGAAAGTGAGGGAGAGCCCCTCTTCCAGAATTATCACCTCTGACAATTGGATCAGTTTCCCTGCTGCTCACCAGTGTGTGCAGGACAATAAACCATGGGAATAAAAGCATAATAGACCCACTCTTTGCTGTAACGAACATTTAAATACAAGGCTGCGTCTCTTATGGGAGTTGAAATAGCTCACACAGATATATCCACCCACGTAAATATCCCATATAAACTCTACACTCATCAGTGTACTTTAAAAAATGCTAACTAACACTCCACAAGAAACATTTATAACCTGTAAGCACATACTATTCACCCACAAATAACTATTCACATTTCTCTAATGGACCCCATAAACAAGCTAAAAATACATATTCAAACATAGAAAACATCTGCTTTGTGAATGTATCATTGATAAGCCAAATTCACAGCAGAATCCATCCACAACCCATGTAGGAGCCACTTATGCATAACAGGGGCTCTCCGAAGCTGCCAGTGTTGTGTATGCAAACATTTCCACCTGAATCCTGCGTTTGAACACAGCACCCGAGGGCTGGGTTATTAAACATGAGCCAGGTGCCTCCCTGCACACACAAATGTGCACATTGTGTCCCCAGCAGGCAAAGCTGCACCTTCAGAGGATTTCCCAATGCCACAGAGCCAGAGCCCACAGGGCACAGTACAAACACCCTGAGCAGTGCAGTGCAGGGAAGGAGTTGGATCCCAGCATGTGTTCCTGCCCTGCGATCATCCATGAGAGCTTTGGAGCAGCCAAAATCTGCGTTTCCTGTGCTTTTATTTCCCTGCCTGTGCAGGATGGCTGGGGACCACCTCTCTAAAGGGAGACCTGAGGGGGCAGTGGAGCAAGGAGGGGCAGCACAGCAGAGGCTTTGTGCTCAGTGGGTTTTGGGGGAGGTTATGAATTCCCATATTTGTGCTTATTGAGACTTTTCATTTTGACTGGAGTTTGTTTCTTAGACTGATCTGAAGATATCATTAAAAAACCCAGCCCCAGCCTTGGCAGATGGTTCTGAGCAGGGGTCAATCAATGTCCCTCTTAGAAATGTACCTTTATATTTCATTTTAATTATCCTGGCTTTAATTTTCATTCATTGCAAGACTCATCACTTATTTTAGGCTTAAATTTGCCGCCTCATTGTTTTCTCTCTCTTGTTACTATGAATATATTTCCATCAGAAAGGATGGATCATGGAGCTGAGAGAAGAAGGAATGTTATTTATGCTCAAGTAATTAATACCCAGTGATAAGCTCCGTTTGCTGCCAGCCATATCTCCTGCAATATATGAGGGGCAGCTTGCCAGGGTGTGTTAAGCAGCAGTTTGGTGGATGATGGAGAAGATGCTTAATTATGGTACAGGGAAACCAGGCAGGCTTTCAGAAAAAGCGTTTCCATTCCAAGGCCCGTGGAGCAGTGATGAACCACTGAGAGTCTGCTTGGAGTTACACCAGTCAGGGCTTCATTTCCAGGGGTGCCTGGTCACTTTGGTGGCTGTGAGGAGCTGCAGAATCCAGCTGTTGGAATTGTATTCCATGAGGAAGTCGGGGCCAAATTCTGATTTCATTTTGGGTGATCACTCTCACAGGGAAATGGGGAGATGTTCCAGGGGAGCCCAGTGGGTGCCTCAGCTTTGCCAACATCTTTCAGACCAGCACTTGGTTCTTATGTCCTGTTTTAGGGAGTGGAAGGGAAAGTTGCACTTTCACTCACTTGTGCATAAGAAAATACACAAAGGGGTGTCTGTGCTTAGCAACTGGTGCTGGTGGATAATTTCTGCTGAAAAGTAAAGCATAATTCTGCAGCTTTGCTGGAGGAAGTTCGTTATTCTTCTTGCAGGACTGAGCTGTCCTGCTTAGGTGGAACCAGGCAGCACAAACATTCCCAAGAATTGTGAAGTCCAAAGTTACACTAAAATCCGTGCTTCACATGCTGGGGTGAATTCAATTCTGGAGCTGCTTCAGTTTACCAAGAACTGAATTGTGAGCAAATACAGACTCTGGTTCAGTGGGGTAATCTCAATGAATGAAGAAAACAACAGCTTGGTTTCATTAACTCCACTAAAATCGGGAGTAACTCCTCAGAATCAGAGCTGTATTTTGGTTGGATTAGTGACATCAGAACCAGTGCATGATGTGTTTGTAAAGCTCTGCTTTAACTCACAAGGATTTGCATCATGGTCCACCTCTGAGTAGGACAGAGGAGAAAATCAAGGACCTTTCTGTACCTGTGTGTACAAACGAGCTGCTCAATGCAGCAGAGTGGGATTTGCTGCTCTCTGGGTATCTCTCAAATCCCAAAAGAACAGGATGATCTCCAGCTGCAGAGAGGGGCAGGTGTAGCACTGCACAGTGAAGAGCTGAGCCTTTCATTTAACAAATACTGTAAATACCAGTGGGCGAGGAGGAGGGGAAGCCTTGAGCCACACAAATAGGCCTTGTTTGCCCCAGGGGTGCCAAGAGCTCAGCATCTCCTCAGTGAAGCCAGGGCTGGTCTGTTCCAAGTGGCAAAGGGGGACAGCAGGGTGGTTCGAGCTCAGGGAGCTCCATCGTTACCAAGTTTGTGTGGGATTTAACTGAGTCTCGTTTCCTACCAAATAGGGCAAGTTATTTAAGGAAGGGTGATTCAAAATTGAAACAACTCTATCCTTTCAAGCCTCATCTTGTAATTGAAATATTCATAAAGATCTTCATTCAGCATAAGACCATTGCAGGAATATTTTAAGGATTTCATGCCTTTTGCAGTTACAATGTGCAAGTTCAGCAAGACTAGCCTGCATTTTAGGAGTGCAAATGCATCATATTTTTGACCCATCTTCTTTTCAGTATATTTTTCTTTATGGGAATTTCATCAGATTGAAACAAATTGTGTTTTTATTGTGTGTACAAACAGCAGCTGTGGGTTAGGCTGAGAACCACTGAATTCACTGTCCTGGTTGATGAATGTTTTGGGGATGGATGTCAAAAAATACTAATCTTAAAATCTGTTCTTTCTTAATTTTACTCAGGTCCTCATATCCTGTGTGGATTTAGAGATGAAAACTAAATGCAGATAAAGCCCAAGGTTAATAAAAAGTGAAATTCCATCCCAAAGAGGAGCAAAGGCTTCTAGAATTCCACTTTTGTTACCCCAGTACTCAGAAGTGCCTCATGTCCTGCTGTGTAGCTCACAAAGCAGGGACACAGAAATTGTTCTCACTGCCCAAAAGTGCAAGAAATGCACTGTAGGAAATCAGAGCAATAGAGCTAAAAGTACCTGAGGAGAATCAGGCTGACAACTCCAACCCTCCATATTTCTGCAGATTTATCACTGAATGAGGAGAAAAACTTGCAGTAACCGGAAAATTAATGACGGTAAAAGCTCCCAAGTGCTCACCCCCCGTGTTTGTTCGGAGTTGTTCCATCGCGTGTCCATCATTTTTGTGCCAAACAAATGAACAGCACAGCCACAGTGACTCCGTGCCCCATCTGCCACCGTTCAGAGCAGGGCTCAGCTGCTTCCCTGCTCCCAGAATAGAAGGAGGGGAGGCAGTGCCAGGTGCGGGCAGAGACAGCTTTGGCCTGCTGGATCCTTCCAGGGAGCCCAGGAGGGGTTTGTCCTTCCCTGGCAGAGCTGCTCCGTGCTGCCAAGGCAGATAAAGGGACAGAAACAGCACTTAGGAAAGGACAGGGAGCAGGGCTGGGACCCCGATCCCACGGGGCAGCTGGGACAGGCCTTCAAATAGCAGAGAGAAGGCATTTTTCTATGCTGAATTCCAGGATGTCAGGTTTCATTGCATCAGGGCTGTTTGCTGCCCTGTGCTTCACCTGCCTGGTTCCTCTCCCCATCTGCTGCCGGGAGAGCTCAGCTATGGAAGCTGTGTCTGCAGACCCCGAGCTGGGCAGCTCCTCCTGCATTACACATCCCAAAATCAGCCCCTCTGCAGCTCCTCCTGCACTTACAACCCCCAGCAGTCAGCCCTGTGTGCCCAGCACAGAACTGGTCCTGGTGGTGTCCTGCCCAGCCAGCCCAGCACAAAGAGCTGTCCCTCACTCCACACAGTGTGAGGAAGGCACCATAACCAGGGTGACTCCCAGCCCTGGGTTTATCCCTGGTTCCCACTGACCCCATACAATTGAGTGCTCACATGTGTGGCTTTGTGGGATCTGTTTAGGCTCTGGCTCAGGAAGGCCCCCGAGTATGTCCTGAATTTTAAATGGGTTGGTTTTTAGAGCTGGGGCTTTACAGCTGCAATTTAATTGAGGCTGGAGTTGTTTCTTAATCCAGGTTTGTACGACAGTGGAGTGGGGCACTGGCAGAGGACATTGTGTAGCCCTTGAGTTCAACATGGGACATCTCCCTGTGACTGTGCTTCATCAGGCATGGATGTTGGGGATAAGAACCAGGAAAAACTGTGTCCAGATGTGGGGACCAAACTGGAGACTCAAAATGGGGGAGGGAAGCCCTGGGAATATCAGACCATGCAACCATGCAATCTTGGGACATTTCCCACCTGCAAAACCTGCAGACCCACAGCCTTTTCCATGGAGCATGTGGGGTCTACAAACCAAACCTCTAGTGGGATTTGGGACATATCTGCATGAGGCAGCCTGTCAGAGGTGGGAATGGCTCCTCACCCCGAGGGCTGAGCTATCCCTGCACAGTCCAGTCCATACAGGGAACATGATCAGCCCTTGCCTTGTGTTGGTGGTGGGCAGGGGGGTCTGTAAAGTTCAGAGCAAGGACAGGTTCTGTACCTGGAACAGTAATTGCTCCATTTACATAAAACATATCCATTAATTTCCTGCGTTTCTGTAGCCCTGATGAGCTCCCTGCCTTCCCAGACCTCGCCTGCCTCAGGCTTTATTTATAGGCTCCCCTGACCTTTTCATTACACTGAGTCTCTCAAGGATCCTGTCCTCTGTATGTTACCACATCACTTTTTCTTGTCCCATCTGACATTTAATTTTTATTAACTGTGGTGTGAGGTAAAGCTGGGTTTCTTTGTTTTCCAAACTGTGTTCTTCTCTTGCTCTCCAGGCCATTGAAAGTCATTCCAGAATTACTTGGGAGAATTTTTTTCCTTGACATTCTGAGATTTTCCATCAGGACATGGAAAATTAAACCCGGATTTAAGATTAATAACGTCTCCCTGAGCCCATGCAAACTGTAAAGTGGGTACATGAACACGAGCCTCACTGCTGACCTGCAGGGTCTAAGTGTGGGTCAGCGTCTTGTACACACCAGAAGGTGGCCACTGGCCACTGGAAAGCCCCTCTGCACCTCCTGGTCCTTGAGTGGCTGGCTCTCATTCCAGTTTGTGCAAAAAGCAGGAGCAAATGGTGGGAATACAGGTATGATACAGACATGTTATAGTTTTCCAGCCATGCTTGCCACATCCTTTGCTGCGGAATCTCTTGTTGTTACTCATTTAACTGAATAATCACATTAACTCAAACAGTTTAAGCAGAAAACATCCAAACCAGGGATATTTGTGAGAGACAGATGAAAAAATACTTCCAGTAGCTGCTTGTCATTTGGGAGGTTCCTACCAATTAACAGCAGCCTTCATTCACTCTTGGATGATGTGTTGTCTCCTGAACTTTACTGGCTAATTAAAAAATCCTTCCCTCAAAAAGATGAAATCCTCCCCATCTTTTGGTGAGTCACTGTGCATGTTTCTGTGAGAAGTACCTCGTCCTGAATTTATAGCCTGCATGAATCTGTATACAAACATGTTTATACAAACATTTATTGGAGTGGATCCATAGCTCAGTTCTGACACTAATGGACAGTAGAGAACCACAAGCTAATGCCAAATCTCACTGAATTAAATCCTTTAATTCTGTTCAATAGAGCAGCTGAATTCTCAAATGCTAGGAGGGAGCATCTCAAATGCAGGCACTGGGACGAGTGGCTCTAGAACAGAGCTCTCCAGGGGTGTGCATGGGGGTCTTCCTAGCCCAGGGACCTCAGGGGAGCAGAGGGAGCTGCCAGGAGTTCCCAGCTCATGCCAGAGCCAGGAGCAGTGGTGGCCAAGCCACCACAGCCATGGAGAAGCCCTAAGGGGACCCACCACACACTGCTGGGGGAGGGACAGGCTGTGGCTGCTCATACCTGGGCTTTTCTAAAGCCTCTGCCACCACTTCCCAGAGTGTTCTTCTGAGCAACCCTCTGCTCATGGCTTGGCCAGGTGTGCTCAGGTAAAACCCTGACTCATGCCAGGCCCAGCAGTGGTGGGGAATGTGTTCAATCCAGTGGGGACTGTTGGTGTTGCCCAAGGCTCAGTCCTGGGCCCTGCTCTGTGCCCAGGGTCTGCTGAGGGCATCGAGGGTACCCCGGGCAGGGACATCGAGCTGGGTGGCTGTGGGTGTGCCTTAGGGTGGGAGGCTCTGCAGAGGGATCTGCTCAGGCTGGATCCATGGGATCCATGGGCTGAGGCCAACAGGGTGAGGGTCACCAAGGCCAGGCTACGGGTCCTGCACTGGGATCACAACAACCCCCCGGAGCTCCCAGCTGGGGCAGAGGGGCTGGAAAGCTGGAAAAGGCCCTAGAGGTGGCTGGACATGAGCCCAGGAGGGCAAGAGGCCAATGGCACCTGGGCTGTAGCAGCCATGGTGTGGCCACAGCCCCAGGGCAGGGATTGTCCCCTGTGCTGGCACTGCTGGGGCACCTCCAATGCTGGGGGCAGCTCTGGGCCCCTCAGGACAAGAGAGCCCTGGAGAGGGTGGAGTGTGTCCAGGGAAGGGAGCAGAGCTGGGCAGGCTCTGAAGCCCCAGGAGTTGCTGGGAAGCTGGGAAAGGAGCTCAGCCTGGAACAAAGGAGGCTCAGGGGGACCTTGTGGCTCTGCATAACTGCTGACAGGAGGGGACAGCTGGGGGGGTCTGGCTGTGCTGCCAGGGAACAGGGACAGGAGGAGAGGGAACAGCCTCAGGCTGGGCCAGGGGAGGCTCAGGTTGGATATTGGGGAAAATTTCTTCATGGAAAAATTTGTCCAGCCGTGGCACAGGATGCCCAGGGCCGGGGTGGATTCCCATCTCTGGAGAGATTTAAAAGCCATGTGGATGTGGCACTGGGGGACATCCTTTAGTGGTCACCTTGGCAGTGCTGGGCTGCTGTTTCCAGGAGGCTGCTGTTGGAATAGGTGGTCTTAGAGGGTTTTACCAATTCTGTGGCTCCAAATACAAAGTTTTCTATGTGAATATTGATATAGTCTATATTCCAAAATGATGGAATATTTCACATTACTTTTAGATTAAAAGTTGAAACCAGATCTCTGAATTTCTCGTGGGACTCTGGTATTATTTACTGAGCAATAGTATTGTGCTACTGTGTGTAGAGGGGAATATCAGATGTCTGGAAGAATTAATGAATATTTAAGGATTCCACTTGCAATGAGCTTCAGCTGAGAGCTATGTTCATTCATATACATTTAAGTAAAGCTTAGATTTTCTAATTTTTCATAAATCTTTTTTCAAAGGGAGGAAAACAATCAGGCTGTGCTTTTATAGAGTGAATTTAAAATTAAAATTAGACATTTAGGTGTCATTTCAGTTGTAAAGTAGCCCTTAGTGTGATGGTTGGAACGGGGATTCCAATTATGTTTAATTTGTATGCACAGGGCTTGGTTAGACAAAGTATTAAGGATTCTTACTTGTTCATAATATTTCTATCATGTGCAGGGCTTTTCAACACCCTCACTAAATTAGTTCTTGGAAGCCCTTGTTCACTATATTAACGTAATCTATCCCACACATAGTAAAACAAACTGTTTGGCCTTTGAAATGAGAGGACCCCAATCTTAATAAATATTGAATTATAAAACTCCTGTGTGGGGAATACAAGCTAATTCTTTTCTCTTTGCACCAGCTGTGAGCTGCTCCGTGTGATGTATGGCACAAACTCTCCAGGAAAGAGGAGCAAATTGAAAACACCACCCCTGTGGGTTCCCTTATTAGACTGGAAGTGACTGTGAAATTTGCAGGACACAGCTCATTAAAACAAGGCTGGCAATCTGTGACCCCTTGAGTGGGAAGAGGAGATCCATGCTGGAAAACAGGCTGTTGCTTTGACTGGGGGAACTCAGCTGAGGAGGAGGCAAATGTGTGTGGCTGCTCATTAACCCCCTCCTCACCAGAGCTCCTTACAGAAGCTGGGAAAGAAGTGGCTCAGGCCAGGTTAGAAATTAAGAGATAGGTGCCTGGAGAGCTGCTGGTGTTCCCCATCCCAGCTCCAGGCTCCCAGGGCTGTTTGTGCTGCTTGGGCACCTGAATGGTGCAATGAAAATATCAGTGCCTGGCTGTTTCATCAGGCATGGGGGAACTCAGCACAGCGCAGGACTAAGTGCCACAGAACTGCTTTTTCATTACTGAGATATTTAATTGGTATTTAGTGATAATTGCAGTGGCCCCCCGACCCTGGGTAGTGTATCAAGAGGAGCAAAGTTTCACTGAATCCCAGGGTGGGTCAGACTGGAAGGGACCACAGTGGGGTATTTGGTCCCAGCTCCTCACTCCAACAGAGCCATCCCAGAGCACAGGGCTCAGGATTGCATCCAGATGGGTCTTTCCAGTGAGGGACACTCCACACCCTCTTTGGGCAGCCTGTTCAGGGCTGGGCACTGCCCAGGGAAGTTGTGCCTCCTGTTCATGGGGAACTCCCTGGGCTCAGTCCCTGCCATTCTTCTGGTGCCATTGCTGCCCCTGGAGCAGAGCCAGAGCCTGACCCTTCCTGCACACAGGGACACCCAGAGACACCCAGGGACACCCAGGGCTGAGGGCTTCTCTCAGCTGGGCTCCTCTGGAGACTGAACAGCCCCAGCTCCCTCAGCCTTTCCTGGACACCGAGATGCTCCAGGCCCCACATCTTTATCACCCTTTGCTGGCATTGCTGCAGGAGCTCCCTGTCCCTGCTGTGCTGAGGATCCAGAGACAGACACAGCCCCCGAGAGGTGCCTCCCAGGGCTGGGCAGAGGGGCAGGATCCACTCCCTGACCTGCCAGCAATACTCTTCCCAACACTTCTCTGGATATACCATTGGCCTCCTTGGCCCCCAGGACAAAGTGCTGGCTCATGGACAGCTCCATTCCATCCTGGGCTGTCCCATTAAATGATCCCTTGGAGTAGCTGGTGTTGAATTCCATCCTTTTGGCAGCTCAGAATAGCATGCTCTGCATGTGGAAACCCTCAGGTGCAGAGGAGCTGTCCTGGCTCTGTAAATCAACTCCCAGCACTGTAGAAGCCAGACCAGACCCAGACTGCACAGCCAATCTTGCTTGCCCTCAGGCACAAGTCTTTAAAATTCCTGTGTGTGCACTACCCAGGGTGCTCCCAGACCCAGCCTGGTGCAGTTTGGTGCTGAATATTCAGCTATCGGCTGTTTGCACTGAAGAAAAGAACAGGACAATTTACCCCAAACTTACTCCAGGTTCTAATAAATCCCATTTTCATGCCACCGGAACCTATGGAAGAAATAAGGCAAGAAGGTTAACATTTTCTGCTTGAAAAAGCAGCTCTCTTAGTAGTTAAATTCAATCCCTTAAGTGATCATCTAATTCTAGTCTGACATTTTCTGTAAGTGAATAAACCTGCATCTTACTTCTCCCCTTGTCAAAGATTAAATAATGCTACATCAGCTTTTAACGTGATTGATCCAAATAACGACCATGACAAATGTAGCCTGGTTGGAAACATTCAGTGAAATAATACATTTGGGGAGGGCTCCCCCCATCCCTGCTGATGTGAAAGGGCTGGATTGTGGGAAGAGAAAAGCTGGAATGACAACACTTAAACTGATGTTGCTCTGCATGAGAGAGAGGAGAGGCTGAGTACAAAATAGGCTCAATAATTGTGAGTGAGATCCATGCTCTGATGGCTTGGGAAAAGCAGGTTCCCTTGAGGCAGATCTAGCTGGATTTCCAAAATGACGACTCAGTCACAGATGAAGATTTTGGCACTGTTCACCATGGCAGAGGAAAGAACTAGACCCCTGTATTTGTGACGTGTGGGGAATTGGGAACTTTCCCTTGGACTTTGAACTTTCCTTTACGAAGAATGGGAAGTGGGGGTGCAAGAAATGAAAGTCTTACAAATTTTTCATGCCTTTCATGCCAATATTGCTGTTCCTTTCAGGGATACTGGGGCATGTAGGGACACTGGACTTGAAATGACAACAAGGAAAGGGCTTTACGATGTTGAACTTCGTGCTATTGTGGTAGTTGTCTATCGTCTGCCGGTGAGTATGCTGTAGTCTCTAAACCATTTCATTTGTTTTTCAGTTGAAAATAGGTTCTAAATTCCTCATCTTGTAATTCTTACATGGAAAATCTGCCTTTTCCTCATCCAGATCAATTCAGTGATTCACTCCTAACACAGTCTGCTGATGGTTACAAGGATGGAATTACAGGCTTTGTAAATGATTGTAAAACACAGGCCTAGCTCCAAAGGGGTTTATTTTCATATCAGTGATTTTAGTAAGTGAACTAAAAAGTGCTGTAGCTTTCCTTGTGTGCTGGGAGGCTGGAGAGAGGATTTTTGGAATATTTGATTCACAAAAAGTGCAGAAGAGGAGATTGCTGGATAGGTGTGCAGAAGGAAAGACAGAAAACAAACAGAGAAAGAAAACAAAGGAAGGAAGAAAGCCAGGAAAGCACAGGTTTATTTTTAGGAAGTGTTTATTCTTAGCAGTGGGAACTCACAGCCAGGCTGAATTCAGCAGAGCAGCTGCACACAATGTTCTGACCTGCAGGTGCCCAGATACCCTTCCAGAGCCCCACACAACCCCACCAGCTTTGGGTCATCCCAGGAGAAGTGGCTGATTGCTTTTGCACCTATGCTATTAATAACTGAGGTGGGAGGGCAAAACTGATAGGTTTAAAATACTGGGGTCATTCCTTAAAGTCAAATTATATAGGGCTTATGCATTTGTTCCCATCCCAATGAAATTTGTGGTCCTCTCTCTTTGAATAGTGCACGTTCCAAAGATAAAGTAGGAAGTTACTGGAAAATCTCTGAGCTGATAACAGGGGATTCATATTTCTTACCTAATTGTCACTGAGATGGATGTTTTGGGAATACTTCCAAGACTACACTAGGTTTAGTAGTCACACTTTGAGCACATCTTGCTGAAGTCTTAGGAAGTGGTGAAGGACAGGGATATGTATCCTGCACAGCAACCCTAAAGACTCTGGGATGAGCTGACCCAGCCTGGCCCCCGTGATCCCAGTGATTACACAGGGAATCTTTAGCACATCTGGAAAGTTTGTTCAATAATTAAATTACTCATTTGGGACTGGAGTCTTAAACTTCCTCAATAGTTGGGCATTTGTCAGTGGATATGTTGGACTCCTTGCTGGAAGGTTGTGCTCCCACATGGAAAATTGCAGGAAAGTCATAGCTTGGATGCAGTAATTCAGGCCCTGGCTGAGAGGATGCTTTTCTTGATGGCTTCCATTCCAAACTGGTTACAAGGAGAGAAGGAATAACCAGGACAGCAGCTGAAGGAGTGAAGGTACCCTCCCTTGCCCTTTTTCCTCCTGTTCCCCCCAGAGCCTCAAGTGCTGACAGCAACTCTGGTTCCTATTTGTTTTCTCGTTCCTGTCGGAGCACAGGGCTGTCCAGGGGAAGGATCCTTGCACGCCGATCCGCCAGGTCCTTGAGGGGTGCGAAGAGTAAACGAGGTGTGAACAACACATCAAGTGAGCAGCACAGGGAAGCGAGGCCGTGAAAGCATTTGCTCCGTAAAAATAGAACGGGGTTGTTGGCAGCAAGAGGTGTCTGGAACAGATAAACCCGGCCGTGAGTGACAGGAGCTGGGGCTGTTTTATTAACGCAGCAGTCTCAGCTTCCTGACCTTATGTGAGAGAGGACGGAGTTGGGCAGGACAGGTGAGCTTGTAATTCGTTCTTTAACGCTCCAAGGATTGCACCTCTCCTGATTCTGTACAGAACAGCCAAGAGTAGTTTTTAACCCCGGATCATCACCTCCCCTCTCAGCTGGAATGGGGAAATCAGGGGAGATTAACACCTAGCAATGATCCCATGGAAAAGCGTGAGCTGCACACCCGTTTGTTTTAATGGGCTTTACTGGGGAGGAGCTGCAGCTCTGGAGTCCCTCTGGAGCCCCCAGCATCCATCCAGCCAATGCTCTTTGATCATCCCTGGGCACTGGGAAGCTTGTCTGTGTGCTTGGATTCAGCGTGGATGTTCTTCTCAGGTGAAATATTTATGAATCAAAGGGAGTTTTTCTGACTAAACAATAAATTGCAGAGTGGGTTTGCTGTGAACATCCCTCATGTAAAACTGTCCCAGCACAGCACTGCCTTCAATCCAGGGATCTCATCCATCCCCATCCCACAGAGATCAGCATATTACGACCAGAAAGTGATTTACCAGACAAGTCCCAGTTCCTGCCTGTATTATTCAATGATTTATGGCCCATCTGATGTGGCTGTAGCTGGAGTGCAATAGAGAACCTGTTTTGCAACACAAACAAAGGGTATTAGACTAACAGATCTGATATTGAAAGATGGGTATCTCTTTGCACTGCAGCTCTTAGGCCTGCAGTTTATTTGCTGTCTCATTCAACTCAGCTCTAACCTTGCTGCTCTGCTGCCAGAAAGGCTAAAGCAGAAAATGGAATTACAGGTATTAACAACTGTGGGTTGTGTCATTTAGGAACATGCAGCAGCCACTGGAAGGGCCACCAAGGATGGGGAGGACAGCAAAAGGGAGCCCAGCACACAAACCCGTGAGGTTTTCCCCACCAGCTCCAAGACTTCAAGTTTGGCCTGATGGGAGCAACCACTCTCAGATTTCAGCCACTCCGTGGCATTAATAGAGCAGCTAAATTTAGAGCTCTGCACTTTTGTTTCATTAGGAATTCCACTTTAGTTCCAGACAGACTCCATGGAATCTGCCCCCAGAACAGCCCCACACACCACTCTTGCTGCATAGATTAACAGGAGCTCTCATTCCTCAAATGGCCTCATCTCACCCTCAGCTGCTCAGAACTTGGGGTCTTCTCCACATTCCTTCTCATTCTTGGAACCTGAGCCTCAGCTGCCCCCTGTACTCTGGATGTCATGGGGCAACTGCTGCTCAGCTGAAACCACTGAAAGAAGAGCTGGTTTTAGCCTAAAATGGAATGAGGAGGCTTTGTGTGAGTGCTTGCAGAGAAAAGAAACACATGCTGGTTTGCAAACGTCACTGGTATTTGAATTTCCCTTCTGTGCCCTCTTGGGGTGAGCAGATAGATAAATTCAGGGGTTTCTCATAGAGCTTATAGAAGTTGAGACTCAAAGGTGCTGAAATCAGGCTTCAAACAGCACTGCAAAGAGCCCAGATCAGGCACTCCTCTTCTGTATACCTCACCCGAGCTTTGGGCACTCAGCCTCTCACTTGGAGGACTTTGGATGCTGCCAGGTGTCCTGCTGGTGGATCATGTTATCCAGGAGCCAGCGGAAGCTCTGGGGAAATGAGCTGAAACTTCAGGAAAGACAGGTCCTGGTGTGACAGATGGGACCTTGGCCTAAAGCTTAGAAATTACAATTAGAAATGTGTCACCAGGGAAAAGCAAGATCAAATGCTTTAAATCGGGATATATTACACTTACCCCCAGATTTTAGCAATATAAAGGCTTAATGCCCCTTACTTGCCCTTTTTTGGGGAAAGAAAGCTTCAGTGTGGACTTATCTAAACATCTTGGAAATTTTTTAGCACTTGATTATTCTAAAATACTGAGGGTTTGTGGCACTTGAGCAGATGGACTTGAAATCCCTGGTTTGCATCTTGATGATTTTTCTCTTTGGCCTCATTTGTTAAAGGCAGAGGGATTGTTAGGCCAGAGGCACTTCTGTCATCTCTTGGGAGATGGTGCATGTGACTTTCTGTTTTCCATGGAAACTGGAGCAGGAAATAGTTAACAAAAGGCTCCCAGCTCTGCAGTGTGTGAGAGCAGGTTAAGAGGTTTGGAGGAAAAAAAAACAGAAAACAAGAGCATCACTCTCAGCAGCAGCCAAGGGCAGAGCTCTCCAAATCTCCTGGCAGAGCCTATTCCTGGGGCAGTCAGGCTCACTCTCTATTCTCCAGAGCCTCGTGTGGTTTGAGGGCTCCACAGACCTTCCTCTCTCTCCCCTTCAGCCTGAAACTCTTCACCAAGGAGCTCTGACAAACCTGGGGAGATAATTTGGTCTAAAGCTTGCCAAAGCACCTGTCTGGCCTCCTCAAAGCAAGAAGCCTCCATGGTTTAGAGGTGGTGAATTCCAGGACTGTTCAGGGCCCTGACCACCCCCATTTCATTGGAGATTTCCTGCAAAGCCAGGGGCTTTCCTTGCTTTGGGCATCACCTTTGGAGCCTGATGCACCAGGTGGCTGGGCAAGGGGCTGGAAAGCAGCAGAGGGGCCACAGGGCTGTGCTGCAGCCAGGAAGATTCCACTTATAAACTAATGCAGCTTGACTTCCTGGCAGGAAAGTGACCACTGGTGAGGTTTGTTGGGAAGTATTTCCATTCATACAGCACCTTCCACCTCTGGTGCCTCAGTTTCTCCTGGTGTGGAAAGGGAAATCTCCCTCTCAGTTCTTCTGTGACTTCCCTGATACTGATAAAATGTTAAAGCTCAAGAGGAAGGCATTGCTGGAGGTCTGTTCTTGGTTAATTTTCTCCTCGTGGCCATGGACTGTGAAGGAAAATCTCCCTGCTGCTCTCCCATGATATTTTGCCACAGCTTGTTACATCCCCTCCACTTGGCAGCTTTTCCCTGGGGAACTCCCAGCCCCTGCTTTTCCCTGGCAGCCCATGCAGGAAAGAAGGGCTACGATTTAAGAGCAGAGCAAAGCACTCAGAGCCACAAAAGCACCCTGAGATTCAAAGCTTCCCCCACCTGTGCTCCCAGAGAACTCGCAGAGTCTCAGCAGGCTGCTCCTGAACACAATTGTGCCTGCAAAGAACCTGGCTGAGCATTGTACAGCACAGGACAGACTTTTAAGTCCTTTTTTCGTCCTTTTGTTCCCATATCCAAAGTCTTTCTCTCTTTGATTTATGGATTTGGAGCCCATCTTTAATTATTTCCCCTGAAAAGCTGCCTGAAGCAGGGCTCAGCAGGAGTCAGACAGAGGCAGCTCAGTCCTCCTGGCTTTGCACAGCAGTGTCCCATGGAAATGACCATCAACACATGAGTGTGAGGGGCAGAGCCTCCTGGTTCCTGCTCTTTGGGGTGTGGATGTGCTTGGATGTGCTGGGCATGCTCCAGGCTCCATCACTTCACATGCTTGCCTGCCCCATCCGCTGCTCCACAGGGCACACAGGGAGTGTCAGAAAGGCCACAAGAGACACAGAATATTCCAGAGAGGCAAGTCACCCTGGATGTGGTGCCTAAAGGCATTTTCAGTGCTGGGAAATAAGGGCTCACTTATTCCCTTTAGGATTTCTGCACCAGGATGAATAGCAGTGATGAAAATCTGCCACAGAGCAGGCAGGTCTGCACAGTCACCCTTGTACTGCTTAGCAAGACCTGTTTGTGTCTAGGAGCTCAGATTTCTCTGTCTCAAGATGCTTTGAAAAGGTCTGTCTTGATTGCACTTCCATCCACTCGAGATAAATAATTGTGTTATCTGTCCACAACAAAGCCTGAGCCTCCATGGCTGCACAGCAGCAGCACTTCTACCCCTGCAGCAGGACTGGAGCTCCCAGTGCTCACACACAGTGGGAGACTCAGAGCAGCTGGAAGTGTCCAAGGCCAGGTTGGACAGGGCTTGGAGCAACCTGGGATAGTGGAAGATGTCCCTGCCTGTGGCAGGGGGTGGAATGGGATGGGCTTTAAGGTCCTTTCCAACCCAAACAGCTCTGGGATTCCATTATTATCTTCCTTACTGACTGTAGGGATCATCCTCCACTGTGCATAGTGGGATGCAAAACTGGAGCTTCTTCCTCTATGGGTAAATCCCATTTTAGCTCCCTTTAATAATTTTTTCTCAAAAAAGCTTGCAACAGCTTTCTGCTGGAAGCAGGGGATGGTTGTCACAGCCTCAGAAAACCCCTTTGATGTGGGGCAGGCTACTGGGAGATGTGGTAATGAGGTGCTGGGAGAACTTCAGTCACCAGGGAGGGAGATCAGCAGTTCTGAAGCTGCCCCAGCTGCAGGGCCACTGTGCTGACACACCACACGGTGAGGGGATGGCTGATTAAAGCTTACAGGCCTTGAGTGCTTTAGGGACAGACGTGGCTCAGAACAGATTTTCTGGACTTGCAAATTTATGGAAACACTTTTTTTGGTCAGCAACGAAGGGAGCACACAGGTATTCAATTATCAGATCACATTTGTGTGCCCACCTCACTCCAAAGTGTCTGTCCTTGCCTGCAGGCTGCTTAAATTGAGAATTCTCTGGGGCAGGACCTCTGCCCTTCTCCTCTTGCACGACTCAGAATGGAAAGGGATTTCAGCCCTGGGGGGAGTGTGCTGATACCAGGGTTATAAATACAGTGGTGGTGGCAGAACTCTCTGCTGAGGGGCTTTGTGCCAAGTGAGGACCTGATTGAGGCTCCAGCAGCAAAGAATAGATGTGTGGATTGCAGATAGTCCAGCTCCCTGCCATCAGGGTCACCTCCCTCGTGCTGCCAGCACTGGCACCTGGGAGGCCATTGCTGCAGGGACACATGGGGCAGGGCTGTTTCAGGGATCTGTCCAACCTCTTTGCCAGCTGGAGACATGCAGGGACAGCCAGCATTGTCCCCAGGATGTGTCACCCAGGGCAGCTCCACAGGGGAGGCAGCAGCCACCTCCTGACACTTACCCTGATCCTTGCCACCTTTGTTTTCCCCTGAAATTCTCCTGCTGCTCTGTGTTCCCAGGGCCATGGGGTGCAGCGGTGTGTCCTGCTGCTGCCAGTCCTGTGCTCCAGGGACACTGTGACCTGGCTGTGACACATGAGCCTTCCTGGGAATTCTGTGACTTGTGGGATGGTGAGTGCTTTACCTACAGCATCCATCTGACAAAACCTCTGCCTTCTGAGAGCTGCCGTGAGACAGAAACACTCTGAATGCATTCCCCATCCAGATTCCTCCCTCTACAGCCCTGCTGCAATCACAAAGGCAGGACCACAGCTCACGTCCTTTGCTGAATAAGGCAGAGCTGAGCTTTGACCTGGGCTAAGCCTCCTAAGCCTGACTGTAAATCACAAATACAGATTGTGTGCCAGATGGATATTTTATCTTTTCCTAACTAAAGTACTGCTGGTAACTCCAAAGTACTGGCAGGAATTTTACCTGCTGCAAGTGTGGACACTAGGGAGGATAACAAAGTGTGTTTGTGTGGCTTGGGCTGTTACTTAATAACTCGAGAAGAGACTCCAGCTTCTCATTATAAAGTACCATTTTACCTTTTATTGTTTTTTAATGAAACCATTTCTTCCCGAAAGAGAAGAGAATTGCCTTTTTCCTAAGTGGACATTTTCATGAAAAAATAATCCCTGAGTTTTCATTACAGTCTTGAACAAGAACTTGAAAATAAAATCTGCTTGTTTCTTCCCCTGGCATTCTGCAAAAGGGAAAAATAGAAGAAAAAGAAAGCAAATGTGAATTCTCAATGCAAGTTTTTGTGGACAGAGTGGAAACATGTAAAAGCTTGCTTGGTTTTGAGATGCTATGAATTAAGTTGGCATTTTCCAAAGTCCTCATAAACCCCACTGGATTATTTTGCATGGCTTTCAGCTCTAGCCCCCCAAAAACCAAAGTTACCAAGTGGGAACAATGTGGTTTTGCTCCCAGGTACATTCCCAGGTCCTCAGGAGCACTCATCCCAGCTGCTGAGAGGGCAGAGGTTACTGGGGTCCCTCTTTTGTGTTTTCCTGTGGTGAAAAGTGTGGGTTGAACTTGGTTTTGCACTGGGAAGAAAATAGCTTTGGTTTGGCTGGAGGGGCTGAAATCTCCTGATTGACGTGAGGGGCTTCTTCTTGACTTCTCTGCTGCTTTGAGCTTGGGAGGGACAGGATCAGGTTCAGTGCTGCCTCCTGCCCTGCGTCCCTGAGGAAAAGGAGCAGTCATGGAGGAGCAGGAGGGGAGGAAAACTGGAAGGAGTTTGCATGCTGCCCTTATTGCGCATATGGAAAAAAACATGGTCACTTCTTTCTGAGGTCCTCAGCCTCTGGGTCATTAATTTCCTTAGGGTAATTTCCAGTGCTGGTACCTTTCTTGAGGTGGGATTTTTTCTCTTAGAGGGGCTCTTTGGGTGTTTTTGCTGTGCTTTAGGGTCTGGCTGCTCTGCCAGTGTTGGTGTGCAGGATGAGTGCACCAGACAAGAACCAAGTTTTCCTTGTCAAGAGGTGCTTCTTGCTTTGCTTAGCACTGAAATACAGACAGTCCAACCCAGTTCCATCCTGCTCTGTCTCTGGGGTTCTTGCCAAAGCCCTTTTTGCCCCTGCCCCCCGAAAGGCTGCATTCTTGGGTCACAGCAGTAGCACAACCTGTAGCTGGTGTTTCAGGGGTTTGTGTTCCAGAGTATTCCATGGGTGGCTGGTGCCAATTCTCACTTGTACAGAGGGAAAAACTGAAGCACAGAGCAGGAAGGTCAGGGGATAAATGTTAAAAACAGGTTTGTATGGAAACTTGCTGGGTCTGAGAACATTTATGAGCCCTCTGTTAAACTCTCTGACCTCCTCCTCAGTGTTGATAGGGCTGTGGTAGCACAAAAAGCAGTAATTCCTCATTGTCTACAGAAACAAGAGTCTAGCCCAAAGAATCAATGAGGTATTTTCCACCTTGCCCTTAGACCTGCTTAGGGCCTGCTAGCCCTCCATGACCCATCTGTGAGGGGAAAACTGAGGCACAGAGCTCGCAGGGCTTGCAAATCCTCTGCTTGTGCAGGCAGGAAAACTGCTGGGAACTGCAGCACTTCTGGAGAGAGATGCTGCTGGCAGAGTGGGTCCCTCTCCTTTTGGCATAACTGGCATTGAAGTGGCTCGTGGGGTTTCTCCTCCTCTCTGGCACCTTCCCAAGGCTTTGCATCCTGCTTGTCCCGTTGGATTCTCTGGACACCTGGAACCCATTGTCTCTTCCTTCCCACATTCAGTACAAAGCTGCTCTTTATGCTACCTTTATGCTCTCTGACAGGAGAATTTCCACCCTGCTGGGATCATTAACCTTTCTGCCTTTCCAAAATTTGCAGCTAATGTATAATTCCTTTGTCGTTCCAGTGATTGTTTTGTTTTTTCAACTATGATTTATTTAGGGAGGCTCTGGAACTGCCACCTGCCTGTCCTGGCTCATGGGCAAAGCCTTCCCTGCACCTCAGCAGGGCTCTGAGAGCATCAGGTCAGGCCAGCCCAGAAATCCCAGTCGTGCCCCTGGGTGCTCCTTGTTAGGGACTTGCAGCAGTTAAACCACATGCCATGCCATGCCAGTTCAGGGCGAGGAGCAAAGAGGTTCCCACACCTCCCTGAAGGGAGGCTGCTGGGGCTGGCAGAGCAGGATGCTTCTCCTGCCCAGGAACAGGGAGCTGTGGGGTTTAGGATTGACTTGTGCAGTACCACAGAGTGACCTCCAAGCAGATCAAGCACAGGACACGAATGGACAAAGAAAAAGGCAAAGAAAAAGCTGCTGTGCTGGGCTGAGCCTGTGCTTCCTCCCACTCAGCAGGGCTGAAGAGCCTCTGGGAGCCTTTCTCCTGACCCCAAAATGAGATAATTTGTGTGCTCAGGAGGCACCAAACCCCTCTCCTGATAACAGGAGCACTCAGTCACCAAGAACAGGCAATCCACCCTGCCCTGGGATCTTGGGCAGAGTTAGTAGCAGGGTTGCTGTGCCAGAGGTTGTGCTGTGGGAAATCCCGTCAGGCTGCTCACAGTGCAGTAGGAAGAGTTTCCAGTCATTAAGAGGAACTGAATTCCTACTGCATGGAGATTAATTTGCTGCCTCAGCCATCAACTGGGTGAAAAAGCAGCTGAGGATGCAGCAGTGCAGCTGTTAATGTGTTTATGAGGATGAACAGTGTGCTTGGAACATGCTTGGTGTGGTGGCTTCTGTTTCTTTGCAGAAGGCACAGAACACAGCACCAGAGTTTAGGAATATGGAGCCCCTGGCTAAGCCCAGGGACAATCCTGTGTTCTTATAAAGCCGTGTTGGATTGCAGGACATGGTGGGAGTGTCTGTCACATAAACACCCAACATGAGAAGCTGTGGTTAAAGCTGCCCAGTGATGCTGTCAAGCTCCTTGTGTTTCCCATGCTCAGTCATCCCTCTTCCTTATTTATTCCCAGTCTGCAGACTACCCATTGCTGACCAGGTTTCTCCTTACAGACTTCATCTGCATTTCTCCTTCCATAGGGAATTGGACTACTCCGTTTCCCTCATCTGTGCTGCCTGAATTCCCCAATCCCCACTCTGACTCGGCTGTAGTCATGCTCTCTGCCCCACTTCCTTCTCCTGGCCTCTGCTCGGGTGTTTCCCCTTTCCTCCTCATATTCTGCAGCTTCTCATCAAATCCTGTGTTGTCCCACCCTCAAAGGCTTCTCCTGCTGTCCCTTTGGGTTGTCCCTTTTCCCCCTGCTCCCATCAGATCAGTGGGGCCCAGAGGGGACATGGCAGGAGTGGGGATGCTTCCTGTTCTCTCTCCAAGGGTTTTGCTCCCTAGGGAAGGGGAGCCGTTGGCACTGCTGGTGGAAAGAGAGGAATCTGGTGCTATTTTAGAACCCCACAAAAGCTTAAAGGCAAATCCTGCTTGAGGTGCATTCTTTGGATGGGCACTGCAGACAAGAATGTGTCCAGATGCAAATTGGAATCCAGTGGATGTTTTTCCATACTCCAAGGGATGTGATGGATTTTCAGCTGAGGCTTTGCTGGAGAACCCTGCTGTACTGCCTGGATGTGCTGGGCAATATTTCCTGTGGCTCCACAGTTAAGTTTTTATGGAAGCCTCGTTCTTTTTAATGTAGCTGTAGTTGGGTTATAAATTAATAATCCCTACTGCTGGGACTGCTGTGTAGCAAGATGGCTTTGCTGAATGTGTGTAAATAATTCATGCCATTAAATTCGTTGTGTTCCCTGTCCACAGCTCGTTTACCTGCTGTGACTACAAATACTGCTCTGCACGTTGGAGAAGGTGTTGGGAGATGCCAAGTGTGAGAGGTCTGTGTTTGTCAGAAAGAGGCTCTTCCCTGGTTAAATGGATCAGAAACTCCTAGGATAGGGAGTGCCAGGAAAGTCTGGTTGTAAACACCACAGGGTAAAGCTTTCACCATGGTTTGGAGATCATGGCGAGGTCCAGGGTGTGGGAGATGGACTTCCCTGGCACATCCATCCTGGGCATCAGGAGGAATTTCCTCATGGGAGGAGCTGTCCAGGGTGGTGTGGAGTCCCCATCCCTGCAGGTGTCCAAGGAAGGCCTGGATGTGGCAGTCAGTGCTCTGGGCTGGGGACAAGGTGGGGGTGGGGCACAGCTTGGACTCGGTGATCCTGAAGGGCTTTTGCAACCTCACTGATCCTGTGATCACAGCTCTGCGTCCTTTCCAAGCTCTCCCTCTTTGCTTATAGCTCCTCTGGAATGGTTTCAGCAGTTGTCCCTACCAGTAAACCAGGAACAATTGGAATTCTTCTCTGCCTCACATGCAAATACCATGGGGTTTCCAATTTATTCTTTTTATTTAAATTCCCCCCATGTTTCCTTGGAAAGCAGCTCCCACAGAACCTGTAAAAAATCCTTTCCAGCCTCAGGCATCACCATTCTGTGCTGCAGTGTGCAGAGTAAAGGAATGACAAAAGTCCTGCACAGAGAAAGGCAAAAAGAGTACAAAAGAAAATAAGAAAAAAAAAAAAAAAAAGAGTCTAAAAGCTGTTTTCCAGGGTTCTAACTCACAATCTCTAAAATGTTTGCATCTTTTTGGCACTACCTGATGTTTCCAAGAGCTTTGATGTTGTTTTATTGCTTCTGTATGAGCAGGTTATTTCAGACCACACTGGCAATGCTTTTGCTGGGGTATGTTGTCAATTCTGGTTTGTTTTCCCTCAGCCTTGCTGCTGCTCTCATCTGCATGTGATGATCCAGGGCAAGACTTGAGGGAATCCAGGGAAGACTGTGCTGTAACAAATTCCATCTTCTCCCCACACACCAGAAAGCTGATCCTCTGACAGTAAGTAATATTTATGTGCTTTTATGCATCATACATAACCTGTAAAACTGTGTTATTGTCAAGTTACCATCATATATTATCTAGAAGCAACTAAAAAAGGTTGGTTTAGCTTTATGTATAAATATTGATGAGAAACTTAAAGCATGTTTTTCTCCAGAAAATACTTACATTTCTATCAGACTCAAATTTATCTGGAAAATATGTTATTCCTTATGTTCCTGCTGAAGTCTACTTAGGAGACAGCATGAGCAAGGCTCTGTCTGTATAAATAACAATGACTATTAGTTTGGGACCAATTTATTCACTGAAGAGGCTTCTGAAGAAATGCATCAGCATATTGGAAATCACTGCAAAGGGTTTGGGTGATGTTTATTGGGACTGAAGACAAATGTTGGGATGGAAGGAAACAAGACAGAAGAAGTCCTGTAGTCACAGAGCTGAGGAAAATGAGGCAGGTGCTTGTTAGCTTTGAAATAACTGTGAGTTCTTAAAGTTTATTATGAGGGAAATTTCGCTGCTGTTTGTTTTGGTTAAAAAACAGGTTTCTGTTTACCTGGGAAAATGATTTTTAAATAGTGAAGGGACCAGTGACGTTGTGATTCACAGTTTGGCACTTGGCAATTAATCTGTTTTTTCTGGTTAAGCTTTCTGTTGGGATTTACAAATGATGTCCAGCAAATGTTCAGCATGCCTGGCCAATGCTCCCAGGCAAACTGGAGAAGCAGAGCTGTGGCCACTGCAGGTTGCATTGGGAAGACACCTCTCGTCCCAGTCAGTCAGGTGGGAGATGAGCTGGGAGGAGACAAAGGGATGGAGCAGCTACTTCTAAACAGGAAAATGGGCTTTCATATCCCCTTTTTAAGTCTCTGCAAACAGCCTGGGGAATGTTTTATTGCAGCACTGCAGGCAGCCAGAAGAGATCTCTCAAACAGCCTGGCCTGCCCTGTTCTGAGGGGCTTTGCTGCCTGGGCTGAGTTTGGTTTGGGATTTTGGAGGCTCCCCTGAGCCCCACCCCAGCATTCTGGGTGTTTGCACACAACATGGGGCATAATGAAACATGAAGTATTGTGCTCTTCCCTAACCTATTTACATGACTTCATTACTGTTGAATTTTACTGTGCATGTCAGGATTGGAGAGGGAAATATAATCTAATAGGAAGGAATGTACCTCTCTACAGCAGTGAAGCTGTGAGATAAAACATGGAGTTTAGACAGACAAATGAACTGATGCACTGGGGAAGGAAATGATGGCTCTTATTCTTCCCCCAAAAATGAGTTAAAATTCCTCCCACAACTTAATGTTGTGGTAATATTCAAATGTCCCAGCCAGTATATTTGCAAGGATTGAAAGGAATAACAAAGCCAAAGGTGATGGAAATAACTGGATGTTGCAGTGGATGGGAGTCATTTGGGATTGGGATGTCCATAACCCTAAAATGCACTGATCAAATGCATGAATGTATCTCACTATCCCAGACTGTTTGCCCTGAAATGGAAGCAACTTAATCTTAAAAAAAAAAATAATGAAAGAGCAAACTGTAAATGAGACCTTCTGGCAGCAGGACAGGCTGTGGTCCCAAAGGCAGCAGCACAGGCCAGGATGACAAATGAGGTCATTAAAGTAAATAGTGTAAATTGAGTTTTGGCAGTGGGAAGGAATCCTTATTATGATGAAGGGCATTAATATGGGAAGAAGAAAAGGGGGAGGAGGAATTCACTGGTGACAGGCTCATATGGGGCAGGGAGCAGTGCAATGCTGTGGCTGCTCCAGCTGCCTCCCTCAGTGCAAGGCATGGAACCCATTTAATTTCACAGGGTCTTCAGCAGGGCATGGCTTCAAAGTGCATTAAAATTATGTCACCTCTCCAAACAGCATCCAGGAGGCTGCAGAATCAAGGCCTGGGGTTCTTTACTCATTTGGTCTGGTCTGTGATGTCACATTTGCAGAACAGAGATGCTTTGCCTACTGATTTTCCATTTTTAAAGAGTTTCTAATTATGAGTGTTCAAAATCTGAACACTTGGTTTCCTCTGGATAGCCATAATCAGTCCCCTTTGATTATGGGGAGTGCAGAACATGGTCTCAAAGGGCTGTGGCAGTCACTTCCCACTGACTGACCAGCCAGAGAATTCTGGCCTCTAAATCTGGGCTTCTTTAGGTGCTGGTGACAGCCAAGTTGATTATCCTGCTCAGATTAACAGGGAGTTGTTCCAGTCCTTTAGGTCATAGGGACTTTTTAAAGTTGCTGGGTTTTTTGAAAGCTGCTGTGAGAATCAGTGGGTAACTCAGAATCCTCTCTGCAAAGTCTTGGGGTTGCTTTTTCTTGTTCAATTGATACTGAAATAAATCCTTGCTCTTGTAAGAGCCGATATAACTGGCAAGTTTGGGTATTGCCCTGGGAATTTGAGCCCTGAATGTCACTGTCCTCTGGCTCTGGCATTTTTGTGGCCACTGTAATAACACCACTGACACTTACACTGTGCAAAGGCACCTTACAGGATGTTACTAATTAGATAAGTTCATATGATCCCATTAATACACTGAAGTTCTGTGGTTTCCATTCTCTGATGTTCAGTTCCTGTGCTCATCCTATTGTGAGGATGAATCACTTGTGAAACGCAGTTTGAATTAATGAAAAACAGATTTTGGCTTTGACAAGATGGTCTTTGAGGTCCCTTCCAACCCGAAGTCTGTGCCTAAGGCCAGGTTTTCCTACACACTCCTGAGCTATCAAAGAGGGGTCTGAGACATGGAAAGGCATCAAAATGCATTTTCCCCATTTAGCTTGCAAAGGCAGATTTATCTGTAAGAGTAGCTCTTATTTTTTCACAACATGCCTTTAAAAAATGAAAGCCCAACCAAAACCAAACAAATCTCCTCCTTTTGCCCTGGAAATGCTGGTTTTTATTGAGCCCATCGTGGTGTGGTAATAGAGATTTGCATGGCCTGTTGGAAGGAATGAGCTCCAAAGCTGCTGGGAATGGCACTGAGCTGTGGGAGGAGGGAAGGAGAAGGCTTAGGGACAGTTCAGGGTATTTGCATTAACAAACACTGCTAGGGCTGGAGTTGGGAATGTGAAAAAGTACATTTCACACCAGCATCTGGTGTGAGTGCAGCAAGATGGAGGAACACTTCCAGAGATTTTGTGGCACACAATTGGAAGAATTGCTGCAGAATGGATGGGAGATGAGCAGAGAAATGGGATGGGAAGGAGCTCAAGTAACACTTATAATCATGAGTCCAGATAGAGAGGAGAGAGCTGCACATGGCAGTTTTGCAAGACCTCTAAAATCAGTGTTCGCCTAAAGGTGTGGAAGGACTGTTGGGTTCTGTGGGAGATATGGGAAAGGTTCTTCCCCCAGAGGGTACTGGCACTGCCCAGGCTCCCCAGGGAAAGGGCACAGCCTGAGGCTGCCAGAGCTCCAGGAGTGTTTGGACAATGCTCTCAGGTTGGGATTGTTGAGGTGTCTGTGCTGGGACAGGAGCTGGACTGGATGATCCTGTGGGTCCAACTCAGGATATTCCACGATTATGTGATGTGATCTCTCCAGATCCCTCTGTCTGTCAATCCCACTTGCTTTCTTTGGTTCCTGCCTTGCAGCCACAGCCTGAGTGTGCCTGGCCTGGGAGAGCACTGTGGGACTCCCAGATGCCACACAGATGTGGGGAAACTGCACCACGCTACTTCACCCCAATACACTTGGGTTTTCTCTGTACAACTCCAATATCAGGCACAGGCAGCCTGTTCTGCCAGAGACCAGGGAAGCATGAAACAAGGCAGTTGAAGGCTGAGAGTTAATTTGCTCTGGTTTTGCCTCTAATTGCTGCAGAGTGAAAGTCTACTCTGTTTTCTGGGGGTGGTTGAATCCAACCAGAACTCAAATCAGAGGGCAATAAATACTTTTTGAAAATGGGGGTAGGAGAAAAGTTCTGATTCCCCCAGCTCTGGGAAAAGGGACTTAAGGAAAGTTTATGCTGAGGGCTCAGCACTTCTGAGTGAAACCCCTGCCCTTGAGAGGATCAGATGGGGTTTTTTGTTACACTGAGTTAAGAAATCCCAGCCACGTGCCAGGTCCTGACACTGGGAAAAGGTTGTGTGGCATGATTGTATGAAATCTGTGTGGTTTGGTAACAAAAAGTGTGTTGGGTGGTGTTTTGATGATCAAAGCTTTTCTGGCATGAGAAGAAGCAGGAAGCTGAGCAGAAATGAAAACTTTGTCTCCAGCTGTGTGCCCTGCAGGGTCAGGAGGAATTCAAGGACTCAATGCTGTTGTTATTAGTTAGAACATCTAAATGCTGGGAAAATGCTCCTAGAGTATTGATAAAATAACTATAATTTTTTGCCAAGAAATATGCAAAACCTTTTAAGCAAATACTGGAGAAATGCATTTATTGGAAGAAGAAGGGGAAAAAAAGGACTGATTCTAAATAATGGGATTTCAAACACCTCCCTCACTCATGGAGAAACCTGAAGTTGTGCTTCATCAGTAAGAGTCCAAAAATATGGCTCCAGTGCCACAAACCCCTAAACAAATGTGGCTTGAATAAAAGATTGACTTGCTTAGGAGAGCTTTTCCCTAAGCAAACTTAGGGATCAATAACTAATTATTTGCAGGAATAGCCTTGCAAATTTTCCATCATAAATAGATCCAGAAAAACTCTTAAGTTGGTCCAATCCATTTGTGAACAGAAAGAAGTAAAAGTAATTGTTCTCTTAGCTCACATGCTGATACATCCTTTGCTTTATCACTGCTTGTATTTGATGAAACAGCTGCACTTAACCCATGGCCTTGTTTATGCTGGGAAAAATGGATCTTTTAACTGCAAACACATCATTTCAAAAGCTGAAGCAGTTCCTCAGCTGCAGCTTTCCAGTGTAGCTTCACACTTCATTGCTGTTCAGAGCCTGATTGCACCTGGGTAGGATCTGTATGTGATGGACAAATTAACTCCCGTCAGGCCCAGGGTTTTGGGGTCTCTGCTTCGAGCAGTGGCTCTGCAGCTTGCTGACATTTGCCTCCTGTGAAAGCTTTCCCTGCCACAGGGCTGCTGCTGGGGGTTCTTCCCCTCTGCCTGGCTTCTATTTCCATAAAACTTGTCAAAACATCATTATCTTTGGGGCTTCTCTCCTCCAGAATGGTGCCCTCCCATCAACTCCTGGGTCTCAGGAAGATGTGGCCTTGGTACCAGGGGAATGCCCTGAAGCTTAAAACTTGTCACCACCAGCATTTGCAGGTGTGTTTTTCCTTGCAGAGGACAGACTCTGTCTCAGATATTTATATGTTTGTGTTTGTTCTTTCCCCAAATATAAATCAGCTCAAAGGGGCCAAGTGAATCATATATTCTGATGGATCTCTGTCTCTGCAGCCGAGCTGCTGCTTATCTTATCTTGATAGAACCCCCTCCAGAATGTCTTTTCAGCTCAATGAATTGGTGTGTAATATCTTCGGTATTTGCTGTTGCTGCTGTACTGAAAACAGGCCTGTGGAAACCAGCTTGTCTGTGGAGAACGGGGATGTAGGAGCGTTAGTTGGATAAAGCCTCACCTGCCTCATCTGGAGCTGCTCTGATCAGCCCCAGGCTGGCAAAGAGGTACTGTTCCTGCCTCGTGTACAGAGCCTTTCCTGGGCACCTCTGTTCTTCATTCACTGCTCTGCAATGTCTCTTCAGCCCTTTCATTTCTCCAGTGTCAACCTCTGACTCCAACCCAAGAAAAATTCCTGGGGCTCAGTCTCTTGTCAGGCACTTTCTCTCCAGGGTATTTTATTTTGCTCATTGACAGCAGCAGCTTTCTCTGGAGAAGTGAAATCCCTCCTTCCCTCCCCCTTCTCCCCTGGGATCCTGTGATATAACCTTGTGCACAGCCAAGCCAGAAATGGCTCTAGGAGAAAAACAGGCTGAAAGCCCAAATGTTGCCTGAGCACTAAATCCAGGAGCAAATGCAGTAGGAATCCAGAGCCATGAGGATGATGAGGGGACTGGAGCCTGTATCCTGTGAGGAAAGCCTTGGAGGGAGGCAGAGCCCTGAATAGCTGCCCAGGAAGCTTTGGAGTCTCCTGTGGAGATACCCAAACCCCACCTGGGCTCCACCCTGTGCCGCAGGCTGACCCAGCTTCAGCAGGGCTGGACTGGGAGATCTCCAGAGGCTCCAGTCTCTGATCCTGGGATTGTCCTACCAGCTGGGCTCTGCTGTGGCCTCAGTGCACCCCCAAGGATTAAGGCAGTTCAGTGTCATGTAGAAGGAGCTGAAAATGTTCCCAGCTTGCCCGATCCCATTGCTGGTTGATGTTGGATCTGTTTTGACTGCATCCAAAGCACTGGCTGGAGTCGGCTCAGGAGGCCTCTGTGTCTTGCTTCAGGTTTGTTTGATCAGAGATGCTTGGGTGAAAATGAGTCCAGATTAATTAGGAGCATGATTTGAAGGTGGATCTCTTAAACTACACTGGCATACCTGCTCTTGGTCAGAACAAAAGTGGCCTTTAATTGTTTACTTCAGAGCTAAAATAAATGAAACCTGCTTCTAGCTGTGTCCACGTCGGGGTTTAATTCAGTTTTTCTATCAGATCTTACTCAGATGAACTGCCTTGGTCATCCACATGTCAGCAAGTCTCCTCAAAGCAAGGATATTCCAGAAAGGGAGAACTTGGTCCATGGATCCTCAGTGTTTATGTGTCACACTGTGCTCGTGCCAAGGCTCATTTCCCTGTGGGGTGTGACATCTTTTGTTGTCCACAGCAGGAGTCAAAGTGACCCTTTTTAAGACATGCCTGTATCCCCATAAGGCCTGGAGTCCCCCATCCCTGCTCTCCTGTTTTGCTCTCTTTGTGCAAGACCTCTCAGTGGTGGATAAGCACCAATTTCCTTGTCTAGAAAAGCTGGAGAAGAGAAAAAACCAACCCCAATTTGTGTAAGTATAGGGAAAAGCGAACACTGCTAATATTAGTGTTGCTTTTGTATTAATAATTCTCTGATAAATGCCCAGGTTTTTTCTTTCCACATCTAAAAATACTCCCCCAGTATTTTTTGGCAGTGTGTTGTGACTGTGATAATGAAAGTGCAGCAGCATGTGCCTGCCACAGCTCCTGCCCTTTCCTCCTGGGCTGGCACAGCTCTGGGGTTGTCTGGGGGAAGAGAGGGCACACAGATACTGAGATGAAGGAAAGCTGGTCCTGACTCCTGCCTTCCAAAAGGCCACAGCCTGGGAATTATCTCAATTTCAGTGGAACCCAGTGTATTATGGAAATGTCACGTCCCTGAGCCGGGGACAGAGGTGGAGTACAAAACAAGAATGGCACAAAATTTAAAAAGAGACAGCTCATTTTGAACTGATTGAAGTTAAATATAGGTTTTAAAATATTTTTTTTAATCCCAAAGACTGTGGAACTCCCTGCTAGAAGTGGAGCCAAAGGGACTCTGCATATGTTCAGGTGATGAGTGTGTGGTTTGATAGTGCCTGTGGCTGGGAGGGGACTCTATTGTTGTTGTTATTGTTATTGTTGAACTGTTGTTACTGGTGCTGTACCTGTATGCTGTAACTTTCACTCTGAAATGATGTTAAAAGCAGAAGCTGCAGCACAAGGTTGACTGAGTGCCTGCCCAGAAGCTGGAGATCATCATTCTGCTGGCTTATGGCAAGTCCTATATTTACCCAGGATTTTTTGGGGTGTAGCTCTGCTAGCTGAGCCCTGCATGCCTGGGGTGGGTTTGGGGGGGGAGCTCCTGCTGGGAGCTTCAGCAGGGAGAAGAGGACTCTGCCCTGCACCTGGGTGTCATTCCCTCCCACACTGTGTTTTGGGTTCTCCATGGTGACAGAACCTTTGTATTCCTGTGCCAGACTGGACCAGGGAGTCATGTCCTGTGGTGCCAAAGAGGAATCTAAACTTTGATTATTGAGCCATCCTCAGGTATGTGAGTTTTAGGACATCTCCCCCACCCTGGTCCTTTCTGTGCAAAGGGGCAAAGGAGGGGACGAGGCAGATGCTCTGGGGGTGCAGAGATCTGCAGAGGGGTCAGAGGTGGCACCAACCCTGTCCCCTCAGCTCTGAGCTTTTGCTGCAGCATCCACACCCCCACACACCCTGTAGAAAGTTCCTGGTGCATTCCCAGTCCAGGCTGGAGCCAGCACTGGTTCCTGAGGCTGGCCCTGGGAGAGGAGCCAGGCGAGGGGAAGGCTGGATTCACAGTGGTGTGAGGCTTTGGTCACCCCCAGCCCTGCAGAGAAGGCTGTGAGGGGCTGTGTCGTGCCCTGGGGGAGGCCTGGGCTCTTATCCCTGAGCTGGGGCAGCGAAGCCCCAAAGGCTGCTGTGGTGCTGAGCTGGACTGGGCTGGGGTGGGGTGGATTGGGGTGGACTGGGGTTATATCCAGCAGCTCCCCGGCTCTCTCTTCCCTTGCTGCTTCAAGAAATGAGGCTGTTTTGTTTTGATAAAGCCTCTGTCTTGTGTCAGTCAGGGAGCTGATGCTCATGTTGGCATCAGACAGCCCAGCCTGGGCTATTTGTGTCCTCAGCAGCCTCCTGGTGCGAAAGGGGAGTGGAAATGCCTTGTCCTAGAAACAAGGCACAGATCTTGAACCCACTCCATGGCCTCAGAAGCTGTGGAGAATCAGTCTGGGAGGCAGCTGAAGGATTTATTGCTGCTTGCAGAGAGCTTGGGAGAAACATCCTTATCTTGCATGTTTTCCTTGAGGTTTCAGTCTTGGATTGATCATTGAAATGAAGAGATTGCATTTATCTCTCCAGGACTCAGGCTCAGGAGGCTGCTCAGGACAAGAGGAGCCCAGAGAGGAGATGGCTGAGGGACTGGGGGAGTTTGGTGTGACCACAGCAGCTGGGCCAAAGGAAGCTTGAAAGGCCATAGGCAGATGAGTTCCCTTTTCTGGCTCCTGCCCCTTTCCACAAGGACATGGAGATGCCTTCCAGCGTTTGGATCCTGAGAAGTGTCCACAGTGGGTTTTCCTCTGCAGAAAACATCCACCACTGACCTTGACCGAGCAGGGCAGGAGGAGGAGTGAGACCTGCAAGGCAGTGACAGTGACAGCTTTGTCTCACAGGTAGAGCAGGAGCACTCAGGGATTGGGACTCTGGGCTGGTTTCCAGCATGCTCAGGGCTGCTTGGTGACTTTGGGCCCTGTGACTCTTGTCAGGAGTTTTGGGGCTCAGTAATTTTGCTTTTCTCCACTGTTAGAGGCGTGTCCAGTGGTACGTGGGTGCTTTCCAGGCACATCCCAGCAGCTTCTCTGCAGAAAGGGGAATGTTGCCTCATCCCCTATAGTTCAGGGAAAATGCTTGGATGAGAGTTAAAATGGGAGATATTTTGTGCACACTGGAGGGAATTCACAGAATTTGAATGGAGAGAGATAAAAAAACCCTCTTCACACTTAATTGCTTTGACATTTCTGTTCCTCAAGTGCAGAGTGCCCTCCTGAGCTCAGGATGCTCCAGTGGGAGTCCTGTAAGTGTCCAAAAGCAAACCTGCAGGATGGGACAGGCTGGGCAGGAATCTGTCCCAGCTCCTTGCAGCTCTCCATCCTGCTCTTCTACCTACTGAAACAAAGGGGATAAATCTGATTTGCATTTCCAGCTAGTGATTAGAGGCCCAAAACTGATTAGGTACTTAATTACCTCTGAAGATACTGACTTGGTTGCTGGTGTCATCTGAGCCTGGAAATTGGGCTTTGAGAGCTGAGGAGCCTGGGAGGGCTCTGCGGTGTGACCTGTCCCCATCAGTGTGCAACGATAAACCAGGAGAGAATAAACCTGGAGTCTGAACCGGGAAAATGAGCTCAGTCACTTGTGGGGCTTCCCCTGGGGACACTGATGTCTGTGGGGTCCCACTGTCACATCCCAGGTGCTGTTTGACTCCCTAAATTCACTGAGCTCAGACTCTGGTTTTCCTTCAGTAAAATGGGGACGAAACCTTCTTCCCAAGGCCTGGGAACTAGAAACTGGAGTGTTTTGAAATCCATCTTCATGGAGTTTGGGTTGGAAGGGACCCTAAAGCTCATCCAGTTCCACCCCCTTGCCATGGGCAGGGACACCTTCCTCTATCCCAGGGAGCCCCACGCCCCATCCAACTTGCAATCATCCATTTCCCAATCCTTTAGGGAATGGTGTGACACATTTTATGTCCCTGTCACAAGCTGGGGATTTCTATGAAGGTGCTGCTGGCCCAGGTTTACACTGCAGGACCCCTTCTCTCCATAAATAATGGATTGTGGGAGCAGGGTGTTACTGTTAGTGAGTAATTAGCCTGTGATAATTCTGTCCTGGTGGGGGAAAGCCCCAAAACCCTCCTGTGACACCCAGAGGTGAGGATGGATCATCTCCAAAGCACTGCCCAGCTCAGGGATGCTCCAGCCCATGGCACCTGGCAGGATGTGGATGCTCAGGATCTGAGTTTGTCTGTGTTACACCCAGAAAGCCACAGTATCTGGGGCGGGGGGGCGGGGGGGGGGTGTTGGGGTGGGGAGGAATGTAAACCTAATTCCCTGTTCTATTTCTTCGTTTTCATGGTGAGGGGCTTTGCCAGACCTCCTTCCCTCTGGTGCTTTTGTGGGGAGACACAAACCGTCAGAGCTTCCTGCTAATTAAGATGTTGAGCTCCTCTCTGCCTGGTCTGGCTCTCCACACAGGCGTTTCTGCCCTCTCCCTGTCCTCACTGCTCCATTGTTCATCCTCCCCAGCTGAGCTGAAAGGGAGAAGGAGCAGGCACACTCGGCAGCTGGAGCTGGGGTGGGGGCAGCATGTGATGGGAGTGTGCAGGAGCAGGCAGCAGAGGTGGCGTCTACAGCACAGCCCCACAAAGAGAATTCCCGAGGCTGCAAACTGAGGGACTCGAAAGAAAGAAACTGCCAGCAGAGGGATGGCTGGGGAGTCTCAATCTGCACCTTTGTGTCCAAGCATGATGATGGTTTTTATCTGTGCAGCTCCACTGTCCTTTTCCAAGGGTCCCAACCCACCTCTTGCGGGGTGCAGGATGGATCACGTTCACCTGCTCGGCCCCCATGAAATATTCTTTTTTTCCTGTTGTCTCATGTCTGTCCCTCTGTCACTCAAATCCTGCTCTAGAAAGGAGAGTGGTTAACTTAGAGCCTTGTGATCTTTTATTTCATCGGTTGCTGCTTCACCAAGAGTGAACAACCCCTCTGGCTCTTGGAAAGGGGCTTTTCCCTGTTTTCCTGATGGGCCATCTGTCCCTCAAAACCTAATGTGAAAATCACTCAGTTAAGCTGGACTAGATGAGCATGAAGAGTTCCTTCCCACCTGAACCATTCCACGATTCCCAGTTGCCCTGCAGATTCCAGACTCTCACAGCCCTGAGGGAAACCTCCACCCCCTTCTGTGAGAAGAGCTGGCTGTGAGTGAGGACACTGAGTCTGCCCTCATCTTTCAGCTTAAAATCACCCCTGAGGTGCAAGGGAAAAGGTTGTGGGTTGGGGGTGTTGTTACAGTGGGTTTATTTTGGTTTGGAACTTATTTTGTTGTTTGAGGAAAGTATTTTATAAAGTGGTGGCACTTTAACATTGGTTCCTTTTCCAAAAGAGTTTCACACAAGGGAAGTGTGAGGAGGTTTAAGGCAGCCTCTCTTGCTCTCTTGCAGCAGTTGGTGACTGCTCTGTAGTGTGTGAATGTGCCTTTTGTATTTGAGATTAGTTGCTGTATTTTCAGCGAAATTCCACTTTCTCCATATCATCGGAGAAGAGAGTGGAGCTTCTGGGGTGTTTGTGGTGGGATGCAACCACCTGTTTTTCCTGTGCAGCCATCCTTCCCCAGCTGTCTTCAGCTGTAGAAGATGAGGCAGATCCTGCTCCAGTTCTCATCCTTGTGGGGCTGGATCAAGGGAGAAAGGCTGGAGGAGCTTGAGCTGCATTCAGAGAAAAGAAACTAAAGGCTTTGAAACAAAAACCCCATGGGCAAGGTGATGCAGATCACTCAGAAAGCAACCAGAGGGAATCTGAAGGAAAGAAAAAAAGTGAAAAGCAGGGATGGTGAGGTGGAGGGGGCAAGGCAGATGTCTGCCCGTGCTCAGTGTGTTTGTGCTGCTGGCTGCCTGCCTGCCTGTCTGAAAACCTGGCCCCGTCTGGCACCTTTTTTTATTCTGATGTTTGAATTTATAGCTTGAAGTGCAGCAGAATGAGGTTCTCTGGAATACTGCTGTGGATGGGATTGGCTGCCCAGGAGGGTGAGGGTGGATTTGGAGGAGGGGGGACTTGGTTTTCCCTTGCAAGTTAAACGTGGGCTGCTGTGTTCTCCTTCATCCCTCTGCCTCTGCCTTTGCCTTCCTGCTGCATTTCTCTGGGTGTTTGCATCAGTTCTGTTTGTCACTGGTGGGTCAGGAGCAGCTTCTCCCTGGGTGTATCCTGAGTGCATCCCACTGGCATTTTCCACGTAGTCTGGGGATGGAGGGGAAGCAGAGCTGCTGTGAAGTGCTGAGGTGCAGCACAGAGGCAGAATCCATGAAAACCACTGCAGCCACCTCCTCCGCCAGGATGACACGGATCACCCACACTTCCTCCCTGGGAACGTGCCAGGAGACTTGTTCTCAGTGAAGGTTTCCAGGTCTCCAGGCTTCAAACGTTCACACGGTTTGAATAATGCATAAAGTTCCAGCACTTGCTGGAATCATATATTCTTCTCCAGCATCTTTAAAAAATGGATGAACACATTTTTATTTGAAAACCTCCTCCTTTGTGTAACCGATTTCTCCTTTCCCACCTGTCACACCTACAATCTTTGCATCCTTCTAAATGCACAACCCGCACTAGGGTCAGACCTATACAAGGATCTCATTCTTCCCTGCTGTCTTTGGCATTTAGAGGGGCAACTTTCCTTGCTCAGAAAGGTGGGAGCCTCGTCCTGCCTGTAATTAATTCAGTCACACTGTCCCAGGATGCTTCTGGGGAGATCCAACTTCTTCTTCCCCTTTTGAGTGAACCAGAGCAGTGAAGGTCCCCCTGTGATGCTGGGCAGGCCCTGGGTGGCACGACAGGGAACGTGTCACGACAGAGAATGTGTCATGACAGGGAATGTGTCATGACAGGTTGGACAGCACCTCTGGGGAGAGCCTGGAGGAGGCTGGGTGGGGCAGGGAGACCTTTCCAGGCAGATCCTGGAGGAGCCTGTCCTGCAGTTTGAACATAAAACACAGACATAGTCTGGACTCAAGGTGTCTGTCTGAGACTGGTGACTTTCCTTGGCCCACTGGTTAGGATCTGGAACTAGAATGATTAAGATGCATGTGATGGAGCTGAGGCAGCTTTAATTTCCCTATGAAACACACCAAGCTCCCCCTTGCTGCAGGACAGCCCATTCCCTCTTCCAGGGATGCTTTCTGCAGATCACACCTTTGGTTTGGGCTCTGCTGCCTCTTGAATTAATGACTTCAGGTGTGGGGATGCCCTTCGGTCACCCCACAGGACACTGCAGGGATACTGTGTATGCTCAGCAGCCCTGCTGGAGCCTGCAGCCCCCAGGTTTAATCAGGCAGTGGGGGATCCCTTTGTCAGGACACCCCAGCCTTTCCCAACACCCCTGACTCATCCCACTGCGTCTGAGCACCTAACTGGCAAAGGATCAACAAAAACCCTTCAGGAAAGGTTGATGAAGTGCTGGCAGAGGGGCAAGGGAGTGCTATTGTGACTGATGCAGAGCTGCCTCAAAGCTTTTGCAGAGGCAAAGCAAAGGGCGGGACCATCCATGCCCTCTCTGCTCTTCCCGAGGAAGGAGTGGGAGGAGGCTGGACAGCCCTGGAGCAGGGAGCTTGCTCCCGCTGTCCCCGAGGAGGATGAGAGGAGCACAAAGGATTGTTTTTCCCATCCATTTTGGTTGTCGCTGTTGGCCCCACATCACGAATTCTCCTTTAGAAGTGGCTGCTCTGGCTCTCCTGGGCTGTGCCTGGGCAGGATCCTTGCTCTCCATGACAGCCCTTCGGAGGGGCTGGCAGGCAGTTCCTGCACCAGGAATGGTAATCCAGGGGATTTGTGTGACCTCCCACATCCCTCCCCCGCTCCTGTGACCCTGCCAAATTTCTGTCAAGCCCTGCCAGAGAGGGGCACCAGCAGCTCCCAGTTTGGAAGGATCCGGGGCAGAGTCACCTCTGTACCCCTGCCCTGCCTGGCCCCTCAGCCCCTGGGTGATGGGAAGGTGAAATACAAACCAAGGCTTGGGTTTGGGAAAGGAAGAAGGGAGGCTCAGCCTTGGCATGGCTGGAGATGTGTTTGCCCAAGCCTTGCTCTGGCAGGTGCTGGGCTCGGAGCTTGTGCTGGGGGCTCTTTGGGCTCAGAATGAATCTTAGCAGGGCATCCTCGCACCAGCTGCAGGCAGGAAGGAGGGACTGAGCATCTCCGCGGCTTTTCCAGCATCAGTTGCTGTTTCTGGATGACTTGTAGCAACGTTGTTGTGTTCCTTAGAGACAGGGCCCTGGCACAGCCGGTGGCTGCTCTGGAGAGAGCAGCCGAGGTCTGCAGGTCACTTCCCCATGGGGATGTTCAGGCTTTGGGGTGAATGAAGCTGCTTGGCTCGGCTCACATGGGGTTGATCTTCAAGATGCTCCTTAGGATGCTGCCGGCACTGACCACTCTGCAGATCTCTTCCAACATGAAAAATTAAAAGGAAACCCACGCCTAGACGCAAGGAGCTGGAAACCAGAGCGGAAACTGCTAGAAAGGAGTATCATCATTCTTTTCAGTGGCCAGGTCGGGTTTGAGAGGCAAAGGCGGTCTAACAGCGCTGCCTGCTGGAAACTTCTCGGAAGGAAATTTTGCTCCCCGGGTTTTACCAGTCCTTCGGCTCAGTTTAAGCCCATCCTTCTCCCTTTTCTTCAACCTGCTCTGCCCACAAACCTCAGCTGCTCGGGACAGGCTGCCAGAGAGGGAGGGAGTGATTCCATCCTGTTTGTCCTTACAGCAGTGGTTGGAGAACTGAGTGCAACTGAGCAGCTCCTGGTGCTGCAGATGCACCCCGAGCCTTCTCCTGGCATGTGGAACCCCGAGCCTGCAATTCTGGCCTCACTGGGATCTCGGTGTCATTAAAGGAAATAAATGGCCGTGGTGCTGCTTTTGGAGCATTTCAGGCCAAGCCTAGCTGGCGAGGTGGGATGTCACTTCTGGGGCTGCTCCCTGAGGATACACCCCTGGGGTTCATCCGCCTGCTGTTCCCTGACCCATCCAAGTGTCAGGGGTAGATCTACCCACTTTTTGGCAGTGTGATGTGAAGAAAACGGGCTGAGCAGCCACAAACACTTTAGTTAAGAAATGAATTTGTCTACTGGACCTAAAAGTCAAGATTTTATTCGCCAAGTCAGCCTGGTCGTGTCCTGCCCCCTGAGGGCAGCTCTGGTGTCCTCCCTTAAGCTTGGGGGACACTGAACCCAGAGGGTACCTGTGGTGCAGCCTCTGCAGGACACCCTGGTCCTGGCTCTGGAAGAGCAGGAATTCCTGGCTCACACAGGAGGGGTGGGCTGCTGGGTTTGCTGATTGGACCTTACAAGGACAGCAGTGTTTAGGCTCTGAGTTTGGATGTGCATTAATAAGCAGAGCTGGACTGGACAGTGAGGATTTGGGAGCAGATGAGGCAAATATTTCCAAAGCCTTAATTCAGCCGCTCTGTGCTCACACAAAGGCCTCTGGGCAGACTGGACTGCACAGCAGGAGTCACCCCTGCCCCACAGGTCCATAAGCAGTGGGGTCACCTGTCCTCCAAGCCAAGAAGGATTAGTCTGGTTTTGTTCCTGGCAGCAGTTCTAAACCCTGTAACATTTACTGGATGAAAAGGCTCTGAGAATTCCTTCTTAGAGTGTTAAAAATATTTGAAATTTGCTTCCTTTAATAATCTTTTTGCTATTAATTAACTATGAGCAGTATTACTGTGGTGCCCAGAATACCTCCCAGCCAGCTCCGAGGTGGCCTGTGCCATCTGTTTGTCCTGACTTCATCTGCCCTGTGCCTTCTGTGCCAGGGCAAGGCTCTTTCTGCTTGTGCTGTCGTGCTGGGTGAGAGGAAAGGGACACTCAACAGCCCAGGCAGGTTTATTTATTGTTAGGAAGCAGCGATGGGCACAGGTGGAATTGCACAGATAAGCCCTAGCCTTGGCATGGGAATTCAAAGTCACCTCCTTCATCCTTAGCTGCCTGCCAGCATCCCTCCCTCCAAAGCACAGCCCCAGGCTGGCTCCTCCTGTTTTGTTTTTTAAGTACACTGTTAATTAACGAGGCAGAGGAAAAAATACAAACACACCAGAATAGTTTTTAACCTGGCTTGATTAATGCTGTCAAGTTGCACATCTGAGTGTGAGCTCAGTGGGACTGTTGCTTTTGTTTAATACCACAAGACACCTCAGTCTGGATTGTTGCATTACAGTACAAATAAAAAACAGAAACAAAACCACATCTGCATCATACAAGGTGAGAAGAATATGAGAATTCTAAATATTTACAGAGAAGGGCAAGTGGGGAAACCACAAAAAATATTTACATAAAAATACATGAGCTTGTTGGCATATACATTTTACACCAGTTCACAAAAAAGGACACTATATAAATTAAAGTGAAGGGAACTCCAAAAGTAACCCAAGACTTTCTGGGATGTTTCTCTCATGCGGCTCAGGTAAAGAAAAATCAAGTCTTCTACAGCAGGAAAATGAACGGCAAAACAACCCTTTTCTTCCCCCCCTCCCTCCCTCCCCCCCAGCTGGACGAGGCAGGACTCTGCACACAAGGAATCATCGTGGTGTTTGCTCACACCAGACCATGCCTTTCACACTGGGATTTGGGGCTCTGGGAAAACAGGAACACGCCTAAGCCGCCACAACGAAAGGAAGGAAAACTTCTCACCCAGATTTCCTGACAACACATCACTCGAGTCAATGCCCTGTCACCAGCCTGGGGGATGGCAGAGCACACTTGAGGTTCTGTCCCTTCTGGGGTGAAAGAGGAACAGGATGTTTTCAAGTTGGTTTTGGTTTTGTGTAGCAACTTACTACCACTGTGCAATCCTTACTGATCCCCCCCAGTGATGAGCAGGGGAAGGGGATCACTGCAAAGACATAGGCACAAAGTTGTGGGGGTGTTCTCAGAGATGCATATAGGTATCACCTGATAAAGACTCTGCAAAAATCAGAAATTAATGCTTTACATAAGACTTCACAGGGGCCAAGTCCTCATTACTCACCTACCAACTGCACTCCCCTTCCCAAGGAAGGTCTCCTGTGCATCACATCCTGCTCCAAGCAGAGGTGAAAATCCAGAGCTGAAGCACACTCCTGGAGCCCTATTTCTGTGTGCACTGAGAGAGCCTCGGCTGGAAACGGAGGGAGTGGCAGCTGGAGATGCAGATAGTGCCCATGTGAGGGAACTGTTGAGGAACAGAGCTGCTGTCACCTCGTGGGGATGTGGTTAGGCAAGGAATTACTGAGCCCGAGCACAACTGCACTTGGATTAGAGGATTATCTGCGTTGCTGACCCCCTGTTCTCTCCATGGCTCTGCTGGGACACAGGACTGGGCTGTCACCTTCCTCCAGCTCACCCACCTGACACACCTGGTGTCAACTCCCCGCCTCGTTCTGGTGCAAGATGCCCTTTCCCACCTCACCTATGAATTTTGGGATTAGCAAGGATGTAAAAATCTCTGTAAGACCAGCAGACTGAGGCCAGAGCAGGAGCAGGGCTGCATAGTTCACTGTATGGCTTGGTGGGAAGGGATCGCATGGGATGCTGAAGCTGTGGGCAGGAGCAGTAAAAGAAAGGCGGTCAATCTCTGTTAGCTGGGAAGAAGTGGTGCCTTCACCTTTTTTAACTCTGTACTGTGGCTCAGCAGTGCTGGACGTGAGTTTGGGTTCTTGGAGAGCTTCCAGCCTTGGAGCACACCCGGCTGTGGCTGCATGCCGAGGGAGGGGAGGGCAGCTGGGAGTCACTGCTCTTCTGTCTTCTTTCTCTCTCTCCCAAAAGGCTGTTTGCAGCAGCCCTCTGGGTTCGGGGTACAGGTGTGCACTTCCAGAAGCCCTTTGGGAAAGGTGCTGAGAGGTTTGTTCCGACAGGATGAGCGGGTGCTTCGCACCTGGCACTTCACACAACGCAGGGAGAGCCCAGTTCGGGCAGGAGCAGCACAGCACTGAGGAGCAGAGGTTGTCCAAGGATGGCACTTGGGCTCTACAGGGAGACAGTGGCTTCGATCAGGAAAATCCAGAGGCGTTTACAATTCGTGGGAGCTGGGATCAGCCCCTTGTAGTGGCAGGATAGTCCTGGCTGATGTAAGGCCCAGGCGAAGGGGGGGAGAGGCTGAGGGGCAGGGGGGGAGTTAAGGCTTTCACGGAGAGAGAGGTTGGACCTGCAGCTCTCATTACCTGAATCCCAAATAGCCTGAATCCCAAATAGCCTGGACCAAACATTTGTCCCTGCTTCAACTGGAGACCTGGCATGCAACCAGGGGCTGAGGCTGGTCCTGGCCCTGCCACAACACAGCTCTGCTGAGAGCATGGATAACCCAGCCTGGCTCCCGAGCAACCAGGGCAGCTCAGCCTTTCCTGGGAGTTACTGCCAGTGGAGACAGGGTGGCTCACCCAGTGGCCCCTTTCTGTGCAGTTCTGTAGTTTTCCTTAAAAGAAAACATTACGAAAGCATTCCCTCACCAAAAACCCCAAGCCCTCTACCTGGGAATTCCTCACAAGCAGATTGTGGTAACCTGGATCACAGTGCTGCTTTTTTACTCTTTTTTCCTTTTTCTTCCTTTTTTTCCCCTACTGCCAGATTTCGTTCCATAACATGTGAGAACTCTTCTAAACAAAATGCTTAAAACACCAGCATTGCACAATAAAATAGAACCACAAAGTAGTTACTGAAACAGCCCCAGACAAGGCTCCAAGGTTAAAGAAGCAAACAGCTAACAGACTAGTCAGCAACTAGAAGCAGGTTTTCCTTAGGATTTAAAAGTCCCAAAATAGCCATGAAACTTTTTGTTCAAAAACCCCCACCTAAGCTCCATTTAGCAGCTGTGTGCTAACTGCAAGACCTCCAGGTTTTTCATAAAATGATAGAGATTCAAAACAGGTAGAGAAGTTCTTCACACAGAACAGGAATGGCCTTGGAATTTATCAGTGAACATTTAAAAACTAAATCTCATGTATTGCTCGCAAGCCCTGCCTAATGGGATGGATGTGCTTTATTTGTACAGAGGGTGTGATTCCTGGGGAGTCTGAGAGGCAGCACAAGGGGCTGCCAGGCTGTTTTTACAATATCAAAGCTTTTCAACAGCTTGGACACCCATTTTGGGTGTATTTTAGAGTGCACTGGCCTTCTGTACCTACTCACTGACTGCCGGGGGAGCTGCACCTG
The DNA here is from genome assembly GCF_008360975.1 of Lichenostomus cassidix. NCBI lineage: Eukaryota > Metazoa > Chordata > Aves > Passeriformes > Meliphagidae > Lichenostomus > Lichenostomus cassidix. The sequence goes on along the minus strand of NC_139504.1, from coordinate 564,608 downwards.
GGCATGTCACTGCTCCCTGTGTGCCACAACTCCACAGGGATCCCTGCCCAACATGGAACTGCAGGGTGCCTGGAGACCTTCAGTTTAAGGTCAGCAGGCGCACTCCCTGATGGAATTGCTGCAGGATCTGGCCCAGGGCAACTGCTCATGCAGAAAACTTGTCACACACAGCTGGCAAGGTGGGCTCTGATTTACGTAATGCTAGAGACGTTTTGTCCAATTTATTTTTCTAGTATTTTTTGCAGTGAGATGACACAGTCTGGCCAGCAACAGGATGGAATGAGCTCGTCTGGACCATGAATAGCCTTACAGCAAAGGACTGGCCTGGAATGGGTGTGCTATTCCCAGCTCTGGGGGCAGGGTTTGGTGTCATTTTGTGTTTTATTTCTTTTGGTGTGAGAAATGCAAACTTGCCCTACACGGCTCCCGCAGCTGGCCTCTGCTTACAACAGAGAAATGTGAAGCAAGTGGAGTTCTTGTAGGCAGAAGCAGCTTGTTAAGCAAGCAATGTAACAAGCGTGTCGTGTTCTGAGCTGACTTCGGAGTCTATTCCACGAGTTTGAAGTCAAAACAGGCCCCCACCCACCTCAGAGCAGCTGCAGTGGGTGTGCTACACCCACAGGAGAGGCCAGACCTCAGCATTACCCAAGGAGAGAATCCCTGGGGAACATTTCCCCCAGCCCCACTCTTGCTGTGTAGCTCCAAGGGGCTAAACAGTGGTTCTTCCATGGCATGTCAAGGAGCCCCTTTCCTGGGAGCCAGCCTGGCATGGGCAGTTGGCAGCTGGATAAAGCTGCAGGCACAGTCCATTATGCACAGTCCATTGTGCACGGGACTGTGGGCACGAGGAGAAGCAGCCCCAGTGTCACACCTGGGAAGGGAAACTCCTTCCCTCCCTGCCCCAACAGCATCTGCGTCAGCCCTGCCCTGTCTCTGGCAACACCTGTGTGCCAACAGCCTGCCATGTCCTCCCAGGTGGCTCAAAACTACATGAAAATCTATAGCTCTACTACATAAAAACAGTGAAGGGGCTGGGGGGCTGAGGGAGGTTTGCTTTGCTCACCGGGGCAGGGTCAGGGGTTTTTTCCCATCACTGAAAAAATAAAACAGTCCACTGTCCAGCAGAGGCTGCTTAGACTCTATCCCTTGTCCCCCCCAGCTCACTCGACGTGCACCTCAGTCTCGGGCCTCTGCAGACACAGCTCTGTGGGGAGGAAGGCTCCCTGCCCCAGCGCCGTGGCATAAGTTCTGCTGTGCACGTGGGGGAAGCCAGGGGGCACGAAGCCCCCCGCTCCAGCATAGCCCCCTCTTTGGTGCTGAGGCAGGGTATGGTAATCCTCCAGGTTATCGTACTGGGACACCACAGTCATCGTGCTTTGGCGCTTGCCCAGGGTTTGGTAGGGGTACAGCAGGGCAGAGTCCCTCTCCATGGGCTCGGGGTGCTGCATCCGGAGGCTGTGGCTCCGCTCGGGCTTGGGCGGCGGCACTACGGGAGGGGCTGGGTGCTCCTCCTCCTTGTAGCAGTCTCTGGAGTGCTTCTCCATGGGTGCTCTGGCTCGGGGCCTCTCCAGGTCTGGCCTGTCCTCTGCCAGCCTCCCCTCCTTGTGGTTCAGCCTCAGGGTCTCCTGGCCGGCCGGGATGTACTTGCTGCCCGAGTGCTGGTAGCCCATGGGCTCGGAGGGCTCCGGGCCGCCCTTGGGCCTGTAGTCGGGGTAGGGGGGCCCGTTTTTGGGTTCGGAAGGCTGCCTGTGGCTTGCTTCCTGCTGCATGTGCGTCCTGTGCTCACTGCTGCTGCTGCTCGGCTCATGCATCTTCCTGTTCCGGATGCTGCTCTGCTTCTGGGGCAGGGATGGCTTCTCGGGCTGCCCATTCCCGTAGCCTCCGCCGTGGTAGTGGGGTCTGTCCAGCTCGGGCTCCGCGTGCTGCCCGTAGTATCGCTCATCTCCCTCGGGCGTGGCTGCCTTGCCCGGATACCTGCCCTCCTTCCCTTCCGCCACCGTGAGCAGGCCGCTTTTACCAGGATCTGATTTGCTGCGCAGGTGGACAGTGTCCAGGCCCCCCAGCTCATCCTGCAGCAGCGGGGCCACGTTGTCATACTGGGACATGAGGGGTCCTTTGACCTTCTGGCGCGTGCGGCTCTCGCGGCGTATGGACTGCATGCGGTACTTCTCCATGTCCTCCAGGTCCCAGGACATGTACACGTGCTTGATGTCTGGGGCCGGGGGCACATCCCTGCTCACAAAGCTGTGCTCTTTGCCCAGGTGGTTGATGAGCCCCCCCCGAGGGTAGGCAGCCAGGCTGGGGTAGCGGTACAGCCCTTTGCCCTGCAGCCGGGATGCGTACGGGCCAAGCTCGCGGCTGGGCAGGCCATGGAAGGGCCTGACCCGCACGGTGCTGTAGGGATCCAGGTCATAGAAGCTCCCGTCGGCCGAGGTGTAGTAGGGGGAGCCGGAGGAGCTGGAGTAGGGACTGTAGCGGTAATGGACCCGCCCGTTCTCAAAGTAAGGCTGGAGCTGTGTGACGTGGTAGTCAGAGTGGGGCTGATATGGCTTGTACTGGTAGAGGGGCCGCGGGCAGTACACGGGCTCATCGTCCGGGGGCACCTCTGTGCGGGAGATGGGCACGGAGCGGATGGCGGCGGCGGCCGGGCTGGGCACGTGCAGTGACTGCACCCTGCGTATGGTGGGGTATGGGGGGGCCTCCTCGGCGTAGCCGGCGCCCCGCAGCCCCGTGGGGCTCACAGAGGACACGAAGTCGGTGCGGCCACGGGGCTTTGGGTGCAGGCCCGTGGCAGAGCCCTTGCCCTGCGTGCCGTAGGAGCCGTAGCGTGAGCCCGCTGTGACGGGCGGCTCTGGGCGGGGCGGGTATGGCTGGTGCTGCTCGGCCTTGCTGTGGTAGCTGTGGGCAGGCACGCTCTCGGGCCGGTACTGGTGCTTGGCGTGCAGGTAGCCGTCGGGTCCCACCGGCTCAGGGAGGCTCTCCGGCTTGGGGTGCGGCACATACACCGGCTGCAGGGACGCGTGCTTGGGCGGCGGCGGTGGTGGCGGCGGCAGCAGCGCCTCCTCCACGGAGGATGCCAGCATGGAGGAGGCCAGGAAGGAGTGGTAGTTGGAGTTGTTGATGGTGTCCGTGTTGTTGGAGTGCATGGCGGCGGCGATCTTGCTCTCCAGCGTCCTCACGGGTGGCACGGGCGGGGTGAAGCTGTAGGAGGAGGGAGCGGGGACGGACTCAGAGCGCAGGTGCAGTGGGGGAGCCCTCGTGCTCTCCCGAGGCTTTTCCAAGTGGCTCTGGTGGCCCACAGGCACAGAAGAAGAGCTGCGGGCGGTGGAACTGCTCTCAGAGACAAAGCCAGGTGCAGGCTCTGACGGCTTTTCAGGGGCAGTGGTGCTCCACGCCTGCAGGGAAGAAAAGAGCCAAAATTAGGGACAAGCAGCTTTTCCCCCGCTGTTCTGTAGTTAGAACATCCCAGACACTCATATGGATCTGCTCCATTCCAGCATGTCTGTGCCTGGTTTCTGTTTGCTGGGGAAGGAAAGAGATGTAGGTTCCCTCTCTCAGGTATGTGCAGCATGGTGCCACTGGCAGATTTTGGGACCCCTCACAGCTGGTGTGTTCTGCAAATGTCAAACCAGAGAAAGGGAAGGAGGTGGCCTTCTCTTCACACAGTGCCCTCAGTGTTTTCTTAGGTGGTCTGCTTTTAAATCTGTGATCTTTATGAAAATGTCCCTGGATTTTACCTCCTCAGGCCCTGGTGAGCAGATCAAGGAGTGTAATAGAGCAGAAATTCCTGCCTTAAACGTGGCTACAGGGATTAGGATGGGCTGCAGCTGGGTGTGTTTCATGGGCTGGGGCGTTTGGATTTCTGGGGGAACGCTTCCATGCTTCAATCCTACCCAAGGCATCTGACCTGCTTTGTTTAACAGAATCACAAAACCATTTAGGTTGGAAAAGTCCCGAGACCATCAAGTCCAACCTGTGCCTGATCCCCACCATGTTACCAGCCCAGAGCACTGAGTGGCATGTCCCACTGGTCCCTGGACACCTCCAGGGATGGGGACTCCACCACCTCTGAGGCAGCACCTTCCAGTACTTTATCACTCTTTCGATGAAAAAATTCTTCCTATTGTCCAACCTAAACCTCCCCTGGTGCAGGTTAGGACTATGTCCTCTCATCCTGTTGCTGCAAAAGAGCCCAACCAGGATGCTGAAGAGGACCTTGTCAGAGGATGCAAAAATTCTTGCTTCTGAGCATTCTGAACTATTATTCCCTCTGTCAGCCCCTGCAGATACTTTTTTCCTTAAAACCAAGGTGAGTGGGTATACTGGGGTGTTGCCTTAGGAAAGCAGCACAGGATTTCCTGCAAGGCTGTGTCTGGGTTGCACCCACATCGCTCCCAGTGTCCTGCAAATCCTCTCCTCTTGCCGTCTGGATTTGGACCAACTTTCCCAGTGCTCAGCACTCCACAGGAGCTGTGCAGGGAGCAGCACATACCTGACCGGAGCCGCTGGGTGCTTTGGCTGCTGGCACCTGTCCCACAGCTGCCTGATGCTCCTGCCTCTGTGCCGGTGCCGTGGCCACGTGTGGCGCGGGTGGGACGGTGATATCTGCCGGGAGGGTGGTCCCAGCCAGTACACGGGGCTCGGCGGCCATGCCGGGGAGGGTGCTCAGGTACGGCACCGCAGCTGGGGCGCCCTTGTCCCCGGCAGGACCCACGGGAGGAGACTGCAGCTTGTCCTCGGCCGTGCAGGAAGCGCGCAGCTTGTCCTCAGCCAGGCCCGTGCACAGGTGGGGCTGCTCCACAGCTGGCTCCGTGGCGGGCGGCTCCCGCTCTGGCAGTGCCCCGGGGCCGTGGAGGACGGCGTGCTCCCAGTCCCCTGCGTGGGGCGGGAAGGGCTCCTTGTCCCCCGCTCTGCTGGGGTGGAAGCTGGCCTGCTCCTGCTCCGCATCCCTGCTGCCAGGCGTGTCCCCGGGCACTCCCATGTGGACAGGTGGGGGCTCCTGGCCTCCAGGTGCGCCGGGTGGGTGGTTCTGCTCCCCGGCCGTGCCTTGGCAGTCCTGCTCTAGAGGTGCCCCGGGCTGGAAGTGCAGGCGGTTCTCGGGCAGAGCAGTGAACAGGTGGAGCTTGTCGGGAGCACCCGCAGAGAGATGGAGCTTTTCTAGAGCTGTGCCAGCTTCAGCCTCTCCATAATTTGTGCTTTCAGCATGAGCATCTCCTGGCCTTTTGTGGGACTGGGCGGATGCTTGCTGTGCGGACTCGGCTAACGCTAGGGCCAGCATGCGCGCTGCGTTTTTCGGAGGAGGAGGAGGGATAAGAGACACAGAACTGACGGGAACAGGATCCTGGGGGGAGTCGAGCGCAACTGCTCCTAATGGGGGAAAATTGAGAGAGAGAGTGATTTTATGTTACCCAATAAGGAGAGTGACCTTAATGACTATTATAAAAAAATAGATGCTCTCCACACTTTCACAGTGGCAGTTCCTTCTGATGTGAAACACTTGTGTCTCACAGGCAAACGCTGCTCAACAGCACGGCAGTTCATCACAAAGAGGAAAAAACCCAAGAGATTGTCTAAAGGCTCCTCTTGCATTTCTAGAGAGGTAGGAAGGAAGTAGCAGAGAATGAGATACCCTTACACAATTTTGATCATAAGGTTTTAGGCGGAAAGGTCCCTTCTTCGAGTGTTGGCAGATTTTTAATTTAAAAAGAAAAGTCTTAGATGGTCTATTGGCTGAAATGATTGAGAAGGACATGCTAGAGATTTTCACATGACAGGATGGGGAAAAAAAGTGGAATATAAAGCATTATGGAAATTATCCAAGATTTGTGTGATGTAGGGAGAAAGCAGAGGTTAAAACCTTACTGATCTGCACAGCCCTTCAAGACACTTGTGACCAGAACTGACAGGCAATCCCCTCTCCTAAAGGCACGCAGAGGAGGACGGTTCTGAGAGCAGCTCCCCTTTGGAACTTAAAGAAAGAATGGAGGAAAATGCACTGTACCTGGCTCTGTGTGTCCACTGGGTACAGTCTTATTCTGACTGCTTGGCATGGCTCTCTCCCCTTCTTCTGGCAACTCTGTTTTGCCAGCAGCCACTAGCTGGGGATGCTGCAGCTCTTGGTGGGCTCCTTCCCCTGCTCCTGTTTCACTGTTTTTCAGGGGCAAGGACATCTGGGTTGGGGACCTGTTTGTGATCTCAGTGATGCCAATCCCTTTGCTCCAGCTGGAAGCAGAGGAGTTCCTGGATGTGGTGGGCACTCCTCCCATGGCCTCTGGCACACGGCTGGGCAGCACAAAGGAGGTGGGTTCTGTGGTCAGTGGTGGAGATTTGATGGGCTTTCGGGCCGTCTTGGGCGAGAAGCTGAGGGATTTGCAGGCCTGCTCTTCTGTGGGGCTCAGGTCCATTGTAAAGAAGGGACTCATCTTCTCCTGGAAAGGGGACACTGGCTCAGAGCTCGTGGCACTGCCTGGGGTCTGGGACTGGCTGCCTGATTCTAAATCCTTCCTGAGCAGGCTCGGCTTCTCCTTGTTGATGTCAACGGACTCCAGCAGGGAGGTGCTGCTGTCCAGGCACTCAGACTCTGCCTGGGGGGGACTGCACTGGAAGGACATGGGGTCGAAGTCCAGGCTGGCAACACCGATGTCCGGCGGGCTCAGATCCACGTCCTCCGAGGAGCGGGGAGAGATGAGGGCAGGGACGTGGATGAGCCCCTCGTCCCCGTCGCTGTCATCGTGGGGGAGGTTGTCGTAGGAGTTGCAGCGGTTCATGTTCCCCAGGAGCTCCCCGTTGAAGGAGGCAGACAGGGCATCGCTGCTGGACCTGGGCCTTCTGGGTCGGAACAGTTTGGATTCACCTGGAAGCAAGGAGACATGCATGGGTTAGTGACGAAACCTCCCTGGCCAGGAGGCCAGGCCCAGTGACGGGCGTAAGAGCAGTCCTAAGGCTGCAAAAGGCTCCTCCGGTGCCCTCTGTACATGAGTTATCTTTGGCAGTAACTGCTTATTACATTTGCTTAAACTCTTTTACAGCACTTGCCAGGTGTGATTTAGTCTGAAACTAAGCTGTGTGCACAAGCAAAGCCAGTTTACATGTGCTGAAGGCCTTTCTCAGAGAGCATTTTCCTTCACAGTGCTGTCCTGTCAACCTTGGAATAGCAAGAGAAGGTGCCAAGGAACGAACATAAGCAGTGCCAGCTATACCAGAGCAAGAGGTTTGCTTTTTTTAACCTTCAAAGCAGGAAAAGCCATGAAGAGCATTTCTATGAGACCCATCTGTGCTGGGAGCAGAAAGCTGCTTCATCAGTTAGCAAGTTCAGCTTCCCCTGGAGGGGTGGAAAACCTGCCCTGTTGAATACCTACAGCCAAAGATGTCAAAGTGCTTCCCCCTTAATGCCCATTTCTTGGAAGTGCAGATAGGATTTTGCCTTACCATCCACGGCATGCAGGGAAGTGAGGGACTCCTCACTCTTGGCCGAGCGGAGCGTCCCGCTGTCTCCTCGTCCTCCTGAGGGAAGGAACCACACAGGGAAAGGATCAATTAGGAAAGGGGTTTACATTTAGCTGGGTAATGGTGTCAGGAAAAACACAAATGTGCTTCTAGCACCAACATCACTGTCCTAAAAGTAATTTTGTTTTGAGGGTGGGTTTGTGATTCTCATTTTACCTGGAAAAGTTAACCAACCCAAGTGGTGACTGCTGCAGGTGACAGGCTGGGAAACAACTCCCCACAAGCAAAACCCCTCCAAAAAGGGGAAGGAAGGAACATTTACACACCCTGTTTCATGGACACTAAACAAGTGCAATTTCAGTCTCTGAGGAGACAGTCCTGAAGGGCATCATAGAGTGTGTGAGGACTGTGAGGGTAAGAATTTAAAGATGGACCTGAGAGATGAGGGGACAGAAGTTCTCAGTGGCCTATGTTTTGGGATGTGTGGTGTGTTTTACTGGAAAAACACATGGTTGCCATTTTTAAGTTTGGAAAGAGACAGAAAATTATATATGGAAAAGGCTGAGAACTCCACCTACATATCCTAGCTGTGGCTACAGAGGGCTGTTGGCTGCCTTCTCTGGGTACTGCAGTAGAGCTATCAGATGGAATGTGTTTGTGGGAAGGTGTCTTTCCCTCATTTCATCTTCCGAGAGCAGCAAGGGGAGCTCGAATTATATTCTCATTTCATTAAGAGAGTTTCAGAAAGAATTATCCTGTGACTTATTGTAGCAGCACCTACACCTCGTCTTTCCAAAGCTGCTCCAAGCAAAGCACAGAGGTGTGAGCCCCGGCAGGCTCCAGAACTGCCTGAGATCCATTGGGAAAGAGCAGCTACTGGAGGTGTCATGCACAGCTTGGACACTAGAAGGAGATAAAAGCCCACTGGAAACATCACTCTGCACTGCTGAAAACCCCGGGTTTTTTTCATAGCCCTCACCTGCCAGGGCTATGGCTTTCATTTCTGAGGGCTCACTGGGGTTGCGCTGCAGTTTGCGCTTGGACACCGAGGAGGATTTTCCCAGGTTGAAGAAAGAACGCCAACTCCCCACTGGAGACTTCTTCATCTTGCTGGGAGGCCTTTTCCTGTGGAGAGAAAATGGAACACACAGATGGGGGGGGGGGAGCTGCAGCTCAATCCTGGCTGCTTGTTATCAGCACTCTGCTTTCTGCTCAGAAACTCCTGGTTTCTGCTTAGAAACTCCCTCTTTTCAAAGCTAAGGATGCTTTCATTCTTCCAGCTCAGCCCTAAAGTTTTGCTGGGTAAATTCCCCCAACCTCTGCAAATCAGCTGCAGTGCAGGTGAGCAAAGGCTCCTCCTTGTCCAGCCCAGCAACCAAGGAATGGATTTGATGGAAGAATCCTCAGCTCTCTGGGAAGCTGGGCAGCCATAAAGGTGTTCAAAAGCATCTCTCACCACTGCTATAAAACCACCTTCATCTCCTCCACTGACATATTTAATTTTCATTGTCCTCAGCAGCCTGTCCAACTGCTCCACTTCAAGAGAACCTGCACTCCTGTCAGGCACTTAGTCCTGAGATCTGAAAAACCCTGATGTCTGCAGGTGTTCACCCTGTTTACATTTCTATGTGTGACTGGTCCAGGCACCTCTCTGCATCACAGACAACATAGATTTATACATTTCATGATAACTCTGCTTTTAAAAACAAGGGCATGGAGCACAAGTTATCTGGCTAAACCAAGGCCACCAGACCACTGATGTGAGCTGAATCCTCACGGAGTCCAAAGCAGGTAGAAAACTGGCTACAATACTTTACATATATAATGAGTCTCAAGATAAGCAAATTCTTGCCGTATTCAAAATAACACAGTTACGACAGTACTGGAAAGGAAACCTGTCTCTACCTTTCAGACGGGAAGTCTATGACTGTATGGAATTTCCCCTGCAAAGCTGCTGGGCCTTCTCCCACTTCGATGTACTTGCTGTCTGCCACGATGGGAGAGTTGATCTGGGCCTGTGTCCGTGCCTGAGCCTCCTCCAGCGTGAGCAGCTTCGTGGAGGGGGAGGACACCAGCAGAGACTTGGGCCGGGATAAAGAGCTGTGCCCTGCAAAGGAAAACCACAGGCAACAGGGAGAGTCAGCAAACAGCAGTGCAGAGATCAAAGCTCAGCTCTGTGTGTCTAGGGTGGTGCTGTGTTTTTCTGAGCCTTTGTTATCTCAACCATGAAAAGACGTGGACAAAATGTGGTCACAATGTCAGAGATATGTTTATGACTAAAAGAATAATGGCTTAGTGTATTTAAAAAAAAGCAGAGGGAAGCAGGTAAGATGGAAACCTTTGTGAAATACTTAATCTGTATGCAAGAGCCGGTTAAGAAAACGCTTTTTATTTCCTTTGTATAAAGTCTGGCTGGGTCATTCCCAGATTCCACCTCTTGGTGCAGCAGGAAATGCCAGGTGTGACTAAGCTGCTACAAACTACAGTGCAGCTGGACAAAGCAAACAGAATCTTCTCTGTGCCCTGCCCATGGCCTTTTACAGCTTGTGCCTGGTTTTGGAGATGAATGTGTAACATTTGAAAGTAGCTGCTGCTGCCTCCTGCTGGTGACAGCTTCAGTGGAGAGGAGATTACAGGGAGCCTGTTGTAGGATAGGAGCAGCTCTCCAGTGGCTGGCACTGCCTCTTGTACAGGGGCTTCTAGGGTTATTCCCAGGTGAGTTCAGGGCTGTGGGGGAGATGTGCCATCGCAGAACATCCTGGCCGGTCCAGTCCCATGGCTGCTCCTGGAGCAGCACAGCTCTGTGTGAAGGATGCCCAGTCTGGAGGGTGTGGGAGCTGTAAATGCTGTCCTGGGTGAAGTTTGGGTTAAAACAGGCTTAGCAGCATCACTTTCCCCTCTCACAGGTGGGTGCAGGAGCTGTGTCCACACCCAGAGGCTCCCAGGAAGCCATTCGGGAATGCAGAATTCATGCACTTAGCCAATGTGCTGCCCAACAGCCTGACCCTCCTCCCTTCCAGGTCTGTGTCAAAGCCACTGAATGCATACGACCAAGTCATTAAACAATTAGCCAAATTTACATGGGCCATTCTAAGCCTGGATAATCATCTGGCTGGGATTCTGAGCATGCTTATCTTCCTTCCCCTGGCAGAGTCAGCCTGCTGGGGCTGGCACTGCTCAGCCAACTAACCCCTGGCTCCCATGGACTTAGAACTGCCTTCCAGCAGGAGAAAAAGCTGAACTTGGATCAACACTGCCAGCCTAAGCAGAGGTAGGGCTTGTTTAAATGAAGGGAGCAGCAAATACAGTGGAAACCCAGCTCCCTGCAGTCCCCAAGTGGTGGTAACTGCAGTAGCTGTGCATGTTCCAGGCAAGGGCAGGTTATCAAGGCAGATGGTGCAGCCTTAATGCTGCTTAGGAGCAGGAACAGCTTGTAGCAGCCAAGAGTAAACAGACAAGACAGTAAACGGACACACAGAATAAACTTTCCTCCTGGTGCAACTCTGCTCCTTCTCAATTAAATAGGTATATGGTCTTAGTTACTCAAAGGAATTTGTAGGTTCCAAGGCTGGATGATGTTCCAGGTGCATTCTTCATCCTAAAGCAACACCAGCCTGAGCCATGTGGCTGCTCAGCCCTGTTCATAAACCCACAAAGGCTGTGCAGAAGGAATAATCAGCAAAGCAGATGCCAAGATAGCCCTTTAAGAGCAAGATTTAAGTTTCTTAGCCTCAACATCACTGAGTGCAGAGAGATTGCTTTACATCAGTTTGCTCCTATTTGTGTTGTAAGGTATGGATGAGAGTAGACAGATATAGCTCCAATGGTAAGTATGCAGGAGCATCAGTAAAGACAGTTTTAAAAAGGAGAAGGAGCAGGGAGGACAAAGATTTAAGTGATTCCTTGCAATTTCTCAGTAGTAGGACATAAAAGTAGAAGCCAAACTTTCATCTCTGCACTCCTGTGGGGCACCTTGGCTTCTAAGAAAGGTACTGGCAGCAATTTCTAAAACCAGGCCATTTCTGTCTGGGTTCTGACATCCCAACCCAGAAATGTGTCCTCTACGGTAAAGTAAAAATGTTTGCATGTCCCAGAGGAGGCTCAGACAGCCACGAAGTGCTGCTGTTGCTGACCAAGTGAAGCCAGCAGAGAACACTCACCTGCCCCATCACGGATGACAGAGCTGAGCTTGGAGCTGAAGAGTACATCCACGTGGTTCAGGATGAACTCCACCACCACCGACTGGATCCGCACCTCCATGAAGGCAGCCGTGCCGCTGAAGCAGGCAGACTCGATCTGCTTGGACCTGCACAAAGGGACACGTGGTGAGGAGACAGGCTCCTGCTGAGTGACTCCTGGGCACCTGTGGAGCTGCAGGGCCTGCGGCTCAAGCAGAGAAGGCTTCAGGGCAGTTCTGGTGTTAATTCTCAGCAACCCTCACAAATGACCCCTGACTGTGGGAATTTATGGTCAAACTTCAGATCCAGCTTCAAGTATTACTGACTGGGCTGGGAGGAAAAGGGAGTGTGGGACAGGTCTGAATTGAGGTAAATACACTGAACACCTAAAATGAGGAGCTTTTTGTTAACTCATTTCCATGACTGGCATTTTAAGGCAGTGCTGTTGTACAAACCTCACTGTGGCCTCTAAAAGCATTTTCCCTCGAGCAGGGAGTGTCTCCAACTGATCCTGCTGGGCGAGTGCCCCAGGACTTGCCAAAGCAAGCTCAAACACGAGGTCACTCCACTGCTTGTGGGAGAATTGCCAGAAAAGAGGGAAGAGCCCACCTGCATGAACTGGGAGTGTCCAAGGGCAGGTTGGACAGGGCTTGGAGCAACATGGGATAGTGGAAGGTGTCCCTGCCCATGGCAGGGGTGGAATGGGACGAGCTTTAATGTCCCTCCCAACCCAAACTATTGTGGGATTCCATGAGGAACTGCACACTTGGATTTCTCAGGTTGGTAACAACAGCAGTTCAGAAATCAATACAATTGAAGGCAGGGTGATATTATTTTTTTTCTTTTAAAACAAAATTTTTAACTTACAGCATTAAAGTGTCCTATGCACCTTCAAAACAGATTTTAGGGGCCATATTCATCCAAGATCATTTCTGTAAGTTTGAATTCTTGCAGCCACAAGATGTCAAATTAGACCCTAGAGACTTATGCAGTGGGAAATCATGATGCCACTGAAGAAATTTTCCTGCAAGATCAAGGACACACCAGTCTCACCTAATGAGGCGAGGAGAAATTATCCTCTAAAAGAGGGTTGAGGGAATTCTTCCTTGCCACTACTGACAGAACTGCAGTCAGTGGAACTGTGCTGTGTGAGACAAGATAATACAGGGGCTGTTTTACATCACTAGGTCAGGAACTTCCCAGTCGGTCTTAAATCCTGCTTAGAATGATCTCCCATATTTTACAGGAGGAGAAGAGCACACTGGGTGAAGAAAAGAAGAGCTCTTTCCAGCTGCTGAAAGCTGGGATTTTCTGGAGTATCTGTTGTTTACAAATATAAACATTTATCTTGTATTGAAATGGGAAAATCCCAGAGTACCTGAGGAGGTTTGGAGCCCAGACGATGGCCAAGTTCTTGGTGTGCATATTTGTGATAGAGCAATAATCAGCCAGACGAGCCAAGTGTCTCATTAGGAACTCCAGTGTCCTGGAAAATGGGAGAGAGGCAAATGTTCAGCACCACTGAGCAAAGCCAAGCTGTGATCCACAGCACAAACCCAGCTCATTACTTCCTTTTGGTTTGACAGCTCCCAGAAAGGAACGTTGAACTCAGCCCCGCAGTGGACTTGGCTTTGGCAATAATGACACACAGGCTGGGGGTGAGGGGAGTCTCTCCCGACTTGTCCAGGCTCAAGAAAAGGACAGCTCCAGAAAAACTCCCTGTGCAGGTGTAGGACAGCCCTGAGGGGCTGCTCAGGGATGTGTGGGGAAGGATGTGGAATGCTAATGCTGGGAAGGGGCACAGGGGGCGGAGGGGCATATTGATTTACACACCCCAGGATACTGAAAACCAGCCAAATGTACCTGAGTTCTACTTAGGAAATTCCTGGCTGCAGGTTTCTTAGAGGTGGGTAAGGCAGATAGAAGGTTAAACTTCAGAGGCTTCTGTTGACATTAAAAAATGGTGGGTTTTGTATATTAAGCACTGTTGTGTTTAATATATCCTGGGGAGGAGGGTGCAGGAGGTAGCAGTGAAAATGCTGCTGTACCCTTCTGCTGCTCCTGCCTTGTGTCGGTCTCACAGCCTATTCTTTTCTTGTGGGGAAGTGGGATGGAGCAGATAGGTTTTTTGGGGGCTCAAAATTCCACAAACAGACAAGACCGGAAGTGAATAAAATGGCTCTGGCTGGAAACCAGACACCTCCTGCCTGCAACTTCTCATCACTGAGTAGCAGAAAAATAAAGTGTTTTTTCCTTTTTCCAAGCAAACCCCAGGAAAGGAGAGCAGCACCCTGTGACCTACAGCATTCCACATCCAGGTGTTGGCTGTGTCCCCTCTCTGAGACTGCCGAGTTGCTGGTACCAGCACCCCATTTAACCAGCCTCATAAATTAAAAATAATTTCAGAGAAAAGGTGAATGGAAAAGAAACAGATCAGTTAATTTTTGAAAGAGCCACAACCCCTCAATTAACATCAATATTGCAATTATTTACTACAAGCAGCAGCTGTTGCACCAACTAGCCAACCTTATTTAAGGAAAAGTAGCACAGCTGCAGTTTATAACACATCAGTTAAATCCCAGTTAACTTTTAAAATCAGTTATTTATACCACTCATTGCAGCATTGCAATTGTCCAGCTAATCACCACACATCACAGGAACTGAAAGTTAAACATTTATGAGCAGAAATGACTATTAATAGTTATCAATTGCTGTCCTCGTGTGTTACACCTGACCACTTAGACCAGAGCTCTAACTCATCCTGCAGATTAACATGCATTACAATAATCAACTGATGACTGTAATGAAGTATTACAATTAGGTATCAATAGCCAAATTCTGCTTGTATTCACCCCAAATGGTCACCTAAACCACTGAGACACATCAGGGCAACTGGCTTAGCCAATTACAACACTTACTGATCTGTAAATAACTTTCACCATACATTGTCGTTAGCTATTTCTACCAATTACAATTCACAGTTAGTGAATTCACATTACTTACCATGCATCACTAGTTATTAATATTATAAGTCTCATTAACATACAGTATTCTATGTCGTTATTAAAGCCAATCACCAATACCAATTTGTCTGATGCCTTTTCACCATACCTTGCCATAATTTTTAATACTAAAGACTATTAAAATGTTGTTCTTAGTCACAACTCATTACTATATACCACAAGTCCTTATTACTACTAATTAGCTTGAATATAGTATTTTAATTGGTGATTTTTAAACACCATATTATGCTACTCATATATATAATGCTAATATAATTAATTACATCAGTTATTCTCACAGAGCATTGTTATTATTTGCTAGTTACTATTATTGCAGGGAGGGGCAAACGGGAGACAAAATACAATTGACCAAGTTTGAGTGAAGGCCTGAGCAATTTTTTGACTATATTCCACTTTTTTTAAAGTGTTCTTAGCACTGGTACTGTGCCCCCTGCAATAAAACTGTTTCCTTACTCTGACATAACAAGTTCCTATTTCCCTCCTATACAGAGTTTCCAAGGAAGAGAAGACCATGTTTAGTGTATAGTGTTTGGTAAGGAGCTAATTAAATCAACTTTCTATAGCCATAACCATTTCAATGTGCACAGGCACAGTGTGGCTGTCTTGAGAGGCAAACTGGACTTATGGAATTCCTCTAACAAAGTGCCCACAACACCCCAAAGGCTGCACTCACCTGTAGTGGGGAGGGGGCAGCTGCTGGATCACATCGTGGATCTTAACCAGCCTTTCCTCATCTGTAGCAGCAGAAACAGCATCCTGGAATGAGGCAGGAATGGATTTAGCTGCAAATAAACCCCTAACGTGCCAGTCCTGGCAGCGAGGTGGATTTTGTTGCTCTTCTCCCCCTTGGGCAAGGGGTCTGTCTCAGGGACAGAGCAGCACATGGATCATGTAAGGAAGGCCAAGTAAGTCATGACCTGGGACATGTTAATGGCACAGAGAATTCCTGCAGAAGATACCCAGCTCAATCAAGCATTTGCTTCTAATCCCATTTCTGGGAAATGGCAAACGATAGAAGAATTCCTGCAAGGCATGGGAAATGTGCCAGGGACCTTCTGCTGGGGCCCCATGAGTGGAACCAACATAGTGTGGCACAAAGCACAAAGGCACCTATGAATAACCTAAATGGGACACAGGAAAGGCCCCTCAGAGCCCAGGGCACTGCCAGCCCCTTCTGGAATGGTAGGATGGAATCTGGAGTATAGGCAGCACATGGTGTCAGGCTGCGAATTTTGGTGATACACCCTTCTGATGGCTCTAAAAACCCCAAGGCAGAGCAGACAGAGAGGGAAGTGTGTGGAAGGCAGGTCCAGTTTCCAGGATTTCTCTGCTCCACCAGTGCAGCTGAAGCCCCACTGAAGGGGGAACTGCCCCACATTTGCCTCATACTCACTGAGAACTTCTCGTAGAGCTGGTAGGTGAGCAGAGGGTTGGGGAGCTCCCGGAAGTACAGCTTGCACAGGGAGCCCACACAGTGAATGTCCTGGATGTAAATGTCCTTTGTCAGGTCAGGAATTTGCTCAGAGTCAAACTCATGGCTGGCAATGAGAACAGAGAAATGGGTAAGGGGGTTTGAGGAGGAGGAATGAAATCAAACCCAGTACAAATTACAGCAAGGCTTTCCTGACTTACAGGAAAAAATAAACAGTCACCAAAGCCACATGACCCACAGCTGTGGGGCAGCCAGTGAGATTTTTTCTAAAAAAGAGACTTTTCTTTTTTCTATTAAAGCATTTTCAGTTAGTTTTACAACCAATTGGCTGCAATCCCTTTTGCTGCATCAAGGCTTTTCAAAAAGTCTCCAGAGAATGTCTTCCAAGACCACAAGGACAAGTTTAACTCCCAAGGGCTGTGACTGGGATTGCCCATAGGAAGCATCAAAGCTGCTGTCCCTCTGCATTTCAAAGGCCTGGAAATGACAATGATAAAGCCATGACAGCAGCAGTGCCATCAGCAGCACATGGAAACCAGTGAGTGCAGGAATTTCTGGGGGATGAGCTGGTGAGCTGAGCCTGCCTCTGCTACAGAGAGAAGACAGCCAGGAACCACATGAAGAAAATCCCATAGCACTCCCTTGGTTTTCAGAGAGAGAAAGAAACCCAAATCACCAATGTTTATGAAATAAAAGCTGAGCTCAGAAGGCCAAGGGCTGGCTTGCTGCTGGAATATGTGCTGGGAAATGCTGTTTCCAATTAGCAGGATACTCTGGGGGGATGAGTGTGGTGAGCCAGGCCCTGGGAGCTGGAGAACCTCGGGGTCCCTGCCAGGGTCTTTAGGCTGCTTACAGCCATGGGGATTCACCCCATCAGCATTGCAACCATAACCAGGGTTGGGGTTATGTCCATGTCCCTGTCCCATCCCTCACCTAAAGCTGGCAGGTTGTGCCCAGAAGGTCACAAGCCCTGAGCTCACCCTGCCTGAGGAGCAGAATGTGCCCAGGGCACCAGGTGTGTTTGTAACTGCCCTGCCGGGATCAGCTCCTTTCATCTCTGGACATGACTACTGCTCGTGGGAAACATTTCACACCCTGCCAGATGAGAGGCAGGAGAGGTCCCACTTCCTCAGGGTGAACAGCCCACCCCTTCCTCACTCCAAAGACAGCGCAGGAGGAAAGGAAGGATTCTGTTTTCCACAGCCTTCTGTGTTCAGCACACACCACTTCCAGAGGCACCTTCTGACTCACCCCTTGCTCACATCTGGGACAGAAACTCAATGCCTACACTGGAAATTGAGCCACACAAAAGCTCAGGAAGGCACCAGCCCAACCCATACAAACAGCCTCAGCCCTGACTCCAACTCCCTGCCCATATCCTGCCTCACTCCAGTGTTTTTTCCTAGGAATAAAGCTCACACTGTGTCAGATGTTCCCCTGCAGAAGTGAATATGGAGGGAAGAGAGGGATGCCCTGCTACACTCAACCCTCCTCTCTACACTGGCTGTTTCCAGAGCTACATGTTATTCCTTCTGACCCAAGGGAAGATTTTGTGAGGCAAAGAACACAACTCCACAGCTCTCAAAAAGAGC
This sequence comes from Lichenostomus cassidix, assembly GCF_008360975.1. Taxonomy (NCBI): domain Eukaryota; kingdom Metazoa; phylum Chordata; class Aves; order Passeriformes; family Meliphagidae; genus Lichenostomus; species Lichenostomus cassidix. The sequence continues at coordinate 546,937 of NC_139504.1, read as the reverse complement.
CAGGATACAGGGATAGAGGGACCAACACCCCAAATCAACAGCAGCTCTGTTTGCCCACCTGCCAAATAGAGGCAGCTACTGCCCTACTGAAGAGCCAACCTCTGTCCCATGCAAATCTCCCATGTGGAATAAATTCTCTAACCTTCTCTCCAACAAAAAAGCCCTTTAAATCCAGGAGATCCAGTTTTTCTACGGGAAACCTAAGCACAGCAATTTCTTTATAGGGACACTGCAGCCCTAGCTTTGGAATGAGCCTAATGCCCTGTTTATACAGCTGGGAACTGCAGCAAGACACGTCCTATGCTCACTGAACATTCAAAATCTGTAGTGAATGACATGAACAAGGACAGTGTCAGTAAATTATGCCATGTACTCCCTTCCTTTTGTCTGTGGAAGATCTCAGAAACCTGGAAAACAGGTTGTCACTTCATTCTCTGCACTAGAACAGGGAATGATGCCATTACAAATTTAGAAAACCATTTTTAAAGCACCTTTGATACACAGTGAAGGAAAAAATGGTCTTGGCAACACAAAGGGAAAAAATGGACTAGGGCAGATATTAGAAGGATGGTCCAGCACAAGTCAAAATGGGGAATAAAGGGATGTAACTGAAGCAATGGCAAATGTTTTATTCAGTCACAGATCCAGTCGGAGCCTTTGGATCCTGCACATCAAAGCCTTGGGACCAGATTTTTAAAATGGGACTTGGTGGGATGAGAAACAGGATTAATCTGAACCAGAACAAACCTATCCATCCAGGGGTTTGAACAGTCACTGTCCCAGCTCAAACCTGCCCACTGAGCTGGGGGATAGCTGGTACAAAATGGATATTCTGCCTATGGAAAATACCCCATGGGCCCAGGACCAGTGCTGGAATGAGTCATAACCACTCAGTACTCTCAGTACTCCAGAGCAGAACATCCCACACCAAATGGTAGGAGCAAAACAGCCTCATGAAAGAATAAAGTCTGCTGTGGTGGGAACAGCTTCCAAACAGGACACACTCCTGGCCTTTCCCTGTGCAGCACAGCAATGCCAAGCCCCCAGACTCAGGCACATATCCTTTGCACATTCCCAATGAACTGCTGGTAAGCCAGGAATCCAAGGCAGCAGGGAGAAACATCAGCTGCTCCAAAGGGCTCCCAGAGCAAGAGGAACAGGAATGAAACGTGACAGCACAGTGACACCATGATCCTGATACTTTATCCTGAAGGAAAGCTTCCCACAGGAGGAATCTGCCTGTGGAAGTCCAGGCTGTGCCCCTGCGCGTGCCAGGGGCTCCAAGGCAGGCCCTTACCGGAGTTTCTGGATGTTGGAGGCGATCCCAGACAGCCGGTATATCCCATCCACAATGCCGTGCTTCTCGATGAACTCAGTGCAGCTCTTGAGGACCTGGGGCACTGAACAACAACAGCTGGGGGTTAGTAAAGTCCTACTTCAGGCTGTGCTCTTGGCAGGTGCCATGAACTATTTCCAGCTGGGAAATGGCTTCAGTTCCTCAGGGGAGAAAGCCTGTAGGAAATTTAACTTCAGGAGCTGGTATGGAAACTGGTCAGAGGTGCTCCTGCTTTAACAAGGGAATGCCAGGATACGAATCAGGTCAAAAAAAGCCTATTGTGGTCAGAAACAGGAACTGTGGTATGAAATCCCATTCCAGAAGAGCTGTAAAATGGAATAAGTACTGTCTTTCTGATCTATACAGCGTTAATCTATCCTGCTTGGTTTAAGGAAATATAAACATGAGGGAGATGCCGCTTTTGGCATCACGGCCAGGAGAGCTTTTACAACTGATAATTTCACCCCCAGTGACTGCTGGAGCACGGCTGGATGTGGAGAACTCCACAGCATCCCACACGCACAGAAAGTGCAGACAGAGCAGGGCATGACAGAATGGAAAAATCAGCCCAGGGGATATAATTAGGTGTCAAGTTAATATTCCAGCCGCTTCACCACCCCATTCCTTCCAGCTGGCTTCCCAGACTCATGCACATCCAGTGCCGGAGCTGTGTGTCCATCCATGTAAGCTTGAGAAGGAGCAAATCACTGGACTTACAACAAGAGATAAAACTGCCCCAAACACAGAGAGAAAGTCAGAATCACAGGAGCTCCTGTCAGCACCGGCAAATCTTCACAGAAAAAGCTGGGATCCCTGTGGAACCCTCTGCCAGCCACCTTTCTGCAGCAGCTCCTCTGTTGACCTCAATCTATTCTTTAGATGCCAGGTCTGATCAATGTGCCACGTGACACAGATTGCAAGCAGGTCATGTGGCAAATCCCCTTACACCACATAGCAAATGCCATCTGCCAGGCAGTGCTCCCAACTGCTGCACTTGGATGCTCCATGCTCCCCCCAGCCTCCACAAGGCTGCTTTCCCAGCCCGCAGCAAACCCCTACAGCTGGAGGAAAGGCTCATTTCAGATGGTTCCCTGGAAATCAGCAGGTGTATCCCAGGCTAAGGGCACGTCTGCTCCACACTGGACACAGGACAAGGTGAAAGCTGCAAATCCTGCAGCGTGTCAATCACAGGCTCAGCTGGAGCAGATCAGACCCTGCACCTGGGATGCTCCAAGACACCAAGACACAGCCAGAACTGAGCCAGCCAGGGTTCAGGTTTATCCCTTACACTCCCAGGGATGTACAGCAGCTTTCACAATTTCCCAGTCAGGGGCAGACTTTAGGGCGAGCAGACCCCTTGTACATTAAGCAAAGAGTCTTGGAAACCAAGTGCTGCTTTTTTTGGGAAGGAAAACCAGTGGAGGTGAAGCCTTCTGTTACCTCAGCATCAGCAAGCTCCAAGGAGCACCATAGCTGATGGCTTCAGGAACCAACCAGACACACTCAGAGCCATCTGAACTGGCATAGGCAGCAGGTTCTCACCAAACACACACTCAGCATGTTGGGGACACGTCCATCAATCACCCACAAGGGCAGATATGAGCAGAGTAGGTGGAACACGAGGCCCCGAGTTCTCATATTGTTTCAAAAACATTTCTGGAGGACAATGCTTAAACCTTTATGCAAAAAGATTCAACATCTCTTGAAGAAGAAAGTTTTTAAGGCTGGAAGTGGACAAGGAAGGACTTCTTTCCTACTCAAGCAGTGTCCAGAAATGGCTGAAGTGTGCACTGCACACTTTGAAGATGAATGGGGCCCAGGTGTGAACTGTGCAGGGCAGCGGAAGTGAAACAGCTCCATCCCGTGCAGCAAAGGTCAGGGACAAGGCTCTGGATGCTGATACAGTCAGTGGTGTTGGTCCCCTGTGGGAGAAGAGCACCCCAGGCTGCCAGACACACCTGAACCAAGACCCTGTGGGATGTCCACGTGTGTCTGTCCCACAACCACCCGTTACAAAGGGCCAGAAGTCACAGCTCTCACCAGTGACCTGCACAGGGCTAAGCCCCCATCAGCAGCCTTTCCTGCATGCAGGAGTCCCAGAGGATCAGGCAAAGGAGTTTTCCCAAGTTTGAAAGTGTTGTGGCAAGATCTGCTAATGCTGCAAATTCCAAAGACCTTAATGGTCCATCCTGCAACCACAAGAGGGGTCGCCTGGAATCAGTAGAGCCCATTGAAAGAAATAAATCAAGATGCAAGTAAATAAACAGCAATACACAATAAATAAAAAAAAAGCGAACACATCAAGAGGCAGATAAATAAACAGCACACTCCCTGCCTGCCCCATCCCCACCAGGAAGCCTGGAGTGACAGTGTGGAGCAGGGCAGGGGAGCCCAGGGGAAGGCAAGGGCTTCCTGCAGCACCAATGCTCAGCCTCAAGTTCTCTTTTGTCATGGAAGAACCTGGGCACAGTGAGAGTAATTAATACACCCTGAAAAGATCCCAGCAGTCTTGTTCCAAGCATTTCCTCATCTGGTTACCAGGACGATCTGTTCTGTAAGCTAAATATACCATACCAGCACCACGGATATTTTGGGGGCATTCTGCACGGTTGAAAAAGGGATTGAAATTCAAGTAGGGCTAAAATTGTACCTGAGGGCCCTTTGCTGGGGTGGTGACTTCATTTTTCAGTTTTTTGAACAAAGATCACATCTGGCCATTGGGTGTGTGTTTAACCTCCCTCTGCCCTTTGACTGAAAAGCCATTTTAGAGATGTATATCCACACATGTAGGGAATAGTGACTGCTCCCTCAGAAGGACAAGGCAGGATGACTATACAAGCCAAGACTACATTTTGCAAATGTTAAGTGTGCCCAGACCATCACCTACAGCAGCTTCTGACACCGCACTGTGACTTTTTCAAGTACCTGTGTCCATCTGCTGCAAAAATCCCTCCCCTACAGGTGAACTTCTCGGTTCGGGAACTGATTTTGGCTTCTAGATCCCAAACCGCAACCCAGATTTGAACCAGACAGGCACCTCAGCCTCATCCCAGCAGGGAACCAAGGGAGATTTCCTCTCACAGGATGGAACAGCAGCAACACTAAAGTTCTACTAATGGCAGTTAATTACTGTGGTTTCCTGCAATTACAACAACCAGACTGGATGGCACACATGGTTTGCATTCAGAGACATAAAGGCCCACCTGGGTCAGCACCTGGTTCCCGGCAACCCCCAGGAGCTTTGGGAAAGACAGGAGGAGGGGGTGAGTGAGCACAGGGTGACACTCAGTGCATTTCTGCAGTCCCATCTACCCTCTGCTCAGGGAACCTCTGAGCCCAGAACTGGCGCCTGGGTTATCCAGTTCAACACACAGCCCTTTCCAGCGCCACATTCCCAGGCAAGTAACAAAAATCACTGATTCCCAGGGTGATTTTAGTCCTTTTCTGAGCCATGAAGTCTTCAGCCAGTGACTCCAGAAAACCTCCCTGCAGCAAAGTCATTGCCTCAGCTGCAGGCAGCTAAAATGCACTGCCAGGTGCTGCCTGGAACAGCCAGCTCTGCAGTGGAGCACTGCACAAGCCTCCCATTCCAAAAACCATGACCTCTCCCTCCTTCCCTCCACTGTCTCCAAAAGCAAGTGGTTCCAGGAGACAAAGTGCAAAAGGCTGGAAATGTGGATGCCTCACTGAAGGGGACCCCAGCATGTTTCCTCAGCACAGCAGCCAAAGGAATTCATTCAACTCCTTCCTGAGCATCTCTCAGCTGGTTTGAAAGGTTTATTGCATCTCCAAGGGCTTGTTAACTGCTTAATTCTCTGCCATTAAGAGGAAGCAGAAGTTTTATGGTTTTCATTGTGAAGAACATTTTGATTCATCCCCACATCAGGCACATTTCTTTTTCTATCTTGTTGGGTGGGTTTTTATTTTTTGAATCTTTTGTAATGTTCCCTCCCTGGGCTTTGGGAGGCTTACTTGTGTTGTGTTTTATTTTATTTTAGTAGCACATTACTGGAACCAGAAGTGTTTGTTCAGGCTGGGGCACAAGGCCTCCCACCAAGCTCCCCTCTGGCACTGGCATTTTCCCAAAATACAGCAGTGGGGTGCAGGTCCCACAGGCCAAGCCTCGGGGGCTGGGCAATGGCCCGGAGCACCCGAAATGCTGCTCCTCACTGAATTCCTCACATAGCAAACCCACAGGGGAGCTCAACCTCCAGGAACTTGGAAAACCAACTGCCTCAAGCTCTGCCTCAGCAGAGGTGACAACCAGCAGCCAGTGCCAGCAGACTTGGGAAGCACATGGAAAATCCAGACCTGAGTAACAGGAGGTTAAAGCCTGTTTTGAGCCACCAGGAAAGAAATTGGAACAATCAGCCATCAGATAAAATGCAGGTGGAGGCATTTTTTGCCCACCCCTGGTTGTTCAGGCTGCCTTTGGGAACAGCTGGGAAGGACAGGCAGGGACAGGGACAGGGGAAAGGTATCCCAAGGACATCCAGCACAGCACAAACAGTGCCACTGCAGCAGGATGAGCCCCTTTCTTGGAATTCTGTGCCCTGGCCAAGACTGACAACTTCCAGACATCTGGAATTAGCCACATAAATCCCAACTCCACTGCCATTAATGCGGGATTATGGAAAAACCTAACAGGGAATATCTTCTCTTTAAGAAATATGGTTCCTTTTACTCCACTAATTTCCTATTTTAACTCAATTTTACAACCATTAAGGTTGAAAAATACCTCTAAGATCATCAAGGCCATTTTCCAAAAAACTGTCAAAGAATTTCCTTAAAAAAGAAACACACAGTAAAAACCCTGTAATATTTCAGCCTGTGACTTTCAAATTTCTCATTTCTGAAGCTCTTCCTTCCACCTTAGAGTGAAGGTTACACGAAGGTGTAAAGCAGCACAGGAGAGAGGTTAAGGATTTTCTTTTTAGTGTTGCATGAGAAGTTCCCTGTCACACAATATTGTACCTCCATGTGTCATTCCACAGGCACACCGACCACACCAGCCCCTGCACGTTCAGAAAAACATCAAACTTTAAAAAGACTCTCTTCTCAGGACTTTTGTCTCATTCCTAAATCCCTCTACTCATGTTTGAATCACCAAGAGAAATGTAAAACCAACCAAACACACACTTTCCATCCTTCATGATGCTCAAGGCCAGGTTGGATGGGGCTTGGAGCAACCTGGGATAGTAGAAGGTGCCCCTGCCTGGGGCAGCAGGTGAGATTGGGTGGGATTTGAGGTCCCTTCCAACCCAAGCCACTCTGGGATCCTGTGATTCTTCAATTCCCTGTCCCTCATTTCGAAGCCGTGAGCCACATTTAAATTATCCACACTGGTGATGAGCTGTATAAAGTCTGAGCTGCCCCAGCTCCTGGTCACACACACACAGTTCTTATCTGCAGTGTGACTTTTGCACTTGAGGAAGTACAACCATGGCAGAGTGCACCATAACCCATGAGCTGGAACCCAGATCCACGCTGGGCTCATAGAGGGATCAGCACTGGACTCTGCTTCCTCAGGCTGGAATTGTCTTTTATGGCAGCTCAGCCAGGACTGTGGAAAAGCAAAGTACAAACTTCAGGCCTGGGGAACAGAAATATCCCTGGGCTGCATCAGGCACAGCAGGTCGATAGCCACATCTGTCAGGTCCTGGGAGATCAGCAACATTCCCATGGCTATGCCAGGACAGCCTGGAATCTGAGGGCTGCACAGGGATCCTCACTACTTGTTATCCACCATGGAGATGCTGTACAGCCAATCCCTATCCCAGGCTGCATCCACCCAGTTCCCAGCGCTTGGGTTGAATTGTTTTAAACACAAAATATCACAGAATCATTAAGGTTGGAAAAGCCTCTAAGATTGAGTCCAACTGCTCCCCCAGCCCTGCCAAGGCTGAATCATGTCCCCAAGTGCCACAACCCCATAACCCTGGACAGCCTGAGCAGTTTCAATGCTTGACAACCCCTTCAGTGAAGGAATTTTTCCTAATATCCAACAAGATACGACTAATACCTCAGATATGGCCAGTGTGTTGGAGCTTTTTTGTTTAGCTTGATTACACTCTCTTCAATAAACTGAGAGGGGGAAAAAGTTCTCCCCTTGCTAAGAGCAGCAGGATAGGAGCACAAGCAATTCTTGTACTGACTGTGACATTTTCCCTCATGTTTGTTCCCACCACAGCTGTAGTATTTCGAAATGCAAATTAATTTTCAACTCCCCGCCATCCTCAGGGTCATTCAGACACAAAGAATTCTCTCCTTGCAGCTGCAGGCAGGGTGAGAGAGAAGGGGAGAGACAAACTGGGTCTTTTTTAACAGCAAAGGCTTGTGTTCCCTGCTCAGCAATCCCAAGGTTGTCCCCCTCAAACAAGGCATTCTCCACAGGGATCCCATGTACCTCGTTGTAATGCTGACCCCGTACCCTATAATGCCGAGTTCCAGCAACTCGGAGGGCAGATGGTGAAGCAATTAACAGTGCCTGTTGTGGTTGGAAGTTTGCCCAAAATAGCTCAAAACTGTTGGCCTTTGAAAGTATCAACTTGTGTCCAGTTAGTTTGTGCAGCAGAAAACACATCAGCAGCAAGGGGAGTTCTCTGCTCATCTCCAATTTGGGTCAACCATTCCCTTTTTTTCTAGGCTGCTGCATCTGCCTTTGATGTCACAAGAGACACTCAACTGCCATATCCAGGGGGACTTCAGGCACCTAAAACACTCTGGCTTGCCACAATTTAACATCAGAAATGTTCGGATTTGGGATGCAAACCCAACCAAGGAACACAGTAAATACAGGGGGAGCACACAGGTAAATTTACTTAATTCCTACAGACATTCACAACTGGATGTCACATGCCAACCTGTGCTGGCACTTGGATAAATACTATTTGATATTTATATCCCACTCCTAATCTCCCAAGTACCTCCTGGGTATTAGGAATTTACCTTGTGGCACCTTGGGGGCAGATACGGGCTATTAGTTTGACTGTACAAGCCTGGAGATGGAATGGGAGATAACAAACAAGTTCCCCAAGGCCACAGAATTGTGGGACAGACGAGTTTGAGCTCCCAGCTCAGGGCCAGGACTCTGAGTACAGCTGTGGCCATTGATTGCCCCAGTCCTTTGGTGATGGATTTGGAATAAAAAATTACCATAAATCAGAAAATACTGAAAGGAAACTGGTTTGGGCATGTTTGAGGCTTCCTGGTTTCAATATATTGCCAATTCAATTAAAAAAGGGACAGCCAGGACAGCAGGATGGAGGGAAGGGGATGGCTAAGATTACCTGGGAGCTCAGAGGTTCTCAAGCCACAACAGCCCCATGGAATCGCTGCCCCAGAAGGCAACTTTAAAACCTTTCTCCCCTCATTTACACTGTGTGTGCACAGGGCTGTGCACAGCAGGGACTCAGGTGCAAGTGAAAATGCTGAGACAGGCAAGTGTTTCTTCACTGCAAAATGGCAAACTATATATAGATACACAAATACTAGTGAGGGAGGAAGAGTAGGAGGATTTCCAGTGTCCCCAGTTAGGTGGCCTTGTCAGGAAACTAAAGATGCACCCCTGATTTGTGAGCTGCAGCTCTATATAGAAACTATCAAGTCAGATATTCAGGAGAGCATTACAAAAATTACTGGATGAGTAAGGATGCATTATTTTTCACGCTGTGCCAATGGAAAAGTCAGGATCCCCTTTTTAAAAAAACACCTGTAATAGGGTAGACAAGGTGAATCACCCTCCAGACATCCTCATCTGCTTGGATAACAAGTATAAAAAAGATGAACCCTATTTTAAGGGACTCGCCAAAGTCACACAAGAAATGCCTCAGCAGAAAAGAGAATTGCAAACAAAAACTTCAAAACTCAGATTTATGTCCTGATCACAACTGCTTTAGGCATAAAAATGCTTAAAAATAGAGACAGAAGGAAAACTGGGATAGGAGGATGCCAGAGCTGAACCTACTTTGGAGCTTTGTAACTTTTCAGTTCACATCCAAACTTGTCAGCTTCGATACTCTGAAAACACCTACTGAAAGCACAAAACTGCCCCAAGGGTTCATTCCCAGAGTGAGCACATCTAACACAAACCCCAGCCTCATCCAGAACCAACATTCCCTTGCCCTGCTGGAATGGCTGTGGCCCATGTCACCATTCCGAGGGAAATGTCAAACACGCCACACACAACCAACACTTCAATAAACCTTTGTACAGGAACAAGTTGTTATTGCCTGAACAAACCCACTGATGGTTGTATGATGGATTATCTCTGGAGATGAATTCTTGACACTACCTCAGAGGGGGACTGCAGGGCTGGCCTGTTGCTCCAATTGCTAAGGGAGAAAGCGTCATTCCCCACTAGTGACAGGTGACAGGAACATTTCTGGCCTGGAAGAATGAATGGTATTCCCACGCTCTGCAGTCCAGGCAATCCCACCACATGATGCCCAGCAGTATTTGAATAAAAGTACATTGTAAAGTAACCCCTTGCATGCTGCAGCTCAGGAGTCCCTCACTCCCAGAACAGCAAAGTGGCTTTTCCCTGGTGGGTTCTGACCCACCTGGACCAGTGCTGACCCATCCTGGCCGATGCTGACCCTCTCTGCTGGGTGCTGACCCACCCTGGCCTGTGCTGATCCTCCCTGGTGGGTGCTGGCCCACCCTGGCCTGTGCTGACACATCTTACCACCTGGAGCAGCCCCAGCCCTGCCTGGGCTCCCCATGGGCATTGTAGCCCCATTTGACTCCCAGTCCCTCCATCAGCTCATCAGCGTCGTGCCCAGCTCCCAACCCCTGCCTCTCCTGCAGCCCAGCACCACCCTTCCCCTCACTCCCGCCTATGTCACACCCCCAGGAGCTGTGGGAAGCTCCCCGGCCAAACATTCCGAGGCAGGAACCAGGGCACGGTGCAGCTGCTGCAATGCAGCATTCCACCAGCTCCCACACTCCACAAACATCCTCTGCCAACACAATCCTGCTAATTGGGGTCGGGCTAAATTTAAGTTCTATTTAGTTTCCTTCAGGAGAGAAAAATTTGGGAGAAAAAGAAGAATCTCTGCCTACAAAGGGAGTCAGAACAAGATCTCTTCAGAAGTCAGGGATTGGGGTGGATTTGCTGCACCTTACAGCTCCATAAAAGTGTGACAGGACACAGGGAATGGCTGGAGCTGTGTCAGGGGAGGGTTAGGTTGGAGATCAGGGAAAGGTTCTCCCCCCAGAGGGTGCTGGGCACTGCCCAGGTTCCCCAGGGAATGGGCACAGCCTAAGGCTGCCAAAGCTCCAGGAGTGTTTGGACAGCACTGCCAGGGATGCACAGGGTGGGACCGTTGGGGCATCTGTGCTGGGCCAGGAGCTGGACCGGATAATCCTTGTGGTCCCTCCCAACTCAGAATACCCTGTGATTCTGTAAAACAAACCAGCAAGGCAGGTGGCAACTGCACCAACCCAACTGGGAGTATTTCTGAGGGCAACGGAGAGCCAGCAACTCCCAGCTGAGCCTGGTCTGCTGCCAAGTGATGCTTCCCTGGCAGGGAACTATCCCAAGCCCAGCAGGAGCCAAGAGATGAGTAAGGCACTGGATGGGATTCAGACAGGACTCTTCAGGCAGGCTCCACAGGGTGTCTGGAGGTGACTGGAGAAATATTGTGCAAACCAACATACTTGAAGGGAGCATTACCACAGGCTCTGCCAACAGACAAGTCCAAAATCCCTCATATCAAAACTGGTTTTACTCTTGCAGGTCCCAGCCCATCATTCAGTGCTGACATGTGACAGAGAAGAAAAGGACACCTTGCTGAGGCTTTCATTGGAAGCAACACACCTATGCATACCCAGCCCCATGCCCAGGAGCCTTGTGGCTCCCAATTCCCTCTTTCCCAAGCAGTTTGGAGCATAGATGATTTGGAAAAATAATCATGTGATCTGCCCATGACTCAGAACCTCACCAAAGAGACCGGACAGCAATGCTTCCTTCCCTCACCTACAAGGGCCTTTGGGGAAGGACTGCTTGGCACCTCATGGAGGTGTAACTCCTACCCTGGAAGGGCTCCAGTACTATTTGGCCAGCTCAGTGTCAGCACAAACCAAACTGGAACTGAAAAGAAAACACACCAAACCAAACCCCCAGGACACTGCCCAGAACTCACCACAGTCCCCACCATGAATCATCACAACGCAGGAGGGTTTTTAGGGTGCAGTGTTCATCCCTCACACTGTTATTGTAAACACTTGTTCAATCCTCACCTCCCCCCCTGTAGCTGCTCAGTGTTCCTGCTCGGATCCACGCAGGACACTCAGGGTAATGACAAACCACATCCTCCCTAGGGCAGCAGCACCATCAGCCTGCTGATGCACTCCTCCCGCCTTCCCCAGACACCCTTCCCTAGGGAGAAACCTGGGCACAGACATATCATATCCTGAGCTTTAGAGCTGCAGGTACTGTCCCGCCAGCCTGGAAGGCACCTTCCAGCAGGGAGAGCACAGTCTCGGCACAGGCCCATCCCAAAAACTGAGGTAACCATGACAAATGCCCTGCTTGGTGAGGGCTTGGCGTATGCTGCATGTGGAGCTTTGCAGGATGGCATCCCAGGGCTCCTGCTCCCTAACAGCAAACCAGGGCACATTCCTGCATCACTTTCCTCCTGTGCATCCCATGCCAGATTTATCCTCGGTGGCTCTGCGGATGCAGAATGAGGGATTACTTGCTGAGCCCACAGAAAGACAAGGTACTGCAGTAGGTGAAACATCCCCTCTGTGTTTGTAAATCCCCTCTGGGTACACAGCAAACACACTCTTCTCCTGGCTGAGCAATCTGAGCCAGCTGCCTCAGCGCAGGGTTTATTAAAAAAATGTTACACTTATTGCAGTTTTTTCCTTATCCCTTTTATTCTCTCGCTCCACTTCCTGCTCACTAAAAATGAGCACAGTTTCAGAGATTCATGACTACAGAACTGGGGCTGCTCATGTTGTTTCTCTATAAATTCTTGAGAATTTGTCAGCTTCACAAAGCTGATAACTAAGAAAATTCTTAGCATAACAGCAGTTTGGTTCAATATTGTATTTTTGAAGTGCACACGATGCCTTGTCACTCACTGCAATCACTGGGGACAGTGGCATTTGCTCCTTCAGCCCTGACACATATTTTTGGAGACTGGACATTGACGCAACAAAACTAATATGAGCTTAAACAAATCGATGAATGTATTGGGTTCTTTTTGCTCTTCTGAACTCAGATGTTCCCGGTTGTGATCCCAAAGTATCGCCAGCAGGTACCACACACAGACTTCAGCCAGAGCATCCTGTGAGCTCCTGGAAAAATTACTTGATGTTCTGATTATGAGAAGGAGCTTCTTTAACTCACCTCAGGCCCCTTTCAGCAGGTCAGCACTGCAAGAGACTCCATGACTGAGCCACAGTAATGCTACAAGAGGAGGGAATCTTAAAATGCTGTGCATGCACAGAGCTCAACTAGCAGGAACCCAGAAACATCTCCACAAGCCCCATCCCAGGGATTACATCACTTGGAATACAGGTCAGGGAGCTGAATCACATGGAAAACAACAATCCTGCTGTGGGAAACAGAGCCAGGCGTCTGCTGGCAACACTCAAATTGGATCTGCTTCACTCCAGGGAGTTAGGAAAGAGTTATTAAACCAAGGGTGAAAGCAACTGGCGACTCCTGAGCTGAGGGACCTCATTAGCACAGTCCAGTCAGTGTCACCCCATTGTGTGGGATGGTGGGGAGTAACCAGGACAAGGACAGAGCTCCCAGAGACTGTCACACAAGAACCACCAGTGGAGTTAAAGCAGCTTAATTTAGCCCAGAATGTGTCTTTGAATGCTGAAGAAACCTCCCACTAAAACCAGGGGAAGGAGCAGGCACAGAGGGCAGGGAAAAGCTTTGGCCATTGCTGACTAGTGCCTAACAAAAACATACAGGAGGAGGGCTGGGGATGAAAGGGAATTCTCTCCTTCCCATTAATGAGCTCACTCTGCTGGCATGGCTCCTGCCCTCTGAGAGTGCTCTCACAGCATGCCCATAAAACCAGAGCCACCCAGTGCTCTGAATTACCTACTCCTGATGCAGGTTCCATGTGGGTCTGTCTGTTCTTGACACCAAACCATCTCTGGTGCTTTTCATGCCCCAATAAAGACCTCAACTGGTTCCAATTAAGCCAACGAGCCTTGCCACAGTCCTGATGCAGTAAGAACAAGCACATACTCTGCACCAGCTGGTAGTGAAACACTTCTATGTCAGGCAAGGGAGTGCACATTGCTGTTACCAAGCAAATTGGCTGGAAAAAGAGCAAGAAATGCCTTCCTGCCCTGTGCCAGCCCTTTTCCAAAAGGCACCTGGATGAACAAGAGGTCTGAAGCACCACTAAAAACAACTTTAACAGAGAAACTCTATTCCTGCCCCACACATCCTGTCACTTCTCCCTCTGCCTGCACACAAAAGCTGGGAGACATCAGGTGGACAACTCTGGCACAAGGGATCTCCTGCAAAGCCACGCAACAGATCCCATCACTGCTTTCCTAATAGCCTTAACTCCCAGGCAAACCACCAGCAGCCCACGGCTGCTCCAGGCTGCTTTCCCAATGCCCCTCGGAATGTGAGCTCCTGAAGGGAACAGCCATGGCTGGGGAGCTGGTACAGCATCAAAGTGCTCTGGCTGCTCCTCAGCACTGCAGGAACCTGAGCTGGAGGTGGCACAGGGAAAGGGCAGGAAAGAGCCTGTGAAATCAAAGTTCACCCCAGGAAGAGTGGTAACAATTGTCTAATTTTTTTTCTTGGAATGGAGAGGTTTTCTCCTCTGCCCCCCTGAACTGCTGATGGGGAGGGAAAAGGGACCCAGAAGGGAGACAAAATGAACACAGAGGAAAAGTAAGCTGTGATGAAACACAATATCCAGTTAATTCCTGTAAATTCTGTGAAATCCAAGGAAAAGGCATATGCAGGATCTACACTGCAAATTGTGCTAGAATCATACAAAGGTACTGAGTTAGAGAAATGTAGGGGTTTAACATGCCTGTTAATTAATCACTGACACTGACATACAAATAAAGCTTATTTTCCTGGGGAAAAAAATTATTTGAAGAGTTGAAGAGGTTGAAAACCCATCTGCAGGAGTTGCAGCCACCTTCAGTGCTCCCACATTAAACCACAACACTTCCCACATTGAAGCATGATGTTTGCTCCTCATTAGCCGCAGTTTTCCTTTCAGCCACAGATTTGCGTCACACAGTTGTCCCCCAGCATGAACCCTGAACAGCCACAATCACCCTGACACATTCTCAACAGAGGAAGAACTCAGGAGCAGGTTGTTTCTTACCGTCATGTCCAGAGTTGAGCAGGTGCTCCCCTAGGTCACAGCCAAACACCCTTTCCTTGAGGATCCCCCGCTGTTTCAGTTTCTGTTTCGTTGGGCGCGACTTCATGAATGTCCGGAGGAAGGTGATGAGCTTTCCGTGCTTCTTTGATACTGCACAAGACAACAAAATAACCGCTTCATTTCAGATCTGGCAATCACTGATCAGAACTCATTCTACAAAGCATGTAAGAACTGTAGTAACATTAATATCTATTATTTACAGGAACAGATTTTCCAAGGTTTGACACAAAACAGAAACTTGGCTTTTGCTCCAGCCCTTGGCTAGCATGGAGTTACCAGGAGCCAGCTGGAATGGAAGAACTGAACACAAAGACACATTTCTATGCAGAGCAGCTTCAGGAGGGAACGACCTGAAGGGCTGACTGTGGGCAGCACCTGGTAGGGGCAATTTCATCTCTGGAAAAGGGAACAAGTCTCAACTGAGAAATCCAGTCATCTCCTGTGCAAACCAGTGTGTAACCTACAGGCAGAAATGAAGCTTTGTGACTGGCCCTCGTTCTGGTCTGAGGCCCCTCCAAAACAAAGGGCTGACTCTAATCTCTGAGGCTGAGCAGGTGTAGCTCCCTTAGAGACCAACCTGCCCTCCCAGCACACCTGGGCCTCACTGCCCCTCACTGCACCTGCACAGGCACCACCCCAGGGCCTCAGCAACTCCCTGATCTTGTCAAGCCATCACAAAATAAAACCGCAGAATCACAGTCACTGAGGTTGGAAAAGCCCTCCAAGGCCATTGACTCCAACCTGTGCCAAATCCTCACCTTGTCACCCTGCCCAGAGCACTGAGTGCCACATCCAGGTGTCCCTTGGACATGTCCAGGGATGGGGACTCCAACATCCAGCCCTCTAAACAGGTAACTAAGGCAGCCAATTGAAGAGATGCAGTTTATCCCCTCCAGAATGAACACAAGCAGCCTCCAAAGAGAGGAGGATGTGGCTCGGGAGCTACCCTCCAACCTCCTGCTCTGTCCCTCTGGGCTGTGCTAGGGAAACTCTGGTCCCTCTGCTAAATCCACCTGCTCAGGCGCTGGATCCCAGTGGAGGGCAGAGGAGAGCAGTGGGTGACAGCAATGACCTGGCCCTGGGAGGAGAAGCCCGGCCCAGGTTGAATGGGAGCAGAACAATGCCATGGAATGCCAATGTTCCTCCAGAGGCCCTCAGAGCCTCCCCAGCAAAAGTGCCATTGTGTACACGATTTAAAAGCAGTTTAATTCACCAGAAGAGCTCTACTGAAGGGAACAAACTGCTGGGTATAAAGGCTTATGCTTTGTGAGGAAGCCTTTGCAGCTCCAGAGGTTGTAAAGGCGCCTGCAGCAGCAGCAATCGCCCTCCCCCTACTCCTCCCTCTCATCCCAGGCAGGAAAGACAACAGCCATATATTCCACCGGCACTAAACCCACAAATACCACCATCAAATATCAGCAGAGCAATACCTTCCAAAGCAGGGAAGACCCTCGGGGACAAAGGTCCATCCCTTCAGTGTTACCTCTGCTGCCTAATGAAATGTGAAATACTGAGAGCAGCCCTGAAACTGAGACTTGGCAAAGCAGAAATGGATGAGCACTGCTTCACTCCAGAGGGGGGGGTCTTCAACTAGGGATCACAGAAAACCCTGTCCAAAGAACATGATCATACCACACAATGCTTCATGATGCGTTAATCCCTTCACAGCTGAGTATTTCTCCTTCAATTTTATCAGACATTGGCACAGTCCCTCTATTGGTATATAAAACAAACTGGATATATTTATATTATTTATATTTAACCTGATTCCACTGACCTTAACAAATTTGTACTGTTGTGACAAAAGCAAACTTCTCCTTCTGCACAAAGTCCCCTTTAGCAGCACAACACCAAACTGATCCTCAGCACCACCTGAATACCTGAAATCCTAAAAACCCCACCAAATCCCATGTCTGCATCCTCAGCAATCAAACCCAAATCATTTAACAACCACAGGAGCCTTGAGCATGACAAACTGTGGCTGTGGGGGCTTTAATTAAAGGAATGCTTGCAGTTTGATGGGCTTTTAAATTGCACGCAATAAAGGACCAGATTGTGCTGACATGCCAAACCAAGTTAGGATGGGGTTTGG
Source organism: Lichenostomus cassidix (assembly GCF_008360975.1). Taxonomy (NCBI): domain Eukaryota; kingdom Metazoa; phylum Chordata; class Aves; order Passeriformes; family Meliphagidae; genus Lichenostomus; species Lichenostomus cassidix. The sequence continues at coordinate 530,118 of NC_139504.1, read as the reverse complement.
CTGTATCCATCATCACAGGAAAGTGAGGGCTCATTTATCACCTCCGATCAGCCCAGCTCAAGGATAAATGGAGACAGTCTCATCCTGACTCATGTGGAATTTCCAAGGTTAGCACCCTCAGGCTGCTGTGATAACGCCTCTGGAGGTGAGAGACCCGAGACACATGCTTTTACAACAGGCAAACAGAGCACCTACTAATCTAATAAAGCAACCATTAATATGTGTGCATTCATTTGAATAATTTCACATACACTGTATACTATGTACCTTGCTTGACTTAATGAAAACACGCCCATCAGAGAATGGATTTTAAATTGAGAAAAATGCATCCAATTCTAGTCCTGAAGGAATCCTACTACTAATGCAGATCAACAAGTGACTTTTGGGTGTCACCTCAGCACTAAAACCAGAAAAAAACTGCAACGGATGCACTTCCATGGTCTAGAGATGTACTTGGCTTGGTATTGGCATCACTGATCAGAAAAGTGACCTGAGTTTTTAAAACACAATAAATCTGCTCTGCCTTTAAGCCACTCAGTGCAGGTTAAAATAATTGTCCTGTTTTCTGCACCATTAAGCAGACTCCTACAAGCTCCCTGCCACAGAGACGTGGTGAAGCAGCCAAGGACTCTGGGAGGGCAGGTTCAGCCACCAGAAATTCCCTTGTCCCCAGCCTGTGGACGCATTTGCATGGCTGCTTGGTCACACAGAGCCTGATGTGCTCATCCCGGATCACTGCCTGCTCTGCAGAGCCTCTCCCAGGCTGAACCCAACTCCAAAGGCTGTACCCACGCAGGAATGATTCACTCGGGCTTCTGCTGGGTGGGGGAGAACAAGAGAACAGCAAGAAAATCCAAGCAGTCATCTCCCTGCTGACAGGTTATTAAGGAGAACAAAAGCAGGTAGGTGTCTGAGAGGGATGGGCTCTGCTCCTGAGCTGTGGGAGCTGCCTCCTGCAGCAGAAGCAAAGGTGAAATCCCTCACCCTGCTGCCCAGTGCCCTGGTATCACCGACCCTCGGACCAGCAATGCATCCTGAGGGATTCATTCCTGCTGCATTCTGGTTTGGATGAATGCAGCGCAGCAGACCCAGGCTCTGGATAAGCACCAATGCCAAGAGCAGCCAGGAATGCTGAAGAATCCATGTTTTCTGTTTCAAAACACCCATCCCAAAGCTTTGCTGCCCCACAGGTGACAGTGACAACAGCACCCAGCAGTGCTCTCCTGCTGCAGCACCAAGAATTGTTCTGCACCCAGAATTGGTGACTGCAGCAAAAACGGCATCAAGGCACGGGGTTTTGACCAGAAACAAATCTACAAACGTTACAAATGAAGCAGATGTGGATAAAACAAATTAATTCTTCCCTACCATTATTGTCCCACTAATAAAACAGGGACATGATAGGTCTGATCCACTCACAGCTTGGGCCTCCACATGACGTGTTCATAGAACTAAATTTGGGGACCAGCATTACCAACAGGCAGTTTGAAATGGTTGCTTTGCTCTGAGTTACCAACTGAAAGCCAAACCAAGCTAAACAAAAATTCCAACACTTATCTGTATTACTTTCCACCTCAGACTTAACCACTATAAAACACATTGTTTACCAAGAAATGAAGACTTTCCTAGACAGAGCAGGGGCTGCTTTTCCTCAGAAAGGCAGATTTGGCTTAATATCCTGGCCTGAAGAAGCAAAGATAAACTCACCATCCAGTGGAGTGAGCCTGGCTGAAAAAAATCCCCAAATGAAACCCTACTGAGAGACCCCACCTGAGGCTGAACCACTTCTGAAGTTTTGCTGGTACAAATGTTTCAGTTAGGAGCAAGAAAAAATCTGCCCCCTTTTGCTGTCATAACTGTGCTGGCCAAAGCCTTTACATGGTGGGAAGTGGGGGAAGGAAAAGGAATCCTTGCATCAGGTAGTTCATCGTGGCTTTGGGAAGCTGCCCAGTACCACCTGCCTGAGGAACATTTATGGATCAGGCAGTGCTGTTGCTGTTACACCACCAGCTCCAGTGGTGCAAGTGAGGCCCCAAATCCCCCTGACACTGGTAAAAGCTATTAAATAACAATTACTTCATTAAAAGCCTAGCTTGTTCCCCCTCAGGCCCACGTGCTTTCTGCAGCGTTACTGAGAGCTGTGCCAGCCATCAACTCTCCAAGCCACTTCATGCTCTTGGTCAGCACAACTTGTCCTCCTGGCTTACTTCAGGAACTGCTGGAAGCCCACAGGGATCCCTTGGGATATGCTGAGGACTCCTGAGCCTTCCGCTGAGCTCAGCCCATGGTGGCACTGCTGGGTGTCCCCACAGCATGACCTCAGCCCTTGGTGGCACTGCTTGGTGTCCCCACACTATTCCCGAAGGCTGAGCTGAGCCACCGCCGTGACCTGGATTAGGAATAATCTGCTGCCCCTGATGCTCTTAGGGCAGAGCTGGGCCAGCCCAGGTGTGACAGCCCAGAATGAACATGCTCCCCCTGGTCCTGATCCATCCTGTGCCCCATGGATTCGTTAGGGTTGCAGCTATTTGGGATTCACAGCACAGTCCAACAACATGTGACTCAGCCCAAACTGCACGAGTGATGTGTGGCCATAAAACCCTTCCCAAGACCACTGCAATGTTTCATTACAATTGACCAAAGTGCTGCCAACAGAAGGAAGGAAAGGTAAGATAGAAAAGAGCACTGTCTCCTTCTGATTCCTTGGCTTTGGATCATGGAGACCAAACAGGAAGAAAACTTGGAACAAACACAGCCTTACTGTGTCCCCAGATTTGTTCTGCTCAGCAAGAAAAACCCCATGAGGCAAAGGCTCGAGAACAAAACACAGTCCAGCCAGTCCTGCAGCAAGACAGCATCCCCCAGCTGACTCATCCTGCCTCCTCCCGAAGGCCAGGGAACATCCAGGCAAATGGTGACCCAGCAACAGATTTTAAACACAGAATCCCAGAATGGTTTGTGCTGGAAGGGACCTTAAAGCTCATCTTATTTCAAACTCCTGCCATGCAACCTTCCACTAGACCAGGCTGCTCCAAGCCCCATCCAGGGCAATAGCAGCTCCCTCTAGGACACCCTCCCAAAACTCCCTGCCTGCTTCCCAAGCCTTCTGCCTGCCCCCTGCAGCCACATTAGCCTTTGCCAAGGCTAAACAAGCCCCGCCTTCACAAACAAAGAGCACCTGCCCCACTCCCTTTTGGTAGCACTAATATTTGGGGTTTGACAAAATCCCCTTCCTAGGTTCACAGCACCATGTTTTCTGATGCAGGGTTAGCGAACTTTGACTCCAGGAGTATAATTTTGGAGGGTGTTTGCTGACCCACATTCCCAGCACACGGGCAGCTTGTTTGTTTCTGTTATTTCCAGTGATTTTACAGGTCACAGCACCCAGCTGGCCCCCGCTGCGAGGGGAGCCTGGTGCTCAGACCAACCACAACACGTGTGGCTGCAGAGCTGCACAGCCAAAAACCAACTGCACTGGCAAGCACAAAATCAAAGATGGGAATGTCGCAAAGAAAGGCATTACAGAACAAAAGTGAAATCCATCCTCTCTGAAGGGAGATTTACAGCAAGCCAGACAAAAATTTTTTCAGGCTATTAGTCCCTCCAGGGCCATTCTCCTCTAAAATTAAACTGCTGCGGGGAGAGAAGGAGAAGCAGCAGACTTCTGAAGAAAGAGCAGCACCAGGAATTGGGAGAAGAGAAGCTGGGGGTGGTTTTGCCACACATTTCCTGTGCTCCTGATTCTGCACACTCAGGATTACATTGAAGGGTCAGAGTGGAGCAAGGTCAGCTGGGTCCCCACACAGCATCAGTTATTCTGACCCCTCCTGAAAACAACAGCCAATATACTCAATATCCATCCCCTCACACTTTGAAAAACTCACTCGGCAGACCCACATCTCACCGAGGAGAAGTGATGCCAAGCCAAGAACTGAGTCACATTTCCCAGTTCTCTGTCATGTTCCTTAGCAACAAGACATTTTCCTCCTTCTCTCCTGCCACAGCACATTCTATTTTGGAAGCTCATTTACACAGCCCTAAAAACCCCAAGCAGAATGTGGAACCACACACCACCAAGCACCATCCCTGAGTCCTTGAACAGGATGCTGGGTTTGAAGACGGACCAACCAACACAGCAATAATATCACCAATCTCTACACTGGGCTCCCTCAGCAGACATAAAGATTTTTCAAGAGATAATTTAAAATTTCATAGATATGAGAATCTAAAAATATCTTTCTATCTCCAGTAACTTTCATAAATGTATACTGACTGGTTTGCCATAAACAAGAGCAAAATAAAATCAAAATGCTGTGTGTTTTCTGATGGTGCAGCATTTCTCTTGTGCCAGGCTGTCATCAGTTGAGGCTGGGCTCTGAGGTGAAGAAATATGTTAAAGGTGATTAATTTCAGTGTCAGTTGATAAAAACCATTCAAATTAACTGTGAACACAACAACCAGCCAAGGATAAGGACAGATTTCCAGCTACCACGAGAGCCCCACACACATGAAGAGTAAAGTAGGTCTCTGATAAATGCTGGTGCTGTTTATTTTCAAAGCCTGGTAATAAGGAAGCTGCATCTCTTGCATCTGCCCAGGCTCCTGCAGCCATCCTTTGGGCAGTGTCTGTGCAATGACCTCAGCACAACTCCAACTATTCCCCATCCCTGCCAACAGCAACCCTTGGCTCAGGTTGGCTCCTCTTGTCAGCACAGGAACATCTGGCACCAGAGATGCACCAGCTTGGCAACTCACAATTTCGCAATTCCATCAGCTTCTGCTGCAGCTGGGTCTGATCCTCCTCTGCTAGAGACAGGACACTGCACATCCAGAAGCTACCAGCATGGGGGCTGCTTTCATTTCACTGAAATCACATATCTGTCATGACATGCACAAGTATAATCTACAGTGTGAACTGCCTGGAGAAGTTTCTTTACGGCCATGAGAAAACACAGACATGAACCAAGAGCTAATGTACAACAGCAAAACCTCTTTCCATGCTCTTCTGCCAATTTTTTTGAGCATTTGTAATGGGGCAGGAATGATAACCACCAGGTTAGCCAGATGCAAATATCTATCACCTACGTCTGATACCAATAAATTGGTGATATTTTCCAGCTTAAAGACGTGACGGATCTTTGCACAGATGCGAAGATCATAAGGGAGCACTAAGATGAGACAACCTGACCTCCTGAACAAACAAGACCCCAGGATACAACCGAATTAATCCCTGAAGGACAGCACAACTGCCCCAGGGCAGTGGTACATGGCCAAGAGGCATAAATCAGTTATTTATGTAGCTGAAGGCTAACAGAGACATGAGAGAGGTTTCAAAGGTTCAAGGGCCAACCTATTAATTCTATTAACAAGTTTGAATTGTATTTGGGAAAAAAAGCCAACAGTGCTGACTAACAGTGAGTCCCAGTGATGAAGCAGCAGGGACAGGCTGGGACAGATAACTGGGGGGGGAATAATGATGGATGGGGCTGTAGTGCAAAGAAAACCAATTATTAGAGGCCTAAACTGGAAAAGGGGTGGGAGTTGAAAACAAAGATAGAGATTTAGCACACGTGGCAGTGGGGTCAGCAGCTCAGGTGACACAAAGAGGTCACAGGGCCAGCAGCAGGACATGGAGACAAGGGGAGCAAACTGGGAAACATGAAGCTAGGAGAAAAATATCCAGAGAGATACTTGAAATAACTTTTTTCTCTTTCACTCTAGCTAAATCTCTGTGTTCTAGCAGAGCTTAATGCAGTCTTTTTGCTTATCTTGCCTACCCTGGCGATTGAGGATACTTTAGAAATGCTGTTCTGACTCAGGTAACTATCACAAGCACAACTGAACACCAGATCTGCCCATCAGGGGGATGATGTCAGCCTCCCACCCACTTGCACTTTGGGAAGTCAGGATTGTTTGACCTTGCATGCCGAAACTCACACCACACCCAAAGATGTGAGATCTGACACCAAAATGTGCCTCTGTGCAACCCTACAACCCACTGAAGAGAAAGTATACTGAGGGTATCTCTGATACACAATTTGCATGGTTTGAGAAGAAACCCAATTTCAGAACAACCCCAAAGGTTGTTCTGATGTGCCCCATGAAGGGTCTTATTGGTTAAAGGAATTTCTGGAACCTCAAGTGGGGCAGCAGCATTAAGGACAACCAGGGTAAGCATCAACATCAGAAAGCAAGGCCCTGTGCTGGATAACTCTCCAGACACTTGCAAATCAGGGAGAAATGGAAGGATACTCAAGAGGCAAGATTTCACCTTGGCATTAGGTGACACCAGAGTAGGTTCATCTCTGCCAGAAGCTTCTCCAACTCACCAGACATCACCAACAGGAATGTGATCCACCGGGAGACAGTGATGGCAATGCCACACATTTCCTGTTGGAGCTGACTGGAGCTGCTAGCTACCCATACAGAGGGAACTGCTTAACTGCCAACCCCAACTTCCCTTTAAGACAATCTAAACCAAACATTCTTCATCCTGGCTCCAGCAGCCACAGCCTCAGAGAAGTCAAGAGCTGGCTGTGCCCAAACTCACACTCACTTGAAGGCAAAGTGCCTTTGCCCTGCCTCATTCCCACCCCGGCTGTGCTTCATGCAGCTCCTTCCCTGATTATAACACTTCCCAACCGCCCTGTGGAGCTGCAGCTCAGCTGAGCCTCGCCCACGCGACTCCTGCAAGTGGCAGCAGCACTGCAGGAGATCTTCCAAAAACTTGACAGTAATCCAAGCTGACCCTGCATCACATCAAGCTCCTTGGACACAGGCAGGCAGCCCCGAGCCTTCCCAAGCCATTCCAACATGAGTGTGGCATCAGCTAGGCCAGGATCACCAGAGTGATGGCGGCACCGCGCTCCTCCAGCCCGGCCCAGTGGGAAGAAGCAAGCGATGGAAGAGGATCTGACAGGAATCAACAAACAGCACAAGTGGAATAATGAGGAGTTTGGCAGACGGAGCCCGATCCCACAGCGAGAGGGTGTTAGCTCTTATGCAAGGCCTTGAGAAGGCACTGGGAAGGAACAAACCCTTTTGATTCCATGGGGAAGGGCCATGAGTGATCCCCCTGGAAGCTGGAGGAGGCCTGGGTCAAGTCATACTGCCTCACTGTTCCTAATCCACAGGGTACAGCCTTTGCCTCAGTCCTTGCATACCGACTCTCCTGAGGTACGTGGTACTCCCAGTACAACAGGTAACATCCCTGCTGCTCTCCTTCCCAAAAGCTGCCTCTCTCATTTTCACTGGCCCTAGGGCAAGTGTTTACAGCCCAGACCAGTTACCTCCTAACTCATTAACCTACCCTTCCCAGATTGATACTGCTCTTGCTCTTCTGTTTAGAGCCCCAACTTCCTAAACTGTTCTTGCTTTAGCCATTAAGCCCTGAAATGATTCTGCCTTTGGAAGTAAAATTCCCACTCAGCTAGAGTGGAAACAAGAAAAAATGCTGAAGACCGTGGCCACAATTTTCATTCACATTACAGTCACTTTATACAGCACAAGAAGGATACAATGGCTAAAAGAGCATAAAAACTACTGTTTTCACATACATCCTCCTTACACAGCTAAAGAAATACAAAAAACTTCACTGAAAGTGAAAATTGGACCTAATAGTTTGGGGATTTTAGGTGAATTAAATCTGCTTTTTAAGATTTAGAAATGCAGATAATGTATTGTTTTGCCTGCTTTATATTCTTTTCCTTTCACTTCTCAATGCAGGGCTTCGATTTCAAATGAGGCTCTTTTATCATGCCTGTGTGGTGCCCAGAACAAAGGAGGTCAGGGAAGAGTGGAAAGGGAAGGCATCCTGTCTTCTCTGTCACAAATAATCAGATCCTGCAGGGCATTTAGCCCTTAAAACGGGCTCTGGCTTTTAGGAGGTTTTCTGAACAAATATGAACAGACGAGCCATGGCTACTTGCGAAGTGTCTACTGTGATCACAGTAGCGTCTCTCCCTGGGAATTTTATTTTCCAGAGTGTGCATTCCCTGCCCCAGGGCTCCAGCAAAGGGCTGGCAGTTTTAAATAGGAAGCCCCTTTCTCTTGAACAACAGCATCAATAATATTAATGCTTAGGAATGTGCCAGTCTGGGGAGGAAGAGAAAATGAAAAGATAAAGTGATATGCAAAAATCTATTGAAATTTAAATTGTAGACATTCCCATCTGTTAGCCACCTCTTTGGGAGTGAGGTATAAATGTGAGAGGGAGGCACTGAACTCCAGCCCTGCAGACACAAGACAACGGCTGGGTGGAGGGGACCTGCACGCCGGAATTCCTTCTCCATTGGCATCTGTGTGAGAATCCACGCACAAATCATCCCAGACATGGAAGTGGCTCCCTTTAACAGCTCGGGTTTGCTACACACCCATGACCCAAGAGCAAATCCAATAAAACAGTTTACAACTATGGACCCAGTGCAAGGTGCAACAGAAACCTCAAGGCAGAGATTAGTTAGAGGGAAACACAAGTAGAACAATTAACAAGGAGGGGGAGAGGGGTAAGTATGTAAATTTAATCGGTATTTGGTCAACAAGCCAGGGAACCTGCCCAAGGGCACAGACCCCCGATGATCTTCTCCCATTGCAGAAGCATAGGTCCGTAACCAGCAGCCAGGGATGACAGAGGAATTACTGACACCAGGTATGTTTTAGCTGGCTGAAAACATGATCCCAAGCAGAGAGGCATCTGAGCAGCCCGACAGCATCACCCCTGTGTAGGATCGGCTCTGCTCCAGGCAGTGTCCTGGGCAGGACACCCCAGCACAGCCCGGCACCCCTAGGCCCAACCAGGGGGTGTTAAGTACCATAAAATCATGGAATGGTTTGGCTTTGAAGTGATTTTAAAGCTCATCTCATTCCACCCCCTGCCACAAACAGGGACACCTTCCACTATCCCAGGCTGCTCCAAGCCCTGTCCAGCCTGGCCTTGGACACTTCCAGGGATCCAGAGGCAGCCACAGCTTCTCTGGGCACCTTGTGCCAGGGCCTCCCCACCCTCACAGGGAGAAATTTCTTCCCAATAGCCAGTGTAAAGTATGTACCAAGTGCCTCTTTCCTGACGCACCACCACCACCGGGAAAGAAGATCCTCGTCCAAAGGCGCTCATTCCCCCCACACATTAAATACCTGGCAAGTTACTAAGCAACAAGTGGCGCAGACACCTCCACCCCCTGTCCGAGCCGCCGGCCGGGTCCCCCGGGCTGTCGCTGCCTCACCTGGCCCTGCTCCCGGCCGGGTCCCCCGCGCCCGCTCCGCGCCGGGCTGCGCTCGGCTCCGCCGGGATCCGCGGGATGCGCCGGCCGCTCGCAGCCTCTGCGGTTCTGCCAAGCCCCTCCCCGGCTCCTCCTCCGCAGGTGCCTCCTTCCTTCCTCCCTCCCTCCCTCCCTCCCTCCCTCCGTGTCCTCCCTCCCTCCGTGTCCTCCCTCGCTCCTTCCCCGGCTCCCGCAGCCGCTCTGGCGGGACACTCCTGTCCCTCGTGTCCCTCCTGTACCCCCTCCCGGAGCCGCGCAAAGGGCGCAGGGTGGGCAGAGAGGGATGGGGAGCAGCACACGGCTGCTCGTCTGGGGAAGGTCTAAAATACAAATACAAGAAAATCCCAGGTATAGAAGTCTAAAGCGGGTGCTGAGAAGATGGATCAGGCTGTGCTCGGTGGTGCTCAGGCAACGGCACAAGAGAACAGGCAGGAACTGATGCCCGGGAAGATCCAGCTGAACATGAGGAGAAACATTACTGTGCACTGGAGCAGATTGTCCAGAGAGGGTGTGGAGTATCCCTCACTGGAGATATTCTAGACCCATCTGGATGCAATCCTGTGCCCTGCTCTGGGACAGCCCTGCTGGAGTGGGGAGGTGGGACCTGGTGACTCTGTGTGGTCCCTTCCAGCCTGACCCATCGGGGATTCTGTGAGGGTCTGACCACTGGCTTTGCCCCACATAACCCACAGCTGCTCCTTAACCTCCACCATGGGGATGATGCCCTTTCCCTAACAGCCCGTGAGCACCTCCAGGAAAACACAGAGGCCAGGAGAGCTGCACTCACCTTTGTTGACTTCCTCCTTCCTTGTTCCTTCATGCCACAAAAACTACAGAGGATGCTGTGGTGAGGGCCACAGTCCAACCCCACCGGGACTGCAGAGCTCAGGGGCACATCTGTGCCATCAGCCCTGTCCCTCAGTCACTGCTCCTGCTGCAAATGCCCAAGTCCACACTAAAGATCTGTCTCAGCATGTCCAAAAGGCAGGGACAGACACTGGGCATGCCTGAGTGCTCCGATGGAAGCACATCCCAGCTGGCCGATGGGACACAGGCTGGGCCCCACAGCCCTGGGGGCAGCCCCTTACACCGAGGTGTCCCTGCTAATGCAATCACAGAACGATGCCCCCTCCCACTCTGAGAGGCTGGTTTGCATTGATCAGATCACTGAAAACAAACCCTATTAAAAATTCTCCAGGAGTTCTGCTGTTTGAAAGCAAAGCCAAATGACAGGATCATTTCCCAGTGACCAGTTCCAGCCAGGCTCCAGGCCAGGGCAGAGCACAGAGACCCTGGGACTTGACCTGACTGCAGCACTGCCATCCCTGCCCAGCCTTGGCCAGCAACCATTGCAGGGACAAGAGCCAGGAGGGCAGGAAGCCTCAGCCAAGCCTTTTCCTAGTGCCAGTGAAGCTGTGGCCTTACCTGCATATACTGCAGGTTTGTGGGATAAATTCTGTGCTGTTTGACCCCAAGCTCCCCCATCAACACCAGTTCATCAATCCCTGTAACTGCTGTCACCCACTTTAAAATGTGGGCTTGTCAGCTAAAGGTGGGCAACCTCAGGGTCAAAAGGATTAAGCAGGAATTTGCCTCTCTATCTGCAGACATCTTGATGAGCAGGAGGGGAAAACTAATTTCTTCAGGTGCTCATGCTTTCTCTTCTGTGCTATTTTCAAAATCGTTTGCTGACTCACATCTCCTGATAATCCTGTTCTCCAGCTACTCCTCACACTTGGTATTTACTGCTGGGCTTGTTTGGCCTGGACAATGAGCACACTATCACACCAGGGTTTACCTCAGCAGCCAAACACGACTCCTAAATCCACTTCTCTCTGAATAATTCCAAGTACAAACCCTTCTCCCTGGTACCAACTTGCCATTCTGGGAACATTCTTCCTATCACACCCATTGATCAAAGCTGGGAAAATCCCAATAAACATGCAAAATGCACATACAATTCCAAACAGCATCCAGGACTTCAGAGCAGTTAACACTGAGCTGCCCAAAGCTGCCAGTATGCTCCCTATGTATTTTTTTTCTTTTTTACTGTAGGCCAGGCTTGGCCAGGAAAACTCCTTCAAGGCTGGTGAGCCCCGTTGTGACAAACTGCTCTATTCACACACTTTACTGGTGCCCAGTTTCAAACTAAGGCCAGGAGTTGCCCAATCCTATTTTTGCTGAACAGAGCAGGAATGTGACAGCTGCATCCTCAACAACACAGAGCACTCTCAGCTTCAGGCTTGGGTTTTACATTTGCAATTACTGCTATGAGGAGGTATTTTACTACCTGGTATACAATGACACACCTTTCCCCCATCTGCACTTTGTTTCCTGTAAAGGAAAATCCTTAATCCTTCTTAGAAACTGCCTTTCTTTTAGGAATGGAACCTGAGCAACCAGGGGATGTGGCTGTTCTGCACCTGGGCCCTTCTGCACCTGCACAGGGGCCTCTGCTCGCCACTGCACTGAACAGTACTGGGATGTCTTCTTGCTGCTTCTGAATATTTGATTGGAAGTAATAAAATAATCACATTAAGTCTCATTTTCTGTTTCTGTTCTAATTTCTTTTGCCACACAATTTTAAGCTTTGGTTTTGGTTTGGTTTTTTTTTTTGAAAGTGAAAGAGATGCATTCCCCACTCCTGAGGAGTTGGTCAGCTTGCCATGGAGCAGAGGAGGCAGATAATGAGTATCTTTTAAACCCAACTAAGAAGTCCAAGAATTTGAAACCACAGAAAAAAGGGTCCATCCATGTGCCTGTCACAAATTCAATCCTGAAGTTCACCCTGTCCTCCAAAAGTTATTTCAGACAGAACTGGGAAGGCAAAGCAACCCGAAGAGTGTTATTAGTGCAGCCTGTAGCTTCTTCCACTTTCTGGTTTTGCAAATGTAACCACTCAAGGAGGTTCAAGCCATCATTAGCAGTTGGACAGGCAGGATTTTCCAATGCTGCTTCTTACTCAGCTGGATTTATCCTGCAGTCAGCGGCTCCCAAAGCACACATACACCCCAAATAAACAAAAACCCTTTTAGAAGTAAGGACTGTTGCTGAGAAACTATAGATGAAAGAAGATTGGGGCATTAAAAAAAAACCAAAACAACAGAGCAGCACATCATGGCATGGAATGCCTTAAAACAATTGGATTTGATTCAAAGCTGACAGCAATCAGGTTTGACATCCAGGTATCCCACGTCACAGAGTACAGAATCACCAAATCCCAGAATGGGTTGGAAGGTACCCTAAAGCTCCTTCAGTCCCACGCCCTGCCACAGGCAAGGACACCTTGCACTATCCCAGGGTGTTCCAAGCCCTGTCCAACCTGGCCCTGAACACTTCCAGGAATGGGACAGCCACAGCTGCTCTGGGCACAGTGGTACCATGTGGTGACAGCTTTTGGTGGATGGAGTCATGGTTTGCCATGGCTTGCAAGAAAAATATTCCAACTATTCCATTTATGAAGTCTTTGTGCACAGAGAGGTGGTGGTGTAGCTGCTCAGCCTTTGTGAACTTCCCAGGACCAGGTTTTAATGGGAGAGTTGAGCTATGCACTGGCACAACCCTTGATAAATCCATAGGCCAGGAAGAGATCAGAGCTATGTGCCATCATCTATGCTTAAAGCTGCCAGGCAGTATTTGCAAGCCACAGTCTGGCTCCTACACTAATTTACAGAATTATTCAGGAGAAAAGAAGAGGAAAAGCAGTGCAGAACAAACTCCCCCTTGCCACCATTTCAGAGCTTTTAGCATAACTGCAGAGTTTTGCTCAAGCCAACTATTATTAGAGTTAAGTCCCATTTTGACAGAACTTGTGAGAAAGGAAAAAATATCTTTTTTAAAAATACCCCCCCACACACCTGAGTAAGTGGAGAGCAGGTAGAGCAAGAAAGCAGCACAGAACAAGTGAAAAGGAAAGTGGCCTTATTAAAGCACACTGGTGCCTCCAACACCCTGCACTCAGCCAAGTTTCACTGCTTTGCTTCACACTGCTCAGCCTGTTTTGGGGAATCCAGCCCCTCAAACACCAAGAATTTTTCTATAACAAGCATTAACACAGCTCTTTCTCACCTGCACAGAACACAGATCTATGTAATTATTTGTGAACTGATGTGTACAGATTGTGCACAGATCCACACACCATGCTTGTTCCTTTTCCAATTAAATTCCCCAGGAAACATGGCCAAGGCTCACCACAAAATTACCTGTAAAAATGTGAGATGCCTGAAGCTGCTGTTTATGGGCTCAGCTTATTTCCCAAAGCCTTGGTGACCACACACAAGGAGAAACTGCACTACAGGGAACACAGGAATTAATCTGGCTCTTCCCTGTACCTGTGTTTCAGGCATTTCCCTGTGCCTGGAGGCTGATTTCCAGTGCTGTAATTACACCAGTAGTGCCTCCCAGTGGGGATGTAGGATATGCTGGGATGGAGCAGAGGATGCTCCTCAACTGGCAGAGCTCTGCTGCTCCCCTTGCTCCCCAAAGCTGCTAAAGGGCTCCTCTGCCAGGAGCCTGGACCCTGACAGCGGCTTGGGGTGGGGTGGGCTGGGATGGGGTTTTGGTGTGGGGGGGGGTTGTGACAGTTCCGTGTGGGATCTTTTCCATACTTCCAGGAGACTCAGCTATGCCAGGGAAAAACCAGAATGCAAACTTGGGGACTGAACACAGAGGTTCATTTTTGACATGTCCATCTGTGCCTCAGTGGGATTTTTCAGAGAAGGCAGATTTTTCAGAGAGCCCAGGACCATCCCTGGGCTCAGCCTGCACCTGATGGTCACAGGGCAACACTGATGTCCACCAACTGTCCTGGGACCACTGGCTTTGCACTCATGGCACTTTCTGAGGGGACAAAGGATCCAGTCCCTCAGGGCTGGGAAGGCTCAAGCAGGGCTTTCATAGATTAGAAAACTCTCTTTGAGTTCAGCTAAAATATTAAAAAATACATTAATGAAGCAGCAGAACCAAATGGTACCTTCCTCTTGCTTCTGGGTCCCTGAGCCTGCAGGTCCCTTTTGTTTCAGTCCAGCTTCCCTCCAAAGGATGGATCTCCTGCCTGGCTCCAGCTGCTGTGCTCCTGCCCTGGGCACCCCAGACACAACTCTAATCCCCAAATCTTGCTCTTCCACTCCAGGCTTTCAAATCCAGGCCTCTTGAAGAAAATGTCAAACAACTCACTCACAACTGCCTGAGAACCACCCAGATAGTTTCCACAGCACCCAGGAAATGTCACAGAAACATGGATTTGTTCTCACTGCATCAACATCACCTAAAACTCCTCAGTATGGGGGTAAGGAAGAGCCAGGGGTGCTCATAAAGCACTGCCAAAGTGCACTCCTGGGTCTCACTGCCATTGTCAGAAACATCTGCACTGTTAAAGGATTAAGAAGGACGAAAAAATACATTGACTTCCTAATTCTCTGCATCCTTAGGAACTTTGTGAAATACTATTACTACTCGATTCTCACTTAGGAGCTAGCCAAGATTTAGAGATTTTTTTTTAGGTGGACAGGTAAAGAGTTTCAGATTTGCCACTGAAGGCAAAAATCTAAAGCAAGTTACTAACAAAAACATGTCTCCAGAGGCAGAGGGTGCAGAAAGGATATCTGACACTTTTAACTCTAAAACTTGCTCCTTGTAAATCCACCACTCATTGCAGTTTGGTGAAGAACTCCCAAAAATGCAATTCCCTGACATTCTATGTACCTGCAACTCTTACCATGGTACATTATGGAGAATCCTCAGGTGGATTTTCATGTAGGTCTAGAGGAAAATAGATCCAAACCCTGCCCCTTGCAAAAGGGAAATAGGACATTTCGAAGATCATTCGTATCTTCAGCTGCACAACTGGTCCTGGGAATGCTGTGTTCCATGGAATGCCAAGGACATCCTGCACCCTGCAGGGGACGGGAGAGTGGAGCAGCAGCCCCAGATCCAGAGCCCTGCTGGTTCCTTCTCCCAAGCTACTGCTGGAAAAACAGAACAACACACTTGGTGCTGCCTGACTGGCTGAAGCGCAGCGGGACTTTCTCCAAATCAAGTCCCCTGGAGAGGGCTGGGAGCGACTTTCCATCCCAGGCAGGACAGCTGCTGCTGCTGCTGCTTTTGGGATACTCCTACCTCCCATCCCTGCACGCCCAGGGAACACAGGATTTCTGCCATGTCTGTTCCCAGCACACAGGCTCGGGGAGCTGTTCTCTCCAACTCCTGCTTTTCCAGCAGAATCACAGATTTTATGGTGCAAATTTCATAGAGGACCAGATGAATCCTTTATTTAGCAGCACTTCCACAGATCAGCCCACAGCTCTCTCATCCCTTTCTATTTCTGCCAGAAAATGGGAAGGAACAAAAGACAAATCGCCTAAAATAAGGGAGGGATAGCAAAGAGAAAAAGACTCCAAGGAAATTAAAAACTCAGGAAAATGCTGCTGCAGTTCTGATCTGCACTACAAATTTAAAGACCTAAAAAGACTAAACAGTCTTATAGGCCGGGGCAGTCTCTGCAATGAATTCCCCTCTCCTAAAACCAGGTAATTATTGGAGCAATTCAGGGTAAATAAGCACTTTCCAGAGCTCACTGCACTGAAATCCAGCAAAGCAACACAGTTATGGGAGGTGAAGGTTGACATTCCTAATGTGTCCAAGATCCAAACTAAAAGCAAAATATTACTATTTTTTTAAAGCAACCATCCAGCACTTATGATGGGAGTGAAATAAAGCCCTAAAGCCTGGTTTAAAAATAAGTCCTCTTCTAGTGACTGGAGAAGGTACAATGGGAAGCCAGACAAGGACTGCAGCAGAGGCAGAACTTTACACATAAACCACAAGATTTGCAATAAGTTCAAATACAATCAGAAGAGATGCCTGGCACTTAGCAAGCACTTCAGTCACTGAATTGCACAAGCACTGGCTCCTTCATAAATTAAAATGTTCCACCAGTGCTGTTGGGTATCAGGAAAAGGTTCTTCCTCCCCAGGGAATGGTCACAGCCCTGAGGCTGCTAGAGCTCCAGCATCATTTGGACAATGCTCTCAGGCACGGGGTGGGATTTTAGGGTGTCTGTGCAGGGCCAGGAGTTGGACTGGATGATCCTTGTGGGTCCAGCTCAGGGTATTCCATGATTCCATGGTTTTGTGGATAGCAGGACCCAAATGAGGTCTGACTGGCTGTATTTGTAAGCATTTCTTTATATCAAATATCCAATACCTGTTCATTTAACCCAAAGAACAGCTTGGGATGACCTCTAGGAAGGTACAGCTCCTCTGAAAATTCATTGCAGCCTTAATTCCGAGGGAGTGGGTGAAACAGAGGGACACAGGGCACAACGTTTTCTGAAGTCTGTGCAAGAACTCTGCCATGTGCCTTGGTGCCAAGCCCTGCCTGGAAATAAAGCTCCCACACACTGCTGCTCTGCCTCTCCTAAAATATCACTTATGTTCTCTTTCCAAGCACCAAGGAGATCAAGGGAAACAAAAGTCCAGGTATGATTTAACACAACAAGCAAATAAATTGAAATTTGTTGTCAAATACCTCTCAAGAACTGAGGATCAAATGTCTAAATATATAAAATGTACGAGGGACACATTTCAGCTCCTCAGTTCCACTGGAACACTTTAATTCCACCTAATGCCAGCTCTGACAAGCGACAGCCACGTTGTCATGGCAATGACAACGCAGTTGTTTTCTGCTCTCACTGTGCACTGGGCACACAGGAGGGTCTTTTCCTTTGCCATAAAACTATATATTTAACCACATTTCTTCCCTCTATTATTCAAGCAAGCTCTTCCCTCCAGGGCATGGTCACAGAGGGCTTGGAAAACCCTTGGATAGTGAGGCATAAATTGAAAGCCTGGGAAAAGAAGAACACTTTATATTTAGAGATGCAGCAGCTAGGGGCGGGGAAAGAAGCTGATTTCTGATACATAGATTAACACCCACAAGGCTGCTGATACTGCAGAGTGTGCACAAGGCAAGGCCCAGGTGTGCTGAGCATCACCTTAAGATTTGGATTCACTGACTGGGTCTGGAAATCACTTGCAGAAAATCTGCCTCTGAGAAGGTGGGTTCTCGGAACCAGGTACTGGCTTTTCTACCCAACAGGTTTTAATATTAAAAAATTAGTAATTCTTTATTTCACTATTTATTACACTACAGCTAGGTTCTGCCAGCAAGCCTAGGAGTTAGTGAGTGGTTATTGCTATCACATACAAGGTTAGACATGGTTAGGACAGAGAGTGATGGCACGGAACAGGCTCTACCTGAGCTCAGGTGGGACTGGTTCAGAGCCTCGGTAACAAATGCAGAGCCTGGCTTTACACTATCCATCTCCAAATCTGATAATCAGGGTCAGGGGGAGGGGGCAGAGAGACGGACAGAAGGAAAGAGAGAGGACAAAATTAAATTAAAATAATCTCCTGGAGGGACTGCAGGAGACCAACAATTCAATGGGGAGAGACAGAGATCAGAGAAACAGAGCTGGAGAAATCTAGAGTTCAGTGCTGGGCATGCAGAGCTGCCGCTTCTCTGGGCTGTTCTAGGCCTGAATTGTTCTTCCTATCAATGTCTGTGAGCAAACAGGAGTGTGAGGGAGGTGATCTACTGAGCTCACAATGTGAGCAGCAAAAACAATGAGGTGAGCTGAACAAAGCTGAGTGAACACCCAAATCCCTGGAAAACTGAGCTGCTGAAGATGAAGTGGATGCTACTGGTGCCTGAACAACTGGTCTTGGAGCTGGCTCAGGAGTGAGCACAGCGTGTGCAGGCTAATTCCCTGTTCCAGTCCCTGCCCATGGCAGACGATCTTTAGGGTCCCTTCCAACCCAAACCAGTCTGGGGTTCTGGGATGCTGTGCACAGACCACCCTAAGCAGAGTTTTCACTGTAAAGAGAGTATTAAAAGTTATATTAAATGGATGCCAGTTTAGGTTGGCAAATGCTGGAGGAGAAATCAGTGATTTTTAACATGGCACAGCTCGTACAGGAACAGCTTTTGCTGTGGTTGGGAGACCAAGGATTTCGGGCTTGTAGTCAGGGGCATTTTGTCCCAGTTACAAAACCTCTTCCAGCCTTGCCTCCCTGTCCAGAGCTCAGCTCATTTATCTGAGGCCAAAAAAGAACGTCAGTGTCTAAAGGAGCCCAGAAAAAAACTTCCCCCTTGCACCAGCAAAACCTGAACTGGACCTCAAATCCTCCATACTTAAAAAATGCATCTATTCCTAAATTCCTGGTAGCAGAAATCATGCAGCCATGATCTGTGGGACACAGGAATATTATAAACCAGCCCCAGAGCCCAGGAGTGCTCAGCCACGGGAAGATGTGGCTGCCCAGCTCTCCAGTGGTGCTCTCGGAGGTCATGGCCAAGTTTCTCATCTCTGTGGCAATTCCATGATTCACAAAGGGACAACTGTGACAAGGAATTAATTTCACAGGAAAAACAAGCAGAACCACTAATAAGCCTCATAGCTTTGAGCAGAAATGGTGTTGAAATCTTCCTTCTCGCAGCTGAGAGAGGAGGGGGACTCAACACTGACCACTCGCATTAAATAACCAGAAATATGGCCATTCCTTGTTTCTGTGTAAAAAACCTAAAAAAAAAAAAAAAGCCTGCCTGCAAAACCAGACAGGCTTAAGCCTGCCTATGTCATCTGAATTTAACTGCTGCTGATCCTTGGCAGGAATTGCATCTCTGAAGGGCTCAGGGATCCAAGGAACTTGACTATACAAGTGGAAAAACATTAAGAAAAATCTTTCTCCCATACCTGTGTGCCCAAAGGGAACTCCCTGCATCTTACAAGATACACTATTCTGATTCCTCCCATATCTTCTGTCAGATTATTTATCAGTGGACATAGCCAGTCATACCCATAAATTTTGCCCTCATTCTTAAAACCTCCATCCCAGTTTCAGTATTCCCTGGCTCCTGTGGGTTTGGCTATGTGCAGTGGAAGAAGCCTCACCTTACTCTCCATGATATATCCCAAATACCAACCCTATTCTCCCCCTCTGGAGTCTCCTTCTCCCTGCAAGGATCTGATCATGCTGGCACATGCTCAGGAAGGCGCTCAGGAGATCAAATCTTCCCACCAGGAATAGGTTTTCTGTCCTTCTGGAGAGAGTACTGGGAATGGGAAGCACTGCCTGTTCCCCACACTATAGGGACACCAACACAGTGTCTGTGCCAACAGCCGGCAGTGGGTGGGTGGGTAAATGATATACATGAATATTATATATTTTATAATGATCTCTTTACCGTATTTGCATATCCAGCTTTCAGACTGACTTAGGGAATCCAAACAACATGCCAGGGGGAGCTGATTTGTGCAAGTGAGACATTTGTTGTAAAAAATGATAAATCTACATGACCAGTCCCAGGTTTTACTGACACCAGGTTATTGCTGTGAGGTTTAGACCAGCACTAGCAGGATCTAAATAGACCACAGCAACATGAAGCAGGACTCTGGATAACCAAGCCACATATTTCACTTTGGGCATTGTCAGATGTGAAGCACAAACAGCGTTCCCTGATTTAAAAAAAAAAAAAAAAAAAAAGAAAGCAATTAAGCAATTTTGGCTTCTGAAGGTTGTCATGATCTAACAAACTTTGAGACCTATGTTTAATTCCTCCCCATCACCCATTTTCCCATTTTTACCTTTTCTTTGTTTCACACTGATACTCATATCTGGTCGCTGGGCACTTAATTACTTTCTTTTTAATATTTTCAATCTTTTTATGGATTCAAAATGCTATAACCAGCTTTGTTCTTTCCCTGCTGTATTAAGTCCAAATATCTTTTAAAAAGTCACCTTAGCACAAAGATTTGTTTTGGTTTCCCTAAATATCCTTCAGGTCATCAGTGCTGCTGTCCTGCATGTACAGGAGAAGAAGAAGGAAAGAAAAAGGAGACAGAGAAACAAGGCAAGAATGAAAGAAAGCCAAAGGAATAAATGAAAACGTACAAGGGGGAAAGTAGCTCCAGGATGCTGGACGAGCTCTGTGGGCAGGGGAGACTGGGAAGGGAGAAATAAAAAAAAAAGGAAAAAAGCAAAACAAAACCAAAAAGCAGCTGGTTAAAACATGCCCTCACTGAAAATGGGTTCATTTCACACAAAGCTCACCTGGGCTATGAACAGCACAATACAACACACCCAGTCCTCCAAGTTGTTTGGTGCTAAACACTTCGGAAATTCAGTAGGATCCAGGAATTTCCACCCTGTGCCCCAGCTCAAAAAAACCTCAGTATTTTGCATGTTTGACCTTTCAGCACAAGGCCCATCCCTGTCCTGCTGAACAGCACAGGGTTTGTTATATATTGAATTTCGTTATATCTTGAATTTTCCTGCATTTCCACTGGTGCTGAAGCAGAAGCTTCTCTATCTTAGTCCTCACCCTATGCAAAAAGCAGAGTAATTGTTTCAGAGCTGTGTTTTGCTGTTGTGTTCTCCCTGAAAATCAGGAATTGCAGAGGAGGCAGGCCCAGCTCTGCCTCAGCTCCAAGTTTGTGTTCTAGATGGAAGGGTCCAGAAAAAGTGTGTGGATGCGGCACCTGGGGACATGGTCTAGAGGTGAACATGGCCGTGCTGGGAAATGGTGGCTTTTACAGCCTCACGATTCCACAAGCAGGCTGGCATGGAGCTCCTGGAGTCTCTGCTGGCTGAATCCTGGTTTCTCAGAGGCTGAGGAAATTTCTGCAGCACCTCTCCTAGATATGGACTCTCCTAAAGGGAGTTTCCACACTCCCAGTGTCAGCCTTTCCTCCTGAAATCCCTGTGTCCATGCCCAGCTCTGCCTGAGCCCAGTGGGAGCCAAGGGATCAGAATTCCCTGCAAGATTTTGGTGCTGAGGCCTGGCAGGTCTGGAAACAGCTCCTGTCTCATCAGGAGCTGGAGCTGGGCAGCTTTGGGTGCTCATCCCCTCCCTGCTTCCCCCCTGGAAATGGATACCTGCCTTGGCTCAGCACATTTCCACTTAATTCAGCTTTAATGAGACAGTGCCATGAACACCAAACAACTGCTTTGTTTACTTAAGATTAACGAGACTGGTACTAATTATGTACACTTTCACTTCCCCTGTTTTCTTTATAAAAGCATTAATTAGGACATGATGCTCTTACCAACGTCAAATGGCTGCTCAACCCAGGCATCTGCAGAATTTAAGCTCTATTTGCACTTTCTTCTTTCTTATTTTTATTAAAATAAAAAACTGACCACAATCTTTTTTATCCAGGGATTAGAAATGAGCCTGTTTCAAACCAGGCATGGCCTTGTTGTGATTGCAACAGCTCTAACTAAGTGAATGTGTCTCAATTTGCATTTTTGCAGTTAAAATTAATTCCTCCAGCACTGACCAGAGCCTGCAGGAGTTCAGGGCAGAGCCTGTTGCCTGATCCAGAGCTAAATTTCAATGCTCCTGAAGTTCAGTGAATTATTTCTGTAGAGTGTGGTGACCCAGATCAATCCATTATTGATGTTTGAAAAAGAAAATTAGTCATTCACAATGGCTTGTAATACTGACAGGGACCCTTTGTTGTGTCCTTAGTTGTGCATCATAAGAGCCCCTTCACCTGTTAAATCTAAATGAAATGGATGAGACAGGAATTTGAAAACTCCCCCATAAAGTCGGGCAGAGCTGCTGGGCTATTCATTCTTTGTCCTAAATGAAGAACTGGTGAGAATGACCCCGAGGCTTTAAAAATGCCTATTCTAGGGGACAAAAAAAAGGTGATACATTACCTTCTACCCTATTTCTTCAGCTCTAATTGTTCCCTTGCAAACTGCAGCTTAATTCTGTGTTTCCCCACTGAAAGCAGCTGCTCCCCAGCAAAGACCAAGTCTAAAACCATCCCCAAAATGACTCTGCCAAGGCTACTGCAGTGAAGTTGGGTCACAGGAAGATGCTGCTTGTTAGGAAAAGACAAAAACAAATTCCAGGTATGAGGTAAGGTGTGAGATGTGGGTTAAAATGTTGCTAAACTACAAATATCCAGAATTATGAGGAGGAAGGGATTGAAAGAGAGAGCTGAGACACTGCCTGTGACTGATGATCAGGGACAACATGAACACACACAGACATAAACACACTGTTCCCAAAAAAAGAGATGGACAGAGGGGAATGAGAGGAGTCAGCACAGCCACAATGAACAGACAATTCCCAAATGTTCACTTAGAAGGAAAAACCAGAGCAGCTATTCACACTTTTCCTTTTGAGCAGCACTGAATATTGAAAAGATTCACTTCTCTCTGAATATCTGAAATTCAAATGCAGCCTTTAGCCTGGATCTCTAAAAATCCTCATAAATATGAGCTGATTCCATCTATTCTGGCACTGAAATTCAGCTAAATTGATAATATTAACTATGAGATATTAGATATCAATTAAATATTATATTTTAGGCTAAAAAATTATCATTAGAGTATTGTATCCTACTAAGAATATTGGGAGCATTTAGAGAAAAGGAGAGTGCTCAAGAAATGTGGAATTTGATGAGCCCACAGAACCTTCCTAGATCTTCACAGCGCTTTTTACATAAATAGAAACAGTCAGGAAAGCATTTGCATCCCAGCTGGGAAAAAAAGCATTTTCTTACAGGACTGAACACAAAAAAAAAGAGGGCACCAGCTTAGTACAACACAGGAGGGAAATACCTCTCAACAGGTACCTTTTCAAAACCTCCTGACTCCAAACTTCATTGTCAAATATATTTGAGAGGTGACTTGGGGCAAAACTGATATTCTTTCATATTACTCCGACTGTTCAGAACTGAACACAAAGGACACTTTTTCTGTATGGCCCATTTTCCATCACTTATCCCAGGCCCTGGCTCCATCACTGCTGGTTCAAAGCATGTCCTGCCACAGTCCATCAAAATATTGTTTCCAAAAGCAGAGTTTGCTCTCAATCCCAACCCTGGCTCTGCCCTTCCCTGTGTTTCATCTCCATGGAACTGCAGTCACTGCTCTGCGTTGGAGACCACTGCAGTATTTTATGGCTCCATTAAAATGCTTTCCCCATCCTTGTGCACATCAAACCCTCTAATTATAAATAATAATAGAAACCCAGGGCAGGAAGTTCCCTGCTTTCCATCTGCTTTTCATTAGGTTCCTCAGCCCAGCCAGATCCAGGGACAATTAAGCAGCACGAGGAGTTCTGTGTTTGGAAATTCCTTCATGGCACAGAGCTTTACTCTGCACATACACAATGTCCTGGATGCTCTACACATCATATTTGATTAAAGAAATTAAAGTTGGCCTGTTGATAAGTGCAGTTTATCAAGGCCAAATCTAAAACTTCACATTAATTCAAGATTAAATACCCTGCTAATGTCAAGTGAGGACAAAAGCTCCAAGTGAGACTTTCAGGAAAGTCTCTGCTCCTTGGGAAAAGCCAATCTGATGTTTTAAATACAGGTACAGGGAGAAAAGTAATTAATGCGGGTATTTAAGTGTACGAGAAATACCCTGTGTGCATAAGGCATGGATTGTTAAACACAAAATGCAGGAATCTGGGTGAGGGAAGTGCATTATCCCAGCAATGCCATTCCCAGCGAGCTCTGCAAGGTGTCCTTGGGAAGATCTAATTTCCCATTTGGCAGCACCCAGGGTGCTCCAGCATCTCATTCCTGCCCTGTGCCACCTCCATGGGCTGTGCTGGCACACCCAGGAACTGAATTCCTTCCTCCCTTCCTCCTCTCACCCATCTCACACAGCACTTTTCCTCCAGGCAGAGAGTTCCTGGAGTCCTCCAGCACCACATCCAACATTCCCTAACTACAGGAACCTCCTCCCTGACTCCTGCCCACTCCCACCAGCTTTTGTAGCATCCAAGGAAGGACTTCCAGGCTCCTGCCAACATCACCAAGTGCTGTCACTTCCCCAGGTGAACAAACAATGCCCCAAAGTAGTGGCATCAGGAATTCTGTGTGCAGAGGAGGGTCAGGATGGCAGAATCAGCTGCACCATTCCTGACATCTGGAAGCTCATTAGAGCTCTCCTAAAGGAGCCTTTAATGCACCCACAGAACAACCATTAGGGAAGGTCAGGGGACTCCCTTGTGACTCAACAATACCTTCCAACTTACTACTTTTAATGGGACGTGGGTTTGTGGTGTCAACTTTATACTAAACATTAGCCAGGGCTGAACGGAGAAATCCACCCCCCAGTGTATTGTTAAAGCCACATGGAATTTATCCATCCATTCTGCTCCATTATCTCTCCCTAAAGCAGAGCACAACAAAGGTCCCCAGCAGCTCAGGGCACTGAATTGCCTGAGTAATGTTTAACAATAAACATTTGCTTGTGTTTAGGCTAAAAGTTGCCTTTCCTGCTTTACCTGATGGAGCAGTGACTGGGCACAAGCAGATGCTGGATCCAGGGAGTGCCCATCTCTGTGCCTCTGATTCTCCCAAATGCATATTCCCAGAAATGTCAAAGGCTGGGGATGCCCTGCCCTGACCTGCCAGCTCTCCAAAGCACACAGATCGCTGCAGAGCACTGACAGCTTGGGTTCTTCATGACTTTCCACCAAACTCCCAAGCTCTGATCTGATAAAATGCTGTTTCTTCCCTTGGTAAAAGTCAAGTTTTTGAATCGCATCTATTTGTTTTAAAGTATCAAGTCAGCAATCTGCCAAGATAAGGAACATCATTAAAACAGAGAAGAGGGATGAAAACAACACCAGTTCAACACCAACTCCACTTCCCAGCTGCTTAACATTTTTAGAAAGATCAGCACATTCACACTTCTTCTCTTGATACTAAAGATACACTCAAATATCTTTATCTATATGAATATGGAGATTTTTTTTAAAAAATTCAGCTTCCCAACAGTAAATTTTGCAGAGATCTCAGTTATGCCGGCACACCTAACACTAATCACTTCCAGAGCACACTGAAAGGATGGGAACGTTGACAACAGACTCAGATCCAAAATCCCATTCTTTATTTATTTTTCTTTCCCTCAGTAGAGCTTTGGATTAATTTGTCTGTTTTTCCTACAATACAGAACTGTCCCGAAGGCAGGAGGAAGCAGATGGGTCCATGTACCCAGAGCACAAGCAATCAGCATTCCAATTCTGTTACATCCAACTTCCTCCATCCATCCTCAACAGAAAGAACCTTCCAGTACCAAGGTGATCTATTCCATCTGATCAGCACAAACATTCCTGCTCATGTATGTTCTGTATAATAAATCCTGACATGCAACAATTCCCTGGCCACCCAGAACTGGGATGTTTCATTGAATCTCTCATTGCAGACTGCTCAAAGTATCTTAAAATTCTTACAAGCTTAAAATCCTTCAAGTCAGGCAGGAGGTGGACATTGCTACAAGTCTGTACAGCAGGTGAAAGACATTCAACAGTGGGAACTCTCCAGAGAGTGGCAACGTGTGGGTGATTGACACACAGAGAGGGAATGAAGATGTGCAGGGGATGATCAACACTCATGACACATGTGAGAGAGGTATTAAACATGGAACACACAAAGAGAACTCCAGTCCAGTTCACTGCATCAAAAAGCAGCTGTTTTACATACCTGGTTTTGGCACCGAATTGGTCACGGACTGAGGGACTTTGTCATTGATGAGTTCAACACATTCACTGGGAAAGAATCCAACCTGGAGTGAAACAGAAAGAGGAAATGGAGTGTTATGATGTGAACTGTTCAACCAACAGCTCCCCCCAACTCCCCTTGCCTGATGCTCCCTGACATTATCCAGCATCAAATGACCAGCAGTCAGAACACTGACAACTGCAGGTTCTGCTCTGCTGACAGAACCCTGAGAGACAACAACCCAAGAGCCCAAGGCACGGCAAGGTCCTGGAGTAATTAACTTTAAATGTTAATTTGTAGTGTCTCTGCACTGACCTTTAACTCAGCATTTCTCCCTACAGCCCCTCAAAGGCAGAAATGCTGGAAAGTCTCTCTAAACCAGTGTAAGGGTTAAAGGCTATGGGAAGGATCCTAATGTTTTCTTGGAGTAGGATGTGCCTGCAGACATTCCCATGCCACTCAAGAGAATCTGGGGGAGAAGTGTATCAGGGGAGAAGTGAAATTGCTTCCCTTTCCTTGTTTGAGGATTCAGGCTAAGCTGTGACCAGAGAGGAGTTTGACACTTCCCAGCATCCCCACCTTCTCTCTTATTTCCCAGCACCTTTCTTCTTACTGTCATCCCAGGTGAAAGTCAAACCAGAGCAGAGCTTTGGAAACTTTAATCCTTGGTCCATCTTTCCCCACTTTTCTCTGTGTTTCTCACCCACCACAGCTCCTGTATTGTGAGATGTAACTCAGGCACCACCACCCTTCCCAGACTCCTGATCTAAGACAGAGAAGGATTCCCTGTCCCATGTCATGCCTGGGACTGGGGACAGCTGGAAGCACCAAGTCACTGCAGGCAGCCCCAGTCTGCTCAAACACCACAGGAACAGAAGGCTAAGAGCCAGAGGCCCTGAGCTCCTCTAAGCAGGACTGAGCCAGGACTGTGCCAGTCATGTTGGCACATGCATGAAATCCTCTAGAGGTACAGGGCAGACAGCACCAAGCCTGGCACAGAGTCCCTCCTCTATTAATTCATCTTACACAATTCCCTTTTGTCTCCAAGAAAAAAGATTTATCTCCTTCCTATTCCATGACGATTTTCACCCACTAACCTCGCAGCAGTTTAGTGGCAGTTTCATGTGTGGGGTGTCCTGGCGAACACTCCAGACTGAAGTTATTCTGAATTCCCCAAAAGAAGCAACAGTTATTAGAGCAGAAACCCTCCTCTTCCCACACTGCCAGCATCCAGCAGAGCAATGCTCTGCCCAAGCACAAGGACAAGCCTAATGTTACAGGCTTGAAATATGATTGTTGTTAAGACTCTGAGAGCTCAGGGCAGAACCTGCAGGAACAGCACTCTGGGCCAGCAGAACTCAGGCTCTGAGCTGGGGTTCCCTGTAACTGGGACTGGCCTGGGCATCACAAGTGGCTCCCAGAACCCACCCAAAACCCAACACAAGGCATGGCTGCAGCAGCTACTCCCTCAGCTGGGTGTGCCAGGTCTGCAAGGACATGGTATCCTGGAGTTATGGAACACAGTGGTGATTTTTGTGCAGTTCATAGGCAGAAATGTGCCAACTGGTAAGAGAAAACATGCATGAACAGCAACATTACATACAGGGACCCTTCCTCTGGCAGCTCATGGCTCAGGGATCTGCTCTGCTGGGAGATACCAACGGCAGGCTGAGTGACACAGAACTGCTGGTGTTTAAACAAAGTACATTTCATGGTTTTAAATCATGGAATCATGGAATGATTTGGGTTGGAAGGAACCTTAGGCATCATCCAGTGCCACCCCCTGCCACAGACAGGGACACCTTCCACTATCCCAGGTTGCTCCAAGCCTTGTCCAGCCTGGCCTTGGACACTTCCAGGGATCCAGGGGCAGCCACAGCTTCTCTGGGTACCCTGAGCTAGGGCCTCCCCACCCTCACAGGGAACAATTTCTTCCTTATATACAACCTAAACTTCCCTTTTTACATTTTGAACCATTCCCCCTTGTCCAGTCACTCCAGTTCCTGATGCAAAGTCCCTCTCCTTCCTTGCAGACCCTCCAGAGACTGGAAGGTGCTCTGAGGTCTCCACACAACCTCCTCTTCTTTTTCCTGGGCTGAACAGCCCCAGCTGTAACCCTTTACTGTAGCTGAGTCTCTGAGGGACATTTCCCCATACAGGAGGCAATTTTTATATTAGCCAAAATGCATAGATCCAGGGAATGTCTCAGCCCACCACACAGACATCATCTGGGAAACTCCACAGCTGGAGTGATGAAGTTTCATTCTCAGTAATTGCTCACCCTGTCTGTGCCCGAGATGTGTAACGAATCCTGAAGTCCTGGGACCCCAACCTTCCATTAATCATCTAAATTTGGATCTAAATCCAACCCTAGATCCCACACTGAAATCAAAACTCATCTGCCTTTGACCATTAACACAGCGTTTTTCCTGTTTATGGATGCACTGTACAACACACTAACCAGGAATTCAGAAAATAAAGACCCTGGATGGTTATGTCACTGCTTCCAGATATCTCAGAACTTTCCCAAATCAAATAGTCTACTTCCTGTCCATGTATCACTTTTGCCATGTTCACACCAATAATTACAATGAATTTTTAGGGGCAAAGAACTGTGCTGGCTCCCTAATGTCAAGTCACTGCTAAAAATTAACTACATTTTGTACATAAAGTTATTTATTCTAACTTTTCTTGCAAGGTCCCCAGGAGATCCTTGCCAAGATTGTAACCCACAACTTGTACCTCATTCCCACCCACTTAAAAGGTGCTGCTTCTCCTCCCATGGGAAGTTTTGCATGATTTTGTATAAATAAATGAGTTTAGTTCAAGAGTTAATCTCAACAGATGTAGCAAGGCACTATTAGAGCTTGAGCCAGGATTAAAGGATTTGGCAATGTAGGGAAATTAATAGCCAGGGCAGTATATATTTAGATAAATACAAGGTCATCTAAAGGTTAAAAATATCACTCCACACCTTCAGCAGAGGAGGAAGGTACAGGCTGCTGGTGAATGAGAATGTTCTGCAGCACCTACTACAGCTTTATCTTTTCACTTCTATGCCAGTGGCTGCTAAAACTGGAGGACACATGAAGTTTTAAGGGGAAGAGTCAGAGTAACAATGATAATTTTCAGTGTATGAGAAGGGAACTCAAATGAGGAAGTAGCAGCAATGTAAATGGCAAATGAAACATTGTGTGAGACATTTGGATTGGTTTTTTGGGTTTGACAATCTAAAATGTGGGTTCAATTTGAGTAAAAAAGTTTTCTCTCTTCCTTTTAAATCTGACGACAGTCTAGCAAAACCTAACAGGGAAACTGCAGCTTTTTATGGTCTGTTTGGCCTTCCTGAGCAGAATTTTCACTGTTTGCCAAGTGATGACACAGAGAGGAGACACTCTCACCTCATTCCCAAACCAGTCCCTGCTGAAATGCTCTCCCACTTTAGGGCACCAATAACAGGAGGAACAGTTACTCCTCTCATCCTGAGCTCTTGATAAAGACAGGTGAGCACCTGGGCCACAAAACTATTTTGATTTATTTTATCCACAAAAAAAAGTCTGTGTGGGATGATACTTATTGATTATCCATTCCTGACTGGTGTGCCAGCTGCACTTTGGGGAACCAGAGAGCTGGAGAGGGACTTTGGACAATGGCTTCCCACTGCCAGAGGGCAAGGATAGATGGGATTTAGATTGGCTATCGGGAAGAAATCCTTCCCTGTGAGGGTGGGGAGGCCCTGGCACAGGGTGTCCAGAGAAGCTGTGGCTGCCCCTGGATCCCTGGAAGTGTCCAAGGCCAGGCTGGACAGGGCTTGGAGCAACCTGGGACAGTGGAAGGTGTCCCTGTCCATTAGAGGGATGGAATGGGATGATGCCTAAGGTTCCTCCCAACCCAACCCAACCCAACCCATCCTGAGATTCTGTGGAACTGGGACCTGCAGCTCAGTTCAAGCTGCTGCAATCACAGCCTGATTAAAATCAGCCCAGAACCCCCCGAGCTGCACACTCTGGTTTTGTCATCTCTCCAGCAGTGCAGGTTGTGGGGCTCTGCACCTCAGGAAACTATTCCCAAAAACCAGAATAATTCAGGACATCCAGAGGCAGTTGTGCATCAAACAAGGGCCTGTCCCCAATGACTCAGCTCCCTGACAGAGCTACTGATTGAAAAGACAAAGCATGAAGCAAAAGCAGAGTAGAACAAAGAGGGCTGAAGGCTGTTAATGTGGAGGTGGCTGTAATTTAGGTAACAATCCTACAGAGAAAGCACTGACTCATACTGAGGGCATTGGAAGAGAAAAAAGCTTGAGGAAAAATGTCTTAAAAATCATTTTACCTTAAAGCAGAGCAAATGCTAAGAAGCCTGGTGGGTTGTTTTGTTCACACAGGATTAGGTGTGTTGCAATGCAGTCGTGAGCTCAGGTATGCAGAGAGCGCAGGCACTGTGCCAGGGAAGTGCGATGGATACAAACCCAGTGAGTCATTCCTGAAGGACAGCTCTGGCTGGCAGGAACACTCTGACTTCCATGCTGAATCCAAGCTGCAGGTGTTTGCAGCCTGTCAGAGCTGCTTTTTGGCTGACATCTGCAGAGCTGCCTCCAGTTCTCACCACAGCCCTCCCATTATCCCAAGGGATGCAGGACAGGCAGGACTGAAGGCACTTCTGCTCAGACATACACAACTCACAGCTGCTTCAAATGTACAGAAACAGGTGAGTTCCTTTAAATCAAGAAGTAATTTTTTCCCTGTTCAGTGAAACTAAGATTTTTTTTCCTGTTCTTGCTCTCCTCCTATCAAGACATGATTTATAATGGAAGCTGTGGTTGGTTGATAAAACCCTGCTCCTTCTCTAACACAAAGCAAAAACCTGAGAAATAACAGGACAAACTCTCCAAAATTTGGTGGCAGGATCTCCTCCTTTTATCTGCTCTCAGAATCCCAACAATCTGGCAAGAGGGACTCTGTTGATTTACTTTACTGATCCAAATGACTGGATCAACAGATTGCTATCACTGCAATGTTCCTAAAGAGAAACAGAACTGTTTGCCTCTAACAAATGCTTTAGAGGCTGCACAGCTTCATCCATCCCTACACCTATTACTATAACAACATTCTTCACCTACACACTCCTTTTGAGCATCCATCAAGGACACTTCTGCCTGTAACTCATCTCTCAGGCTGGTGTAGCCACACCAAAGATAAATTCCCTGTCTCTGAATTCTCACAGCTCCTATCATCAAAAGACTTCATTCGATCAGGAAATGTACATTTTCTGTACATTCACAGCTCATGAGCCTTAAACTTGATACACAGGTTAAAACTTTGAGCTGCATCTCCACAGCTCAGTGACCTGATCACATTGTGACCACTCCTGCTTGTAATTAAGGTAACAAGATTATTCCACTCCTAATTTTCTATTAAGCCAGAATATGGTGCTGTATTTCTGCAGCTGCTCAGTTCTGTTGTGTCAAGAGCCTGACTGTGGAGGGCCACAGAAAACCCCCTTTTCAGGCAGTCTGCTCATCACCATGTTTTTATGCTGGGAAAGCACAACAGGATCACTCTCACCTGAGAGGCACAAGGCAGTGACAAACTGCAGAAGGGATGCCTTGCTTCTGGTGCCTTTCATCACCAGTGCTGCTCTTCAGACCTGGCCCCAATGCCAGCCAGCCTGATGGCAAGCAGGGAGCCCACACTGAATAATGGGATCTACATCCCACACAGGGATTCCAAACCCCGTGCAAAGTGTCTACACTCAGGCACAGATCACACAGATTGTTTTGCTTTATAGATTCACCTGGAAGTTAAACATGGTGTAGGCTGATCATTCCAAGCAGTATTACAGCATTTAATTGATACTGGGGGTTGGAACTGATGTCTAAGGTCCTTCCACCCCAGGCCACTCTGCGATTCTATGAAAATATAGCAAATACAGCTTTAAGGCTTCTAAGATTAGAACACAAGTCCAGCAAAGCCACAACACAGTTCAGAATCAGCTGAAGTTTGTTCAAGCAGTATCAGTGTGTTGACTGTAGAAACAAATGAAATTTCATATCAGGTATCTATGTCCATGCTGCTCTTATTTTACTAATGAGATGTTATCTGAACTCCCACACCTGATAGAAAGCCAGCAAAAGCTCTGTCTCACATGCCCTGGCTGAGCAGACAGCACTGGGATAGTGTAACTACACTGCATCCCACTGGGACTGGGAGATCCAACTGCTGGGCACTGACAACAGCCGGGCCACAGGCTGGGTCTGGCATGGAAAGATCTGTCAGGGAAAATCTGAGGAGCCTTGAGAAGACTTTACATGCCAAATTACACAAGTGTCTGGTCAATTCTGACCCTCTGCAGAGAGCAAATTCCTCATCCCACCCACTCTCAGACAGCAGCTGCACATGGAAATCCCTGTGGCTGAAAGCAGCTGAAATGTGAGACAGGGCACAAGTCAGTCCCCCCAACCTCCAGTGGCTCTGGGGTCTGCTTTGTTAATAGAGACTTTTGTAGCTTTTATATTCCCTAATGGGAAAATCCAAGTTAAGAAGCTAAACTCCTTGGAAAGACAGTGCCATTTCAACACACAAGGTTTGGTTCCTAATCCCCAGCTATGCTTAGGACCTTTTGAAAATTCAGTTTCCATCTCTGTGCTGTAACATTTACAGGGACCAGCAATATTAGCACCACACAAAAAACACAGACATGGATGGGTGGCTTTTCCAAGTCAGCAGCACTGTTTCATCAGCTGGAATTCTCTGAATCCTCTATGTTCTGCCTGATCTGGTTTTAGCTACTGGAAGGAAGGGGATGATGTGAGTAACAGTGTCAGCTGCCTTGGAGGGGGTGCAGCACAAGCTTCCACTGACATCAGGCCAAGTGTCCATCACAGGCCATGGCCAGCCCTCCTTCCCGTGATGAGGGAAGGAGGAAACTTCCAGTGCAGACCCTGTGTCTGCTCCAGCCCCAGCCCAGAGAGAAGGGGAGTCCCCTGACACCAAGGCAGGGACACCCAGCTCATCCCCTGAGCCACCCTGAGCAGTCACAGCAGCTCCAGGAACACAGCATTGAGCTTCCTGTCTTTATTCCAGTCCCACTGCCATGGCTGTGCTGGTGCCTACCTGGAAGCCGTGTTTTCCCCTCCACCAGGAGGTCAGCTCCTTTGGTGGCATGTCAATCACAGAGACGATGTCCCCCACCTGCAAAACATTGACAGCATCAGTCACAGCCAGGAGGAGAGCACAGTTCCAATAAACACAGTCTCAGCACTGCAGAAAACTGCAGAACTCTGGAGCAGCTGCACATCTGCCTTTGCAAAGCCAAGCCAAGAGGTGAAGAGTTCCTAGATTATCTAGCACACAGGATACAGCTGCTCCTAAGGAAGAGGGCCCAAAGGCTCCCTGGCAAGGGGTACAGAAGGGTTCTGGTTCAACCGCAGTGGCAGTGTCAAACACTTGGGAAAATCCTCTCAAGGAGCTGAACTGATTTTTACTACCTGCCCTATCCATGTGTTGGTAGGCACTGACATGTGTTTCCTTGCTCCCTCTCAGAGCAAAGAGTGAAGAGCTGCCTCTGTAGCTCACAAACTGCCCCAGATGAGCTGCCCTGGACTAGAAAGTGAACAGAGGAGAGGTGGTGCTATAGCAACAGGATGGAAAATGGTCAAGGACACCAAACATGTTTTCTGAAGCTTTGCTCATTCCCATAAAAATGTTATGTTCCCATAAAAATGAACTGCAATAGTTCAAAGGGAAATCAGTATAATCAGTACTGAATTTGGCTTGGTTTGCATCAAGCTCTGTGTGGCCTCTATTACAGAAAATGAGAAGGGGCAGAACCTAAATAAATACTGCAGGTAGGTAGGGCAAAAATCGGAGACAGTAATGCTCAACATTCACCAGATATTTTACACTGATGGATCTCAGAGCGTTTTACAGAAAAGACAACACATCTCCAGTTTGCAGACAGGGATAACTGAGACATGGGGAAGTAATTTCCTCCAGGGAACAGTGAACCAAGAGCAAAGCAAATGTCCGTGAAGAAAGCCGCTGCCACCACAGGAGCAGACATCAAGGATGTTCCTCAGGGCAGGGGAGCAAACCCCAATCAGATGCTTGTACAACTGCTTATTAGAAATTAAGAATAGTAAACATGAAGAGATCATTTGGGTTAGGGAACAGGACTCAGCATTTTAAAACCCTTGAGCCTGTTCCCTATCAGTTCTGCTCAGGTCTCTCACTGCACACCCTTGGAAGCCGTATGTGCCTCAGTTTCCCCTCTGCACAGAGGAAGACTTACAAGCAGGGAGTGTCATTTTAGTGCTCTCACGAGCTGACAGCCAGCCTGGATCCTTTACTGCTTGGATCTGCCATGTCCACACATCGCTCTGACCACACAGTTTTTTGGGGTACACTAATAATTGCCTTGATTTGAACATGAACAAAGCCCTGGCAGCACCAGACACTCACAATTGTTTTTCCCTCCTGTGGTGCACACCAAGGATGTGATCACAAAACTCCTTTAGGGCACTGTTTTCCTTCACGTGTGTTGTAGAAACACCGCCATTGCACAATACAACCAGAGCAAAAACTGCTGCTTTTTTGGTAAAACAGGTAACTGCCAGTCAAAAGCTTCCAGGGTCTGACCTTCCAGATCTTGGATGGGACATGGAGCAACCAGGGCTACTGGAAGGTATCCCTGCCCATGGCAAGGGGTGGAATGGGATGGGCTTTAAGGTCCCTCCCCACCCAAACCATCCTGAGGTTCTGGCATTTGCTCCACAGCAGCTCCTGCACTGGATTTTCAGACCAGTTTTAGCTCGTCACCTGCCCTTTCAGTACCAATCCTTTTCCAGTCTGGTTCTTTACTTCTCATGGGAGCAAAAGCTCTTAAAAATGGTTTTAAATAGGGACTTGCTCAGAGGAACATGGGTGCTGTAACCTGGGCAAGGAGAAATTAAACTTGTGTCCTCATACACAAGGACAGTCATCCTGGACAGAAAACACATGGACTCTGCTCAGACACAGCCCAGAGGATCTGGCAGGAGCTGGTTAATCAGAAGATACTAATGTTGAGTAAAGCTATATTTTAAAGATGACTGAACATCTGCCTGTATCCAATTCATTGCAGATCAAGTATTTAACTCAATCTTCCAAGCTTCACCTCACTGTGGAAGTGACTGGACATATTCCTGATGGGCATACAGGCCCAGACAAACAGATTACACTCATCTGTAGCTGACAACAAGGAATGCAAATGCTTTATCTACCTCAAAGGACAGTTCATCTGCTGCTTGAGCAATGTATCTCTTAATGACATGGGCAGCAGCAATAGCAGGGACGTTAATGGAAGATTCCTCATGGACCAGCAGGTGATTCCCCTTGTTATCAATCTGAAACAAAGAGCACAGGAGATTGTGAGGCAGCTGAGGACAAGTGAGGAGGCATTTTAGTGGTGCAGAGGCTTCAAGCTGATTGGGAGAGACAGCCCAGCCCAGGGCCCCAGGAGAGAGGGCACAGCACAGACAGAACAACTCACTGAGGGGGTTCCAGAAGGTCGGGTGTCCCCATCCACTGAGGAGAAAAATGCTGGATTGCTGCAGCTTTGTGTACAATCAGTAACACACAGTGAGGGTTTGCACCTCTCTTTACGCCAAATCACGGTGGTTTTCCATGGCAATACAGATGTGCTACAAAAATCCTCTACAAGGTGGAATTAATAACTGAGGAGTGCTGAGGGAAAGGAGGAAATGCTGTCAAACAAAAAACTAGTGTTGCTTTCCATTGTCTCCCATCCTTTCATTTTATTTTTTTTTTAGGAAACATGCACCCTCCCTTGCAATCATCAGCCAACTTTCAAAATTCCCAGATTTTTGTGTAAAATTCTGTAGGACTCTCAGTGAGTCACAAAGGTTATTCTGTATTGCATGTGCAGTGGCTTTGCAGTAATCTCCAGGCCCACTGTGTTGCTGTAAATCCCACATTTCATTTCTCTCTACAACTAACTTCCTCCCTCCCTATGCAGATTTCCAAGATTTTTCTCATCCCAAGGGATTTCAGGGTGAGAAGGATATCAGTGGGAAAACTGCTGGAAAACATACTCAATTCTTATCAGAACGATTTAAAAAGGAGCTGCAACAGTCTATTAATAACTGTTTCTATTCCTGATGTGCAACCATGGAAAGCCACACGTCTGCACCCGGCCCGAGCAGGGACAGCTGGACACTCATCCCAGCCCTCCCTGCCCTCCTCCCCTGCAAGGGCTATTGTTGAAAGGCTACAAGACCATTAAAGCTGAAAGCAGAGCTGCAGCTGCAGTTCACAACACACAAACTGTGTCACTGCAAGCACAAGGCTGCCTCTGTCTGCAGGGGAGCCATCAGGAGCATGGAATATTTACTGGGTTTGGAACTACCACAGGGAAAAATGACGAAAAAACACCCAAGAGAGCAGGGAAACACCGTAAGTGAGACACCTGAGTTTTAGAAATGTTCCACACTTGCAGTACTCCCTTGGCAAAATGGAGAGCAGGAATAAGTGAGCTTTGGAATAAGTGAGCCTCCCCTGTTACTGGGAGATTCAGCCCTGAACTGGGCATTCCCAGGCAGCCCACTGGGACTGCCACCTCCTCTGTGAGTACCAGCAGGACAATATGTTTCTGAGAGATAAAATCCAGGTAACAAGGAAAAAAAACTCCTATACTCTTAATAGTGGATCTGATTCTGTGTCCTACACCTTCTACGTGCTGGTGACAGGGGAAGAAAGCTTCCAGGACAGAATTTCAGTTACATCAACAGGTCTGAAAAGAGCAGGTTTGTGCCTGCTGCATTTCCATGGCCAGAAAACAAGGAACACCCCAGGTTTGTGCTGTACCTCCATCCATGTGAGGGCAGGGCCGCAGTTGATCTTG
The DNA here is from genome assembly GCF_008360975.1 of Lichenostomus cassidix. Lineage (NCBI taxonomy): Eukaryota > Metazoa > Chordata > Aves > Passeriformes > Meliphagidae > Lichenostomus > Lichenostomus cassidix. The sequence continues at coordinate 493,422 of NC_139504.1, read as the reverse complement.
TTGCCTGCGATGTTGGAGAGCCGAGCCAGGTAAGCCATCAGCATCTGGGTGACCAGCTGGGACACAAACACACACACAGGGCTTCTGTTAATGCACCTCACAATGCATCTTCCTTTGGAGACCCTTCTGCAGCCTTGGGGAGACCAGAAATTACCCACTGCCACAGGCAGGAATTACAGAGATATGTTCCCTTCTGCAAATAAATATATTTCTGACATTTGAAGAACAGCAAGCTACACACAGGGCTATAATGGTTACACCAAAAAAAGAAAAGGGTAAAGAAGCAGCTCACTGTGAAAGTAATAATGTTATTATTATGATTTTGTAAGATTTATGCAGATTTTCCTATCTGCCCTTGTCAAGGTACCTTAAATCTAAAGCCTTCCCCTCATCATGGACTTCACATACAAATAACTTATGTGTCTTAGGGCCACCAAACACACCTGAGTACCACCCAGTGAACAAACGCCTGGCTACCACTTCCACGCTCTTGCAAAGCCTTAAGAATGTGGCAACTCAGACTGACGCCCTGGCCACAGAGTAGTATTTCAAGCAGTAGAGGAGGGGTTTAAAAAACACACTTTGCAATGTCCCTTCTGTAACAGTAAACTGGTTTTTATTACAGAGAAGCCACTGAGGTCTTTCCAAAGCCTCACAGTGACAGTGGTATAAAAGCAGCATTGTAGCCCAGAATCTGCAGGACTGTTTAAAACACTGTTCTCCGCAGACATCTGTTCCAGTGTGGCCAATTCAAAATAAAAAATATAGGATGAGACACCCCACAGCTGCAGAGTTACGTTTCACAGAGCAGCAGAGCTGTTCAGCATCTTCACATCCTCTGTGCTTGCAGACAGAATGCAGATTTTCATGCTCATGCTCTGAAGTCCAATTAAATCAGTGGTACAAATAAGGATGCAAGAGATAGCAATGCCTAAAATATAATTAAAAATAAACCACGAATTCATTGTCCTGAATATTGCTGCTTCTGCTGAATTTAAACTTTAAATCCTCTTCAGAAATACCCTGTGTGAAGCCAAAGCAAGTGATAAATCAGTCTCACTGCTGAGTGATGGAGCTGCATGATCACCTCCTTATGTTCCATGGCAAACACCTTGTGGAATTCCAGAGGGTACTAATATCAGTGTCCACATCATCCAAAACGATGCAGCCAAGATGCACCTGCTGCTTTCCAGAAGATTATTCTGGACATGAATAAATCTTTCAATTATCAGCAACAAGAAGCTGTGGGAATTCCAGCTCATCATACTCCAGGTGAAGACAGTAAGCCAAGGAATGAAAAGTATCTCTTTGAGAAAAAAAAAAAACCTCATTGAGGAAAAAGAGCTTTCTAAAGACCATTTAAATAATACACTAATGTGAATGCTCTTAAAAAGCACTTAAGGAATATTCAGTTTAAAATGAAAGTTTAGCACGTGAAATGGGATTCCTCATGCAGTGTTGCAGCCTTGGACAACATGATTTCCTGAGAATGTTGAGTTGGTAACACTAAGCCAGGAAATACCCACAGCATTGACAGAGTTTCCAAAGACAAAACCAAATTCACGTCTAAGATACCAAAGGACAGCTGCTTTCTTGACACTGAATTACCATTCCAGATTCAGGATCTTGATCAGTTTGTCTGAACTTGCAGGATATTTCCCTTTAGATCACTGAGATCAGGGGTGGAAAACACTGACTTTAGTCCTGGTAGCCGATTTTCAAATGTAACCCAGGCTGCATTAAAAGAACTCTGTACTAGAAATACATGGAATTGCTGCAGCTGGAATAGACCTCTAAGTCCACCACTAAACCATGTCCCCAGGTGCCACATCCACACACTTTTGAACACTTCTAGTATGGGGACTCCACCACTGCCCTAAGCAGCCCCTTCCAATGCTCGACAGCCCTTTCAATGCAGAAGTTGTCCCTGACACCCAACTTAACTTCCCCTGGAGGTCATTCCTTGGAGAAATCCCACTCCCTGGGTGGTGCCTGTGCTCTGGGTGCCCCAGAAGGGCCCTTTACCTCGGGGCTGTCCTTCAGGGCATCGGAGCGGGGCAGCTCTGCCAGCTGGGAGAAGCGGCGGTCGTAGATGCACAGGTGGAGGTGTTTGTCCAGCACCCGGAAATCCTCATAGCTCCTCTTCACAATCCAGCTCCTGCCCTGCACACACAACCACACAAACACTGTCAGCAGCTCCTCAGCAGGGAGGCATAGAAAAGGGAAATCTCAGCAGAAATAGTAGTTTCTCCTCAAAACATCTGAAAGTGATCAAAGTGCCTGAGTACGTTTTCATGTTTTAATTTGCAGATAATATTTTCATGTTTTAATTTGCAGTAGCCATTCATGCTCAAACCAGCTGTTAGTGGTCCTGTTTCAATTATTTAACTAGGGTTTGGATGTGGCCCAGCATCATGAGACGCATCCAGAGCTTTAACTTCCACCTGTCTTACAAGGATTTTGTAGCATTTTCCTATACAAGGTGTCCTTGCACAAATGTAAATCACCAAGTGGTTGTATAAACAGCGTGAAATTAGATTCCAAACAGATAGAAGCATATAAACCCAGGGATCTGAAGGCAGGGTTGAAGCTTGCAAAATTTCTGCCAGGTGCCCCAGGCAAACCTTCAGCTGAATTAAGAAAACAATCCATGATGAACAACTCTAGCTGCAGATTTATTCCTGAGTGCATATCATTTTCCCAATTAAAATATAGACAAGATACAGACTGCTCCAGGGGACAAGGAAGGGACTGTGGCAGCACAGAATAATTTTTTTTGTGAAGCTTTTAATATCTAATGATGACTTTTAAATGCTCCATGGCCTGTTATGATCAATAAAAAATGTTGTAATAATGCAGCAGTTTACAGATCAAAGCACATTATGAAGAGTCATTAATCACAGGATCCCTAAATGGTTTGGGATAGAAGGGAACTGAAAGCCCATCTGATGCCATCCCTGCCAGGTTGCTCTAAGTCCTGTCCAACCCGGCCTTGGACACTTTCAGGGATGTGGAAGGAATCAATAAATTAGATGACTCCAGGTTAGACAGGCACTCAGAGGCAGGGCCAAGGATTAGAAGTCACACAAGGATGCCTGGAAGTGGAGCAGAAAGCAGGAGATGTGTGGTGTAAGAAGGGACACAACAGGGGACAGAGCTGTAAATGGTGACCTGCTGTGCAAGGCTTGGGGGGACTGTGCCAGGTGCCCTTTTCCCTGGGATACAAAAGGCATGACCTACTCTGAATTCCCCATCATAATTCCTCTATACTGATTCCTTTATCAGAAAAGTTCTAAGCATCGGTTTTACATTAATATCCAAAGCCTGTGAGGCAATTGCAGATATAAACCGTCCAATCCAGCTATGTTCTGTCCCAATGATTTAAGACAACTCCACACTGTGACTGTGCCCATAAACTCTGCTTTCAGCTCATGAGAAATCACCACATTTCACAATCCTACAAAGAGGCACCTACACAGGATAAATGCTTTGGAATTTCCATATTATGTCATTTTACTTTTTGTCTAAAGGAGAAAAACAATACCAGGAGGGCAAGGCTAATTCTGTTCAGGGAGCTGTCAGCCTTCCCCATTTCTCCATCTTTTGCAATTAAGGGACTCTTGCTCTCTCACTGAGCTGCAAGCGTGACCTTCAAGGTTTAGTCACCAATGTAGGAAACAGCAGCCTGAGAAATCCTTGTGATCCTGGATCTGCCTCTGCCCCCAAACAGGGCATTTCATTCCTATGTGACCACAGAAACAACAAAATGATCTGTCAAATGATCCTAAACCTGTCCCTAGTATCATATTTCAGTTTTAAATGCTGGCCTGTACCTTTGCAGTCTGGTTGCCATGAATGAGGGCAGTAAGAGTTAAATGCACCTGGGAGGCAGAGCTGGGTCAGCCCCTGCTGTGCCAGGGTGTGCAGGATTAGCCGCACTCAGCGCTCTCCGACTCCGGGTGAGCCCATCCCACACTATCCCAGTCACAGGGCTGACAGCAGCAGGAAAGGGTGATGGATGAGCAGGGACAGCTTACCCCACAGCAGCAGCAGTGTCTGGCCCCACGGGAGGCTCCTGGAGCGAGGGCAGGCAGCACAGCCGGAGTGCGGGAAGGGAACCAGGATCCTCAGCTCCTGCACCTCCAAACTGCAGCTTGCAGCTGCTAAGCAACCAGCAGAGCTATCCCCGAGCTATCCCTGAGACATCCCTGAGACATTCCTGAGCTACCCCTGAGCTATCCCAGCCAGCAGCCCAGGCTCCAGGACAGGGATGATCAGATACCTGGAGGCCTCATTGCCATTCCCAGGTCAATCAGCCTGGGATCATGGACATCAGGCTCTTGTGCCAAAGGATCATAGGATACTGCATGGAATCATGGAATCTCCTGACTCAGACTCAAAATGATCATCAGTCCAAGCCCTGGCCCAGCACAGACATCCCAACAATCCCACCCTGTGCACCCCTGGGAGCATTGTCCAAACACTCCTGGAACTCTGGCAGCCTCAGGCTGTGCCCATTCCCTGGGGAGACTGGGCAGTGCCCAGTACCCTCTGGGGGAAGAACCTTTCCCTGATCTCCAACCTAACCCTCCCCTGGCACAGCTCCAGCCATTCCCTGGGTCCTGTCACTCCTCTCAGAAGAGCTCAGCACCTGCCCCTCCACTTTCTGGGAACAGGGCTGCCCATTGCTGTGTCCCTCAGAGTGGCTGTGCATTGTGTTGGCAGAGAGCAGCACTTCAGGAGCAACAACACACATTTCCACCCAGCAGAATGTTATTCCAACATCCTAAAGGGAAGTATTTACCAATATTCTACAATTTTAAGCCTGCCATAACTCAATTCAAAAAGCACCCATGCTTTAGGTTGGACTTTAAGTTGTATCAAGCAAAGTTTTTGCAGATTTGGAGCCTGAGTGACAAATTTTTAAGCCACATTTACATGGGATGCAATTAACTTTACAGGAAGGAATCACTGCAGCAATTGAGGAAGGAACTGGACAATATTTAGTGCTTCCCATCAGATCTCCAGCACAAATCACTGGAAAGAGAAGTCTGGATTCTCCCAGCCAGATTCCCAGAGAGGCACAGCCACAGCAGCAGCAACAACTGCAGCCTCATCCCATATCCAAAGTACTACAAAGGTTTCCCTACACCAATATAAAAATTGTACATCTTGCTCCCATTTCCTGCAAATTCTCAAGTGCCAGAAGGGTTTGGCAAGAGGATTCTTTTTTAATTTAGAGAGTTAATAAAATATTAGACACAAGGAAGTGCCTGTTAAGTTGATCTCGTGTTGTCAACTGTGTTTTACAGCAAAGCTCAACATTCCTGGTGCTCCAGGCACTCAACATCCGTATGGCAAAAATGCCATCTTCAAATTTTTTATTATCGCCATAAATTGTTGCTCAAATAAATTTTTAATCAGCCTCAAATTTTCTAATGCAATAATTACTTTACATTTCCTTAATTATTAACGGCCTTGATTTACAGAAGCACAAGCTTAAACCCCATTCACTTCAGTAGGACATAGGAAAGAGGTGCAGTTAAGCACAGAGCAATTTCCCAGATTCAGACCTTCAACTACAAACCTGGCTATGACAAATTTCTTTAAAATAAAAAAATTAAATACCAAGTGAAGATTTCAAAAATACCATTAAATAGTTTCAGGAGCTTAAAAATAAGTTCCTGACTGACTTAAAAATAAGTTCCTCTTGAGAAAAAACACTGTATTTTTTCAGATTTCTTTTTACAGAAATGTTCACAATGAAAAGCATCATGACAAATCTGGAATTTCTCAGAGAATGGTAAATCTGGGCTCATCCCTACTCTTATTCCAGCCTGATCTGTTCTCCCTTACTCTGCTGGGTAGGATTAAATTCACAATGAAAGCCTGTTGAGATTTCAGCCTCTGCACAGAGCTGCTGATTTTTTTCCAATCATCAAAGCGAGGAGAAATGTCATAAAGAAACGATTGGAGATTACTGAAGCGATGATTTAATTTCCAGTGAGCCGGAGATCTGAACCCTCCCTCAGTGGCACCACCAGTGAGAGATCACAGATCAGAGATGCTCCCGGGCGTCACTTGGCATGGGAGGAGATTGGGAGCGACAGGGATCCAGAGCCCAGCTCCACCAGGAATATTTTTAGCACTGCTGATCAAATGGCCTGAGGAGGGCAATGAGCAGCCACAACGTGGAGTTGTTTCTTACTCCCTTAAGCTCAGCTCAACCCCAGGGCACTTGGGAAGAGCAGCAGTGTCACTCTCCATTCCTGTTCTCCCCAAGCCCATCCTGATTCCTGCAGCTCAGTGATGGCTTCACTCCCAACAGACAGACATTACCCTCTGCGAATCTAAGAGGATGCAATTTTAAACCATTCCCTGCATTTTCATTCCCAGAGTCAAAAGCTCACTTTACTCCATCATCTCTTAAATGCTTCAATTACCAGTACAAAAATTGTGTTCTTTTCTAAGTGGGGCTCCCCTAAGTCCAGGCCAGTTCCATACAGGAATATTTTTATGTGGATTTAACTGTTTCCACCTGGCATCTGGCAGAAGTAACTCTTCCTGCTGTGCCCTGAGTAACACTCAGAGGCACTCAGCCTGCAAGAGAGGTCCAGCTGCTGCCAGGATTCCTGGTACCATCCATTCACCAAACTTACATGCCGAAATTTTTTATTAAAGATTTATAGATCTTCTTGCTGTGTAAGGAAAGCTCCTATTTCCAGCTGGGTCTGTTTCCATGTCAGCAGACAGGACCCTGTCCTGTCCATCAATCCCTCCCCAAGCCAGCCAGGCTGCCCCTGAGTTCCAGCACACACAACCTTCCTGTCCCACAGTCTGACTAGGTTTGCTCTACAGCACTTAGGATTTATTTATTTTAAGACCTTTCTCTTCTGGTTCAAATGCTTATTTCCTCAGAGAGAACACATGGATGCTCTCCTGAACCTTGCAGCCCACATGGAGAGCAAGAGCAGAAAATGAGATGAAAGTATAAGGCAAAAGTCACTTCAGTTTGACCCCTCAGTAAGAAAACACCACGGATTAAATAGCTGGAAAAGCAGCAGCATCCAGCAGGAGAGGTTAACTCTGCCATGGGTGACTCTTTCAGCTGTCTGGGACTCAGGCTCTGTATGTTATTCAAGCCTGACCCTTCAGCCCTTTCCTGTTTCAAGTCACAGTGGAAAATGGTTTAGAGATTTAGTCAAAACAGAAAGCAAGATGGATAAAATCCATCATGGGGAGTTCACCCAGGAAGTGTTTTTAGCTGGTGCCTTAGGTCACTTTATCTACACTTACATTTGTTTACCAAAGTGATTCCGTGACTTCTGGTGTGTTATTCTAACTTGAAGGAAATTGTAAATCTTTAAAACTTAAAGGGAGTTTTGCACTAAAACAACATAAAAGTACTTCATTTCTGATTGAAACCCTAAAACTTCAGCACTCCACCTTGTATTGCAGGACATGGGACACAAGGGAGGAACAAGCACAAGATGGAGGGAATGTACAAACGGACAGAGCACAAGGCAGAGGTGAAAATTTGGTGTATTTATGAGGTGAACCCTCATTCCACACCAGAAATTAATCCCTCAGCATTAATTATCAGTTTATTATCAATTAATTGCAGTCAGCAGGAAGAGATTTTAATGGAAACCACTACAGCTTTTCTCCCCTAAAAATTAGACTTCCTTGTGCTGCTGGATTCCAGTTACAGATAGGAGCCCCCAAAGCACAGGGGACACTGGGCTGGGTCTGAGTGACAGCAGTGTCATCCCTGGCTGCCCTCACTGGGTGGGAAATCACCCCCACAGGCATGTGTGGTCCTCTGGGGGAGAAGGTGACACAAGCCATGAGCTCCAGTGGTTCCTGTGTCCCTCAGAGGAGCAGCTTTGCCAGGAGCAAACATTTGGCTCAGGCTTTCATGGAAAGTGGTTTTTGTACAGGTACAGAGGAATAAGAGGCCAGCAAGACAACCCAACACAGAGTGTCTGAAACCCTAAAAGCCATTTTTCCTCCCAGAACCATTTCTGAATGGCAGCCTGACCTTGAACTCGACCCAAGATTTACAGCCCTCGACATGTGAGTGAAATCCCTGCTCTCCTGACACGCTGTAATTTAAACAGTTTTATATCCATCATCTCTCTAGCAAAATTCCACCATGGAGCAGCAGGTCAGGGGTGAGGGGAGGGCGGGCACAGCATGGGGGGCTGGTTTTCTGCACTTCAGAAAATTACAGTCGCAACACAACAAGAGCTTGGAGTCACAAACGAAACCCTTCAGAGCCACAGAGCAAAGCTCAGGGAAGGGAACTGAAATTCCAGCACCCTCCAGGCAGCAGGGCAGTGAGGGAGTGTCTGTGCAGCTACAAATGATTGTATGGACAATGCAGGCATTAAATACAGCTCTCTCCTTACCCTACAGCCCAAATGTGTCATAAACTGCTCTGCACTTAACCACAGCAGAGAAACACTGTTCCATCAAAGACAGCAACCACCACTGGCCTTTAGAGAAAAACAAACAAAAAACCCTTTGAAAATTACTTGCGTGAGGTTATTAAAATGAAAGACAAGAAAATCACAGAATCACAGGATGAGTTGGGTTGGGAGGAACCTCAAATCCCATCCAGTGCCACCCCTTGCCACAGGCAGGGACACCTTCCACTGTCCCAGGCTGCCCCAAGCCCCAATGTCCAACCTGGCCTTGGACACTTCCAGGGATCCACGGGCAGCCACAGCTTCTCTGGGCACCCTATGCCAGGGCCTCCCCACCCTCACAGGAAAGAATTTCTTCCCAATACCTATCTAGCCCTGCCCTCTGGCAGTGGGAAGCCATTCCCCCTTTTTCCTTTTTCCTGTTTCCAAAAACTCTCCGAATTCCTTGCCTGAGGTCACCTACAGCATCGGCAGCTTTGGCAGACAGAGATGTCAATTTGCTTAAGTCTCATTCCTCAGGCAGATCATGGAAGCAAACAGCTGATTGGGTATATACATACATACATACATACATACATACATACATACACATATACACATACATACATATACATACATATATATTATTGACCAGAGCACAGAAGCATGGTTTTGGGAAAATGAACTACCAGAGAGCAAAGAGGTTTTTTGTAGGTCCAAACCCAAAAAGCTTTATCTGAAAATCCCCCATGACCCCCGTTAGGGCTGCTATGCCACAGACCAGACATCCATCACATCATTTACACACAAGAGCCACTCAGGAGCACAGAAATAATGTAACTCTGCTGCATCTGACACTGCTCCCTTCCAGCCCCATTTTCCTGACACCCCAGAACAAGGCAACACTACCAGTGTTTGGAAAATATCACAAACAGGGTAAGAAATGCCTCTGAGCAAGGTTATAGATAAAAACCATGAGTATTTCCAGGGAAAAGATCTGCAAGCAGGAGTGTTATAGATGTAGCTGATCAAGTCTCGAGAACATAGGTTGGAAGAGTGAAACATTATTTAGAAAGCACTAGAAACAAGCAGCTTTGGGGACATTTTGTGGACAAAGCTGGAGTCAAAATGGAAAATCAGCTGCTTTTCTGGCAGCTGCAGTTGTCAGTTTTAAGAAGAAACAGTGAAAAACGGTGCTCAGACCCAGGAAATGAAATATTTAAGACAGACTAGCTTCAATATCTAATATCCCTGATGGGTCTTTTAAAAGCATAAACCACATTTGAAATAAAGGCACAGTTTTAAACCCACAGATGTGTTTAAAATGCACTACTTGGAAAACAGAAAGTCCTTCCTGATCTGTCACAACCTGAGCCCTTGGTGACAAACCTGCTCTCCAGTCGTGAAAAACATAGTGTTTATTTCTGATGCCTCCATCCCCCAGCCTGTGCTACATCCTCAGAGTGACAAAACTCAGAGTGACAACACCTGTTCCGTGGATTTTAACAAACTTGGGGCCCAAACCTGCTCTGTAACTCTGGGTAAGCCCCAAGGATTTAAGAAATAAGCTCAGTATATGTTCCCCCTGAGAGAGTTCTGTGACCGATTCCTCTAAACAAAACTTATTTTTAATGTATCATACAGTCGGGCAGAGCACCTCTAGTTACTGAGTACGACAGTGCCACTCAGCCTTCTTATTACCCAAACAACTCAATTACCAATTATCTTCAGAGGATAAGTTTAATAATCCAGGTGCACTCAGGGTAACCGGTAGGAGACAACTTTGGAAAACTGTTGGGATTGTGTATTTTGCCACTTAGCTCTGTGCCAGTAAATATTTGCTACAAACAGTGAAAATGATGCATCTTTGATTTACCAGTGAAGTGTCTCTAGGACAAGATGCCCTAAGGAGGGTTAGGTTGTATATTGAGTTTAAGTTTTTAATGGAAAAGGTTGTCAAGCCCTGGCAGAGGCTGCCCAGAGCAGTGTTGGGTGGAGTCATATTCCCCAGAAGAGTTGAAAAACCCATGTTGATGTGGCTGTTGGGCACATGGATTGGTGGTGGGTTGGCAGTGCTGTGGCAAAGGTCACACTCCATAATTTTGGAGGTTTTTTCCACCCTAAGTGACTCCATGACTCAATTATTCTGCCTTTACACACACACTGTTTATTTTGATGTGGTTTCTGTGCCTTGACAGAGCCTTTTTTGAAACCATCCTCTCCTAACCTGCCTGCCCTGCATTTTACGTCCAGCAAATCTGTTATTTGGAAGTGCAGATGCTCTTCCAAGATCTGTGAACTTCACCCACCCTGAGACTGAGCCTCACAACTGCACACCTGGGCTGTCTCCTGCTGCTTCCTCAGCCACTGACACCCAACATCACCTGGTGATCAGAGCAGCTCTGCAGCCTTGCAGAGGATGGGACCGGACTAAACTGTTTTAGATGATCTGTCCCAACAGTCTGTAACATTCCCCCGGTGACATTCAAAATGTGTGCACAGCAAACCTCCCCATAAGGAATAAACATCAAGGCAGAAAAGAGAAACAGAATATCCACCACAATCCTCCTCTCATTCTGGATTTGAACCAACCCCTGCTCTTGGAAAAGTTGTAAAACAATTGTAGGCAAAGAGCTCCTCTGCAAAGCACCAGCACTTGCTCAGTTGTGGGGAGGACTTGGTGTCTCAGTCAGAACAAACCAAGTGTCCCTTTCAATTTGTGGCTGGGCCCAACCTTGTCTCCAAAGCACCACATGAGGATCAGGAGCCCTGCCAAGATCCATCACTGACGGGGAGAAACCACAGCCCTCCTGTCCTCATGGATTTCTGCAGTGATCCTCACTGCCAGAGCCCAGAGCAGTCTGGGGACAAGCGGAGGTCTCTAATTCCAGCCTTGTTTTCTGTCTGAAGGCAAAATGCCCAAAGGACACAACATTAACAAACCAGCCTCTGCTGCTCAGAAAAAACCTTCCAGACTAGCACATTCACGTGATACTGCACTTTATGCTGAGAAATAATTTTCCCTCTTGCTCATCATCCCTCCCTAGAGCAGGGACTGGCTCTTCCCTTCAGCTGGGGGTTTCCATCAGAGAAAACCATCTGAAGTTGTTATGTATCACTCACATTTCATTTGACCAAGAACTGCCCAGAAGCTCAGCCTTGTGCAGGTCTGATGAACTGGGAGGCTCTTGTCTTGAGGAGGTTATTTCCAGATATCCTCCTTCCTCAGTAAAAACCACCCTCAAACAAATTCCCCAGAGCATTTCTCCACTGGAGTTTGAGCACAGAAAGCCTCTATCCCTAGCGTGTTGAGGGGACAGCTTGAAGTGCACCTACATTTGCACCTGCTGAAAAAAACATGCTTTTTCACCAACAGTTCCAAAACAGTTTTTATTTCTGCAATGTCACTCTATAAATAAATTGTTCCATTCAAAATCCACACAGAGCTACAAACCTGCCTTTGCATCTCATGCATCCAGAGTTAAGAAAAGAAAGAGCTGACCCCATTTCTGTCACAATACACATTTAAATAATTAAATAGAGAAAAGAAATCCAAAGAGAGCCATGAATGGAGCAAATAAAGACCAAAGTTGAAGGGCAACAGTAATTTTTCATGTCTCGTTACCAGTGGATGGATCTAGGCAGCGGAGCAGTAGATCTGCTCCCTAGCTGGGTCTGAAAGACCACTCCCATCAGCAGGGCAAGGGAATCCCAGAGCCCCAGGACACACAGATGAACGTGGGACAGCACAGTGCTGCTCCTGGATGGGACAAAAATTCCTTTTGTCTCAAAACTGCCACTTCCATAGTGACATGTCCGACCAGGGAAAGACAAGCTGTGACCTCAAGCTGTGTCAGAGGAGGTTCAGGTTGGACACCAGGAGGAACTTCTTCCTGGAAAGGGTGGTCTGGCATTGGAAGGGGCTGCCCAGGGAGGTTCCTGGAGTGTCCAAGGAACACAGTGCTCTGAGCTGGGGACAAGGTGGGGATAAGTTCCAGGGTGGACTCGATGGTCTAGGTGGGCTTTTCCAACCTCAATGACTCCAGGATTCTGTGTGTGAATTAAGGATCACAGGGCAAAACCCCAGGCTGAGCGAAGGGTATGGTGAATCTGCTTTTAAAACAGGACACAGCACACCCCAGTGCTAATCCTGCTGGATGTGAGAGCTGCCCTGCCCTGTTCTGCAGGAAAACTCCAAACACCAGCCAGTCATATCCTTGTCCTTAATAACTATTATCCCAATTCCTAAATGAATTCGTCCTTCAGTGTTATCATGCCAGCTACAGAGTAATAGAAGCTAATTATGCAGTTCAGATGCAATTCAACCCCTACAGATACCAGTTTACTTTCCCAAAGCCTGGAACAAAGCCAGGTGCTTCAGAGCCCCTCCACCTTGGCTTTGGGATCTCCTGAGGTCTGAGCACAGCTCAGCAGCACCCTTCAGGCTGCCTGACAGCTTCAGGCATTCTTGATTAATTCCCATTCCCACTGTCACTTTGTTTTTATTTACTGCTGCTGGGAGCAGGAGGCACAAAGTGTGTGACCTCAGATCCACCAGAGCACAGCAAGTGGAGTGATGGATTAGCAGGGTGGAAACAAGGAATTCTGCTGCTTTCTTTTGCCTAATGTGAAACAGCCCTCCACGCCTGAGAAATTATTAGGACAGAGGTTTTAACATGTGAGAACATCTGTAAAGTTGGGATAAAAACATCCAAGCCAGAAAGACCTATGGGCAGGTTTTAAAAAGGTTTTGTGGATTTATAAAATACCCAGTATTTGTTACCCAGAGAAGCTGTGGTTGCCCCATCCCTGGGTGGACCAGACTGGACAGGGCTTGGAGCAACCTGGGATAGTGAAAGGTGTCCCTGCCCATGGCAGGGGGTGGAACTGGATGGGCTTTAAGCTCTTTTCCAACTCAAACTTTCCACCATTTCATTTCCAAACACCTGCACACGAGGCACCATACTCGTGGGCAATCTATCGGTGAAAGTTTCATTTCTCTGGTTGTCTTCAGGCAAGTGCTGCCAAGAGGCAGAACAGAAGAACAGAAAACAAGGCAGAGGAAAGGTCGTGATGGTGACCAGCATTTTAATGCACCTGAAAGCAGAGCAGCTTTTGTGAGCCCTGCTGAGCACACACAGGCTGGCCCTGACCAAGGAGTGAGGACACACAGGTAGGGACAACAGGCTGCATCATGTGAAAATTTACTGTTTTACAAAAGCATCCAGTTACTGCTTTTGTTTTGTTCAGCAAAATCCTAAATCAAGGCAGAAAATCCCATATAAACATGGAGAAGGAGGTTAACACACATTCTGAAAACAGATTTTACATGGGCTAGGATCCAACTGGATGCTCCACACAGAATAATCCCTTTAACAAAGACGTGAAAGCTCTCCCCTCTCTACAGTCTTTCTGTGTGTATATAAAGCACACAGAAGAGTATCTGTGTGTGTTAGAATCTGTCCCTTAGTTTCCTGTTTAAAGAACTTGCCACAGGAGCAAAGTAGTACTTACTTAGTTCCTGTTCTCCAGGTGTTTGAGCTTCAATCAGAAACTATTACTAAATTAAAGAACAAGCCTTCGAGACAAGAAACCCAACCATATTTTCGAATGTTTGACTCAAAAATCCTCCTGCAAGCAATTTTTGGTCCCAGCCTGGACTATCCCAGGCAGCCAGAACCAGCAAACCACACTTGAGACGTTGTTTCTCTAAGACATCGCCCCTGCGGAGGTTTCTTCCACTCTCCCCTCCCTACAAACCACCTGGGATGGGGAGTCCTGCCTTCTCCTCCTCCTTGGAGCCCGTTTTTCCTGGTATTCCCTCCTCTGCCCTTGAAACACTCATTATTGCAAGGGAATGTGCGATGGGGATGCCTTTGGAGCTTGGCAAATCCTGCTCTTCAAACAGAAGTGCCCAGCTGGAATCTCCTGCAGGGCAGAGCTGGGACAAGTGGCTGAGGTTTGGGGCAATGTCTTCCTCTGGCGCATCAGGGACCTGATTCTATGAAAGCAAACACAGCCCAGACAGCAGTGGCTGCTGGAACAAAGAACGGTTCATGGCACGGCACTGGGCATCCTGTGCCACAGGAACAGCTCAGCTCTTGCCAGCCTGAAAATGGGAGCAGAAAAATGGAGAAAACCTTGGACCACAAGAATTCCTGCTCTGGGAACAGCCTTAGGAATGTACCGATGCTGGAGCAGAAAAAGGCTTCCTTTGTTGGCATTATCCCCCAGAAAGCAGAAGCAGGGAAGGTGCTGTGGCTGGGCTGGCATCACAGCAGTCAGTCCGTATTTAATCCCTAACACTGTGCCAGTCCTAGCTTGTGCCTGTGCAGTGTGACATCCCTGGTTAGCAGTGCCTGTCACTCCTGTCCCAACAATCCACCTGTGAGCAGGGACATGAGCAGCAAAAGCCTCGGGAATAGCTGGAGGTTACAGCCTCCCTCGGAACATGAACAACAACCACTCCTTGTTCTCTCCCTGCCACTCAGAATGTCAACAAAAATGATGCTTAAGGTGTTCGAACCACAAATCTCAGCATTTACAAGTTTCTTTCATTTTTCAGAACAAAAGCTGAGACTGGACATTCTTCTGTTGCAATATTTAAAGAAGTACACGGGCAGTTGCCGTAACGTCACATAATCAGACCCCAAAACATCCAAAAGGCACATTTCCAGGCTTCCTTACAAGCTGGCTAATTAGCCCATTCCAGCCTTTTTGCAGGCTCTGACTTTTGCTGATTTATTCTCCACACACAAAGCAACCCCTTTTAAATGTGGTTCGGACAGTGTAAATTCTTTGCTCATCCCTGTGGAAACTCCCAAGGATTGCAAACACTATCCAAGGACCTTCACAGCACCAGGTACAGCATGAATTCCTACAGGTCTCAGCCCTCCCCTGTGCTCCTTCAGGAGCCACAGGGATTATCAATTACTGTCTCCAGCTTCAGAGGGTTCACAGGTACAGCCCTCACACCACCCTCCCAGGACTTGATCCTTTTATTTTAATAACAGCTCTCTTTTCACAGCAGTCCTGAAATCCATCTTCTAGAAGTGCAAGTTCAGTGCAATCTTACTTGGAAAACAAAAGGAAAATCCACCTGCATTGCCCTCAAAAAACCAAAAAACAAAAAACCAAACCAAACCCTCACATCATCAGCTCTTCTCAATAAGATTTAATTCCCTCCCTTTGTCATTTCCTAGTTTTTATGTTTATATTTCTCCAAAGGAATCAAAAGAACAATCCTATCTCTCCTCTTTTCTGAAACAGCTCTCTATATATTCCCACTTCTTCTTAAGAGCTAATAAACTGGATTAATTTTCTAAGGCTTTTAAGTAGAAGAAAAGCTGAGCAGAGACTTAACCCCTCCTCTGAACCTTGCACAAAGCCTGGATTTCACAAGCTGACTTGCAGCACAAATACACCTCCCAAAGAATGTTTTTTCAAACCTTATCTGGGAAGGTTCTGCAAAATAGGCATCAAGCACTAATTCGCTTTACACCACTAAAATGATACTTACAGATGAGGAGTGGGATAGAATTCCCTCAGTGTAAGCTGTGTCCTGCCAAACCCAGCTAAGGCTGAGCTGGATGTTTGAAATATCTGCTGTTCAAAAGCTTTGGTTTGCTGCCTGCTACAGAGGGAAATGACACAGTAAATGTCATTTATGGGCCACAGCACACAGGGTGGATCTGCACAGCCCAAACTGGGCAAAGCCCAGCACTGAACCCCAAACCCATGGCTTTAACTTATTTCTCTAAGTCTGGAATCGAAAGCTACCAGGATGGCAACACCCTCACTCTTTGAAATCTGCAACAAATCACAGCTATCTTAAAAGCTTTTATATTTATGTGGATCCAGCCTCACTAACAGAATTCTTGTGTCCATCTGAGCAATCCCAGGATATTGCTCAGGCTGCTGCAGTGGCTGAACACCAGCGTTGGAAGCACACCCAAAGGGTGAGGAAAGCCAAACTCGGTTTTTAGGCTTTTTTCCTCCCTCCTTCAATATTTTTTGCTTGATCCAGATGAGCCCTGCCAAAATCTGTCCCCACTGCACTGTTCCATGAGCTATTTCACACCTCCTATTCCATTCTCATGTGGAGCCAAATCCACGCAGACACTGCTGGTATCCAATGCGTGATGGAATGGAATCTTTCCCTGGACACTGGGAGAGGCCATGGGATGTCAGGGGCAAAGCATCTTCATGGTAGAAATGATGCTCAGCTGTGCAGTTCCATACCTTCCTGATCACTGGATCCAGATGCCACAAGTTTCTGAGTTTTCTATGGATCTCAGAGACAGGAACATGGAGTGACATGGGAGAGGGGGATCACAGGCTTGGGGAAGGGAGAACCTCACACTAGCCAGGGGGAATACTTTAAAAAAGAAGGAAAACAGGAAAAAAAAGAGAGAAAAGAAGGAAAAAATATAGGAAAAGGGGAAAAAAAAGAAAAAGGGAAGAAGAGGAAAGGGAAAGAGGGAAATGGGGAAAAAGGAGAAAGAGAAAAAAGGGAATGAGGAGAAAGGGAAAGGGAAAGAAGGAAAGGGAAAGAAAAGAACATAAAAATAAAAGGAAAAAAGGAAAACAAAAAGGGAAGAAAGATAAAGGTAGCTGGTTCTATGTCCATCCTTTAAAGGGATGAGGCCAACTCCCTGTGCTTCCATTTGAGTTCAAACACAGAGGAAAGGGAAAGGGAAAGGGAAAGAGGGAAAGGGAAAGGGAAAGGGAAAGGGAAAGGGAAAGGGAAAGGGAAAGGGAAAGGGAAAGGGAAAGGAATTTCTCAGGAGCTGGGCCAGATGCACGGCAGCTGCAAAGGAGCAATTCCCTTTGCCAAGGCTCTGACTTGTCACACTGTTCCCACACAGATGACATCCATGCCCTGTACCCTCAGACACATCTCTGCAAAGCACTGGAGAGTGGGACCGAGGCACCAGAAGAGCTGGGACAGGCCTCACTTCCATCCTGCCCCATCCAAGCTCTCTCTGCTCCTGAGGCTCCCTGCTGTACAGGGATATTTTGCAGGGTTTGGGACACAATTATATCTGAGGCCATCCTGTGAATCTCTGGAGGTGTCAGTAAGGTGGGGGAAGGATCAGAAATCATGTGCTCTGGAGCTAGAGAAAAACTGCCTTGCTCTCCAGGCTCACCTGCAATAGTCAGGATATAATCCGGAGTTCATCCCTCCACTAAGCATTGCAAATGTATCCCAAATGTGAGGGCTCAAAGCACACTGAAATTCCAATTTCCTACAGTGCCATGAAACTCCCTTTCCTAGGCACTGCACTGCCTGTGGCTGGGACACAGACGTGTGCCCACTATCAGGGTTTACTATGCTGCCTGTCAGCTTGGGCTGCTTGGCTGAGAAGTGCAGCTTTTGTGCGAGACTGGCTCCAGGGGGTTACAACAGTCCCAGAAAATTCCCAAACACCAGCAAATTTGTGAGACGTCCACTTAGAGCCTCTCTTCCCTATGCGGTGAGCACATTTACATCTACAGGAACATGTAAGAGCTGCCCACAGAGAGGAATTCCCTGCTGGAATTAACACTGCTGGAGTTCATCTTGGCCAGGCTCCACCTCCAGAACAGGGCAAGAGGCTCTGCTCCCTGGGATGCAGGATGATCTGCTCCATAGCATGCAGGATATTCTACTCCCTGGGATGCAGGATGCTCTGCTCCACAGGATGCAGGATGCTCTGTTCCATAGCATGCAGATGCTCTGCTCCATAGGATGCAGATGCTCTGCTCCACAGGATGCAGGAGGCTCTACTCCCTGGGATGCAGGATGCTCTACTCCCTGGAATGCAGGATGCTCTGCTCCCTGGGATGCAGGAGGCTCTGCTCCATAGGATGCAGGATGCTCTGCTCCCTGGGATGCAGGATGCTCTGCTCCCCGGGATGCAGGATGCTCTGCTCCCTGGGATGCAGGAGGCTCTGCTCCATAGGATGCAGGAGGCTCTGCTCCATAGGATGCAGGAGGCTCTGCTCCCTGGGATGCAGGATGCTGTGTTCCTTAGCTCTCACAACACCCTACTCTGAGCACAGAGCTGAGGCAGCAGAGGAGGGACACTGCAAATTCACCAGCTGTCTGTGTGTACTCATTGATAAGATGGATGCTCAAGGGGTGCTGAGGTGAATAATGGAAAGAGCTGCTATCCTAAACCTGGGAAAACAACCAAACACAGGCACTGGCTCTGCACTGAACCTGCCAGTGCCCTGCATCTCCCGCAGAGGGTGACTCCTGAGCATATCAAAACACACTCATTATGTAGCATTTTACAAAGTTACACAGATCAGCAGATCATGGGACATGATCTGCACATGGATCACAGCAGACTCCTGTGCACAAAGAATCCTGAGATGAGAATTCCACACCAGGTGTCTGGGAGCCGATCAAGGCTCCTGACAGCACACTGTGGTAACAAACCACTGGCTGGGATTCTCCCTGTTGGGGTCACTGGTGTGGCCAGTGGTCCATCTTCTCCCCAAAGTGACCTCAGTCTGGGCACACCCACTCCTGTCTCTGGGCTCATTCCTGGACATCAGTGAGGATTATTTGCTTCACACTCTCCTTTTTCTCCCCCCAATGCTCTCCTCTCCTGAAACATGCTGGTGGCAGCACCAGACAGCATCCCTGGGGGACCAAGCCAGGGAAGAGGTGGAAAACCCCAGACACACCACAGGGAAGTGTCACATCCCAATACTCTGGGGCTGTGTTGGAAAGGGAATTAAACCCAGGCTGGGGAGAGAAAACAGGGCATTTACCTGACATGAGATCTGCACCAGGTACACCAGTTCCTTGGATTCACAGCCATTCCTCGTTACTTCATTCTGTTCCTCCGGGAGCGAAAGCTGCAGCGAGGGAGAGGGAGAGAGGGAGAGAAGAGGGAGAGAGAAGAGCAGGTCAGTGACGGGGATAAATTAGGCACGTCGTGGCACATGGAGCACAACATCCACACCAGCTTGTCCAAGACATGCTGAGTCTCAGGGAATCAGGGAAGG
Organism: Lichenostomus cassidix; assembly: GCF_008360975.1. Lineage (NCBI taxonomy): Eukaryota > Metazoa > Chordata > Aves > Passeriformes > Meliphagidae > Lichenostomus > Lichenostomus cassidix. The sequence goes on along the minus strand of NC_139504.1, from coordinate 474,013 downwards.
GGCTTGTCTGGCTGGAGCTGCCACAGGGGAAACACTCAGCACACACAGACCCTGGAATGCCACTGGATTCTGGCACCTCACCTAACAGGTTAAAAATAAAAATACAGTTCAAAAATAAAACAAGTATGGGGAGGCAAACTGTTCAAGGCAGGGATTAAACCTCCAGCTTAGAAGTCTGCAAAATTAATTGTTCACTGAAAATATCTCTATAAATATTCATGGATATTGAATATAGAACAGTGCTTCTCCCTGCCCTCTCCCCACATTTTATTCATTTTTTATTTTATACATTCAGGCAGACATTAGATAATAAAACCTAACTCCTAATTTCAGTGTTGTCAAGCAATTCACCCCAGAAGAGAGTTTTACAGCACCATTCATCACACCCAGAGCCATTAACAGCATCATCAGGATGTGAGAGCAGTGAGGAGACATTTCACTGTCTCATTCCTGCACACGGACCAAGCCCGGAGCATCCCACTCCTGGCCCTGTTATCCCACTAGCCTTGATATCCGGCACTGAAAATGGCTTATGTTTAATGATCGTCTCTGAGAACAGAAATTACAAATCATCATAAGCAAATTAAGACTGTTTGCAAAGCAAATAAATAAAGGAAATGTGTACATAAAACTTAAAAAGCCATAAAAAAATTCTATTAGCCAAGAGCAAAAAAATCCTGAAACAAATGAAAGCAGAAATGAAAAAAAAAAAGGCTGAGGAGAAGAATCCCAAGTCGTTGTATTTAATGAATGTAAGCAAGCGAAAATCAGAAGTGGGTGGTGAGATACCTCATGAAAGAGGGACACAGAAGGCAAAGTTCTCTCTATACAAATAACCACGACACCCAGAATTAATTTAACTTTGTTCTGCAACAATCTCCCTTCCCTCCGTAGGGAAGTCACACAGCCCACGGATATAGCCCTCTCCCTCCACCAACCAAACTCCTGGAATACCAACTTCTTTTCTGATGGCTGTACACAGGTAATTAACAACATTCCTGGACCAAAGAAGGTCTTTGGATTTGTAAAATTTATTACCAGTGTAGGCTGCTGCCATTAATGTGATTAAACACAACCATTGCTTCTGTATTGCACCTTACCCTCACCTTTATCATCATTCTTTGCTATTAAATGTCACATTTAAAGTGCTACTGAGTTTTGAAACTACAGTCAAAGGAAACCAAAAGCATGCAGTAAAGGGAGGCTCACACATGCTTGCAGGTATTTTCCATGGTTGCCAGGCACAAGGAGTTCTGGTTCAAAGAGCCCACAAAGATGATCTGAGGGCTGGAACTTCTATAAGGAACGGGTGAGAGAATTGGAAGTGTTTATCTGGAGAAGAAAAGCTCCATGGAGACCTCAGAGCCCCTGCCAGGGTCTAAAGGGGCACCAGGAGAGTTGGAGAGGGACTTGGGACAAGGCATGGATGGACAGGACATAGGGAATGGCTTCCCACTGCCAGAGGGCAGGGACAGATGGGATATTGGGAAGGAATTGTTCCCTGTGAGGGTGGGCAGGCCCTGACACAGGGTGCCCAGAGAAGCTGTGGCTGCCCCTGGATCCCTGGAAGTGTCCAAGGCCAAGGCTGGACATTGGGGCTTGGAGCACCCCGGGATAGTGGAAGATGTCCCTGCCCATGGCAGGGATGGAACAAGATGCGTTTTAAGGGCTCTTCTAACCCAACCCACTCTGGGATTCCATGAATTAAATGTGTGTTTCCTACTCTCGGAGAAAGGTTTCAATCCTTTAATCTCCCCTGTGCTCATTGAGGGCACACAGACTCCCCAGCCTCCATGGTAATTTCAGGTGTCCCTTCACTGAGTGTATCAGTGTCAAAGCTCATCACCACAGGCCCCAAACAAGCAACAGCCAAGCAACAAAATCACCAACAGGCAATTGCAGAGATCCCTAAACGAATTCAGGGCCTCATTCAGTGCAGCGAACATGGGGTAGAGAATGGCAGCAGTGAGTTACGATGGTGGAACTCATCCCCTCCCCTGCCACACACTGACACTGAGCCCAGACTGGGCTCCAGCCACACCAAGGCTCTGCACAGACTCCTCTGCCAGAGCAGTGAATCAGCTGGAGCAGTGAGGTCCCTGTGTGGAGGACACTGAGGCACAGCAAACTCCATTTCCAAGTCACACCGGCCTGAGGACCATCCTGCTGATGCACATTCAGGGAGTTCACACCCTCCCAGTCAGCCCCCACTTCAGTCACTGTTCAGACATCTCACTGCTGGGAGAAGTGACATTTCCACCCACTAATGGACACTACCTCCATGCAACTGTCTCATTTCGGAGGGGAGTTGTAAAAACCAGCTGAACACTGCTCCCCTCCCGCAGGCAGCCTCGTGCTGACTGAGACAGAAACTCTTTACACAGGAAAATCTACTGGGTTTCTCCTGCAATCCAACTGTTCTCACAGCAAAATGCCCCCAAGATGAATATTCGCTCATGTTCCCTGTCCCCATGTGGTTCAGTTTGCATTTTACTTTGTTAATAGACAGGCACCAAAGCTCTCCCAAAAATCATGGATGTCCTGATGTTTAAAAGCCTTTCTGCTGCTGCATCCCTCGTAAACAGAACATCCTGGAAATCACAGTTGTCCCCAGGCTTGATTTGAAATCCAAGCACAAAGCAAAGGCCTCTCCTAACCTTACTGGACTCTGAACATGACTCACAGGCAGAATTTGGTTGGCTCCAAAATGGGACATTGATTTTCATGTTCTTACAGAACAGAGCAGCCAGTAGGGCCTGGTGGATAACCCTGTAACTATGCCAATGTGTATCCCAGAGGTAAATAGCATTTACAGCAACTGCTCAGAGTTAAACAGCATATACTTTATAATATATAATCTGAAATGTTTCTTCTTCACACTGAAATTGGCTGTCAAACCTCCTGAGCCTGATGCACAATTATGACACATTAGATTACATTAGGTTTCATTTATTGTTGGAATACATATGCTTAGCTAGCATGAGTGGATATGACTAACTTCATAAAAATTACATTTACAATATCCCAAACTTTTCATTGTTAGCATTTCATGGTACACAAAGAAAGCCTTTTAAATGGTCACACCACACGTTATGTGCATGGATAATGCAGAGTCTTGTAACCATTACACAATCAGGGAATGCCACAATGGTTTGGGTTGGAAGTCACCTTAAAGCTCATCTGACTCCTTGGGCAGGGACACCTTCCACTGTCCCAGGCTGCTCCAGCCTGGCCTTAGACACTTCCAGGGACAGGGCAGCCACAGCTTCTCTGGACAATGATGCCAAGGCATTGCTCAAATTTGTCTTTACACAGCTGGGGACAAGTCTGGGAGTCTCCACTCAGCTTCCTGCACACACCCACTGAGAACTGACGTTGAATTCAACACAGATAATATCTCCTCTATCAGCAAACTGGTACCACGAGCTTTGGGCTCTTTTTGGGCTAATTGGTACTATAAGCTTTGGGCTCCTTTTGCTCAAACGAGCAGTGCTTGCTGGCCAAGACTTTGCTGATCACAAATACAGGGAGGTCAAGCTTAAAAATGCGTCTAGTTCACATCTGAGACAGAGGCTTATCTCTGGCAAGCTGGGTGATAAGTGGACTGATTACAGGGGTCTCCTGCTGCAGAAGAAAATTTATTGGTCATTCCTCTTGTAGGGAAGAACAGTGACAAAGCAGGAGGCTGAGTTATGATATGGCACATTCAGAATTAAAAATAATTAAAAGATAACTCTTGAGATCTGTGCAACCATTTTTTACTTCCAACCACTGCAGAGTCTTATGTGCTCCTCTTAAAAACTGCAAAAGCTGTGAAAAATCAGCTCAGGAAAAGCACTACATAAATCTGTTGCCAGGACTGGGATTGTTGGCTACTAACAAAGTGCCAAATCCTAACCAGATAAGACCTGGTGCCCCTGAGCCCCAGATGTCAAAGGCAGCTCATTCAGCCAGCTTTGACTTTCATCTCCTTGTTCCCCTTGTTTGCTGAGTGATGTCAACTCCATCATCTGGCTCTCCTAGTAAAAGACAATTTGTGAGAAGACTGGGAAGCATAGATTTGATTTGTCTGTGGAACTTACTTCAACTTCTGCTTCATAAAGCCATGAACACACTGATCTCACTCACACACATCACAGCAAGGGAGTAACACAGAGCTAAGGCAGAGAGCTCACAATAAAATTAAAATGTGTAAATTAAAAAATCTCAGTGGATTAAAAAATCCACTGAGACTCGGTCTCATGGCACAGTAGTGGAGCTACACTGAGCTAGGACACAGCCAGGGAGTAACTCCAGAGAGCAGCAAAACTCAGTAAAAGAACTCCTACAATTCCTGAAGTTGATTTCAGTCTGCCACAAAGGATCTCCCAAGTTCTCATCTAAATTCCTTGGATAAGGATGCCCTGACTGGGAGCCAGCAGAAAGCCAAGACCTCGCAGGTGATGCTGTGTTTGCACCCCAATCCTAGCACCTGCCCAAGGCTTTAGGGACACTCTTACTGCAGCACTGACACAATATCTAGCCACAGGGAGCAAACAGGAACTTTTCCACAAAAATATCAGGACCATCACAAATATTCATCACTGATCTGAGCTGTCGGAGGCTTTTCTGGCATTTCTCACAGATGGTGACAGAAACCTGCCCGTCCTTGGCCCTGACATGAAGGTTTCTTGTGGGAAGCACACATTTCATGGCCAGTCAAAGGAATTATGGAGAATCACGGAGTTGTTGAGGGTGGAAAATCCTCTGAGATCATGGAGTCCAACCACTCCCCCAGCACTGCCAAGGCCACCACTGACCCATGTCCACAAGTGCCATATGTCCATGGATTTTAAATCACTCCAGGGATGGGGACTCCACCCCTGCCCTGGGCAGCTCTGCCACGGCTGGACAGACCTTTCCAGGAAGAAATTTTCCCCAATATCCAACCAACATCTCCCCTAGAGCAACTTAAGGTTATTATTTCCTCCCATTCTGTCCCTTGTTCCCTGGAAGCAGAACTCAATCCCTGCCCAGCTGTCCCCTCTTGTCAGGAGTTGTGCAGAGCCAGGTCTTTCCTGAGCCTCCTTTTCTCCAGACTGAGCCCCTCCAGCTCCCTGGACATAAAATGAACAAAGCTGCTCTCTACTGCTCTTTCTCTATGCTTCGAAATACTAATTATTTAATATTAATTATTGCTGTTTATAACAATATTGTTCATTTAATAAATATAATTCTATTGTGCCATAGATCTAAATATATGCATATAAATGCATATATTACACATTAGTTATAAATTATATAAATATATGTTATATATTTATATAATATAAGGAATAAATTTATCTTTTAAATATTTTAAGTATCATTATAGATATAAAATATTTCTAAAAATATAAATATAAATATTATGTATTATATTAATATCTAAATTATACATTATTTGTATAATAATTATTATTAGATTCATATCATAAATTACATATATACTATAAAATATAATAAAAATATAATTATATTTATATACTGAATATAACTTAGTTATTATAAGTTAAAGTAAAAGCAAGTTCACCCACAGACCTCTCCCCTGTGATCCAACACAACCAACTGGCAGCATCTGGCCCAGTGATCAGGCAGGATAAGGGGCTCACACCTGCAGGAATCTCCAGGAGACAAGGGACGGCAGGAACACCGACCAAGACTTTCACCAGGAGTTTTAAGTCAGTGGAATGGCTGTTGCTTTTCCTAGCAGAGATTGTGTCGTTCCAAGGAAAGCTGGTGATCTTGTCATGTTTTCCCAAGATGGAATTTCAGGTTAAATCCCTGGAGAAGGCAGCCAGACACAGGCAACAGGAATTTCTGCTGCTCACACTTGGCTGTGGCAAAAACTCATAAAGCCTCCAAAGCACTGATACATCTTATATTTTTTTCTGACAGTATTAGGAATTACTTTGTTTTGCCTTCCTAAACCACCACACTTTAATGTCTGTTAATTGAAGATGTTTGTGCAATTAAGCAAATCAGACAAAGGCAATCCCCAGGGCCAGCAGCACCTCCATGGAATGTGTGCACTGGGTGCAAGTCTGTCTGGTGGGCAAGGGCAAGGAACAGGAGGCTCAATTCCCTGTGAAACATTGCTATGTTTGATTACATAACAATAATTCTAAGACTCAAATATCCCTGGGACAAATTCTGAAGAAATTAAAAGCCTGAACACTGATCAAACTCTGAGATGCTGCCTCATTATGAGGAAAAGCTTTGACCACATCTCTCAGCTCCAGTGCCCAACAGCCACTTCCTGCACTAGTTCCTGAATTATCCTGCTGATCCAAGCCCCACTTCACCCTCATTACCCAGGCCATTACTCACAGCCACTTGTCTGGTAATGGGACATCTTCCAGACCTGCCTTTTGATACATGTGAAGATTTTTTTTTATTACATTTGAAATTTTAGGTTGGCAAATCTTCTCAAACAGGGATATGTTTTCTACCTAATTACTCTGACAGCACAAATGTATCTATCTGGCCTATTTTGCCTTATTCCAGCTTTATCTTGCTAAATGTACTAATTATCCTCCCACACACTTCCCATCTTCTCCCGCTTTCCCTTCTCATCCTCAACTGTGGCTTCAGAGTAGGAAAAGAGCATTTTCCAGAGTGGTTTCTTCACCAACACATAAATATCCTGAAGTAATGATCAAAGTAAAGAAAGCTCTGTTTAAAGAGTATTTTTCTATCTGACCCTCCTCTTCTTCCCTGCTGTTCCAAATCATCCCTTTGACAAATCCAACACAGTACTCAAAGAGCAGCAAAAAATACAGAGAAAATCAAACAGGGCTTGATAAGAGAAAAAAGGAAAATGCACCTCCTCTAATGCCACGCAATCACTACTCCAGGCTCCCCAGGGTGTGAGTAAATCCCTCGCTGCACCTCTCTGAACAGACATGTGGAGTGTTGACTATTATTCCTGGACAGTCCATGAAGCACCAGGGGCCTTCCTGACCACACTCAGCCACTATCAGCACCAGGGTGAGCAGAGATGCAAGCACAGCTCTCCCAGGATGACTGAATTTTGATCTTTAAGGACCCTTTCAAATCCAAGCATTCCATGTTGCTCTGGTTTCCATGTCTGTTTTGTATGGAGTGCGAGATACATACAAAACAGTGTGGAAGGGTTTGCATGCTGGAATTAAACTCCAAGGCACTTCTGCAGTAAAGAGGCAAAACATCTCCATGTGGAGATGTTCTCTATGGTGCCCAGTGGCATCACACGAGGGAACAGCTGGAGCTGGACATCAGGGAAAGGTTCTTCCCCCAGAGGGTGCTGGCACTGCCCAGGCTCCCCAGGGAAAGGGCACAGCCTGAGGCTGCCAGAGCTCCAGGAGCCTTTGGACAGCACTGCCAGGGATGCACAGCGTGGGATTGCTGGGGTGCCTGTGCAGGGACAGGGCTTGGACAGGATGATGCTGGGGGTCCCTTCCAGCTATCCCTTCAGGATATTCTGTGATCTGGGATACCCTGTTTTCTCCCCATGGATTGAGCACAGTATAACAGAAAACATCACTGGAATGTGTGAGGATACAAGGAATAGATGTGAAATTGAGTCACAGAATCCCAGAGTGGGCTGGCTTGGAAGGGATTTAAAGCCCATCCCATTCCACCCCTGCCATGGGCAGGGACACCTTCACTATCCCATATTGCTCGAAGCCCTGTCCAGCCTGGCCTTGGACACTGCCAGGGATCCAGGGGCAGCCACAGCTTCTCTGGGCACCCTGTGCCAGGGCCTCCCCACCCTCACAGGCAGGGATTCCTTCCCAATATCCCATCTAGCCCTGCCCTCTGGCAGTGGGAAGTCATTCCCTGTGTCCTGTCCCTCCATCCCTTGTCCCCAGTTCCTCTCCAGCTCTCCTGGAACCCCTTTAGGCACTAGAAGGGGCTCTGAGGTCTCCCTGGATCCTTCTCTTCTCCAGATGAGCACCCCCAGCTCTCCCAGCCTGGCTCCAGAGCACAGGGGCTCCAGCCCTGGGAGCATCTTCATGGTTTCCTCTGGACTCACTCCAGCAGCTCCATATCCTTCTTTAGTGGGGAGCCCCAGAGCTGGACCCAGTAAATCCCCTTCCCAGCAGACACAAGTTCCCATCTAATCACAGGTGTACTCAGAGGTTGGGTTTTATGCAAGAACTCACACTGAGTAAATGTAAGAGGTTGTGGGATGTGTGTTTTGCCTGTAGTTACTTCCAGAACTATTTTAAGCCTGCAAATCACACAAGACAGTTTCTTCCTATGGCAGGATGACTATTCAGCAGTCAGCATCCCTTCATCTGAGCTTCACCTTCAAGACTAATAAATCCTAGCATGGTTTATAACTATGAACAGCTAGAGTAAAAGGACCCTCGGGGTGCTTTACTGGTACTGGATGAAGCAATTGCTCCTTATGTGCCTTACAAGCACAAGAACAGGTCTCCTTTGGGCTATTTGGTTATTTTGTTTTTAATATAAGCTTCCAGTGAGGTCATGCACAAATGCTGCCCATCTTGGTGCTTCTGAGAGAGGTGAGAACAGCTCGGACACTCCTTGAAGTCCTTCAAAATCAAAATTCCAGCAGAGAATAACTATAATCATAGAATCCCAGAATGGTTTGGGTTGGAAGGGACCCATGCTGCTGCTGTAGAGCTGTTCTGAGACACAGATCACAGGGGTCCAGCTGGTGCCTCTCTGGAGTGAAATCAGGAGTAACTTTGACATTACTTGACTCAGTGCAGTCAGAAATGCACAACTTGGAAAGATTCCCTTTCCAGCCCTGATCCCAGGTGGAGCTGCCAATGCAGGCTGCTGGTGTATAAGTGCTGGAGTCTGTTTGTTTTAACTCCTAAGCCAACTCTATTTGATGATGCCTAAGCCTGTTGAGACATGAAATCTCAGAGTTCTATCAGAGATACTTTTCTCAGATTTTCTTGTATTAAGCTGCAAGTGTTTTCTCAAGTGGTCTCACCCTTTTATTTCCTCTAAATGTGTAAGAAGCTCAATCTTCATAAGCAATGAAATATTCATAAAAACTTCTTAGATGCAGCCACTGGAGACCCCATTACGCAAAAACAAATTCTGAGCATCTGCAAACAGAATGTTTTCATGGAATTAAAATATCTGAGATTATTAAAAACAAAGGAGGAACACCCCTGTGTGCAGCTGCAGGCAGAGCAGAGCCTAGGGCACTGGGGATTGGCACAGAACACAGAACATCCTGGATTGCTCCATGGGCTGCACTTGCCACCTGTGGGGTTTCTGGTTGGAATTTCCTGGGTTTGTCTTTTTTCTCTAAAGCTCTCTATGTTGAGAAACTTCCGTGCTCCATGGATTTCCAGCTACAAATCATGGCCTTCAGATAAACAGTGCTGAACTTCACAGACTGAAGCCACTGGGCTGAGAACTGCTTCTCACCTTAGCTGGGAGAAGCCTGGATTTTATTTTTTTTTTTAAATACACAGAATCTATGTCACTTGGAATGACACTTGGGAAGACATGGCAGAAACACAGAGCTACTGCCAGACTGGCTTCCTGGATTTCTTTCCTGCACGTTTTTTTTTGCTTCCATGATGACCTCATTTCCTTCTCCTTCGCATGGACATGACTTCCAGTCTCTGGGGTTTCAGGAGACAACATGCAACACAACACTAAGCAGAGGCTCTCAAACCAACAGCCACAAGCATGGTGGCCGTTCTCTCACCAGACTTAAAAAGGGTAGGAAGTTACAAACAGTGACAACTTGGAAAGTCCCTGTGCTCAGTAACTGTGACCACAGCTGGGGAATCACTGCCAGAGCCTGTCTGGGAGTGGGGATTGGTTCAGGCAACCACATTCCTCCTGCAAGTTGTCCCAAGGCCATTACTAACACCGCAGCAGCATGGGGTGAACTCCCCTGTTCCCCTGCACAGACACATGCTCCAGGGATTGATCACTAGAAGATAAATGAGCAGAATCTGTTAATGACTACCATCTATGACTTCTGGCCATCAGGAGACATCCCATAGGATCAAACACAAAGCACACAGCCCTGCCAGCACACCTCTGGTGGGCATCCAAACCACAGCTCCTCCAAGGAGAGCTGGCAGGGTCAGCCCAGCCCAGATGCATGTGGCTCAGCACACACAGAGGCCCCATTATAGCATACTGTTGATGGAATGATTGTGATGTTGTTTAGGGAGAACAGCCCATTCCAGGAGGATGTGTGATGTCCTGCTCCTTGTTCCCAGAGCTCCATCCCAGCATCCCTGGCCAACCTCACCTTGATCTCTGCATCCCCTAGGGCTTTGCTTTTCCCAAGAAAAGGAAATAACTGTGGTGCAGCCACAAGGAAATGAAAACAGTCTTGGGGTGCACAACTTATCCCTTCCAAATTAAATTTCCATAAAAAATACAGCATAAATGAAACATTTCCTTAATAAAAACAATTGCAAGGCTGGGTTACATGACTGTGGGCACAGGTTCCTGTTAATGCTACACTGCTGACAAAATCTAATTACAAACAACAGCAACTCCAGGAACAGACACCTCCAGGTACCATAAACCAGGCCCCAAGCAGAGAGGTTTGATGTAGAAGAGTTTGAAGACATATTTGAGTGACTTTACAAATAGTAACTTTTGGAGCAATTTGGGACAGGGCAGAGGATTTTGAACTTCTTGTGTTGTTTCAAACATCTGAGATACAACCCTTATTAAGCTGCACAGTAGGTGGAGAAGCTTGTCCTTAGACCTCCACAGCACACAAAGTTGTTCCCCACAAAACCCTAACTTTCAAAAAGGCAGGGGGGAGGGGGAGGGGAGGGAGGAGGGGAGGGGGAGGGAGGGGAGGGGAGGGAGGGAGGGGAGGGGAGGGAGGGGGAGGGAGGGGGAGGGGGGGGAGGGAGGGGAGGGAGGGGAGGGAGGAGGGAGGGAGGGGAGGGGAGGGAGGGGGAGGGAGGGGAGGGGAGGGGGAGGGGACGGGAGGGAGGGAGGGAGGGAGGGAGGGAGGGGGAGGGAGGGAGGGGAGGAGGGAGGGGAGGGGAGGGGAGGGGAAGAAAAGATAGAAAAGATGATAGAAAAGAAAGAGAGAGCCTGACAGATCCCAAATAATTAATTTAAATATCAGAGTGGCTGAATGTTGTGTGTGAGAAGCAGTGCCCCACACTGTTCAGGAATTTGAAAGCTGCCAGTCCAAATAATCCTGATTACTCTGCTCAGTCTCCTCAGCCAAACACACACAGAGAAATAAAATACAAAAACTCCTCAGATTCTTTAACTCATGGCAAACATTAAGCTCAGATTTGTGAGTTACGTGGGTGCTGTATCAGCAGCACCACCAACCCAATGAAAGGTGTCACTCAGCCTGACCAACTTACTGGGGGAGAAAATGTCTGGGAAGAGATTCCCTCTCTTCACATATGCAAATCTGGATACAAGGGATGAAAGGCTCAGTGGCCCTTAGGAAAAGCAAGGAGCAAAGATAGGCAGGAAATAGGAAGTGGTTTAAGTCCAAGTCTCCCCCACAAAAGCCAAGGAGCTGAGCCAACACAAAGGGAGCTTTGGGACACATCCTGACAGCTACAGAGCCTTACCCTGGCAGGGCAAGGAGCTGGGGAATTCTCATAAGGGTTTAGCAGGAGTGCTGAGATGCTGAGCACCCCCCTTGTGCTGCTTCATTGAGAGCCTGGAGCGGCACTGAGCTCCCAGGGCTCGGATTCCAGAGGTGGCACATGGACAAAGTCATTCATAGAAAGTCTAGATGCTGATTTTGTCTGGTTAATAATTTATTAGCTATGACTGAAGAAATGCATGTAACCTCCTAAAACTTCACTGTCAACTGCAGATTGCTTTGCAGCTTCTGTCAGCACAACATCCAACGTGAGCATTACATGTCCCTGCACCTGATGAAAGATTTATCTGAGTATGCTTCACAAACCCACAGATCTGCCTCAGAAACACTGAATAAAGGTCTACAAAATTATCCATGTAAAAGTTCAGAGTCAATATGCACTCACTCTGACCACAGATATTCCTTTAAAAGGAATCCTTAAAAGGATTCTTTTTAAGGGCGCATGAAAGACCTAAGAGGAGGAAAAAAATTATAAAATCTCTTTTGCTTACCCTACCCTCATAACAAAGAACATGTCCTAGGAATTATTAGCAAAAGTTTGGAACACATTTAGCACCAGAAAATGCAAGACACTCCTTTTATTACTGGCTCCTCATTTCTCTGCTTAGTAGAAGATGCACTAGAGGTTTAAAAACATTCCCTTCTCCCGAGGCAGGAAAGCTCCCAGCTAATTCCCTATACCTCATTAATATGACTTTCAGACTGACTTCCTTCCTCACTGCAAAAGGATCTTCCTAAAGGCCAGAGGTTAATGCCTGGGAGGAGAACCACAGTTTGCATTATCTTGAGCTTTAAAATCTGTCATGGAAGACAGTCTGCACAAAAATACAACCACCTTCCCGCCTTTAAACTACCAACTACCTCTGAAGAGTCTGCAAAGAACCCTTGTTAAACTGGAATCTGAATCATTCCTTACTGCCACAGCAGCACTTGGTACCACCCCCCAGGCGCCCTTCCAGACGGTTTTATTTGATCCTGATGCCTATAACAAACAACAAGGACCTCAGAGAAAGCCCAGAGGGTCTCTGAGGCTGTGCACTACTCACCCCTGCTACAGCACTCTGCTCTTTCCATGGATGGGCTCCCTAGCCAAGGCCTGACAGCCCCAGGTCTCTCCGTAGCTTCCCAGCGGCTGACTGAGAAAACCTCCCCGGCATCAGCTCCGAAGTGCAGAGCTCCAGGCTGGGCAGTCAAAGCCAGCTGCCCGCGGCGGGATCACTCGCTCTGCTCCCGTCCCAGAGCCGCGGCCGCTGCAGCCGAGCATTCCTAGGGACAGCACCGGGGCTCTGCCTGCACAGCCCCGACCGCCGCTGCCACGCTGCCCATTTCATGCTCAATTGGCACCGCACAGAAATCCGTGGCGTTGCTGCCGCTCCCGCTCGCTCTCTCATTGGAAAGGTCCCGCGGGACGAGCCGTGGAGTTCAACGGGAGCCAAGAGAAACAGGGAGGCAGGGAATGCATGCAGGGATTGCGCTCAGGCGCGGCACACGAGCGGCTGCACAGCCCGAGAGCGGAGCCGAGCAATGACAGCAGCTGCCACCACATGCCTGAAGCCAGCACGGGCCGGGACACGCCGATTCCTCGCTGTCCCTGCTTCCCCACTGCTCAGCCGGCTCTGGGCTAAAGCTCCAGGGAACTCCCCTGCAGCCCCGGTGCTGCGCAGCTGGGATCAGTGCAGGATGTGCACCCAGTTCCGAGGCACAGCGGGGCTCTGCTCACTGCACTCCCCGAGAAAACAACCGTTTCATGATGAAAAGTTTGCTGCCAAAGCCTTCCCTGGCCAGTGAACAGCCTGAACACGTCTGTGCGTCCGAGGAGTCTGTGTGTGACACAGAGTGAATGAGACTCATCTGCAACATCCAGTATTGCAGATCATTATTCACTGGCTGGATTTCGTCATTCAGCACCTGAGACCTGATGAACACTAACAGGGACATCACCCCCTTCCCCATAGACCCAAAAACACGGGTTCAATGCAGGTTTCAATAAATTTAAGTGGTAATTTAACAGAGCGATTATTCTAATGAACACCACACCATGTGCTACTGCTACTGCAATTCCACAGCACTTCTGCCAGTCCAGAATATACACGTTTAGCCCTTTCTATGCAGAAAGGCATTTTGGGAATCACTGGCCATGGAAGTGGTTCTATCCCAGCCAGCCTACCCCTGGAAGGAAATGTCATTAGCTCACTCTTCTCTATGAACTCCAAAGTTAATATGGAAATATTAAGATCTGATACTTTCTCAGCACAACCTTGTACTTTTATTACGTTTGTTCACAGAGGTCCTTTGTCAAATTCAGGTGTAATTTTGCAGTCCAAGTCAGGGAAGTCATAGAACGAAGTCAGTTCTCAGAAGCTGCAGGTCCCTGTCAGAGCCTTCATCTTCCGAGAGCCAAGAAGAGCTTTTACCCTCAATATGTCAGAAGTCAGTCCTGTATTTCACTTACTATTTTACTGTAGATTATGCTCTGTTTGAAGGCCACTCTGCTTGAGACTGTCAGTGTCAGAGATGGGCTGGGCAGCCCAAAAATGCCATGGAATGACCACTTCAGCACCCAGCAGGGTTAGCAGAGTGGTCTGGTCCATTAACATCACACAGCAGGAATTCCCCATGAATTCACATTCTAATTCTGCAGAGAACAGATTTTCCAAGTCTCTTCCCCACTTTGCAGATTTATTTCTCTAACAAACAGGGAGGGGACAGAGAGCTCTGCCCATTCCAGCCCTGATACCTCTGCTCCTGCCCATGGACAATTCTCCCCATTTTCTCCATTTGTTGCCTACACTGACAACAAACTTCAGTCTATTTTAAGTGTCCCTTGTCCATATCCTACATGATGGTGTAACACAAACACCCTTGATGCCTAAAAAGCATCTTCACGTGACTGTGAAGATAATTAATCAGCTTTTCTTCCTCCCATGTGTTGAGTGTAACATAGCGCAGTATAGGAACATACATTACTAGTGCAAGAACATACATTTTTAGTGTAGTGCCATAAAAATCCATAAAATGGATTTTTATGATAGGAAAATAGACTTTTCAAGCCTTCTTTATCAGCTGATAGCAATTTCCCCCTCTTCAAAGTTTCTCTTTGCTCTTTCAGCTTTGAAAATGCCCTCGAGAATTTGTAATGCTCAATGCAAGCTGTTTAAAGAATTGAAAATTAGCATTCTTAGAAAGAAACTCCATCTCTTTCCTACCCAATGCCCTATTTCTCCCAAACCTTGGAAAATTCCTATCCACTAAACTGTCAAAAAGGCATTTAACTGTTACACGGGAAAACTTACCAGGAGGTGCCACTGGTTGCTGTATTTTCAGGTATGACAAGCTGGGAAAATTTATGAGATGGCTTCTCATATCCCCAAATAAATGAGACTGTGGGGTGCTGCAGCACGAAGAAATAAACATTTAGGGAATGTTTATGAAGGAGATCGGTGCCTATAAATTACACAGCCTGGGCCACCCCTGGAGCAGCCTTATTTAGTGCAAACAGGGTATAATCAGCAAGAATGAGCCTTCCATGAGCTGCTCTCCCCTCAGGGTCCCTCCGCCCATCTGATTCCCAATCCCCTCCTGCACCTGGTCATTTCTAATTAAATTAGAAAGCAATTCCTCACACAGAGTTGGTGCCACTATACATCACTATGTGCAGTCTGGCCTGTCATGGACAAAGGGATTATAGGAGTGACAATGAAGAAGATCTGTTCTGAGGATGGAAACATATTTGCTGGGGCCAAAAGCATCCTGAAATGACCTGTAAGAGGCAAGAGAGGGATGTCTGAGTGTGGCTCCTACCACACATTACCATAGAATCACTAAGGTTAGGAAAGACCTCCAAGACATCAAATCCAACCTTTGAGTGAAGAATTAGGATTTATGGTTTATAAATATGTGGAGCTGAAAAGGATCTTACAAGTGTAAGACAAGCCTCATCACAAATTTTGCTCCTTCTGATAAATTAGTTCTGGTACTTGATCACATAATTCCTACCAGAGAGCTGATTTCCTTCTAAGTGGGAAAAAACCACCAGTAAATAACCAAAATATTCTCCTTCCTTCTACTGACAAATCCCATTTTAACTAGCCATGATATGGACTATTCTCCAAATTGAGTTCATTAAATCACCGCTCTCATCCTCACGAACAACAACATCCAGCTCTCACTGGCACAGGCAGATGAGAAGCCTGGTTAAATTTCCAACTCTGAAATAATTTCTCTTTGATTTCCTTCGTACTGTGGGTGTTTCTGGACTCAGGCATGAGCTGGGGCAGTTTGGGAGTGCATTCAAAGTGCTTTACACCCCACCAAGTTCATGTCTCCATTGTGAAGCTCTCTAGAGGAACAAAGCAAAATTTCACTGGAATTTGCCTCAGCTCTTTCCTAGAGAAATCACCAAAATCCACAAGTTTCCCAGGAACCTACGTCCAATGGCTCTGTCGGTCCAGACAGGATCATCCAGGAGTGACACTGTGTGTCCTGCCAGAGACAAACCCTTACAAGAACCACCAGCACCACCAGCACCAGCCACTGGCTGTCGCCTCACCCCACAGAGCTGAATTGAACAGGTAACTAAAAATTCCTTCTGGCTGCAAACCAGCCTCTGCTTCTGACATAAATTCCCATCAAACTGTAAATTTACCCCTGTGGAAGCAGCAAACCCAGCTTGTCTCCAAAGGAAACCACCTTCAGTCAGTGGCTGATGGACCCTGCGGCGGCAGTGCCAGACATGTGGAAAAGGGCCCTTGGACAGCCCTGGCACATGTGGCCACACTCCTGTGTCAGTCCTTCCAGCACAGCCGTGCCCCCAAAAGGGCACAGCAAATACCTTCTCCAGCACTGTTCAAAGCCCAGCTCACCCAGCTCATGATGGGTTACAGCCACTCTCGGCACGGCTGGAACACAGTAACTTCAGGGCTCTGGCAGTAGGCTGGTTGGTAATTATAAAAAGAATAAAAATACCCCTGTGACCTTCCAGCTTTCCACAAAACACACGTTTTTCAAACTCCTCGGCCAAATCTGGAGCATTTCAAACCATCTGAATGGCTCCAGTTTAATTTGTTTTTGTTTGGGTCTGTGTTGATTAACACATGTAAATAAAGGCAGCTGGTGTTACCTCTCTCTATTTCCATTTCACACCCTATTAAAGCCTGGTTTCACAATTAATTGAAAGCAAAAGGAGATTATTCAGAAATGAATCCTCTCTGGCAGGTCTAGTCTAAACCTGGGGAGACCCAGCCCACCTCCTGGCAGCATCCAGAATCCAACATCTTGGATATCACACGATGACACCAAAACAGTGCTGGAAAAGGAAATTAAACCCCTCATGTTGTACATTTCTCATCACAGGAGACGGGAGGATTCTTCTGTTCTCCTGGCAGGAAAACTGTATTCTTTCATGTGCAGCATTTAAGAGATCAAGGTACCAATTTAGACAGACAATGAAGGAATGCTTCTCCTGCACCCAAACTATCCAAAAACAGGCCCAAGGAACAGCCCAGCCATGTTCAAATGCCTCCAGTTTGGTGCAGGAGGGATTTGCCTCTGCGTGGAGTCAGGACTGTATCTCATGAAAACACAGCAGTAACAACTGGATATAAACACCTGGCAACTTCTGGACATGCTCTGAACCAAAAAACTCATTTATGACACATGTATAAATTATGCAAAATCAGCCCATGACCCCAGAGATCTCCTCCTTGGGCTGGGTCAGTTTCACCTGTCCTTTCCTACATCCCAGCCCATCCTCACTCCCAAAAAACCCCAAAAAATCATCAAGATGTGAATTTTGAAAACCAGAAGGTCATGATGCTAAACTTTTATCACCATCATCTCCACCAAATCATAAAATCATCAAATCCCAGAGTGGTTTGGCTGGAAGTGACATGAAATCCCATCTCAATCCACTGGCAGGGACACCTGCCACTATCCCAGGTTGCTCGAAGCACTGTCCAACCACTTGAACACTTCCAGGGATGGGGCAGCCACAGCTTCGCTGGGCAGAAATGTAGCTGTTTGGAGCTGCGTGGAATTAGATGCAAGTAGGAGACCTCTGCTGTGCTGAATTTCCAGAGCAGGGGAACCCTGAGAGCCCTTTGCACACTAGATGGCATTGCAATACCAACTCTGGCAGGGACTAGGACAGGATCCTGGATCCTGGAGCAGCAGAACAATCATCCTCCTGCTCCTTTAGCCCCGGGTTTTCATGAGAGTAAAGCCCAGCCCAACTGTGTGAATATTTACAGGGCCAAGACAATGGAGACGGCTCTGAAAGGGAAACCAGCACTTGGTAGCTTTAGGCTAAAACAAGGAGGCAATTAAATTACAGGACCTGCCTGATTTATTAATTTATTTAAAAGAGAACTGGCCTTGTCACAAAACAAACCATCCTTTCTTTCCCTGTCTCCCTCTGCACCAAGCAGGATTCTTCCCTTTGCTGTTGCAAATCAATGTGCACAGACACAGCATTCCCCATCAGCCAATGAGGGGATGAGGATTTATATTTATTTGGCTCATTCAAGAACCACTTACACAGAAAGGCCACATGGATGTGCCAGGAATGAGGTTTTCAACAGTGTTTGTCCATCATTTTTTCACAGGTTCAGTTTATGTGCTGGTGACATAGATAAGGATATAAACCACTCGAATCCGTAACACGTTGTTCAAGCTTATTGAGAAGTGCATTCATCCACAGTAAAAAAAAAAAAAAAAAAAGACTAAGGCAGTGAATACCATTTTTTATACAGCTCTCCAAGATGTATACAGTTTTTATCTTCCTGCATAGGACATTTCATAAAACTGCTGACTTTCAAGGAAAGTGTATTAAAATCACAGAGTTAGTTATGACTGTCTTTTCTTCTCTCAGCTCCAAAATCCATTACATTCTGTGGGAGGCCAGTGACAGTTGTACTCATAGTCTACTTTTCCATTTGCTAGAAACAAGTACGTTATTCCTCTGAGGGAACTGAAAATTGATACAGCCCTGTCATTCCAAGCTATTAGTCTCTTACTCACTTCTTCTGTTTTCTCCCCACCTAAATCAATATTAACTTTTTCTTCCATGCTGATAAGAATCAAAGTCACTGGAAAAAATGCCTTATATACCTGAGATACCAGCAGGAGTGCCAAGGGAGGAGAAAAAACAACACAGATCCCCCAGCAACAGTAATCTTGATGGAGGGAAGAGTGCTGTGGCAATGAGCAACTTAATTGGCTTAAGGGAGTCATTGATCCTGTCTCACTGTCACATTTTCTAAGCACCTTTTCTACTCAGCATGCAGATACATTTACGCTGTGATTTCTCAGTCTCCTGTCACCCAAAGACAGATATTTGTGTGATCTGAACTGTGCTGTGCTGAGTGAGATTTGGGATTTTGCATGTACAGAGAAGCAAGACCAAGAACTGAACTCCTGGAGCAAAGGCAGGAAACACAACTTACTAAAGCACACAAGGGAAAAACAAACATGCCCTGGAGAGCCTTGGAGCAGGAGCCTGGTTGTACCACATGTGGAGGTGCAGGATGTGAATAAAGCTGGATTTCCATTAGGAACTGCACTCCTGGCTCTCCTGGGAGCAGTTCTGCTGGAACACAGCTCCACCAGACCCTTTTCACAAGCAGGACTCGGTGCTGGGCGAGGAAGGAAGGCTGGAGGAAGCAACATCAGCATTCCTGACACTCCAAAGCTGGGACACTCTCCCCTCCCAGCATTGAACACCTCCAGTTTGGTGCAGGAGGGATTTGCCTCTGCGTGGAGTCAGGACTGTATCTCATGAAAACACAGCAGTAACAACTGGATATAAACACCTGGCAACTTCTGGACATGCTCTGAACCAAAAAACTCATTTATGACACATGTATAAATTATGCAAAATCAGCCCATTACCCCAGAAATCTCCTCCTTGGGCTGGGTCAGTTTCACCTGTCCTTTCCTACACCCCAACCCATCCTCACACCCAAGAAACCCCACGCAATCATTAAGATGAGAATTTTGAAAACTGGAAGTTCATGATGTTAAAATTTTATCACAACCATCTCCACCAAATCATAAAATCATCAAATCCCGGAGTGGTTTCGGCTGGAAGGGAATTTAAATCCTATCTCAATCCACATCTTCCATTACCCCAGGTTGCTCGAAGCACTGTCCAACCACTTGGACACTTCCAGGGATGTGGAGTCCAGAAATGTGGGAAATGACCACAAAATGTACCTTTTCAAATGATGAAGTAGGGTCTGTAAATGAGAACAAACAATGCTGACCCCACCTGCACGGGTTCATCTTTGCAGAGTGTGCACGGTCCTCCAAAAGCCTTGTCCCTCAAACCTGAATGCCTCCATCAGCCTGCAGTGACTGATACCAAAAGCTGACCCACTCCACCCACACCTGTCTGAGCAGGAAGCTGCAGGACAAGGACAAAGCAGAAGGCAGTTACGGGGAGATCAGTATTACCACAACCACATCTGAGAACTCCTTCCCCACGACAAAGATTATTTATTGTCTGGCTCAACACCAACTTCTCTTGCTGACAAGAGGTGCAGCAAATGAAGGAAAATAATCTCCCCTTAGCTGGCAGGAGGAAAGGATAAAAGCTGAGGAAAAACTTACTCCATTTCCTCCCATGATCCCACAAGCGGGAAAGATCAACAACCACTCATGTGGACAAACCAGGCTGTGTGAAACTCAGCACTGCTGGCACTGAGCTGTGCCTACATACCCTGACACAGTGCAAAGGTCAGGCTGTGACCAAACGGTCCACTGGATGCACTTTGTGAGAACACAGCCACAGCAAGAGCCATTTCCAATAAAGCCCTTTAGCTTCCCACTCTGCCAGACCTGAGCTAGGGGAAGGTGCAAGCAGGATTTTGCTTGTCCATGCATGAGAAATACTTCAAATCTTCACATCTCCAATCTGCCCCCACCCTTCTTTTTTAACCAAAGAAACTGGAGGTCCTGTTTCATAGCCAGGACGAATCTGACATATGTTTTATGTCCCACTTACATTTTTGTACAACTTGAGCAAGTGCTAAACATGTACTGGACTCGATGGAAACACTTCCCTCAGCTAAAGGGGAAAAGGGGCCTGGAAAATGAGCAGAAGTACACAGCCAAACTGATTTTCTAAACCAAAAACTTTTCTAGGAGTAGAACCCAAAACTTCCCCCATTAGCTGAACATTGCTTAAAAACTTCAGCCAGACTAAAAGTATCTGGCATTAACAGGGAACTCACAACTCTGGGATTTCTTGCATGTCCCCAGCTCTTCACACGCACCAACACATCAACACACGTGCTCCTGTCTCCTGCTGCTCACAAATCCCCATCCTCACAGCTCCAGCACATCTGCCCATGTCACACCTCATCAGCAACTCTGCTGGGGAACAAAGACAAGCTGTGCCCTGCACAACTTCTCCAATTCCTTTTCCTTTGAAGAAAGGGGTGTCCCAGGGAACCTGCAGGCTTTGGGCAATATTCAACTCACACAAGCATACCAAATTCAAAGCACAGCTGACAAGTAATTCAGGTGTAGTGAGTCTAAGAACTAAATATTTTCTACATATTAAAAAAAATTTACCACACACTGCAGGTGTTTACCTGCTCTGCAAAGTAAATATTGCCCAGTTGAAGATAAAAAATTATACAAGGTACAGAACAAGCATAAATCAGTTGAGACAAGGCACCATAACCTCCCTCTCACACACACAATGTTTTAATATGAGATTTCACATTAATCAGAAAATCTCAAAGTTGTTTGGGTTGGAAGGGACCTTAAAGCTCACCTCATTCCACCTTCCACTAGCCCAGGTTGACCCATCCAACCTGTAATCAATCCTATAGCTACAAGACACAGATAAATTAGGGTGGGAAGGAACTGAGTGTATTTGTGATGAAAACACCCAATGACATTTACAAGAGTTAAATGATTTAAAGAAACTACCCTGAACCCATCAAGGAAGTTCTCCAGAGTACAACCAGGTGATTATTTACACTCACAGACATAACTGTGTGTTCAGGAGTGACAGGAATAGAGCAGAGGAGGAAGGTAAAGGACAGAGACAAGGCCCGTTTCTGCTACATCCTGGGAAATTTCCAGGATTCTGGCAGAGGAAACAGGATTAATGTCTTTATCATTAGTATTAACGGTCTTCCTACCAAAACAGAGATGCCGAAACCTTGGTAGAGGTCCAAATAGGCACCAATACAAGTCCTAAAATGAGAGCTTGGGTTTCATTTTATCTCAACTTAATTGAGGAAATCTCTACGAAGATACTGAAACTGAGATGTTTCATCTGAGGCTCCATAAGACTCAAAAATTCCCTAATGGTTGATGTATAATGTTCCAGCCTCTCTAATTCTGGCAAAAGGCACTTCCCAGCAAACACAAAGTTGCTCTAACTCAGCCATTAAGAATAAAACAATTGACACCACTGTTCTGATTTTCAGTTCTGAAAAGAAATGAGTTGGGAAAAGAGGTTGAAATGATAATGTTGAAATCTTAGGTCTTAAGCAATTATGGGAGAAACTCAAGTTTCTTTAAACAAACAAGTTTCTTCACTCTGGTTGAGAAAGCCTTGAAGGCACTTGTACACTTAAGGGATTGCACAGAAAAATCCCTAAGGAAAAGTGAGACTTATTTTGCAATTTTTAATCCCCACAATGTTTTATCTCATTCTATGACTCAGTGATACTATTTCTTAGAGACCCTGTGGCGGAAAAACTAGATTCGATCGTCTATGGTTGGTCCTGATGATCTGGGAGGTCTTTCCAACCTCATTGACTCTGTGTCAGTCCAGGGACATCAAACTCATGACACTGCAATGAAAAGCATCCCTTGCTCTGCAATATTAATTTTAACCTTCTGATTACCAAAAAGTGAAGGCTTTTGGTAGGGTTTTTTAGAGCTTTTCTTGTCAGTCACAAGATGCCAAAGCCAGATTCCTGCTAAATTTTGCCTAGAAGTGATGATCTTAGTTCACTAAGTAAGCCCTAGCAAGGACTCGCAGCCAGTCAGTGGGGTACAACACACTTCGGAGTAAGGAAAAATCAGACTCTCCTGAAGGCAGGAACACTGTGCCATCCAACCTCCAACATTCCCTGACACTCCACACTGTGAACACTTCATCAGTGCTGGCTTCTTTCCAGGGGTTACATATAAATGTACAGCAAGCTCACAGACAGGCCAGCTGGAAAACATGGAGCTGTACCTTCCAGAACACACGTACACCCAGCAATTACCCTGTTATTTTCCTGTCACAGGTTATCTATGTCCTGTGCAAAAGCACTACATCATGTATGAATCCAAAATCCCAGGGAAGGAAGAAAAATGCTTTCACAGATAAAAAAATGCAGCTTCTGTATGTTGACTCAGTGAAGGGCAGCAAGAACAGCACAGCAAAATGCCTGAAATTAATGGTATTAAAGAAATTATCTTGGAAACCCTCAATAAATAGAATGAGCTTTAATTTTGTGAAGTAGTTCATAATCAGTGTCTTGGTTTTTTGATATATGTGTCAAAATCTTAATTGGTTCTGTCCAGAGGATGGACCTGAAGTGTTAAAAACCTCCAGAGGATGGACTTGAAGAGTTACAGGGTTAACTGCATAAAGCGTCACAGACAGATCTCTAGTTCTGTTTTCACTTTAAATTTAGAAAATTCTGCCAAAATGCCAGAGGCAGGAGATAAAATAGTAGAAATATGAAAAGAATATTTTAACCTTTAAATTTCCCAGATGACAGTTCAGGGAAGGTTGGTTGTGAACAACTTGGGTCACACTGGAAACAGGTTCATGTCGTGGAATCTACCCAAGAGCTTCTCACTGCAATAGGAATTGGTTTTTTGGCTTTTAAACATTTAATTCACTCTCCAAAGGGCTTGGTGTAACCCTGCCCCTGTGCAATGCACTCTTCGGAAGCTCCTGTTCTCCTCAGGAGGCACTCCCCTGCAGCCCTGCCCTGGTCCCGATTTCTGCACTTTTCAAGCCAAAAGGCTCTCTGGGATTGAATTCTTGTCAGTGTTTAAACACACGAGCACGGGGACAAGAGTGATGGCATAACCCAACCTGGGACAGCACCCTGGAGTCACCTGGGCTGACACTGCTGTCACAGGGAGTGGGACTCATTAACCAAAGATGCTCATTAACACAAGTTAAATGACTGAGCCCTTAAATCACCAGACAAGGCAATTAGTGGTCACAATGACGTATTTGGGACCTCACAGAAGACAGCTCTGCTTCACAAACCAGGACAGGGACAGGAGTTAGACCTGACAATCCCTGGGGGTCACTTCCAACTCAGGATATTCCGTGATTCTATGGAAAAACAGAACTTTTCCAGAACAAGCGCCCAAGCTGCTCCACACTGTGGACAAATGAGACATTTAAACCCTTATTTTGCTTGCTAATTATTGACATTTCAATTAAGCTTGGTACTAATAACCTAGTAATTTCCCAGACAAAATAATGAAATAATGAATTACCAGCAGTTCTGTGTAAAATAAGCATTCCTCTACAGCAAACACTGATACAATAACTTGTCTAAATGAGCACACAAAGGATGTAAAATGGTCCAGCCCTTGCTGCCGCTCAAACCACCTTCAGCCATGAGGCCAAGCACATTTAAATGTGAACAAACTGCTGTGAAACACTGGAGCACACACACACACAGCCTACAAACCTCACAGAACAGGGCCTGTGTAGAAAGTGCTGTCATCCAGATTTGTTATTTATTCTGCAGGCAATTCAACTTATTATTATTGTTACTGTTGCAGATACAGTTTGGTTTACAGGGGCTGTTTTATCCTTACTCTGATTCATCCTTACTGTGATCATCATGACTTGCAAGACACAGACACTCATAATCCTAACAGAAAACACATCATCCACATCTTAATTGCTTTTACAGTAGGAAACTAAACCATTCGTCCATATGATGCACTACAAAGAATTATAAGAGCACGGGGGTATTTTGTTGTTAAAAATCCAAGTTTTTCCTCTCCCCTGGGTTATCTTAAAATCATAAATGACAAATTTGGATCATTATTTTCCAGCCTCTCTGAGTAAGCTGATTAATGGCCAAAGTTCTGCATCTTTATGACAGTGGATAGGCCTGAACAGTTCAAGCCAGCTGGGACAGGAAAGCAGGACTCCTGGACCAAAGCCTCTCTGCGCCTCTGGTCAGAATCGACCCCAGCAGCTCTGCACTATCCTCTGCTGCCTTTGAACTCCACTAAGTGGAATGCAGCTGGAAATTGAGGGATACAGGGAGGCTTAAAAGAGTTCAAAGGGATGAGGGACCAGGGGAAACAGCTGTCCAGGGTGTATTCAAAGTGCCCATCAGAGCTCAGTGTTCCTGCTAAGACCCATCAATAATTCAAGGTGCACCAGCCTAAGAACTCACTCCTCCACAAAGAGCTTCCAAACCCAAGCCAGCTTTTATTTAATTTGAAAGCAAATGGCAAAGCACAACACTAAATCAAATCCTGAGCCAGGGGACTCTGAACCAGCGCTGAGGCTTCTCAAGCCTCACACCTTTTATTAAGCCTCAATAATCCTGAGCTCCCCTCACCTCAGCAAGGCAGCATCCTTGTCCTGACATGACATTCCCTTCCTTTCATGCACATCCTTTGTGCCCCAAGGCTCCAGTTCCTAGTGGGTTCCCTGACCATTCCAGCACTGCTACACCTACAATTATTGCAGGACCTAGCAGATAAAGAATTATTAAATAATTTAAGAGCATTGCAAAGTGAATTCCTGGGCTCAAGCTGGAAAAATAACAGAAGATGTTTTGATCATTGAACTTCAAGCTGGTAAATGGGAAGCTGGTCCAATATCAGTTCTTTTAAAGGCTGAATGCTTTGACATGTCATATTTGCAATAAATAAGGTCCACACTTAAACACTGCACGGAGCAATTACACAGCTGCACTGCAAGGCAAATCAGAACAATTTCTGTTGGGATCTAAATGTAAACTGGCAGGACCAGGCAATGCCACCTCCCCAAGAAGTGCATTTTTCTGGTCAGTTTGGTTTATAAGCGTATTTGTAAGTTTCATCCATTTTCCAAAAGAACAGAATTAATTTTAAGGCATGTTCAAGGATTCTGAACATATATAACATCTATGGTACTATGTGTTTTTATTTCCAACTCATATAATACCACACTTGTGGGTGTCTCTTAAGGAACCATCTTCCATCTAAATTATTACTGACATAATTCTGAGTGTGATGTTGCCAAAAGCTCACTCTGCAGTCAGAGATGTCAGCTCTGACTGCAACCCCCAAACCAAGCCCTGAGCCTCCAAAAAATATCTGATGGAGTTTGAAACATCTCTGCACAGATCTAAACAAGCTTCTCATAAAAGCTGCTTCTGGGAAATGAACTATTTGAAAGGAAGAAATTCAGGTGGTAGGGAATATCTTGCACCTTAAAAATATGCCCCAGAGCAAGTTTTTATTAATGTTACTTTTACTTATCTGGTAGGGTGGAAAGAAGAATTGCTCAGTAGAATCAAAGTTTGTTGACTCTGTTTTAAGAGATAAAGGAAGTTAAGCTTCAGGGGAGGGAGTCTGGAAGACGCAGTGAGAGCATCACATGCTTGTCCATTTAGGTATTTGATTTTCAGAGCCAACAGTAAAAAAACATCCACATGTAATGGAAGCATTCCCTTTTCCTTTGATGCTGTTTTGCCAAGAAAACAGCAGCCTGAGTTTGCAGGTTCTGCTGAGAAAATGGCCAGAAATGACAAGCCAGAGGAAGTAATTGATACCTTTGTAATCCTGAGTGGAGATCAAAGAGCTCTCTGCTCTGGATGCTCAGGAGAGCCGAGGGTCAGTGCCTTGCCTGCAGGACAGGGAAACAGGAGCCTCCACCTTCTGCTCTCACCCATAGCAAGGGACAAAATAACAAACCCATCAAAGCCCACAAACTTTTCCAAATGCCTTCCAGACATCCAACAGTCCGCGAGGGGGGAGTGTGTGCCTGTCTGCCTGTTTGTCCTTTGAAAAAGGAATCTGCCTGAATCCAGACTCTTGGGAATGTTTATGCTCACATGAAAACTTCTGCCCAAATCTCTCTGCTGCAAATGAAACAAACAAAAATGTGGTCTCAGCTCAGCAGATGTAGAAACACCCTCTGTGATCCCTGTGCAGCTGCACATCCAGAGCCCTGGAACAGCACAGCAAACACTTCCACATGGAGCATCCAAACACCAGGAGCCCAAGTGCTTCACCCTCCCCACAGGACAGCTGGGCATGGGACAGGGCAGTGCCAGGCTTGTCCTTGACGTTCAACCAGCTCTTCCCTGATTTTATACTGGGAGAACAACCCTGAGCTCATCACACCACAGTGTGACCCTGTAGTTCTGAGTGAAGCAGTGCTGATGTTCCAAGACTGGAAATTGCCTGGAAACCAGATCACGGAACCACCATGAGGAAATGGTCACAAGGTTCAGGACACAGAGCACACCTGGACACACAGGTGGAGCACAGCTGGTGTGCTCAAACCTTGAGCAGAAAGAGGTGCCAAGGCCAAGACAGTCAACAAATGTTGCAGGATCAGGCTATATACTAGAGACACAGAATTACAGAATCCCAGAAGGGACAGCAACCAAAAGCTCATCTCATTCCACCCCTGCCATGGGCAGGGACACCTTCCACTGTCCCAGGCTGCTCCAAGCCCTGTCCAACGTGGTCTTGGACACCTCCTAGGGATGGGGCAGCCACAGCTTCTCTGAGCAACCTGTGCTAGGGCCTCCCCACCCTCACAGGGAGGAATTTCTCCCAAAATCCCATCCATCCCTCCCTGTGTCAGTTATCCCAGCCGTGCTCCTTCAGCAGGGAATGAACGGAAACATTCCTAGCGCAGGGCAGGGCACACACCCCAGGGAAAGCTGAGCTAATGAATGAACATTTTACACCCCCAGCCTGACTTGCTGCCCCTGAGCTGCCAACTCTGTCATCAACCCTCCAAACTCTGGCACCTGAGCAGGGTGTAAACAAACTGCCCTTTCTGTAGGTACAGTTTAAACACAGGATGGGAATGTTCCCAGGGAAGTCTGGTTTTACAGCTCATACATCCTCTGGCTTGACAAACTTCCACGGGAGGGAAAACACAGAGCCCTGCTCCTGTAAATCTCAGGGATCATATCTACAAGGCAGTTATTAAATCATTCTAGCCTGGCATGCAGGCAGATCCATGAGCCCAATATTATGCTGAATTTTAACACCATTCCTGCTAACAGGATGGCTGGCTACAGACAGAAACAGAAGGGATTTAATCTTCCTTCAGACACTGTCGAAACAGGGATTATTCTTCTGGAGCCCACAGAACCTTTTCAAGTTTATAACGTATTTTAATTATATGTATAATACAGCTTTCCAGTTTTTTTCAGGTCATTAAACCACAGGGAAGAAAATTTTTCCAACACAACTCTGTTCCAGTTACTAATTAAACCAATTTTAACATTTTCCTGCAACATGTTAATAAAGATGATTTGTGGGGCTGGCAAATAGCAGGAAGTCAATGTCAGAATAACAGCTGGGCTTATTACAGCCACTTGAAGATTTACTCATGCCACCAAATAGCCACAATGCATCAAAAACCCTACAATTCCACAGACAAGCTTGCTGCATTTCCAGTGGTAAATGCTGAGGAAGGGAAAATAAGCTGGATTCCTGCAGGAGGTCCCTGTTTTCTATCCCAAATGGGTCTGTTCTCCTGTGGAGATATGGATTATTCCCTATAAACTCATAAAAAATACAGGAGAAAAAGAAGAAGGTAAAAAAGCCCCCAAAATACCTGTTGTACTGAATCAACAGGTAAAAATCTCATTTGCTTATAACACTTCTTTGTGGGTTCTAGCCCACCCTTCCATTGGTGCAGCTTCATGAGCATCTTTTTAAAATAAAGAACATAGATGTAATCAGACAGAGCTGATCACAATAAATAAATCCAGGGAAATACACTGTCCCTGTGGAAGGCCATTCTATGAGCAGCCAGCTGAGCAATGCCAGCCAAATTACCTTTTCCTTTATAACAAAAGATGAAGTATTGATTTCAGAACAGTCAGCCAAAGGGAGCAAAGTGTGTAAAACACCTTCAGAATGATTCAGCAGTAAATCCACACAGGAACACCAGCCTGGATGTCCCTCCTGCCCTATGGATCAGAGTCACAGCTCCACATTTAAAGTTATCCTTCCACGTCAGAACCCACACAGGTTTTCTTCCCATTTCACCAGGGAAAAAAAACAGGAAACCTGGAATTTCACAAATGTGATCTCGTTCCAGGGCAGAATTTTTCTGAGGAGCTTGTGGCAAGTTGGAAGCAAGACCAGGAAACAGCAGCATCCAAAAACTGAGGTGAACTTACTCGAATACTTTCCTAACTCCTTTGGCAGCAAAAAGCTTGGCCCGGAGACTCCAAATTTTTTAAATTTGTTGATCTTGGCAGGAGGCTGTGCCAATTTTCAGGGAGTTGTGGCTGGAATTATTAAATTAATAGAGGCAGTTTCCACCTACACTGAACAGTTGTTTTTATATACCCATGTCTTTAAAACAGCCCTTGCAACATCCCCAACACCACTTTGGAAGGCAATAGGAAAGAAATCACATGGAAAAGACAGGGAATGGGAGGGGAAGTCCTCGGTTTAAAGAAGGGGAACATATCAGAATCCAGCCAGGTAATTCTGGGAGGAGATTAACAGCATCCAAAGATGGAGGACTGAAAAGGGGGTTCTCTTCACACATAATCTGGGTCTGCATCTCATTTAAATGCTCATAAAGACAAAGCAAAACACAGCAAAATTGTCTTTCAAAGCCCCAAAACACACCAAAATTCAGGCCAATTTTTATGCTTTTTACTAAGAACTTGCATCTTTCAGAGGGACTGAGGCGGGTAACTGCTGGTTTATGTTTTGCCTTTAAAAATCAGTATTTTTTCCTTCCTAAACACTTCATAAATGAGTGGGATAAATTATACTGCAGGCTGGAGCTGCTCATGCTGCTCCTGACTGCCATGCACTGAAAGCATTGTGCCCACAGAAGAGCTGGGGACAAGCCTTCCTGCTCTGCAGGCACTGAGAATACTTGGGATCAAATCCCTGATGGAGGGAGATCCAAGCTAGGCGGTCCCACCTCAGGCAGACATGGAGCAGGGAGCAGCCCCATCCCTGTTGCTTCCAGCTCACGCACAAGACTCCCTTTAGTTGTGGCACCTGAAACTACCCCAGTTAACACCAGCCAAGGGCATATGGTCGGCTTTACCAATTTTGTTTCCTTTGCAATCCATTTTAGGAAAAAGATTACAGAGACTCCTTCACAAGCACATTGCCCCCATGTTCCCCCTTTCCTGGAATATCACTAAATGAAAGAAAAAAAAGCAAACCAAAAGAAGATGACCCCGAAAAGGATCTTCTCAGCAGGCTTTGCTGACAGTAGGCACAGAAGGACTGAGCTGCTCTTTGCAATGTTTCTGACTCCAAAGGCATGACAGGAACATCCAATTCCAGGGGCAAAGCCCAGCTGCTGCTGGAGGCAGCTCATCAGCTTGGCTGGAGCACTGCAGAGGCATTCCCACAGCACACAATTCCTGACAGGAATTCCTGGCAGCTGATGCCTGCGCAGGCGGAAGTGATTCTGCCTCAAATACTTCCTTTACCACTGATAACACAATTCCTGCCACTGCCCTGCCAAGGCTGTGCTGATAAGGAGAGCATCTGTAACCCAGTCCTGCTTCCACGCGGATTTATTTTTAGAAGGCAGATACAGCAAGGCAAATATAGAGATTGTGCTGTTTGAAGCGATAATTCTGTGTCAAATGCAAGATGCTGAAGTGATATGAATATGCATTACAGCACTTTCCTTGAGCAAATGGCTTTTGAGGAAGGAAAGAATATTATCTGGGAAGCATGGAGCTGATCAGCTCTCCATATTCCATTACCAAAACCTGCTCAGCTGAAGATAATGTCTTAATTCTTTCAAGTGAGGAACAGAGTATTTATTCCTGGCAGGAAGTAGCTATTTAAGGAATTCCTAATCACTATTTCCCCTGTTTACATTAATGGCATATAGCACTAAGTAAAAGTAAAAGCATATTTCATAGAATCACAGAATATCCTGGGTTGGGAGAGACCACCAGGATCATCCAGTCCAATGCCCAGCCCTGCACAGGACACCCCAACCATCCCTGACGGCATTGTCCAAACTCTCCTAGAGACCTGGCAGACTTTTTTAGCATCTAGTTACTGGATTACATTAGTATCTTCTTAAATTATAAAATATATTTAACTCTGTCTCAGTAGAGAATACATTCTTAATGCAAACAAAAGGAGAAGGGACTCTATCTCACATTTTTAAACTTGGTGAATTTGAAGCTGCCTCAGTAGGTTCCCACACAGTCTTATTAAGTTCTTTTCAGTAATTGATTCATAAATCTGACAGAAAACCAACAGATATAAAACAAAGTTTGCACTTGCTACATGCAAAGTGCTGGTGTTGGCCAGTGTGTATTTTCATAATTTCACAGGTGCAATTACAGACTTCTGCACAAATGCAATTTAACCACTTGGAAATCACCTTCCACATGTACAGAGATTTTTATGTAGACTTACCACCAATGTGTTCAATGAGTGAGAACCAGGTCAAAAAAGTTAGAGAGGAGATCCCTTGTATTTTATGTAAACTGAGAAGCTAAATTAAGAAAAAGGTAAATTGAAAAGAAACATTGCATCTCGTTGGGAGACCATGAAGAGACTGAACCACAGTTCTGAACATTTATCCCATGTCACATCTATGAGGCAGAGCCTGGCTTTTCATTATAAATTAAAAATCAGTGATGCAGCCCTTAAAATAAATGCAGCAATGAACAGAAGGTACTTCAGCAAAATTCCAGTGAATTTTGGGCACTGATGCAATCTGTGAGGCTTAACCTGTAGGTACAGCTTTGACATCACTGCCTTTGCCTGGTAACCAGCAATTTCCTGGGATGCCACACGTGCCTGGCTGCCAGCACAGGTATGGGTAAGAGAGTGCTTTGGAAGCAGCACAGCAGGACATTTCTGAAGAGAAAAAGCCCCCCAAAATGCACCCAGCCTCACTAGCATGGTGCAAGGATAAGAAGAGAATAAATCCCTTTTTATACCTCCCAGCAAGTTAATTTAAAATGATCTCATGAGGTGAAATGCCAGGCTATTAATACCTCCTGCACCATGAGACCATATTATAAGTGACATAAACGTTACAAAACAACCTGAAATTTGGCCAAGCTGTTAATAGACAGCATTACACAATTCCTGACACGGACAGATAATACTGTATTTCTACTATGCAAATTTCTAACAGTGAATAGATTTTGAAAGCTGTTTACACCCACCACCCCTCAGATGCAACTCAGTAATTCTCTATTAGGTGCCAAGCTGTCACTTCCTGTCACTCCAGCCCACTGCTATTCCCTGCTCTACCTTGGGAGCACAAAGGAGCCTCCAACTTGATTAAAATGCATGAACCCTATGTGAACCTATTTTTAAATCACCAAACTAATACTGCTGTTGTATTAACAGCTTTCATTTATTTTACCATTAATACTGGTATTCTAAGGAAGTGCTGCAATGCTTTATCTTTTTGCATTTCAGCAGCAAAGCTCTTGTTCTCAAAGAGATTCTTCATCATATAAAAATGTCCTGACACTGTAGGGATTTATCAGAAACGTTGCTAAGGAAAAGGAAGGAACGAGAGGCACAGAAGGCCCGACTCACCTTATTTAGGCAAAAATTTTGCTTTAGGTACACAAATAGCTAAACACGTAGGGTTTTTCAGAGGCAGATGTGGTGGAAACAGAGAACTGACCCCTCAACACACAGTCTCAATTTTATGACAGTTCTCTTGTTGCCACCAGCTCCTGTTTTCTTCCTGCTTTCACAGCCCAGACACAGAAAACAGGACAGGGCTGAGATAACCAGTTACAACTCAATAACCAAAATAATTTTTATTTTCTGTGCTACATCCTTCCACAATTTTTTTGTCAGGCAGACCTCCTCTGGTTACAGCCTCTGGTCTGTTTGTGCCAGGACCACAGAGCAGGAGCAGGGAAAGCTGTAGGAGCAGCAGTGACATCACAAAAAGTGCTAGACCACTCCTGCTTGTTGGAACTTCCCACCAGAACATGATTCAGGAAAACCTGCAACGGATGTATTGTCTGATTTTATTTTTGCCTTCCACAAACACAAAAAAGAACCCTGCAGGTCTGCCCTGCCATCCTGAAAACATCCCAGGAAATGCTTCAACCCACAAAAGAATTAATTATTGGTCATCAATACAATGTGCCATGCACAGCTTGTGTTCTCTCTCCAGCTGCACATTGTGCTGAACATCCCTGGATGATGGGAGGGAGAACTCAGAGGACTGGATGATGGGAGGGAGAACTCAGAGGACCAAAGGATGTAGAAAACCACACCTGTGTGGACACAGACCTGCTCCAGCATAATACTTCTCTCTAGAATGACTGAAAAATTAGTTGTGTCAAATCAGCAAATTACCAGGAGACAGAAAGCAGGGACGTGGACCACTCACACTGTTCCTACACACAGAAAATGAAAATAAACAGTTTTCAGCAGAGTGAGGACTCCTCCTGTTTGCCCATTTCCCAGAGCCCTCGATGGGAACTGAGCTCTTTGCACTCTAGTTCTTGCCCAGTATTTTGTTCCTGGCTCTGCTCAGTGTGTGCTTGTCTGCAGAGCTCACATATAAGAACTAATCCACCCAGAGCCACCAAGTGTGAGCAACAGCCCATCCCAGCCCTGAACAGGACCCAAGCTCCTTCCCAGCTGGAATTTTACAGAACCAGAGAAAAAACCCATCTGCATAATTCTGCTTGTAAACCTGTCACGTACGGCAGCACGAAAGGCTGTAAATAATTCACTCGGTATTACAGGAAATGTTTTACAAATAAAAAGGTTGTAACCTTCTTTTGGCTACAAGGCTGGCAGATGCTGGAGGCATTCCTGCTCCTCTAAGTGCAGAACAAAATGTGTCCTGCTGGTGAGAAACTCCTGGGTCTCAGCCCACCCTGGAAAATGCTTCTGCCTGTATTCCTGAAGGAGGGATCACAGAGGAGCAAAGCCTGCACACTTCCAGAAATGCAGCTGAGGCTGACAAGCACTTTCTGGTATTTTGATGACACAGCTGCTGCAATGCACAATGCAGAGCTAAGGGAAGGGGTAAATTTGATTTATTTATATTTACATAAATACATTCACACAATTGTTTAATCACACACACACACAAACCAAAAATACACATGCGGTGATTACGGATGACTCAAGACTGAATGTTTGATACAGTCGTAAAACAGTGACATCAGCCAAATGCAGTCGAAATAAAACCATCTCCAAGCTCAAAGGAGAGCTCCACAT
Source organism: Lichenostomus cassidix (assembly GCF_008360975.1). Taxonomy (NCBI): domain Eukaryota; kingdom Metazoa; phylum Chordata; class Aves; order Passeriformes; family Meliphagidae; genus Lichenostomus; species Lichenostomus cassidix. The sequence continues at coordinate 440,004 of NC_139504.1, read as the reverse complement.
ACATGACTGAGTGCAGATTCTGCCCCAGCACATGGAAGCAATTCCACATAAAGACTCTACAGCTTTAACTTCTTTTCACTAAACATTTGGCAACGAACTAAATAAGCCTCAATGGAGGTCCCTGTATGCCTCCCCACCAGGTCAGCTGGCAGGACACACAGGATGTTTCGTGTATAAAAGAAATCCAAGACTCACCTGTATGTTGCCAAAGTCCACATTTTCATAGTGGAAATGTGCACACTCAGCCATCTTCGGGAAGTGCCCCTTTGTGAAGGATAACCTGGAGCACACCAAGAGCACACCATGAGATGGATGCACGCCACTCAGCAGAGATAAACCACAGGTACTGATACAAAATAACAACTTTCTCATTCTAAAGCCAAGGGAACACAGGGATTTGTTGATGTGATACACCCGAACAGTGGGGAAAGCAACTGAATGAGAAAAGAAAGCTGAAATGCCAAGTGGCTTTTTCACTGCATCCCTAAAGAGCCATGTGTGACATTCCAGCAGCACCACATCCCATTGCATCCCTACAGAGCCGTGTGTGTGACATTCCAGCAGCACCACATCCCGGAGGATTTCAGACATGGAGCAGGGACAAGCAGCTGCACCTCACAAATGCACATCCACAGCCTTACACAAGACAAGAGGAAAGCAGAACTTTACCTGTGAAAGGCATCACAGCCCATCAGTCCCGGGGGGATGTATCTGAGGGTGCAGAACAAACTCTGTTTATCCTTTGCCTTTTGCAAATTCAAAAGTTTGGCATAATTATTCCCAAGTGTCTCCAGTCACACTGGTAGCTGCTGGGGAGCTCCTCTGGCTCTGCAACATACTCCTGCTTCTGCTGAAGCTATTGGAGACTCCCTATAGATATTCCTGGTGGTGAGCCAATGAGATTGTCATTATCTAGCTCCCTCTTCCCACGGGAATACGAGTGGGAAGTGAGATGCAGCATCTGGCTGCTCAGCACTGGAACAAAGAGCCACCCTCTCAGCAGAGCACCAGAGGGGTGAGCTGAAGGCTCAGATCCATCAATCTCGGGGAGTTCTGCTCCTCAAGTCAGCATTTTTTGCAAAATAATATTGATTATTTCTGATCCCGATTGCTGCAAGCATAGTGACTTGGTTTACAGTCTCTGGGAGACAAGCAGAGATAGAAATACAGGATGAGCCCACAGGAAAAAAAAAACAAAACAAAACTGGGAGATCAGGGAATAAAAAATATCTCTTAGAAGGGAAAACTGTGTAAAGTCCATTCAAATGAAGTTATAGAAGGTAGAATGCAAGAAGAAAAGAGAAAAAAAATCAGATAAAAAATACATGTAGGCCACCCACTTGTCCTGGTTTAGCTTTCCAGAGCATAAGGAGACAGGGAAAATTATCTCATTTACATATTGCCTGGGCTTCTTTTGAGATTTTTCTCTATATACATTCCATTGCGGGTTTCTTTAAATTAATCACTTTCAGGAAGAATCACAAAAGAAAATTAAAAACACTGCAAGAGTGAGGTTCAAAACTATACCTAGCTTTGCTTCTACAGCCATAAAGAGGTGAGAGAGCCAATAAAACCTCTCACGCCCTGTTTTAGGCTCCAGTAGCTCAAACTGCCTTTGTTCCACATGGATTTTGGTTGCTCTGCTGAAGATACACCATCACAAATAGTTGCTGAATGCCCTGCCCTGCAGCACAACGGCTAAAACTCAGCATAGCAAAACTAGAAGCCCAGGAAAGACAGGAAAATCACAGAACTCTGCTCTTACTTTTTCACATTCTTCACTTTCATGCTGGCTGTGCTGCCACAGGAGCGGAGCGGCAGCTCCCCCGGGATGTCCGGAATGTCAGCACCTCTGGCCTGCAGGGAAGGAGACAGGAAAAGCAAGGAGGTTAAAATGTGTCTGCAAGCTCTGGACTCTGCCTGCTGAGCAGGAGCCCCTCTGCTCTGCATGGGAGTACAGACCTCAGATGTGCTCAGGGTAAATTCTGCCTTTTTACCAGGGAAAACTGACCCGTGGGATTGGGATCAGGGAGGTGACAATTTCTTCCTGCCCCAAGCCTTGCTAAAACCTGTGGTATAACTGTGAAATCCAGGTTTTAATTCATTGTTACTTCTGGTTTCTAAAGCAGAGATTTTCAGAGGTGGGAGTGAAATAGATATTCCTAAACTCCATACCTGGACTCCTCATTAAGTACCTGATTTTCCAGACATCTGTGCATTTCGACTCAGGCAGAGGCACTGCAAGAAACTGGATTGCTCACACAATGGAAAACAAGTTAATGACAGATCTGCTTGTATGTGGGAGGTGAACTTCTAAAATAGATGTTTGAACCTATTGGTTTAAGTGCTCGAGGATATTAAAATTCCTTAATCACTAAAATTCATTTACTTCAGTGAGGCCAGAACTCCAAACTCCCTCCTTGCTGTTCTGTCGTACTTTTCCATCCCCTCCTTTCTCCAGCTGCCTTTTCCTAAGTCATGAGCTCTGCTGTGGTTGGATGCTCCATCACAAGGGACACGAACTCTTGGCTCCATGGGTTTCTCCCACTGTGGTCCAGAGGAATGAGGGGGTTCAGTGAGGCTTTTATGGAGAGAGCAGTGATCAAACAGCAAGACCAGCACAGACTTCACAGAGCAGGAGAAAAACAACTGATGTTGGCCAGAGATTGCCCATCAGTGATGCAGGCAACACCACCAGAATGAGCTTTTTCTGCTTTACACAATGCACTAAAAACATGAATAGTGTCCCAAAGAGTAAATGCTGAACCAGGAGGAAGAAAGGCACTTCAGTGTTTCTTCTCTTACAGGCCTGGAACCAAGAAGTATTCCATCAAATCCCTTTTCTAATGACAAGAGCAAACAGGTGATTACCCTGATGTCACATCAGTCCCAAAGGTTCTAAACTGGTCCAGGAGAAGATCTCTGAACAGAGATGGATCCACCCCAAAGCTGTGACTGATAACAGAACACAGCTTTACCCTGCAGTGTGAAATACTGGAAAAATTGGTCTCCACTCCCAAAACTTCACAGCTGGACCAGCACAACCAAAGCTAGCAGCCCACGTGTGGGATGAACACCAGGACAATCTTTGTCACCCCTCCCTGAAAATCCCACTTTACCCTGACATGAGTCACCCATACCTGAGCAGCACCACCTCACCAAGAGCTGCAGTGAACACATCAGTGGCATTCTCCTGCCTGTTTTCATCAACCAGAGCAGTGCCAGAGAGGAAGGGATTCATCCCACTGAACACCAGACAGGCACAGGGGCGAGGCTACAAGCATGAGAGTCCACGTGAGGGTACTGCTACAGTCACCAGGGACATTCTGGTACTTCAGGTCCATTCCCCTGCTTCAGACAACGGGAGGAGAATCCCAGAATCATTTGGGTTGGAAGGAACCATAGAGATCATCCAGTGCCACCCCCTGCCATGGACAGTGACACCTTCCACTATCCCAGCTTGCTCCAAGCCCTGTCCAGCCTGGAAATGGGAGGAGGAAGACGCTGCCAGGGATCCAGGGGAAGCCACAGTTTCTCTGGGCAACCTGTGCCAGGGCCTCCCCACCCTCACAGGGAAGGATTTCTTCCTAATATCCCATCTAACCCTGCCCTCTGGCAGTTTGAATCCATTCCCTCCCCTGTCGCTCCAGGCCCTTGTCCAAAGTCTCTCTCCATCTTCCTTCTCAGCCCCTTCAGGTCCTTGGCAGGCCACAATTAGGTCACCCTGGAGTTTTGCTTCTCCAAGCTGAACAATCCCAATTCTCTCAGCCTCTCGTCACAGCTGAGCTGCTCCACCCCTCTGATCATCAAGGTGCCTCCCCTGGCCAAAGCCAAGCAGGTTGCAGGAGCACCCACTGCCCTGGACACAGGGCTGCAGGATGAGCCTGGCTCTGAGGAGATGAGCACCCACCAGCAGCTGCATCCATCTGTTCCTGGTGTTTCCAGCACTGCGTTTGAAAATCTACTCTGGGTGAGCTCCACCTTTTGAGCATCACTGAATAAACCTGAGGCCAAGTCACTCACTCCGGCAGCTACACCTTCCACAGCCCTGACCATAGCAGTGCTCTAACCCCACTGTCTCACAGCTCTGCACAACAGGCACAGCCACTCACCATAGGGAAACAGGAACAATATTTATCCACTTAAATAAACCTACCCTGGGCTGACTGACTTACTGAGCACACAATCACTTCAGGACACTTGAGAGTCTCACCGTGAATTTTAGCATTAAGAGATCACCAGTTTAATAAACCTTACAGGTATTTTACATAAGAAAATAACTAATTACAAGAATAAACGTGCTGTTCCAATAAGCTGCTTTTAGGCCAAGCTGGATGTGCTTGCTTAATTTTCTAAGGAACAGAATTTCTGTAGGAAGAAAAATAATTTTTCTTCTCCATCAGCAGTAGGAGCTGGTGGGATATAAAAATGGATAAACAATCTGACAGAAAACGTGGGCTTCAAGCCAGTTTGCAGCAGTGGGCAGAGACCTCCCTGGATCTGACTCAAAGCGGCGTAGGCAAAACTCACACCTCCAGGAGCCTGAAATGCCAGCACCTCTCTTGGAAAAGTTGTATTATGCTCTCCTTCCCAGCGGAGTTACGTCCAAATAGAGCTGGATTTCTGCCTCTCCCATTTTCTGTATCCCGTTAACTGGACGACAATGAGATATAAGGCAGTAATTAACTCTGGGGGCTTCTCCAATTAGATGTGAGCTCCAGGGGCTCTGTTGCAGAACAGCAACCTCTCCATGGCTCACAGCTGAGGCAAAAGCACAGAGAGGTAAGTAAAGGCACAGAACTTGTGCAAGCTCAAATCCTTATTAGGAGGTACCAACACCAGAAAAAAACTTGAAGAGACAGATACCAAAAAAGAAACTTTTTGCAATTTTAGAAATGGTACTACTCCTAAATAACTACAGCTCCTTTCCATTCGAACCAAAGATACACAGCTACATAAAATTGACTTTATTCACTATTTTGCACCTGTTTTGATGCAAAACTTGGCATGCAGCATGTCACCCTGGGTTACTCTCCCCTCGAAACACAAACAAAACCCTGCAAATGAGATTTGTCATCTTTTGTGCTTTGTGTCACAGTAATTTAATTTTAAAAATAATTTGGAAACAGTTGGATTATTTACATCTGAAAATCAGCTACCTGGCATCATCACTGGCTTCCCACATCCCCATTCTCTATGCATCACTGTGCTGTGGAAACCTGGTAATTGCAGAGCAAATCTGTTTATGCAAATGGCTTAGTCCCATTTTCACAGCTGAATGTCACTGCTGTATCAATCTGCTCCGTTCCAAAACTTGGTAAACAAATTAGAGCTCAACCCAACACACAGTGAATTGACTTATCAGGATCCTCAGTCTCTTACCTTTGCAGGGAAGGCTTTGGAGCAACACCACTCCACCAGCTTCCCCTGAACCAAGAAATTCTCCTCCCAAAAGCTTCACTTGTATCAGTAGCAGTTGAGACAAGGTTTCAGAAACTCAGTCGTTTGTCACAGATACCTGCAGGGATTGCCATGCAGGGAGACCCCACTAAACCCTTCCTCTAGGGAGGAGGAAGAACACCTGCTGCCTCTCCCATGGATCACAGAACCCTTAAGGGTGGGAAAGACCTTTAAGATCAAGACCATCACCCACTGCCAGCACCATGTTCACTACTGAACCATGTCCTAAGGTTCCACAGCCACATGTTTTTTAAACACTCCAGGGACAGTGACTCCACCCCCACCCTGGGCAGCTGTGTCAGGGCTGGACAGCCTTTTCCAGGAAGAAATTTTCCCCAATAGCCAACCTGAATGTCCCCTGGCACACTTTGAGGCCATTTCCTCTCCTCCTGTCCCTGTTCCCTGGGAGCAGAGCCTGGCTTCTCCCCGGCTGCCCCCTCCTGTCAGGAGTTGTGCAGAGACAGAAGTTTCCCCCTGAGCCTCCTTTTCTCCAGGCTGAGCTTCCTCAGCTCCCTCAGCTGCTCCTGCTGCTCCAGATCCTTCCCCAGCCATGCTTCCTTCCCTGTTGAAGCACTGCTCCTAAACTCCCTGGGAATACGAGAGCTCTCACAAATCAGGCTGTTTAGCTTTAAGCATTTGAAATTTCTGGTCTTCTTATTTATAGACATGATTTAGAAAACTTCAGCTATGTGCTCTCTAGCACACAAAACCTCAGTCATAAATAATTTATATCTAAGAATTCCACCGCATAATATGAAAGGATTTTCTCCTAAAAAGTCTCCTTGCATTTATCAGAAAACATGTCAACCTGTCTCACTCACATGCAGAGAGTATTCTGAAAATACGTGTAAAACTGAACACAACAGTCCAGTGAACATGACATGATGAAGCTTCCACCTCAGTATCCTCAACAGGGGAGAATACTGAATCACTGCAGAATCCACAGCCCTGCTCCTGCTGCCTCAGATTTTCTCTGGGATGTACAAGAAACCCTGGAATCCCACGAGTAATCTCATAGCTGGTTTTCCACAGGACTACAGAAAGATCCCTGAGGAGGCACCACAGATACACCTCAGCAAGTGGCTCAATCCAGGTGGGACTTCTGAAGGCAGGAGCAATAAATAGCTATAACAAATAACTTGCTAAGAAACAAGAATAATTATTAGACAGGCACTAACATTTATTCCGCTTTCCACTGTCAGTCTCTCACCAAAACCGGTTTGGAGGGACCACACTGCTCTGAATTCTACCAGCACATGGCCTTGTTTCTAAAAACAGCAGAGCTGATTCCAAATGCTGCTTGGTTTCCATGACAGTCTTTCCTTTACATCATCTTCATTTCCCCTTGATTTTCTTGGAGGGAAAAAATACAAAGAGAGGAAAAAAACCCAAACCCACTTCAGAGCTCTCAAGAACCCCAAATCTTTGTTGCAGTTTTGCTTCTTTGCTGGAGAACAGTAGGGAAGAGAAATGTTGTTTCAGGAGAAGTCATTACTCTGTAGGGAGCAGTAATTTCTTCACTTGGCACGAGGAGGAATGAAGAGGCCTCAAGTGGGTGTTCGTGTACAAGGACATCAACAGCTACCCCAGATTTTGGGTACCAACTCATTACACAGAGCTGGCTCAGCATCAACTTCTTCACAGAGTTTGTTCTGCAGCACTAAATAGAAAGTGTCCCACAAAAATCCCTGCTCCCTGCCAGGTGGAAGGTGATGGCTCCATCAGCACAGTCCTGCTCTCAGGAACTACTGCCCAGGAATTCACCTGGAGCACAAGGAAGGAAGAAATTTGGTCCATCTCAACTTTGACCCCACAGCCTTTAATACACTCTAGGGAGAGAAAGTTCTCCCTGCTCTTCCTTCAGATGTTGTAACAACTACCCTGGCTCTCTACAATAAATGAATCAACAGAGGAAAGGGAAAATGCTTCACTAAACTCAAAGTCACCATGTTCAAGCGGTACAAATAACTCCAAAGGAAAGGTCCCAAATCTGCAGCATTTACCCCTAAAAGGATTAAGATGTACTGAGCACAGCAACGCAACAACTGGGTCACTGTTTTGAATGGCAGAAATATATGGGAATGGATGAAGAGACAACATTCACCCCAAAATGTCAGAGGTACAGGGGCAATATGATGGAAATGCAAATATTTTTCAAATTCTTCAGGTTACCACTTTCCATGGATTCGTTTAGTGGAAGCAAATTAATTTCCTAAGTATTTTCATACAGCATGGCTGTCACTTTAACACATTGCAACTACATTTTTCAGAGCTGCTTAAGATATTTGGACATATTTAAACTAAAGAAGCAACACCCTGTTTAGGTACCCAGGTCTGACAATGCCATCTTAAACAAAAACATGTGCTTGTTATACCAACAGCAGCTTTACCAAAAAAGTTAAAAGTAACATCAAATATCCCCCTCCAATCCTGCATTTCTGAATCGACCAGAGAGCCCATGGTCTCTCATCCCTGGAAGTGTCCAAGGCCAGGCTGGACAGGGCTTGGAGCAACGTGGGATAGTGGAAGGTGTCCCTGTCTGTGGGAGGGGGTGGAACTTGATGGGTTTTAAGATCCCTTCCAACACAAACCATCCTGTGATTCTATGATTTTAAGGATTAATCCTGTGCTGTTCATGTTCTCATCAGCAGAGCGCAGCATGGGCACACTCAATAATACCCAGCACAAGGACATTTTTCAGAGTAAGAAACACTGGAACCTTTTAAATTTTATAATTTTTTTTCATTGAAGTAATCACTTAGCTCCTTCCTTAGTGCAAACATGCTTTCTGGCTGGAGGGGTGGTTTAGGTTCAGAGCTCAAGGCCAGCATGGCTCAAGTAATTAGAGGTAGTACTGACTTTTTAATTTAGCTCTCAGTTTGGGGATTGTGGAATGTGGAGAAACACTCACCCAGCCAGAGATGCCTTTAAAATCTCATGGCAACTGAGATAATGGGATAGAGAAAAGGAGTAAAAAAATGACATGTGCTTCCAGTAAGGGAACTTTGAACATTGGCAATGCACATTCTTAATCCCATGTCAAAGAAATCTGCATCCAATAAAGACATTTGAATGTGTATCATTTTGTGAGTTTAGAACTTTTAATTCCATTTTCCACGTTCCCAATTCCGAATTGCTCCAACCAGTACTTACTGCATGGCATGTACAAAAGGGAATTATTCTTTTTTCTTTTTTTTTTTTTTTAAAGGACCACATAGAATGTGTTTTTTCTACTCCCAGCATCTCCACTAAAGGGGCAGGGGGGGGGAGGATTAAAAAAGCAAAACAAAAAACCCCAACACTTTAAAGCATTGCCACGAGCTGGCAAATTCAGAGAAACCTCTCATTCCTGAGACTTAGCATCACAGAGGAGCTGGTTCAGGGCATCCATTTACCATAGTTTAAAGGATCAGCCTCAAATGAACAAAGAATAAATTCTCAACTGTTCATCTACCGTGTTTTAAAATAAAGATCTGCAGCTCACTGATATGTGGGTAAAACCTTCTCCAACTCCCACGTAAAACCACTGAAGTGGAATCCAAGACATGGAACAAGCAGCTTGGCAGCTCTGAGCACCTCCTTTGGCACCGCCACTGTCACTGTGACCAAAATTCACCTCTGCACAGCAGCTTGATTTTGAGTCATGGCAACATTTCCCAAATGAGCCTTAAAGAGACACAAGGATTTTCACTGATTCTCTGCATGTGAGTCCAATGCACCCAAGGGGTGCTGATGATTTCCAGCAAAGCAGTCCCACACTTGGGTTTTCCTTCACAAAATCCACAGTTTTAGGGGCTAAAATGGGTGCACCAAGTAGAAGTGAACGGTTGGCTACTGAGGGCAGCATTAGCATGCTAACTCCCTGACAGCCCTAAGTTTGGATCTGACATTCCTATAGTGGAGCCTGATTACCATTCCCAAAGCCCTGGGCCCAGGAGCTACAGGGTACAGTACACAGCCTCACACAATGGCAGAGTGGCTCAGGAATGTACTTTCTTTAAGAACAAAAATCCTACATACAATATGTGTGGGAAAGGCAGCCAGGGTTAGAGTCCTGCTTCTGTACAGCCTACCAAAAAAATTATAGAGAAAAGCCACAGAAAATAGAACATCCACCGAACGCAGTACTTTTGATTCCTGTTTCTTGTTGGTAAAAAAAAAAAAGACCACAAAGATCCCAGCTACTGTTCAATGCGCAGAGGGAGGAACGGATCCTAATCATGGCTTGGATATAAAAGGACAAGTGGAGCTTTGGGGTGTTATGGTAAAAAGCAATTTCTAACCACACAAAACCCAACAGAGATGGCTTCAGGCTCAGACTAGCAAATCCCACTCTGGTTCGTCCCCTGGCCACAGCTAGTGATTATGCAAATAACAATGTGATGTTATGTTATAGGTATAAATCGGATTAGCAACTCAGGAGTTGTCCCACTGCAACAGCAGCAAGATGGAGAAGATGGAAAAAACAGCAGCCCTATGTTCAACCCCAGCATCTGAGTCAGTACAATTAACAGGAATTTATATTTCTGTGTGTTAAGCCAACCTGGGCTTTAGCTTTTGTTTATAGAAAAGAGCTGTTTCCAATGGCACAAGCACAAAACTGGGATCCACTGCACTCCCTGCCCAAAGCCCTGTAACAACACAGCAATGTGAGGAATGTGTCTGCCTGTAGCATGCAATTTATACATACACTGTCCATAAACTTCTGAACAGCACAACAGAAAAGTCACTCCATTAACTCTATCCAAGGGTACAGGGAAAGCTCGGCTTGGGATCACACACCAGGATCCACAAACTGGGCAGGACTCCTCACTCCTGCCTTCCCACCACGAAGGAGACACGTACTGGAAATGTGAGGTGACACCACCCTCCAGAAATGACCTGGTGTCACTCAGGTGAGGTCAGAACAGGACATTTGATGCTGCAAGATCTGGGAAGGTAAATAATTACCATGGAGATGGCTCCCAGGGCTGGAGCCTCTCTGCTCTGGAGCCAGGCTGGGAGAGCTGGGGGTGCTCATCTGGAGAAGAGAAGCTCCAGGGAGACCTCAGGACTCCTTCCAGTGCCTAAAGGAGCACCAGGAGAGATGGAGAGGGACTGAGCACAAGGCATGGAGAGACAGGACACAGGGAATGGCTTCCCACTGCCAGAGGGCAGGGATAGATGGGATATTGGGAAGGAATTGTTCCCTGTGAGGGTGCTGAGGCCCTGGCACAGGGTGCCCAGAGAAGCTGTGGCTGCCCCTGGATCCCTGGCAGCGTCCAAGGCCAGGTTGGACAGGGCTTGGAGCAACCTGGGATAGTGGAAGGTGTCCCTGCCCATGGCAGGTGGTGGCACTGGATGATCCATCCCAACCAAATCCATTCTGGAATTCTACAATAACCTCTTCCTCACATCCCCAAGAACATGAACTCTGCAGAAACCGATGGTGAGAACCTTCATTCCCCAAGGATATTTTCTTGCATTCATGAAATTATTAGCAGAGAATTACAGGGGGGGGTTTTCTCCCCTAAAGGTCAATATTTATGGGGGGAAAAAGCCCCAGAGACTGAGACATAAAAAGGCATGCACAGAGAAATTAACACCAAACAAATTAAGAAGCCCTTGCTACACGGGACTGCACCTGTGACACAGCAGATCATCTCTGCAGGAGCATCTCAGCCCAGGAGCAGCCACGGAAGCACATACAAACCCACAGAAAATGCTGAGCCACAGCAAGAATCAACAGTTAAATTTTGAATTCTGCATCCATACCAAAGAGCAGCTGCAGGTGCTTTCAGGCTGAAAATATTTAGTTGCAGTACAAGTCACAGAGCAAATCAAGAACAAGCAGACCCTAAAATTTCTTTTGCACTTAGTGAAACAAGAGGCTCATCAGGAGCACTGCTGACCTGAGGGCAGGGTTTGTGATAGCCTGGTTTGAAGAGGTAAAGACAATAATTTAAACTCCCACCCAATCCTTCAGCCCCAGGCTACTCTCTCCTCCCTCCTCTCATTGCAGATGCAACTGGATCAGTGGTACAGTACAAGTCCCTGAAACAACCCAGATTAAAAGAGGAAAGCTCAATTTCCTTTGGGGGGTTACTCCTGAAGGAGATTGGTTCAGTGATTCACTTCTCAACTCTTCATCCCTGGAAGTGTCCAGGGTCAGGCTGGATGGGGCTTGGAGCAACGTGGAATAGTGGAATGTGTCCCTGCCCATGATAGGGGTGGGACTGGATATGCTCTAAGGTTTTTTCGAACCCAAACCATTCCATGATTCCTTTAATAATCTGTGCCCTGGCAACCATGGTATTTGATCATATCCCAAAACACATCGTGTAGGCCTACACCAACACAGCAGTGCCCAATACTGTGCAGCAAGGCAGAAATTTAGGGAATTATTTAAATAAAAAAGTCAGGCTAAAGATTACCAACATCTTCAGGGAATAATTCATCACTTTATCATTAAGAAGGCTGAATCATGGCAAAAAAAAAAATAATGCCTACTGTCGCTGTTGAGCCGCTAGCAGAGAAAAGGACCCAAGTTCTCAGTGTGGCAAGAAAGATGAAGTTTATTATTTTGATTTCAACATATATAGACTTTTCAGAAGTCGCCCAGATTGGTCAGCCAGAAACCTCCCCCTAGGCCTGATTGGCCAGGCCTGAACTGTCCAAATCTCGAGACACTGTTTAAAAAACATCCAAACTTTATCTTTGTTTATAAAACACAGCAGAATGTTCTCACGAGAAAGACCTGTGCTAGCCACAGCCTACAACCTTCAGAAAGACAAACACTGACATGATTTGTTTGTCTCTTGGGCTTAAATTGCGGTGGGGAATGGAAGGGGATGGATGAGCTAACTATCGATAACCTTCAAAAACTGTTCCATCTTTTTCCTGCATTATGGTAGCTAACAAGACATGGACACTGATTTAGAAAAAAAAAAAAAAGCCAGTTAAAATTAACCACTTATAAATAAGAGACTTCTTTCCCTTCCAAAATGTTCCACCTTATTTTTAAGCAGCTGGGACTAGGGAAAAGTGATTGACAGTAAATAAATTATAAGTTTTATCTCTCAGATAAGTACATTTCAAACAACTGTGGCATTTCCTGTAATCTGACACCAAAACAGGCACAGAAAGAGATCAGCTTTGGAACAGAGTGGGAGGGAAAGACGTGGAGAATCATGATACTGTAACACTGAGTCCAGAGCTCAGGATAGGGAATAACCTGGAGTACCTACAACAGCATCCCCATCACCATGGGAGCAGCACCACCAGCAATCGCAGTCTGGTTTAGCAAAAATTAGGAAAGAAATGCCTAACAGGGTCCATTAAAACTGGTGATCATGGTGCACAACACACTGCACTGACCCAGCCTTAGCAAATTCTAAATCATTCCTTCATTTTGCTGTATAGAAAAAGACTTTCAAACAGTTATTTAGAAAATATAATTTGGATTTCCTGGCTCAACACTGTAGAGCCAGAGTGCACACATGTAAAGGCTGCAAATGTAACCAGAAACTATTGCTGCTCTTGCCTGTGAAAACTAAATAGTTGCTATGAATTAATACTTCCTGCCAAAAATACAGTATCCATTCTGGCTTAATTGAACTTATTTAATTGGGAAACCCAAATGGAAGCCAATGTGCCAATTAAGTGATTGCCCCAATTTCCGAAGATTCTCGGGCACGAGCTCTGTGCTGGGAGTCAGCCTGTGAAACAAAAAGGCATCTCTAATCCAGAGGCAGAGAAAGAACCTCAAACAGCAACATAAACCCTTGCTAAAAGCTTAACAAGGAAAAAAAATACTGGTTTCATGCAGCAATAAAAAGGAAAAGCACATTATGTGGGCTGCAAAGGAAATATAGGTTACTGGTTCTGGCCAGACCAGAACTGCTATGACCAAAATATTATTGCACCTGATGCCTGCCTGGTGTGCTGGCCTGTCCCAAAACATTTGTGTCAGATCAGTGCCTGTGCTGTCCACACTTCCTGGACTCCCATTTCTATCCCATCCTTACCTCTGCTGTACCTGTTCCCCAGCCTGAGCTGCAGCAATTCACATGAAAATGCTGCCAAGTGCTGGACACAGAATACACACTGCACTTTCTGCAAGATGAACACAGTTCTGACTCATTAATCCAGGCAAGTCAAGAGCCTGAGGACTTTCAGCAGCACAAAACCAACCTTCAAACTTACAGGTAACATTTTCCATAGTGTTTAAGAAAAGCATGACCCCTCAGACTTAGAGCCAGAAGCCAAATGCTGGAGCATTTAGGTGGAGAACCACCTAAGTCAGGCTCTGAGACTGCCAGAGCTCATGGAGAATTTGGACAATGCTCTCAGCACAGGGTGGGATTGTTGGGATTCTTGGCCCTCCTGTATAAGGCCAGCAGTTGGACTCAATGACTTGTGGGTCCCTTCCAGGAGATTCCATGATTCTAAAGTCCATTTCTAATGAATTGTCCTAGCCCTTCAAAAAATTGCAGAAAAAATCCACAATTTCAGCTTCATATCTCCTAAAACTTCCCCTGGCACTTGAGAGCTTAAAACTTCAAACTTTTAAAAAGAACTTGCAGCTGAGTAGTCAGAGTTCAAAAGCATTTTTTTCCCCAAGAAATTATTTCCATGATGTGGAACCCATCTGAGAACAGGATCAGTCTGGCAAAACCCTGACCGTAACTTCAGAGCTCCCAACCACATCCTCAGCTGAAAAATTCTGGAGTTGGTTCATACACATATAAAACATGAAGAGCCACAGTGAAAAAAAAATCCAAAATATTGATTTTAACATGATTAAGGGTATCATATCTACATATCTCAGAAGCTAAAATTAGATCATTTCAGTAAACCACTATTTGGAAATCACTACAGCTGACAGGGCCAAGCAAATGGATTCACCACATTCTCTTTTTATTCAAATTTTGCCACAGCTCCTGGAAGTATTCATTAGCCTGCATCAGAAACATGCCTGATGTTTTGTGAATTAAAAACCAACCAACCAACCAACACTAATCAAAAGAGAAGCCCCTTGTATTCTATTTTGGGCATCTATTCTTGCAGAAGCCTCACTCAAGACCTGGGGCAGCACTGGCTGAGTGCTGTACAAAGAATGAGAAACAAACAATAAGGACATAAAAATCCTTCTTTAAACCCTTACAATGCACTAATCTCTGCACACTTTCATAATTGCATTTAAAAATAGTTTTCCCCTCACTCATGTCCCAGATTTAACAGTGATATATTGAGGTCTCATTAAAAAAATCTTTATTACCTTCACAAGCCATGTTACCTTCCCTATCTGGTATCAAATGCTGAAAATACTACACATCACAGAATCCCTCAGACCTAAGATTATTCCAGAGAATTCATAGTACAGGGTCTCACCCCTATGCCTTTCTAAAGCATTTACAGGCTTGCATTTCTCCTAAGAAAATTCCATCAGCATAAGTCTAAAAGGATTATGGGTACCAACTGCAGCTGCTGCCTTCTTGTGCCCTTGTCAAATTCCCAGACTCATGAGGGGTTTCCATCTGTAATTTAGACATTCCCCTTTTCTAGGCAACCGGTTTTACACTAGCAGCACCTGAGCTGTCACCTCATGACCTTGTTATGGGCAACAGAACTCCCAGACCCTGTGAGATCCCAGCCAGGTATGCACCAGGAGTGGTAATAAACCTTCCATGGGCTTAGGAACTCCTTTTCTGAAAGCTTCCAAAGCTGAAAGAATTGGAAAAGTGCAGGAAAAGGTTTTTCCAGAAGCCCACAGAGAATCACAGAATGGTTTGTGTTGGAAGGGACCTCAAAGCCCATCTAATTCCATCCCCCTGCCATTGACAGGGACACCTTCACTATCCCAGGCTGCTCCAGGCCCTGTGCAACCTGGCCTTGGACACCTCCAGGGATCCAGGGACCCACAGCTTCTCTGGGCACCCTGTGCCAGGGCCTCCCCACCCTCACAGGCAGGGATTCCTTCCCAATATCCCATCTAGCCCTGCCCTCTGGCAGTGGGAAGCCATTCCCTGTGTCCTGTCCCTCCATCCCTTGTCCCAAGTCCCTCCCCAGCTCTCCTGGAGCCCCTTTAGGCACTGGAAGGAGCTCTGAGGTCTCCCTGGATCCTTCTCTTCTCCAGATAAGCACTCCCAGCTCTCCCAGCCTGGCTCCAGAGCACAGGGTCTCCAGCCCTGGAGCAGCTCTGTGGCCTCCTCTGGACTCACTGTCCTTCTTTGAGTGTATTCTCCTGATCTCTAGTGTCAGGTGAACACAGCTTCACGTGGCACCTTTCCGTGTCTGCACAGTTGCAATGGATGCATAAATAAAGACTTTGATATTTATCTCAGCATTTTAATAATCCTGCTTCCCCACAAAATTTACACAAGTGGAAGACAAAGGCAGCAGGAACAGAGGGTCTGTAAGCACAGCAGCCTGATGGGAGGAGAGCTGTTGGCTCGGTGCTTTTAAACACTGCAACTTCCTGAACTCATGAAGAGGTGATGGAAGTAATTCAGGAGGTCAGCAACATGTGATAAATGTAATATTAAGCACAAATACCAATTTATGCTAAAGTTAATGCAGGCTGAGGACAGCCGTTTTGTAGGCTCATGTGAGAAATATTATATAAAGGCTCTTTCACAACTTCATTTCTTGTAACTTAGAAATAGAGCAGTCAGCAGGGCCTGACAAGGAAAAGATACCCCTTTTCTTTAAAATAACATTACTGTCTCGGCGAAGTGCTAGAAAATCCATAAACTGCAATTTTCCTTGGCTCACATAGGGTTTTTCAGCCCCAGAACTCGTAAGTGTTCCATGAAGAAAGTCAATACCATCAACTGCATTTTCTGAAGTGGAGCAGAGGCAGAAATCCTGGCATGTGTGAAGGTTACCCAGCAGCTGCAGCACAGTGGGAACTGGGGGCTGAGACAGCCAGAAAAAATGTGTCTAATACACACAAATTCTAAAAATACAGAGCATGAGTTGAGAGGCAATACAACACATAACAATGTTTGAGGAGCACACAGGCAGCTGCCTTGTTACCCAGCTCCTGGGAACAACTCTGTCCAGCCAGTGCTGCCTCTCCTTCAGCCTGGACCTCACTTACAACACAAAATTGCACCAGAAATCCAGAGGAAGAGATGTCCCATCGCTGGAAGTGTCCAGGGCCAGGCTGGATGGGGCTTGGAGCAACCTGGGATAGTGGAAGGTGTCCCTGCTCATGGCAGGGGGTGGAACTGGATGAGCTTTAAAGTCCCTTCCAACCCAAACTATTCCACAATTCTGGAATTCCCCCCAAACAAACCAGGTCTCCAACACAAAATCACTTGTCCTCTTGCTAAACCACAAACACAAAACAAGCAGTGTTAAAAAGCAGGTGAAAGTATAAATAATAAACTAAAGAAGACAAAAGAAGCTGTGTCAAACAAAGGACTAAAGCTACTCAGGTGCCCAGAATGAACTGGCAATGACAGAAACATTAAAAATGGAGTTTCTGTCACTTTATATTTACAGTACATGAGGACATTCAACCTCTACACATTCAGAAAGACCTTCAGTTTATTTCTTGTTAAGAAAAAGCTCTGGAAACAAAGCACTTGTATAAATTAATAATAAGCACTTTGAAAAATATTGTGGATAAAAGCAGGGAGGAAGAGTAGGGATGTCTTGTTCATATAACTGTGAATGCATAAATTGCCTTTTGTCAATAAAAGCATGTACCAAGGCAAAGCTCAGGAGACAAGTGACAGGACTGCCCCAGCTCTCCGCAGTGTCCCTTGTCTCAGCCCTTGCTCACCTGGCAGAAGGTGAAATTCACGTGAGGTGACAAAGCCTGGTGCCAGCCAGGGCTCCAGCAGCAACCGGGGAACCAATGGAGAGGAGAAAACAACTTCTCCAACCCTGCAGCCTCCATTCGCCGGGAGCTGGGGCTTCAAGCAGCAACAAAACCTAAATCTGCATCTTCAACAACCACTAACCAAAAATTAGATCTATTTTAGCACTCTGAGACAGTCACATACCATGGAAGGAGCAACCTCTGGGACAAGGTTAAACCAGAGGCAGCTAAAAATGCAAACTGAAGGAATAGAGTGAGGTTAGAAATCTCAGGCTTAAAATGACCAGGAAAAAGACAGGATATTGAAGATAGGCTGGTTAAACAGAGAACAGTGACAGTGTTGAACAAGGTCCTGCAAATATTCACATCTAAATATTGCCCCCGACTGGAGGTAAGGCAGAGGTCGAAACTGGAAATTCAATTCACTCAACACAGTAAACATAAGCAAGTAAGGTTTTGCTCACCCCTCTTTACACTGTATTCAGAGGACCCTGAGGTCAAACCAACACTGTGAGCACAAATCCAGACATTCTAAATTCAGCTTCAATAGCTTTATGGTCCTTCATCACACCAAGTCACTGTGCAGCAATCCCAGCTGAGTATTTCCCGGTTCATCATCCTCTAAATCTCTTCTCCACAGCCTGGAACCAGTCAGTTTTGGCATTGCTGGCACAAAGCTGTGCAGAAGAACCACTTCTAAAACATAAATGACTTGGGCAGTGAGAGGAATATGGTGCAGGATAAACTAAACATTGAGTGCTGTCCATGAGCACAACAGCCACAAGCAGGTGAATGTTCCCTTCTCTTCAAATCAACCAGAAGAAAAAACAACACCACATGAGATATGCCAGGAAACCTGTGTCACAGGTGAGGACATTGAATTACAGCCTGACAGCTCTGAGACACACCTGGAGGTCACAGACAGCAGAGAGGTGTCACACAGTGACTCCCACCAGACTTCTGGCTCCGGGGCGTGGGAAGCTCTGAGCTGGGAGCAGGTGCTGCTCCCTGAGCAACACTGATGGGAACTGACAGTGCTCCCAGCTGTGGCCAAGATGGAGAGAAGGGAAGAACAGCCACACACAAGGAAGAAAAAATTACGAACTGAAAAGTGCAAAAACTGACAGGCTGGGAGAGATGGGAGTGTTCACTTGAAGAAGAGAAGGATCCAGGGAGACCTGAGGGCCCTTTCCAGTGCCTAAAAGGAACTTGTAAATAGAAGGGTGAGAAACTTTATAAAGAGAGAGGGTGACAGAACAAGGGGAAATGACTTCTCACTGCCAGAGTGCAGGGTTAGATGGGATATTCGGAAGGAATTCTTCCCTGTGAGGATGATGAGTCCTTGGCACAGGGTGCCCAGAGAAGCTGTGGCTGCAAAAAACCCCATGTATATTAAGGTAATCCAGTTGTCTGTGGCCAACTGCCCACCCGAGTGCCTTCTGTGAGATGAGAACAGCAGCATTGTGTTTGCTTTTCTGCAGCTCTGGTCTCTCTGATGGCAGGTTTGCTCTCAGGCTGAGGTTTTATTTCTGTAGACTTAGCCAGCATTTTGTTAAAATCTCATTCCTCCACAATGCTGCATGCTTCAAAGAGCATGTTTTTACAAGAAGCTCCCCTCATGCTCAGAAGTCTTGCTGAAAAAGAGGTTAATGCAGACTGAAAATCATTGTGGCATTATGGACCTTTTAATTGGTTACGAGACCTGCTTTGGGGCACGTATTAATAGGGCAGAAGCCTTGTGAAAGCTCCTTCCCCCTCCTTGACAAACTGCCAGAGGAAGAGAAGCATTTTGGCCTTGTTCAAAGTACAGCGCAATCAATTTAAAAAGCTGAAACTCAGGGAGTAGAAATGGAATAGAGGAGTAGAGTGCTCAGAACAGAAAATAACGGGAAGATGTAACCCAGGTGTTTTACCATGGCGCTGAGAGTCTCCTCCCAGTCCGGCCTCTCTCTGGGATGGATGCTCCTCTGCAGCTCTGGAACAAAGTCATCTTCTTCTGCGTGGACAGAGGACTTCATCATTCTGGAAAAGAGGACAGAAGTTGGGGATTCAGTGACAATTCCCAGGTAATCTCACACCCAGTCTGTTGCAGTGCTCAGTTATGTGACAACATAAAATGATTTTACACATCCAGAAATCCCACAGACTCCTGAGTTTCCCCAACTTCCTCATTATACAAGCAGGACAGGAGCGTAAATCTGGTGGAGAGAAATCTGCACTTCCTAACCAATCAGTGGATAATTTGGTTTAATCACTGCACAATTTGCAAGTCTCACAACACAGAAAAATGTAGAGGAGTGATTTTCAGTCCACTTTTGCCCAGACAAACAGCAGGAGAAACACACATTTGTGAAGAGAAACACACACATTTGATTCCTCCTCCTGGAGGTTTTGCCTGAGGTGGGGGTAACAGTTTCCAAATCTTAGTCTGAATCCACATCCCAAGACCTGAGCCTAACAGGGTGTTAGGTTGTATCTGACTTTGTCAGTGCTTTTCCTTGTATTATTTCACTTATTTTTAATTTCAATCTTGACTTGTGATCTCCCACTGGTTTGTTTTCAAACCAAGACAGCCATCAGCTCTCATCCTTTCCTGATCCTATCTGAAGGGTGAGCACCTCAAATCAGCCTCATGTGACCAAGGGAAACTTTTCTTAAGATAAGGAGCCATCTTCCAAATACCCTGTGAAGGTTGTTATTCCTAGCCTGCACAGACCTCAGAGGTGCAAAATGAAAACTGAGAAAGAATTCATAAAAGCTCCTCAGCCCCTCCACATGACAGCACTCTGTAGCTACTTTTTTTTCACTTGTATAAATGTGCCTTTGCAGAGATTATGGTGCTGACTTGAAGTAACAAAAGCCTGTTAAAAGTCTGGTATCACCCATTCCAGTTTCATGAAACATTATAATCAGGCAGGCTTTTATTCCCTTAATAGATCACCACTTATTTATGCAGGATAAGCATTTTGATAATCAGCAGTGCAAAGGCATGGGCAGAAAGGGCTGGTTTCTAACCCTGCTGATTTATGCACCACTTGACTGAAACACGCCTGGTGAAAGCCAGTTAATAAAACTCCTTTGCTTCAGATCCAAGATTTGAAGTTCTGAAACGCCAACATGCTGCTTGACACTCGGCCAAAGCATTTAACTCTGCTTTGTTCTCTCCAAGAGGGTTAAGGATGAAGTAATTAACACTCTGGAGTAACAGCACGGCTGGGTTAAGAATTATAGCCTGTATAATTTCATCCCCAGCTTTGTGATCATATTTCTGCATCAATAAAAAACACATCCCAGAGAAAATGAGCCTCAAAACCAAAAGTCAAAATGCCCCAGGGAAATGCTGCTCACTGAGTTTGTGTGTCCTTCCCACTCCAAACATCACCCACTGTCCTCAGGAGGGAAAAATGCACCTACCCGGGGAAAGCTGCAGAGAGCTTTCTGCAGGAAAATACCATGATTTAGAATATAGAGGTGCAATGTCAGCTCAGGAAGGAGACCCTCACCTTTTCAATAGGTATTCAAAAGAATTGAGGGGTTGAAAGATTAAAAATTTGCTGCTTCAATTCTCCTCTGTACACAGAGAGGAAGAGACCTGGCCTGGTCCTCACAGCCTCAGCTCCACGACAGGAAAGGCTTCCCACTTAATTTAAAGCAGAAGTTGAAACCTGCCCGTTGCAGAGGAAACCAAGTTGTGCAACTCAGAAACTACAACCTCAACTTTTTAAATCAATACTATGATTTTGAAAAAAGGCTCAATTCAGTTTTCCTGAGTATTTCTAGATGTTGGGGTTTGACCATATTGCAGCTGAATGAAAAGATTCTAAACAAATTATCCCACAGCAGATTCAGTCTAATTCCCTGAGGTGATGAAATTGAAGGAAGGGTGATACAACCAAGACCCACCTTCTACAGCAGTTAAAACTATCAGCTTATCAAAGTGCTTCCTCAGTTTAAAGACTTGAAAATAATGGGACTGCATTTACATCTTTAACAGCACTTGGGAGTACAAATGGATTCACTACACAGCTTCTCAGGCTTCTGGCAATTCCTGCTGGATTTCTCCTCTGAAATGTGTTGGCTGCAGTGGTGAGAGTGAGTGCAGAGGATAGTGTGTCCTATTTTAAAATAATCCCAAGAATCAGGCGCATGTTCAGGGTCATCTGTCACACTGGATGAACATGGATGTCACAGCTCACAGCTCTTTATACCACACCCCAATATATTTACTCACAATACTTCTTTAATCTATGTCTATAAAACTCCATGATAAACTCTTCCCAAACCCTTCCCACTGAGATCCCAAAATGCAATCCCATTATTCTTCCTGTGAAGGTGTTCTGGACTTTTACTGCAAAACAGAAAAGCTCCGCATGCAAAATTGAGCCTTTAAAAAGAGACAGTTTCTTGAGCTTTTGCCAGACTTGGAATATTCTGCTGCTGAGGGAAATTCAAACTTGGTCACATCATCACAGAAATACTGGAAATTATACTAAAGATTTTCTCACTGACACAGTTATCAGCACTTGATAACCATCTGTGCACCCTTATTAATCTTTAATAGCCACTATTTAGTTCCATGCCATCTGAGACAGAAAGCAAGGAAGGCTGAAGATGCTGCAGGTAATATTAGTCCTTTGCGGATTAAGTCTGGTGGCTTTTTCCTTCCCACCAGTGGCCTGGATGAAGGAAAATAACTTTGTCAACTTGCAGCAATGAAACAGGGACAGGAGTAGGGCCAGAAAGTGGGGAGAGGAGGAAGAAAAGCAGCGTCTCAACACACCCTCCTTTTTACAATGTTTCCTCTGGACATGTAAAACCCTCAGAGCAACAGCTCGAAGGAGTTTTCCTACCAGCCAAGCAAAGGGAAAACCCTAGCCTCACCCCAACACAAGCTTGGAACATTATCTATAGGTATAATCACATTCACCCATTTTTATATGCATGTGTATTACGCATATTTGATATTATTTTAGTTTATAGAGCAAATGAATAGCACAACATACATATGTCTCATTCACCACACGTGTAAAGTTGTAACAAGACAAATTATCTTGTTTCTGCCATGGATTCTTTTCGACAGGAGGGGGAAATACCTCAAATCCCAGGAGCACTTACACACTGAATCTTGTAAACACTAAAGGCCAAACAAACTAAAGAAGCTGCTCTATAATACCTCCATTTGGATATTTCAGGGGAGCTGTAAATGAGTGAAAAGTCACTACAAAATTTAATCCCAGCCATTAGTACAGAAATATAATTTTATTTAAAATGCCACTTCCTCAACCTCTCAGCAGCACTGCCCTTGCAATGAAATGTGACACCGTTATATGAAGAAAAGTTCTGGTGTACAGAGGCCATTAAGCAATTCCTCTGCAGATGAATGAACCCTTCTTCATTGTAAATTGAGAACCAAATGTACTGGAACGACTGTTTACAGGACATTTCACAAAAGGCCCAGCCCACTTTCACACCCACCCTTTGAAGTTCTCTAGTAGGTCAAGTTGATTCACTTAGGCAGAACTTGCACATTTGTACATGATACAACTGCATCGAGAAAACACCTCATGTCCTTTTCCAGCTTCTCAAATCCAATTAGCTGCTCCCATCATTTATGGTATTTCCGTGCCGTATCAGGAATTAAAACCCTCTGGTGCCTTATCAAGCATCAAGTCCCACCTGCTCACACTTAGTTGTGTCACAGGGCAGGAAAATACAACAGGCGATGAGCAGGGTGATTTGTGTTCAGTAAACTTTATCTCAACTAAATGTAAACTTTATATTAAATAGATGAATATTCAGCTTGATGTCCCTGAACTCTACAATTACTGTTTGTTTATAATATTGTAAATTTTAAATACTCCTGTCACTATACAAGAACTTCCCCAATGGCTTTGAAGGAGTCCCACATAAACAAATCCAATATATTTCCACATTTCTGTTTGCACAAGAGAGAAAGAATCACAAAAAGCGGTTTGTGGAAAGAGCTCCTCAAGTGAAACAAGGACAGCACTCTTAAAAATTGTGGGACCCCTACAAGAGTGTAATTTCAAGTTATTCAGGTTCTTTGACACATCCCCAGTGCCACAGCAAAGGAGTAACAAAATTATCATGGCTTTGGTGCCATATGACATCCCAGTTAATGGCAGGACGAGGGTGGTGACAAATTCCTTCCCGATGGTGTGAGAGCCCTGCCAGGCTGCTGTCAGAGAGTTAATTGTATGCCATGCCCCTTGAATGGCATTCAGGAATACAGGCAATGTATTCCTTAGATTAAATGCCAAAGATGATTTGGAGTTGTTCGCCTCCATGGAGACATCAGGCACTGCAGCTTCTCCTGGCTGCTCTCCCAGCCACTGACTTTTCTTCCTGACCTCAGTCTGAGAGGTGAGAGCTGATGAGAACTGATTTATTAGTTTATTTATTATATCTATCACACCGTTGTTGTGCCTGGAGATCGCTCCCCCAGTGGAAAAGCACAGCTCTGCACTACAGAACCAACAATTTAAGAGAGTTCAGAGCTCCACAGAAAGTGATGTTTTCCAAGACATAAATTTTAACCAAAAGCAACAACTTAAATTAAGGCCTGTGCTGACACCAATCTAGACTGAAAACCAAAGAGCTTCAAACAGTATCTGATAAAATCTTGTGTTTGTTTTGCTCAAGTAATTTTCACAAAAGGCCAAAATAACCCATACCAGCCCGGGTGGAGCATCCCTGTCCTTCCAGATGTAACAAGTGGACTTTTGTAACTCTCAACCACAGTTGGAAACATAATCCAGCAGTGGATCAACAGAGAAATACCTCAAAAACTCTGCTTTAAAGGGTGTAAAATAAGTCAATCAAGATGTAAAGTGCTGTGGGTGTCACCCTACAGTATATGACAACAGAATTAAATCAACTTTTCACATCTCCTGAGCTGCCCATTATCACCAGGAAAGGAATAAAAATTATTAAACAAGAACTGAGATTTGACCCAAAGTTTATGAACACTTGGGCAAGAAGTTGGAATCATATGAGAAACACTGATACATCTTCATTTCTGACCTCAGACTTATACCACAAACACACACAAAAATTAGGAATTTCCATTAGGGAGATGGAAAGTGCACGTACCCCTCTCAGCCCAATTTTCCAAGTAAACTCTGTGTTCCTGAAATTAAAACTAATACAGTGGACAGGAAGAAAATAATCAGACAATATGGAAAGCAGAGATAGCTCACGAGCCCCAGGAAAAATCGAAGAAGATATGAGAATTGCAGGCTGACAGTGCTGACCTGACGACGATTTAATTCCCCACGTTTCAAATCAGCTTTGTCAACACCTCCCTGATTACATTATGTCCATCTGCATTATATAAAACAAGATTTCTGAAGTTTGACTCCAGTATCACAAAACATGAAGCTGGAAAAGCCTGGCAAGGTCAGCTCCAAGCCCACCTCATAAATAAACAAATGCCAAGTGGATTGTGTTTAATCCTTCGCCACAGAGTGAGAACCTGGCACAACTAAAGGGTTGCTGTGATTGATTGGACAATGCTGAAAGCTGTAATTGTTACTTTTGATGGAAGGTCATCATCAGGGAGCCAAAATTCAATTATTTGGGAAGGCACTGCACAAGGAAAATCAGGAGAGTAACAGTGTATTACAATAAGAGAATATCTAAAAATCACTGGAATGAAATGTCATTCAAATATCAGCACAGAGCAAACTGGATTTCTCTGCACTCTGGGTGCTCCCTGGGCCACTCAGGATGCATTTACTGCCTGGTCCTGAGTTGAGCTCAGTGGGTTTCAGCCTCAGGGGTATGGATGTGTGAGGGTTTCAGAACTGCTACTGTGGGCAGCAGAAGTCAAAAAATTAAAACAAGTTCACTGTGCTGTACAGCTCTTTAGTTTCTGTGCACTTCTCATGGAACATAGGCTTCCCTGGCAAATCTATCCATGTGCCCAAATAAAGGAGGCTGGGAATCTCTAAACTATGGGAATAGAGGTCTGAGCAGGATCAGCACTGTTACAATGACACTTTAATCCCATTTTACTGGTTGCCATTGCTTTTAAAAATTAATCATGGTAGTTACAGCCACAAAGATAGTTTTAAAATACGGTAAGCTTTAAATTTTCTGGTTTTCCCAATGTTCAAATTCCAAATTCATGGCATACCTGTGCCCAGGGAGCCTGAGATCACCAATGCACTAGGATGGTGTGGAAGGGCTCCTGGGATCCCCAATATCAATTACTGTCGTTCAGCTACAGAAGGCAATTGGTCACAAACCACTTCACATAAACTTTTAGTTCTGGGGTTTCTATTCCTACGAAGTATTTTTTTAAAGAAAAGAATCACTTCCCACTTGATGTGCATCTCCACCAGTTAAATGAGATTCTCAGCTGCCTGAAGACAAATGTCTCTCTCTAAGGAAGGAGGAAAAAAACAGGTTTTTTCTTGCATTAACTTTTCCTCTTAAATTAAGAATATATGATATTAAAAAAACTTTTTAAAAATTAAATATAGGAAGTTTTAAATAAAGATCTTTTTGCAATCAGCACTATCACTTGATTAATTTTTAAAATGCCAGAGTGGACATGACAACCCTTCCACTGTGAATGTTCCTCTGCAGAGGGAGGCAGAGAAGGCAAATGGCACTGCAGAGATTAATTAACAATGGTTTCCTGCCCTGCTCCAACTCTCTGGACATGCTTTAATATAGGCTTCAATACAGTCAGACAATTATCTTTGCTCAAGGGCTTTGCTGAGGTTTCAGACTTCCAAATACATGTCTTGTTTATTAATTTGCAACAACATTTAAACCACATTTTCTCTCAAAGAAAAGTTGCACAAACAGGACTTAGATTACCTGGAATTTAAAACCTGCAGACAAAAAGGCAAGTCTGGGCAGGACAGTTCCCATTTTAGCAAGTAAAAGCATCTTCAGGTACCACAGGCAGCCTCTCTCACCCTGGGAATCAGCTTCTCATTCCCAATTGATTTCTTGGTGTCCCCAAGACTCTGAGCATCTCCCAACCCTCCTAACCTTCACTGCATAAGCAAAGCCCCCAGGCTCAGAGGGGAATGTGGCTTTAAATGGAAAAAGGATAAAATTAGATTAAATATTCAGAAGGAGTTCTTTACTTTGAGGTTTACACTGGCACAGGTTGCCCAGAGAAGCTGTGGCTGCCCCATCTCTGGAAGTCCAAGGCCAGGTTGGATGGGGCTTGGAGCAACCTGGAGTAGTGGATGGCAGGGGTGGGATGGGATGAGCTTTAAAGTCCCTTACCACCCTAATCTGTCTGGAATTTTGTGGTTCCAGAGCTTGAGGGCACTGCCTACATTCACACACATCCACAGGGCTGTCCCAGAAAGACCTTGGCACCACTGAGTCAGTTCTGAGGTGCCAAATAACTGAACACGGCAGAGATGCTCCTCCCACCCATCCAGGGAAGGAGGAAGGATGGAAGAGGAGAAGCCAACACTGTACTATAAAACAAAACCTCTGATTGTTGCCTTTCCTCCAAGCACAGTTCTGTAGGTACACAGTAGAACCAACCCCAAACCATCTTCAGTAAACCTCTTAATCTGAAAGCAGCAAAAAGCAACTGGGGGTCAACAGACGCACCTTCTTTTTATCCTGCCCTTCCACCATAGTTTTGGCAGCCTCTTGTCTCACCTGGTTGTGTTTTATGTCGCAGCTCAGTAACATGCATCTCCAAGTACATAAGTGAGTACAGAGAAATGCACTCCATGCTCTGGAAGGGACTGGAACACAGAACTAAGAGCTTTGTGTAACTGGGCTGTAAGAATCAACATTCAGGTTTTGAATAAGTGGCATTTCTTTAAGCACTTTATGAAAATAATAAGTTCTTGGAATATTCAGCTTTTACAAGCTCCAAAACATGTTCTTAGTTATTAAAAAGCTTTATAAAAATAATCAGGGAATCCTCATGCTTTTGCATATGTATTACTGAACAAACCTGCTCTTTTATTTGGCAACACATAAAAGATATTATTTTAATTGGCGCTCGGCATTTTCTTTCAGAAGAACACAGTGACAGTCAATAAAAAAAAATTCCTCTGGAATAGGTTTTTTTCATCACTTTGCCCAGGATGAGAAAAAGAACTAGGAAATCACTGAACAATCAGAGTCACTGAGCCCTGGCTTGGATTCCTTTTGTTTGACTCAGGAACAAGTATAAAAGTATTTTAAAAAATGCCTCTAGGGAAAAGGGCACAAACCTCTTATTTACCATTAAAAAAGTGCTACAAGCAGCTCTAAAGCTGGAACACAGAAGGGAGATGGGAAAAGATGCTGCTCCCGCCTTCCTGCTCCGCCAAGGAGTCTGAACTTGGGCACATCAGCAAAGGTTCCTCATGGGGCAGTGAGCTGTCCTGCCTTGGGGCCTTTCCCATTCCCACTGGCTGTGGTGGAAACAAGCCAGACCCCACAGCAGGACTCACCCTTACTCCCTGTACTCACCCAAGTAACACCAACAGGGACCCTCTCAACAAGCTCTCAGTCAGAACCTGTTCCCTGCACTTCCGCTGCACTCTCCTCTTTTTGTCTTGGTAAGACCAAGCTTTCTCCCAGACAGCCCTTCTCAGTGCCCAGCAAGTGCTGTCCTGCCCGTTGCTGGACCCTTCAAATTTCCCCATCACACAAGGCAGGAACAAACCCCACCTGCTCCCAGCTGATCCAAATGCAGGACACATCGAAGGACACCCCAATTGTAAAGAATGACCTAAATCTAGATCCAAGGACATGCGTCTGGGCTGATCTGGGGTTTGTTTGTACTTCAGTGCCAATGTAAAGCCATGGTAAATTCACTCTTCCCTCATCGAAGCACATCCTGGAAAAATGATACTTTCAGCACATGGAATGACCAAGAGCAATCACCTCATTAGTTACAATCATCCTCACGTGCTGCTAAATGACAACTGTTCATAACATGAAACAACATTCAGAACTTGCCCAGTCAGACAGCAGCTGAGCAGGGAAACCTTCCTCCAACTAAAACATTTATATGGAGCCAGTCACCCACCCAGAGCTACACTTTCTATCCATCCCACACCTTCTATCCATCCCATACACCCAAACGGCCTGTGCATGTGGTTATGGTGCACTCTGTGGTTGAAACCAGGGGGAAAAAACCCACCCCAAGTAGACTTGCTAGCAAATTCTTACAAGGAAATGAATAGAAATGAACTCTGGGACAGCAGAAACTGTATAGCTGAACAAATAGTGAAAGATAAGCATAAGCAAATAAACAAAGAGTAGCTCCAGTTACTCTGACTTAAATAAATAGTCTAAAATGATGGGTGGTCCTTGCATCACATTTACAACAGCCCCCCTCCTACACTCCTATTACCACTGCATTTCAGTGGTATAAAAAGTAAACAGGTCAGTCCTTTCTCCATCTAGAAATCAGAGTACTTATATATTTCCCTATTATTATTCCTACTGGATAGCTCCTGACCAACTAAATGGAATTAAACGGAGGCCTCCAACTGCAGCAAGTCATCATCATCAGGGACAGATTTAAGCAGGTGGGGGTCACACGGGCAGGGCATGTGCAAAGTCACACTGTAATTAATTCTCAACAGCAGAGCCGTGAATCCTAACGATTCATGATTCCCTGGGTTCACACAGCACTGAGACAGACCTGCCCTACTACTCCTCTGCATGGGTGGTTCTGATGCAGGGAATGGGAAGACAGAAGAGGCAGGGGCGCAGAAGATGCAGGGGGGACATGCAGAAGCAGTGCCTGAGAGCTGCAGATAAAGGGGCACAGGGGTCAAACCCTCTCGCCATGGCTCAGAGCACATTTCCCTTCACTGCCAACATTCCCAGCGCTAATGAAATTTTTAACAATCAAAAACGCATTTACTTCGGCTTTTGGAATAATTTACAATTGTTAGTCAGTATATTCAGTGAATAATAAAACCCCCAATAACCAGGAAAGAGCTCCTCACTCTCCCTTGCCTGGCTCTCAAGGGTCCAGCTGCAACCACTACTGTCCCTTTTCCCCTCGACACCCCCTGGCAGTGTGGGACAAAGGCAGCCAAGCTGGCACACACGGCTGCTCTCAATGGAAACCCTGCTGCTTGGTTTCCTGCTGCCTCACAGATGAATACAGAAAGAACAATTAGCCAAGTCTTCAGTCTAATTGAGACGTATTTTATTTTTTGGAGGGGAGACTAAGAGATGGTACATCATAAACCCAAACCTTAGCTCTAAAGCTGCTCAAAGGAGCATAATACTGAAATACCAGGTGTAACTCGTATTATATGGACTTCTGATAATAAACAGTGACCCCAGTTATGCTAAAAGTTGTACTTGGATATGCCAGGAGACCATAAAACATTAATGCAAGGACTCTCTACATCAAAGCAGACAAGAGGTGTGCAAAGAGAGTATCCCCATCCATTTTCCAAAAACCAAAGTAAGTGACAGCTCACATAAGTCCTCCAGCGTTTCAGGGGAAGACTGGCCCTAAAGTAGGAAATAACTTCAGTTCCCCACTCCCTCACATAAGGAAGTATCCAACACCTTATCAGTGCCTGGAGGAACAGGAACTGAGGCTCAGGGAGAGCAACACCCTCCTGTGCAGGGGATCACACCCTTCTCTCACTCAATCCTTGCTATGAAATGTTGTACCCTGATGGAGCAGAGACAAGAACAAGCCCAGCTCCCAGCAGGCAGTCAGGGCACTCTCCCGAGGAATATGAGAAGCCTCTCTCAGAGAAGGCTCAGGAGTTGAGCTCTGCCCTTCCCCAGTCTGTGCCTCTGAGCACTGAAGGTTTATGCAACACCTCCTCCTCACCCATTACTTTATGAACTCCTTTCAAAGAACAGAAAATGAGAGAGATACACACAGAAGGACTGACCAGGACCTCTGAGCATGGAAACTCTGGGCTGCAGAGAGCAGCATCATCTAAGATCTCAGAGGGAGCACCTCCACCAGCCAGGAGGCTCCTGGCACAGAGCCCTGCCAGGGTATTCCCGAAGGGAGCAGCTCCCACCTCCACCTGATGCCCAGCAGAGGGGCTTGCCCATCTCTACAGACACTGCCCTGGAGGAAAATTAAACCCATTCCCAACAGGGCTGGCATTGTGCTGGGCTGGGAAAGCTGCCAGGCCCCAGCAGCTGCTGCTGTCAGGCAGATCAGAGCTCTGGGCTGGGGACACTTCGTGCAGCCACAGCAGCACTTTGGGTCACCTGCACTGGCTGTGGCTTCACAGAGAGGTGATGAAGGACATCAGACCTCCTTCTGACCTGGGCCACCTCCTGCCCCATGAGCCTCAGGGGGGCTTTGGCATATTACAGAAGGTTTAGGCTGGAAGGAACCTTAAGGATCATGTAATTCCAAGCCCCTGCCACAGGCAGGATGCCGCCCACTGGATCCAGCTGCTCAACCAGATCAGGATCCTGCCCTGCTGTCAGCCTGTGTCTCTTCCTACTGACTGAGGAGAATCTGGACACTTATCTTTGCCTTGCAAGTGCTGGAGCCGAGGCCCTGGGCACATAAGGGTGCAGCAATGCCTCATCATGCAACATCACCCTAATCCCCTGGGAATGCCAAAGATCCAGAAAAAAAGAACAGTTTTGTTGATTGTTGTTATTTCTAATTAACTGAGGGGGAACACCTGAAACACAAACACTTGGGGGAAAAAATTATAGGTCAAATTGGTGTTTCAATTTTAAAAGCAAACTGTAAACAATAAAATATAGGAATAAGAGAAATAACCTGTGACTGAGGAAAAGGACATTTTAAAACTAAAACAAATTGCAGCCTTTTAAAACAAAATATTTGAATTGCACTGCTTCAAAATTTTGTGGGCTTATGAAACCTCTTTAATTTTATATCAGGCCAGACAAGAAAGTCTCTGAAATACCAACCCAATTTTAAAGGCAGAAGGAAGGACGGATAAAGAAAAAGGAAAACAGTGAACTATATATTCGTAGTCAAGTCGAGATTCATAGTTGAGTCGAAAGAGCAGAGGCCCCCTCTAATACATTATAGGGGATGAAAAATATGAAAGCTGTTGAATAGCCTAAGCAGATGCCAGCAGTGCAATGCATGGAAAATCAAAAGCAAACAAGATTTTCTGTCCCCTTGCCTCCAGGAGAATGTGTCTGCATCCACCACCTGCCTCTGTGCAATCAAAATGTGAACATCACAGGAATAATAGGTCCCTGAGCACAGGACAAATCCTGCCACTAAAACATGCCTCACTCACCCTGATCACAGAGGGATACCATGGGAGCAGCTCTGCAGGGGTGCTTGGATGGAGTGCAGGTAAATTAAATGCAGAAGGAAAGCAGAAAGGGACGTGACAACCGAGTCAGGACTCCAGGAAGCAAAGCTCACAAATGACTGGTGAGTTATGCAATGACTCAGCAGGAAGAAAAACAAAAAAGGAAAAAAAATACAGCAGCTGATAGGAAAGTCTTTTCCATTAGGACAGGTACCATTAAAAAGTAAGTAAAGTAATAAAGAGACAGAAGCAGAGTTCTCAGGCTGGAATTCTGCCTGTGCCTCTGTGCACAGAGCTGTCTCTGCCGCTCAGCCATTCCCAATCCCCTCCCAGCACATCTGAGCAGGTAGAAAAGCAGGAAAGCCTGTCTTTAACCCCTGCTTCCCCAGCACCTGCCAGGCTCCCTGCAAAGATGCTTTTCTGGGTGAGCAACATGAGGGGAAGCTACAGCCCAGCCAGAACTCAGGAAAGCATAGAGCAGACAGAATGCCAGCCTGGGGAACCCAGGGAAAGGGGCAGCAGCATGGCAACGCAGGAGAGTCAGCCTGCTGTCCTGCCAGGCCCAGGAACATGGTCAGCACAGGAAGGTGACAGGGCATTTCTGCACCTCCTCTGTTGTCCTCCTGAGCATGAAATTACAGCTACTGTTTCTCCTGCAAAACTTTCCAGGAGGGCTCTGCCATGTCTGTTGAGGCTCAAGAGCTCCTCCTGGAATGGTAAGATTAAATGTAATCTGTTAAACAGAGATAACGTGCTCCAACCAGAAGGATGAGCAAGTCAAGCTGTGCAGATTTCACTACTCAGTTTGAACACATACTCACTCACTCTCTCCTTTGCAAACCTTTATGCAAATAGCTTTTCAAGAACATTAAATCCTCCACCCCCACCCATTACCATGGTAGCATCGCTGTCCCTTCAATCTGGACCCCCAAGAGACCCCAAGGCACTGGGCACCTGCCTGGCCCAAGCCAGGTGACATTCAGTGATATTTGAGCAGATGCTCACGTGCTCTGCAAGGCAGGGGGAGAAAGGAGATGTATCAGGTAACTGTAATTCCTTTCCATCATTCCTTCCTGGCAAACCCAATCCCTTGAAAAGCACCGTGTCTTGTCTCTGCCTTTCAAATCTCGCTTGGCCTGGTTCCACGGGTGTCAATTCTGCATCTCTGCCACCATTCTCCTCCTGCACCAGGGTAATAAAAGAGGAGAGGATGCCAACAGCTTCTCTGTGCAGCAGAATAACTCCGTGTAACTGTGTTGGCTGGAGCAGGGAACTATAAAATTAGAGGGGAGGGGAGAAAAGGGCAGCGGAAAGGTAACAGCACTAGGAATGATGCTCTAAACGTTCTGCTTCGCCATCACACCACCCTGAAGGCCAACACAAGCTGTGAAAATTAACTGCTAAGAAAATTAACCCCTGCAAGGCAAGGAAAGCTGAGGCTTCACGGCTGGTACATGGAATTATGTGTGTTAGGAGAGCTGGCAGTGAGGGATCAAGGGGGACCCTGGCCTGGTGTGTCACAACCAGTTACGGTTAAAAACAGGAAGCCACGGTGAGGATGATCACAACATCTGCAACAGCCTCCTGACATCTGTGTCAACATCCAGCCCCCCCAGTGCCTCAGGCACAGCTCATGGAATTGAGAAGTTGGGATGAACAAATCCTGATGAAAATACAACCCACCTTTGAACCCTGTTTCAAAAGACCAACAGGAATAAAATAAAATTTTGCCCTGAAGTAATTTTTCTACTTGAGCCACACAGCTCTTCACAATTAAGTCAAAATGTTCCTGTAAAACAGCTATTTTTGTTACTCCTGCTTTAAAAATGGTGTAAATAATGCACAAGAAGACTCAGCATTGCCTGAGTCAGTGAAGCCTGGAATAAAACCCAAGAGTGCCGGCTGCTGTCTGTCCTCCATAAAAGCCTTTTCTCCACAAAACATGACCATGGACACTTTTTTAACCCATGCTGACAACCTGTTTGCACACAAACGCTGAGGAACAACATTCCCCCTCCCAGGAGCTCCCAAAACGCTGTGCTTTGGGGGAAGGAGTTGCTGGGAAGGGCTAAGGCAGCATATGGTGCATGAATTGTTTATTTTCAGTATGACTAAGGTAACGTTGCATCACAGTAGAGGCTGGAATATTTCAATGCAACCTTTAATTGTCCTGACTCATGCTGTCAGTAATAAAATACCCTCTTGGGAAAACAAATAAATAGACAAATAAAGCTTTTATGATTTGGTGAAGTACCTACCAGTGAAAGCACACTGTCCACTATTCTGAAGGCATTAAAAAAGGTTGCAGGTATGATGTGCTCACCTAGAGCAGATGATGAAGGTATTCAGAGCTTTGTCACTTTGACAGGACAAAAAAAACAACAAAGAAAGAAAGTGTGGAGCAGCTTTTGAAAGCTTTTGTCTCGAGCACCCAAAGGGTCGTCTGGAAAATGAAAGCATTTCTATTCCACTGGCACTTGTGCAGAGCAGAGGGATAATGAAGTGACTGGTCTATTGCCCTTCCTGAAGCAATGAGATCTTGCTGAAAGCAGCACACGTTTATCTCAGTGCCTGGGAAAAGGGCACTAAACAGTGCTCTGCCAGCCTCTTCCCCCCTCTCTAGTAACCAGGATGATTTTAGAACTGACACCTGCAACAGAGACTTTTTAGTGCGTAATTAACAACTCGGCAAAAAGAGAAGGCTGTGAGAGAATGGGTAAAAATAAAAATACAGTGAACAAAGGAGTAAAATTACAAGATATAATGCAGCTGCAGGGGACAGAGCAGCCTGACAGCAGCACTCCAAAAGACTCCTGGTGAGGATGGGGCTTACAGAGCCACAGAACAGGTAATGAACCACTCTGGAAAGCACCATCTCCTTGCTCCCACATCACCCTCACACGGTCAGAACACTTGGAAAAGACAGTTACTCTTGTCATCAGGGCAGGGAAAGGCCCAGTGCAAAAAAAAAATGAGCCTGTAACCATCCCTACATCTCCTTGCCAAAGAGGATTGGAATTTCCTATGGCCATGATTTGGATGTTAAAAATCTGCCTGATCCAGGAACTGAGTCCCTCTTGATTCATGGGAATGTTCATTCACATGCCAGGCTCCTCTCCCTGCTCTCCCCAGAACGGGGCTGGTGGCTTCCCACAGGGATGTGACTCGGTGATCTGTGTCTCCCTCTCTGCTCCCAGGCAGTTCACAGAGTGAGACTCTATTCCATGTGACAGCCCAAGCCACAGCTCCTTCCCTCCTCTGAGGTTTTTTGCTCCCAGAGACAAATGAGCTCACTTGAATGTCCTCTGCAAACTTTGTGCAGAAGTTGGGGCGCATTTTTTCTGAATATTCATTCCTTATTTGGAAACACATTTCATAAATCACGGAACCACAAAATGCATTGTGTTGGGTGGGACCTTAAAGACCACCCAGTCCCACCCCCTGACATGGGAAGAGACACCTTCCACTACCCCAGGCTGCTCCAAGCCTTGTCCAACCTTGGGCACTTCCAGGGATCCAGGGGCAGCCACAGCTTCTCTGGGCACCCTGAGCCAGGGTCTCCCCACTCTCACAGGGAACAGTTCCTCCCCAGTATCCTATCCAACCCTGCCTGCTGGGAGCAGGAAGCCACTCTCCCTTATCCTGTCCCTCCAGAATTTTCAATTTAATTATGAAAGTCCTTCAAGCAAAACCTAAGTGATCTCCAAACTATGTAAGTGACCTCTTCAAGCTTGCTCTTCTTTATTTTTCATGCAGTAACTGAACAGGCAACACCATCCAGACCTGATGCCTCCCACTATGTCATGGAAAACCCACAGGAGAGAGCACAGTTAGTGAAAAAGACAAACCTTTCTATTACTGAATGGAGATTGATATCTTTTTATGTTCCCATTATGTAATTAAAGCTTTCAACACATTTATTTTATTGCAAATGCAGCAGTAATTAAATATGTTCTCTAAAAAAAACATAATTTTATTTTCCAGTGCAAACAGATCCAGTGCACAGCTAGAACAGAAGATTTCCTACCACACAAAATGTGTCTGCACGTGAAGCTTCCTGCTAGGCCCCACTCACACCATGCCAACACTTCCCACTTTCCCAGCTCCCACAAACAGCCAGTACCAACTCTTTGCACACAAAGCAATACAGCCAGGAATGGTGACAGAAAACAGGGAACCAGCCCCTTTCTCAGATCTGATGATGTCTTGTTTTCCCCTCACATGCTGTTACACACTCATTACAGCACAGAGAGCCAGTCAGGGTCAATTCACTTCTGTTAGCACATTCAAGGAGTAAAAAGCATTAATTTGATGAAATTCTGAGATTCATGACAGTGGCAAATGGTATCCATTGGTGTGCTTGTTTTTCCTTCCTGTTCTGTTTGCACAGAAAGTGTCAAACATCAGTGGCTGCTGTTTCTCTGATTTACTGACTTAGGGAGCATTTTAGGATAGCTGGGAAAGGGGAAATATTTGGGAAAGGATGTTTGAGAGACAAGGCATGGCATCAGTAGCCTTATAAATACTTCATTTATGACGCCAGCAAAAGCAAGAATATTTCACCCCACCAGAGTACACACCTGGACATATTCTAATGTACTCACTGGCAGTTGGCTTCCTTTGAATTCCTTACTTCTCCAAAGAGAACTGTATCCCAATTTTTATGAAATACACATGCGAAGGTAAAATCAAGAATGGACAAACAAGTATCCAGAAGGACCTGCAGTTTCTGTTTCGATATTCCCCCTCTCTAACAGTGCTAAACACGACGAAAGCTTTTTCCCAAACCAGTATTTCCTGTTTGCTCTTGTGCTGCACAGGTGACTGAGCTCCCTGCTGATCAGCACTTCCAGAATCTGATGGATGATGATAAAACACCTTTAAAGCCCCAGCTACTGCAGGAATCTCAAGGCTTTGGCCAGAGGTCCCCACACATGACTTGGCAGCCAAAGGGGCTGGAGCACAGAGAGCTCTGCAGGTGACACCTCCAAACTCCATCCAAACGCACAGCATCCATTTCATCCACAATTGCTCAACTCCTTTTTGCCAGGAAACAGGAGTCTGAAGTTACTTCCTACGAGCCCTCCTGTTTCTGTGCACCCAGACTTTGCTTTGTCCTTAGCAGGCACCAAGGAAATTCTGCATCTACATGAGAGACAATGGACCAAAAACGTTACCTTCTTTTGTTTTATGAGCCACTGGGGATTTGTCAAAAATGTTCCCTAAGCAGAGGCACATCCTGATTCAAAAAGGGGCCAGGTACTAATTAAACATCCTGTGTGGGCAGCAGCAAGGGTTTTACATCTCAGTGGGTGTCTGTTTCCAATGCCATATCCAATGTCTATTCCTTGTTAGCTGTAATGAAATCCAAAACCTCATTTACAAAGTCTGCATCAGGCAGGGCAGCACCTTTTCTCCCCATGCTCCTGTGGAGTTCATGGAACATGTTACATACTCCAAAGTCAAGGTGGTACTTCTGTTATTTCAACAGGTTACACAAAAATAACAAAAAAATACAGGTCCATGTTGCTGTCACTTCCCTCTGGGAAGCACAGAATAACTCTACAAGGCAGGGAACATTAACCCAGTATCCCTTCCAGTACCTGAAACCCCGCCCCCCCCTTGACCCAGGCAGAAGGGAAGATGAGGTTACCTGCTGGTCTTCTGCAAATATTTATAAAGCCCTACACAGAGCAGGAGATGCTGCCAGAGAACCTCACGATTCTGAGCGAAGCTGTACTTAAATTTCCCTCCAAAGAGAATAAGAAGTGTGTGCACATTTATACACATGCAGGCAGAAAAAATGTCCTGCTGCTGGTTTTCAAGGAGCTGAGGAGAAATAGGGAAATAGTTTTACTGCCAGACCAACCCCCAGGATTTACAAGACCTGCACAAATGTCCTTGGGACTGGCCATGACCTTGAATTATAAGCACATTAAAACAATGTTAGAATTTCTCACCCTTTCACTGCAAGTCTCTCAGCATTTCATATTTTCAGAGCTCCAGTCATAGAGTCAAACACTGAAAAAATATTCCCAGTTTTCAGGAGAATTATTAAATTATCTTGAGGAAAAGTGAACAACATGACCCATCTTGCACTTAAAAAGTCAAATTGGAAGGCAAATAAAATTATAATCAAAGCACAACTTGAAAAGCATCATTTTTAAAGTCAGACTTGTGATTTTCAGTAACTTGATTGCTGTTTCTTAAATGCTGGAGGGGTTGGTCCTACCACAGGTGAAATGTCCCTGTAAAAGGTCAGCATTTCTTTAAAATAAGTCCTTGGGTACAGAAATGAAGTGTTTTGCTCCCTCTGCTCAGGGTGAGGGCTCAGAGTCAGTGCTGGACCACAGGAACCCTTCACTCATCTCGCCCTGAGGTGGCCACAGGCCCTGGACAGAGCAATTGCAACATCAACAGGCAGAGGAAAAGCAAAAACCCTCCCTGGGAGATGACAGGAACACAATTTAACCAAACCAATTTCAGGCACAAGTGCAAACTTAGAAAACGTCAGCTCACTGCACTAGAAAAACCAAACAAGTACATAAAGGAGAAATCCATACTCATGGACTTGTTTTACCACCTCCACTCATGGGGAGGAAGGGAAGGGGAAGGGGAAGGGGAAGGGGAAGGGGAAGGGAAAGGGAAAGGGAAAGGGAAAGGGAAAGGGAAAGGGAAAGGGAAAGGGAAGATAGATGCAACTGCATTTATCTTTGTCACTCTACTCTTTTGTATACACATAATTCTAATAACTTTTAGCCCATCCCAAAGGTACTGCATTCTCCTAACAGCACTGCATGGCAGCTCTGAGACAGGCCCTCTCTTCCATCCAGCTATATCTCATTCCTTCATCTAACAGCTGCTTCAAAAGCGAGTCAGATCTGCCAATGCAGCAGTTGTGAAGGAAGAATAGAAAATACATTATCGCCTCATACTACTCCAGATACTTTTTCCCTTCTGATGCCTGGTTGTGCTGTTTGCCGGGAGAATTAACCCCACTGTACACAGACCTGAGGACTGAACACAAAGAAAATACATAACTGAAAATACACTGGAATCTTCTGTTGTTAATTTCTGCCATGATAGTTTATAAAGTGTGAAGAGCAGAGTTCACAGGGTGTGAAGAGGTGAGTTAATAAGGCATGAAGAGAGACAATTAAAAAACAGGAAAATAGTTTACCAAGTCAGCTTGAACTTTTCGCCTTTTAGTAATGTTTTCCAGCAATTTGCCATCACAGCTAGGGGGTGTTAGCACCCAAACACATAATACATCATTTTTAACATCCTTCCTACTGCTCAAAGGAGCATAAAATGCTGGTTCTTTATGGTTCCCACCCCATGAACCAGCAGGGTGTACTTTCACCATTGTTCTCAAGCCACTGAAATCTGCATTTATAGAACATTCCTCATGTGTCATTAAACCTGCCTCCGCAGAATCCAGAGGAGAAGCGCATGGTAAAATCCCTAAGCTGTACCACATTCTCTCAAAGGTTGTGCTCCAGGAGGCA
Source organism: Lichenostomus cassidix (assembly GCF_008360975.1). Lineage (NCBI taxonomy): Eukaryota > Metazoa > Chordata > Aves > Passeriformes > Meliphagidae > Lichenostomus > Lichenostomus cassidix. Next base: position 400,978 of record NC_139504.1, on the reverse strand, counting down.
GTAGTCATTCTGGAGTTCCTCTGGATCACTTTGCTGTTGGAGCACAAGGAGCAGAGTCATTGATATCCCATGGAAACATTCGTTCTGCTCAAATAAACTCCTTTTTGGGTGCTCCGGCTGCAAATTAACCCCTCCTGGCTTCCTGGATCCACACAAAACCCATCTTCACAGCAGCAGGTTTAAAGCCCTTCCCTCCAGCCCCACGACCCGAGCCCTTCGTGCCTGCTGCCGACGGGATACCGCAGGGCTGGGTGTGCTGGCAGGGCTCAGCACCAGGAGCCAGATGCAGCAGCAGCTGCATTCCAGCTGCCATCCCTGCTCCTGCTGCCATCCCTGCTCCTGCCGCTCCTCGCACAGGGAGCAGCCAGCGGGCTCCGAGCGCTCCCAGCCCTGTGTCCTGGGCCTTTCCTGGCTGCTCCCCTGGCAGTGCGGTCACTGACTGCATGTTGACTCATCTGAAACTAATTCACAGCATTTCTAACCATTCTCGCTCTGATATTCCCGCGCCAAACAAGACACATGAAACGAGAAAAATCAGAATCAAGGAGCTGAATTCAATGTTCCTTGAAGGGAAATCTTTATCTCCACAGAGCCCTATGGCCAAGTGGCTTAGATTTTCCCTTGACAATGTTTCCAACCTGAGGGTTTAACTGAGTAACAAATTCTCAGGGGAGTTAAGTTCTCTTCTAAAACTCATAAGCAGCAAAGCCAAGACCAGGATTGATGTTGTTTCCATACCCAAAAGCTCTGCAGACCCAGCAAATCCCACAATTCTTGCTAAAGGGACAATGACAGCAGCAGCCAAGCACGTTATGTCTGCCAACCCCAAACAGAGAGAACAGAACAACAAATAGGAGGTTTGCCTGTTGTCTGTGAATTTTGAGATTTAAAAGTGTCTTGAATCTGTATTTTAAATGAGCAAAGAGGTCATCCTGAGCCTAAAAAGCAAGAAAAGGGATTGGAAAAGGTCAGCACAAACAGGCCCCATACAAAACAGAACATTGTATTCAGGATCTGTCAGCATCTGGAATTACTTGTGAGCAGCTGCTCCTGAGAAGTTCCATGTGTGGTCAAGCACTGAAAAGGGAGAATGTGCTCAAATCCAGGGACATTTGCTAGAGAAAAGGTTTTTGTGAGATTCGTGTGTCTCCAATGTTTGTTAACACTGAATAGTGGAGAAAAGCTGTATTATTCCTGCAAGTCATCTGTCCTGCACATGAGGGAAAAAGCAGCATCTCCACCAAGGTTCTGCTGCTCCAGACCTGAGGAGAAGCCATTTTTGTCACCTGCAGAGACAGCACTGGGAAACTGGGGGAAATTAATTAAAAATGAGGTATGGACTTCACACAGAAAGGGCTGTAAACTGGGGAGATGCCCTGGGAGATCTAACACAGAGACTGGGACAGGTGTTTATAAAGTACATGATGAAACTGTTGTCACCTCAACAATGTTAAAAACACTGCATAAACAAAGCCCAGGAGCAAAACACAGATTCAGAATTAATACTGAGTTGGAGTTTTGGTTCATTTTGTGCTGCCTTTATATATACATACATATATACACAGAAAAACTGTGAGAGTTCTTCATTTTGGTTCTGTTTTAAAGAAAAAGCTTCCCGTTTTGCACTCAGAAGCAATCAGTCTTGGATGCTTTTACAAGCAGAGGAAAATATAATTCAGGTGTCCATCTGCATTCCCAAACCAAAATGGAGTGTGTCATTTTAAAACAACAAACTTCATTAGAAACAGCAAACTTTGTTAGGGTGAAGCTGGCAAGAAAAGGCAAGGAGTTAAGGAAGTTCCAAGTGCTCCAGGACAACACTGTGCCTGCACACCACATTAACTGGGAGAAAAGGGAAGGAATTGGTATGTCTAATCTGGCTTTTTCCCCACAAGGACTCCACTTGTGGTGCTGGGAGCTGTCACAGCAGTTTTTCCAGTAGCATAATTATCTCCCTATGAAACTTGCTTCCCTCTCCAGAGTCCAGCAGGGGGGAGGATGGGGTGTTTGTCTTTTCTTTCCAATAATGAACCCCTCCTGGCTGCCAGCCTCAGCAGCTCTGCTCTGTTTCCCAAACTAATGCTGGTTTCAAGGCTGCAGATGGAAGCTCAGCTCCTCTGGCTCCTCACCCCAGCAACCACATCCCAACATCTCCCATAAAGAACAACTCTGGGCTTTGCCAGAGCAGCCCCCACACATGAGCAGCAAGAGCTCTGACACTTTCACAGCTTCCCAGGGGGATTTGAGGATCAGATATGGAAGCGATCAGAGGCTTGTTAATCTCATTATATTGCTCCTGCAAAAAGCTATGAGCAACCATGGCAGTATTAAACAAATTAGTTTGTAGATTAAAAAAGTCAACACAGCTTTGGTTAACCTTCTGGACACAAATTTAATGGCTCTCTGCAACCACAAATACCAGGATTTGAGAAAAACCATCCTCTGAAATTGATATCTGGTGTTGGCCTTTCTTCCCTCCACTGTTAACACGGAACAGAGATTCCCAGCCCATGAAAATGTGTTTTCATGTGTGCCCAGAAGCAGTGCCTCTAGCAGCGCAAGGACCTGGGAAAGTCCCTTCTAAAGGAAGCTGTCAACACTGAGAATTGAATGAGACCCTGCAAGATGAAGACATCAGCATAGTTTCCTCTTCTTGTCCTATTTTTCACAAGCCATGCTTTGTTTCTGGCTAGGCAAGTCCTCCAGCCAGCCTGCTCCTCTCTGTGTTCCAAACGAGACCAATTTAACTGCAGAAAATGCTTAGATCTGCTCCTACACTCTGGCTCTTCCTTGAGCTGACACTACCAAGAGCTGGTTTCACAGTAGATTTTGCTTATGCAAAAGCATGTTAAGAGCAGTCACTGCCTTTATCCTCACAGTAGAGTGCCCGAGTATCAAACACCTGGAAACTGTGTTAGGACACATGCCCAAGGTCAAAACCCACTCTTATTTCATGTGTGCAAAGGGGTGTGCTGGCTGTTTGATGTCATTCAAAGTTCTGCTAAAGGAAAACATAAAAATATGATCATGGCCTCTCTTCCCATCAGTCCAAATTATCAGATTTGGTCAGAAATCATGAAAACAAAAAAATGTACCAAGTAGTTAAGTGCTCTTTTTATTTACATTTGGACTCACGATTGCATGGACCTTTGCTTGTCAAAAGCTTTCTCCCAGCACATCTCTGTCAGAACACAAACAGATTTTCACACAGCCACTGTAGGCATATGCACTTAAAATAGTTGGATATTTTACGTAAATAATTTTTTTTAAAAGCATGGCATGCACTGGCTCAGCACATTTACACTCCCAAAACAGAAGCCAGCACAGTGACACTGAAGACACTGCAAAGAGATACAATGCACATTTACAAATTACATTTATCTCACACAGCAAGCAAAGCTATTCCACTGAAGTATCAGTAAGACCAAATGCATTGAGAACAGCAGACTGAAAAAGCCTGGAAATACTGTACTTATTACCTCTGAAAAGTTTGTGAGATATCTTGTTATGTTTCACTTTTTAAAGGACAAAACCTTCTGAAATACACAAATGGAAAAATGTGGCCAGAAAATCAAGCCTGTTTGCACAGTTAAAGTACTCCTTAAGGGCTGAAATCTCATCTGCCACATTCCGGTCCTCAACAAGGTTTGAAGCACTAATTTATGAACCCTGGGGGAAAAAATATTGAGAAATCCTTGACTATTCAATAGCTCTGTGATTAGGAAAATCTCTGTATAACTCACAATGAAAGGAAGAAACCCCAGCCTGCTGGTGTTGATTAGTGTTACATCCAAAACAGGGACATGCACCCAGTGATCCAGATCCAGTGGAGAGTCCCAGCCACAGAACTGCCCCTTCCAAAGATGGTTAAATCCCACCAGGGCTGCACACTGCACTAAATCCATCTGCCAGGAGAAAGCACCCACCACCACGGCCCGTCTATCAGCTCCGTGTCCAGGAAAACATCATGGCTCATTCCAGAAAAGCCACAGGATTCCCCAGCTAAAACCACCCCCAGCTTGAACTGTCTGAAGCAAGAAATGAACAGCTGAGTTAAACTCTCACCGATGCTAATGAACAAGGCCTTTCTGGTCTTTAAAATTATGGGTACTGTCAGGTTAGAAGTTCTTCCCTAAACTGGATTAAGTGGAGAATTTAGACCTTCGAGGAGCCTTGGAGTGAACATGGAGTAAGTCTGTAACCCAAGGAGCAGCAATGCTCAGTCACCTCTGGATGCTTCAGGAGTTTAGTCAGGCATGGGATATGCTGAAAGGAGAGACAACCCTTTATAAATGCAATAATCTGACAGATGATCCAACACATACAGCCTGCTCCTGGGCATGCTTGACTCTGCCCATTCCAGCCACTGCCCCTCACAACCAAGGGTGGCCTCTGCCACCACAAAACTCCTTGGACCAGAGTGGAGGAAAACTGGACAGACCTTTTAGTAAGTACTGCACTTCTACTGCTGTTTTACCCAGAGGAGGAAGCAAACTAGATTAGCTGTGTATTGAGTAAGGAAAGGCAACTGACAGAAAAGCAGGTGTTACATCACGTCCGAGGTGTCTCCAGAGGTGCTGGGATAACTAATTCTACAGTCACACTTTCAGAAGAAGTGAACACAGGACGTAAGAGAAGCTGGAATACAAATGGCACTTTAAAGTAAGGTACCAAGTTCAAATTCCTCCCCTCCTCCTCACATCATCCCCTCTCTAAATCACACTGGATCTTCTTCCCATCAGCCAAAGGAGCAGCCGTCAGAGTGAAATGCACCTATGTGCTGAGGGTTACACTTCAGCTTCTTTCTGGATCCCAAATTCAGGCATGTTTGCAAGCTCCAGAAAAAGTACACACAACCTCCTTCAACAAATACGCAAGAGCAAGCAGCTGAGTAGCTGCACCACTCCATCCTAAGGAGCTGGATGGAATTCTGGAAATGCCCACTCCTTCTCAGTCCCTGCCATTGCCTCCTGTCACTATTCCCAATATTCAAAAGAACACACAAAAGGTGTACATCTGCCTGTTTTTTCTTTGTTACATGAATACACACTGGAGCTTACCCTGATCTGACTCAACAGCTAACGAGCTCGTGCTTTGGTCTTTTATCCTCAGGACTGAGAAACTCAGATCCCATCCCAGTTCTCCTGCTTTCTGTCCAACACATCCACTGTTTCAATGTCACCTTATTCCTCCTTTCACCAAGGATTCTGTGGAGTTTTTTCCCTCTTTTCTCCAGGCTGATAACTGAATGGAAGATGGGAATAACATTTCTTTTTTCAGCATAGGTGTAAACTAAGGGATTTAATTCTCTTTAATGACCACTACCAGGAGCAGAATATCAAAAGATTAAACTGTGATCCCTGACACCAGGGCATGAAGTTTTCATAAAGTACCAAATAATAAGGATGGTTCAACACAAAGAAAGATTAAACCAAAAAACTTGACAAAGGGGGATTAAATGATTATTTCTGTATTTTTATATAAATACTGAGGACATGTCACACGGGACATTTGTTACACTGGTTGTTGCAAAAAGACCCGGGGGAGCCAAGGACATTCTCACTAATGCCCTGATAAAATTGTCCCCTCCTTGCATAAAACAAAATGCGGGAGGTTTTTCCACTGAAAGCATCCCCGGGGGCTGGAGCCTGGGAAAGCTGTGTGCCGGAGCTGGAGGGCACGCAGAGGTCAGGAGGAGAGGCAGCTCAGCCGTGAGCAGAGGACATGCCGTGACACCCAAGTCACCCCGAGCTGCCTGTGCCAAGCACCAATCTCAAAGATCAATCCTCCAGCCTGGCTCGGAGGATGTTCCCCATCCCGGGAACACACATGGCTCTGCCCCTGTCCTACCAGCCTTTACCCTGGCACAAGCTCAGCAACTGCTGTTTTCTGTCCCTCTTCCCTCCAGCCCAAAAGCCACTGCTATGGGTACGGCAAGGACTCTGCAACTCTTGGACGTGCCACTCGGAAAAGGACGTTTTCCTGAAGAAAATCTGCATCAGCACAGCACATTCACTTTGACGTCAATAACTAGCAAACTCCCCACACTCCAAGCATCCATCAGGAGCAGTGGAATGAGAGCAGGAAGTTAAAAATGCTCCTATAATCCTGTTAAATGCAAGCTCCGCTTCTAAAAAACAATACCAATTTTATCTCTGTGCTGAAAGGCAGGACATGAACAAGAGATCTGCCTTCAGAGAGCCAACCCTAATAAGCTCATCCTGAGATCTGTCATACTCTGGACTCTGCACAAGCGACAAAAAGAGGGGATGTCACTGCCAGAACTAAAACCTATTTAATCTGCAGACTTCCATGGATGACAAGACCTTTTTGGAGGAAAACTGCATAGACTTTATCACACCACTGCTAAACTTTGTCTGTCTTCAGCCAGAAACCTCATACTGCACATACTGACATTGCCAGCTTCTCACAAATATCAGTGTTCTCATTCCCAAGGGAACTCACAAACACAAATCCTGTAGTTCCTATTTACAAAATCCCCTCTGGCAAGCATGTGCCTCTATCCTTGGGTGACAACACATTGCCAATATATTGCATTTTGTGCTTTTTCCATGACAAAGGAAGATGGGGAGTGTAAAGCCTTAAGCATTAGCACACTAGACACAGTTAATTTTTAAATACAGTTTTGTTTCCAAGTAAGGGAAACCAAAATTTTCCAACTACATTTCTCACAGTGCCCAAGTCAAACAATGAGCAGATATCCAACAGCAGCTTTCCTAAGGATAAATACTTTAAGGAAGAAAGAAAAGACAGACAAATTCAACGAAATTTTGCAGTGCTGGTGGGAGCTACTCTCCTTTGGTTTCTGGCAGTGTAAGTGAAGTAGGAGGAGTCAGCATAAATTACCAAGACTTTGTTGATAATGTGTTAAACAGTGAAACAAGAACCTGTGTCTCCAGCTTCCACCACCCTGGTTCGTAAGTAACTTCTGGTGTGGTAAAACCCCCTTGATCTGTAAGCCAGGTAGGTGGTAACAGCAAGTTTTAAATGATACTGGGTCCCCAGCTCCCTCCTTTTTTCCTCACCAGTAAATATTTATTCACTTTCAACCCTGAAGTAGAAAATCCCAGTTGAACTGCAACAGCATCAGGCATCCTTCCTATCAGCCACAGCACAAACCCGAACCCAAGGTGAAGGAGATGATTTGCCATGAAGATAATCAGCACTGCCTCATTCCACAAGAATTTTAATGACACACACACATGATAACCTGGCCCTCCAGAACTATCACTCCTAAAGCCATATCCTATCAACAGCTTTTAGTTATCCATTAGAAAGGAAAAAAATTTGCTCAGCACAGAGCCCTGGCGACTACTGCATTCACACAGTCGAAGTACACGTGTGCTTCTCTCTGCTGTGCACAGCAAATAGTACATTTTTAATAGAAAAAAAATGTATTTTCTGTCATGCTGATAACCGCATTCTACACACTTTACCCGAAAATGCCTCAAGGACTGCTGTCACAAAAAGGACGGGATGCAAAATTAGACTTTGTCTCCTTTCTCCATGCCGGTGGGAGCGACACAGCGTAACGTGGCTGAAGCACGCAATTAACCTTTCTCCATTCAAACGTTTAACCACTTAAAAGACACACAGTCATTTACACGGGCTTAAAAATACAGCAAATATTAAAATGAACTTGCATTTCCTGGGTGGAAACGCCACGCTTGCCTTCCTTCATCCCAATCTACATTTTTATTAGGCATCGCCGGCTCTGACCAAGTGTGAAACAACTACATCCCTCGGAGATACGGTCCCAGCACTCCATTGATGAGGATTAAAACGAAGGAGGGGAAGGGAGGCTCGTCGCGGAGGAGCGTCCTGAGGGCTGTCGCTGGCACTGACCTGTGCGATCCATCGAGGCCGGTCCCGCTCTCGCTCCCGGTCTCGGCTGCGGCTGCGGCTCCGGCGGTGCCTGCGGCGAGCGCGGCCGAGCGGCTGCCAGGGAAGGCGGCGGCGGCGCCGGTCCCTCCCTCCATGTTGCGTGTACGGCACAGAGCGAGCGCCGAGCTCACACACAGCACACAAGGAGCAGCGGGATGGAGCTGCCGGGGAAGGAAAGGGCAGCGGCTCGGGCAGGGGCTGCTCCCGCGGCAGCCCGCCGCGATGCTACGGAGCCCCGGGTTTAACCTCCCCAAGGTGTGGTTCTAAAGGAAAAGCACAAGGCAGCTCGCGGGTCCGGGCTCCCATCTTGCTCTCCCTCAGCAGCACCGATTCTTGTTTTCCTGAGGCTGCTACAGGCATTTCAGCTGTAACCCTTTCCCGGCTGCAGGAGGAAGAGACATCTCTTTGTCCTGAGCACCTCCATCCCCGTCCCTCGGATCCACGCCGAGGGATATATCCACAGGACCTTTTCACCTGCTCTGCATGGTCTGACCCCTAAATAGCACTTAAACAAGTGACCAATAAGGACCATACGAGCAGGAGTTATTCCCAGTTCTGCCAACTGGATAACCTTGGATATATCACATTAATGTGTTTGCTGTTCTGCTTCCTCCTTTTGGAAAACAGGGTAATATTTACTGCGTTCCCAGAGAAGACTTGTGAGCCTAAATTTATTTCTCTGTTTATGTGGCCAGTTTGAAAAGGAGCTCTGTAAAAACCGCTGTTACAATTTCTAGTTCATACACCAAACCAGAAATTCGAAACAATTATTACAACCCAACTTTCAGATCCCATTAAAAGACTGAAATCCTTCACCAGACCACAAGTGCAGCAGTGTGGATGATGAGCTCTCCATCCAAAGCACTGAGATCTAGCAAATAAGAAGAAAGCCTGGATGATGGATGACTCTCAGTCCTGGCTTGGCCATTAGCTTGTTGTGTGACCTTCATCAAGTCATTTTAATCTTTTTGTATCAGTACAGAATGCAGAGCTTTCTCACTTCTGTGAAACAGCCTGAGATTTCCTATATTGTTATCACTGCTACTACTGGCTGAAGCTCAAATGTGCAAGCTGGAATTTGTAGCAATACTGGATATTGTCCGGCCGCAGCTCATGGAAACTCCATGTGGAATCTAAACGTTTAGTACATAGTTCCTTTCAACTCAGTAGGATGCTGAGGGTTATCAGTGTAAGTGAAGATTTGGGGGAGGGAGGAGGGGGTGAAATTCTGTATGCTCTTTGGACTGAGTGAGACACCAAGTTCTGAAACACAAAAAGATTTCCAAAACAACACCTTTTGTTTAAAATTAAACAGAAGAGGATGCACAACTCCAAATTATGCAGAACAGTCAGTGTAACTGTTCCTTTTTAGTCTGTAATGGTTGGATCAGTGCTGTATAACCAAGTGACAATAACCCCGTTCATCAGCCCTGATGCTTAAGGACACACGCCAAGCATGAGCTCAGCACTTACAGGAGACAAGGAAGATTCAAGCTTGGGAAAGCTGAGCAAAGTCAAACAAGTTATACCAGTTCTGTGCCTAGAAAGCCTAATGATCCTCTCCAAATCCCTCTCTCCCAAAGCTAATTTTTCTTTGTTTCACCAAAACAGACATGCAGGAATGGGACAAAGCTAAAGATAGAAAAACTTGATAGGAAACAACATGAGCATAAAAGCTGTTCTCATTTTGCATCAGTGGCTGCTGCACTGCAGGAGCTGTTTAAACACCCTTCCTGCCCCTGGACCCCTCACCTGCAGCTCCCAGTGACAGAGACCAAGGGATACTGGGTGGATTCATCCCAGGGATTATAGACCTCACCTGGTGGGTTTGACCTCTCTGACTTGAGTGGGGAAGTTAATTCAAACTCCAACACAGGAGAAAACAGAAGCACACTGTTTACATGGGGCTCACAGGGTTTACATGAGGTGATGGGGACAGAGCCAGGGCAGAGCTCCCCAGTGGTCCAGAACCCCAAAGCACCAACAGAATGAGAACACAAGGTGAGAAATCCTGTGGAAATTCTCCACCCAGCTGTACTACAATGAAATACTGCACCCTAAGTTGACCACAGATCGAAGATAAAACTCTGCTTAAAGGAATGAAGCAAAAACCCAGTTCCATAGTTCCTGGTGAACAGTGTTCAATCCAAGCTGAATGAAACAGAACCAAACATAGCAAAAACAAAGCTGTCACTTCAGAAAGTGATAAAGCATAAAAATTCAACTTCATAAAGTGATAAACTTCATGTGATAAAGTGATAAAGTGATTCAACTTCATAAAGTGATAAAGCATAAAAATTCAACTTCACGGTCCACACAGCATCTGCTACAGCTTAAGGTCTACTACCCTGCTTAGAGGAGTAGAAATAGCTGTGGGGGAAAATTTGAGAAATGTATCCACTACAGCTCCGGGAGACTCTTCCAACTACCTGGAACCTGTGACAAGCACAGAGAAGGCGCATTTCAGTGCACAGAGGTTGAGCACATCCACTCCCTACACAGGCAGGTGCTAGGGGCACGGCAGAGGATTGTGTCCTGCTGCTGCTTCCCGTTTCCATGCGGAGATCTCACCTCCAGCTCCTCCTGTCAGCGCCTCTCTCCTCACCCAGGGCTACCTGTTCTGCACTTTGGCTGCAAACCCACCAAGGCCAGAGCCTCTCTTACTCTTTACCTGTACATTTTTCAGTGCAGCACAGCCTCTTTCCAAGGCCAAGGCTTGGGATTGTACAACTAAACAATAATAAGGACTTTGTTTCACAGCTAACTAGAACTCACCAGTTATTAGGAACACCACTGTGCCTGTCCAAGTGTCACATTTAAACAGGTCTTTAAGTCATCTCTTAGACAACCAGGCTCAAAACTGCTATAGTTTGATGTAAACTCACAGGTTTCCTGCACGTGAGATGGATTCTTTCTGCTGGAGGTAAGTTTTGACAATAATGGATTATTTTTCTAATGCAGACAAGATCTCTCTCCGCTCAGCTATGCTTTACACTTATTCAGGGCTTGAATAATCACAACAACAAAACAAAAATATTACTCAAACTGGGGGGTTGTTGCTGTTTTTTCAATTGGGAGAATAGAGCAGAGAGGTATCACTGCAAACTCTAATTTGCTGTTAAATTAGCAATCGGCTTGGAAACACTTTCTCTCTTAATCCTTGGGGTAACAGGGTGGGCTCAGAATCGAAATAAAAACAAATCTCCAACCTAGAAAGCTGCTCTATGACACAGTTGCACCCATGACCAATTTATTTAACTTCAGGTTGAAAGAGCTCACAAGGATAATTTGATTTTCATAATGATTCAGCTTTCTACCACCTAAATAAACTTTGGGAAGCTGCAACAGCAATTCCTTTTTCAGACAATTCTCTCCTCACTGAAACTTCTGTCAACCACTTAAAGAACAGGATTATGCAATTCTGTACCACTTCTCACCTCAGCCAGTACTTTTCTTCCGCCTTTGATAGCTTCTCTGAGTTTAAACACCATTCCATTTAAGAAGATAAAAGTGCCAAGCAAGAGAGGATTTTAAATATAACCTCCTTGATTGCTTGAGGTTATCTAGTCAGAGAAGGACCAAGGATGCTGCAAGCCTTCCACCCTTGCTCTTTGCGTAATTTTTCATTAAATTAAACATGGACTGCCATTAATAATGTATGTATGGTAAGACAATGTAGGATTGCTTTGGTTTCCAAAAGTAAATTAATTTAATGGGAAAATAGTTCAATGTTAAGATATCTAAATTTTTGAGCAAATTATTTGAAGCAACACCATTCTTGTAGGGTATTTTACAACCACAATTTTAGCTGAGGTGCTGCTCAAGACGCACTGAAGCATGTTCAGGAAACAAAGACCAACTGGACAGCTGGAACCAAGAAACTAAAATATTTAAAAGAAAAACTTGCTGCTAGCCCAAGATGAGAACTATTTCATTGCTAATTAATGATATAGGTCACAAACTGCTCTCCTGAGGGATATGGCAGGACATTTGCCTCCCCCAGCCAAAGAGCACAGTTGTTCAAGGCCTGTTTAAATGTCATTTTATATAAAAAATGGTGGTTTTATACCAGAAGGACTCGGGGAATCACAGCACAAGAAAGAGGAAACCAGGCTGCACTTTGTGACTGACAAAACGTATGTAAAAGCCTTTCAAGCCGTGCCCACATCAGAGGCTCCTCGGGCAGGGTTAGGGCTGGATGAGGCTCTGAAGGGCTGGCTGCAGCCGTGCTCCCACACGGAGGCAGAAGTGCTGAGCAGGCACCTCCCAGTCACTGTCGAGAGGGTCATTCCTGCACATTCTCCCATGCAAGAGCTATGCCCAAGGCTCCACTTTCAATACAAGTGTACTGCCACTGCTGCACACCTCCCAGTTAATCATCTGAAGGGCCATTTACCCAGCTATGCATTATTGCTTCCCTGGGACAGTTACTGCACCTCCAGATCTCTGCCCTGCTGAATTCCTTGGTTATACCAAGAGACCTCGAGTTTGTGATGCCCAGCCAATCTGCTGCAGGTGTGTTACTGATTTCATAAACTGCAGACTGTATGTGTTTATCAAGGGAAGAAGAGGAGAAACAATTTAGGATCTCAGTGAAAGCCCAGCACTGCAAACACCTCATAGCAAGCGGGTGATTGGGATGTGGAGAACAAGGTGTGCTCACACTGGGTACACAATGTGGGATAGTCTCAGTTCCCAACCAAGACTTGTGTTTAAAGATGTCAAATACAGTTTTTGCTACAACACAGGCTGCGTAAAAGGAACGCTCAGGAGCACAGTCATTGCTAGAGATGCCAAGCAAGCCCATGGAACTGAATGTGCCACCTCCCCCTCCTAAACATGAGCCAGGCTGAGCCATCAGGTGCTGTACCTGTGCAAAGACATTTGCACATTCTGTGGTACTTCTGCACAACATTAATGCTGCAAAACCTGACACTCCACAGTCAAGCCCACACTGAAAACTCATATCCTTTTGTATGAGTTTTTATTATAAAATGCACAAGTGTCGAGCTCCAATTGGATACTCAGACTTCAGACCAGACGCAGCACACAAAGAGCAAGCTAAGGAGCCCCCACCTAGCTCCAAATCCTGCATGGGACACACGGTGATTTTAAGTCATGAACCACACTCTTCACTGGTGGAATCCCTGCCAGGGACAGGGACAGAAGAAACAGGGACTCCCTGCAACTTATTGTTTGCAAAACCTTATTCCAGGGTAAAGGGGAACCAGCCTCGTGGAGCAGACACTCAACTAGATGAGTAAATTCCAGCATTCCCACACTACTTTTCTTCCTCCCCAAACAGTCTGAGCAAGCTGCTGCTCAGGACAAGTCCGTGCTTGTCCCATGGAGCTGTGCCCAATGTGTGTCTGTGTGTGTGATCCACCTGCTCTGTTCAGCACTGTCCATAATCCCTCAGCACCTGCCCTCAGGGAACCAGCAGGCACTCAGAGGTATTCCCCTCAAAAGTGTCTTAGACATGGCAAAAGAGAACTCTGCAGTGCAAAGGAAACAGCAACCTTCGTTAAAAATTTACATTTTCACAAGTTCACTATGGAGAAATAGATTATCAGTGTCAAGGCTTCTCAAGAGTAGCTTATTCCTTGGACTTCTTTCCACCTGGCTCAAGACTTGAAAACCTGTCTCACTGAGCCTAGAGAAAGTGCAAGATAAGCCACAAGGACAAGAAAAAATCCTGAGAGATGGAGAACAGAGACATGAGTGAGGGAAGCAAGCAGAGTAATTACCACACACAAGGTCTGTATTTCTCCAGCTTTGGAGAAAACAGGAGCACATTCAGCAGCAGGGAGAAGCAGAGACAGCTCAGGGGAAAGAGGTGTTTGAGCTCCTGACACTGTTGTGAAGAGCTCTGCCATCCTTAAAACTCGTGGTCAAGAGAGAACCTGTTCATTAAAGCTGGATGATGGAAGGGGCCCATGAGGGAGAGCCACAGTTTGAGACTGAATGTGGTGGAAACTTCCAAGTCTGAGCAGTGGGGGAACAGATCAAATGGCACCAGCACAGACACATTTCACTGCCGCCAGGTCACAGCTCCCACAGGTAACAGCGTCTGGCCCCCAAATGATAGCAACCCATGGAGCAGTTTCTTCTCCAGAGCAAGAGCTTTGCACTAGCAAAGACACAGAAAGAACATCTTGCAAGTGATTTGAGCATCCATGTATCTATAACCAGAGGAGACTGCACAGGAGTTGAAAAATTTTAAATTCTTCCCTCATCTGTCCATCCCTCTCCTTTCTGAGCATCGTTCCACATTTCCCCAAGTCCCTTTTCAGCCCAGCTGCTCTTTAAGTACAAGCTGATCCTCTCTTTTGTCATATGAACTGAAAAATGTGTGTCAATTGTGAGCACTGTGGGCAGTCCAGACCACCAGAGCAGTGCACCTTTAGGCTGCAGGAGGGTATCCCACGGGATTGCACAGTCCATCCTCTGCAGCAGGAGTGATCCGACTCCACACCTGCAGAGCAGGGAGCTTCCCATCTGGGAGAGGTGGGAATTGCATTAAGCACCTCTGGTGCAGCTGTCAGGCACTCAGTGTCTAAATACACAGTCCTACAAAGGACTCCAGTTTGCTTTTTTCCCAGGTGTAAAGCTGGCAATGAGCTGCTCTGGTTTTATATTAGGCAACCATGATTTGACTCACAGGAATATACTGCAATAGCTCTGGCAATAATTCTGCCTCTATCTCACCTCAGTCCCCTCCTGGATGAAAGCTTTTATTTAAAATATTCCCCAAGACAGTTGCAAGAAGACAAAGAGAGAAAAATTTCTGTCTTCTGTGTCACTACCTGCTCTTACCACAGCCATCATTCCCCTTTCACTCTGACTGACCCTCTCTGAAACAGGGCTATAGTTTTGCCTGTTCAGACATGAAAGTTCACAGATACTTTGGTTTAAGTACCTCCATCTGTACAGTCTATCACTCTTTCTAATCGTGTGCAGGCAGTTAAACCTTCTTTCTCCACACTCAACATCCAAGTACTTCATCTAGTAAAGGATATTGCTGATGTCCTCCCTGTGAAAAGCAGGGAATTGAAAGTCAGAAGATGAATGATTACTCAAACATTCCCAAAGTTGCCTGTGTAACTTCTCAGAGCTTGCACTCAGTGTCATGCCAGGCACTCCACATTAATCCATAAAAGAATGTGCACTATTTCCTCAGATATCAGTGATTTGGGACTGATAAGCAAGTTAGGACACGCATCCCAGGAGGTGAGCCTGTGAATCCTGCAGTAAGCTTCTCTGACTGAAGCTGGATTCTGCACAGACACTACTGCAGTAAGAAAGTATCTTTAAATGACCCCTCATGACATCTGCCTTGCTCTCATATTATTAGAAGACTTTTCACAATCATTCCTCCTCTACTTCAGTGTGTTTTAAGCCATATCAAATGCCCCAAACCCTGACACCCAACTTTCACTTTCCACTGCTCTTCACATCTCTTCATTGCTTTACTTCACCAGATTCCTACTCAACTGCTTTCTCTTTTTCAAGTTCTCATCTTTTGTTTTCTGCTCTCCCTTATCACCCCCCGCTTTCCCACTCACATCCTTCATTTTCCTGATGGTATTTCAGTCCTTCCACAACTCCTTATCCATATTCTTCTTTCCATTCTTGCACTCCTTCATTATCACAAAATGTCCTGTATCCCCTTTCCCAAGCATTGTTTTCTAAGAAATTATTTTACCCTGCTACAATAAAAAATCAAATCTTTTCTTTTCAAGCAAGTCTTGCAGTTGTTAAACCTATGGAGAGAGGCTGGAAAAAGCTGAGGAACACTGCTTAGTTTTAAACACTGTACTTCTGCTGCCCCTAAAACAACGTTTTATGCCCACAGCTTTGATGGGCAAATGAAATGCTAACAAAATCCAGACAAAGTTAAAACAATTATCAGGAGGTCTTGACACAAGCATTGACACCTTGACACCAAGAACACTTGACAAAGTACAGGATTTGGTCTCCCAGGTCATTTATCCAGACATGGGACACGTTATGCTGATAGAGATTTATTTTCTTGTCTCTGGAAAAATGGTTATGCAAAGCATTCCCTCTCCAAGCACAATACAGGTGACAGTTTCTCCCCTGCTCTGCAGCAAGTCTGGAAGCTGAAGAAGGGAAAGAAACCCAGTTAAATCAACTGGGACTGCTGAAGGGAGACAACACATGGTGCTGGCACAGTGGGGAAGACAGGAGAAGCAGCAGGAAGGATCAGCTCAGTGTCTCATACAAAATCCAGACAGTTCTGCACCACAGGGTAGGACTGGGAGAGCAAATTATGAAATTCTGGAGTATTGTTGCTATAAACCTGGATTTAAAGCTTGTGGACTAAGCAGCATCACACATATCACCTCAAATTGGGAACTCACCTTTATACAAGGTTTTTTCCAGCTGCATATAGATAACAGGGTTTTTGGGAGGTAAATAAATGAAAGCTATGAGCGAACTATGCTGAAAGCTCAGGAGTGACTCAGAACAGTCTGCTGATACCTGGATGTGACTAACACAGCCTTGGGAAGGGCTGGAGCTACACAGAAAGTCAGCAAGTTCAGAAAAGGCCAGGGAAAACCCAGCAATATGGATAGGCATGTTCAGAGCCCTCTGAAAGAGCCTGTGCTGTACTCCCAGCACTGGAGCACCAATTACTTGCAAATACAAGTAGCCAGAACACCTGAAATAAATGAGGTGTGGAGCCTGTCCTTCACAAAAGGTGCTGCCTCAACACAGAGGAACAGCCAACAGGAGAAACCCAACATGCAGAAAGTTCCAAAATACAGCTGAAACTTCTCATTGTTCGGGGATAGTCTTATCTTCGCCTGCAGGGCATTTATTTGGTCAGTCCCAGCTCTGTATCTGCAACTTCTCCATTCCAGCACTATCAACATATGAATATTCTGTTTTGTGAGGCTTGAAGTAATATTCATGGAAACTGTCACTTGGTGTCTGTCATTATGACATTCACTCTGCATCGAGCAGGACGAGATCACTGAGATCCCTGAGACAGGAACATGCTGCTGTTCCTGGGGGGTTTATTTTTGTGTTTAAACATTGGAGAAGGGGATAATGCATGGAAATGTAGATCTTATGTTACGTAACACAAACACTGCAAAGCAAGAAATGCAGCTCCTGCTCCTACCCCCAGAGAAAACCACTGCACCTCCAGGCTTTAGCTTATCCTCTGATATTCCAAGATAAGAATCTATCCTGGCTACTGCTCAGAAAAATACACAAAGCACAAAATGCATTTTTATCCAAAAAAAATCATTGTTTTTGTTAAAAACTGGACATAAATGTTTTTTGTTAAAAGAGAAGTTCCATATTTTCTCAAAGTACAGCTTCTGGGTTTTTTTTTCAACACCACTGAAAGCTTTTTAACACAGCACACAGTTAAATGACAATAAAATGGCTGTTTTGAACATGAAGGAGATTACACTTTTTCTGAAACAGAAAGAAAAGAAGCTGAAAGACAAATCTAATTTTCTCTCATTATAATCCATTGATGCACAGATTTTTGTTAATTGCATTCCTTATGGGTATAATCTAAATATTTTAATCTATAATAAACCTACAACGCACCACAGGAAAGTAGCAGAGAAAGAGCTTGGGGAATCTTTTAGCAAATTTTTCATTTGTTTTACATGGAAAACACCCTACGAGAAGCCTTAGAGAAGTGTATTATAGCCAGAAAATATCAAAGTGTTATGGCCAGGGAAACAGGACACACAGAAAAGAATATTCCAGCCCTGCTCCCCAGGCCCAACATCCAGAATTCCTAATACTCCCATTCCTGGAAGTGTCCAAGGCCAGGTTGGATGGGGCTTGGAGCAACCTGGGCTAATGGAAGGTGTCCCTGCCCACGGATAAGGGTGGGACTAGATGAGATTTAAGGGTCCTTTCTAACCCAAATAATTCTGGGATTTTATGATTGGTTTGGTGGGAAAGGGAGTAACAAAAGCTGTTAAAAACATGTTGTAGGAAAACAAGCTGTAAGATGTACGAAAAATTTCTCTGGGAAATAAAAAACAAAGTGTGTCCAGTGAAATTTATCCCAGCAGGAGAGCTCAGCCAGGCTGGTTTGCACTGCAAGGCTGGGGCACACCTGACCACCTGGCCTCCAAACCAGCCCTGCTGAACAGCCAGCAGGAAAGCTGGGAATTGGCCTCACCAGGCTAAAAAGCTGCATTGTCATTAAGTTTCCAGAATGTAATGAGCACACAAGGCGTAAAAACAGCACTTTAAAACCCAGTTTCTCCTGTCTCCATGAGGTAACACTTCTAGACATCCCCAAATCCACAGGTAACTAAAATTAAATGCAAACTGGAAAACAGATTTATAGCATTTTCTCAGTAATTGGAATGATATGAAGATTTCAGGTGCTCTTTGTCTTCATGCTCACAGTTCTGCAGCAGGGCTGGGTTTTACTTTAAGCACAGCCCTCTGCACTCCATATTCACACAGTGTAGCAGTTGTTCATTTTAGTTATGGGTAAAACCCAATATTTTGCACACATGCAAGGCTCTTTTTAACATACACTGGATGTATTTCACTCAGCAGAAAGGTGGTATGTTTACAGTTATTACCACTCCTTTCCCCCACAAGGGGCTATCACAGATTTAATGGTAACAGCTTAAACCACCAGAGCTCAGCTCAACAACATGAAGCTCCCAAGCGAGGATTCAAGACCCTCCTACAGGTACAAGAGGAAGGATCCACAAAGATGCTCCACTGTTGCCTGCCTTGCTGCAGTTGGTCTTGCACAGCATTTCAAAAACGCATCTCGGTGACTGCTTGTAGTTACAGGCTTGTCAACAGTGCTTGAGAGGATGCTGCTCTTGCGCGAAAAAGGAGACTACAGACAAACCCAGCCTAAGGAGCAAAAGAGGACAACACTTGTTTGTATCCTTTGTAGCATCCTAAATACGGGAAAGCAACATTCCCCTAAAGCCACCTCACTGGTCAGGCCACTCTCTCTTTTGTTTCACAAACTCACTTTCATTATTTCACAAGAACTGCTGCTGGCATAAATCAAATTCTTCACAGATTAAAGAGAAGGAACCTAACATAAGCTGCTAAATACAAGCTTTTCCTGAAAAGCACTACCTGAACCTCAGCTCAAGGCTTACCTCCCAGTCTTTCAGGGGTGACAGGGACAGAATTTCTTAGACATCCATTGCCAGTTATTTTAAACAGATCTCCAGCATCTATTCCATGGACGTGAGGGCTCAACAGCATCAAAACTTCAAGACAAATGATGTCAGTAAATCAGAAAAATAAATATATGATAAGATTCCAGCACCTGAGTTCTTACTATCATGAAGGAAAACAAATAAACCCACTTTACCATTCACTGAAAGTTGGTGCCAGTCATGTCTGGGAGTCCCAGCATTGACTGAACTCTGCAGTTCCAGCAGAAACATTCAACAAACAGAGGAGTCTGCACAGAAAAGCCAGAGGAGAAACGAAAGGGATGGGGCATTAAATGACTTGTCTGAGCACACAGTGAATTACTGTGGGATATCAGTCAAGTCTCCAAAGTCCCAGCTCTGTCTCTCCATCCCTCACAGGCCATGCTGGCTCACCAGTACAGATTCCTCTTCCTCAGTAAAGCAGGAGGAAGAAAAATCATCACATGGGTCCAGCAAGGAAGGCAGACAATCTTCTGCACATTTTGTTGAGCCAAAATAAGCCCTTTGAGCTCACCCCTGAGCACTAACAGAAACCTAACACATCAAAACCAGATTTTTTCATAGTCCGTATGTGGCTTTTAAGATGTCTTGGGACTCAATTTCTGTAAGACGAATGGAGGGAAATGAATAAGTCACTATGTTTAAGTCAAACCCATGAAAAGAAACATGAGTGCCAGACTCCTGGGTGACAACTGTGGGGTGGCAGGTGACTCATGCCCTGGCACAGGCAGGCTGTAATTTGGTGCAAAGAAGTCATCATAATCAATATTTACAGGTGGCTATTTTTATAAAAGGAGTGCACATTTGCCACAAAAGATTTAGAGACTGCTCTTTGAATAGAAATAAAAGCATCAGATGAACAATTCTGCACCTCCCCTCAAAAAAAAAAAGTGTCTTCAAACATAAACACATCTACAAAGCTGACCATGCAGATGGATATTAACCCTGGATCAAAAGCAGCACTGGAACATCCCTGTTGGCACCAACACCCAAAAGCACAGGGTGGGAGAATTTCTTCATTAAAAGAGTGATTAGACACTGGTAGGTACTGCCCAGGGAGGTGTGGAGTCTTCATCCCTGGAAGTGTCCAAGGAAGGCCTGGACGTGGCACTCAGTGCTCTGGGCCGGTGACAAGGTGGGGACTTGGCACAGCTTGGACTCAATGGCCTGGGAGGGCTTTTCCAGCCTTGATGATCCTGGGATTCTGTGACCAGTCCATGGGGGAATTATGAAACTTGTTTATAAGGATCAATGCTATTATGCAACTGTTAAATATGTTCATATTTCCAGCGTGAAAACAAACACTGCCAACAACTCCTCAGGGATTAATCTTGGGAAGCACCAGACAGATTTCAAGCACACGAGGTGATTACTTGGATGTTTCTGACAACTTCGTGCCTAAGGGCTGTGATTGTGAACCAGAAACGGTGCCAGAGCTGGTGCCTCTGCTAAGGGCCTCAGATCTGCAGTGGCAGTAAAGTCTTTTTTCTGTGTCCTGTTATCTGGGAAACACAGAATAATTTTACAAATGAAATTAAAAAAAAAGAAGGAACAAACCACACAATAAACTTAAGATCAAGATCTTGTAAAAGAAAGAAAATCAAACTCTACTCATTGCACCACAGTTATGCATAGAACACATTTATTTCTCAAGCTTCTAATGCTCACTGCAGACTCGCCAAATGATCAGCTTTTGCTTATGGATTTGCTTTAAATATATAACCTTATACATAGGTTATATACAGGGCTTACCTGCAAGAATGCCCAGAATTTGCCCAGAAATTTAAAACAAGACCATCTCCATAATTTCAAATCACTACAGAAAAGCTCACAGACACATCTTTTCCAGATCAAGCAGGAAGACTCACAGCTGATTTAGTTCCAATTCTATTAGTGCCAAACACCTAGCATTCCAGAACTAGTAAATTGTGTGCCCAATTATCACTTGTAGAGTTCAAGGGGCTGCATTTAAATGAAGATTATGGAAATGAAACAGACTCAAAATGCCTTTCTGACTAGAGAAATGAGCACTGAAAGCGATAGTTGCTCAGGAAAAGTATTTCTAAAACTTTTAAGTCTTACTAAGTGTCATTTTAATAAAGATCTAAAGAGTGCCAAGTTTTTTTTATTGCTGTCCCTCATTCCTACCCCATGACAAAGTAACCTACAAGACACAAAAAAGGCTGAGAAACAAAGATTTTCAGTAAGAGTGGATTTCTGCTTGAATGAGAAGCAGGGGAAGATATATTAAAGGGGAGAAGAGAAAAAAGGAGAAAAGAATATATAGAAGGAAACAAGCAACCAAAACAACAGTGAAAGTTAAAAGCATTAGAAAAAACTTGCCTCTAAATGGGGAGCAGACACTGCAGAAAGAAAAGTTTGGGCATGCTGAAACACAGCAATTTACGGAAAAATGCAACTGGGCAGGTTCCCTAAGTGCAATCCCACACCCTTGTGAACCAGCACATCCAGGTGCCTTTTCCTTCCTTGTCACTTCTGGGGCAAGTTCCCTCTCCCAGAGCACACAGTGACCAACACATCCACAATTCTGTAGTTACAGCTACAGAATTGGTGCCTTCTATGTTTCTGTTGCACCCAGAGAAGCTGTGGCTGCCCCGTCCCTGGAAGTGTCCAATGCCAGGCTAGACAGAGCTTGGAGCAACCTGGGCTAGTGGAAGGTGTCCCTGCCCATGGCAGAGGGTGGAATGGAATGGGCTTTAAGGGCCCTCCCAAATCAAACCATTCCTGAGCTCTTCTACGGATGGGGAGCCACAGCTCCTTGTCACCATGTTAATTCTAAACAAACAATGTGCCACAATCTGAAGTTCCACACAGGAACAGAACTTACATTTCATGCCTAGAATAGGATTTTGAAAGGGTCAGATGTGTTAAAAGTGACCCATTAGGCAAACCACTAACTAAAATAATGTTTCCAAATACATCTTTAGGCAGAACTTTGAAACCAGCGAGTCCTATTCCTCAGCAATCTCAATCCCAGTGCTTGATTCCCAAATTATTTCCAAAACATTGCTTCCAAAGCAGAAAAAGCACAGAAATATTTATTACAAAGTAAGTCTCAAGTAAAATCTACTCCAAGAACATTCCTGGGCCAGCATAAGTAATGTTTGAGCCCCTCTGGTGATTGAAAGGATGATCTCTCAGCTGAAAGATAGTAGCAGAGCTGAGATCAGGCTCTGGTGCAGCAGAGGACTCTGCCTGCCAGGAGAAAGCACAGGAGCCCAGCCCAGCTCCAGGGAAGGAGCCACAGTCTCGGGGCTGGCACAGAATGCTGGATCACCGAAGTTGTGCCAGGCAGTGTTTTCCCCCAGGAAGATGCACAAAGAAGTGCACCAAGTGCTGTGTACATGAGCCAACATGGTGCATCAGCCTTGTCTGCGTTCAGCCTTGTCACACAGCCCATCTATTGGCACAGGATTTCCTTTTTATCTAAACTAAAGCTTTTAAAGCACACTAATGCAAATATTATCCTTGTTGTGACTGGATTCCTGGGCATGGGTCATAGTAAGCACTGATTCAGCCACAGAGCTGTTATCAAATTAAAACCTTTACGGATTTCCTGTCAAGTGATGCAGTACTTAATTTAGCCCTTTAAGGTGGGCTGCATATGAGAGTGCTACAAGTAATCACATTCTGGAGAATTATTTTCAATCACATTCCTGTTCACAATTAAATAGATGGAATTCCTGCTCCGCTCCTCCAGAATTATTTCTACCGCATAAACTCAGCCTCTCTGTTTTCATGCCAAACTTACTCACATCAACAATGAAAGCAAAACCCATATATAGTGCTGGACAGGTTCTGCTTTCTTGTGAGTTGATCTAGACTAAATATAAAATATGCAAGGGATTTGGAAATAATAGTAATAATAACAACAATAAAAAATAATAATTATTAATAATGAAGTAAATAATCCTACTGAATATTTAAGCCAGCAACCATGTCCTTAAAAATTTCTCCTGGGTGTTTCACAGTGCATGTAATTAAGAATCTTTATAAAAATGATCCACAATTTCAAATTAGGTCTCTGTAAGATTCTGTATGTTTTTATCATTGTTAAATATCATAACACTCCTACAGGAAAAAGAAAACAGAGGAAGAAGGAAGAGGGAGAGGAAAAAAATAAATTAGAGCTTGCAAAAAGGAGAAAACATTGCTCTTCTCCCAATGCTTCTTTACAGAAAGGCTGATGAAATTAAGCAATATATACAGCCCATGCATTTCAAACAGAGGCTTGAAACGCCACTTTAACATAAGCTAAGAAAAAAAGAAAAATCTAATAAAGTAATTTTTTAAAAAGCCCATATTACTGACAGACTAATTTTGTTTTCATATTTGGGGTTATGAGCTCGTGCTTTATGTGGCATCTGAGGACCCAAATGCATTATTTCAGTGTTTTCTAGCATCCTCAGTAGCCTGCGTTCCTCCACCTTCTCCCTTGCATATCGTTCTTCAAACTTGCAGCTAATCAAAAGAAATTTCTGGGATCTTCACTTCCATTTTTAGTGCTGGCCTAGTTAAAAACACAAAGGGAACCCAGCAATAAATAGTGAGACAGGCTTCTCTTTTTTTGTTGAAAGAGTAAAGGGAAAGAATCTCTCTGTTCCTCCTTGATCAGACTATTGAGGCAAACAGGCTCTTCAAGAGCTGTTAGCAATGCACCCAGCCTGGTGTGAAGTCTGGAGGGAAAGGACATGGGGAAGAAAGAGCCATCCTGCAGCTGAAATGGATTCCGTGCAGCACCAAAGCACACACCTGGCCATGGCATGGGAAGTGCTGGTGGGACACCTTGGCTGTGACTGAAGTTCTGGACTCCTGCCCAAATCACTTTGGGTAAATTCAGTCAAATTCTCTGTGTGTGATTTCCTGAACAAGCAGGTACCTGTCAGACTGTCCCAGTTTATTTTTAAAGTCCATGAACTGCAGTTCTATGCAGGAGAGGGATTTTCGGAGCCCTCAGTTACTCGCAACACCCCAGTCAACTTTCCCAGTGATCGAGGACGAATGGTTAATAACAAACCTTGACAGGTCACGTGGAGGAAGCTGGCCTGGAGCAAGTGAAGCCTTGGAGATAAGGAACTGCACAAGCACCACCAAGTGCTCCCCATGGAAATAAGTAAAGATCCAGTTCTGCCTGAAGTTGCACTGTCCTGAATCTCCCTTTTCCATAAAAACCAGCTTGCTTTATGCCAGTGTACATCCAAGATGACTGAAATAAAGACGGAGTGGCAAATTAAATGACAACACAAAAACTTGGGAATTATATCAAGAATAGATTCCAACACCATGGGATTTCACCTGCTCAGCACCACAGTGGGATCAGGTACAGAGATTAGACACTGCATGTAAAAGAGTCTGCATCCGATTTCTTGGGCAAACTTGGTTTCATAATGACAGCTTGAAGCTTTCAGTGTTTTGGAAGAGACCAAACTGAGGCTTCTGAAGATGGATTTGCTGAGCTGTTCCCAGTGTCCTGAACTGCAGAGGAGCAGAGAGGCTGTGCATGCTCAAATAACCCCAAGTGAAGGGGCCTAAAAACTGCCAGGTCTCTCCCACAGACAGTGCTGCCAAGGAAGTCAAGGACTGTCCTACTCTACTCTGCAAATCACTGGAAACTGGAAAAATAACACCACGGACTTCCAAACCCATCCCAAGTGAAGGCACAGGGGTAAATGAGGTGACAATCCTTGCATCAGTTCCAAGAGAACTGATGCAGGACATTCATTTCCTCCTGGCACAGCACAGCCCCTGTGCAGCACCCCCAGCTCTGCTGCAGCCATCCCTACCCCTCCAGCTCTCTGCTGAAATGCATAAATTACAATGTTAAATAAACCTGCACTTGAAGGGGGATCGGGGGGAGGAGAAACTAATGTGCAGATCCCCTTGGCAGCAGCCTGAAAGGACAGGCTTTACAATCCTGTGACCATTTTACCAAGGCAGCTCTCCTGCTGCTGAAGCATTTCTGCTGTAGCTTATCCAGTGTGCTAGGCACTTCTGTTTATACAGACATAATTCACCTTACAACTGCCTCAAACAAGGTACCTCTTCCACCTTCCCTTCAAAAAACGACAGGAAAACACAGTGCAAGTTAGATTTCTTCCTCGAGTTCATCCCAAGCTGGTGACAGGGCTGTAAAGACAAGGTGATACATGAGGTTTGGAATGCTCTGAACTGCCATGGGGAGCTGGGGTGAGCACAGAGGGGAACTGCTGGACCAGAAACTGTCACCCTGATCCCACCTGACACTGCCATATGCCCAGCCCCGCAACAGCAGCAGGCATGGGAAGATCCAAACCTTATTTGCATTCAGAATATCATTTCAAAGGTGTCTTCAATGGGCAGAAGTGTCACACAGTCAGTTTTTTACTGCAGTCCCTAAAGTGAATTGTTATGTTGCTTGTATTATTATATTGAGGAGAGTCCTTTAAAATAAGAAAAATAAGGAAGAAAGCAGTGAAGCTTGGCTGAAAAGTTGGCTAGACATGTCCCTAGAGATCTCCCATCTAAAATCTGGGAAAAAACAGCTCTAATCTCCTCTGGTACTCAGACTGGAAAAGAGAAACACTTGCAGATGGTGTTCCTGAGGGGGTGTGGGAGGCAGGGAAAAATAACTTCTCCAGACTCAGCCTTCCTACAGTGCATAAAGGTAAAGGGAATCAAATTTCTCTCACTTCTTCAAATTGGGGATTTTTTATTCACCCCTGGTTGCTTCCTTCTCCCAGTTCCCTGGATTCCCATCCATCCACATGCTCCCTCTCCACTACACCTCATCCCCCTCATCAAGGCAACACCATCCCAGTGCTGCAGCACCTCGTCACCAAAGTCTCACAGTCCCCACTTTCCAACAACTCCTTCCTCCCAAGAGCTCCTCAGCAGCTATACCAGGAGGGAATTTTGCCTCTTTTCTCATCTTTGTAACATAGTCAGAAGAGCCAGACTGACTCAGAGGCACCAAAATGGACATTCCAGTGAATTGGGGACTCTTGGATACACATCTTTCCTCCCACACAACACTGGTAGCTGAGCTCATGGGTTCAGCTTAACTGAAACTGGGAGTCACAAAAAGTCACAATGGAAAAATTTACAGGTTCATTATCAATATCAACTATCAGCAATAAGGCTGATTTGATCAACAACTTCACACCAAAAAGCAGCTTGGACAGAAATAAGCAGAAAACTTTCCCATCCTGTCCTCTCTCATGTCCCAGCTCTGTCAGTTAATTGCAGATGATCCTCATCTATGGCAATGCCTTTTGCTTAAAATTATTTAGTGTCAACTGCATTGCTGGTAAAACTTCCATGTTCTAACAAGAAAAGTGTTTTGCTTGTTTGTGTTAAAAGCCAATACGAAAAGATCAATTTCTTCCTTTATGCTGATCTAATGCCCCAGTAGGCAAAGCTTAATAGTTATACCTTTCACTGTGAAGAGACTGAGTTGTTCTTCCCAAATTCCCCAGCTCTAAGTAATCCTACATGAACCACCGAAAAAGAAGTGAAATCTAGTTTGTGCTCCAAGTGAGCTGAAGAGTCAGAATTCCTCAGCAGTGGCCAAGGTCACTGGGAGCCACTGGGAGCCCTTGGGTGCAGGTGACCAAGTGCTGAAGTGCTGCTGTGAAGTGAAAGGCCAAGACAATCCCCCCTAAATAAACAATTTGTCCTACTCCCTGTGTGTTATAATATAAAATACAATTTTCTTGCACACTGAGACTCCATCAGCCCACCCTGGAGGAATTCAAGGTGAGCTTTCCCATTCCAGCCCTGCCAGGTGCTTTTGCTAAGCACATTGTAAGGGAATTCAGCCACAGATACATCACAAGATAATCCAGTACGGACACCAAAACAGCCCAGACCTATAACAATAGTAAGGAAATGCTGTCCAGCAACTCTCACTCCTGTCTTTTCCAGCACGATGGAGTGGAATTAAAGCTCTGACATCACCAGAGCTATTAAGGAACCAGGAGGTGCTGCAGTTACCTGCAGACTTACTCAAAACACAGGATGACTGTTCTGGTATAGAAACTGCAGAGGATGACCTTGGATTTCCTCCTGAGGTGAAATCCCATTTGAGCATACCTCACCTCACAGCCACTCCGACATTCCCAATGCCATCACTCAGATGTCCTTGGCTTCCATGGGCAAGTCCTATGAATGGAAACGGAACCAGGGCAGAGGCTGCTGAACACCATTTTTACTTTGCTGCTGCCTAATTAGATGATGCCGACTAATCCACAGAGAAAGGAACCCAGCAGGAGTGTAAGGATGAGTTTGAAAGAGCTAAAAGCCATGAATTATTTCCTTTTACAGAGAGCATTTCACTTGTACAAGTTGCTTCCAGCAAATGTTCCTTTCTGAGATTATATTCCCCACAAAATATCTCTGTGGCTTCCAGTGTTGCAAGTTCAAAAACAGCAGACAGAAACAGAAAACGGAAGAGAAAAAAGCTGGATGCATTCCCCTGAAAAATTTTCCATATTGAAGCAACTACAGTGAGAAGTGATTTGCAGGACTGGCCTCTTGACCTACCATTAAGTAAACAAGGGCTCTAAATTTTTGTTCTCCTCTTGCAAAATTGTAGATCTGTGGCCAATGAACCCATAATGCAGCCCCTGAGCAAATTCACAGAGACCAGCTCATGGGTTTAGAGTGGGACATGCACAAGCACCCCTTGCAAAGCTCAACCCCACACTTGTAGAGTCCTGTTGGGCTGTGAACCTCAACAGACAGCACTGCCAGAAATTTAAACCTAAAATATTCTGATTGCTTTCGTTTCCTCAGAGATCCTGCTAAACCACAGCTGCAAAAGACACAAGGTGAAAAGAAACGCCACAGACTGAAATATTCAAGGATAGGAAATCTCTT
Source organism: Lichenostomus cassidix (assembly GCF_008360975.1). Classification (NCBI taxonomy): domain Eukaryota; kingdom Metazoa; phylum Chordata; class Aves; order Passeriformes; family Meliphagidae; genus Lichenostomus; species Lichenostomus cassidix. The sequence goes on along the minus strand of NC_139504.1, from coordinate 372,995 downwards.
CTAATCAAATTTTTTAAGCCTTATCAGGATGGCATCATCAGCTACCTCATTACCTGAGCTGGTTCCTATGGCAAGGAGAATTCTACTGCTCAAGCCTTCTTTTTTTCTCCAGGCTTAGCTTGGTAAGTGATAATCCATAGGAAATACAATAGTACTACTGGAAAGACAGGGGGAACAATGGCAGCTCAGTCAGCCGGGGTGTAGGACAGCTCTGGTTAGGAACTAACAGTGCTCTACAGCCGTGGGGAGTTTGGAAAGCATTCCCCATTTTTACAGACTCACAGAATATCATGAGTTGGAAGGCACCCACAAGGACCACTGAGTCCAACCCCTGGCCCTGCCCAGATATCCCAACAATCCCACCCTGTCCCTGAGAGCATTGTCCAAGTGCTCCAGGAGCTCTGGCAGTTCAGAGCAGAGCATGATGTCAGCAAAGGAAAAAAAAAGCACTTTGTAGTTGGTGACTTTTCAATAAAACTTGAAGTATAATGACCTCAATGCTCCTATGTTTTGCTTTTTCTAATGTAGATGTCCCCAAATCATTTAAGGGTAGACAGACCTTTAACTCAAAGCCCAGCTTCCTCTGTGACTTGAAATACAGACCAAAACCAGCCCCTACGACCCTGGATGGACAGGTCTGAAGAACACTCATAATGCTCTTCTGGCACTGGTGACTGGGAGAAACTCGACCTTCTCCAGTCAGGAACTCAAGGCCTCCCACACCATATCAGCCTCCTATCAGCTGCAAGTGAAAGACTAGGGTGTGGGGTGTGTTCCTAAGGTTCCTCTATGTGCATCTCAACCTCTGTTAGAAAGTATTTCTTAGGAAAGAACAGATTTGAACCACAGTTTTACCCTTCAAAATAAGTCCACGCAAACAGCCTCCTGCCCAACAACACAGCTTCTGAAAGCTGTGCAAGGTCAAATGTGCTCCTTCCTTTAGTGACAAAACCAGGTCAGCACAACTGCAGCTTCACCTCCTCACCCACAGCAAATCGCCTGGGATGTGCCAGGGCTGCACCACCCACCATGGACAGGTTGTTAGTCTCAGCCTTACCTGATCACAGAAGTTGTCTGAATATTCTGTTAGCAACTACACACAAATTGGGGTTATTGATGGAGGAGAGAACAGGAGGAAAAAGCCAGCTGGGTTTACAGAGGTCCCAGATTTGCGCAAGGTAAAGAATGAAACCTCTTCTACTTACATTGCAGCCACACTTGGCCCAGAAGCCAAATGACTAAGCTCAGGTCCACAGTTATTTTCAAAATAATTTGCTTTCCAAACAGCTTCCCAGGTGTACCTGCAGATCAGTCCCTACTGCACGTACCCCTTTTAGATCTCATGTTTTTACTGGCAGATGATTTTACAAGTACCTAGTGCAATAATGCTCAAAAAAAGTAATGTATAAATATTCCTGCATACAATTAAACTAATAATTAGTTCCCAGCAAGGACATGCATGCAGGAATGTGAAACAATAGCTGAACAGTGGAAGTGTGCAGGCATTCATTAAGTCACTGCATAAATGCAGGAAGATGCGCTGCTGGAAATAACTTTTGCTCAAGGTCACTGGTGAAGTTGTTTTAACGTAATTAATTCAGTAGCATTCAGAATAATAAAAACTGGCATAAAGCACTAATTCAGCTGAAGGACAACAAGCAGCCAAGGACTGGATATCATCCATAAACAAAACCATGACAGAGCTGGCAGTGCTGGGCTGGGACAGGGTAAACCAGCCCCTACTGACTCACTGGGCAGCTCTGCTACCATCCCCTCCAAACATGGGGGACAGCAAATATCCCCTGAAAGTCAGGACCCAAAATGCAGTTCCAAGGGGGAAAAATAAAGGAATTCAGTAAGTTTAGTGCTAGCTGTTTTGTACTTTAATAAATAGCATGTCTTTCCTCTTCGAATTTGGATAATGTGACAACACTGAGGAAGAATTTTGGTTGGTCTCAAACGAATAGGAGTGAGAACCCATTTAAGCCTCTCCTGTTAAAGACAGAAGGCTCAACAGTCTCACACCCTTCTTCTTTCCTTCCAAGGAATCTTGTCAATGTATTGCCCAGGCAGCAGACCTGCCATGGCAGACCGGAGGAAAATGGGAGAGCAGCAGCCAGGAGAGGATCAAACACCTCGGAATGGACTTCAGGGCCAGCCAAACAGATTTAATAATTTTGGTTACATTTTATTCCAAACAGCATGTGACCTATTTTAGGCCTCACTCTGAGCTGACTATAATTAACTGTAATTTGTACAGATTTCAATTTAATTTATGAACTGGTTTGATTAAAAAAAAAAAAAGAAAGAAAAACTAAACCAGGGCAATTTTCAAAGTTAAAAGTCAGAAACACATTTTTAAGTTAAAACATCAGACAAAAACACATTCTGTATTGACTCTATATAATAATCTTTCCAACAAAATTCCAAGGTAAATATTTTAAAGGCTTTTAGGGTGTCTCAAACTTAACACAAGGATAGAATGTGATTTCATATACTGCAAAACTCAACTTCCTTTTAATAACAATGCAGTTAATATTTGCTTTCTTAGCAGCAATGGAGGCTTATATTTCAGAAGTTGGCTGGGTTTGGTTTTTTTTGCTGTGACACAAAGCATGGTTGTGTTTAGATTCAAATGAGACCTCCAACTCTGGCGAGAACTGTCTTTATTTCCTATCTCCAATTCTCTCCTATTTCATTACTCAAGAAAACATCACCATTTCCAGCCTCCCCTTCCACTGCCACCCCCAGTGTCACACAAAATCCCAGGAGTGAAGATAGAAGAAAGCTCTGTTTCAGAACCTCATGAGGACATTGCCTGAGGGAAAAAATCCACAAGAATTAATTCCTCCTCATTTATATCCTGGGCTCTCTTTTTCTCTCCATCCCAGGCACTCTTATGTATGCTACAGAATCTTCTCTGCTGTAGGTGAGTTATCACAAAATCCCTTTTATAAACAATATGGCAAAGAACACCAGAAGAACCCCACAAGGCTTTGAATGAGAACTTGACATACAGTACATTTCCAAATGGGCAAATCTGTCTGCTCTGCTCCTCCCTTTTGCTACTTAAATTGCATTTCTGTGCTTTGCATCCCTCCTTTGTTGGAAACTTTTATTTCTCTGGTAACTTCTGAGACAGACAGCAGTCTGTGGAGCAAAGAAGAATAAACCTGTGAAATCTTTTGTAAGGGAGGAAAACAAAAAAAACTCCCAGTACTCTTATCTGTATCAGCACATGCATAAAAACACCCTTGGATTTCTCTCCAGCACATCCCTCCAATGGAGGCAGCCACATCTGCCTCAGAATTCAGTGTCAGGTTGTTGCCAAAGTTTTCCTGACTAATGCTGCAAAGCCTGGCTGTGAGCTAAGCTGCAGTGACCTCAATTGGAAAGCAAGTCTGATAGTTTTGCAGTGGTGTCTGGCAAGTCAGGAAAGAGATGAGGGATGGAAAGACTGATGGAAATGGAATTAAGAAATAGTAGATGAGGTGACATTCAAGAAGGGAGAGACGATGAAAGCAATTACACCATTCTAACTTGACACACTTCAGATAATGTAACTTAAAGTTGACAGAGCATAAATAGTTGCTGATGATGTAAAAACAGAGTTAGGAGTACTTGGAAGAATAAACTTTCCCTGGACAGCTGTCATTCCTACAGCCCAGACAGAACTTTTTTGCCTCTCTGCAAGTTAAATGGCACCGTTCTGCATTTGGCTTCCAAGAAAACCTTGTTCTAACTCAGAACAGTCCCTTGCAAAGCAGACTGAGTTCCCAGACCACATTGAATGAATAAATGCAGTAAAGGCAGATGCAACTTCCACCCTGCACAGATGTTCAGAAAGCTTTGTATTTGTTCAAACAAGAGAAGGCAAGGTCCAGCCAACATCACGAAGCCGAGGAGAAACACAAGCACAGCCCAAACTCATCAGTGCAGTATAAAGTATGAGCAGGAGAGCATTGCAGAAGAGAGTTGGGCTCCAAAGCATCCACACCCATGTGGCTCTGGGCTGAGCTCCCTGCCAGCAACACAGAACCACTTGGTGGGAAAACACCATGGGGGGTCTGCCCAAAAGTGCCAGAGGACATGCACAAAAAGGCACCAAGCTCTGGTACTCCACAGAATAAGTGAACTTCCAGCACACTGCGAGCGCAGAGAAGCTGAAAGGAACACTTCAATAACAGCCAGGGCAGGAACAGCTGGATGACACCAGATTTGCCCTAATTCCCAGTCCTTCCTTGCCCCTTGCAGCAACTTCAGACCATGAGAGAGGATCTTCCCTGAAGTTTCAGAGCCTTCCCAGCAGTTCACCTCCTGCTTCTACTCCTGCTTCCACATCAGTGCCCTTAAACAGGGAATAACCAAGGGCTGGCTGAAGTGTCCCCAAAACATCCACTCACAGCTAAAGTGTCATCCCACACAAATCAGAGGGAGCAGAGAGCAATAACCCAGAAGCATCAGGAAAGAAATACAGCACTGAAACAAGAAAAGAAACCCCAAGGAAAGCAAAAGAGGATCCAGAGATAGGAACCAAGGACTGTGCATCACAACATACTTAGTGTGGTTGCTTGTAGAGGGGTGGTGGGGCAGAACCATCCTTTCCTTGAAAATCCTACTGATTGGGCTTTATCCAAAATGAATAGTGTTAATTGTTTACACCAGCAGCAATTGCTGTCATCACCATTTTCTATTACTCCTCTTCAGTTTCCAGCTTTTCCTGCTGTGGTGGCAACTATTCCTTACCCTAAACAACAAGGATTACTCCTGGTTCTGACTGCTTCTTATTTGTGCACTCAACCCACCACTCCCAGACACAGGGCTTGTCATAGAGGTGTTTAGTAAAGAACAGTGACACTTGAAAAGGACCCCCACTGAGGACAATGTGGGGATTTTTGCCTTCTAGGAGCAGCCACGGGAGGAAAAAAGCTTCTCTTAAAGATTGCAGCTATCAAAAAAGCATACTTTGCCTTCAGAACTTGAATCACCTGAGTTTTGCCTTTCTGATAGTTGACCAAACCAACGCTGCCTGTTCTGAATTCCAGCTACCCCCTTATCTCAACCAAGATAAGATTTTTATCTTGCCAGCCTTTAGATTGATACCCACATATATGCCTTTTCATCGAAGTCAATTGAATTTTCAGCTGTTTTTCTGGGCTGTAGAGATTTACATACCATGTAACAGTGACACCATTGCAGAACTGGGACAACAGACATGCAGAAAAGCAGTACCATTAATTCTTTAACATACTAGAGGTATGTTTAAGGAAGGCTGAGGGGCTTCCTTTTCGAACATCCCAGAAAAACAGCATTCTCTTCCAAACTGATCATGTGGCTCTCAACAAGCTTCTTATTTTGCCCAACCAAAACACAAGCCATGCTGACCACATCACTGAAATGTGGCTGGAATATGGAAAACATTCCCCTTCACAAATGTACTCCCAGGAAATAAATAATCACTCATTAAACACAGAAATACAAACAATGGCATTGCCCTGTTCAGAGTTGGTTTGACATGTCTCAGTTTAGAGTTTCTTTCTAAATGAAGTGTATCAGCTGAATTATCTCAGTAATTACATGTGGCTCCCTGCACATTTTTGGTACCCAGAGCTGTCTGGTAATTCAAGAGCCTGAAGCACTCTGATGTACTCAAACCTTTGAAGAAAAGAAGCTGTTTAGAGGGAAGTGTAAAGGAAAATGTGCAGCTTTCGAATCCTAGAATAGGCATTGTAAAATCAATGGAGTCAACCACAACAGCAGTAAAGTATCACTTCAGTCCTCCTGGAGAATTCTGCTATTTCAACTTAAAATACTAACAAGACCAGCTCTTTCTCCCAAAAGTCCAACTTTATCATGAATTTTGAAGGGGAAATCCCCAACCAACCAAACACTGATACTAAAAACGCATCCCACCCCAGCATGGGAAATAACTACTAAGGAAAGTTTAACCCTGTGATTAATCTTTGTTTCACTTGTCCAGTACAAGCAAGGGAGTTATAAAGTCATCTTCACTGACCTTTGGCCCCTCAGATAAAGTAATACATGTTAGAAATGACTGAACACTTATCGTTCACCAACTAATCTTCAACTCTGCCTAAGCTTTGGATTAAGGTTCAAGGCAAAACAAATTCTTGCCCCAACAAGTCCAGCTCATCCGGAGACTCCTCCACTGTAGTTCTCTGTGCTGGCTTCCTCAGGACTATTCAGGATTCAGAGAAGCAAAAAGCATCAAGCACGGTCATTTTCAAAGCATTTAATGCATTTCAAGGAGCAAGGTGGCCGATCCCACCGGTTTCCAGCAGGGAAGAGCCTTCCTATGAAGCTGCTGCTGTGCAAAGCATCCAAACACCTCCTTCTACTCTGCTCCCTGGGACACAGCAGGCATAGGATGCTCAGGAATGAGGATTACAGGGCGGCAAGGGAGGAAAAAGAGGAGGAAAGAAAAGGGAAGGGAGAGGAAAAGGAGTGGGAAAAGAAGGGGGAGAGAAAGGGGAGGAAAAGAAGGGAAAAGGAGGAAACGATGGAGAAATGGGGGAAAAAAGGGAGGAAAAAGGGCGGGAGAAATGGGGAAAAGGCGGGGGGAGGGAGGGAAAGAAAGTAGGGGAAAGAGAAAAAAAGGAGAAAAAAGGGGGAAAATAGAAGGAAAAGGGGGAACAGGATCTCTGATTGCTAGTTTACGTTTTGTTGTCATGCTTCACCTGTGTAAAGCTGGAAATAAACACAATCTCAACACACAGGAAAACAATTCCACCACCAATTTCAATCACATCCCAATCCCTGCAGCCTCCCCAGTTCTTCTCAAGAGGGGCAAAAGGGACTTTCAAAGATCAAGATGAGGTAAAATATCTCCTCTGAGACACCGGAGAAAATTAAGCATTGATTAGCATTGAAATCCTGTAGCCTTTCAAGAACTTTTTTTTTGTGCATAGTGTTTAAAAAATTGTATTTTACCTGCAAACCTTATTAAAAATATAGGGATGCTACACACTTATTACTATTTGTGTAAGAAACCCAGGTGCAAACTACTCAACCCTAGATTACATTTACAGTCAGTGGAAAAACCCTGATGCACTGCTGGGGGGAATTAATCTTATCCTTAGGCAAGAATTAAAGACAGGTCAGCTTCATCACCCTTGGGGGGGTGCTTGTTTGTCTGCATCAGCTACTGAGGAAGCCCAGAGACAGCCATCCAATATCTAAACTGGATGTTGGGGCAGATGTATCCTACCAGAGGAGGTAACCCCATTAATCTGGTTCAGTGACTGGAATGTTTTTGGGAAAAATTTCAGGATTCAAACACAACGTAAAAGGTCATTCAAGGTCCTGGTACAGACTTGGCTGAAGCAATAAAAATCCTCACACAACACCAACCCAACAGTCCTAATTTAAAATATTCCATTAGGTCACATCTACTCCAAGCCTACATTTCAGAGGGGTTTTGTTGCTGATTGGGTTTTATAAAAGGGTCTGAACAGCTGAATCAGGTGGATTCAGTGGCTTTAGAGATAAAGAAAAACAAAGCTCTGCAGAAGTAGTTGTCTGCATTAAGTTTCTCCCAGCACAGCTGCTCTGCTGTCAAATGTGGCTATCAAGGGGCACACTGCTCATCCTTTGCCTCCAAATCCTGCCCTTTGTCCTAATTGTGAAATCCAAGTGCTCTCTTCTCCAAATCAGTGATGTGCTTTGTTGTCTGTCTGCATTTAACAAGACATGTTAATCAAGTATCACCAAAGTTTTCTAGAAAGAAACAAAAATTGCCATAATTTGTATGTTTTGTTTACTTTATATCCCAAAATTACTTTTCATATTAAAAATATTGATTCGTTTTTCTCCCATCTGACTACAGGGATAGGAATGTAAGTGCTGCTTGTGCTGCTATTCTGTTTTCTCAGCAGAGTCTACTCCTGTCCTTCAGACACATCTCCTTCACTGCTGTCAGATATTCTATGGGACCTATTTCTACATGGGCTTCTTCAGACATCCTGGTGAGTCTGAGTAAAACAAGAAAGGCACAGAATATTCTGTGTCAATTCTAAAATATCTAAAATTAAGCCCTTCCCATGGGTGCCAGGTGACATTCACCCTGGCAGGTATGAGCCAGCAGTTTCACCAGGTGAGGCAGAAGCACAGTAGTGACTAATTCAGCAGCAGTAGATGTCTTTGAGGAAGGATTACCTCATTCCCCTCCTCCACATTCGTTCCCATTTGGAATGATGATATAAAAACCACGCTATTCATAAAAGACAACAGCCAAATGAAGTGCCAGTACACAGCACAGAAAAAACAGGGAGGCAGAGGGACATCACCCTGTTTTTCCACAGCTTTGCCTCCTGTTGAACATCTACAGTAGAACAAAATATGTAAAAAACTACAATCAAAATAACCCAAACAGAAACATCCCCAGTAATTTAACAGACGGTAAAAAAGCCCCACACAGAGCAGCTCATAGTAGAGAAGAGGCATTTTAGGGCACCTCAGAAATACACAGAGATGGTTTTTAAAGCCCACAAGGGCCCCAGAGGCTTCTTTTCCCCTCTCCCCCACACCTAATCTCTCTCAGTTGCTCATGCTGTGAATGGATGAAGCTCAGAATACAACAAAACAATTGTGTGAACTAACAAATTTGTTCTTTTGCTTTATTGAAACTAAAAGGCAGAGGGGGAGGGGTTGGAAACAGATTCCGAGATGGGAAAGCAAACAAGAATTTGGTCACAGCAAACCCTTCTGATCACATTTTTGTTGCAATGCAAACCAGCTCCTTGTTCCTCCACAGCAGAGGCACCCAGGCTGGACCTTCTGCCCTGCTGCACCTGGGATGGCAACAGGAATATTCCCATTTATGCACAGCTGGAGAAGGCACTTAAAACCTCAAGGGCAGTTCCACACCACGGGTGTGGAACTCACAGCAGCACCCACAAACCTGCTAAACCTCCCCAGGATAAATGATCTCAGCAGCAGCTAACCCAAAACGCCAGACATCAAAGCCTGTGCACTGACAAATAGTTGGTGAAAGAACTACTCCAAGAGCTCAGAAATGTGGGTTTGTAACAGTCCTGACAGAAGGTAAAACCACAATTTCAGCAACAAAATGGACTCTTTGATCGTAGGAAAAGGATACCCAGGGAACAGCACAGCCCACTGAAACAAAAATGATTAAAAGAAAAGCTGCTCACCCAAACCACAGAGTTGATGGCAAAAGCACAAGTAGGAAGAAATGGAGGAAAACGTCACCCCCTGTGTGACTTCAAGATTTAAACGGCAAAGCAATCAATAACAATATATGGCACTCAAATTCATAAAACCTATGAAATCACCTCTCTGTAGTCTAAATTACTGACAGGAGTGATTCCTTATTAATTGATGGGGCACCCTAACTCAAAGACAGTAGTGAAAAATTTTGATACACAAGATTTTTCCCAAAGCTTAAGTAAATTTACCTCATACCCATCCACTTCCACATCCACAAAGGTCAGAAAGCACTTCTTTGGCCACTGAAGCAGCAATTTAAGAACAAACCAATAAAAGCAAGTAAGCAAGAGATTCTCTTCCAGATGAACAGAATATAAACTATCTTCATTCATAAATTGCTTTCATTTTAAAGAGAACCCTGAGGATGCGTCTTGGGTATGTGATGTGAGGGTAAAATCCCACTCAGTTTCTGTACTGTTAAATACAACTGAGGGATTTGATGAGGCTCGGGAAATACATCATAGTATAGCACTGAAGGGACTCAGCAGTAAAGCGGAGGATTCAACCTCCTGGCACTTCTAAGAGATGAGCCACTCACTCATTGTCAGCACCTCAGTGCCCCAAACTGTGTGCCCACAGCAGAGTCTTGTTGTTCACATCTATACTTATATGTGAGTCCTGCAATTACTTACTTTATATTTATATGAATATAAACAAAACGTGGGATTCAGTGTGGGCGCAAACACTATTTATAGAAATTGAGGTTACATTTAGAAACCCTGATCTGCAATTACTTCATTCTCATGACCTGCACTGAGACCACATTCACACGTACAGTGCACAAACCTGTTCCCAAACTCATCCAGAACTAAATCAAATTGCTACATTACAAAATTCCATCTTACAGGTTTTGGATTTTTTTAATTTAAGGCCAAGCTAAAATGAAAACAAGAGGCAGGTGAGTATTCCCAACACAGAGCTGTATTTACTGCTCAGAGGCTGAGATATACTTAGGGAACACCCTTCCTACCCTTCAAAATGGTAGAAAAAAACAGGACATGTGGGGAAGATGTTCAGAAAACCTCCTAGGGGAAAATAAAAACACAAACACAAATACTATTTCATTGATTCACCTGAGAATTGGAACTTATTTCATTTCCAGACACCCACATTGAAGCCATGAATCACCACATCTCCTGGCTGGAAGCCAGTGCTGCAGCTTCTGTTTCCATGACAATCCCAATGCCTCCCTGCTCCAGAGTGTTACTTATCAAGGTATTCATTCAAAACTAAACAAGGCGGGACTGGGAGCCAAGTGATGATTCAAGAAAATGCTTTAAAATGCTCACACAAGATTCAAAACTTGCTGAAAACACAGTTAGGAAACAGCCAATCCATCACAGGAGCTATTTCTGGAACAAGACATGGCTGAACTTCCCAAGTGCCTTTCTCTGGAGCAAAACTTTCCCTGTGTAGGTTTCTCCCCTCTTCTCATGGCAGCTAATGCAGAGGAAAGGTAATTTAATTATTTTTTATTATTTTCTTTTGCTTGGACATCTGTTTGCTTCTCTCTGAAAGGATACACTGTTACCCACATACATCCTGATCCAGCTACTTATCTTCAATTCAGTTTAAACTGTTCCCAATTTGAAATCCTTGGCATTACAGGAAGAAAGGGGAGCAACTCCTACTCACTCAGATGAAAGGTTTAATAAAACAACATGCCTGTTCTGGTCTTCTGACTGTTTCTTCCTGGATTTTACAAGAACAAAACAAGCTTAATGCGCAGCTGAAATATATAGTGATGGTATGGCCCTCTGCAGAAAGCATCAGTGTGATGTTTCGAGCCTCAGGAGTGATATATTAAAACATTCCCATGAGCAAGCACAAAATTCTGTCTTTTCAGAGAGAATTTCACCTTTTGTCAAAGAACTCATCAGTTGAACAAGAGGTTTCTGCAAAGTGCAGCAATGTTAAATCAAACACAGGGTTACTCCAGATGAATCTCCTTCAAAATCTCCTTGTTCCAACTGGTGAGGACATAAGGAAGTCAGCAACACTCTCTAAAGGAGATACATCTTGGAGGATTTACATTCTGTATTAAAGTTATGCTGTTCATGAACTTATGCAGAGGTGCTCCCTTTACTCACAAGTCTTCAGTCTCATGCAGGCAACCTGGGCAAGCTTTCCAGAACTACAGCAGAAACAGCATCTCAGAAAACACATCTCAGAAAACAGCATCTCAGAAAAGTGGCAGAAGGAAAACCGTATCTGCTGGGAATACAATGTGGTGACAGGCACACAGCCCACACACAAGTCTGTGGAAACAGCCAATGGGAACAATAAAAATGAAATAAAGCTGACAATTGCCATTATAGTCCCTGTCTCCACACTGCATGGGAGCACCACAGCCTTTAAAATGCACTTATCCCAGTCAGGCAACACTGTATTATGATCCCTGATGTACAGAAACAGCCAGAGAAGTGCGGTTTGTCTGTGTAACAGAGAGAACTTGGGTAAGTGAATAAAACAGGTTAAAAATGAAGGTCTCTCATCTGGAGTGTAGGGGCCACTCTTCCAGTCCGAGTCTCTTTATCGCAGCACAGAGTGTGGTAATTAAAAATATTTGAGTGTCCTCCAGCATGTTTTTAACACACCATGGAGCAGATGGATCCAAATTACCTGGTAGTGTGTCACCTGACAGACAAGCACTCCACTCACTTGCCTCCATGGGAACTCAGGAGCCTGGGAATGGCAGGAGCAGGAACACCTCACTGTGGAACACACTGCTCGGCTGGGCTATGCTCACTTTGCCTTAAGCCCTTGAAATTAATTTCCATTATGGCAATAAACACCACTTAGTTGACATAAGTTGCTTATTTGCAGTGTAATTGTCTTCAGAGAGTTGCAGTGTCATTGCTCCTCATTATAAAGGGCCCTGCAGTTGTCTCTGTACAAATCAGCATTGCCCATGGTTTCACACCAGTCCCCATGGATGTCCCCTCCTCTAATTATTATTAGAAGTTAATATCTTCACCTCAAATGATCTGCTCTTCTCCCTGGGAAAGGCACTTCTTCTGTTACAAGTCCCTTTTTGCATTATGGCCTCAGTTTTGCAGCAGAAACACATCTGGCCCTCATTAGAAGCATAACAGCGTGCTGCTGAATGTGTTCTCACTAAAAAATGCATAAAATTCACACTAAATAATGAAATTGTCCTATCAAAATGAGGCTAGGTCATTCAGTCACTTCGAAAACCTGCCCAAAGCCATAAAAAAGCTTCCTGTAGCAGTCTGGAGTGCAGAATTTCACCTGAACACCCCCAAGCCACTGCCCTGCAGGAAAGCCCTCCTTGTAAGAAACCAACAGTTAGTACTGGTCTCGTTCTTTTCTTCTTTTAAGGTTTTTTTTTTAAGCTTCAGAGCCTGAAAACTGCTTCGGCTAGAAACTCTCTTCTATCAAAAATAAGGAGTTGATAACATCAACAAGCTCTGAGACAACCTTTAAGACCTCGTAACTTGGAGCACCAGACCCACGAGTACATGTGCTACCAGAAAAGCCTAGTGGTCCCAACAATTTTAGTATATCTGCTAGATTTAAAGATTAATGCTTTATATAATTCAATATGTGCTCTTTTAGAATTTCAGCAATGAATTCTCACAGCAGCTAAAATTACAAGGGGAAAAAGGGCAAAGCAGTTATCATAATCTTATAATTTCATGTCTTATGACTAGCAAGAACATACATTAGTTGGCTGGTCAAACCTTTTGGGATTTGTAGGGTTGCGGTGGAATTTTGTATCTTTTTTATTTTCTTTTCTTTTAATGATATGCTCTAATCATTCAGGAAGAAAGACGTTTTGTCTCCTGTATCTTCATATATGATGGTACTTGGAGATACTTAATAACTGTAGAATCCTCTATTTAATTGCCAAAAGGGATGTCAAATTTTGAGGGCATCACTAAGCCCACTTAAACCACACAAATATGTTTCAACAGTGAACACAAGGTTTAAGAAAAATACTGAAACCACATCCACTTGAGTGTTACAACCTGCAGACATTGAAAAACATATGGAATAAAAATAAAAGGCATTCTGACTGGTAACAAAATATTCCTGAGAGTTTACAAAGCCCAGTGGAGCACTGGAAAGAGCAGGGAGAGTTAAGAGTTTCTGGAGAGCAACACACAAACACTTTAGTAGGGAATTTGAAACATGTTCAGACAAATGGGGTTTGCTGTGTCTCATCCTGCCTAACTTTTTAAGGCCTTCCAGGTGTGCTGCTATACTTGTATATTAAGGAATTGCCAGGTAAAAAGGAAATTTTTTTGCATTTGTGAGCAACGCTGACAGTACACTGCTCAAAATGGGTTTTCTGTACTTTGCCCCTCATTGTATTAAAGGTCAATGACAGCAAGGAGCCAAAAATAGCTGTTGCCTTTCCACAGTAAACAAATGTACTGAGCTGTCCAACCACATTTCAGGCAGCTGGGGAAGATTTAGGGTATGGAAATATAGGCTAGAGGGGCTAATCCTGCAACAGCCAAACACAAGTACTACAGCAGATCAAGACACAAGCAAAGCTAAGGCTGAAGATTTCTCTTGGTCAGAAGAGGTCTGAGTTGGCTGTGAAAATGAACGAAATTCAACTTCTTCAATGCAGTCCCTTCACTCCAATCAGGAAAAAACACAACCCAAAACCAACAAATTCACCTTTTGATTTGGTGGAGGGGGGTTTGGAGCTGTTACTCAGAAATGAGACAGTTCTGTGCAAATGGCTGTAAAGCAGGAAATGAACATTTTCTGGTTCAATTTATTACCAACACTATAATGACACCAGCAGGATTCTTGCTAGAAAATGAGAGTAACTTCACACAGAGCATTCTGCAAGTCAGGCATCCCTGTTCAGTATTTCAAGTTCTAGACTCATGTTTCATTTGACATAGGAAAGGCTTCCCTGAGCAGCTTTACTTCTCAATGACTTCAAATGATTAAAGTTTCTCTCTTCTATGCTTTTGCTTTTCCATGTCTAGACTGGAGACAGCTCCCTTATCTCACAGCAGCTCAATAATTAGAAAGTCCTGACTTCACCAAACAAAACATGCTGTAAGTAACTGCGTGAACTTCCTGTAGCACTTAAACTCTCTCAATAGATGGTTTTACCCTTCTTCCGGCAGCCAAGGCTGTCCTCCACCAAGAGAGCAGCAAGAATTGAGCACATTCCATGTCCACACACACAGGAGCTGAGGAGTCAAAGGCTGTAATAGAAGTGGGTGCTGTAAAAATATTCCATTTTAAAATCCCTATCTGCAGTTTGGTTTGGTTTAAATTATTTCCAAACCTAAAATCCCAACTCTTCAGAAATAACTTTGCTTTTCAGTTATCTGGGAAGAAAGCCAGCCTTAGCAGGAATGGTACAATGATGTCAAGAGAAGGGACAACTTTGTCAGTGACAAGAAAACTTACCTTCAGTTTACCCTCACCTCTAACAAGGTGCTTCTTGCTCAAATCACAGATTCAGCACTTTGCTGGTTATGCTGGTTTATGGAGCAGAAAATAATTTTAAAGAAGTGTCTAGGGATGAAATGCACTTCTTGCTAGTGGAGTTGAGAAAGGAAATGGTGAGCCAGGAATAATCTGAGGTGTTACTATTAATCATTTGCATAGCAGCACTGTTTGAAATACATTATTTAATCAGACTTCCCTTCAAACAATGAAAACAATTATTTCCAAGACCAACAAATTTGATGCAGGCAAGATGATGGGTGCCTCAGCTGAGGCAGGACTAATCCTACACTGAAGCCTATCAGCCTTATCCTTCAGGGCACATCTCAAACTACAGAATCTTGCAAAATAAGGCTATTCCATGAGCAGAATTAGGCTGCAAAGGACCCAGGAGTATTTCCCTCCCACATCCTATTGCAAGGCCTGTCCTGAAATGGTAATCAACAGTCCTTTATAGACTTGCTCCATCTCTCCCCAGAGGAGCTGATAATCAAGCAGGGCAGGTAAGGTCCAACAAAGCCTCTCACTTGTCAGAGCAAACTTCTTTCCCAAAGGATGGCAAGGACACGTTCCCTGGCCAGGAGGAACAGAGGACTCATTTTAACAAGCTCACAGCACATAGCAGAGGCACAAATTTAATCTCCCAGTATTTACAACTCTAGTAGGTTTTGGAGAATATATAAAAATTGGATTTTTACTGCATTTAATTCTTCTTCCATCCTGTTCCAATAACTATCTATTTCAACCCGCACAAGCAACCGCAGGTATTTTTCTGCCTGCAATTGGGAGCATCAGAAATACCAAAATGTAAAGCAACCCATAAAAGCCCTTACCCAGCTCTGACAAGAGTCAAGCCACATTGTTCAACCTCCTAAAATAATGAAGTCAAAATCTGAAAAGAGACAATACAGATTGAAGCTTTTAAAGTGCCAGCAGCATCTCTAAAAGCACCTTTTAGGGTACACAAAGATACTTTATTCCCTACAATCTGTATCTGCAGTGAACAAAGCATTTTTGTGCCTCCTGTAGCTTGTTACCTTCTCCCCCAGTACTTCAGTTTTCAAGAGGGAAGCATCACCCATAGCAGTGATTTCCCCTACAACACTTTTTTTCCTTTAGTCTGGCCAAAACACTCTTCACATAACATCCTTCATCCACCTTCAACTTTTCTTGCTAAAAATCTTCCAGAAGCATTCTTGTCTCTCCAGTAAAATAAAACATAACCTTCTTGTCACTTCTCTATCCATTTATCTGAGAGCTTTCTAAAGCTGATTTTCCCTTCAGCTTTCCCTTGCTCTGGCCAAAGCCCTCCCTCTTCCTCTCCTCTCACGCCCAATATTCCTTCTCTCCAGGCCTTTGAAACCCCCGCATTGCTAAAAACTTCACAGCTGTGCAATTTGCACTGTCTGGCACTATTTACTGACAGTAAATACTCTGATTACTAACTTCTGGAACTGTCTCCATTACGTGCCATCCACAATGCTAAAGCTCTGGGTGAAGTTTGTGCAGAGAAGATTCCACGCTCATAAACTTTGTGCTTAGCACAAATACAAACACTGGAGCAGCAATTGTAATTCCCTCTCAATGTTTCACCAGGAACTTGAGATGACAAGTACTCTCCCCAAGAGCTCAAAGTAATCCCTCTCTGTCTCGGGGTAAGAGAAATCATGCCAGAATAGATGTGGGGAAAAAATATCCCACCACCCAACCAAAATCTGTGAGTTTAAAAAGTAGGGGCCATGAACCAGCCACATGCAGAATCAAGGCTCATCACATTTATCAAGTTCAAAGTATCACCTAAAGCCAGGCATGGCACAAGATGACATTCTGCAGTCATTCCAATAAAACCTTCCCTTCCCAATGAAATCCTGATTTATGACTCCAGCCAAGCTTTGAAGTGTGTGAGAGGTGCTTTCTACTATTGAAGACTAAAAGAAAAAGGCAGAGCTAAAACATTCACTATTTATCCTCTAAAGGAGGGTTAACCCCCTATTTGTAGCCTAGAAGGACAAAACAGGGAAAGGCACCTCTTACAGCCCAAGATCGTAGAAGGGTAGGGGACAGGAATTGTTCACTGTCTTTTCTCTGCAAGGTCCAGAGGTAGGAATGTCATTGAGGACTCCATTTAAGAAACACTCAGGACAGCAAATCCCGCCTTTACAGGCTACACAAAAGAGCTGTTTCAAGGCAGGGGGAAAAAAACCCCGAATCATCTGCAAATGACACAGTCTAATTTACTGCTCCCCAAAGTTCCAGTCTGTCACTCTTCCTGCTCCAAATATAATCGCCAAAATCTGATTTCAATAATTTGTAAATACATGTGGAAGCCCTTCCCCATCTGCGGTTTAATTGGTGACTCATTTCACAGCATTGCTGGAGGATTTGTGCTCTTCCCTTCTTCCTCCTGCTAAATTCATCACTCCAATTCTGCTGTGCCATTAAGCTTTTCCACACCAGCACTGGCTCATCTGTTGCCATAGCAGCCACGAGAAACAGAATGCAACCTTAACAAAAGATTATTTCCAACCCGCCCCCCCCCGCCCCATAATTTATTTATATGCAAGTAACCCACTGAGAGCTGACAATAGCAATGACTTTGCATTCACACTACAGCAAAAAGGGGTTTTTTTAACTTTTTTTTCCACACATGTGCGACCAGAAGTAATTAAAATTCCTCTAAAAGGGGGGAAAATCCTGAACTTTTTAGGATTAGGGAAATGCAGTAGTAGATCCGTATAGGATGCTGATTTGGAATTAGAGCTTGGAAGCAAGAGGCTTAACACATACACTGCTTGAATATCCCTCTCCAGAAAGCTTTTCACTATTTTCAATAACACAATTAGAACCAGTGAGAGGCTGAACTGTAGAAAAACCTAATTCCAAGTATTTATATTTAAATAAAAAACAATGGGAAAAGGAAAGCAAGCTAACTAGAGACGGACATAAAGCCTTTTGAAAGGTCCCTGTTCCTGATATGCTGGTTACCTGCACAAGCTGAATTCAGCTGTTCAGTTGTTAATTCCTGTAAGAACTGCTCGGGTAAAAGGAGCTTTTTACAGATTATGAGAGACAAACAGTTAAAGTGAAACACATCCTGGCTTAGATGCCTCTGGTCTCTCAGAGAATAGCCAGACTGGAAGGCAGGATCCACCATTCCGGAGCAAAGGTCTTTGGCCCACAACCATGGCAAAATCCTGAGCTAAATACAGAACCTGGAACAGAGTTCTGGTCAGAACATTCCAGGTAACCACCAATTCTTAGCCTCCCAGGTCTAGAAGATCTGGTATCTCCACACACATCTCTAAAACATCTGCAGCTTATGCCAAAGCTTGGAATTTAATGCCAAAATGAGAAATGCCAGTATTTTCAAGGCATAATGGCCACCTCAGCAGAAAGATCTTATGCTGCCTTTCATTTAAGTGGATTTATAACTTGATATATTAAACAAATTATAAATTAATCAACACTATAAAAGTAAGAGTAGAACATTAAGACAAATCAGAGCAGAACACTAAACACTGTAAATGCATTCACAGCGTATGGTTTGCGGTTCTTAATGGATTACTATAAACATATACACACAGTCCTACACTATTGTGATGCAGTTTTTCCAAAGACAATGAGGACTAGATCCTCAACTGGTTTTAGCTCCACTAAAAATCCATAAAAATGCATCAGTTTAAGCCAAATGGCCCGTGAAACTCACTAGTTTGGTCATTTTAGATGGGAGGAGGTACAGCCCTTCAGACACCTTTAGTTTGCATAAAATAACAACTCAGCTTTGACCTCAGGAGGACAGGGTGCCTCCAGGGAAGTGCTGGGAGGCACCAGCTCACTATGGTATCAATGGAAAGCACGTTTCCTTCGGGTGTCCTTCTACTCTACAGATATCCAATGTAAATCCTGGAAAATGAGAGAGCACTCCACTCAGCTAAATTCCATCTCATGGTGGTCACTTTTAGGAATCTGATTCCAAAGAGGTCAATGGATAGAAAGCTCACTACAGAGAACCTTTGTATGAGAGATAGGAATATTTCACTTCCTGCTCCACAGTAAAGTCCTAACTGCAAAGTTTTATGTATTTTGTGTATGTACTCTGCAAGAGAACAAGATAAGATGCAGCAGAACAGTCAGAATTTAAAATAAAAAAATTTTAAAATTGTTCCTGGGAAAGAAACAATTTAAAAATAAATACGACAAAAAGACTTTGGAAAAAAGATTAGTTATATGTGACTCCTGCGGCTTAACCACCACAGATTGTTGTTGCTGTTAAATCATCTTAAAACTGGAAGCTGCAGCAGCCTGTTAAGCAGCATTCAAACAATTTAAAGCAGTTTTACAACTAAGTAGCTCTTCCTTGAGCTTCTTTATAGAGAGAATACCTTATATATATCTGTGAAAGAATAGTATTTAAACCAAAGAACAAGGAGCTGAGAAATAGACTATCAACTGTTTTATGCTGGGGAGCAATTCTCTAGAAACCTTTCTTTGTCAAAATCTCACTGAGCCAGGTCTAGGTAACCGAATCCTTGACTTCAGTTAAATATCTGTGTTTTAGATAAAAAATAATCCCAAAATGAAATAATGCCTGGACGGCCCTTAGCAGACAATACCTCAAAACAAGGATGATGCTGCAAGGTTGAATACATTTTAAATATCAGCCTGGGAATAAAGAGAACACTCATTTACCAGCCCAGAAATTTAATTTTTAAGCAGGAAAATTCCTATACTTTGCTTATAGTTCCCTTTGGAACAGTCTGCACTTATTAGTCTCCCCATTATTTGATTCTAAGTATAAAATATACAACATATGAATTTAAAATACTCTCCAAAGAAAATGGGTTTTATCATTGCATATCTTCTGACTAACCAATTTCTTAAACAGCTCAATTAGAAAAAGCCTTTGAAACGCCAGATGAATTTGGGATGATTGGTTTGCCAATAATCAATGCTTTCATATCTGCTGGAGCTTTTAAAACCCAAAGTGTGCCGTGCAGAATCATAAAAGATGAGCTGCTGGAGGTTTATATTTGAAGTAATGCAGAGAAATATTTGATTTCAAGGCCTCCAGGCCCCATTTTCCAAGACACACTTGGTTTTATGAGCAGCTTGGAGTCCGTGCCCTTCCGAGAGTTTCCAACTCCATGGACCGCAGCAACACACACACACACACAAAAAGGCAGGGCAGGGGAACGTGTGAACTCTCATTTACAGCCGGAGATCAGGGAGGGAGGAGGAACTTCATGCAATAAACAAAAATGACTGCAAGCCCCAGAATAAATCAGTATTCACAGCTGGAATAAGCATCTGATCCCACCCACAATCCCACCTCTGCCCAAAAGTCAGAGTTTATTTTGATGTCACCAACAGGAGCTGGAGGAAGGCCATGAAAGAAAGGAAACGTACAGATTTTCTTTTTCCAAGTAATAACTCAAAATTATTTTCTATTAGTTGTGTGTGCCCAGTGCTTCTTTGTGGTCTTTGAATATAAGTCCTCCTAAAACTTACAGTGGAAGCAGAAAGCAATGCTAAATTTCATGACAATAAGGAGAATTCTCCCCTCAATATATGTCCTTGTTCTGTTTTTTCTGTAATTGATGACATCCCTTTGCAGCCTAAACTGCCACCACTGTTTTGCTCTAACATCCATGGAACACAAATCACAACTACAACATGCTCAACTGAGACAGGTCTCCAACATTATTAATGAAAAAAACTATATCTTTCTAAAGTATTTGCTGCAAGGCATAAATTATTCTGCTTTAAAAGGAGAATTTTAATGCCATAGTTTATTCAATGTGACTAAAGGGTGAAAAATTCTGAGTCACCAAAAACACTGAAACAAAGTGGACTATTAAACGTTCCTTCCAATACACACAAACACACATTTCACTAATTTTATAATCTAATAACCTCAGGGAAACGTAAAGACACACTCCAGGATGCAGCACTAAGCAAGAGTACAATATTCTGGCTCTATTACCGACTTCCATTTGTGCTTGCCAAATGCATGGGGCCAATTCCAAACAGCAATACACATAAAGTAGGCTGTTCTCAAAGGAATTCAAAGAGACAAGTATGCTCTTTTGCAATTCAATAACCCACTTTTTCTCACGCTCAAGTGGTGACCTCCTCTTAAATACACGAGTTGCTGAAGAGAAGGTGCAGCCAAAATCCAGCATTTGTCAGATAAAATAATCTGTATTTAAAGAGGCAAGACCAGACAATATAAGCTTCAAAATTTCATTCATATAAAAGGAAAAAGAAGGGGAAAAAACTGAACTAGTGCTGTGGCCTGAACTCAAACAGATTTTCAGCATCTCTTGATGAGTAGAGGAAGGTCAGCACAATGGAGTCAATGAAACCTGGCATGTTTCTGACCTAAACTCTCCCTTATCACGTGAGCTGTGAATGTTCTGAGAGATGTCTTCCAGCTCAGATTGAACCCAAACCCCTTTTCTCCCATCTGTTTATCTTGGTGATGTAATTTCTATAAGGTTCAACTACAAAAATGGGGAAGAACTACCAAGTTTCCTATTCAGAAAAAAAAAAAAAAAATCAATCTACATCTTAAAAAAGAGGAATAACCAAGCATGGGGAAAATGCCCTTTTACTCCTAAAAGTACAGAGCAACTGGATAGAATCTACAAAATCCAATAATATCTTGGTTTACATCCCATTTCAGCTCAGCATATGCTTCAAATTAAATCCATGCACTCCCTTCAACCATGGGGCCATGCTGATGCTTCAGCAGTGGTTGGAGCACTGTCCTAAATCAAGTCATCTGCAACTTCAATGAGCAGTTGGAAGGAAACAAATTGTTGCTGAAATGTTTGGCCTTCTGCACCTCCAGAAGTGTGAAGGCTTCTAAAGGGAGCTGAGCAAAACCCACTCACTTGAAAGCTTTCCCTTTCCCATGAAGTCAGCACAGCTCATCCCCAGAGCTGGACAGGGCTGAGCCTGGAGCACAGGCTGGGCTGGCCAGGTTCTCTTCTACTACAGATAAACCAGGCAAAGGATTTTTAAAAATGCATTTTTAAAACAAGATGGTCAAATTATTTGACTTGGACACCAACTGGTTTATTAGCAAAGAAAAGAAACTGGAGCAAACAATAAAAAAGTCTTCAAATAAAACCATGTGAGGAAGATACAGTCCCAAAGTCCTGTTGGTCTTGAATGCAAAATTTCAATGACAGTGATTATATCTTTTTCTGAAATGCAGTAAAAAACGTAGTTTCCCACCTCTTCCATGCATTTTAAAGATTCTGAATGTAGAAATTACATTAAAGAGCTCAATTAAAGGATTCAGAACACTCATTAATGAAAGCTGAAGGACTTGCAACTAACCTGTCACAAAATGCAAATGACTCACCAACAGCTCTACAATAGGAAAACATGTTGGTTTCAGGGGTGGTTCATGTTGGCTCAAACATCCTAACTGCCACGAAATAACTCCTTCAGACAGTGAATTTACAAAAATCCTTCTTTGACTCAGGTTCATCATCCTAAATAATATTCCACAACACGTCCTCCTGGTACTTACATGAAACAATGACTGAAACTGGCACTATTGACGCCTGCCTGATCCTTCTCTCTCTCTCTTTGTTTAAAGCTCACAAGATCTTAGGAAATTTCAGCTACACATGAAGGCACTGTGTTTCTAAGGCCTCAGGTTACTCGTTATCTCCTTGAAGCTTTTAAGAGAGTAACAAAAAGGGAAAAAACACCAAAGCACCACATGAACCTCAGTCAGAGGCACAGAAAATTAATTAATTTGTTTTTAAAACTACCAGGGATTTTTTTCCACTGTATCATTTCAAGCCGTGTCATGGTCATTCCATTAAGTTCTGCAAACCTCACATCATGAGCCATATAATGAATGTTTTCTTCTCAAAGGAGAAAAAGACATTTAAAGGCAGTATGCAAAATTAATAATGGTTGTGGCCTCAATCTCTGTATGGACCATTCACTTAAGAGTTGGACTTGATGATCATTGTGGGTCCCTTCCAACTCAGAATATTCTGTGATTCTGTAAAAAGTGGTGCCCTAAGAATTCTAAAAAGAAGCAACCAATGATCATAAACACCCATGAATTGTGAAAATATCTTTTTAAAAATTATCTCCAAAAAGCAGATAAATATGTAATGCCCTAGAGGGAAATTAAATAGATAAATAAATTAATAAACAACACTATTTGCAGCATCTTGTTTGACATACCAAAGATTTTTTGCTCCTAACAAATCCCCATTTACACTGGGAGTGTTTTTCTCCTAGACTTCAGGGACTGGAATTCCCTCCAAAAGTTTTTCCACGCTGACCTCTATTCCAGTACTTGGGAGACCTCGGAACCACTACACTGTTGAGTGTTGGTTTTATGAGATGCTGCTGCTTCTTCCTAAATGCTAACAATTTCAAACCCATTTGAAGTCAGCAGGAGCACAACCGCAGGAAAGACATCCAGAAATTAAAGTTAATACTGAACTCAATGCCGTTGTTGTGCTGTTGCTGTTGGCCCAATATGACAGGAGTAACTGGGACTTATTGCCTGGACTTTTAAACATGGTCTGGAGTATTCTAACCCAGAGAGCTCTGGCAGAATTGGGTTACGGAGTGACAACATGTGCCAGCCTGGAGGGACAGCAAGAGGCAGTGAGAAGATGATAATCTCTCACTGCAGCTGAGATAACTTGATGTCTCACGGCTTAATACAATAACCAGACACTGGGGGAGTATCAAACCACTGGGGGAAAGAGTTAAGAATTATATTGTGTAATAAGTTGAAATTTTCTTTTCTTTTTAAAAAGAAAAAACCTTGAAACAAACCACAACTACTAATCACCTACTACAGATACTAAAAATAAGTCTACCCAGAGTTAAAGAAAAACAAAAAATACCCACAGATGCAGAAGAAATGAGACAGATGGTGACTCTTACAGAGGAGAACATTTGTGCTGAACAAACACAAATATGTTTTTGGTCAATAACATTGCAACTGTTAGAAACAGCACAGTTAAAAACTACTTACTCATAGATTCAACCCTCTCCCCTGTCACTATAATTCTTTAATTCAGAAATACTGTAGGTAACATTCAGATGACAGACACCCTCAACTTGTAAATCATATTTAAAGTTAAAGGCCACTCACCTTGATAGGTGTCTGCTTGGCAACAGCAATTCTTTAACATATTTTGTATTTTAAATAGTGGATTTTACACCACAGAGGTGTCACAGTACAGACCATGACCTGTGCAGGGCATGAGCAGGACTGCTGCACCCAAAATATACACTCCTATTTTATCACCTGTGAAAATACACTGCTCAGGTCTTCAAAGGGCAGCAGTACAAATTCACTCAAAGTTAACCAGAAGAGCTTCGGAGATTTCCACAAGAAATTAAAAAAAAAAAAAAAAAAAAAGCAAAACCCGAACAGTTGCTGTTCTACGCTGCAGACTTGCCCTCAAAAGCTGGCCATATAAAGTAACAGCCCTACATTTTTAATTAACATAAAATAAAATTGTTGCAATAAAAGCAGTTCAGGAATCTGCAATTGTAACTTGATTAAAATACAAACCAGCCACAGGCAAGTGATTTATTTGTTCAGAAGCTGATTTGGAGCATGTTGTAGAAACACTTAACATGGGTCTCTGTTGGTCAGTCTTGCTATAAATGAGAAATGTTAGATGAAAACCAGTTTATCCTTTGGCTAAATGGGAAGTTATTAAGGAAATTTGTCTCATCGGTCATTTGCCTTTCCTGCTTCTCTTGCTTCAAAGTAATATTTTGAACTATTTACAGCAATGGTGAGTTTGAGGAGATGTGAAACCCTCACACATCAAAGGAGGCACAAATGTTACTGCTCTGTCAACGTTTCCTCCAAAGGATGGACATCAAGGCTGAGGAAAGGTTTATTAATGCCATTTAGGAGAGATTTATCCCCACTTCCAAAACATGGCCATTTAATCTCCCCTTTCTACTCTCGGAAGAGAAAAAAAGCAACCTAACAAACTTCTAATAGCACAGCTAAATAAATAAATAAATAAATTGAAATTAAAAATAACATGAAATTAATTTGACAACCATTTTTCTTTTAACCTTCGAAAATATTTATTTTCAGAACCTTAGGAAAATGTTCAAATTCAGCCTTCAGGTTCTGCTGAAACAAAGCAGCACATTCTGCAGTTTGACGAAGAAAAACCCCAAGGGAAGTGAACAAGACATCTCTGCCATGCTTTAGTAAAACACACAGATCTGCTAAAATCCTGAAAATGTAACAGCAGTGAACGAAAGACAATGACAGAGGTTCAGGGCTGCAATATCCAGCTGGAATACAGCTGTGCCCCTGGTGGGCAGTTGGGGCTCTGGTGACAAATCCAATGGAATTGGAATTGAACCTCCAAGGAAATTTGGCTTTGCAAGAAAGTACCAACTGGAACTGGGTCTGATGAACCTCAAACACATTTCTTTTCTGCTGACCCCTTAAATTGGCTTGTCCATTGGTCTGGAGGCAGCTGGAGCCTAGATGGAATCTGCCTCCTCATGGACAAACATTCCTTGCAGAAGGCCGGGTGGGTAGGCACTGGCACACCTGGACCACATGTTCTACTCATCTCCTTGCTGTGGACAGAACTCCCAGCCAAGGGTCAGCAGGGTCCCAGTGACATTTACCTCACAAATAAGTCCCTTCAACATTAGCAGCACTGAGGTAGTAGCCCTTATGGCCACTAGCAGGTGGCTGTTCCTGTGCTATCCCTCTTTTTGGAATGGATGAACTGTGAGCTCAAGGTCTCTCCCACTTGGTGTGTCATTTTCCACCTCCACTGAATTCCAAGCTCCTGTAAAGAACATCCACAGATAGGAAAAAGAGGAGACTACCAGACTGATGACTTTGCAATATTCCTTCAGGCAGGGAACACTTTGATACCACAATCAGGTGATTTTACTACGGCACCAGGGTTTTTAGTCACATACAGTTCAGCAGGCAGGGTAACACACAAACTTACCTTGAAACATTTACAATTCTCCTGATTACCAACAAAAAGGAGTCATTTGACAAACTTTGGATAGCACAAAGTCCCAATGGGTGAAGAGGGCAGCATGTAAGGCGTGTTGGTTTATATCTCCATTAAGGTATGCAGTTATGTTTATATTTTAAGCTTATTTAAATGTATGGCCTCTGTAAGCAAAACCAGCCCCCATTTAAACACTTTCACAAGGATGTTTTATCTAGTTAAGAAAGCCTCCAAAAGCTGTCTTCTGTATTTTAAGCATCAGACTAGACACCTACGTTGCCTCCTCCTTATTGTGCAATTCTGACATCCTTAATCTCTTCTGCATATTGTAAACATTGGTTTGAAGAAACAAATTTATAAATGACAAATCCACACAGATTTTTTTGTTTAGAATCTCTTCATCTTCCCAAAGCTTCAAATAAGTAGAGAATACTTTTCTCTATTGTTTGAAAGAGCCACACACCAGAAAGAACTTAATAACCCCTAAATAAAAATCCCTTTCCTTTATATGCTGCTTGCCATTTGCATTAAACATATTACAAGTACCAACATTTAGTATCCTGGAATGAGATTCTCTATCCATATATCTGGGATAGAGTGGAAACCCAGGAAACCGGTGGAGGCTGGACCCTCACTGCAAAATTTTCTACCACCTTAACACTTAAGCAGCAGTTCTAGTAGTCTATGTGGGTTTATTGCTCAGAGCTTTTACCACCATTTCCTATGTCTCAGGCAAAAAAGAAAAGAAAAAGGCAGAGTAGCATAGGCCAGGAATGGGGGAGGAGAAACATTTATTGCTCTCTCTCTACAGGAATGTTCACAAGGTGACTGATTGCTCCGAGGGAAGTGGGACAGATCCTGACACTGTTTTTGGGGATGTAGACCCACACTTCAATCAGAATGTTTCCAGTGAGACTGGAGGAGGCAAAAGCAGAATCAGAGCAGAGGAAACATTCTCAAAGTGTTTGTATACTTTCCTAACTTCTCTTTCCGTAAAATTGCAGTGTCTGCTAGAGAAATGACACTAAAATTAGCCAGAGAGATGGAAACAAGCTCAGAAAACACAAGCCATTCTACATCCCCCCTGTATATTTCAGGTTCTTTTTTCATTCCTCTTTTAGGTAAATCTACAGTTGAGCATTTCACTTGTGGTCATGTTCTTAACATTTGCAGCTCTGCATATAACAGGGGAAAACAAAGTATTTGTTGAAAAAGCAATAATATAAAAGCAAATAAATAGTATCTTCATTGCAATACCTACACAGGCCCAGCTGGAAGACAGCAAACCCAACAGCAACTTCCATGGTATCAGGAGTTGTGCCTGGAAAAGCCCAGAGCATTTTTCTCCTTTTGAAGCCTTTCCACTTCAAGATCTCCCACCAGGCCTAAAAGGATTGATGTACTCTTCTAGAAACTCCACCATCTCAAAGCTCCATTTGCCCAGGTTTTAAAATAACAATTTGTCCCATGTTATTTTTTCCTCTTCCACTACAAACCAGATTTAAAAAAAAATGGCACCTCTTGACATCATTTCTTCATCTTCACTAACACTGTTTCAAAAGTTTGCTATTTCAGCGGAGAACTAGGATGACTTGGAAAGATGTTACACCAGGCTATATTAGACAGCAACTCTTCCAGTCCAGCAATTGGCCTGGTTTCCATTTCCACATCCTAGGAAGGTCTAAGAGAAGACACCTTGGAGGCTACAGGTAAAAAGCTAAGACAGATTTGCAAGTCCTTGATGCTGCTGAGACCCTCAGCCCTTGAAACTTGAAAATCTATTTATAGAATAAAAAAAGGAAGAAAACGAACAGTCACAAACAGATGGGACAAGCAGAATAAAAGCAAAGTGTAAATTGACTTGGCCAGGGCGATGTTGGAAGATGTCTACAAGTACTTAATAGAGTTAAATGTTTAAAAAAGAAAATCATTTCCCTGTAAGTTCAGATTCCGAGGTGGTAAATAGCACCGTATGCCACACCATATGTCAGTTAGCAAACAACCTTCACAAATCATCTCTCAAAAACCATTCTTTGAAGCTACACATCATCTATATTTCCCCACACAAGCAGAAACGAGCAGTGACACAAGAAAATCCACACACTGTCCAAGCATTTATCCTTTCGAACATCACAAATACACGGCAGGAGTTAAGTGCTTGGAAGGTGTCAATATACTCCACAAAAATCCAGTGCCACTGATACAAGCAGAGTTAAGACCACACTCAGTGAACCCTCACACTACTCCCACTTGAAACAAAGGGGGTTTTTTTGCCACTGTCTTAAGTGACCAGAACAACCCGAGTTCTTCGGAGTTACTGATTTGATGCACTTGCTGAGCTCGAGAGCTGCTGAACCAACTGGAGAAAATCCATGCACCATTTCCCTGCGTCTTACAAGGCCTGTCGTATGGATTTGAACACCACACAGATTAGTCCAATTTAGAACATGCAGCATTTAGGGAGAGAAAACGTTGCCTATGAAGTTATTTAGGAAAATTAAATATAACAATGAGATCTTTCAAATTTCATCCATGCACTGTCTAGTCCCTCATACAACACTTTGTCTAGCAATGTGCTAATAAAATTTCTGGCAAAAATTCGAAGGCTTAGAAGTGAACACTTCAACTCATGTATACATGGCCATGAATTAACATGTCATATATCTCCATCTTCATTTCTGAAAGTCCTTATTGGGTAAGTAAGCTATCAGTAATGCTAATGAGGAATGAGATTTTTCTTCATTTTAAGAAGGTATGAGTATCACCACGCTCCCAGAAGCTGACTGTGGTGCAGCATGAGGAATGCCTTGCAGGGAGGGAAGAAAAGACCTTTCTCAGGAGATGCAGGAGCACTTCAAATGTATGGACACAATTAGGGTCAGAAATTAGTTCAAGGAGGCATGAAAACCCCACAACAAACAACTCCTGTATCTTACTGTCATCTCACTGAAGCTGCTAGTTTTGCATAAATAGCTTTAAAAACTTGTGAAAGGTAGGCAAGTTCAATTATTACAGTCATTTTCAACCAGAAGTATTTCTGTAGTGTGTGCTTCAAAAAGGCAGCAGATCTCTGCCCATCCCAAAGCTTATCCCAGGGGATTTCACATATCAGTTATCAGACATAGCTGGTCCAGAACCACATGTTTATTCAGTGATCAAAACCTTTCCTTATTGTCACAGTACCCAGGAAACTAAAAAACACTAATTATTTTCCAACTTATTTGTTGATGTTTAATTTATCACTCTGACCACCTGAGAAGTCTGCAGAAAGGAAGAACAAAGTCACAGAAGGGAGACCTAGAGAAGATTTTTACACCTCATGCATTTTGTGGGTTATGGGGCTACAGTTCCCTAACTAGGATATATTCTGCCCTCTGTTAAATCAAGATTTGCTGCTCTAATGTATCAAAAATGGGGGAGAACAGAACACATAAACCCAACACAGTTAAACATGTTATTTGCAAAATTTTGCTAATAAAAATCTCAACAGTATTTAGAGTATCAGATGGAATAGATATATGATGATAATAGACAGATGGAATATAGACTTGATATTTCAGAACTCTTGAAACTTCTCACAACTTTTCCATTTGAACATTTTATTTTCATCTTGCATTCAAAACAAACTGCAGTATCCATATAGACCCTTGAATCAGCCTAAGTCACTGCATTTCTAATGAATTTTAAAAGCATGTTTAAACACTTCACAGTTTCCTCTTGGGAATCCATGGGCCAAATAATTGGCCCAGCAGGGGATGCTGAAAAGCCCTTCACCCAAAGAGTGCTGGGTGCATCATGCTGCCAGGTTTCTCCGAGATGACAAGGTCACCAGGTTAGGTGCACCAGCCTTTTCTGGCCTTGGCTCCAGGATTCTGCTGACTTTGCTCTTCATGCTGAGGAATCCTTCAGACCTGTTTAACGGGTTGTCAGCTTTCTGCTTCACCAGCCAGTCCCCTATTCATTCCTCATGCAAATTGGTGCAACCTCCAGCAGAAATTACAATGCCAAAGCATTCACAGAGCTCAGTACAAAAACACTGGTCAGGGGCTACTCATGAGTTTGAAGCATCTCAGCTTCTGAAAAGCTATTTTGAGTTTACACACTATTAAACAAAACATTAAACATTCTGCCTTTGGGTGTGTTATGTCAGAAGCAAACGCAGATGTGAATACTGTGATACATCTCTGCATTTCTCCTGACAGCTCATGCTTTGGGTTCCCTATCCGCAGCAGTAACCAGTTCCCTGCTGTTGTTTGTGAGAAAAATGCACATGTAACAAACCTAGATCCCATGGTCACACGGGATTATTTCAAGAGTTTAGATTATAATTCCTTCTGAACCATTTCTCCAGGTGAGTTGAACAGTTTCAGTTCATTTTGCTGTTCTTATTTTATTCTCCAACTGTAGGAAATGTACTGTCTAAATCTGTTCTAAAACTCTGATCAGCAATTACCTTGCAAAAATCTTAAAAATCAACATCAATTCCTCTTCTTCTCCTTAAACACAAATAATTAGGAAGATTAGGGAAGGTAGACTGAAAGACACTTTCTATGTATTTATAATGTGTCCTACAGACTCAAAAGCCTTACATACTTTTATTTTCCACCCTGTCACACTGAAGGTGTTTCTGAAGTGCAGTTTTCCATACCTGCTCCCACACAGCAGCACACACACAGACCATCAACACTTTTTGCCTACAGGAATATTCAACAGGGAAACTCCAACATGCATATGCATAAGTTAACACTCAGTTGGAAATCCAAAATAATTTAGAACTGCAGTTCTTTATGTATTCAAATTTTAACACATAAATGAGGAAAGCAACACAGCCTCCAGATGCAGCCAAAGCTCCCAGAGCCAGGAATCTCTGAGCAACTGTCCCAGCTGGCCCTGACAACTGTGGCCCAAAGCAAACCCTCCAACATCTCCATGCTAAGGAGCTCCTTGTCCAAAAGGGTAGGGAGTATTTTTAAGTCTCTCACAGGACTATTTTGAAGATTAATTAAGGTCTGAGCAATGCTTTGAAGATCAAAACTGCTATGCTGTTATTTATTATTAAAGAACAACAAAGCACATTCTTGTTGTCTATAATTCAACTTCACAGAGAAAACAATGGACAAGCACATGTGCAAGTGCATAAATTAATTCTCCCTGCCCCAACAAGCTGTGATTTGCATAACTGGATTTTTAGCCACCAAAATCCCAGCAGAAAGTCTATACTCATCCCTTCGAAATATTTTAAAGGCCTGAAGGAATGTAACTAATACAGTTTCTCTTCTGATTCTTTTCCAGGATAAGCTTTTCCTATCAGATATTTCTGCCTCAGTTCAGCAATGCCTTTTATCCTATCAGGAGCCCTTGGATTATTCACAGACATATACTAAAGTGCATTGCTAAACCAGATGTTCAACACCTAACCCCTTATTTGCATTCAGAAAGAAGTGCAAGAATGGCAGTATGGCACAGTGGGTAATTTTTTTTTTTTGAGGGGGAGGAAATCACAATTATTTTGAAGCACTGTTTTCTTCACAGGTTTTCCCATCAGAAAATGACTAATCTATATATCAAAGTGTTTCACAAAAATATCCACTACTGAAAAATACACAGAAATACTACATTGCATAGTGTATGACTAACTTACACTTCCCTCAAACACATGCACAGATACAATTTGAAAACATTTACTAGAAATGCTTCTGTATTTCAATTATAGTTGTATTCTTAAACCATGGAATCACATGTATTTTGGCAGCATGTCCACAAAAAGTTAGGATGAACAAAAAATTAAAAAACGTAATTGAAAATTGTGAATAACTACTCTCAAGCCTTGCCACCACAGCCCTGTCTTCCTGGTCTTATTCACATAGCTCCAGGAGATCAAGCTGTCCACCATCCCAGCACTGGGCTGCATGCAGCAGTGCAGATATTTAAAGCAAACAAGGATAGGAGCTGTTGGACCTCGAGGGTAGTGAGCAATGAAAACTGTGTAACTGCTCCTGCCACCCTTCCACTGCACAGACACTGCTGAGAAAGGGTCCAGTGTTTGCAGGATGCTGAGCACCTCCCCAGTGTGGCAGTCCCCATCACCTATCACAGGAAATACTTACATTTTATTGGATTACTTTTTGGCTCTCTTCCCATTACCTTAGTCTGCACTCCAAGTCTGCCGCACGTTCTTATTAACAACACGGATACCAGATTGTGAACTTCTGTACTTTTTCAACTGCTTTCAAGAGCAAGTTGAGTTATATTTAGCAGCCATATGGCATCCCTCCTCCTCACATTTGCTAGAGATAAGAACTGACAAATTAAGTTTTCTAAAACACCGATCTATATGTTTTCATTTCCAGTTTTAATAGTAGATGTTAACTATGGTTTAATTGTTAACCCTGGCATTTGCCAAACAGGAAATGCAAAAGGTACCTATAGCAAAGGATGCAATCACAGAACTAAGTTTTCTCGCAATCTAGGTGAAACTGTTAAGAAAGCTCCTAAACTATACTCCAGACAGCTACATTCTTCTTAAATTAATACAATATGGCTACATAACTAAGTAGCCACGCATGTATCGGCTTCCTTATGCAACTGGCAATTGTTCTGTGCATGGATGACTGAACGTAGGTTACTTGAGCAGCTCAAGCTGCTGCACATCTTAACAGGGGAGAAAGTCAAAAGCACAGTGACAACCAACTCATATCTCATAAAGAACTTCAAAGACAGAACGGCAACCACCACATAGTTTTCCCATGCTGCCGGGAGCCAGGTTTACAAAGCTGAATTTCCCTGCAGCCCAGCCTAATTTCACAGAAACTGCAGCCAGAGGTTAGAAGCAAAACAAGAGTTTTAAAAAGCAAGACAAGACATTTGAGAGCTGCTGTCATTTGGGACAGCTGAAAAGGCAGGCTGAACACACGACAAGGATTTACACCAGCCTCACCCTGAGTGCCACACGATGTGTGCATCCCTCAGGGAAAAGGAAAAACGGGGGAAGATGGACTGAAGGCCCCTAATAATTTGAAAGAAATGGATTTTTTTTCCTCTCTAGCAGCAGGAGGAATCACTGCTTAAAATACTTATCTGTCGGCTAAATTATACCCAATGGCCAACTCTTCTTTCTGGTATCTGGAGCTTTCACAATTCTTTCTGTGCTTTTCTGTGGACATGGGATGCAGAGAACACCCTGAGAAAAGCTCTCACTAGGTGGCTGCAGCCACAAACATGACATACCTGCGAACTGGTGTGGAGCATCCTCTTCAAGGGTGGCTGTAAAAAGACAACCAGATTCCAAGACTCATTCTGTGCCTCCACTTGTTTTGTACCTAATTCAATTCCTAAGGGGAAAGCCTAGGTTTTCCCTTCTGTCCAAAGAACTGCAGAGTAGCACAGAGTGTTTCTCTAGCAGGAGAAAGAGGGATAGACACACACATTACACGTGTGCCTGAGCACACTTACGAGCTTCATGTCCAGGCTGAGAAATATAAATGAACAATGTTTTTTCTAGCTGGTGTGTTACGTTCACTACTCAAGGAAAAATAATAAACCCTCAATACTGTGGTTTCTCTCCCTGTGCATGAAGCAATTTGGAGAATCTGTTCTTTCAGTGCAGCCCATCCTCTGCTTCAGCCTTGTAAAATTCATGAAGGTGAATGATAAGGCTCAAATCACTGCCTGCAGCAGAACCTTCACACCGGACAACTCATTGGAGATCCAACGTGCTAGTCAACACATTTTGCAAAGAAGTAACAATTTCTTCGGAACACTGATTATTCCTGCCTGTCTTCCTTGAAGAGAGAGCTACCAGTGAATGAAAAATAATTGTGAAGTTAGAACAACACCAGGAAGCAGGGGAAACAAATTGCTTCACATGCCAGAATCCCTAGCACAGAACATTTGAGAGAACAAAATGTTTAAGGATGCAATCAATCATTAAGATTTCTCCCAAAAAAGAGAGCTCACATACACTCATTTGTTCAAAGCTCGCCTTGGTGAAAAAAAAGTAAGACTAACCATCCCTGCATGCTTGATTATCAAATCAGAGCTCGGTGGGAAGAACAAGTAAGGGAGTCTTCCAACTAACCAAATTTTTTTTTGCTTTTGCTTTAAATGTGGTCATTGAACACTGATGGAGAGAGATGTCGGGAAAAGCAAATCCCTGGTCTTCTGGCAGTTTTTCCCATTCCTGAACAATTCCTCCTTCAGATGCAAAGCCACAAAGGTTCAAAGGTCCCCGCAGCCTTTGTTCTCAGTTCCAGAGTAGTTACAAACAAACTTTTGTTCCTGTTTCTTCAATGAAATAAGCTGCAGCAGTTACCAATGACTGAACTTTACATCTGAAGCTTGCCTTCTGCATCATGCAACAGGAGGCCTATGGAATCTCATTTACACTTTCAAGAATAAATAATCAGAACTTTTGCTGAAATAAAAATCAGCTACTCCTTACTGATTCAACCTCCGGTGAACATATTACACCTCTGCATATTCCTAGAAGCGATGAAAGAGCAACACATTTTGGTTTTCAGACTGTGCCAAAGAATTCTTTTTAGTTTATCTGGATATTTATAGCAATAGCTCATTCATTTGTGAATTTTACAAAAAACCTACCTTTTATCTTTAGTGCGAAAGTGGTAAGATCATCAATACTCACAAATACATATACATAAGCATTAAAAACAAATCATGATACCCAAAGAGCAATTTCCATTTCTATGCCAGACAGAGCGTAAGGGATAAGACGATAATCATAAGGGTAAGTTATGGAAAGCAGCTACTGAAATGTATTCATGATCCATGAAAAGTTGATATGGAAATTGTTGATAAAATTTGTAAAGATTCCATGAGATTGTATCAGCTGCTATGTAAATTTGGGGGGGGAAAGAACAAGCAAGGTGCATTATCAAGCAAGATAAGAGTCTTTTTGAAGTAAAAATAAATTTTAAAAACTACTGAAATCACCCTGTAAAAAGACTGATTGCTCCCAGCAGGCGGGAGCTGACTCTCTAGAGATGCTTCTTGTAAAACACAAACACAAAAGGCCTGGCACAAGGCTGGAATTATGAAATCTAATGAAGATATTCATGAATCATAACAAGGAGGAAAAGGATAAATATCAGCAAATACTCAAAGGCTCTTGCAACAATTAAAAGTGTGCACAAACAAGGTTGTCCAGCTACATTCTTCATAATAGGCTTATGCCTTAGTGAAATCTGTAAGAATATGGCCAAATTATAACATTTAGATTTGGAAAACTTCTTGTTTTTACACTGGCACCAAGAAACCAAACCGTTTTCAAACCACCAAGCACTGTATATTCTCTTTTTCCCCTAGAGAACTCACAGGCGTCTTGAGCACTCTGAGTATTGAGACCAAAAAATTCATCTCCCAAATGCCAGCAAACATTGTTACTGAAATTAAAGGGAAAAAGAAGCAACAACTTAACTTTAATATTTTAATAGAAATGTTTCAGTTGGTAAAAAATATCTCTTAGATAACAAAATACACAGAAAATTAAACATATCTTTCTGTAAGAAGCAAGAATTCTCAAACCACACATAACAACCTAACACCTTGCCATCAAAGTTATTTTTGGGAAAACTGATTATCTCAATCTGCCAGTAAGTGATGACAAAGCTTTTAGAAAACCACTTTTCATCCACGTATCTAAAAAGCATTGGAAGAGCTGCCACCAGGAAACCTAAGGCCACAACTGCGGCTGACCAAGTGTCCCTCCATCCAAGAAAAAAACCTCAAGGATATTTAAGCATTTAATTTTACCCTGAAATCCATAGGAAACCAGGCTCCAAAGTGCTTGCAGTCAAGGTTTAATGAATTTAAGGTTGGAAACTGGAGAAACTCCTATTCCTCTGATTCTTGATGAGTTATAATGGATACATTAAAAATCAGTGCTTTCTACCCACAAACATCAGTACTGAGATGTGAGCAGGCAAAAGCCCTGAGCACACCAGGGGCAGCACCTGCAGCAAACTGCAGCTGCTTCATCAGCAAAAGCAACTATTACAAGAAGGTGAATGATTCGTTGATCAGTAACT
The DNA here is from genome assembly GCF_008360975.1 of Lichenostomus cassidix. Classification (NCBI taxonomy): domain Eukaryota; kingdom Metazoa; phylum Chordata; class Aves; order Passeriformes; family Meliphagidae; genus Lichenostomus; species Lichenostomus cassidix. The sequence continues at coordinate 337,246 of NC_139504.1, read as the reverse complement.
GATACACAACTATTGCTTCAGGGATCTCATACGACATCAGGACACACTCAAAATGTAGCAACATAGCTACAGAAACAAGACTGAAAGAAAATAAAGTTGCCTAAAACAACAATTTTAAAAAGAGGAGATGTATTTTATTTTCTAAACCATGGGTTAAAAGCTGCTGAGCCATATTCTCATACAATATTTAGAGATGACACTATGAACTCCAAAACGACAGATGTGTAACTAGGCACAGAGCAAGAACATCCAGTGAAGGGTAACTTCGGTGTCAATCATCACCTGACAATACTAAACACATTCAAATCACGAGCATGATGAGAGCTAACACTGGGTTTAATCATAAAGCAAGACAATAGCACAAGGAAGCACATACATGACACATTTACCAACCTGATTACAGTAAACCCGGTAGCATTGGTTTATCAGCTTAACCAATCAGTGGGTAATTAACTGTGCATTTAACAACTAGGTAGGTAAAGTTTCTTCCCAGGGAAAATCAGATTGGAAAAGTCAACATGATTAAACGTGATTAACTTCCTGTCCCACTGCTGGTAAAGCAAATCCAATTTACTAAATAGTTTAAAGGGTGTTTTTTAATTATTTCGCACACTTCCAAAGAATGCAACACTGCACACAAATATGGATAAGCGGATCTACAGCTGCGAGCACAGGCCCCAGCACCACAAAACACCACTGAAATAAACAGCCAGAGATTTTGTAACGTGCTTAACAGCCCCAGCACTTTGTACTGCAGAAACCGCACGGATATTATACAGGCGAGAGACCACAAACAGCTGCAGTGTCCTGTTCTGTGCAACAAAATCCTAACTTGAGCATCACCGTCAGACTTCTCTAGTACTTCATATTTCTAAAACAATCTTAGGAAACAAATATACAACAAGTAAACCTTGTTTAGAGTGAGATTTACATCTTTTACCTGGTTTTGAGTGGCACACAGACCTAGGAACATGCACAGACTACTCAGTGATCTATGTATCTAAAACCTTTTACACAGCAGGAATTGAGGGCTTGCAGACAGTGTAGGAGAAACACAGCAAGGCACCTACAGAAACAGAACAAGGATTCAAATGAGTAGTTCAGAGTTTTGCTGCCTTCCTACACTTCTTACCCAACACAATAATTAAAAATTGAAAACTGAAGTTTCCCAACTTTAATTGTTCAGCAGCAAAGATAACAATAAGTTTTCAGCTACCACACCGATTTACAAAAATAAAACCCAAGATAAACAAACAAAACCCCACAAAATTTATACTGAAATGAAACAGTTTCAACCAAAATTCAACTAAATGACTCCTGACCCGCAGCATCACATCCTCGGGTTACCGGTTCTGCAAATTCTGGTTGGCTGGAAAACCTAATCTGCATAACAATAAGTACAAAAAAAGGCTTCTCTTTGGTATCCTCGGTGCACACATCCCTCCTCTCCAACAGTGCTCAGCCAGCCTGCTCAAAGGATTAACATAAGAATAGAAATCACTGGGAAAATCCACATGCTCTGACTGCCCAGACTTGTTGACCTGCTTCACCCCAGATACCAAAATGACTTATTTTTCCAAGAAAAGCAGTTATGGCCTTTAAAAGTTGATAAGTTGATAAACACTGCAAATTGTTTCTCTCTTATAGCAGCATCAGATATCCCAAGGGCAGTTACCAGAGCCTAACAGAGGCACAGAACAGCTTCTACTGTTGGTAGCACAGCCTCACAATGTGCTCAAATTCAAATTCCTCCACAGGTCTGGTGGGAAATAATGGCTCTGTCAGGATCCTTCTCAGCTCAGACCTACCTGGTTTATCATCAAACCCATACAAGCAGCAAGTGCACCAGCCTGTGCACAGCCATGCTGCTGCTGCACAGGGAAGGCTGAAACCAGATCCAGAGCTGCAGGTGAGCAGCACGGTTGGGAGAGGATCTGGCCCAGGGGACATCACACCTGGCAGAGGCCACCCATGCTCACAGTCCCGCGGGACCAATTAGGTTCTGCAGCCAATATTTACAAATTTACCAACATCTTCTTCTGTCTTCTTCCCTTTCTGTCCTTGCCCTGGCACCAGCCAGCAGCTGTGAGACAATAGTTCTTGCCTTGGCCACAGCCACTGGAATCAGAACTACTGCAAGGATAAGAATATTTTGAGGAAGTGCGAATGAAAATAATTCCCCAGTTCATGGAAAGGCCAACATCTTCCTCTTATTTGTGGAGAGCAGTTCACAAAGGCTAAGGGAACCTATCTGAATTCTCCTTTCCTACACAAACTATTCTAGCCATAATAAAGTATGAAAAACATTATTTTTGGAAATATGGATATTGGGCTCCTGCAAAAACACACTGAGTTTTTGTATAAACGTGTTACGGTATTTGATGTGTTTGTTTTGAAATGGGGGAAGTTGACTGGAATCATCCCCATAATGTAGTCTGACAATTCATGCAAAACAATGCATTCAAACAGCAAAATGACATTTCCTTTTCAGAAGTTCACAAAAGAAACTGAAGCCGAGAGCAAAACGGCCAGAGTAGCACTATTCCCCTTTTTTGTGGGATTTCCTCCACTCGGTCTGGGATCTTCTCCCTAGCCAGTAAGTCATCACTGCAATCATCCCCCTTAAATTCAACATGATCATCACCATTCCCCTCACTATGCATTACAGAAAACAGATTATTCAGGGCTGTGATCCTGATATTTCACAACCCACCAGCAGCAAGTGGCACAAAACCACTGCACCATCCAGCTACAAACTGGATACAAAACCCAAAAACTAAAACAATTCCCCAATGATATTTCTGCTGGCTTGCCTCAGACGTATTTGTTGAGTTTTTGAAGAAACAAAGAGCACTTTAAAAAAAACCAAATCCCAGATTAAGACCAAAAGATGAAAGGCTGGCCAGTAATTTGCTTCTGGCAATGGACTAATATTTCTTTTGTACATTATACACAGCATTAATACCACAGTAACATTTTCAGTTCTGTTTCCCCAAATAACAGGTTTTGCATTTTGCCAGACTGACCCCATTTTCCCCCACTTTATTATCTCTACCACCATACGCTCCCAAATTACTAAAATTTTGATTCTTGCAGCTGGCTCCAGTGTGTTCAAACACTACAAACCCATCAGCTCCATATGCACACACCCCGGTAAGGCTCCAGTAAGTTTCATGAAAACAAACCAGTCCAAGCACAATAACAATTTACTGTTCTTTTATCATGAAGAGTAAGTAATATTTTACTTACCAGTCAAAATAAGTCGCTCACTCAAGGCTAACCTGATTTTAGAATGAGAAGACATCTGTGCAGTGGGAAAGAAACTGCACAGTTCTTAATAAGAGCATGTAGGATATTTGTCCCCATTCTGCAGGAGCTCCCACCTGAAACACTTGATTTAAGAGTCTTGGAAACGAATTCATTCTGTTCATTTCAAAGAAGAGTGTCTGGTCACCTTTGGACTACACACAGCTGTTTCTTGAAATTAAATGGCATATTTTAAGCTTCTACCTTCTTGCCTTTCCACCTATTCCTCTCGATTGCATTCTTCCCGGTGCCAGGACCAACCAACACAATAAACTGGGCACCCAACGCCCACAGAGGCTGTCCAAGCCTCTGTCCGAAGTGCTGTTTTATGTACAATCTCATGTGGAAAGAACAGAGAAGGAACAAAAATTGACTCGTTCCCATCACCTTCGTACAATCCAGCAGCCCTTGGTCAGGTCTGGAGCAGCTGTTTGCCGCAGGAGACATTCCCAAGAGAGAACAAGATGGGACGCCCGCTTTGCAGAAGGAAAACAGCACCGTAGGTGAGTACACACGTGCGAGTTTCAAAGGTTCATTTACCTTTTTCCCAAGCTGCCACTGCTCACTCAGAGTCCAGACGTGTTACGGATCCTTACCTACAAATATCGCTTCGGCATCCACCCCTCACCTCTCTCTGCAATTGGATGGGAAGCTCACCGAGATAATTTGGATAAACCACCTCCGTGAGCACACGTAGCACCTACTGGGCGCTGGTTCGTGTCACACCGTCCCTGGACAGGGTTGTTCCTGGACAGGGTTGTCCCCGGACACGAACTCTGCGTGCCCGCAGCAGCCCCACAAAGGGCAGCAGGACAATAGAGCCGGCACAAAGCCGCGTTCCCACGCCGAGCCCCACGCGGGGATGGCACGCACGGGCTGAAATCCCCATTATCCCTCCTTGCCACCGACTGCTCCCCGGCCACACGCGAATTCATCCACCTGGGAGATCCCCGGCGGCACGCGCGGAGCTCCAGGGGCGGGCAGGGAGGAGGGAGCGGGAGGAAGCCCCGGGACGAACAAAACCCCGCCACGCCAGACCCACGAGTGCTTTTATTCGGGCTTTTTTTTCCTTTTTCTCTCCCGCCTATGGCGGCGGCGGCCGCGGCGCTCGCCCCATCACCCACCCCCAGCGCCACCCTCACAACCTGCAGGGCGCTGTAGCGACACTATCGCGACTGTCGGTGTCATCCCGACCTGTCCACTCAGCCCTCCTCTCCATTGGCTGCGCTCACCTCGCTCCGCCGCCGCGGGGGCCGCGCCCCGACTGCTGGTCAGCAGCCCCGTCCCACCGTCCGCAGCGCCATGGCCGCGGCCGCCGCAGGTGAGGAGGAGCCGCCGGGAAGGGGCCGGGAAGGGGCCGGCAAGGGGCCGGCAAGGGCCGGGCGAGGGGGGAACGCGTCCGGCACACACCCCCCGCTCCCGCTCCCGCTCCGGCTCAGCGACTGGCGGCGTGGCCCATGCGCGGTGCTGCTGCCGCCGGCTCCGCCCCGACGCCGGGAAGGGCGGCCGGGAGGTGGCGGCCGAGGGAGGGATGGAGAGGTGGATAAAGGGAGGAAGGGAGGGATGCGTGCGCGGGGTGGCGGGGCTGGAGGATGGCGCGGTGTCGGGGTGGCTGTGAGGGAGACAGGGAGGAGGGAGCTCAGGGTGCCGGCTCGGGTTGGCAGGGGAGTGTATCCCTTTCTACAGCTCCCTGGCAGGAGTCTGTAGCCTGCAGGGGGTCGGACTCTGCCCCCAGGGAACAGCGACAGGATGAGAGGACACAGACTTAAGCTGCGACAGAGAAGGTTTAGGTTCGGCATCAGGAGGAATTTCTTCACAGAAAGGGTGATTAGATGTTGGAAAGGAGCTGCCCAGGGAGGTGAAGTCCCCATCCCTGGAGGTGTACAGGGAATGACTGGAAGTGGCATGCAGTGCTCTGGGCTGGTGACAAGGTGGGGATCGGTCACAGAGTCGACTTGATGGTCTCGGAGGTCTTTTCCAACCGAAATGACTCTGGGATTCCGGGATGAAAGACACCAAACCTGGGCTGCAGGTGATGGGGAAGATGTGGGTCTGGACGCGAGGAAATGTTTCTCCTCCGTGTGGGAAAGCACTTCTAGGTATGCCTGGGGTTTGGGGCCAGGAATGGGGAGGAGCTGTGTCTGTGTGAGGGTTGAGCTGGAGTGTGAAGGTAGTGGGATTATTTCACAGAATCCTAGGATGGGTCAGGCTGGAAGGGACCACAGAGGGTCACCAGGTCCCAGCTCCCCACTCCAGCAGGGCTATCCCAGAGCACAGGGCACAGGTTTGCATCCAGATGGTCTGGAATATCTCCAGTGAGGGACACTTCACACGCTCTCTGGACAGTGTTCAGTGCTTGGTCACTGCACAGGGAACACATTCTCCCTCATATTCAGCTGGATCTTCCCGGGCATCAGTTCCTGCCTGTTCCTCTTGTCCTGTTGCTGAGTACCACGGAGCAGAGCCTTAGCACCCTTCTTTATATATTTATACACATTGATGAGGTACATTAGGGCTTGAGGGATGTGCAAGGTGCTGGGGCTGGTCCAGAGGCAGCAGAAGGGATGGAGCTGGCAGGGCCTGCAGTGGCTCTGTGTGTGCTGTAGGGAGGCCAGGGCTGCTCCTGTCACAGGATGGTGGGCTTGGAAGGGACCTCTGGAGATCAGCTGATCAAACTCCCCTGCCAAGACGTGGTCACCTAGAGCAGGTGACACAAGAACATGTCCAGGATGGGTTTTGTATGTCTGAGTGTGCAAAAACTCACCAAAGATGTCCTGAAGTTAGTTGGGGCGGTTTTTTTCTGTGTCTAAGGCACACACCTCCTGCAAGAGGGAGTCCCAGCCAGGAGGGATGTACCAGGTGCCTGCCTGCACCAGGGCCCTCCCACCTCACTGTGGTAGTGCAAGACCAAGAAACATCTTTTGTTGCAGTCACAGACGTGTTTATCTGTGGCCAGGCCACTTGCACACCCTGTTCACAATGCAAAACCTTCCCTTCTAGTTGAGCTTCAAATGAATTAAACCTGTATGAGGCAATGTTGCTTTATCCGTAAAAGTTAGTTACCACTTTTAAGTGAGGTTTAACCCCTTCCTCCAGCTAACTGCCTCTGTGAATGCAAGGACCTGCAATGCTTTAGTAGAGGATCTTTTGGATAGAGCCATTTCCCTTCGTGTTGTGTTTCAATGACCGACCCTAAACCATTTCATGATGTGCTTTATGTGCTTTACTGTTTCATTAGCATGGCCAGGAACACACAACTCGATCTTGCTGTCAATAGGACTTGTGGAAACCCCTCCCTGGTAATTATGGGATTTGGTGACCGCAGAGGTTACAAGTCTGATTGCTGGTGTTTACTCCTCTAGCAGTGGCACTGCAAAGCAGTTATCCTGGGTGCACTCCCTGCCTTTGGCCAAGGCCCAGGGCCACGGGGTGAGGAACACAGAGTGGGGATGTGGATCATGCACCTGGTATTCACAGAGAGCTGTGTGTGGGGTATGCCTGGGCTTAGCCACATTTGCATTACAAAAGCAAATATTAAATGGCCCACGTGATACATTTTCAGAAATGTTCTAAATGAGAGGCATAGTTGAAACTGTTCCACAAGCTGAATTTGATGCATTGTGGTCTTCATTCCATCTGTGAAACGCTGTAAATGCAGTATATAAATCTACATTAGGGCTGTGGTGATACCAGCTACCCAGAGTGTTTGGATAAATGGTACCACTGGTTGCTAAAGTATTGGGTGACTAAGAAAGGCAAGCCTAGGCATGCAGAAATTCCAAGTTGTGAGCTTTAATTTAAAGGATTTGAAGAATTTCTAGTTGTTGTGATGAAAATTTTCCGAGCCTGTTGTGAATAACTGATGATAACTGTAAATGTGCAGAGTCTGGAACAGTAGCTCTGAGACATGTGAACTGCTTTATGTCAGCATATGCTGTGCCAGATGCCAACAAACAACAGTTAAGAACATTGGTGGGGCTGGGGCTCCACGGGTATGGAGATAGCAAATCATGAAGATGTTGCACAGTAGTCCCTAAAACAGGGAAGAGCATAATTATGTGGGCTAATAAACAAAAAAGGTGTCAGAAAATATACAAATTACATGTGTAATGACAAGTGATGACAAGGCAAAATGATGTGATGTATTGTGCTATCTACAGCTCTGGTCCTGTCAAACCTGACAAGTGAATTAGGATGAGGCAGGACAGTCCCTGCATGGTTCACTGCTGACAAACCTCAGGGTGCCAGAAGCCATTTGTTGGCTCCATATTTAGGAGAGAGAAGATTCAGTAATGTGCAAGGAGGTGATCCCTATCTATCCATCCCTGATATGGGTGACTTTGAAATTCCTGGAGGAAAGATACCCAAGTAGCTGAGCCTTTCTCTCTGTAATAGATGCCATCATCTCACTTTTGTGGTTTTGACTCTTCCTTATTTTGACTGGCTTTGCTGCACAATTTTTGCAAGGCCTGTTTGTTGCTCTTCTCGAGCAGAGCATTTTTCATTATGCCTGTCTAACTAAAAACAAATGGTGGGGTGCATGTGGGAATGTCGCTTGAAAAAACTGGAGATCAAAGAAAGGTCTTGACACACTGCTGAGGATCCTGCCTGCATTTTGTTTAACTGCTTCCCACCAAGCTGTGCCTTGTGATTTGAAGCTCACTGCTTTCACTTTTGTGTCTGAACATCTTTGCTTAAAAAGATAAATAAATAAGGGGAGAATGTTTACCCCTCACCCTTCTCAAACTTTCTGTTTCTTGTCAGTTCTTGGTCTTGCTAATTTTCTGGAAAACTTTAATGGCTCTTGGGGATGCCAGAAAATGTTTCACCAGCACAGAGCCCTGGTATCCATCTCTCCCAAACAGGAAAGGACTGAGCTGAACTGCTTCAGCCCTTGCCAGTTATAGGTTGCTGCTGTGTGTCCACAGGGCCTGTCTGCTTTTTCCATGGATCTCAAGGTCACTTGGCCCTCATCACCTGATCAGCAAGTTAGCCAGGGCACCCAGGAAGAAACTTCCCCAGAGGATGAGAGGAAGAAATATGATCAGGTATCAGTTCCTCCAGGTCTGATTTCTAGGTTTCAGCTTTTAAAAACTGGGGCATATTTATTTTTTAGCAAGGGTACCATTTTTTTTCTCATGAGTGAGGATTTTTGATCCACGTGGTTTTCTTTTTCTACTATATATTTTTTTTTTCCACTCAGGAAGAAGGTGAGGGAAACTGAGGGGGATTTTGCCTGGCTTGCAATTGTTGGGGTTTTGGGGGTTGCTTTTCTGCCTGGGGATGTCAATGGCAAAATGCCTCCATTGAGAGAAGCTCCAGAGAGTAGCTCTGTGCTAGCTGGTACAGAATTTGGTTCTGGTTTACATCAGCTGGCATGGCTGTGCTTTCAGAAGATGTTGATGTGAGATAACTGTATCTTTCCTTCCTTTACTTCACGTTCTTCTTAAATATTTTTCTTGGAGTGAAATGATATTTAAGAAATATTTAATAAATCAGTTGCATTTGGAGACTTCTGAGCTTTGTTTGTTCTGAGAAGATCCTGATGGCAAACTGTACTAGACTCTGTTTACATAATACACTGGGACCGCAACGAAGACATGTGAAAGGATAAAGGGTGGGGAAGGGAAGAGTGAGAGACGGTGTATTTCTGTTCCTGAAGGCTGCTTTGCATTTCTATAGCACCTTTCCTCCCAGTGTTTAAGGGCACAGCACAAGCATTAGTCATGGCTCATGCCACATTTGGGGGACGAGTGAGGCAATTCCTGTCGCCCTTCAGAGGATGAGTCTTGGGGATATGAGCAAACCGGGGAGAAAGGCAAGTCCTTTCTGGAGCTGGGTTGTAGCAGCTTTTGCTAGGGGTGGTGAATTTGGGCTGGGGCTCCTAGATAATCACTGCAGAGACATGAGCTGGCTTATCAGAATCCTTGCAGTGATTTTGCCATCAAGAGAAGAGCATGAGCATAAGAATATGACTACTTTCATTAACTTCAGTTTTGAGCTAATCTTCCTTCCTCCTGGAAAAACGAGTAATTCAGTTAGGATTGGGATATCAAGTGTGAAATCTTGCCTCTCTTGAAGCCACCAGGCACATTGCTGTTGACAACTGAAACCAGACTCTTTTCCAAAAGTAGATATTAATGATAAGAGCAAGAGATTTCATCCAAGTAATTTCAGTAGCAAATCTGGCATGTTTGAGAGGACTCTAGAGGAGGAGAGACAAAGGCTCTGTCATTACCAATATTCCAACTCATGTTTTCAGAGAATAAATATATCTTTTCCTGACAATGGGTGTATTGACTCTGTCTGGGTCATTGCTCAGCTGGTCACTCTGTGACAGGCTGTGCTCCATTCCTCAGTGGTTTGTTTTCAGACGTCTCAACTCACAGTCATCAGATACAGTAGATTTTTTTCCTTGCAGTATTTTATGGCTAGAATATTTTTTAGTTTTAAATATGAGAATCCCCCTGACTCATGCAGGACAAACCCAACAGCATATCTATATTATTAAAGCTGCTTATCCTTGGAAAAGGAAAAGGTGTGGTGCACAAAATGAGAGATATCAGTCTGTGACTGGTTTTTGTACCTCCTACACCCAGGGACTGAGCCATGAGCACTTGTCACTGATGATACCACAGCTCGTTGCTGTTGCATGATGTTTTCTAGAAGCAACAGGAAGATAGCTAGACAATGGGCATGCCAGGTGTGATGCTGGTGTGTTCCTTGTGCATGATTAGAAACAGAGTTCAGTAGCTCAGAGATGGTGTTTAGGATTAAAAACTCCTGGTGGGGAGGACTCCCAAGGTAAAACAGGTGCCAAATTCAAAAGTGCCATTGGTACAGACCCTTTAGCTGGGCACATATCTGTATACACACAGAGCTCTGTGAATATAAGTGACTTCTGGACTCACAAAGATAAGCATTCAGAATAACTGAGATCAGATTTTTAATGAACCATTCATTTAGATTATTTAGCAAAAAGTTACCATCCTCTGAATTGGTTTGGCTGAAATAGTCACTGAATACTCAAAATGCTTGCAATCAACAGTCTAAATTTGCAATATTCTCTAGCCTTTTCCAATAAGAATTGGACATTTTCCCACCTCTTTATAATTATTACTATTCTGTCATCCTTGTGGAGAACATTGTGTTTGGTGATATGAGGGAATGAGAAAGATTGGAAATGTAACTGAATAAATTGATTTTTAAAGCCTTGAACCTCTTAATGTTTACAAAATACTCTTAGTGTACACTCAGTCTCTGGGACTGTGCATATGTAAAGTTCAGCGGTGTATAAATACAAGCAGAGCAGAATATTACTTTCTTTTCCAGTCTGTCTCTTTGATGGTCAAATCCACCCAGATGAGTGCCCAGGCTGCTGAATGGAATTCTTGCAGTTATTGGGCTTCCCCTTGTGTGCAAATGTGATGCTGTGCTTGGGACAGAGTAAAACTGCTCTTTTGACTTCTTGCTCTTTAATCCTCCCTTCATAGTCTCACAAATGCTCCTGGAGCTACCCTGCCATGCAGCATCTGTGAAATCAAGTGACTCGCTGGGTCAATCACAGGCCGTTTCTCCCAGAGAAACTTCAGGCAAGCACATTCCAGTTGGTGACCTTGGTGCACAGGGAATTGGGAATGTGCTACAACTTGTTCACACAATTTCTCTCTTTGAGCTACTTGTGCCAAATTTTCTTGGAGGTTGCAGACTTGTGATTCCATTGGTATAACCTGGGATGGACCACCGCCCCCACACTGTGGGACGGGTTTGCATTGCCAGTTTTCCAGGCAGTTGCAGGCACTGGCGTGGGTGGAGAACTGGCACAGCTTGCTCTGGTAATGACACCAGAGATTAAGAGGAGTTAGAGGAGCAGGGCCCTGCAAGGCTTAGCACTTGTGCACCTCTGTGACTCACTAAACGAGTGCTCAAAACCTCTGTTTAGAAACTTGATGCTTGGATATTTTTTCTGTGGAGAGCTGACCCTGGGTTTGGGAAGAAGGTGTGGATTAGAACACACTGGTGTTACACACACCCTGCAAGGAAAGCGCTGAGAAAGAACATGAATGTAAAACATCATGTACACCACTGAGGGAGTTAAGATACTGGATGGAGGGAAACCCAGCAAGGCCATGGAATGCAGCTGGAAAAGGATATCCAAGGGACGAGATAGGATGGAGATCACACATGCAGGGTAGACCAGCCCCTGTCTTGTTTTCAGAGAGTGATTCAATGGTGCTCCCCACCATATTTCATGCAAATTCTGTTGTGTAATAATTTGTATATTTATGACTGTGTGTGGCCAGAGCTGCCTGTTACTATTCCTGTCTCTCCATTGCCTGGAGTGAGTGGATGTGGCAGATTGGAGCAGGCCTGAGGTTTAGCTATACAAACTGGACAAGTATCCTGTTAGAAGTGTACTGAATCTTGCATTTTTAACCTTAAGATTTTCTCCATCTCTGCTAGAGAGTGGCTTAACCCCTGATGCAGGAGCTGCAACACCCAGTTGTTGTAATGATAATAATTGTGGCATTTCCTTATAACCAAATGTTGGACATGGCTTGGCTTACAAATTGGACTGCTGTAATCCCAAGCAAGTGGGATGAAGTCTAGAGGTTCTTTATTTTGGAAAAATTAGAAGAAGTTGCAGGATGACTTAGATGGCGGCCTGAAAACATCACGGGAAGGAATCTGGAGGTGAACTGCTGAGATGGGGAGAGTTTAAAACAAAGTGACGGCTGTCAGGGTTGGAACTGGGATGAGATCTGAACTCTGCCTTCACAGTCACACCCACTGAGCTACATTCCTCCAAGAATGGCAAGTGAAAGGAGGGGCAGTGAGGGGCTGCACAGAGCAGGTGCCAGAAATGGCCTCTGGTTCCTGCTGGCAGAAGCAGAGCTGGGTGTATGGCATTTGAGGAGCCTCTAGGAGAGCCTGACGGAGCTGTCAAGTGGGAACATGTCACACACAATGCAGATGCTTGGCAGGCTCTGGCTTATGGAAGCTTGTCCATGTTTCTTCCCCTCGCATGCACTGGAGACATAGCCAGATCCAAGAGGGTTGTATTTTGGAGGGGAGCTAGTGAAATGCTTAACAAAGGAAAAGTCTGTACTGTCAAGAGGGCTCATGAGCAAGCAGGAGAGAGCCAGACCTCATTATTTTGCTGTGTCCCATATTTATCTTCCATTTATTTCTTTCCTGAACTGGAACACTTCATCTGATCATTGTGTAGTCCCTATGTGACTGGAGCTCATCCCTGCACTGTGGTGTTTGGGTTAGCTAATTAGCATGGGGAAATCAGTGAAACTTTTGGTGAAATCTTCAGTGAAATCTCCGTCTACCTTAGAACTTGAGCACTGAGGCAGCTCTTTTGCTGTTCTGTTGTTCCAGGGAACTGATCCCACATCTAAGGAAAGAGGGGTGATTATTTTTCAAGCTTTTGTTAATTTTTTTTTCTTGTTAACAAATCTACTGTAAAGTTCAGGGGTGGGTAAAACTTCCCAGCAGTCACAGTAAGAAAAGCCACAACTGAACCAAGTTCTTTTATTTGGCTGTGAACTCTCCAAAGGCTCAGGGTGGTTACTTACATCAAATGCACAAACTGAGAATTCCTTTCTTTATAGACTTACAACTAAGAGCAGGATTTTTATTTTCCTACACTCAGCTCGGAGGTGAGGGAAGCCCAAGTCGATCCTGACTTCTGACAACTATATAATTACAATCAGCAGCAGTTGCTGCCATAAGATACTGGTGCTAAACAGGAATTAGCATTGCATATTTATCCAGAGGATGAAAATATCTACAAATATCTATAAATATACTCGGTTATTATTAGAAGAGGTATTTAAATCTTCTAGTGCTTGGGTGTCCCAGATATCAACTGATGGAAGGGAAACCTCCTCTTGCAAATGAGTTGCTGGGTAATTTTTCACCACAAGTTTTGCTGCTTCAGGGCAGTTTTCATGGGCAGGGCACTCATTTCAGCTCAACTATGCGTCTCATCTTCCACAAAACTTATTTCACAAGTGTAAATATTTGTGGCAACTTGCCTATGTTGCGTGACCTTTACACAATGACAGAAAAGCTCTGGAAGGCTGCTGATGTTTTAAGGCACATTCTTTAACAAAACTAATTAATCTGGCACTCAACCAATGGTTATTTACTTTTGTGGGGGTTTTGGGATTTTTTTAAGGAAAACTACATTTATTAACCCAAAATACTGGGTGGCGATTTGTTTAAGCAAATAAATGATGCTGTAGGAATTTAATGGTCTTACAACTAAATGTAAGAGTCTTTTAAAGTGAGTGTCACCTACTCTCAGCCCTCACCTGTACCTGCCTTTGGGCCTCACAAAGGTTAACACAGAACTATAAAGCTGAAGCCTTTAGAACTGCTCAAAATGCAGTACTTATGTTCACAGAATTTATAGCAAAAACCTACTGAATTACTTAGTAATGATATAAAACTTCACCCTTCCTTTTGCTGAGAGTCAGTTTGTCATATTGCTGCAGTAAAAGCCAGAAATCACACTTATTTTTAAGGGCAGGCTGGCCCTCAACACATAATTCTTTTAGACTTGTATAGACATTATTTCACTTACAGTACTGTATAAAAACCTTAATCTGTAGATTAAAAAAAGGTTAAGGCTGCAAAGTTTAACCTGAATTAATGGGCTAGAATAGAGTAGATAGAAAACTCAGAATATGAACACTGAATTTAACAGCTCTGCAGTTTCAGGTTGATACTGAGCTGGAGAGCTGGGCAGATACTAAGACTACAATGCTGGAAAAAAAGATGATTATTGCTGGTGTATGTCAGACTTCTGGATATTGGTATTAGCCATCCTGAAAGTCTGGAATGAGAGAGGAAGTCCTGAGCACCAACCTGGACTAAACTGGGAGTTAGTAGAAAGGGTGATAAGAACTGAGCACAGGAGATGTAGCAAGAGCAACAGCAGAGGTGAGATGTTCCAGCTTTCTGTCCCTCCAGGGCATAGCAATTCTAGGGGGAGTAAAGTTCCCCTGGAGAAGACTTCTGCAGGAATTGAAGTGGAACCAGCAGATTGAGTGTTCCAGACTTGTGTGCAGCCAACAGAGGCTCCTCTGCTCTTGGGCACTGGTCAAGAATCACAGATGAGGGGAGGCAACATTACAGAAAGCCAGAGAGCTTCTGGTGCCAGAAGAAACAACCTGGAGGAAAAATACACTGGAGGGAAGGAAGAATTTGAGGGTGGCTTTGGTCAGTAGGTAGGACAGAGGAAGTATGAGAAATAAGCAGAAAATTTTGCTAAAAGGTTCCTTGGCTGATTGATTGAACTTACGCTGGAGAGAAACTGGCCTTAGGTCAAGCATGCAGTGCTTTTATGTGATTGCTCTCCCTCTGAGCATCCAAGAATGACAGCTGGGCCAGGCACTTCAGCCTGTGGGCAGCAAACAAGAAAGGGATAAGAAATGTCTCTTCCAAGGACAGGTCCCCAAATTATCCTTTACATGCCCATTCAGGAATTGCGAGTCTTTTTTACTCCCCAGGCTCCTCTGTTAGGAGGTGAATAGGAAGTGCACCCACCTCTTTGTATCTGCAGTTTTGTTTAAAAATGCTGCATCATCAGTGGTGGCACTTTTTTGGAGCTCATTTATGATATGGAAGCTCTCCAGCTGTCCTTGGAGCAGAGCCATGTGCTACCAGCCCCTTGAAAATACATGTTGATTAAATATGTAGGTCAGAAAACAGAAAGCATGTCCCAATTTATTTAATAGATGGGAGTTTTGTTGCCTAGTGCTCTATCACTGGAGCTGCTGATAATACTTTTTTTAAAGTAATATGCTAATAGCTTTGTTCTCAACTCAGAGATTAAAGAAGGTCACCAGGTATTGCTTCTCAAAGGGCAGGTGCAGGTTATATAGGGGAATGGCCTTAAGATGGAGGTTTATTAAGGTTAGATAAGGAATTAGGAAGAAATTCTTCCCTGTGAGGGTGGTGAGGCCCAGGCACAGGTTGGCCAGAGAAGCTGCGGCTGTCCCATCCCTGGAAGAGTCCAAGGCCAGGTTGGACAGAGCTCAGAGCAACCTGGGATAGTGGAAGGTGTCTCTGCCATGGCAGAGGATGGAATGAGATGGGCTTTAAGGTCCCTTCCAACCCAAACCATTTTGGAATTCTATGATTCAGTGGCATTAATAAATAAAAATATCTATCAGGGGATAAGGATTGCCCTGAGAGAAAATTTGCTAACAAGCAGCAAAGTCTTCAGAATCTCTCTCTGTTCTATAAATGGGTTGAACATAAACCAAAGTGCTTCTCCACAGTGATATCAAACCAAAAAGTAATCCTACTGGCAATTGTTGCCCCCGCACCTTCATTATGGCTCTACTTCCTTCCTCATCTTCCAGCCCTGAAGGAGTTGACCAGCTCCTCCTGGCTGGCTGTTTTGTGCTGACTGTCCTCCCCAGTTGTGCTCTCTGTAGCAGCCTCACACAACACCTGAGTGACATTAAAAAGATGTCTGGGGCTGACTGAATTAGCTTACTGGGCAGCAGCTTTTGGAGCTAGATTTGCAATGAACACTTAGATTGTGTGTTTCCTGGGGAGAGCTGATTTTTTTTTATCATCAGATTCCATGACTTAGCAGCATAATTAGCTATTAGACAGATATATTCCATTCAAGAGCAGCTTTATAAAATTTTTTTTAGCCTGCTTAATCTAGGAGACTTTCTTTTCTCATTTATAGGGGAGTCTTGCACAGTTCTGACAAGTGCGAGATAGCCAGTGGGAATGAGACCTGTAATTAATGCATTTAAATGCTCAGTGCGAGCAGAAGGCTCTTGGATGGAGAAGCTCTTCTGGCTCTGTCAGGTGTCTGACAAGAGGGCAAACACTGTTAGTCAGAATAGTAGTGTGTGATATGGTGGAGTTTACACCCTGCAAATTTATTTAATGTAAGGTATAGAGGACAGGAGAGAAAATTGTGTCTTTCCCTATTCCCCTGAATTTTGAGCAGTCACATGTGCATGATTCTGCATTTTCTCAGCAAGAGCTGA
Source organism: Lichenostomus cassidix (assembly GCF_008360975.1). NCBI lineage: Eukaryota > Metazoa > Chordata > Aves > Passeriformes > Meliphagidae > Lichenostomus > Lichenostomus cassidix. The sequence continues at coordinate 320,909 of NC_139504.1, read as the reverse complement.
TTCACTGGGTTTCTAGTAACAAAAATAAATTGAGCCCAGTGTCCCACCCCTTTTTATAGGTGTGCATGTGTTGAGGGGGTGGTGTGTTAAAAGGGAGTCCAGCAGTGAGAGCCTGAACTGTGAGAGGTCCAGATTCAGCTGGGGATTGCCATAGACAAACTGCGTGAATGTGGTCATGTATCCTCACTGTGCTTTGGCGTGGCATTCATGAGAATAACTTCACAGATTCTGTGGTGAAATGAGAGCCCTTTGGATGCTGCAGTATTAGGGTGTCTTGTTGGTTTGTCACAAAGTGTTAAAGGTGGTGGAAGCCTGGAGTGGGGATGGTTGTCCCTTTCAATTAAGTTCTTCTTTTATGCAATGCTTCTTGGTTTATTGCTCAGCTCTCTGGCCACAATGGTACCTGCCATTTCTTGCAATTTACTTCGGAGGCTGTTTTCCAGCTGCCTTGTGTTCTTGGATCAGATACAACCCCCTTTGATTGCTGTTGTCCTTTTGTCTTTGCTCACTTGGCTCTTAAAACATTTTGTTCCCTGAACACAGGCCCAGGTTCTCCCATGCTGCAGCAAACCAAACATTGCTTTGGAAGCTATTTGTTAGGAAGCATTGACACATAGGGGGAATTAGGACTCTTGATTATTATTTTTTCCCAAGTTTTGTCAGGGATTCTGTACTGCTTTTCTCAAATCTTTCATTATTAGTTCCAGGACTGAGTAATTACACTGTGCCTGCTGATAAAACACATTTTATTTCTAGTTACATAATCATTTTTCACTGCCTTGTAGTCACAGCACAAACCACACCGTAAGTGGAGCTGCCTGGCTCCTGCTAAACACAGCTGGATGGATATCCCAAAAGACAGGTATGTCCAGATAGCCATATTCCCCAGGCAGATGAAAAACTGACTTATTTGGTCACAAGACACTCAAAAAACATGGAGTGAAGACTGGGGCGTGACTGGTACAGAAGGGTGCAGAATCTGCAGCAGGGGTGGCTCTCAAATTTGAATCTGGAGAAGAGACCTCTGCAAATGGTTTCCTAGTGAACTTTGCCAGAAAGGAGGAAAGAAATTACTTTCTTGATGTAAAAGCTGTTTTTCTATTACCTCTCCTGATCTCCAGGGAAGAGTGGAGGTGGCAAAAAATGGAAAACTATTAAGGTCTGAAAGGAACTTATAACTGTCCCAAGGTCTTTAGTGTTATTTTGTCACAGCATTCTTCAGACTGAGTCCCTCTCATATTTTATTGCTACATTCTGTTTCAAAAAGGGACAACATCACAAACTGATATTTGGCCTAAAAAGCTGTTTTCAGTTGCACTGTGGCACTTTGGTCCTCATCAGCACCTACCTTTCCTGAAGTGGTTTGCATTCAACCAGCTGCTCTTTCCTAGGCAAGTCTCAAGTCCAGGTTGGATGGGGCTTGGAACAGCCTGGTCTAGTGGAAGGTGTCCCTGCCCATGGCAGGGGATCAAACTGGGTGAGCTTTAAGGTCCTTTCTCAAACCATTCTCAAAACCTTTCTCAAACCATTCTGGGATCCAGTAGAAACTAATCTGACTGCTGAGATGGGGATGTAAACAGGCTTTACTCTTCTCTCCTGGATTATGCCAGAATTTACACATGAGTTGAAGTGTTTCCCTGCTCAGGTCAGGGCCTCTTTAGGTCTGTGCAAAACTACAGCTGATTCCATCAAAAAATTACTTACTTTAGGTTGTATTTAGCCTTAACAGCCTGAAAATATTTGGCATTTCTGGTCTCTTCATATTGCTGAGAGAGGAGGAAAATTGTTAACCCTCTTTTGTAAATGGCCAAAGCTGCAGAGGCTGGCTGGAGTGGAGCAGGGACTGTAATCCCTAATTCTAAATTCTCTATTAAAACCCTAATCCCTGGGCTATCCTTCTGCTTCAGGCAGCATTCAGGATGGATGGTATATAATTTATCTGAAGTGATGCACCTGCCACTGTTTAAAGCCAGTTATTTTCCTTCTGTCCATGTGTCAAAGTTGCTTTTTTAATTGCCAAATTCATTCTTTGCTGGAGTGATTAAAAATTGCATTTGCTTGCATTTTGTAGGTCTCTGTCAGAGACCTTTGGTTCAAACAGTTCAACAAATTCCATGTAGACTCGCAGTATCTAGGAACTGATAAAGGTTGATGCCTGCACTGGTTAACAGGGAGACATCTGAGCATGTGGTTTCCAGCTTTCACTGGCTGGTGAGAATCGAAACCTCTCCTCATTTGCCATAGGATCTTAATTTTTTAAAAATAAATTTAATGGAAAAGGGAGAAAAATACAGATAGTTCATAGAGAATATAGCTAGAAAAGAACAGCAGGGGGAAATGTGGAAGTAGGTCAGATGCATTGCAAACAAAAAAAAATCATTATGATTAGGAGGGATTAAGGAAGGCAAGCGCAAACAGCATCAAAGGAATCCAATTTATCAAGCCATTCAAACAAGAGCATTCATTGCAAAGCAAGTTCTTCATACTCTGCACAGATTTGGAGCAAAATGAAAGGAGGATGTCCCACACTGTGTTTAATTTAATGTCTGCTCTTCTCTACAGCCAGCCACAGAGGACTGAAGAAACCTTTTTTAATTGTCATGAGAACAAGCACTGCTGAACAGTTACTCACCTTCCTTGCTTGAGTTCTTCTTGATTTTTCATTTTTCAAGCTGTAATTCCAAGTTAGGTGTGTAGGTGAAGGATGCAGCCTGGGTAATGGCTGTGCTTGCTGATAGCTCTCACTCCACTGCTGCAGCATCAGGTGCTTTACATGAAATAAGAAGATTCTCATATCGAAGGTTTCATATAAACAGCAATTTGTAAGGGTGAAATTATTTCATATGAGGACTTTAAGAAAGTTGGCGATAACAAGTAGATTCTGTTGCTTAATTATTAGGCAACTAGGAACCTGGGAGATGGGGACAACATGCTCTGGCTTGGTCTCCTTTTCTCCCTTTTTTTCCGAGTTTTGATGAGCTTCTCTGTTCCATGTACCATAACAGCAAGGAAATGGATTTTGATTTGGATGGGATTTGCTTGCCTCATTTGTATCAAGGCAGAAATGAATACTGAAAGCTTTAGCTGTGTAAACCAGAACATTCTGCTCCTGCAGCATGTTGCTTTTTGTTTTGGGGTTGGTTTTTTTGTTGTTTTTTTGATTTGGGTTTTTTTGTTTGGTTGGTTTTGTTGTTGTTGTTGTTGTTGTTGTTTTTGATGTACCAAACAGGCTTTAATGGCAAACATAGGCAGTGCCTTTGACTTTGCAAGAGACACACAGCCTTTTGTAAGACAGGCCCTATGTGGTAGGAATTCTGTTGGGACCTGAGAATTTGGGACCGGTTTCTGCACAGCACTACTTTTGTTGAATAACTATATTTTCTTTGATTTTACCAAGCTGGAGTACTCCTTGCATGTTTTTAACACTGGCTTGTGTTCTCTAGACAGAAACCACAACCTCTGAGGTGTTTGACAGAGCTCTGTCATGTCAAATGTTTCTTAGCAGGAGCAAGCTGTCTGAGAAATTTAAACAAGATGTGGACTCTTCCTAACAGTGAGTTAAATACTGGTTGAAACTCTTCCGAAATATCTGACTGCTGCTGCCAGGGGCTGTGGGCTGGTGTGCAGCCTGAACCAAGCCCTGCAGAGCTGCTGACTTGAGCCTGAGCATGGAGAAGGTTTGGCATTTTAGGAGCTTTTAATTAACAGCACCTTTTATGCCACTCATTAGTTTCCTATTCAGGAGGAATTGGGGTATGAAGCAAGCTGAAAGTTTCAAGGGGTGGTTGCCCCCAGAGCTGAAGTTACATCTGGGGCACCTTCAGCCTTCTGAGCTGAGAAGTTCATTTTTTCCTGCCGCTTTTGCAGAGATTTGGGGCAATACAAGCCCAGATTTTGGTTAACACTTATATTGCTGACTGGGTGCCACATAGTCACTCTGGCAATGTTGCCTTTCAGGTCCAAGCACTACCAGAACTCTGCTCTTTATACAGCACAAGACAGAGCTTTAATGGAAATAAAAGCTCTGATTCTCCTTTGTTCAGGCAATAGAATGAGTGTCTGGTGAAAATCTCACTCCAGGCTTGTTTTGGGTCTCTTCCAAAGTTTGGCATAAACGTTGAAGCAAGATATTTCTCTTTTTATTTTGATGAAACTGCAGATCTTGATGGTTTCCATGCTAAAGGCTTCCTTCAAGTCTTGCTACCACAGCTTTGACTGGTTTAAATTGGTCTGAAGTTTCTGCCTTCAATAAAATGCTGGTAAATTACACCTGGTAGGATTTTAGTCCCTTATTGCTGTGTGATTTTTGCCTGACAAAAGCAGGTAATTCAGTCTCAGCAGTCTGTGGTCCAGCACCCTGTGAATCCTCAGGTATGCCATTGCAAGGTTTAGCATTTCAAGCACTGCTTTGGAATGCAGTGTTGAGGATTGATCCAGTCTGACAGTCTATGTGCTTGGAAGGAAAAGAAGAGCAGCAGGGCATGAAGTACAGCTGCTTCTTATAAATCAGCACACTAGAAACACACTTTTATTATGTGGTGGAGAGGAAAAAGGAGAAATTAGGCCTTGCCACAATTGTCTGGATATTTGGACTCTGTTCTTAAATGTGTTACTGACTCCTGTGACACCCGTAAGTCCTTTTAAACACTGTGTGCTAAAGATTTCCCATTCACAAAACCACTGGCAATTGTATAAGACTTAATTAATGTTGATGAAGAACGCTGCATTGCTTTGAGAGCTGCTGGGAAAAAAGGGCAAGTCTTGCCATTATTATTAGTAGTAGTATTATTCCGTCTTTAAGCTGTCAGATTACATAAATCTAGGCAGATGCCTTAAAGAATTGTGTGCAGAGGAAAGCTCTCTAAAGGAACAAATTCCCTTTTCCTTTGTCTTGGACTAAAAGATCATAATTGTATGTGAAGATGGGAGAGCTATTACTGAAAAGAAGGTGCAAAAGGGTAGGAAAGAAGCTAATGCAACACTAGAAGAAGAAGATATGGGAGACAGCTTCATCCAAACTGATAATGAAACATAAATTATTCCCATACTGGCCTTTTGAGAGTATCCCATAAACATTTAGATATTAAGGGCCTGTGAGACAATGGCTGTTGTACCCTGAATGCAGATGTAATATCCTGGAGTCTGAGATATTAGCACTTACTGCTCTTCTTTTTTTAGCCTGAAAGTCTCAAAAGCATTTTAAGCATCAGCTGGACACACAAACTCATTTGCCTTCGTCAGGCAATCTTATCTAACTGATCCATAAACTTTGTCTCTGAGGCTGGAAGCCTTCATTTGACTGTTTCTATGGGAATGGGAGATCAAGGCTCCTGTGGGGATTCTACAGGGTACTTTTAACCTAATCTGAATGTGATGAACAGAATTATAGTGGTGATTAATGAAGCTATAAAAAGAAAGTATTAAACCACCTTGCCCTGTAATATTATGAGTTACCTATATACATTCTCCTTTCCTTAATCCCTCTCCAGGGCCTGATAGAGAACTTTTTAGGCTCTTTCTGAGGCTGCCACCATTTGTTGTATTGCATTACAACAGCTGTGACATATCTGCTGCATTTTTGATGAAATTACTGGAACCGGAATCACTGGTGGTGCAATTATTCCTTATATAGATGATTTAGTTACAGCAGTGAGATGTTACAGGGTTAATTAATTGTTGCTTATTAAGTGCTTTGAGACTTTTGAATGAGAGGTGCTATATATGCGCAAGGGTTGGTTATTAGTTATTAACAGCAATGCTCCCAGCTATTTGGAAGGTAAAAATAATTTAGTTTCATTGTGAAATATTAAATTTGCAGTCTAGTCTGATCCATGGCACATTTCAGGTTGCAAGTGAAAAGCCAAGTATATACTTGGTAGTGATGCATTGTGCTAAATTTGGCTTGTGGGAGTGGTTCCCATCAGTTCCTGTTGGAACAGAAAAGAGCTGGAAATGCAGCAGGTTGCAGAAACTGGAGGAGGGGATGGTGTGGGAGAGGGTTCCTGAGCTTTCAGTAAAATCAGTAGGAAATGGAAGAGTTTGCAGGAATAATGAGGTACAGGCTCTAATTTAATGATTTAGCCAAGGTTATTGAACAACATCCATTGCCTTCAGAGACACCATCTCCTTTTGAGCCTTTTTCCTAAAGATTTTCTCCACCAGCAGCAACTGTAGGCTTGCCTGAGCCCATGAACAGTGTATCTGTGTGGAAAATCAGGCTGCCTAAGCTCTGGTATTTATCCTGGCATTCAGGCTGCAGTGCGAGGTCTAAAGACATATTTCATCAGTTCTCAAAATTTAATAATTCAGTGTGTCAAAATATGAGCTGTTCAATTACTGGAATTTCTTTACTCATTTAAGAGAGATCTCTCTTCTCTTTGCTCCTTCTTGCCACACTTATTCTTTCTTATATTGAGGAATACACTTATTTATTGATAAGAGAGGAGGAAGAGACAGACTTTTGTCCTCATGTTGCTTCCCAAGAAAGAGCACAAAGTGCCTTTTAAGGCTTGTTTCTGTACCTGGAAGTTCAGTACTTGTCTTCATCCCAGAGATGAGCCCACTGACGGGGGGGCGTTTGTGTGAAGGTTCCACAGTGCCTCAGAGAGGAAAGAGGAAAACACAAAATGAGCTCTGTGAATCCTGTGCCAAGCAAAACCAACTGACATCATTAAAATTAAAGTCTGTCTCTAGGAAATTTTCACTGACAAGGATAAGTAGCAGCTCTTCAGGGTGACCCATTACAGAGGGGAGGTTTGGGCAAGGTGTGAATAGAGGTGCCTTGAAACATCCCCTGAGCTGGGGAATCCAGGCAGTGGGCTGGCAAGGGTGTGATCTGTGGCGGGTGAGTGCCCACAGCTCCTGCTGAATTGCACTGGAGGGGCTGCTCAAACATGGATCTAAGTAGCAGAGAACCAAAGGAGATGCCAAAGGGTGAGGTGGACCCCTGCAGCATATTTCTAAATTCTTGAACTGTCTAAACCAACCTCAAGATTGAGCTGGAGCCCTACAATAGAGGGTCTCCAGCTGCTGTGCACCTTAGGTGCTTGGTTTGTGCATTTACAGCCTTTTCCCAGGTCCCTGTCACAAGGACACTGTCTTGCCAGAGAGGTGCAGAACTGCCACGTTTCTGCTCAGGTATTCTGTGCAGCACATCCTGAGTACCATGAGCCACTCTGCATGGATGGGCTGTGAGCTGCATGCTTAATGCTTTTTAAGTTCCTGTAAGCCTTTGTCTTGCTCTGCAGGTGCTGTAGGGATAAGCTTTACATACCCAGTGGATATGTTCAGGAGTCCTGGATGCAGAACTGCCAGATCAGAGCTGCTGCAGAATATACAGAAACCCAGGAAAGGGTATGGGGTCTTCAGTTCTGCTAGGATATAATCTCCTGGAAGGAAAATCAACAGCAACAACAAAAAAAACCACATGTATCTGAGAGCCCTAGATGAAAGCACAGCTTTGGGGGATTTTTTGGGGTTTTTTGGGGTTTTTTCTGTTTTTTCATCACTATGCTGTGCATTGTCCAGTTTAGGCCTGAATTGTGTCATCCAAGTGAGACAATTTTTAAGAAAGATTGTCTGAAAGATTGTCTGAAAGGTTTCTCTCAATTAACTGGCATTGTCCTCTAGGAAGTTTTCACCAGCTTTAATGGACCTAGACATTTTTCTGTTCTCAATGAGCAAAAATCATTTTTGTCTGTTTTCCAGCTTGATGGTTTCGGGGAGCTTAATTTTGTACAAACTGGCTTTACTATTTTGTTTTTATTTTAATATTTTTTTTTATTTATTTGTATGAACTGGCTTTATTCCCAGACAGTGAAGATGTCTGTGAGTGTAAATCCCTTTCCGCTTGTAGGAACTAGCTGTGTATGTGTGTACAGGACACAAGGAGTATTCAGCAAGTCTGATCAGAGAAACTTCCTGAGGGGAAGCCTATTGCTGTTTTTCTGTTCAACAGCTGGTACTGCTTGGCTATGTCTGGGATTTGAGATACTCCTGCAATACAGGTGATGATAATAAAAATACCCCACACATCATTAAGTGAATCAAGGAAAACGCCACCAAAGATACAGTTAAATCTTTATATATTCTGATGGGGCAGGTAGGGATTTCTGGCTTCAAAAGCAGGAAGTAAGGGCAAATTCCATTGAAAAGCCTGCTTACCTTGGGCTGTTCTGTAGTATGAGTATTGCAAATGCTATGGCAGGTAGAGACATGTATGTGTCTCAGATACTGCAACAGCCCAGAAATGCAAATGCTTTCTCTGCTGCAATTGTTTTGACTCTGGAGAATTGTTCTCTTTCCTGTGTTCTGGCTCTCCTGGACTCTGATCACCTGTCAGCCAAGGAATGCTGCTAGGCAGAGACAAAGGGGAATGGCTTGGTGCCCATCTTTGTGGCTGAAAGACTATTTTATTAAATTTTTCTGGACAGTGTGTTTCAATTTCTATTGCTCCAGGGCTCTAGAATCTCCACTGAGTCAGAGAAATAGGCCGCCTGCTCCTCGAGGTGCCAGGAGTGATCTGAGGGGAAATGAGAGTCGCGGCCAAAGCTTGTGTCCCAGAATTCAGCTACTGATTTTCCCACTATGAGGGTGTGTTCAGAGACTTGGGAGTCCCCGTGGGGAGATGCTGAGTGGCTTGCGTGAGGCACCAAAGAAACACAGCCTCAAAAGGCAAGGCAGAAAAGCAAATTGGTTTTCTACAGATGAGTTACCACACAGTGACTTACTAAAGATGATCTATAAAATTTGCAGGATCTGGTTTACTATTTTATCCTTGAAACCATCCTTTTAATATTCAGCTCTTGCTCACGGAGTGGAAGGGATGGGAAAAGCATCTGCAGCATTATCAGCAGTCTCATGTTAGAGGGATCTTGTAGCAAGTTGTGGCACTCGTCTCCTCCTGCTTGAGCCAGCCCCTCCACCCCAGTCTCTTTATTGCCCTGCTTAGTCAGCAGGTTCTCAAACAGATTGAAAGCAAGGATGAAAGCAAACAGCCCTAAAAATGCTGACTTTGCAAAGTGCTGCACCCTGTCAGTCAGGCACCCAGGGACAGAAGTACTACCAACATCTTCCTCACAGCAGACTTTAATCTCCTTCTAAAGGCAGACATGTAAAAGGGGAAATAATTTACAAACAGTGGTGCTAAAATTAAAAGCTTAGAAGAAATAATTCCTTATTCAACTGGAAGTAGATGGCATACAGAAGAAAGAGGAAAAAAAGCAAAACCAATCTCATTTTCCCTTTTCTGAATATATTACTTTTTTTTAAAGCTTGGATAAATCAGCCTGGTGTATTAACCTTCCAGACTGCTGGAAGGAGTGCAACCTAGTTTTTGTGTCTCACTCCACTCGAGAGCCTTTGCTCACAGGTCACATCTCTTATAGTTTTGTATTCCTGTCAGCCCTTTGCAATTGGAATGGGAATAGGTCTTGAGTATTGGCTTCTGTTACTGTTTTCTCCAGGAATCCCACTGGCATTCCCAGTGATAATACCATACTGTTCCTACTATTTTCCATTCCACGAGCTGCTCCAGTCCCCTTGGCTTGGGCTTGGGCCAGTTTGGCAGCTCAGTGGTGGAGCAGTGAAAAGATGTAAGGCTGCAGATCCTGAACTGGCTTTCCAGGAGTGCTTGGAATCTGTACTTGTACGTGGGACACTCAGCTTTCTGGATTTATTCCACATGAGACTCTTTCCAGCTGCAGAGAAAAGTAAAAGAACCTGGTTAATGTTCACTTATCATCCAAACTTGTTCTGCCTTTTAGAAAGGCTCTTTCTGTGTAACTCAGCTCCCTCATTTCCCAGGGTAATTCAATTTTAATTGAAGACTCAGTTGTACAACTGTACAGGTACTACTGAGTACAGGTAATACAGTACTATTCAATGAAAATGAGCTTTATCAAAGCAGAACAGACCAATATTGTGGGATTTGTCTGTTTTATTTGCCTTTGTTTTGCCAGTTGACTGAGGCACCAGGTTTTGCCTTTCCTGCTGCTGCCCTTCACCCTGTGGGTCAGGGCCGTCTGTGAACCACTAAATGATGCACCAAGAACACTCTCTCATCTCTCTGCCTTCAGTGCGAGCTTGTCTTTGATGCATCCTAGCTGAATAGGATAAAATAATCCATTTTCACTGTGGAACACTACAGCTCAAGCCAGAAAAGGAGTCCAGTAAAACCCCAAACAACAACACACCCCTTCTTTGAAATTCACAGATGTTTCTTGCCTTCACAACTCCTTGAAGGACCAAATCTTTTAAAATCTTTTTTAGAGAAGACACTAATAGCACTTGATTCATCCAATAATGCTTCTTTAAACTGTTTTCCAGTTTTCAACACAAAATCTTGGGGTCCTGTACAAAGCAAGGTCAGCATTCTTCCCTGTTTCAGAGCTGAGTAAACTGAGACACAGGCTGGGTGGATGACTTATGCAAGATCACACACTGAGTTCTGAGACAACTACAAGAAGATGTCCTGCTTTTGAGCTAATTGATGCAATCTGAAATTCACATTACTTTCTGTAACTGCATTTCTGTATTAGTAGAGTAGCTGTTTTTTCCTGTTTTCATGGGGAAGATGAGTCTGGGAGATCCTGTGGATCTTTGAGGATGGCAGAGAGCACTTTTTGTAAGAATAAAGCCTTGTCTCACAGCCTCGCCTGGGTGACCTGAGACAGACTACTCAAGAGCTCCAAAAGAAGGGAAGACATGAGCCCCGGACACACAGTTCAGGGTGCCAGAAACCAGCCATTGCTCTGGGCCTCTGAGAAGTTGCAGAGGGACTGTCAGGAATGGAGGAATGGCTGGTGTGCAGGGAAGAGGGAGCTGAGATGTTTGGGGAGAGTGAGAAGGAAGAGGGCAGGAAAAATATGTGAGCACAAGAGGTTTAAAGACATTCTTTGGCTTCTTCTGCCTTCTGTGTTGGCTCAGGCAGTGTTGAGGCCATGAAGACCCTTCTTAATCTACATTTCCTTTTCCTTTTTCACTGGAAATGGAAGAGTCATGTGTAGGTGACCCTGCCCACCCCCTCTTTCCCTCTTCATTTCCTTTCCCAGCAGCGTCTCTCTGGGATACGCAGCCATCTGGTTGTTTCTTGCAGCATGAGCTTAAATGTATCCTTTGGAATTTGGTCCTGGTTTAGTGATTTCTCTGTCATTCTTTTGCATTTTCCATACGTCTCATTCACGCCTCCAGAGCCACTGCTGTGTGAGTGCACTCTGTCCTTTTGTATCCCACGTACTTTCATGTTTCCTCTTTCCCCCAGAACTTCTCAACATTCTTGTTTGGTTTCTATTATTTTTATTCATTTTTTTCTCATGTTTCTCTGCTTCCTGTTAGCCCAGGGAGCACTGTCCCACTCTGAAACAGTCAACTGAGGGTAGGCATTAGCCTCCCTCCTGCTCTAATCCAATCCACCCTGCGTCAAGACACTGACCTCAGAGGCATTGCTAGAGGAGGAAAGGGAAGATGCAAACGATTCCAGAGGAAGTTCAGCTTTAAAAGCTTTTAAAGCTCAGCACTGGGATAATCAGCAAGACTCGTTAGCCCTCTCCCTTTGTGCTGTGAGTAAAATGCACAGTACAGTCTGCTTAACTCCTTCTCTGCCAGCAGCAAAGATGTTGGTAAAGAGATAGGGAAACAAAAAGGAGCATCTTCCATGAAAAATCCACCTGTTGGTATGAGAGAGTACCAACGATGAGATACTGAGAGTATAATGATGAAATAGGAGTCTAACCCGGGTACTTTCATACTCCTGTCCTCTTCCAGCATATCACACAAGAGAATGTTAGCCATACAACTGCTGGAAATTGATTTCTTGATGGATTTCTCATGAAAGAATGGATTGATGCTGGGAATGAAATCTTCATTTGTGTCTGGTGGTGAGATAAATGATGACTGAACCTTTCTCTCCTCTTACAGATTAATTTCCTGATTCTTAGGGATGTCCTGTGCAGGACTAAGAGTTGGATTTGATTATCTTTGTGGGTCCTTTCCAGCTCATATTCTCTGATTCTATTAGAGTGTTATTCTAGGCTCTTTCAGTATGTAAGAGTTTTTCCTTTCCATTTTATTCCTCTTGCTGTAACAGTGAACTTGCCATAGTTGTTTCCTTGTGCTGGACACCATTGGGGCAGGTTGAAGGGGCAGTTGATGCTCCTGTGCCATCACAAGTGTTCCATGTGACGAGGAGCACCCAGGGCTGGTGTGCTGGGCTCTGTGCTGAGGAAGTTGAATGGCCATTGACAACCTCACAGTGGCAAAGGATGTGGACCCAGAATAATTAAACCACTGTGTCTCATTGCACCTCACAACAGCTTCCAGATGCTGCTGAAAGTCATTCCAGATGTGTTCTTTGGAACCTCTAGTTGTTCAGAGCACCCATGCCTCTTCCCAGGATGCACGTGGCATCCCTGCCTTTCTCCCTTAGGCATGAGAGGTAAGCGGCACTTAGAAATACATGCACAGGGCAAAGCATTTCCTTGTCCCTCCAGTACTTCTGTCCTTCCAAGAGCTCACAGATGTGCACGGCTGTGCAGTTGAGTAGGGCATAAAGCATTGTCTCTGCCTGTCACCTGTACACCTTTACCTTATGCACAATTACCTTTATGGTCCACCGTGTCCCACAGTGGAGCTATGCAGACCCAAAGGGACCTTACTGATTCTCTGTTTTAGCAGCTGAAGGCAGGAATTTCTCCTGGTTAGCATATCCTTGGTTTTCCTGGCCTGATACCTCCCCCTGCTGTTCCCTGTCTTTTTGGCACTCGGCATCCAGCTCCATCCCAGTTCTCCTTCACTCCTGCTGGATGTTTGACAACTCCAGAGCTGAGGTCAGACCCTGGCATGGCAGGAGAACAGAGTTGGGACAGTGGGTGAGGCTCACGCAGCAGGAGAGTGGCTTTCAAGTGAGATCGTGGGCTTGGCATCCTGAATGGACTCTGAGAGGGGAAGGACTCAGAAATCAGAGGAGCTCAACTCTGGGAATCCCAAACTTGGGAGCTGCAGGCCACTCTGTACTGGCTGCAGGCACTTTTCTGTTTCCCCACCTTTAGGACAACACTACCTCCCCATCTCCCTCCTAGTGCTGGGTTTAAGTGATTTCCTAAGCTTTGCATGGTTTATTTTTTTTTAATGATAGCTTATGCATTCAGTCATTAAACTTCTTCTGTGTTAATGTCATTAAAATTACCACTGTCATTAAAACTCTTCTTTTGGCCTTCCCAGCATGAACACGTCTAGGTTCATATTTTAGTGGTTTTAAAGTAACAAATGTAATGAATTATATAATTATGGGAAAATATAGGGAGGAAGACAAGTGGTATTGGTGCTCATTCCAGCCCCTTCACTGCACCATGCAAACCACCCAATATGAAGCAGGCAGGCAGCTTTCCCAAGGTGTATGGAGTGCAACAGTATTCCCTCTGACTTCTGCCCAGGAAGTGACAGGGGAGAAAAGGGACTTCATCATCTGTGAGGGTGCCCCAGAGAAAAGGAATAACATTAGAGTGTAAAATCTTGGTTAGAGGGACCATTTTTATTGCATAGGGATTCAACGTCCCACACAAAGGATGCTCATCCCAACTGTGTGCCACCCTAGTAAAAGCATCTTTAAAAAAAAACAACTAAATGTACCACAAAGCAAAATAATAAGTAGAAGTTGGCACATTACAAATAAAATGCCAAAGAATCTTATTAAATCAGCACTTAGATGCTAGAGCTGAATGCATTCAAATTAGATATAAAACTTTGATGTTGAAGTGGCACATCTCAGCAGACGTCTGCATTCCCTGTTTCAGGTGCCATGACATGAAGGCTTTGTGGATGGTTTTCTAAAGATGCTGTTTCACCCCAGAATCACCAGCCAGAGAAGTCCAAGGACATCTGCATTGAGCCAGTGGATAACTTTATGGTATGAGCCTTGACTCTGTGAATGTGCTGCCACTGCTTGTTAGGAGGGTGGTTGGAACAATGGGATGAAAAGGCTGAGCTGGGGTTCAGTTCATGTGATTCATGCTTCTGTCCATGGCAGGAAGTGGCTGGTGGTTGTTCCATGAGCCTGGGTAGCCCTATCTGTGGACATTTGTTTAGAAATATAGCTACACCAGTAACACCACAGTGCTGGGTCAGTTATGATGGAATTGGCTCTAATGGTTTCCTTTTCAGCTCAAATGTACTGCTACAAACTGATCTGTCCACCCAAACCCTAAATCAAGCTGTGCCCACCCAATGTTCTCCAGTGCTTTTAGGAAAATCCTACTTTGACTGATGGAAATCAAACAGAGCCGAGGAACCCTGTGTGGACTGAATTGGAGTGAAGACCATTAGTGTCTTCCCTCTTTCTGGGACACAAGAATGTGATTCGTGAGGCTGTTCCTGTCTGTGATGAAGAACTATCCAGAAACATGGATATGCAGGATGGTCCGGATATTCCCGATGGGCAGGAACTAAGCATACGGCTTTTAGTGACTTAGGAACAGAAGGAAGGAGTGACCTAGATTTAGGCAAGATGGTTTCTATAACAAGCATAAAATACTCATCCCATGCTCATTCCCTAGTCTTCTATTCCCCAATTTTCTATGGTATCAAACTCTGTTGCTGTGAGCCTATTGCACCTTAAGTGTTTTCATAACTCCTTTGAGCAGAAGGATGTGCAGACTTTGGCTGTGATTTTATTTGGTCCAGCTGGTGAACTTGTCCTTTGTTTGTCATGAGACAAGGGAAAATGCTCTATTTAGATGAGCAAGATCCTGCAGGGAAGGACTATGACACAAGACATCTGGTTACACTTGGAATGCTGCCATGAAAATCACTCTTATTTCCCTAGATAAATCTCATCCTTCATCTTTGCCTCCAATTCCCCACATGTAAAGAAAAGGATAATGTTGCCTGATCTGTAGATGCTGGGAGAATGAATCCACAAGTACTTGCAGGGCACTCAAATGGTGTGGAAACAAGCTCAAAAAAAAGCCAACCAATAAAGAGAGTGATGAAGAACACAGGCAAATGTAAACCATTCCTTGGCCATGGTACAGCTCAGTTTTAATGACTCATGGTCTTGTGCCGTGTAAAACAACACTTTGGTTTCTGATAAAACAATAGTTTTGTGTTGCATCCTGCATCCAGTGCTCCCAGACATGCACAAAGAAAGGCAGTTTTATGTTTTACACGTTTGCTTTTCAACATTCAGAAAGATTTAAGGGGGTTTTATTCCAAATCTGCAGGAAAGCCAGTGTTTCTTCCTGAAGATTAGTAATTAGATCCTGTGGCAGAACTTAAATATTTTGATGATGGGTCCTTTAAAAGCATCTTAGATTAGATAGTCAGATAGGAATGCATGATAATATACTGAGCAGACAGGGCCGTGTGCTGAGTTACTCATTATCACTTCAATCCAGGCTGAATTGTGTGAACATGCCAACACTAAAAAGGCAGAAAAGTGAAGTGGGCTTCTTAAAAATAATGCTATTTTTTGCTCTCCCTAATTGATTGTATACACGTTACTTTAGAACAATTCAGAAGACAGGACTAGGAATACATCATTTTATCTGTGCCTGTCTTTTGTTGGCTTCCTAAAAAATTGCAGTTTTGAATAGCTACGATGATACTCTGAAAGTCTAACTTATGTTCTATTAAAAACTTTTTAAATGGACCCTCCGTGAGATAGCAGCCCTGACAGCAGCAAGGCGGCCTGTGTTTCAATGGATGTTAATGGGAGCTCTGCTGCCTCCAAACACAGGATTGGGCACTTGTAGAGGGGAACCTGATCCCAGAAAGGCCCTGTGGGATGCCATTCACACTTATGATTAGAAATGTCCCAGGAATGCATGGGGAAGGATGAGTGCACAGCCTGCCTGAGATAGTGCCAGCGTGGTCTCCAGCTCTCTCCGGAGGAGCCAGATGGCATTGCCTCTTTTCCCCAGTGCTTTTGATTAGATAAGGTCGCCTTTTCCATGTGTTCCATGGCAACAGCTCCCTCAGTCTGGTTGCAAAGGACCTGGGAGAGGGGGAACATCTGACTTGAATCTTTGCTGTGGGATTCTTTCACGATTTGCTGGTGACCCCACTCCCCAGTGCTGGCATCCAACAACCTGCTGCAGCACTCCAACAGTACAGGGACACCATCCAGGATCTTCTCAGCCTGATAGCCAAATTACCACTCCCATCTCTTTCGAAGCTCTCTGGCAGCTAATGAATCTCTGCAAGAGGTTTTCCTTCCTTTTGCCAGTGTAACAAATTTAAAGCCTTGAGATCACTGTACAAAGACCTCACACCACTGTAGCACTAATAATGTCGTTCTGAGGGCTAAGTCAGCCAACAAGTTACTGGCAGAGTATAATTTCTTTGACTGTTTGTCATTATCTCCAAATAGGCTTTGGTTACATTTTTCCTTCACATGCAGACTTTGTGATTTGTCTGACATACTTAGCTTTCAGCTTTGTGCAGAACAAGCCCTAACCCAGCCTTGGATTAATTGAATATATATATTTTAAATTTAAATCCTGTTTTTAAAAGATATCTGCAACTGCAAATTTTGCCAGAAGGTGGAACTGAAGCTCCATCTCCCAGCAGCTGCTCCAGCACAACCGACAGAAATGCACTTAAAAGCCTGGGATTCAGTTACTCCTTTCCCTTTTTCTCTCGAGGCAGCTGCTGGAAAGAACTCTGTCTAACATTCCGAGTGGATTTGTTATTCTATTAGATCAGTTTTACGAAAATCCAATGATCTAAACATCACATCAAGTCTGAAGGGACTTTTAGTACTCATTTAAAATCATGAAGATTCTATTATTACAGATACTGCCTGAAAGAAGCTTTTTTTTGTTCAGTCTTCTGGTTCTTCAGTTTCTCAGCAGTCAGAGTTTATCAGGCAGAGATGTGAGTATTTCTAGTAACAGAACTCAGGGAACTGGCGCTTTTAGCAGAGTGTCAGCACATTTTGCAATGAGTTATTGGGTCATATTATTCAGTGAGAGCTCATTACAGACACACTGATCAAGATGCAGGCCTTGCATGTGAGGTTGTTCCTTTTCAGTGGTACACAGAGTTCTCCAGAGAGCTGTCAAGGCAGAGAACAGCAACAAAAAAAAAGGTGTGTTGCAACTTTCCTGCAGTCTCAGTGCTGGCAAGTGGCACAGCAGGAATTGCATCCATCTCCTGAAACAGAGTTGTTTGCAGACAACATTGTGCCTTCCCAGGGCACAGCAATTATAATTTATTAATTGTTCAGTTTAGCAACAGATCCATGATCTGTCTCTCCTATTTTTCACTTCTTTCTCCCCTCCCTTCACCCAGAAGCTCAAACCATATCCAATTCTGTACCTCTTTTTGGGGAAGAGAAGTGCTCAGAGAGACTCACAGCCTTAAATGTAATGGAAACATTTGCTAATGAATGAGCCCTCTTTATGCATGTTGCAAGGAAACACTTAATTGACAGTGGCCACCGGATAATGGGGTTTAATTAATAAATCTATGTGGCGTCATACACACCACAGGAAGGGATTACAGGGGTTAAAGTGTCTGTCTGGTGGACTTTTATGGAAGAGTTGTGTTGTCTGTCTCTTAACATGAATAACCTGCATGTCTGTGACCCAACACTTGCAAAGGCAGGGTCAGTTGGTTCTGAGAACACGGCAGCCCCGTCTGGGTGTTTGAACATGGCTTGGATGGCATCTGAAGCACACCGAAGGCACATTTGTTTTCTTGCCTCTCTGAGTTCCTATGCTGTTGTCTGTTCTACTGCGCACATGGCCCTGAGTTGGACAAATAGACTTCTCCAATTCAGCAGTCAATGACCAGGTCATTAATGCCTCAGACAGGCTGTTAGCACTCACCTTCCCCCTGGGAGCAGGCTCCCGAAACAGAGACTTGATAACTGTATTGATAAACTAATGAAGCTCCACTGCCCTTCCTCTACTGCTGCAGTGACTCCATAGCCAGTGGGGAACAAGGCTCTGGAGGTCCCAGAGTCTTGTTAGGGAAAATGGATTGCTGTTACTCTGACCTGCAAGCTGTTCTCCATGTTTGCAGTGTGATGAGAACAGGTCACAAAGAGTCCAGGACTCCTGATCAGTCTGTTTTTTTATAACACTGGAAGGTTCCATGCCAGTGGCAGGGGGTGGAACAAGATGAGCTTTTAAGGTCCCTTCCAACCCAAACCATTCAGTGAGTCTACGATTGTCATCCTCTTCTATTTTAGAGCTGAAAGTGTTTGTTTGTGACACACAAAGAGGCAACAAGCACTGCCAGCCCAGGAACACTCACCTTTACCCACTCTGCTCCTGCCTGGGTGCACGTCACTCTCAGAAATCCCTGCAGAGGGGACAGAAAGCAGCAGCTGTCTGCGTGCACCTTTGCCCAGGAGAGCAAAGGTACCTCCCAATATCAGCTGGCCAAGCCCTGTGGAACCAAACAGAACCAGCCCCATTTACCCCAGCCCATGGCCCAGACAGACCATCTCCTGTTACTTATGTGTGCAAATTGACAACTGGGCAAGAGGGGAACAAAGGCTCTCTGCCTGAAGTGGTGCCTCAGACCCAGAGAGCCCTTTGGGACATGGCAGAGTTGTTTGTTCTCCTGCACATAGCAGCATCTTGGAGAAATGTGGCCATACCAGTTCTGCTGAGAACAATTAGGGACAGAAAACCTTTTAACCTGCTCTTTACCTTCCCAGCAATCAGTTGTGGCTTGCCAGTACAACCCCAGTCACCATCCTTTGCCTGAATGAGGATATTATTGTCCTGCCTTTAGTACAGATATTAAAAAAAATAAAAATAAAAATCACACTAAGTTGAAAGGAGCAACTTTTCTCAAGAATTCAGGTCTTTATTGTTAACCAGTTACTTATTCAATCAAGAAAACAGCTGAACCAGGGAGACCTAATTATCTGGTAATTATTCTCAAGCTTTGTCTTATCTGGATCACAAGACAGATCTTTCTCCTCTATCAGTAAAGTTCCATTGCAGGCAATGGAACAGGAATCATCTGCTAAACTGGATCCTGTTCACAATCCAAATATTCTGGAAGAATGGGGGTTTTTGCACTCAGGTCTGCAGAAACATTTCACTGCAATTACTTTATTACTATTAATCACTACCAGGCTATGAAGGAGTAGTAATAAGGTGAAAAGAAACATGGTTTAGTATGAAAAATTGTGTATTTTGATCTATGTTCTAGCTGCAGCTCAGTCATTTCTTTCTGCTCTCTTAGTAGGAGACTTTCCATAAGCCTTGACTCTTCTTCCATGTGTTAATGTACATACCTCCTTTAAGGCTTCTGTATTAATATTCTTCTAGACTTAGAGCTACAACTGTGGTAAACCGTCATTTTCTTTAATACACAAAGCAGAGGATAGGACACAGAGAAGAATTAAGACTAGGGAGTCTCCAAGTGCTCCCCAACCCCTGTAGCTTATAAGGAGAATTCTTGCCTACAACAGGGACCCATACCTGATGAAAATAAAATTTTGTGTGAGCTAGAAAGACTTCAGAAACTAAGTATTAGAACATTCTTCTTTCGGTGCTAAAAATACTTTCATGGGAGAGTTAGAATTGAGAAAAAAGAGTTCCATATAATAAAGAATGATCTATAATAATATGCCCTTATAATAAGAGCTCATACCTTTTTTCTTCATGGCATTGTTCTAGGCCAACATTGTGCAATTATAACCTATATAAGCTCATTTTACATTAACCTTGCCTCTTTCAACAGTTAAAACACTTTGGTTTCAATTGCTGAGATTAATATTGAGCTATTAATACATTATAACCAGCAACCATAACCATTACAGCTCTCTAAGACTGTCCTGTCCCCTTCTTACAGTGCAGAAGGCACCCAGCACAATGACCCCTTAGTTAGTGCTTGCAGGTGGAAGTGCAGGGACTTGGGCATCTTAGAAAAGGGGGAAGATGAGCTCTCCTTCTTTTTATTTCTCTTTTTTTTCTTCTGCTCCTTATAGCAGGAAGACTTTCATAGCAAAGTATGAAGTGCTGACTGGGGAAGGATGGTGTTGCCTCAAAATGAGAGCATAAAATGGACCTAAGTCATGAAGAATTTAAATGTACAATATTAGTGTACTAAGTAGGAGCATCTCTGGAATATTAATAAATGTTAATGGCAGATTGGTGGCAGACAGGGAGCAGGGACAAGCTTTCAGGCTAAGTCTAGAGACCTTTCTTTCCTGTGTTAAAGATGCTCTGCAATTCCTTCCTTCAGCAAGAAAGTGGAACTTTATTTGCCCTGGGAAATCTTTGAAATGGGTAATGGCAAATGAGAACAATTCTGCCTTGCAAACAGACACGGTGAGGATCTGTACAGTCTGGGTTAAACCCTGAGTGAAAGATACTGCTCCTTTACCAGCTGAGACATCCCTGAGGCTCCCAGGAGCTCTAAGATCCCTGGCAGTAGAGATTGAAGCCTTTCAGAATGCCACTGGAAAAGGACTGGGAGAGCAGACAAGGAAATAGGTTTGGATGAGAAGACAAAGAGCTCAGGGTCAAGCATAAAGCTGAGACTAGGGGCAGAAAAATGGGACAACTGAGGTAAGGGACTTGCCTTAAATAAGAGGATTGGACACACTGGATACATGTACCAGTTGTTTGATGTCCTACTTCCCCCTTGCACTGATAACACAGTGAAAGCTCTAGGGCTTAACTGTTGGCACCAGGGTCTTAACAGCTATGTGTATTTAAACATCCTAATTACAGGGAATGGCAATGGAATTAGAGCTGATTCTTCCCTGTTCCTCACTGGCTGGTTTGTTTGATCCCCAGGCTGGGGTCAGGGTCTGTCTCTGTGTGGAGCTGTGATTACCCAAAAATCTCTGTCTGTATTGCAGGGAAGGCAAGTGAGGCAGAAGCTGGAGCTGAGCAGTGGCACAGCCCGATGGATTGCAGATATCTGTGGGTGTCTCAGTGCTGTTAAGCAATCCAGAGTGTGACAGATTTGCTTCCAGAGTGGCACTGGTGCAGTCAGGTCATTCTTCAGGGCCAAACCTTTTAGTCCAGGGTTACTCTGAGGGTGCCAGGGTTCTGAGCAGTTCTGAGAGAGCTGGGGCTGAAGAAGCTGAGTGCTCTGCTGGCAGACCCACTATCAATGCAGAATGTCCTCTGCAGTATTCCCAAACCCCTGGAGCTGGGTGCTGGCTCCCAGCTGATGTGGAAATACCCAACTGCTGCAACACAGGCAAGAAATCCTTCTGGGAATGGCACAGTTCTCAATCTCTGGCGATGAAATTGATTCCTGAGCTGTTCCACAGGTAGGGATTCTGTGACTTTGTGGGAGGTCAAGGAATGACACAGAGCATGACATGGAGACAAATTAGGCACTTTTAATAGGAGAGAGACTCTCCTCTGTGTTTCAAGCCCCAAACCCTGCCTTGGCTGGCTTCCATGCACATAGCCAGTCCTCTGCCTGAGAACAGGCTCCTCAGGAGGGTAAATTTGGTCAGGACCTCTGGGAAGGACTTGTCCCTGTAGCTGAGGTTTTGTTCTTTCCTTGTTTAGAAGGAATTAATATATTTATAGGCATGATCAGGCTCTGCACCTCTGTCCTTCCCTTAGCATTAGGCAATGAAAGTCCTGACCTTACCTGTGGATGCAGGAACGCTACAGTTAATTTTGCTATGCTCTGTTATTTACTGACTCCCAGAGCCCCTGCCTCTCCTTGTTTGTCCTTGTATGAATTAAGCACAAGTTTATCTACAGCAATGAGTTGCAGCAGCACAGTGCCTGGTAAGTGCAGAGCAAGTGCTGGGCTGTTCAGCACACTGGGATAACTGGGCTTCTAGCTGGCAGCTCCTGACTCTCTGCAGCCTGTTGGGAGGGGAAACCTGAGCAGTTCCTGTAGGACACTCAGTCTCTTAGCTCTCTGGGAATGGTGGTCCTGGTTTCTCTTGGATGACTGTGCAAAGATCCATCTGCAGGTTTGGATTGGGGTCCTGCAGAGCCCAGAATGATGAAGGCTGTCTAGAAACCATTAATGAAGATCAGAACTTCATGGCATCAGTAACTCCCTTTGGGCTTCTTGCAGGCTGAGATAGTGGCAGATTGTCAAAATTACTTAACATCCTGGAACACCACCCATTCCAGTATGAATAGGCTTCTTGTGTGTACGAGTCACATGATCCTAGTGTTTCCTGGTGTCTCTATGGAGACTGGAGACAGTCTTCTGGTCTATGAGTTGGGGATCTTTGCTGCTTTCAGGTAAATTGTGTTGTAGAAAAGAAAGAAAGCAGAGACAATCCTCTGAATAATGAATAAAGTATCAGTCACAGAACACCAAAACATCCTGGTTGTTTTATAGAAGGAGTTACAAATATTTTGATTTTTCCTTTTTAACACGCTACCAGCTTGGCAGAGATTTAGCAAGACTCGTGCAAAAAATAATTTGCCTTAGGCAAAACTGGATGAAGCAGTGAGCATTCACATGTGGATCCTCATCCAAATGAGGCTGGAACAGAGATTAAAGAGTGAAGCAGCGTTAGATTTGGGAAGCCTTCCCTGCCAAAAATTGGGGGTGCTTTTTGAAAGATATTCCAATCCCAAATACTCGCATTCTCATGAGATTAGACACTTCCCCTCACCATTGGCTCCAGTCCCTCTAGGAAAGTGAGTTAAATGAGATTGTTGTTACCTTGGCCATATTAAAATAGTTGTCTCTGTTTTTGCTGGCATCCTGGAGGGAATAGCAATGTGGGTAGGAGGATGATGATGGCTGGGTTCTTCCTTCCCCCGAAGGGCTGTCGCAGCAGTGTGGAATTCACTGGAGAAAGGGAGAAAACACTGTTTATTTATATATCCCATGGATATTTAGGATGAGTAGTAGGGGAACAGGTACTTCTGTCTTGCCCCAACTGGACCCTCAGGTGACACAGAATGCTTCTTTGCATTTCTGGCTGCCACTCCCAAATTCCTTAGTCCTAGTTTATGAGTCCAGAATGTAACCTTTTCGCTTTAGCCTGGAAGAACAAATCCCACTTGCTGAAAGATGGCCTCTGTTTCTTGGCATAGCCTCTGGTGTACATGGTATCTGTGCAACTCCCAGAAAATCAGAGCCACCCCATAAATATCTCTCTAAATGCCTTCAGCTCTAAATGCCTTCTGCCAGTGGGTCTGTCTCAGGATTCGTAGTGATTTATTCCTTCTGGCCTTGGTGCCCCTGTAGTTGCACAGCAACACCCCGGGAGCTCATGGAAATACTGCAACTCCAGTGCCACAGTCTGGTTGGGTTTTGGTAGCAATGGAGCCTAGGGAAGGAAAAGCCACTCAGGTGTTGTGTGCCCTGCACAGAGGTAACTGGAAAACAATTAACACACTGTCTCACAGCCCTCGGTGTGCTGTGAGGGGAAAAATGAGGTCACAGAGGAAAATTCTGGGATTTAGATTATGCTCTGCCTGGAGAGAATGTGATGGTGAGTGAAGTCTGGCTTCTGTCCTGAGCATTAACAGAGGGAAACTTTGCCTCAGTTTCTCTGCATGTAGATGTGAGGCCATATCTAGGTCTCCTTTTCAAGGGATTTTGAAACTATGTGATGAACTTTATGGCTTGTGTGTTCTGAGCCTGCTATCAACATTGATAAAAATGGTTATTAGCTGTACTATTACTTTAAAGCAGAGCATCTTAACCAATTTGGGGACTGGCCAGTGGCTTCATTCACATGATGAATACCATTATATTCTATTTCTAGATGATTCAAAGTTGGCTCTAGGCAAGGGAGATTAGGTTTAGGGCTTGAGGCAGAGCAGGAAATAAAACAAAGGTGTCACAATTGACAGTTCAGCTTTCAGTATAATTTTATTGAAGAAAGTAACTCAAGCTTTGGTTTATTCTGAGAACATCAAGGACACCTTTGTAGTGTTGAGGCCTTGTAGTTGTAGAGAACCAGTTGGACTCAGAGTGCGGTCTGGTGACACTCAAAGAGGCTGCAGACAGATTTAAAGGTGACAGGGGAAATAATGTAATTGAGGATTTGAGACAGGCTTTTTAGCTTTCGGGGCTGAAAAAGAGATTCCAATGAAACTGCTGGACTTGGAGCAGTCATATTCCACAGTCACTTAGGCCAGGAGTGAAATTTGGTTGTAAAGATAAGCTCGGAGCAAAGACCCCCCCTGAAGATAGGGTGTGTGAGCTGGTGCAGTTGCTGCTCCTCAATTTCTGTTTCCTCGGCTGCCCAGAGGTATCATCTTATCATCTGCAAAGGGGCCAAGGTAAAGTACAGGGTCAACAAACACTTCAGTTTCTCTTCCATCCTCTGCCTTTATAAGGCTTTCCAGGAGATGGGGAGGAGACCCTGCTCAGAGGTGTCTTTCTCTCAGTGAGCATTTCTGCCCGGGGAATGTACAGGACTAATGGGCTCACTTAGCCACCTATCAGGTTGGTTTGCCTTCTGTGCGCATGTGTGGGATATTTTACACTCTCCCTGGCTTAAAAAAAATCTTCCTGGGCAATGCCCTTTTCTCTGGCATGGGGCAGATATTAGAAACTCACTTTATTTATGTGAGGCAGATGCTGAGATCTTTTACTTAAAGGGATTTTTATGCACTGAGACCTCCACGCTGAGAGGACAAAGCCTCTGGATTCCCTGGAGGGAAGCACTGGACCAAATTGTGCCTTCCTCTTTCTAGCCACACATTTAATTTTTCTATTCTGGATCAAGTATCAAGACCAATATCATGCTGAAAAAGGCATAAACTTGAGATCAGAGTGTCAGTCTTTAGCAGGATTGGTTATGTCTGTACAGATCTTCTTTCAAAGGTAGTTGGATTTCGCTCAAAAAGGGACTTTTCTGGTGATTAAACATGGTAATGTCAGGGGCTTGCAAAAGGTATCTTTGCCGTTTTGATATGGAAAGAGGAATTCACACTGAGAGCCAATGCACTTTCAGGCTTTAACACTTAAGTTTGTCCTGCCCATTTGGTCAGAAATGGGTTTGCATTTTAAATTCTTGTTGGAATGTGGAAACTGGTGAGCTGAAAACCCAATAGACAGAGTTCTTCTCTTTAAGCAATCGATCCCAAAAGTATGTGTGGCAAAGTACAAATACAGCAGCAAGTGATCACAACCAGCTGACTCCGCCCTTAGCAGAGTACTTGGGTACTACCTAAATAACAAATTTAGCAATACAGCAGCAGCTTAATTCCCCTTGCCTTAATCACTGTCTCTTACAATAATGTTTGTGCTGGGACTAAACAAGTCAACTTGAAGGTGCTTAATCATTTTCCCGAGGTGCACCACAGTTGTGGGGCTCTGGCACTGCAGACAAAGGGCCTGGTAGCACAAACTGATTCCAAATAAAAACTAGTTGTCTCCAGAAACCCCGGTTCAGAGAGTTTGCTCCCATATCTCTCCTGATTGAACACAACTGCCCTCCTGGACAATCTATTTTCAGCTCTCTGGTGCCGGGCTGACCTCCCTGCTTTTCCTTAGAAATGGCCTGTTGCTGACTGACAGGCTCACAGTAGTGCTATTTTCCTCCTCAGTTCTGATTGCAAAAATGCTTTAGTCAGTGAAACACAGGATCATGTCCCTTGGATTAATTCCCTCTTTGAAAAGGGCAGAAATCCTGGTCCCTGGCTGTCTGGCTGCCATTTGTGGCGTGCAGGTGCCAGCCTGGCATGCACAGACTGCATCAAGTCTCCTGCCCTCCAAACCTTCCTGAATGTGCCTTTTGCTTCCCAGCCTACTGTCCAGCTCCAGCTCTCAACCACAACAGAAACCTCAGGGAGAAGCACTTATCAGCAAGGCTGTCCTACATGGCAAGAGTCCTGGGGCTCCAACAGCTGCTCGGGGTTTGAGTCCCCTCGGCAGATGTTCGCTATTCCAGCCACTTCATTAATTTTGGAAACAAAACCCCTGATTATTCCTGACCAAAGCACCCACTTTTTGATTGACAGCCAGTGTGTGTTTCATACGACATAACCCACTGTATTGCTCAGACCATTTACTTAAAAAAAAAAAAAAGAAAAAAAAAAAAGAAATAAAGTGTCTAAAGATGTGTCAGCGTGTGTTAATTCCACCTGCCAGTTCATCTGCTTGGGCTCAGGTGAGGGCATCACACTTCTAGAGTATGTGCAGAGGTGCCAGCCACACACCTGGATATTCAGCCCTTCGGATGTGAGAAAGAAACATTTAAAGACAAGCAGAAACATTTAAAGACAAGCAGAGTCTCTTGCCCCGCCATCACTTGTGTGCGAGTTCAGCGAGCCCACAGTTTGCTTCCCCTCGATTTCTGGGCTGGATCTAGTCAAGCTCCTGGAAAACTCTTTAGGAAATATTCCTCTGCTGCGTTGTGTCAAGTTTTGCAAAGGCAGGAAAAGCAGGATAAATTTGAAGTAGAGGTAGGGGGGCTGCAGCTCCTGCCCGGACCCCAACAGAACAGCGCGGCAAAATGCTGTTTGTTGCCACTTCGGGCCTTAAATCAGTGGCTTGCTCAGGCTGTTGCTGCCAAAATATTCTTTGCAATAATTATCAGCAAGCACTAATTGCTGAAGTTAATGTTGCTGGTAATTTGTTTCCTAAGCAAAAGAAAAAAACGTGTCTGAAAAAGGCGAAGAAAATGTGCTCTTGAAATGGTTTCTGTCTGAATGAAGAGGTGAGTACTCAAAAAGCTACATTCATAACAAAGTCAGTTCATCTCCTTAAATAGTTTGTATATAGTTTGTATAGGAATTAAAACAGCAGTTTAAGTAATTTTAAAAGAGTTATATCGTCAGGGAGGAGAGAAATCTTTGAACTCCTTAGTTGTTTTCATTCTAGTTAAATTCCTCATTGTAAGATCGCTTTAGTTTCTCAAAATAAAAAGAAATAATACCATTTCCAACCAATTCATTTTAAATGAGAATGTCCTCCCAATGGTTTAAAATGAGCAAAACACTTTGCTTTACATTTGTTTTAATATCATTTGCTGTGCTGTGTTAAAAAAAAAAATGTAATGAGGTTTTAAGAAAAAAAGTTCAGTGGATCTATCGAAAGTCTGATATATCCTTGCATCTGCCTTCCAGTTTTGACAGTGTGTGGACAATGCAAGTGTCTTACTTGGATTTTGAGTCTCTATAAATGAGCAACTGTATTGCTGAAGTCAAATGAAACTTTGAATTGAAAGAAGAAGTAGTGCTTTTACAAAAGTGGTTAAAGATAGTTTATTGTTTTGTCGACTTTTTAAAAATACAGTTGAAAAAATAAAAGTTGTTGAAATCATTAATGAGAGTTTGAGACGGTTATTGCTTTTTACAAAAACAGATTGAGTTTTGTGTTAGTAAAATTAGAGTTTGCTGCCATTTGGTTTGCCGAAGCATGAGAACTGAAGGATGGCTGATAACTATTTGCAGATTATATTTAAATCCTTGTGTGAAACCTGCTAATAATATTTTTGGTAAATCGCCATTATGAGCCTCTATTTACCTATTTAAAGTTTGTGAGCTGGCTGTGGGTCCTGGAAAACCTGCAGCAGCCAGTTAATCCAGAGGATTCCTCCTGATACACCTTTTCCTGAGTAGGATGTCCTGTTGATTCCTGTCCAAGGCCACGGAGATGAGAAATCAGACCTCAGCCTGGTAGGAAAACTTCCAGTAGGGAAGCCTCAGCACGCCGCAGCAGAAGGGGCTGAAAGCTCAGCATATCAAAAATCCAGCTGAACTAAGCAGGGATCCGCCAGAAAATCATCTCAGACTCGGGGTCCGGGTAACGCCGCTCGAGGGAAAAATGTCTTCCACAAAGTGTTCCTGCAAGGCACTTATAAATAGGAATTTTTCTCCTCTGCCACTCTCCAGCCCTTCGCGGCTCGGGAATAGGTTTGATGCCGGTTGGGGAAAGCTGTCGGAGCCGGGGATGCGGCGCGCTCCTTCGGCAGCCCGCATTTTAATTTTTTTTGTAATTATAATCTAGAGAAGAGGAGGAGGGGGAGAAGAAAAGGGAAAAGGGGCGGAGGGGGAGGGAAAAAAAAAAAGGAAAAAAAAGAAAAAGGAAAAAAAAGTCAGGCCCAATCTGGAGCATTTCACCAAGGGGAAAAAAAAAAAAAACAACCGCCAGCCACACACCCCAGTATCTTAAAATAGCGAGCAGGGAGGGAAGAGGAGCGGCGGATCCTCCCAGCCCGGCGCACGGTAACAGTGGTGCTGGCGGGGAGCAGCGGGCGCCCTGATTGACAGCCCGAGCCTCCTAAAAAGGCCGCGGAGCGATGGGAGAGATGCTTATCGGTGCCTTTATATAGCGGGGAGCCGGCGCCGCGCAGCGCGGCGGAACCGGCGGGGACAGCGCGGACAGAGCGGGGACAGCGCGGACAGCGGGGACAGCGGGGACAGGCTCGGGGCGCCGGACGCCCATGCGAGCGGGGCGCGGCTCTGGCCGCCCCGCGCAGGGGTCCAACCATGCACGGCCAGCCCCCGTCCCAGACCGGCCCGCAGCCCCCGGCGCGGCTGCCGGCGCCCGGCCGGCCCAAGGCAGGCAGGAGGCGCTACAAGACCTTCATGATCGACGAGATCCTCTCCAAGGAGACGTGCGACTACTTCGAGAAACTTTCCCTGTTCTCCGTGTGCCCGTCGCTACTGGTCCGGCCCAAGCCGCTGCACTCCTGCGCCGGTAAGCGCGACCCCGGCCGTGCCCGGAGCGGGGATGCGGCGGGCGCGGAGTCGAGGGGCTCGGGCGAGCGGCTCCTGCATCTCCCACTGCATTCCCCCCATCTCCCACTGCATTCCCCCCATCTCCCACTGCATTCCCCCCAAACCCTGCCTGAATGAAGCCCGGCTTTCACATCCCATCCCCGCGGGAGGGATTGCTCCCACTCCTCGTGTTTGCCAGGGCAGGGATCGTCGTTAGTTACTACGAGTAACTAACAGCTATCAGTTAGTTACTATCAGTTTTTAGTTACTATCAGTGTGTAGTTGTAGGGTTCAGCCTAATCGACGTCGGGGCGCTCATTGGAGCCAATACATAACCTGTGCTAATGATAATGAGTTACGGAGCTCTACAAGGAGTCCAGGTTCTGTAGAAATCGTCCTTCACCTTGCGCTTGTTGAAACCTCTGGTGGTGTTTTCTTTACGTGTGTGCGAGTGCAATGAAATTAATAGAAGTAGTGTGAAAAGGATAAAAATCTGTAGAGGCACAGTTTTTCTACCTTAAATTCTCTTTTTCTTTGAAAGAACATAAGTTATTTCTAACAGCAAAGATGGGAAAATACTTGTCATGATTTTGCAGACACCGCAAATAAATACACACAAGCGGCTCTGCCCTGCACAGGGTATGACCCAATGAGCAATTCCATCTTGATCATGGGCGTTATAAAATTTCACAAGCAGACTGGTCTAACGTGGGCATTTAAAAATCCATGTTAAAAGTAAAAATAGTATTCTTAGAATGCATTCCAGATTTTAAAAAAATATTTTCAAAATCCTTTCTGGTCAAGCAGGCAGTTTTCCAGATTTCTGTTCTTCCCGTAAGGCCACACTTCAAGTGGTGACACATAATGTGTAAAGAGAAATGAGATAATGAAACTGCAACTTAAAAATGCATTCTTCAAAAAATCTTATCTGTTGAAAAATATTTGTAAATTACTAATTGCCAATAAAAATAATATTGATTTCTAGGTCATAGAATTCTATTTTTCTTCTTTCTCTTTGCTGGAAAAAGTTCATTTTGCTTTTATATTAGGTTGTGTTTAAAAATTCAAGGCCTATACTTTGGCTTAGGTTTCTTGGTTTGGTTTGTGTTTTTTTATTGCTGAATTTAAATGAAAAGGATCTTTTCAGCTCTTAGCAGAGCTGTGCTGATAGAAAACTTGCTGGTAGGATACCCTAAGAGTTTGGTGAGTAGAGTAAATCCTTGGTCAAAGTATAAATCTTCCTCCAACCTCAATATTTATTTTGTAAATACCACTTATTAAAGATCCAGGAGGGATTAGGAGGCTGGATCAGAATTAAGACCCATGATGACCAGCTTTTGGGAAGAAGTTGCATGAACAGTGTGATTCTCCGTCAACATTTATTTCTTCCAACCGATTTGTGCATGACGTTTCTTTCTTTCCCTAACTAATCGCTGACATATTTTATATGAGAACTAGTTGTTAATCAAGATATTGCTGACAAGGGAATTTTTGAGAGCTGATCCCTCGCTACTGCGTAGTGAAATTCAGTGCTTGGCCAAAACGTCCCAAAGGGGTTTGGTGTGTGAAGCACGGAGCGCCCGACTCTGCCTGCAGACCTCAATCCATCAGGACAAGGAAAGAGACTTTTCTCTCTTTCTGTACAGAAAGAGGAAGAATTAGAAAAGAAAGTCCCTTTAGCACCCAAAAGGATTATTAACCTGGATATTATCAATGTCCAGAAGCATGTACAACTACCAAAATACGGTCTGAATGTCACTTAATAGATCTTCGGGATTTGGGATGGGTGAGGTTCTTCCCAGCAGCTGGTTTGACTCTCACCACCCTCCATGGGAAAAAAAGAGAACTTTAAAAAGATACATAGTTCTGGGTCAAGCATAGCAAGCATTGTCTTTGCAAGAGTAATATATATTTCATAAATAATCATTAATAATCCTTGTATGATTCAGCAGTGGATTCAGAGTGATGCTAGTGAGTCTCGTTACTCCTCAATTAAAGACTTTTTTCTCTTTGTGCCTGGGATCTTTAATGAATTTGCCCTCCAGGCTGTGTTTCTAGCCCAAGCTCTGGCCTGTCCCTGTGTCAGGCTGGGTCGTGAATATCTGTTTCTAATGGACTAAGCTTTATGGAGCTGCAGCACTTGTGAAGTGCAGTACAGAGAGATACTTGCTTGTGGTATTAAAACCATAGAAGAAACTGCTACCAAAGTCCACACTTCCAAATTGTCAGATTCTAAGGTGTATCGGCACAAGTAAAGTCTTACATGTATTAGGCAATGGGAATTTTTTTATTGTGAAACTATTGGCTAAGAAATGGACAATACCGCAAAAGATACCTAAATGTGAAAGAATTTGAAAAATACCCAATATAAATCTGTAGCTAAAATAAAATAAAAAAACCCAAACCCACAAAGACACACACACAGAGTGCAAATAGATGACAAAAAAAAAAAAACCCTCCCAGACTACTTGGGGGCTAAAGGCTGCAGAAATGCAGCACTAGAGAAATACTGTACGGCATTTAACTTAATGCCTGAATTTCCTTTTTCTCCGGAGTTAATCAGGAAGGGAGTGAACATTTAGTCTCTTCATGATCCATCTTAACATAAACCACAGAGATTTGTTACTGTACCATCATAGCTGGGACTTGGGAGCATTTGAAACAGAGATGAGTAACGAGTTACTCCAGCTGAATATCTCCTCAGTGGCTTTTCCTCAAGGCAGGAGTCAGGTTTTGTAGGCATTTTCATGGGCTAAAGAGTTAATATTTCTTTCATCTTGGGTGAAGTCAGAGAAGGCAGATATGCCTTTATAATTTATTTGGAGCTGAAAGACATAAGACGTTGTACGTGTGCAGCATGTGTGTTCAACAACATCTCTGCTTAAGTGAAGAGAGATTGGAAAACTTTGGTAACACAATGGAAAAGAGTTTTTCTTTTGGCTGTGATGAATTGCTGAATATTTAACTGAGTGCAGCTGTATTGGAACAAAATAGATTTGTCAAGTAGAGGCAGAAGGAGGTGGAAGAAGCATTTTCCTGTGCATCTTGAGGTTGAAGATTGACATTTTAGTTGTGAGGAGCATTTGTGACGTCTATCGCAAAGCTCACCAATATTGCCAGGGATATTCCAAGAGATACTGATATTGAAGAGAGATATTGAAGAGAGCTCGAAATAAGCCCCAACCCTTTTTTTTTTTTTTTTTTTTTTGAGAAAACTGCAATTCCCCTGTAAAGGGTTCCATCATAAGTTTAAAATTTGGTGTATTGTGGTGTTTATTGAGCCAAAAAAACAAGGCTGAACTGATACCAAATCTGTAACAAAATGCTAGTCCAGGTTCAGAGCCATTACGACTAAAATTTAGAAGACTAGAAATATTTTCAGATGGTGATTAATGCCACTTTGATTTATGACTTTTGGACTGTGATGGCTGATTTAAAACACTATTTATCTTGTTTCATGCTATTTATATTTTTATTGGCTTTCCATATTATGTCACCACTAATTAATTTGTATAAGTAATGATACACTGTTCATATGCTTGGTTTGTTGCAGTGATTGCTGATGGTTGCTTTTCAACTGAGCAGAGGCTTATAGGAATCACTTTTCAAATTGCCTTCATATAATTTTTCAATTAAAAATATTTGTAGGTGAGCCTATTCCAATTCTAGTTTGTTTCCTGAAGTTTTTATAATCTTGGTTTAGCGATAGATATAAAATCCAGTTGCCTTGTTGTTAGTTTTGGGCATGATAAAGCATCAAAGGACACTTTCAGTGTGTGATCCTACAAGGTCAAATTAGAAAAACCCCTTATTTATCAAAGGAACTAAAATAGTTTGTAAATGAAAACCGGGCTGGGGCGTGGAGGGGAGTTGTGTGCGATCCCTGGTCTTAGTGGAATTTGTGACATTGTGTATTAATAATCAGCAATATTCGTCTTGGATGGCCTTTTTAAACTCTCCAAATGAATTGAGATAGCTGAATTAAAAAGAACTGTAATGCCTTCAGTTGCAGAGTTCCGTAATTTCAGCAAAGTTGATAGTACAAATTGTTAATTGTCTGTGCCATGTATTCATTTGTACCAGGCCTTATTCCAGAGCTCATAAAAAACCCCTCAAATTTGAATGTATCTTAGTGGTTTATAATTTAAATCCTAATGAGCAGCAGAGTAATTTATGTCTGTTCTACGCCAAGGTTTTTCACTAGTCCGGATCTCGGGTAGGGCTGTGCTGATTTCTCTTCAATTACTATATGAGGCAAAAATATACCTTGGATCAGTGTGGCCTTGCTTGTTTTCTGAGAGAATTGTCTACTGAGATATAAAATATTTACGTGTGTTTTAGGGGAGTTGTGCTGAAGAGGATTCTACTGCTCTATGTACATTTAAAAGCGCCACAATTTTGGGAAATGAATGCAATCTTAAGTTTCTCCACTTGTTTTTTGTTTGTTTTTTGAAAATTTGCTACTGTTCTTGCTGGTTTGTGCAAAAAGTTTCCTTTAAAGAACACTAATAATAATAATTATTATTATTATTATTTGCTCCCTTGAAATTATTTTTTTTATTTTTGGTTTGGTGATTGGATTTTTTTCTTTGTTTGGGTTTGTTGGGTTGTTTAGGTTTTTTTTGTCTGTTTTTTTTTTTTTTAGTTTGAGATGTTCAGGATTTGTGTGATTGAGATTTTAATGTAGCCAGGTGTCTAGTAGAGAATTGTTCAAGTCTTGAATTCTGCTCTTCCAGTTCCATGTCTGTCTTCTGTTGTCTTATTTTAGGATGAAATTGGGAGCTGCCTATTCCAAAGGGGTCTTTTGAGCTGTCATTTTCCTCATAAAAATGATATTTTCTGGATTAAACTCGGCACTACCTGCAGCCACTGGGGCTATTGGGGAATCATTGCTTGAGAGAGAAAGTGTGAGCTTTGGTACTTCTGGTCCTCACCCAGTCTCCTCGGTCTTTTTAGGAAACCATGGTGAGAAGGTAGATTTATTGTGACTTAAAATTGCTCAGCTGTTATGTGCAACCTCACAACAAGATTTTTTCTGATTCTCTTCCAAAAGGCCTTGTTATGGGCAAGGCTTGATTTTGCTGTGGGGCATTACTTAAAATAGGGGCGGAAGCTGTTACTTTTGCTCAAATATTTGCTGAACCTTTTCCTTTAAATTGAACAGATATTGTTATGGAATTCCTGGAGGAAGGCAGAACACTGTGGGAAAGGAAAAGGGAATCCACGTTGTGTGTGTGTGTGTGTGTGTGCGCGTGTGTGTTAGAGCATGGGGAAAAACAAGATGCCATCCATTCATCATGTTTCCAGTCTGAAACATGACAGCTGATGTCTGTTGAATAAAGCTGATGTAGAGTGGTGGGTGCACCTTCTGCCAGGCTCACTTGGACCCGAGTGCGTCCAGCATTCCCCAAGCCTGGATCTGAGGCTGGGGTTGGTTTGTCATCTCCCAGGACGCTGCTGGGAATGCAGTGGCATCCCAGGTCTTGGAAAAAGTCTTGGTCTTGTGCTGTGTGAAGTGAGTGCTCAGCAGATCTACATGTCTTAAATGGCTCCTGAGTCCATGACAAACCTGTGTCCCAAAATACTGAGGGAAGCAGGCCAAAATGAATCTGTGTGTTTATACAATAGGTGCCAACCTAAACTGCAAAGCTGAAACTGTCTCCGTGTGGAAATCTACATTGCTGCAAGGCTGTTTGGGATTTGTGCTGATTATTTGTGCAAACATATGAAGAAAAAACAACCTCACACTTTGAAAACGGCCTGTATTTGTTTGGTTTAGCCTTCAAAGATCAGTTGAATTCTATAGTTGAGTAGCAAAAAGCAAAGGCAAAATTAGAAAGATATTCTATTAATCTTGAGAAATATATAGTGCTTCCTCTGTAGATGTCTTTGATCCAGTCTTAGTGAAGCTATTGAGTATTTTTAATATATAGAAGACAGTTCAGAGATTACATTTCTGCATAGAGATGGCAGAAAGTGCAGTCAGTTACACTGCTGTCTCTAAACATTCCTCTGAAAACCCAGAAAAGTCTGGATTTGCTGTCAGGACTGTGTGCCTGCTCGGTAGTGGGATTTATTCAGCTGCAACATTGGGAAGATCTGAGTTTTCTCAAACTCTCCATAACTCCCAGTCCATTTTAGCCCTACAAGAAAAAGCCTGTCTGTGGATGAGGAGCACCTTATCAACCGAGGGAAATGAAACAAACCTATGGACTGAAAGTGGATTCCTCTGTAACTGCTGTAGCTTGGGCACAACAGTTAATTTTAAAGAGCCTAGTGTTTTTCAGAGTGGCCACGTTGGGATTTAAGTGCTTTGATGTCTTTAGCAGAAAATCTAGTTCAGAAATGCTCAAATGTGGCATATGGGGGATAATAACGGGCTGGGTGATGATTAAATAGATACTTGGAGAAGTGTCTGTTAATTTTCTCTGTTGGATTATATCCAGTACTAGATGTGGCATTTCAGAAGGAAAGCCAGATTCAAATCTGGATTTGAAAGCAGATCTCACTTGGACTGAGCAGAGAAATCTGGCTCTAAAGAAATTTCAGTGCTAGATATTAAAATATCTGGAATCAAGACTGACTTTTGCTGTCTTATCTCAGTATTGTTAATAGTGAATAAAAGGAATTCATGAAAGGCAAAACTACAGTGAACAAACCAGAAGATCACACCCCAGTGATTGCAATATAACCTACTGTGGCAAGTAATCAGCACTGTGGTTCTGGTTGGGCATGAATAAGCATTGTGGAGGAATGCTATAATGGGAGGCATTAATGAATGTGGGATTCCACTGGGAAAATTGACACCTACGCCTCATTTTCTAAAGCCTCACAGCTGGCACTGAAGCACAGTTTAAATTCATATACACAGTGAGTTAGGTTTAAATGCAACAGTTTTGTAAAAAGTATCCTCAATTTGACCACCACTCTTGGAGACTGTGCAGTGCAGACTTAGTGCCCTTATTATTCTGAGGACTTTTATTTAACTTGCTGCTGGAAAATGCAGGAAAATACCATCTCATACTGTAGAATCAACGACCTCCAGCATTGCTGCCTTCAGGACAAGCTGGGCATGAACAAGGGCAAAAATCCTCACTGGGGAAGGTGAGGAAAAGGAATTGAGAGTTTTTAGAGCTGATGTATTATATGGAGTTCCCATCACCCCTCCAGGCTCTGGGAGCAGAGCAAGGCAGTAACTAAGGAGACTCTGTTTTTTCTTCTGTTTACTTGTGTTGAGCAGTACATTTATTTCCCATTTGAGCATGGTGACAGACAGCTCCCTGGATCATAGCCCTGGCTGTGTGTGAATCGGAGCGTTGATCCACCTTCCGGAAGGATTTTCTGCTGATAGGAGTGTTGTGAGCAGGTTTGGGTGGTGGAGTAAGATCTGTGTCGATCTGTGTCTTTCCAACTCGAAGTGACTTCCATGCCCTCAGTGCAGGCCTGTGGGGAAGGAAGATTTGCATGGGATGCACACAGTGGATGGCAGAGCTGGAACTGATCTTCACATCAGGACCTCAGCTCTGGAGGCACTTGCTCAATACAGTGGCTTAAGTTGTTTTCAAATCCACAGCAGGGTTGCAGAAAGGCTCTGCTCTGGTTGCTCAGATGATTTAATTGCTTGATTCTGCTGATCTGTTTCTTCTGCTCAGCCTTTGATAACTTGTCCAATGTTGGAGGTGACTGTGGCCCTGCTTGGAGCCACTGGAAACCTGCAGGCCATATACAAAATCTCATCACATCCAAGTGAAAATAGGAGAAGTCAGAAAAATCGATGTTTTGGGTTGTTGGTAAACTGAAGAAATAATCATTATGTGTCCTTTACAGTTCAAAGAAAAGCAAGATGTTATAAATCTAGCTTGGCAAGGGAGAGGTTTAAAAAGTGTGTGTGTGTGTGTGTGTGTGTGTGTGTGTGTGTGTGTGTGTGTGTGTGTGTGTGAAATCAGATCAGACAAAAAACTCAATCAGGAGTAAAATACTGGAAACTTACCTTCTAAAGGCTGAGGCATTTATGAGACATTTGGCAATGCAATGAAGTTACTTTCAGTATTGCAAAATTCTATTTCTTTTTATTTTTCCTTTTCCAAGGAGAGAAAATTAAAACCAAACAGTTGCAGTAATTTCTGTGTAAGAATTGCTCCAGCTGGATTGCAGAACCCAGGACATGTAAACAAGAGCTTCACTTGCTAGGAAATTACAGTTCCTTGGAAAATTTGGGAACTATTTTGTGATCTCAGCTGTATTTGTGTAAAGTCTCTAATAGAATAGGATCACAAGGACAAGCTAATGGGAGCTGAGCAGTAGAAGTCTGATGTTATCCTTTATTTCTTGGGTTCCCAGGATTGTGGGAGAATTTAGCTGAGAGGTTTCTAGCCCAGAATTCCCAAAGGTGCATTTGAATGACATCCTTAAAAATACAGAGATTTGGTGTTAGGACCTGACTAATAGAGTAATACTTAATATTTTCCATTTTCCAGTATTTTCCTCTCACACACCTTTACATTTTGACCCATTCTTGACCAGAATACAGCTCAGAACAACACCCAGCTGTAGGTATTTCAGGTGTTTGGGAACAGCTGAAATCCATTTAAGGAACTAAAGAGAAGGGTGAAGAAGAGTCTTTCAAAAAAAAAAAAAAAAAAGAAAAACTTCCCATCTTCCCGAATATGGACCCCTCCACTGATATTCAAAATCTTTGGACTGCAGGTAGCACATCCAGAATATTTAAGTGGTGTCTAAAATACAGAACCTGAAAGAAACTTAAGAGACAAATCTGCTTTGGTTTTCATTTTTCTGTTTTAAAAAATGACACAATTTTTTCTTTTCTTTTTTTCTTTTTTTTAATGAAAGAAAACAACAAGTTTTCCAGAACTTCCTATACAAAGAAATTGCAATTCCCTTTAGAGATGTGGTGACAGAAAATTTGCAAATATATGGTTCTTTTCTCCAAGCAACAACATTTCAGTGACCTTAAAATGTGTTTGGATGCGTATGTTCAGGTCTTATCTTGTAAATTCTTTGACATGCCAGCGGTTTTTCTTCGTGTAGTTCATTGTCTGACTCCACCAGGACTACTCATGCAAAGAAGGGGTTGAATTGGAAGTATTTATATTTGCCCTGTATTTTGATTAATCTTACTATTCATTTTGTGGATTTTCATCAGAATAAGAGAGTTTTCCATGTAATCACTAAGTCATCTTTAAACACTTGGCCACCATTTGTCTTTGGATATTTCTTTTAATGATTATTTTGCAAGTCAGAGAGCAGTTAATGGCTACTTTTCCTGCCAGTGCAATTTTTTTTTTCAAACTGGGATTTCACCGTACAGGGGTTGAATTTCATTTGAATTAAATGATAATAGACATCTTGAGAACTAATGTTGAAGCAACAAGTTCCTGTAGCTTTGAGTGTGCAGGTGCCTGTTGCCACATCCACTGCAGAACTGCCTACGTTGATTCATTAAAAACCGGAGCTCTGTTGTGTAAGCACAGAAGGGTTGGAGCTTTAATAAAAACATCTCTTTTTCTATTAGAAGACAGAGAAATATGTGTGATACATTTGTGGTTATTTAAACAGGGTGTTCTATGATAGATTAACCTGTCATCTTTGAAGTAAAATTAGCAGTGGTGGTACTTTGTTATGGAAAACATCTTGCATGTTGCACATAAAATGCCTCATGGAGGTCCTAGTGCTCTGGATGGTGTTTATTCCTGTAAAATATGGAAAAATATGAAAAGTCCCCCAGAAATCGAAACCAGTGATGTAGTCATTGATATAGTAAAATGGTGAGAAGTCTGAAGCAAATGGAGATTTTTTTGACAAAAAATAATTTGCGAGTGTTTGTGAATACATTTCATGTCACCCTTCTGCCTGATTTGTTCCAAGCTTCCTCTTGACAGCTTTGCTAACAGTTCATTTTGTTCCTGTGGTGACTAAGCAGTGGAAGAGCTGATCTTTGGAAGTTTCTTTGGATGGTACCGGGCGGTTTGGTGGTCAGCCGTGTTGAGCTCTTGGCTTTCCTCGAGCAGGTCTGGTTAGGCGGCCGCATATGGTGAAATTCTCTACCGAGGGTCAGGGAGCCGTGCCAGAAGTTAAAAGGATTGGTTTCATCTCATTGCAATAAATTACAGAGCAATCATAAATTATGGGAAGGAGTTTGATGAAGTGGGTGAGGAACAATTGATGGATTATTTTAGTTAAAATTACTTAGAGCCCAATCCAACTCCCACTGAAGTCAATTAAATCGTAGCTGGGTCAGGGCCAAAATGAGTCAAATTCAATTATTACTTAACTGTAAGCATTTTAAAGCACATCACTGTAAGGTAGTTCAGCACTTAAATTACATTAAAACAAAAGCATTTATGAAATCCCAACTGATTTTGTTTTATTTGTACAGCCATATTGAAAGCCTTTTTCTCGCGGCTGCGACACAGAGATCTCTTTGGCTGGTGCCTAATCCCCAGAGCACCTGTCTGTTGTGAAGAGATGTTGCAGCCATTGATACTGCAGATGAATTTGTCCATCACAGACTCGCTGCTGAAGCGATTGCATCAGAAGAGGCAGCAAAGATGACTGAAAGGAAATTGTAGAAATCCTGTGCTGTTTCACCTAATTGTCAAGATTTAGAGAGCTTACTTGTGTAAGTATCAGCTCATAAATTAATGAAACTTTTACATGAGTTTATCCCAAAACTGGAATGGTTATGGGTATTCATGTATTTCTCAGGTGAACAAAGTACAGCATCCAAAATGTTATTTAAAAAGAAATAATGTACATGATAAAAAAGTGGATTTAGAAATACGTTCAAGTATGGTGGGGTTTTCACAAAATTGGGCACATTATCTTTTAAATCATTATTATCTTTTAAGTTGTGATTCACAGGCTTTCTTTAAGACTATTTATGTATTTTTAATACTTTCTGGATTGATTCTTTTCATTCTGTCCTCAGAATTTTTCCTCCCTGTCCATTTTCCAGCAGAGCCGGGGAGCAGCTCTGAGTTGCAGATGTAGGGTTTCCTGCTTGCATTTGTCTGTTTTGGGAGGTCAGAGCTCCACATCCCAAATGCCATCCCATCGAAACCTGGGGATATGGCAAGCTGTGCAGACAGCAGGGAATGTCTGTTCCCTGGGATCATTCCCATCTCTGGGTGAACTAGATTCCTCTGCACAGATGATCTCCTAGTCCATACCAAGTGCTGAGAGCACTTCTGCGGGTCTGGGATCAGTCTGGCTTTGTTTCTGTCTTTGTAGCAGTTGTGCTAAAATGAAAGATAGGACCTGATCCTGGTTTTAATAGCATGACATTGCTTTGACTCTGAGTGGTTTTTTGTGGAGGGTGGAGATGCTGGACACTTGTGGAAGTGGAAAGGATGGGTTTGACTGCATGCCCAGTTGGTGCTGGAGTGTCTTATTGCTGTGTACCTGGCTCCATGGACTGGGTTTTGTCTGGAAAACACAGTTTGGCAAATAATTTCCTTTTATTTTGTGCTGTCACAGTTTTTGTAATTGTTTTGGCCTTTCTGTTTCCCATGTTTTCTATTTATAGCAAGATCAATTAATAGCTTCCACTGTCACATTCTACATAGCTGGCAACTATGAAATAGAAATTTGGCCTTTGGAGAAGGGGAGAAATTACACCCATCTAGCAGCTTTAATCAGGAAAAAGCGACAGAACTGCCATGATAAACATTAGTACAGGACTTCTGTGGCACATACTCAACCAAGGAAAAATGCTGTCCCTTTTCTTCCCTGTAACTGAGCAATACCAATGCCATGAGAACGAGACACTTTAATAGCAACTGGTGACTCTGCGGCTTTAATATGTTTGAAAAAGCTGATTTTTGTGTTCCAGGCCTTATTTCTCCCTTTTCAGTGTTAGTGCAATTAGTCATGGTACAGCTTGTAAAAACACATTAAAATCAGCTGACAGCTTTTTAAAACCTGAGCATTGCTGTTCCTTCCTCACTGCTCAGCAGTCTTGGCATGAGGGATTTGACTCATTAACTCACCACTGAACTAAACTTCGGGGGTGCCTTTGAAAAAGCAAACCCAGAAATAAAGCTCTCACCTGCAGGTAGTTTTTATCTCTGAGCTTCCACCCACAAAATAAAACTGGTGCTTTCCTATAGTAAATTACAGGATAGAAAATCCTTTTGGCAGTGAAGGATACTGCCTTTCATTCATCACAGTGTCTCAACAGTGACTTCAGTTGAAGGCAACTTTTCCTTGAGAGGAAATACTTTGGGAAAACTCCTGATATTTCTTCTGCTTCTAAGAAGTAGAGACAATGCTGAACTTCTGAGTACCTCAGGTGTGATTTTGGGGGTTGCCCTCTGGGGGTTTGTGCAGGGCTGGGAGTTGAACTTGATGGTCCTTGTAAGTCCCTTTTAACTCAGGATATATTTTGGTTTTAACTCCTTGCTGATGATTTGCTGGAACATAGCCCACTTTACTCTGAACCACTCATGCCTATGAAGTATTCACTCAGTAATTCTTACATATGGAGTAAATTATAATGGAATTGCTGCCACCACCTATTACTATTTTGTTAAATAATTGAAAAATCCACCCAGAAGAAAGTTAAGTGTTCATTTCCAGTACCTGATGTGTAGCTTTAGTGTAATTTAAAATGTGGTGGACTCTTAATTTGTCTTCTCAAAATGTTTGTTTTCCCCAAAGCCAATCATAGGTCATTTGCCTCCAGTAATTGATACCAACATTGGAAATATTTGTCCAGTTGATGACAAACAAGTGTTTGACAGATTACTGACTGGTTAACCTGGGGCCACTTTACACCTCAGGAAAAAATTCAAATACACACCTCATCTAGTTTTTCTCCACAAGAATTTTCTTCATTCAGGTGTCTCACTTGTTACAACTATCAGTAAATAGTGAGGCTTAGGTATTTTTGCCTGCTGCATATGATGTCCAAACACTGCTTTTCTCAGTACCACTTGATTTTCCTCCTGTCCCCACTTATTTTCTCCTTGAAGTAAATAGAAGTTTTGGGTGTGTAGAAAAAGAAAAGGAATTGCATCAGACTGCAAATAAATGAATGTTTTCTGCTGAGCATTCATTTATCTGGCAGCTTGGGACATGCCAGGTTGGGAGCAGGGGTGGTAACTGTGTGGAGTTGTGATTTTACAGAGCCCAGGAAAGAGCTGAGAGCTTTGCAGGCAGCGCTTAGTGCTTGGGTCATCCCTACCTGGCTTTGTCCTTGACTTCATATATGACATGGAGCCAGCTGAAGTCCTCATCCTTCCCCTTTTTTAAAGAAAAATGGTGGTTCATTACACACTTGTGCCAAGTATTTTAAAATCCTCTGCTAAGAAGTGCAAGAGAAGCCCAAAGTCATATGGTCAGTGAGGACAGTGTATGTTTAACTATGCTCTTCATGAGGATTAATTAAGTACAAATAAAATCCTGTTGGTTTCTTCCCAGCAGAGGGAAGTCTGTAGGAAGGAAGAGACTTCCCCACAAATCACTTTAAGATAGGTGTTAAGACAAAACCATGTTTATTACTTTGCAAGAGTTTCAACTCTTTCATCACCAATTTTTATCCATCCTTTGGCTCTTACTCGATTTTTACACTCTGTCCATGCCCTGTAGGGTTCTTCAATTTGCTCTTTCAGTGTCTTCCTTCCCTTATCTCCCCTTGAGCTCACTCTCCCTCAGCACAAACTGCACCTGAGAACGTTCAAGTTCAAGTCGAACTTTTGAACCCATGATGTCAGGTTTGGAATTAGGCAAAACCAGTTTGCCCATCCCTTGCTGTAAAAGGGTTAATCCTCTAAACTATTGAGAGACAAGGGCAGGGAATTATGAAAGGAGCCCCTGTTTTATAAGCATTTGTATTGCCAGTGCTTGAATGCCCATAATAAGCAGGTTGTGCTGTGATTAATGACTGTGTTTTACATGCTGACAATGGATGATGTGCCTCATTGGAGAAGCCATTTATTTTTATTCAGGCTCCACACTGCAGCAGCACTGGAAATGAGATGTTAACATCCTGGTGAGAGTGTGTTTCATTCTCAACAATCATCCCCAGAGAGGAGAAAATAATTAAAATGGTGCCTTTTCCTTGCCTCTTTTTAATGTGTGAGAAGACAACTCGCAAGATTATTTTTTCATACAGGATTTTTCTTTTCCTTTTAAGATTCTTACTTTGTTCCCTTCAAATTGAAAACAAGTAGGAATGTGTTGTTATTCTGAAACTTTATGCATTTGGAAGGGGCAAGCTATTAAAATGTCTTAACCTTTGTTTTCTTAATTTATTTTTAATAAAGGACTAAAATAATTTAAACTATTTAGGTATTTGAGCCAATTCTTGTATCAGGTTATAAATTGCTGATTTTGCTGCAGTTTCAATTGCACTTTCCCCTCCATTTTGTCATTTTGTAAATGTAAAGAAATTGGTGGTGGAGTGTTTGTGGTGGTTGGAATACACAGAGTAGACACAGAACTCATCTTTTTATTAACCATCTATATATTTATATCCATATGGATTCAGCATCCATTTAATGTCAAGGTTTTAAATTTTGTAGAATGGCTTCAAAAAGGAGGAAAAAGACTTATAAAAGCACTTTTTAATTAACTGGAGAAAAATCTCTTTCAAGACAGTAAAATGGGTTGCAGTGTCCAAACAAATCTTTCAAAAGCTCTACATAAATTGAAAGTCCTTGGATCTCCTTCCTTGCAGATCTCCTGTGGTAGAAACATGGACAGCTGTGGGCATGGCATCAATACCTGAATAGAGAGGAAAAGATTAGTAGGATGTTTAAAAATTTTTTTAAATTGAAACAGGTTTTCATATGTGGTTCACTAAACTTGAGCTACAGGTTCTTTTGGCTCTCAGAATTTAAAAGCTCACTCCGAACTATCACACCATTACTGAGCAGAGTGAGCTAACTCACATGATGGGTCAGCAGTGTTTCAGGATGTTTTCATCATAGAGCAGTAAATGCCAATAATTACCTAAATTCTCTGGACAGCTTAATAACATTCCAGGTGGGATACAGCCTCTACTTCAGAGCTTAATGGAAACACTGTCAGTGTAAAGATTTTGTCTGTTTGCATGTGGAAATGCCAAATCTGAGATGAGTTTCATCCCAGCAATGCCAAAATCAGGGTCTGGTAGTGGTGAGATTTGGGAGATACATAAAATGTTCCCTGCAGAATTATTTGGATGAGCATCATATTAAAATTGGCCGCTGCAGCTGATCTTGGGCAGAATGTCTTTCTTGGGTGAGGAGAACTTAAAAAAATTGAGCTGAAAAAAGCTATTTTTGTTGGAAAAGCCACATGCTGCGTCTGTGCCTGTTATTGGAGGAATTCCCATGGAAACACTGCTGCTTGCACAAGAACAGGACACATGCATTGCTTCAAAATGAGCATATATATGAATAGCACATTAAGGAATTTCATAATTGTACGACACAAAAGAGAGTTCTCAACGCAGCACTCATGCAATATATTAATGGGCAATGTATTCAGCAAGCTGGGAGGTAAGAACACCTTCCCTTGTGGCTGCTGTTGAGTCCTTTCCAGGCCATACAACTGGTGTGGTTGGTGTTATCTCCCTCATTTTGCATGTGGGGAAAAACAGAAATTTAGTGGGATTCAGGGAGTTGGCTGAGATTGAATATTAAGGCAGTGCCAGGGATGGAAATACTGTGCCTGAGGTCGTCTTTCCCCAAAATCTACACCTAAGTGAACAGAACTTTGTTCTGCTGGTGCTTTATGGGACAGAGTAAAGTTGGTGGGAATGTGACAGTATTCCCATCAGCCTGGAGATGTTTCTAGTGCAAGTGGGAATTATACACCTGCCCAGGTGTGAGGGGAAGAAAGGGTTGTTTTTTGCCTACTGACTTTTATAACTGGCATTGGAATGAGATTATGAAGCCCCAACATCCCTGTGGAACACAGCAACGCCACATTCCCCAGTGACAGGGGCTGTAGGAAACTCAGAGGAGAATCCGTGGGTGATGAAACCAGAGGTGGGTGATAACCAAAGCTTGACTCCAAATCTTAGACTGAGGGAGGGTTTTTCAACTGGATTCCTAAACTTCCCACCTGGATCCCTGAATTTCCCACCTGGATCCCTAAATCAGAGTGTTTCCAAGGGCATGTTTGTAGTTCTGGATTGGAGCTGTTTGGAACAGTTGTCCTTCTAACATTTCTGCCCATAAGGGCATTAATTCACAATTAGGGCTGAATTTGAGCACTGTAGAAATTCCATCTGTTATCATTAATTAGGACCTTATCTTCACCCAAAGTCTAACCTAAATTTGTCAGGAGATGTGAAAACAGTGTCGCCTTGGCTGACTTCCTATCAGAACAGAAAAAAGTGCACACACTAACGTTGGACATGAGTGAGGGC
Organism: Lichenostomus cassidix; assembly: GCF_008360975.1. Taxonomy (NCBI): domain Eukaryota; kingdom Metazoa; phylum Chordata; class Aves; order Passeriformes; family Meliphagidae; genus Lichenostomus; species Lichenostomus cassidix. The sequence goes on along the minus strand of NC_139504.1, from coordinate 275,945 downwards.
TTGCATTTCAAGATGACTGAATCATGGAATTCCAGAATGGTTTCGGTTGGAATCTCATCCAGTTCCAGCCATGGACACCTTCCACTATCCCAGGTTGCTCCAAGCCCTGTCCAGCCTGGCTTTGGACACATCCAGGGATGGGAGAGCCTCAGCTCTTCTGAGCAAGAGAAGCTCAGGACAGCTAGAGCTCACCAGCTGGAATTTTGGGCCCATCCTTCTGCCAGGACTGTTGTATGGACAGCCTGGTATCTGGGAAAACTTCGTCATCACTTTTCTGGCACATACTTGGTTTCATGCCTCTGAAGCGCTTTGCAACTCAGAGGATGACATTTTTCTCATGGAACTGCTTATTCTGGGTGTGTCCATTAGGGTACCGTTCATCCTTGAGACATTTTTCAGCTTGGTTTTTGAGATTAGATGAATTTCTGTAAGAGCAAAACTCGCTTTGTGTTTCTGCTGAAAAACCCCAATAAATACACCACCAACCCTGGAATGAACATGCTGGGTCTTGGCTCCCATCAAGCAGTTTGCTGGGAGAGTGGGGTGTAACTGGTGGGAGCATCCATGTCCCTGTATCCATATGGGACAGTCATGGCTGCAGGTAGGGGTGGAGATGGAGTCATGACTGAGGGTTCTTGCTGCATCCAGCTCATGACTGACTTTATATAATACAGAGAGTCCTGAAGTCAAGGAAGCTGCTTCAGGAATAAATTTTCCTGCACTGATTTTTATGTTGCAGAATGGTTGGCAGTGAAAAGTTTCTGTAACCTGGATATCCAGCTGTGTGTTTTCCCCCATCAAAAAAGTGAAAGCTTAGCTGTCCTTGATTCATTGTTTTTCAGTTTAAATTGGATCTGTGAAGTTACATGGGTGTGCTGTTATTTGATGTGAAGGGGATAAAAATAGCCATACCGTGTGCTCATGGAAGCTGTGACATAGTCAGCTTATTCAAACAAAAAGATCCAGTTTGGAGGAAATACTATTCCAGGGTGCTCTAGATTCTGTTAACAGGGTTTCAGCTTCCTGGAATAATGCTGGGATGTGCATTTTGTTGAGCTTTCTTCCCAGTGTGTGTATCTCCTGCTCACCCCAGCCACCAGAGCAGGGTTAAAATCACTGATCAATTTGGCAGCCACAAAGGACGGGCAGGCTGTGAACAAAACCTGCTCGTGTATCATTTGCATCCTTCTAAATTGCATTGTTTGTGCAGCTGTTCAGCCAAATTGTCCACAGAGTTTATTTTCGTCCATAGAGGAAACGGAGATGGGTTTTCTCTGTGTTAGGGCAGATGCAACATCAAAGAATCATCTATGCAGCTCAGAGAGACCAAGCTCTCTGCTAAATGTGTCCTGATGGGGGGAAAATTATTAATAAAGCAACACTTGAGATGATAAGCCACAGGTACAAGAGGCAGAGGCTTTGCCAAGACGTGACAAGTCTTGTTCAGGTTAACACTGGTACTTGGCTGAAGTCCACCCTTCATTTCAGCAGGGAGGAAAAGAGGGGGATGCCTGTGTGTTTTAAACACTGATACACTATTCTCCTAAGAAGGAAAAAGAGTTTTCCAAAAGATCCATCCAGCAAAATTTACACAGTCTGGTGTTGAGAAACAATTGCACTCTCTTTCTTCCCATGTGTCACTCAGCAGTGTGTTTTAGAGGCTCAGAGCAGGAAGAGGTAGCGATCTTTATGGCTGGCTTTCTGCTGGAGCTCACACAAGGGTGGGCTTGAGAAACCTGAAGAGTGCTTTTGTGTACATGGCTAGTTAGCTGGCCCAGGCTGGTGTTTGCTAATGGATGTTGTGATAATAATTAACAGAGAAGGAAGTGAGGGACTGATTGATTTATGCACCCCATGGCATTGTGCGTTTGAACTTGGACAGAAACTGTGAAACCCTGAGAGAAGGCAGAATCATTTGTCAGATGTGAGAGGATGTAAGAATGGCCATAATGTGTCAGCCCAAGGTCCACACAGACTGGAAGCTTGGGCAGTGGCCAGGGAGAGATGGTCAGGGAGCAGAACAGAGCACAGGACAGGACTTACCCTTCTATCAAATTTCACTCAGCTCAGACGAGCTGTTTCTCCATCAAAGTCCAGATCTTGCTCCTTGACCAGTGGCACCGTCTGGACAGACAATTGGATTTGGCCTCTCTCCAGTATCCCATGATGTCTGGTCATGTCTGTCATTGGTAAATTGTTGAACTTAAGCTGAGATACCCTGAGAGTTTTGTTGTCTCAGAGCTGTGGTTCTCCTCCATCCCCAATAGCCAAGATGGAAAACTCCCTGTAAATTCACTCCTCAGAGCTGTTCCATTATCTCATCCTCTTGCTGCTCCAGTTGTGAAGTCTGGGTCCAGCAGGTGATGAGCTCTGGGGCTGAGCCTTCTCCTCAGTGATGGAGGGAGCTCTTGGCTGAAGTATTTTAACATGACTCAGTTAAAAAGAAAAAGTTTCAAGCTGAAGCTGGCTTAGTGGAGCCAAAGTGTCCCTTGGTGCAGACCTGGACAGGGATCTGGTGGATTGTATCGCGGAAACTTCCCTGCACTGCCTGACTGCTGTTGTTTATGGAGATGTGCTGCTGTTTATTTCCCTGAGATTGATGAGGCCTGGGCTTAGAACTCCCTCCAAGTCCAAGTAATAAGGGTCTGGAATGGATGTTCACTTCCAAACCTTCCTTCCCTTGGGAGCTGTTTGCAGTCATGATGGCCATGGGCCCATGTATCCAATAAATATTAGGGCAGATCTGAGCACCTCTTTTCCCACTGAGTAGGATTTAAAGAAATCACCAGCTAAAGATGAGGAATCTCAGACAGAGTCCCTTTTGTGTAGCCTTAGACAATGAGCAGGACCGCTCTGAGCCATACTCAGTTTGGCTGGAGGGGTGGCTTTGCGTCAAGGTGGGGTCCCATCAAAAAGGCAGGTTGTCATTTGAGTACGTGATGTAGAATAATTCAAAGTACAGAAGTGGTGTCTGTTCTGATTCACTCTCTGCTGATGAAGCCACAGTGCCATTAAATTTGCCACAAAAGATTTCTTGAGTGTTGGCCAAATAGATTCTTTAAATGCTTCTTTAAAACAAAATAAATCTCCTTTATGTATGAATTTTCCTCTTCACTGAGGATATGACAAGGTCCTGGCACACTCCCCTGCTTGACTGACAGCCTGGAAGAAAGGCTGCTGTGTGCAGGGACAGCAGCCTATAGCACCAGGTGGTGCAGGCTTGTGTCTTTCCAGCAACTGGGAATAAACTTGGCAGCTGAGCATTGTTATCCCAGTGGTAGCCCAGGATAGCACAGACAGGCTTTTCCACTCCTGGTTTAAGGTGCACTCCTATCTCATCCCTCCCTGTATGGCCCTGAACAAAGCCAGTTTTTCAAAATAGTGATTGCCGGCCTTGCCAGAAGATCCCTGGTGCCATCCTCCAGGGATCTGGCATCCCTGGAAACACTGATGCTCTAGGTGAGTTTTGGATTGTGTTTTTAAGATGGATAATTGCCCCATATCCAGCCCGGTCCAAGGCACGGTGTTCCACATCTGCCTGTGGCACCAGGGAGTGAGACGAGTCTTGTTCAGGGAGGTTCTCAGGCTTCTCAGCTGTTCAAGGCCAATTACTTAATGTGTGTACAGGACCTTAAACATAGGAAAAAAAGTATGTTTACATACAAAAAAGCACAATATGAATATCAAATGTCATTAATAAGTAAGGATTAATTATTTTTCTGTTGGATTTTCTGGAGGCCTGAAGCATGCACGCCTTGCACTGTTCAAACTTAGTAATTGTTATTATGGAGAAGTTTACAGCAACGTGTTGATGAGTTGCTAATGGGGACAGGCTTGAAAAGGAAAACCTGGATCCTGCAGCTCCAAGAGCTAAGGAAATGTCCCCTGTGGCTTTGAACTGGGCTGAACTCAGCCACAGCTTCAAGTGCTCCAAACCATAGGGAAGGGAAGCTGGAGCTGTGTCCAGCTCCAGTTATCCCTGGGGAGTTGTACTGGGAGTTGCAGGGTGAGAGATGCTTTGGGGAGGAGCATCTTTTAAGTAAACCTTGACCAACATCAGTGTTTTTGTTTGCAACTGATTTAACTGAAAACCTGCTCCCCCAAAATAAATGATTGAAGAGAAAAGGGAGTCTTCTCCTAGGGAAGGTTAAACATGACTCCTGGATGAGCCCAAATTTCTCCCACCTGAAAATCTGAGGTCAAAAATTGTTATTTGATCTGATGCCACTTTTTTCTTCCACTCCCACTTGGCTCATACAGAGGTGTAGACTCCTGAAGAACTGACCGTCAGTCAGAATGCTTTAAAAAAGGCCATTTTAGCTGTGGTAAAATTAGCTGCACTAATTTCCTTTCTTTTTGTTTAGTTTTCTGTTTTCTTTCTGTGGGCACATGCGGGTGAAATCCTGGCTCCACTGAAGCTGATGGGCATTTTGCCGTGGACATCAGTTAGGCCTGGATTTTTCCACAATGAAGAGGGGCCATTTGCTACACTTTTTCTGTGTTGCTGAGTTGCGTTTAATATTTGCAAGACTCGTGGTCCTTGTCAGATTAATAGGGTTCATTGAAGTGGCAAAAGAATCTGGTGTGAATGTACCTGCAACCTTTGGTTGAGGAACAGTTAAACTTTACTCCAAGAAACCTCACTGGTGCTATTTTGGAGTACCAGCAGTGTCTGTTCGTGTTCCAGCTCTGCACTTACAGGGTTGAATGCTCTGCTTTCCTATAGCCTCTGTGAGACAATTCCTATGGAAATTTTGTCTCTGTGCATTTGGACTGAGTCTTGATACTATTTTTGGAAGCTTTCAAAATGTCCCAGAAGTGCCCTTCACCTCTGCTCTTGGGCAGAGACTTTAGCTCTAGCTTAGCTACAACTGATTTCCGCATGTAACCGCTGAAAGAGAGCAAGTAGAAAAAGAAACAAAACCAAAGACAATTCTCCTCTCGCAAAGCAGGTCTAACTCTGTCTCTGAGCTTTGAGGTGCTGGAGAGGAAGAATGTCAAAAAGGAGTGTTTTCATGCACTCCCAGTTCAAGGATTCCCATGTAATGTGTAATAGTAACAGAAAAATCTGCTTATAGAGCTGAGCTATGGCACTTGTAAAGGCTCAGACGATTATCTGCAGGTTTTCCAGCTATTCCAATACTAAGAGAGGTATAGGAAATGTAAGAGTGTGTGAGGGTTGTCTTACAGAAAGACTGGAAAGGATGAGAAGAGAATCAATGTCAGAACTGGTTGATGCAAAGGGTTTCTGGCAAATTACCTGTCACCACCTCTCCGGCAAAGCTTTCTTTGAGAGTAGTGCTGTGAACGCCTAATTCCATACGTAGGTACCAGTTGCCTTGCTCAGGGACAGCTTAGGGAGGCTTTGTTGCCGTACCTGGACTTCCAGCTCTGAAGGACGGTCTGTGCCAGTATGTCCCAAGGGCTGCTCCATGCGAATACACAGATTCACAGTTGGGAAGTGCCAAGCTGTCAGCACAGTGATCACAACCTCATTAGCTCACCTTTGCCCAGGCCAAAACTGGCTCAGGTGCAACCATCCCCTGGCATGGCTCTGCTGCTTCCCATTCTGGAGATAGCAGAAGGATCTGTTCCCACCATGCTTCATAGCAGAAACATCACCCAGGTAATTTTTTAAACTTCAGATTCAAGTGCTAGTGACAGTGCTCCAGTGGGCCAGGTACCTTGGAAAGGGCTGGATCAAGGAAGTTTGGGAGACCTGGCAATTCCTCTCAACCCTTTCCTAAGCACTTGTTCCTGAGAGGACATGAATTTTTCTGGTGTATGCAGAGCCTGTTGCTGCTCTTCCCTTTCCTTTTGCCTTTATGTCCATATCAGGGTGCTTGGTGGAACACAGCATTGGTCTTGGGAAGAACCTGATGCCGTCCAATACTTAATAAAGAAGAGTCTGCCATGTCTGGGGAACTTCTCAGTGCCCAAGCCTGGTATAGATGGAGCAGAGAAGGTTTAAATCCAATGTCACCAAAAATAGATGGGGTAAGGTCCAAACTGAGAGCAAAAATTGCTTTCCTGCCCTCAGTGGGGTTTCTAATGGACAACAGAGGTGCTGCAGGTCCATGTGCTGCCTGAGGAAGCTCAGCAGAGGAACATAGCTCTTGCACAAGGGTCAGGTTTTGTCTCTGGTCAGCCTTTGGAAGCTCTGGCAACCATAAGGCAAAGTAGCCCATGCTGACAGAGGGGATGTCCTGTGTCCTGCAGCACACACTGGGTGCCTGGCTGTTGTCTTTAAGCACTTGCCTCCTGGATCACATTTTGTTCCCGGATTGTACCAGGTCCCTGCTAAGGTCTGGATGTGGTGGTAAAGTCTAGCTGAGATCCGTGGAATTGGTATGGTTGGAAAATCTCTGCTTTTGGGGATCTGTGGTGGAAAAAGTCAATGTAATGCCCTCCCCACTAAACAAACTGTGTGTGGTTCAACTAATTAACAACGTTTCCATGTTTTTTTGTTTTCCTTGCTTCACTCAGGGTTTGCTTATTCCTTTCAGTAGGCTGCCTGCTCCTTCAGCAAAATCCAGTTCTTTCCTAAATGAACTCAACACCTTCTTGGTTCCCTTTATTTTGACACTTGGGAGATGAGAGATTTGTAGTAAATTCATTTTCTTTTATTGTAAAAGAGTTGTAAATTCATTTTCTTTTATTATTTACTTTTCATTGCAGCCCATTCTGAGTGAGATTTCATTCTGCCTCTGAGCAGGGCTGACCTGCCAAGAGGAGCCGGTCCATCAATCTTTCCTTCCTTTTTCTTTCTTGCTTTTCAAATCAACATTTGGAAACTGAGTTTGCCTGGGACAAAACTGATTTTCCATTGCCAGCAGTCATGCCATGCAACTAATTAGTGCTTTCCCTTTTCTCTTCCTTCTATTCTGTGTCTACTAGGGTTGAAATTAAGCCAGGGAGGGGGGAGGAAGGGATAAATAAGGGGAAAGATTTGTTTGAAGTATTTATTTTTAATTACAACTTTTACAAGGTGATCTGGTGCAGTGGTGGTTTGTCCACTGTGTCTTATGTTGTGGTCTGAAGAAATTTAAAAGGAGTTTAAAAGAAGAAGTTTATTAGAAATGTCCTAGCAGATGAGTAGAGATGGCTTCAGGTTGGTCTTCTTGATGTAACATCTTCTTGGTGTTGCTGCTGAAAAGGAAAACAAATGAGAAAAAAATCTTTGGATGCATCAAATTGCAATACATTTGTAACAGAAATATTTGACATATAATTAGGAAACAGGAGTCCAGGGTTCTCCTAGACCTGTGTGGCTTGAGTAAGCCAATTCATGCCAAGGTGCTGTGGGCAGTGCTTACTGCAGATCTGTTATTCACTGTACAGTGGCTGCCAATGCAGATTTAAATAGCAAAGCAAGGTGTTTTCAGATAATAGAAAATGTTCTGCAGATCCAACGTCTTTTTTATTTTCAGCCCTTTATTAGTTTTAGCAAGAGTGGCCAGATGTTTGCTTTGTTGGGTGGACAGAAATAAGGGTTTTCTTGCTGCTTGAAACCGAGATTATTCAAATCCTTAAAAAAGAACTACAGGAAAAATCTGTTCTTTAGACAGCACTCCCTCAAGTCGTGCATGGTATGAAGTATGGGATTATTCTTAGGCTTCCCAAGTATTTGAGAAGTATTCAGCAGCAGAGTGAGCCCAAGACTGCATTAGGCTTTGGGGTGATTAAGTTTATTCTTGCAGAAAAAAATGGGACTCTTCTGTAGAAAACCACATAGTAAGAGACCACTGTCCCTGTGAAGAGCAGTGAGATACCTCCTGAGTCCTAAACATTGGTGGTTTCACCACTGGAGTGTGGGGCCTCTCGACAGTTTTAGACGGAAATTGTAAAATGCTTTAAGTGTCTTTCTAGGGTAGCAAATTCCTCATTTTCTGGCTTATGTGGGCAGCTTTTTGGTTTTCACGTGCAAAAGAGCAGTGGGTCAGAAAAGGTGCTTGCACCAGTGCAGGTGAAAACACATTCAGTGGAACCATTGTGAAAGGCAGGCTTGGAAAGGAAAGAGCTCTTCACTCCCAATTATCCCAGTTTGGGAGACAGAGCATGTTACAACAGTGCTGAGCAAACAAGAGCTGCTTGCCAGCATTTAATTGGTTGAAGATTATTCCATTCTTACAATACCATTCAGTCTAGAAATACCTTTGAACTCTGGGGGATGTGAAGTTTAGATCTCGCCTCAGATTTCTTGGTGTTTGGAAGACAAGGCTTTATCAGGCTGAGAACTGTATGTATGGTTTAAGGGGAGTCACATTAACAGTGTACCTAGAGACAATGGAGTGGCTCAGCTTCAGCTGCTTTGAACTTTGGGATAACTAGATCCAGACCAGGACACTGAATCTGGGCTTTTTCCTCTGGGATCTGAAAGCCGGCTAGTGCAATGTAAAGGTCAGTTATTTCTGGTTTGCTCTACATGCAAGGGGCTGCTAAAGCATTGCCCCCTTTCTGACCTGTAGCTTTCCCTCAAAAAATATCTGCAACCTTGAACCCCACGTCTTTTCCAGATGCCATCCTTATTCCTTACTCCATGCCACAACCATCCTGTGTCCTCATTAAGCTGAGGGCACAAAGCTGAGCAGTCTTGTATAAGCTGGGCTTAACATGATGCATTCATTATTTGCAATGGTTTCTAAAAGCACTGTCACAACTGTTGGTGTCAAACCATAAGCAAAGGTTACTCTTATGAGCACAAATGATAAACAAATACACGACACTTAGTGTCTACAGCCTCACAAATCCGTTCAGCAGCTGGAACTTGAATCAGCTTCACAGTTGTGAACCACAATTTGCACAGAAGCAGCACTGCAGTTTCAGAAGGGCTGTAAATAAATTTGTGTCCTGACGTGGGCACCAAAAATAAGCATGTGCTGAGCTTTTCTGAGTGTTTGGCCAGGTCATGGCTGCTGGCTGCTGAACATTTTGGAAAATGTATCCCCTCATTCAGGTGCTCAGCAATTGAAAACACAGACCCGAATAACTCTGGTGTCATCTGCTTCTCTAATAACTGCTGTTGTACCCTGCAAAAATAGCCAAGGCCTTGCTGCTATTCTGGGAAAGCAGTTCCTTTAATCCTGATCTTACCTGCCTATTAGAAAAACAGACTGAAGAGACTTTTCTCTGATAAAAGCAGATCTTCAGCTCTGGGACCATTGTAACTATCTTCCCCTCCCTTCAAGCAATCCCATGTGCTGCTGCCATGCCATACAGGAAAGGAAATATCCCTGGTTGCTCTGATACCAAATAGCTCCCTTGAAGAGGGTTCCTTGTAAAAATCCTTTCATCCAGAAGTTTCAGTCACTTGCAGCCTTGCAACCTTGCAGGGGTTTCTGAGCTCTGGTGATTTATTACTCATGAGTAATTTTGTGCTTTGTGGAGAGCCCTGCTGGAAATATATGGAGGTACAAATGTTGTATTGATTAACCAGTGATCTGGTGCTAAAAGCTACCCATAAGCGAGGACAGGAGTGGGCTATGGGATAGGGCTTGGAGGATGAACCTGTAGACAAGCAGGAGCTCTGTGATGGGCAGGTTTAAACTAGGATCCCACAGCAATGGGATAAGGGGATGTAATAAGACTGGACCCACTCCTTTCTGGAGTAGGCTTATGGAGTAAGAAAGGGTATCAGTTTTCAGTCTCCTTATCCAGAACAGGGTGGAACTTGGAAACTGAGAAGCCTCTTGGAACCTGAGTGACCAAGAGTAGTTGTGTACAGGGGCTGAGTCCCATGACTGCTGCAAATGAAGACATCGACCAGGAACACCTCTCATGGTGGAGGTGGCCTCAATGTTCCTGCATAGGACTCTGGAAATGGAGGGACCCTTCGAGGAGACAAGAGGGGATGATTTTTTGGGCAAATTTGCCTGAAAGAGAGGAAATAATCTGTTCTACGGGTGGGTCAGCAGGTTTTTGTTATCCCAGTGTCAGAAATTAACAGTGGTGGGTTGACAAGGAGGACATAGACTATGGGAATAGCATCTGCTTTACGTCCTGTGTAGCTGGGTGGTGTCAGAGGATGCATAAACACCAGTACAGATTTAGTGCGTAAAGCAAATGACAGAGGTGTAAAGCAAAGGACAGTGATGTAAAGCAGAGGATGGCATGCTCTGTCCTAATTGATGATCTTCGAACAGCCACTGAAGTTGTAAATCAAGGCTGAATTTCCGCCAGGTTACTTTATTCTGTAGATCAGCACGGTCTTAAGCTGGAAAAAATCCACAGAAAGAAAAGGTAGATAAAGCTTGACACAAGCTAAAGGTTGGCTTGGCAATTCTGATCTCATCTCTCAAGTGCTTCCTTGGTGGTTTAAGTGGAAAGCTTAACATTTAATGGAAATATTTTGATTTTTAGTGTTGCAGAGGTGTGAAGGAGAAAGCAACAGTGAAGCCTCAGTCTGCCTAAACCTCAGTCTGCCTAAACCTCAGTCTGTAGTCATAGCTATCCTTACGTCCCAGTCTGTTGGGATTTAGGGTTTTGACAATAGTTTCCCAAGCTTGCTTTGTAGGTGGCTGGATTTTGCACAACAACTTGGTTGAGGAGAGAAGTGATGATCAACAACCTGTGCTGATGTACCCTGGGCACCACAGCTCACTTAAAACCTGGTTTGTGTGATCACAACCCTACACTCAGGGAGAGGGCTGAGGAATACAAGTCACCAGCAGGCCAGGCTGGTAACTGCTTTCTTCCACTGTGCAGAGTTACTCACCCCATCACACTCATTGAGGTCTAGAGATCATTTTTTTTATTAGGGGTGATTCATGTGAAGGGTTTCACAATCAAGCCTGCTGGTGTAATATGTTCATTTCCACAGGACCATTTATCTAAAGATCTCCGAATACTTTGTGTACATTAAATTTTAATCCACGTTTTACCACCAGTGATGTAGGTAAGGAGGATTGTTTCCATCTTGCAAATGAGGTAAACTGAGGTACGGAGCAAGAAAGTGACTTGCCCAAGACTCTGCAGGTTGTGTGTCTTACAATGAGTTTACGTTTCCCATACGTGGCTCAAACTTTAAAGGAACATCCGATTTCCTGGGGCTAAGGCTGAGCAGGAATTTGCTAAAGCTGTGAATCAGATGGCCTGATGTGAATCAGAACTTCCTGTAGTGTTTGGGAATGTTTGGATTTGTCGTCCCAGAACGTCCCTGAGCTGACAGGGTTGGAGCACAACTGGTTTGTTTTTTGGGCTGGTATCAACTGGTTGGTGTAAGATGCAGAGTTCAGTCAGTGAAGAACTCTTGGGATCTATTCAACCTCATCTTCCTGCATGGTCAGCAGGATCAGTGTGGGCAGGGGAATGAAAGTCGTTCTGATGCAGTTGCCTATTAGGAATGGGATGAGTTGTGGACTGAACTCTGTTGTCTGTTACCTGCAAGGGGAGGGGAGGTGACTGTCTCAAGTGAATCTTGTCCTAGTCTCCCGAGGGAAACAAAGTTGGGAACAAAATGGGAATAGATACCATCTTTTGCTCGGAGTTTAATCTCTTGTGGTAATTAGACAGACTATTTCAATGATGTGTGTTATAATAGCTCCTAAAACTAGTAGTGGAAAGGCAGTCCTTTCATTCCCTGTCCTAGGATCAGGGTTAGGGTTCCCCAGCCCAAGGAAAGCTGTGCAATTTGGGAGAAGAAACAGATCCAGCGAAGGGAATATTCTTGTTTGTGGTCTTTTAACAAGCAAATGGCAGAACCAGGAAAGCTATTCCTGTCTCCCTTCTCTCCCCAGCGCTCCCATTACTCAAACACATCAGCACTGAACTGACCTTCATCCACCTCTGCTTCTTCCCTGCCAGGGTCCCCTTCTCTGCGGGCGTATCCTCTCATCTCTGTCATCACCCGGCAGCCGCCCGTGGTTCCCCAGCTGCTCCCGGCCTCCAGCAGCTCTCGGGTGCTGCCAGCCCAGCCCTGCACGGGTGCTGCAGGCGCAGAGGTTTCCCCCAGTGAGGCCCAGGGCAGCAGCGAGTCGGAGGCAGAGCAGCCCCTGCCACGCTCAAAGAAGCCACGCCGGAGCAGGACCATCTTCACCGAGATCCAGCTCATGGGTCTGGAGAAGAAATTCCAGAAGCAGAAGTACCTCTCTACCCCTGACAGGTAGGTTGGTTGCTCACGCCAGGAACAGGGCTGAGTAAAAGGGCTGCTCAAGCCCTGCTCAGCCATTCCGCCCTGAACATTCCCTGGCTGGGGTTTGCTGCCTCTGGCTCCACTGAGGGGCCTCTGCCATTGGCCACAGCCACGGAGAGGTAACCAGATTTAATTTCAAGCTGCTTTTCCTGGTATGAAAGGTGACGTGAATAGCAGTGGAAATGCCAGATGATGATACACATGCTTGGGAGCAAGTCTCCACGTTCAGAGATCTCCTCAGAGCAGAAGAATCTCTGCCTTTCCCATTCCTTCTGCACACTTGAAAAAAGATGGAGCCTGTCTCCCCTTAGGATCTGCTGGCTGATGGCTGCGTGTCCATGGCTGCTGTGTGTCCAAGGTTTCTTCTGCTGGCTCCTGAGCTGGCTTTGATTGAGCACTTTGGGCAGCAATTCAGTGGGAAGGTGGTGGCCTGTCCATAAGTTTGGAAAACAGAGCCTGGCATTGAAAGCTGCCTTGCAAAGGCACAGGCAAGTTTTTAGGCACTATTTGGTACCACATGGACAAACCAAACTAGGAGAGGTTTTAGCTTTTTTAAGGGCTTTCAATCCTACTCGGCAAATTTAAATTGTGCAAAAATGACCCATCCTATTCCTAGGAAGTTTGTAAACCTGGAGAAGGTTTGAAAGGTATCAGTCCCAGAGGGCAGCATCCCAATATTTAAATTGATTTTAAAGATGGCATTTTCTGCTCCTACTGCCTGTCACCAAATTGCAGCAAGACCAAAATTCCTGGCTGCGGCCAGCGTGTCTCATGGAGTTTTGGAGCTCCTCCTGTGCCTGCACTGACTCCTCACAGCTTCACATCACCATATGGTTTACACTTTGCTGAAGCACTCAAGGCTGGTAATTAACAATCTCATATGACTGTTCCTTGGCTTCGTTGAGGCCAATGAGCAATTCCTGCCCATGTGCCACTTCCCCTGTGTTTGTTTCACACTGAGGTGTGTGGCAGGAGATGGCAGCTGGTTGTGGGTAATCCAGGTGTTACCAGACGCATGAAGGGTTGGCTGAGCCATACTTCTCTCTGTCAACTCATGGCTGGAAATGTGGTGGCAAAACAGTGAATTGTGATCTGTGTTCACTCCTGCAGCTTTTGGCCTGGATAGGAAACTGTACCTCTGGGAGCTCCGGCACCTGAAGCCTCTGGTTTATCTCTGGTAGTGCAGGGAATGCAGTACATCAGGGTAATGACTCTGACATGTTCTGCTCCTAAAAAACAGTAATGTTGTCTTAAATTAATGGCTTCGGATGTGATGTAGTAACATAACAAGCCTGCAGGTCCAGAGTGAATCCAGAGTGGGGGAGAAGTATGAATCCATGATTGTGAGGGGGAGCACAGAGAGCTGGTGTGGGGTTATGTGGGTGTTTGCAAATTTGTCTGGTTTCTAAGTTTGTAATGTGTAAGTCTGGTTGCCCAAGGAGCCCAGCTGTAACAAAGATTGTACTATGAAAAACTAGGGCTTGACAAATGTGTTCCTCCATCCAAAGGCAAGGAGATACTTGCCAAAAAGTCACAGAATCCAGAACACTGTGGAATGTGGCTCTGAGTTGGAGCTGTCCCACCTGCAGGACTTGCATGAGTCAGAGGGGCACTTTCCCGGCATGGCTGAGGATTTCCAACTTCATCCCTTGTGCAAGTCCATTTCAAAACTGCCAGATGCACAGTGCTATCACCTGTGGGGAAGGATCAAGAACTATTCTGAGCCACATTTGCTTCATATCCCGGGCTTTAATGTAGAAATAATGAATGGATTCACATGAACTGGCATGGGTTGGAGATTTGTGGAGGATGAATCAGGATTATGGGCTGTCTGCCACTTATAACCTGCAGCTAAACACACCAAAAAATTCACTTAGAAGGCTAAATTGCCTAAATAGCAGAATGTATTTGAAATTAATAGGTTTAGATGTACTACTACTCCATGTGACATGGGCAAGTACCATGATCCCCATTCTGAAGGTAGCGAAGAAGAAATATGGTACAAAGAGTAGCACTTTCAAAGGCAGGTTGATGCTGGGTGTCTGTTCCTACATGTTTGCTTCAGACACTAGAGACCTGTTTCTCACGAATGTGTTGTACCAGTAGCTCCTAAATCATGGACAAACACGGAGTGTCAGCAGTTAGAGTGCAGCAGATTCATCTTACCAAGTGGACAGACAAACTCTGCCACTTCTAGGAGGAGAAAAGAGAGCAGACAGCTTGCAAATACCTGTATCTTTCATAGGAGCATCTGTCTTTGCATCCTGAATTCATTAATTTTCCCACTTTTGTGTGGCTGTTCTCAAAACAACTGATCAAAGAGACATTGCTGAATACTCTTTCAGTGTTAGACTGCCTGGACCTGGCACCTGAGCTCCTCTTGGCTTTTGTAAACTCATTTTGTTGTCTGGTTTGTCTCCCAGGCTTGACTTAGCCCAGTCCTTGGGGCTGACTCAGCTCCAGGTGAAGACATGGTACCAGAACCGTAGGATGAAGTGGAAGAAAATGGTAAGTGGGTCCTTGTCATTTCTCCATAGGTCTTAAAAACTGATTGCAAAGAACAGATTTGGAAGCTGAACATAGTGGAGTAACTTGTCTCTATTTATACCAAATTTTGTTTTATTCCTGATAATTTTTCACAGAGATGGTCTCTTTTTTTAAAGTGTTCATACTGCAGCATATGTGGTGGGCTAGAGGGGACCAAAGGCAGTAGGAGGAGAACAAAGCAAAGGGGTGAAAGAAATGAGGGAAGAACCAAAATATCTCCTCCTGCATTTTTGGCATTTGTGTGATCTCAGTGCTTCTGGGATTTTTTTTTTGTGCATAGACAAAAAAGACTGTGTTGCTCTACAGAAAAAGAGCAGTTTGGAGAGCTGATGTCATTAATTATTGCTTCTCATATCTTCCTTTCACCTTTCACTTATTCTCATCTTCATGGTCCATTTCCAGTTAAAATACTTTTTATAAAGGACCCAATAAATGCTGGTGGGAACATGATGCTGCAACATTCTCTAGTGGAGGTGTCCATGTTTTCTGATCTGGGAGAGAAGATGCAGTTCTAGGCAGTTCCTTTGGATGTATGTGGCACCTGCAGAAGTTACTGTCAATTCAAACAAATTTGGGACTAACTTGGATGCAGATCCTTGGTTGGAGTGTTCTGTTGGTGCAGAGAGGGAATTAGACATCGGAACAGGATGTCTGAGACCAGCAGAGTTCAGGATCCTAATGGTTCATCTCTTTGCTCCAGGTGTTGAAGGGTGGACAGGAAGCTCCAACAAAGCCCAAAGGCCGTCCAAAGAAAAATTCGATTCCCACCTCGGAGGAGATCGAAGCAGAGGAGAAAATGAACAGCCAGGCTCAGAGTCAGGAGCTGGAGGGAACTCAAGCCTCCGAGGAGCCAAAACTGGCAGAGGAGAAGCAAGAAGAAGTAATGTTGGAGACAGAGAATTCTCCAGAACATATACCAGAGCCTTCCTCAGAGGAGACAACACCATCAAGTTAAAAGGGAGAGAAGGAAGGGAAAAGAAAAGCAAAAAAAGATACAAGAGAAAAACCAAAACCAAATATATATATATATATATATATATTTATATGTATATATATATATATATTTATATGTATATATATATTTAAATATGTATGTAATTGTGTCTGTGTACATATATATATAAATATATATATATATGTAGACCTTGTGTATAAGTCTAAAAATTGGTCACTTGGTGCCTTTGGGAGTCAGCCATCACAGGCCAGGTGGAACAAAGATGTCCCGTGGGAGTGGTGCCAGCCTGTTCCTCTGGCAGGTGCTTGAGCCTTCCTGCAGAGAGGGCCGGGATGTGTTTCCAGGAAAAACCACCCCTAGAACCCCAAGACAGCTCCTGGAGAAGTGCAGGGCTCTCCCAGGCAGTGGGAGACAGGTGTGTGGCTGTGTTGGAGGGTCGGTGTGTTCCCTTGGCTTCATCGTTGCCTTGTGTGATGCCAGTGGACAAAGAGCTTGGCCTGGGCTCAGATCAGGGACAGACAAGGAATGGGAGCTCTGACAGCACCCCATTTCCTCGTGAAACCAGCACTTAGTTCTGTTAGGGATGGGCCTGACTTAAACAATTTTAGGAAATGGTTCACACCCCCAGGTTTGCTTTGGCCCAGTTAAGATCAAAGCTTCAAAGGGAGATCCATATCCCAGGTCAGCCCCCATTGCCTCTCCTTGGGTTGTTTGGGTGCCACGTCTGTGAATTTGCAGTGATCTGGGATAAAACTTGGAATGAAATGAGCGTTTGGATATGAGTCTGCTCCAAAAGCTTTGGGATGCTTGGATCTGGGACTTTTGCTTTGGGCCCACTTCTAATTTTTGTAGGGATTTTTTAAATGAACTGTTAAATGTTTTCAGGGTTTGGGGAAAATGATGGGTTTCCAAAGTTGCTGCAGGAAGTTGGCATTTGTTTAAGATGTGTGCCAAGAAAAGATGTGCATCATGTTTCATAGAGTCTTGTTAAGAGTACATTTTGCCCAAAGGCTGCAAGAGATGTGTTAAGAAAACCTTTATTTTTTAATTAAAAATAAAATATAAAAATCAAACAGTTGTTGCTGTTGTTTCTCTTTCAGAGATTCTCATTTGAGAACATCAGGCAGGGGCTTTTCTCGAATAAGTTTTGCTGTTCCAACAAAACCTGGAGAAAATGGAAGTTATCAGATTTTCCTTAACATAACTGCAAAAGCTCTGTGTAAACTACTTCTAGCCCTTGCTAAGGGAGGTGAGGGTGTTGTAAATGCCAGCTTGTCACTCGGTGAATGTGTCAGAACAAGGGCACTATTTTCTGTCACCTCCTCCAGTTCTGGACACACATTTAGTGGCTCTTAGTGGCCCTGTGAAAATTATTTCTAAATACCCCTTTTTTGGGGTGGCAAGGATTCACACACAGATATCAAATGGCTTACCCAAGCAGTGTTGAGTGGGGAGAAAGGGATTCTTTTCCCCCAGTTTCTTGCTCAGTGGTGTTTGGAAGTGTCTGATTTCAGCTCTGTATTAGCTCTGTGTTGCATCAGGTGACATTATGTGCTGAAACTCCAGCTTTAGGCAAGCCGGGGTGGGACATGCTCCACTCCCTGTGTGTCCAGTACACAATAATCAACAATCAAAGGCAGCCACTGGTTTAAGTGCATCTACAAGTTTGCACCTAAACCAAATTTACCAGAACTGGACAACATTCATTTGCAAGAAACTTGGAAAATACCAGGTATTTTTTATCTTTTAGGTCCTTTTTTCTGTGTCACTGTGAGCTAGAAATGGGATGAAACATTTGCCTCTTGCCTGTTGTGTTGGAACAGCAGGCTGTGAGCTGCAAAGTGTTTCCTCTGCCATTAAATGCATCAAAATTTGGTTGTCTTAGAGCATTTTTCTTTCCACAGAGCCCTGACATGCTCATGATAGCCCCAGTGAGAGGCAAAGATTTTGCTGCTTGTCTGGAGCTATGACGTGTCTGAGTTGTTGCACGTTCGTAATCTGTGGATGTCTTTTTTTCCTCTTCTTTCCAGAATTGTGCTGTAGTTCAACCGTATCTATTGGACTAGAAATTACATTTAATTAAAAAAGGCCTATGGCCTGTTTATACAGGAATTATATTAGATAGTCTATGTAATCTGTAATCAGCCTCTATTGTTCTTGCATCAGCACTCTTATCTCCACAGAAATGCTTCCACAAGTCTAAAAATGCCACAGTACTCGGGGAGAATGAGAAGAGCAGTTGAGTGGCAATCATTTTTCTGATAATGAGTTTCACCATAAGGTTGCAAAAAACTGCAAGAGTTTCTACTCAGTTAAATTGTAAGCCTGAACAGCTGATTAAATCAAATTTTGTGTGCACATCGTTCTAGAAATGAAAAGCTGACCATCCAGGAAGAAGGCATCAAAGATACTTCAACTTGTCTAAGTGAAATACTTTGTAATTAATCTGTTCCCTGCCAGGCCTCATTGGACAGGGATTGGAGCAACCTGGGGTAATGGAAGGTGTCACTGCTTGTGGCAGGGTGTGGGACTGGATGAGCTCTAGGGTCCCTTCCAACCCAAACCATCCTTGGATTTTTTTAGTTAAAAACAAACAAACAAACAAACAAAACAAAACAAAAAAAAAACCCAAAACAAAACAAAATCAAACAATCAGAGATGTACTGTAAGCACAGCATTTGGAAACTTCAATATTTTCTTCAACCAAAAGGTTTTTCATAAAATGGATAATGCAAATGCATTTGCTGGGGTTTTTTTGGAGTTTGAACCCAGTGCATTTGTCCAATTTGAGGTGTTCTGATAGGTTCCCCACATGACAGGGTGGGGAAAGAAAAGCAGAAACAGGCAAAAATATTGCTTGTCCTGAAGTAGGAAGCAGTGTGTGGTGTTTCTTTGTTGTCTAATGAAGTTGATAAATACAAGAATACAAAATTCCCAAAAATTGTAATGATGGGTTTCTAAGTCCCAAGAAAAGCAAATTTGGTTATTTTGCAACAAAGGGTAAAGTAAGTTTTATGAAATGACATTTCCCACTTCCCAGATGAAAATAATTGTTTCTGACTCAGCCCCACTTTACAGTTGGAACAGTTCCAGTGATTTTTAAATTTTTTTCCTTGTTAATTCCATTCTAATCACTTATGAGTCAGTCTGGGTAAAAATACGATTCTCTCGCTGTCTGGGCTAGTTTTTAATGAGTCCATAAGACACTGAAAATGTTTTTTTCCCTCTTTTGGCTGAGGAGCAATCTTAGCATCTTATTTTTCAATGTGATTATTGAAGTGCAGAATTAGCTGCCAAAATGCTCTCTGCTGCTGCTCACACTGAATGACTTTCACTGATAATCTCCTGAGTGATCATGGAAAGTATGGTCAGAACGTGTGTTTGGATGGAGGGAAAACATGGAATTATTTGTTGGCTAAATCCCTTCATTCTTGTTGTCTGTTCCATGTTATGTCTGAAAGTGGAGTAAAATTACAAATTGTGTTAGAACTGAACACAGGGATTCCAGCTGCTGTTGGGAGGCAAGTGCTCCGTTTCCTCTTGCGTTAAGGTTTTTCCTACTCTGGGTTTATTTTTGGTCCGGTCACTGAAATGACAAGAATTGAGCGACTCTTCCACTGGCTTTGGGCTGAGCTGAGTTGAGTTGAGTTTGAAGGCTAGGATGGGATTTAGCCCTTAACAGAGGCTGAAGGCTGAAAGTTGTGTTTGCCTTGTGCT
Source organism: Lichenostomus cassidix (assembly GCF_008360975.1). Taxonomy (NCBI): domain Eukaryota; kingdom Metazoa; phylum Chordata; class Aves; order Passeriformes; family Meliphagidae; genus Lichenostomus; species Lichenostomus cassidix. The sequence continues at coordinate 256,596 of NC_139504.1, read as the reverse complement.
CCTAAGACCCAGGAAGAACAGCACAAGCGTGATTTTAGGCAGCTGAGGTGAAGCACAGGGAGCTGCTCCCTGAGGGAGTCTGCACAAACAGTTTCATCCTCACCCCCAGTGACAGCCAAGGGCTGCCCAGGGGCCTTTGGGCCAGCCCTGGAGGTGTGGCCCAAATTTCATTCCTTTAAAAGCCTCTCGACTGTTGTGCCTCCCAGGACTGCTGGTTGCTCATCCCAGAAATCTGACCAGAGACAAGAGTCTTGGGATTGAGCCCTGATGGTGTCCAGGGGTATTTGGCTTCCAGTCCTGACAGAAGGGAACAAGCCCTGATGTCGAAATCCCAACTTCCCTACAGGGATGGGAAGTGCCCATATCCGGAGTTCTGGCTGGGACCCACCCTTTATTGTACCCACTGCTGAGATAATTTTGCAAAGCACTGAGCTCATCCTGCACAATGGTTCTCTCAGGTCCCAGCAAGGGTGAATGAGAAAAAAAAGTATTTATTCATTTAATTTCAGGCCAGTACAAAGAAATTTTGTGTTTGGGTGGGTTTTCAGTTTTCCCCCTCTCAATTATCTTTCCTCAGCACCAAAATGGGAAAGGACAGTACAAAAGAATAGACTAAAAAAAACAGGAGAGGAGGAAAGAAAGCAAAAAGCAAAGAAAGAAAGAAAAAAGCAAAGGGGAAGAGCTTTACTGCATCAACCTCCATGAAAAATAAAAACTAGGGAGAAAAATAATCATGGTGAAATGTCAGAAAGTATTGCCAGGTAGGATTTATCAGGTTTTATTGTAAACTGAAGAATAGGTGGTTTGGGGGGTGTCAGTCTTTGGAGCACAGTAGCTTTCTATTATTACATTGTAGCTGCAATTTAAATCTCTTAAGTTAGTGATATTTAGGTTAAATTACAGTCTAAAAACTAGCTAAAAAAAGCCCCAACTTGTCACTCGTCTTGTGTATACGAATCCACAACTGGATACAAGCCTTAGACCTTGACGTCCTGGAGTTGAAGTTCATGAGGGTGATTTTCAATGCAGGGATTTGAACCCTAACATCTAAATATATTTTTCCCTGAGAGAAATGGATTATTTCCAGTTGTTTTTGTTCAAACCAGAAACACTGTGGTTTCTAGGCTTTCCCCACTAATTCCAGTCCCTTCCCATCTTATAAAGCTCCTTGGATGTAGTGTCCCAATGCAGTGGAATTATAGTCACTGCTCAGAAGGAAGCTTCTGAATTTGCTGGGATCCATGGGTAAAAATGATCCTCTCCCAAAGAGAGAGGTGTGGGCAGCTGCCAATGGACAGGGAACTCCTCCAGGCTGCCCTGATAGGTCCCTTTGCTGCTGGAAACACCCAAGCTCTTGTTTTGTCAAACAACTGAGAGTAATAGAAAGTGTTACTCACTAGAAGTTCCTGAAATCATAGACAGCCTGCCTTCCTGCACCCAGCTGAGACCGGGGGCTTTCCCTCTGGAGATTACTGAGGAACAAATTTACCAAGGAGAAATTTCAGGAGCCAAAATTTCTCAGGGAGGAAGGTGGCGGAGGCTGCTGAGCACTAATAAAGGCATAGGAAGTGATGGTACCCTTTGGGCAAATTATTCTAATATTTGCATAAACCAAAGGAACCAAACCCTTGTAGAGAAAACAATAGTGAAATATTTCAGGCTTTCTGTGCTTCCCACACGGACCATTAATGTCCTTCCCAAGCAGGAGCCAGCCTTGTCAGGTGGAGAAGATTCCAAGTTCCTGGACACTTCAGACTTCACCCTTCTCTCCAGAGCCAAAGCCAACTCTCATTTAAGCTGAAGCAAAACCTTCATTAGTTATAGCAGAGCTGCAATACCCAATTCTTATGCTGATCCTTGCAGACCACGATGAGTTCAGGCAGGTTTGGTGAGGACAAAGAGTTCAAGGGACCCTGCAGCCCAGCAAGGTGTCACAGAGGCTGTCACAGAAAGGGAATCAAGTTAAAGCAGGTCTGAGAGCTTTCTGGAATCAGTCAGGTCCTGGTGTTTATACCAGAAGGAACTCACTGGGAGAAAGCTTTCAGCAGCATCCCTTCCTGTCCCAGCTTGGGTGGCTGTTCCAACAGTGATGCTATAGTAGTATTTTAACTATGCTTACTCTTATAAAAGTAACAGGAAAAAAGAGGAATAAAATGTCATGAAAACAGCAGGGCTCCATCCTTGAGGCTCCTGGATACAAACCCTGCAGATATTTGCGTCTTTCAAGAACTTTTTAGCAAGCCAATATTGAGGGAGGGGGGTTATTTGTAAAGCAAGGTCACAGCGGCTCCCTGTGGCACTTTCCTGGTGCCTCTGGAAAATTCAGATTCTCCTATAGATCTGATAGCTCAGTGAGGAGCAAACAAGCTGAAAATGGTGGATTAAAGGTGATAAATGCACAAGTATATCACAGGCTGGGAGCTCTTGTTCACAAGGATTCTGCTGAGATATGGTGGCACCAGATCAGTGAGGGGACACTTCTCCATCATCCATCCCTGTCCTTGGCATGCCAGTGTGCCTACAAGCCTTGGTGTTCTGGGTCCAAGGTTCTGCCAGGAGAGATGGGAATTTCCCTCTTCTTATAGACCTTTGGATTGCCCATTATTTTGTCTCTCTCCCCAACCTTCCTACCTTGGACACTTGGATCAATGTTGCTCCCACAGGAGGTCCTTTGGGCTTTGGCAGCTGGGGAATTGCACCTCCTGGGATTCCCAGAGCTGTGATCCACCAATGCTGCCAGGTTTAGAGTAGCAGACACCTGAGTGTGCTCCCAAACCACAGGCTGCCACACCAAGGCTGTTTTCCACATCCAGAACAACTGATCCTTTTTTCCTGTGCTGTGCCCATCTCTGGATTGGTGTGGGAGGATCGGAGGAGCATGCCTTCAGTCTGAGAGGATTGATCCCTGCCAAACAAGGGATGCAGAGCATCAGCTCTCTGCAAACCTCGAAGAGAGCAAAGGTCTCTTGGCCCAGACCCCAAGTCTGGGCTACCTAAGGAGGGAAAGCAGCTTTCCATGCTGGGATTTGCACACAGAAGCTGCTTTGTGTTGAAAATTAACAGCAGATAATCCATATGGTCACCTGCTCTTCCACATAGACATATTTCTATTATTCAGGTGGGGAGCATGACTCAGAGAAACTATTTCCTCTCCTGTCCATGCTTTTCATTACTGGAAAGACAATGGCATTTTCCCCCCTGTGTTTCATTTTGTGTTATTTAGGATAATGATGCTGATAATAATCCCTGATAAAGGGATTAGAAGCTCAAACTGGGAGTTACCTGCCTTATTCTCCATGTGCCTCAGTGAATATTTACCCCTGAGGTAATAATTATATCCGTTCCTGCAGTGAAAAGTCACCATCTTGCGCAGTGAGATGAAGATATCAGAGAGCAGAGGATGGCTTGGCATTTGTTCCAAGCTCTTGCCAGGAGAGAGGGAACAGTTCATTCCTGAAGCATCAGCCTGCTAAATCTGAGGTCCATTGTTCCCCTTCCCCAGGTCCTGCCACTCTCCTTGTGCCATGTTACCACTGATGCCTGATGGGTTTTTATATTTTTTATTTTACTTTTATACTCTCTTTATATATATCCTTTATATATAACCTTTTACCCTTCCCCGTTCCTGTACTTTTTACTCCCTGTATCTTAACCCTACATGTCTATCACCCTAGTACCCCTTGCCCTGCTCAGAATCCTTTGGGGAAGACAAAACATACCCACAATCTCAAAAGTGTGACGCACAACCTTGAACAGGGCCCCCATCACTGAGACATGTTTTTTGTAAACTAAGTAGCAATCTTTTGGGGGGAGGCAATTTTAATAAGGGGGCAATTACTTCATTTGTTAGACTTCTTATTGGAGACTTTTAGATAGGTATTCTAATCTAGGCTGTCCATAAATTGTATACGGGGGATATCGTCGGGGCTTGCTTTTTGGAGCTTGCTTGTTCGTCAGTGCGCATCTGGGATCCTATTAAACCAAAGTAAAACCCCTTTCCTGTACTGTGTGTCTGCGTCTAAAAATTTTTTCTAGCAATTTAAGGCATCACCACCCTGGGATGAGCAAAAGCCTCTGCAATTGATCCTCCCCTTGAGAGGAACTGATTTGAAGCTATGGAACAGTCTCTCTTCACCCCTTCCCAAGGGATGCTCAGCTCCCTGGCTCCCAGCCCTGGGCTGGATTAGGCCAAGCGTGCTGACCTTTTAGTCACAGCACAGAGCCCATCTGCTTCAGCAGCAATTTGGGAGCCCAAGGCAGCAGAGTGAGATTTTCCTGATTTAGTCAGCGCCCTGGGCACCTTGTGTGGGGCATGGGCCTGAAACAAGGGCCAAGATAAGGCTTCAGAGACATTTTGGGAGAAACACTGATTTCGAAGCAGCAGATAACGCTCCCTCTGAAGGTACTGGGCTCCTGGAGGGTGTCACACACTTCTCCCACAGCCCTGATCCCCCAAAATCAGGAGTTACTGCACATCTACCCCTTCGCCTGCCAAGGTAGGATGCTTTTCTTTCTTTCAGAAACCCAAAGCTTTCTACATTTTAGCTCTTTTTCAAGATCTGCTGTTAGCAAAGAAACTGAACTCTAGTTGTGCACAATAAATCTGGAGCAGGTAAACAGGAGAGTGTGGCCAAACCACTGATGCTCCCAGAGCTGTGTGTTCCATATAAGTGCTTCCCAGAGCTGGGTGTCCTCTTCACAGGATCCTATTTTGATCAGTTTCATTGCCCGCTTATTCTTCCTAACAGCTTGCATTGATTAAACTCAGTGTAGTTACAATAACAACAGAGTGGGAAATGGATGCTTGTGAAACAGAACAAAAATATTCCCCTTTTCGGTGTGCAGGTTCTGTGCTGGTAGTGCTGGGTGTGCCTTCTCAAGCTGGGATCATGGCAGGAGATCAAAGTCAGGATTAGCAGGGTTGTTTGGGTTACAAGACCAGGTTTTTGCAGTTCCATGTTTGTTCATACTTTTTCTTTTGTAAATTTTTCTGTCTCTGTTTCAAAACAAATGGAGGGGTTTTTAGGTTTCTACTCCTCTTGGAAAGCTGTTGCAGATGCCAATTCCTGTGGCAGCCCTTCATTAAATTTTCTGTCTAGGCCTCTGTATGTGCCATTTAATGGCATTTTATTTTTCCTTGGCATTGTCCACTGGCACAAGCAGTTCTCCCTCTCTGCTGCTTCTCTCCCTGGGTATTTAAAGCTGGGGATCAAATCTCCATGCAGTCTTCATCCTGCCAAGCTCTCGAAGGCTTGTCCCATGAGATAAACTCCTTCCCAGGATCTCTCCCATATCCTTTTGCGGTTTCTGTTCCAGGCTGGATTTATCTTTCTTGAACACAAGTGATGAAAACTGTACACATTGCTGCAGTGAAGGTCTCACAGCAGCACCACCTCCATCCCAGATATCTCATCTGGCTCATTTTGGAGTTAAAATTGTGGAGTTTTTTGAGGTGGGCCACCTGATTTTGGTAGCCAGAGACCTCATTTAATCATTCAGTGATTACCACAGGATTTGCTTCTCCCCTATCTCATTTCTCCATCTCCTGTTTTCCTGTAGGTTGTACAATTCCTTTGCTAATGGCAATCTGACTCAGCTTTTTGTCATCAGCAAACTGTGATGGCTCAAATCTGCTTTTACTGCCCAGGGTTTTAATTAAAGACTGATATAAAATTAATCTCAGTTGGAATCCTGAACAGCTCTGTTATTAAACTTCCTTGAGCCCACTTGCCTCTCTCTGAACACGTTTTCCTTTGATCATCAGCCGCCTCTGGACACTCTCATACAAACCCTGCTTTTGTCAGTGGAGATACTAATTCCCTTTGCGGAATTGGAGAATCTACGCAAATTGCTGGTGGATGTTCCCTTGTCCGGAAAATCCATTATCTTATTGAAAAGACATTAGCCACAGCAAACATCTTTTCACATTATCCTATTTCACTGTCTTGCTTCTGCTTTATTCTCCTAAGCTATTATTAAAGTCTGTTATATCAATTTTTCTTCCCAGTTCTTAAATATAGGTGACAAGTTTTCGTGCTAAGTTGGTTTATTGAAACCTTTGGTCTGGGGGTTCTGTGATAAATCATCTTGTTTGTGACATGAGATTTGTTTCTTACAGGATTGTCATAGTTTCAACTTTTCTGCCTGAATTTCCCTCCCTGAGTCCTGCCTTCAACATTTTGAGGATTTGCATTCATTTTTTCTATATGCAATCAGGGTTGCCATTTCATAAATGCAAATTTTGCTTTCCATGAGCATGGAGATACCCTTTGTCTAACACAGGAGGTACCAGTGGATGGGGATACCTGGACGGAGAGATGGAGCTGCACCATTCACAGGAAGTTTGTCTTACCAAATACAGAGCTCCCAGACATCAGCCCAGCCCTTTTTCCTCTGAGAATTCAAAGATCAGGCAGACATGGGAGGAAAATGGGAGCAATGCTGTTCAATACCATTCCAAACAGTTTTAATGAAAATGTCCTTTCATACCTGCCTGTGGGGCTTTTCAAAATTTTTTTTTTAGCTCTCTGCCATTGTTCATCTTTTTTTTTCCCTCTTGTCCTCTCTGTTTATTTTTGTTGCAGATTTATTAGGTGCACAGTTAAGTGCCATTTAGCATTGCAGAACTGTCATCGCCAGCACTGTATGAATGGGATCATTCACTGACAAACTATTTAAACACTAAAAGGGGGGAAAATTTACCGCTCCAGGTCAATGAAGAAGCCAAGATCAACTGAAACTCACCTGTGTTTCTCCTTGAATACAGCAATGTGACAATGGTGCTCAGAGTTTTCTTTAATGTATTCTCAACCTTAATTTATCCTCACACGTCAAACCAAATGTCACTCTGTTTTGCAGTGCTATTTTTCCTAAAATAATGCCTTTTTTTCCTGACAGCTTGCAAGAGCCCAGAGATCTAAAAATGTGGCTAAACAGGCAGTCACACACCTGCTAATTAAGGCAATGAATAAGCTGTGGCCAGTCATGCAGGCACTGACAACCAATTCCAGGCAGGAAAGTCTTTTAAAAAAAAAAAGCGAGGATAGTTTCGCAGATCAAATGCAATCCTGGATATGGGAGCCTGGGAGCAGGTCTGACCTTTTCCCCTTCATAATCTTGAAAAAATCTTGCTCTCTTTTAATATTTTTGGTCCAGAGATGCCACAAGGGGAGAGTGGTGTGCTCTTCCTTCTGCCAGTAGATTCACAGGAATTCCTCACTGTGAGGTGGTAAAAGCTTAGCACAGAGTGCCCAGAGAAGCTGTGGCTGCCCCTGGATCCCTGGCAGTGTCCAAGGCCAGGTTGGATGGGGCTTGGAGCACCCTGGGATAGGGATAGTGTGCCTGCCTGTGGCACAGGGGTGAAATGAGCTTTAATTCCCTTCCAAGCCAAACCATTCTATGACTCTCTACCAGAGCTGGACTTTCCTCTTGGTCATCTCTTCCATCCATGGAGTCTGGTATTAATTCTATGGGTCAGTGCATAGTTGTTACAAGTGGTATCTTATCTCTGCCCTCCTTCACTCTCCTAGCCCAGGGAAGTCGTACAGGAAGCTGTACTTGCTGTATTTTCCATGTTCCTCTTGCAAGGGAATTGCCTCCCTTTTTTTTAGCATTGTAATGTATATAACCTTCAAACAATGGTGCAAGGTTGTCTGTTTGCTCATCTTATTTCATGTGTTTAATCACGCCCTTCACATCGTAATCTTTCGGAGTTGCCTTTAATTCCTTGGGAGTGTGTAAATAAATATTTATATGTGTGTGTGTGACTATAGGTTTGCAGAAGGGCTGGATGAGCTCCAGGAGAGCAGCCGTTAGCGACTGTGGGGTGTTGAGTGAGGGACCAAGGTGGCCTCAGGTTTTCCGTCTCTCATGTCTCTGATGCTCTGACCCTCTGAATTCCACTGATTTTTTCCCAAGTGAAATTTTCCTCTTCAGCTGATCCCAGGATATTTCCAGGCTTACAGCTCATTATACATGGGGGGATCAAGTTGTATTATAAAGTTGACAAAATTGACAGTTTTATGTATTTTTCTCCAGCAGTTCCACATTGCCGTGGAAGCTTTTTGACTAATCCACTCAGATTTGGAGTTAATCCTCCTGCACTTGGAATATTTGTGTGTAGGTATTTGAGAGATATAAATGGACACCACTAACCCTTATGGGGTCTGGTTTCTTAACATACCTTAGAATCTCAGTCTGTGGAGGAAGATGAGACACAAAGGCTTCTTTTTTGGTAGCAGTCTGCTTTGATTTTACTCTCTTTACAGGGTGAAATCAAGAAAACAAGAACTCCATGGCTATGACTTTAATGCTTTAGCAACTTTGGTTAATGCAGAACTTCTAAGTTAGGGGAAGTGCCCATTTTACAGATATGGAAACTAAAGGCACAAAGAGGTGAAACAGTTCTCAAAATAACAGAGACAAAAGTGGCAGGGATGCAAACCCCAGGGGTTCTGTCGGAGAACAGCAAGAGTAGGGACATGAGTTCAGCTGCTCATAAGAAATGTATTTTAATTCCTTTCAAAGGCTTTGACTGGAGTTTCTCATAAATTCTCTCACATTTATGTGTTTTTGGTGCACTGGGAAATATTATAACAGCCTTTATTTTTACCACGTGCAATTCAGCAGGTGCAGGCTGGGAGCAAGATGGAGAAATCAGGTCTGGAGCTGGATCATGACACCCCTCAATCAAGTGCCGTTTGCTGTTAGGGGTGAGCTGGGGAAGACACCCAAAGATGGGTGCCAATAAAATCACCCAAGTGCTCCTGTGGGGTTGTTCTTCAGTGTTGGAGAGATTCAGGTTGAAGCCACCAGCTCTTAAAGTCTGAAATTGGGTCTCCACGCACAGTGAAGCCTCGATCAGCTTTGCTGTCCAGTTTGGGTCTGAGCCACTTCAGGTACCTCAGGGCCCATTACTGTGTTGCTATAACTCACCTCCAGATTGCCTTGGCAGTCATGTTCTTGAGCCCAATGAGCCAATACCAGTGGATTTCACCAGGATTTAATGGATTTAATGTCATTTTTTCATGGGAGTCACTAATGATTTACACAATTTTGCTTCTCCTTCAGTTTTGGTTGGTACTTGGTTCACTTTTTCAAATATTTGTTGCTTTTATGGTATGCAAAAAATGAGCCCTTTCAGGACTGACAAATCAAAGGTGAGGAAATCAACCTTTCCCCCACTTTTATTTTTTTAAATTAAAGCAGATATTTTTATTCTCATTCTGATAGTCTGTTGGGCAACACTGTACAACAGCAACTTGAAACATTTCTTCCTTTGGGTGGGCTTCATTCCCACCTGACTTTGACCCTCTTAATGTTTGTTGTTCAGTCTGAGCTGACCATCTCCTTCCATCTGTGGCCAGTATGGAGAATGAGACAGTTTATCCTGCCTCGTGCAGAGGGGAGTCATTCTCTGGAGACACCACTAACTGTGCACACAGTTAAGATCTTTTCCTTAATCTCCTTAATGTTTCTAGTTAACATCTGAAGCCACCAGGCCTTGATTTGCGTGGAAATGATGACTACTGGGCGTTTTTAGCAAAAGCAGATGTCTTAGAGTTTGTTTTTAGATGAAGACAAACACAGAGTGATCTAGGGGAAGGTGTCCCTGCCCATGGCAGGGAATTCAGTGAGAGGGTTTTAAGGTCCTTCCCAACCCAAACCATTCTGTGGAAAGGAAGTAATATGGAGTAGTTCAGAAAAGTGGCTGTCCAAACAGCAGACTCCAATGTGTCCAGCCTGTGTCACACTGGGTGCCAAGGGGAATACAAGGAGCAGTTCAGACAGAAGCAGAGCAATCTTTCCTCCTTTTCCTGACCTCCAGCAGCTGGCTCAACCCCGGTATGTGACACCATATCTGCCTTCCAAATGCTCCTTACTTCTGGCTGTAATGACCCTAGGTATCATTACCCACAGAAGTTACACTTTGGCTCTTGAGTTTCAGAAGCACCGTGTGGCAGGGCGTCTCACAGCCTCATTAGGCTCTCAGTGCACCCTCCCTCCTCCCTTCTGTGCTGATCCTCTTCTTGCTCATCGAGGATGGGGACAAGGATGTGCCCTGGACAGCCCCTCATGTGCCTTTGGGTAACAGTCCTGCCCTCCCTCCCACACCTGGCGCTGTGTCCTTGTGCTGTCAGTGGGTGAGAGGAGAATTGAACCCATCATCTCTGGAATTGCTGGAGTTTATAATTAATACAAATCTATTTTTATCCAGATTTTTTTCAGGAGCTCTTGGTACCTTATTGTATTGACAAATGTTACAGTAAAAATAAGTGATCTCGCTGAGCAAGCTGTGAGTGGTGATGCTGTGCTCAGCCTTTGTTTTTAACTTGGGGAAAAAGCAGAGAAATTGTTGCGGTTGCTTACTGAGGTAATAGTCACCTGCTGTTAGAGCCATTCCATTTGGAACTGTTCCCCCATGCTCAGGCTCAGGGGTTTTGAATGGAGGCAGCGTTTACATGGCTGAGGCTGTACAGAACCTTTTATCACAGGGCTGGGCTGTGCCAAGTCCCCTCCAAGCAGGGCACTTGCATTGTCAAGGTGTTCATCAGCTCTTGGGCTCCAGTCAGAAACAAAGAACTGCAATTGCAGCCTCCGGAAGATCGTGTCTTTGAGAAAGGGTTTTTCCTAATTAACTTTTTTTGCATTAAAACCTGAAATGGCATACGTCTCACTTCTTAATCTCCTGGATTTTCCCTAATGGAGCAGAGGGGTGATGGAGACGGCAGGGGACATGTTTTAACAGTGCTGCTAATTGAGCATGGAGAGTGTGCCCAGAGTATGTTGGAGTTTCCATTACTGGAAATACTGATATCCAGGGTAAATTTCTCTTCTTAAGAGACTTCCTTTAGTTAAAATTAATTCTGTGCTTGTATTCTAAGGAAAATGAAATGAGGGGACCACACTGGTTCCCCCTCATGGTGTTACATTGCCTCCCAGCCTGGCGCTGCTGGGATCACCACGACTCTTTAGGAAAAGGATGGGATAACTCCCAGGAGCTGATGGATGCTCTTAGCTGGGTCAGTCCCAAGCCACCGGCTGCATGTGGGAGGGGCTCCACAATTCCTCTGTCCTGCAGAATCACGTGGAATTACTGCACTGAGAGAGGCTTAATCCTGTCTTGGCATCGCACTGTTCCAAGATTGCCTCCCTGGCAATCTTGCGTTATAAATAGAGGCAGCAGGATTGCCAAAATCATAAGCAAGAAGCATTTTGGGCCTGTGACATGGTGTCACCATATGTGAATCTGCTGAGGATGAGGAATGGATGGCACAGAGCTTCCCTCATCTTCAGCCCCTGGCATGGCACACCTCCATCAGGCTTTGGGGATCAACAGTGGGAGGAGAAGAGGGAATGGACAGACATCTGTATGTGGGGCAGAGTGGAATGATGGAAAATGCAGAGAAGGCAGCATCAGTTATTATTACGGTTTGTATCTCACCCCATTTCTATAGATGTTTCCAGAAAAAAAAGATTAATTTATTATTTCATTATCTTGCAACACCCAGTTTCCAGCATTCCCAGCACCCAAGACTTGGAGTTTACAACTAAAACACTGACAGGTTTATGAAGTCCATTAGCGCAGTTGGTCAGAGCATGGTGCTAATGATGCCAAGGCTTGCAGGTTCAATCCCAGTATGGGCTATTTGCTTAAAAGTTGGATTTGATGATCCTTGTGGGCCTCCTTCCAACTCAGAATATTCTGTGCTTCAGCAGTGGAGGCAGTGATGCTGTGGGTTTCCCAGGCTGCAGGACAGGGCTGGGAATCATTGTATGGAGAATATAACCTACAAGAAAGGCTGGTTCTGGGGAACAATGAGAGCTGTAATATCAGATAAACATTGGGAAGCCACATGAATCACAAGCCTGTGAATTGAATTGTTACTAATGTTTTGGAGACAACAAGGAAGAGTCTTAACTGGTGAATTGTGGCCTTGGCAGAAGAAGCTGCTCTCATCTATTATCTTTTGAGGCACACAAAGGGTGAAAAAAGAAGGGAAGAGAAGGTGGAAACCACATAGAAACTATAATTAATGCTCTCCAGGCTTCTTCTTGGTCATGTTAAACTTTTAATCCTTGGGATTTAATAATACGGTGGCTTTTTATTCATCTCCAGATAATAAGCTTGGAAAGGGTGTGCTGGGGAAAGCTTTTTCATCCAACTCCTCCAGTGTCCACAGTCTGCATCCCATGGGAACACTGATGCTCTGGAGTGCCTCCACTTGAGCTCACCTTCCCCCTGCTTTAACCCCTTTCCTTTTCCGTTTGCAGAAGGTTAAGGGAGTGCCCACAGTAATTCACGTCACCACCATGGAAAGGTACTAATTTTGGGGAATGTATGATATCTACTTCATCCACACATATAGAATCAGGGAATCATTAAAGTCGGAAAAGTTCATCAAGACCAACCATCCTGGCATTCTTCCAAAATCAGTGGTATTTCATAGGTAGCACAGTTCCTGTAGGGAGCAGAGAGCCCCAGATGTATCCCTGTGATGTGGGTGAAGCACTGGGTGGCTGCTGGCAAGGAGAGCTGGAATGGATTTCTTCTCCAGGGGTTACTGCTGCTCCTTGGCAAAGGGAAATGCTCCCTCGCTTGAGCCCTTGAGGTTAAGCCACATCATTCCTGAGTGTCATCCAGCACTTCAAGGTACCGTCAAGATGACACAAGAATTTGTTAAGAAACTGATGTTTCCCCTCATACCCTGCTGTCCCTCAGGGCTCGTAGGTACCCAGGCTAAGGAAATTGTAATCAGAGGGGAGGAATTAAATCACATTCCAGCTGCCCCAGAGCCAGCACTGAGGACTGGCTCCTCCCTCTACCTGGGCTATGTCCTCCGTGGGACAGAGGGGGAAGGCAAAAGCTCTGGGCACTTTTTCTGACTGTAGCAGTGTGTTTAACCCCAATTATTGTAATTTCTGGGACCCCAAGAATCTGCAGTGTTAATTCCTTAACTCCATTTTGCAGATGAGTGGCTGAGACTTGACTGCCCAGTATTTCCCAACCTGACTCACTATTGCAAGTGACAGATAATATGAAGATAATAACAGTTTTAAGAGACAGAAAATAGCACATTTCCATGGATATTCTAAGAGCTGAGTATGCAAGAAATGTTCATCCCACCAACAAGTAGGAGCGAGCCCGGGGAGGACACTCAGCCTGAAAGGGTCTCCTCTTTTGGAAGCTTTGCTCTTTTTTTCATGTGCAGAACAACCTATTCATTTTCTCCAGCAAATAATGATAGTTTGGGGTTAAGATTTATGGCATGGCTGTTAGTGTCTTGATGGTAGATATGCAAGGCTATTTAGCTGTTGCCAAAGGTGGAAATTCATAAAGATGATGGAAGTTTCTCCCCAGACAGCACAAAAGGTCATTTGTTTTTTTCCTGAAGATCTCGCTGAGCCAGCAATGCTGTCAATTTTCCTCTCCTCCCCTTTCCCTTGGCACACGTGGTATACATGACTCTGCTTCTCTGGTTTTATGGGTCAACAAGGGAGCAGGAAAAGTACTTCTCATTTATTTTCTCTCCCTCTCTATTTGTATTTCTCCCTGACGTCTCTCACTCAAGTTCAAAGCCCCCTGCCTGAGTACCGTTGCACCACCTTGCTCCCAGCTCTTTCCCAGGCTCCTTCCCATCCATCTGCTTCCCATCCATCTGCTTCACCCCACTGTTAATTTTTAGGTGGTTTTTGCCCCATTGCTTGCTCAGTTCATGAGTTCCTCTCAAAAATAGACATATTATTTCTGTTGGGAAAAAATCTTAAAGTGGGTATTTCAGTACAAGGTTACAGTATTAATAAAAGTAATATTAAACTAGTCGTAATTATAAGAATGATAATAAGGGGACTTCAGAGGAAATTGGGTGTTTTGGCTGAATTTGTCCCACCAGCTGGGCCTCAGGTGGAGCTCTACAGGCAGTGCCACATCCTGCCTGTCCAGAACTCCCCACTCACAGAGCCTGCCCCCAAATGCTTGGAAGCAGAAACAAGCGTGGGGATAAGCAATAAACAGAGGTGACCCAGCCAAGCAAAATAAAGGAAGAAAAAGCTCCAATAATCATTTTTGTTTTGGAAAAAAATTATTTGAAAACATGCACTGGAGAGCAGGAAAGAGGGATGGAGCTGATGCTTGGCAGCCCCTGGCATGGCGACAGGGGTGGGCATGGCCCCAGGATCTCCCTGCATGTCATGTGGAATTTTTCTGCTCATATCTTTCATCACTGAGGATGCACATTGGCTTCCCAAAAAACTGATCTCCTGAAAGATAGGTGGCCTTTAGGAAAGGGGCTTCGCGTCATGCCTCAACCAGACCCTGCATCCAATTTCAGGAAAAGTGAGACTCACAGTTGCAGAATTAAAAAAACAGAAGGTCCCTCCCTTCCAATCTGCTTCATCTCCAGCAGAAGAGCAGCAGAAGGATGGCACAGAGGGATCACCCTGGATACTGGTGATGCCCCTCTGGCAAAACCTGACCCACCAAATACTTCCAGTTGTGAAGTGCTGTCTTCTCTCTTTTCACAGGGTTCCTTGTGGCTTTCAGGCTCTTTTAGTCCACTAAATAATTGGAATTGCTTAATGAATAGGCAAGAGAGAGCAAATCAGGGGTTTTTAACCTTTCCCCACAACCACTGGATGTATATTGGCTTAGCTGGGCAGAAACCACATCAGCCTGGGAGGGCTGGAAACTGGGGCCATATCGAGTGTGTGCTCTGGCCCAGAGAAGTTGGTGTTGGGCACTTGATCCCACTATCCCAAAACCCCTGGGCAAGGCGAGCTGGGAGCAGTGGATAGATTCTTCTCGCCCAGTTTCTTGGAAATTGCAGCCAGAATGTGGCATGGAAGATGGGAGAGGTTGGAGAAGACATGCAGCAACTCATTAACAACCCCAGATGAGACCTTTTTAAGCAGAATTATTTCAGGTTCTGGTCCCAGTGCTTCAAGTCTTACGTTAGAATGATCTTTAAAGAAAAAATGGAAGAAATATGCACTTAGCAAGGGGAAAAAAAAAAAAAAAGATTGATGGGTAAAACCTCATTTTGCATGAGATCTATGAGCAACTGTTATTACCTCCCATGGAATATATTCCATAGACCTTTCTGTTCAGTGTCTCTGTCAGAAGATGCCATGATGGCACTAACTTGGTAGCAGGAGTGATGGACCATTGCAGTTTTCTTGTCCTAGGGAACTCATGGTCTCAATGGACAAAGCACTCAGAGAGGAGGAAGCATGGGAAAATGACTCCTGCAAAACCCTGCTCCAAAAGAAGGCTCCAAGACATGACCACCCCCAGGTTTGGTCAGGTGCCTGGAGCATGGGATCAGGAGTAGAAGATACAGCTCTTTGCTCTGTAGTTGGTCACCATATGGACAAGGAATAAGGTGATTATGGCATCAGCTGCCCACTCCGTGTTCTTCTTGATCACAGCTCTCAATCCAGGAAGAAGGGAGGGGAAGAAACTCGAGGGAGGGATCTCTCCTTTGCCTCACCACTTCCCTCTCTGATGTGATGGACATGCATTTTCCTACCAAACGTTTAGGACGACTGTGTTTTTCTGTCTCTTTCCCCAAGCCTCCACACCAAACCTCTGCTCTTCAGAGGCCAGGTGAGAGCCAGGAAGAGCTTCCCTGAGGCATGGAAACCCTGAGTGGAGCTCTAGCCCTGCCCGCTCCTGGATGCTTTCTGATAACAGTGTTTTAATAAAAGATCTGTCACTCAAATATTTCCGAATCATTAAAGAAAAAAGGAATGAAAAGTAATTAGAACCCTGAGCCCAAAGGGGAAATGTAAAAAAAAACCCCAAACTTACAACCCAACCAACCACAGAGGGGTTGAGAGACACTAAGCTTGAAGCTGAGCTTCAGAATCCCCCTGGGATTTATTTTCTTGTCCAAAATCCAGAGGGGTCCATGATTCATATCCTGATCCTGCCCTACAACAGCAGCTGGTAGGAGGTTTATTCAGGTGCTAAATCATCTCTCTGTGCTCCACCATCGGGTTTGAGCTGGGAATGGAGTACTGGGAGAAGAGCCAGGAATGAGTGAAGCATCCCGAGTTGGAGCTGATCATAGCCCACTTGGGCAGTGGTCCCACGACATGAAGCCTCTGCCAGCCCTGGGATTCTTTTTGCCGTATGTTGAGAAAAGGTGTTTATCCAGAAATCCTTGGCTCTAAGAGTCATGGGATCTCCTGAGAGCCTTCTTTCCTGGGAGAAGTGAAGTAAATAAATTGGAATGTTTCTACCTCTTGCAGAAGGTGGGGAAAATCTGGAAAAGGTGCCGTCTATGAGTGAAGAACTTAGGAGACAACCTTTATTGCATTCAAGTTCTGGTCGTTTTAAAACTGATCTCATTCTCTGTGGCAATGAGTCACAGGGGGTTGAATTTTTGTGGGTGGTAATTTAAAAATTTCCTCTGAGTAAAGAGAGTGGGGTTTGGCGAGTGGGCTCTTGGTGCTTTCTCCTCTCCTCCCACACTGGGACAGCATCACTCCCAAAGGTAGTGGAGTGAATAATTTCTCCTTTTAATGGCACTTCTGTATCTTCATAGCCCATCCCCAGCTAATTACTGTTTAAAACCCTTTCGGCAGAACCCTTCAAAAACAAGTTTTGCAAAGGGTTTTTCAGTAAGAGAGGAGTTTGCAGGCTGGGGGGGAGGGGGGGGAATGTTTCTTTCTCACCTTCCCTCTTGGCCAGGTGCATCTCCTGCACTCCATGCATCCAGTTAATTCAATGGGGAGGGACAGAAAATTCTCCTGGGGTAATTAATCAAAACTCAGGGCCCATGTGGATTCTGTATCGGCCCTCACTGCACCTCGGGTTCCTTCCACTGTCAATTCATAATGTGCCTTATCCTGTGAAATACAAACTTGGGTGGAGCTTCCCTTTTCACCCATTTGATTGCTCATCTGCAATCCGAAGGGACTGGAAATGAAATACATTGGCTTAAAGTGATGTTCCCCAGATCAGCAACTGGATCCTGGGAGGATCCCCCACGGCAGTTTTCCACCAGGTGGGAAGAGGGATGTGCCTCTCTGCTGTGATGACCCCTGCGAAGGCAAGCACATGCTTGAGTCACTCACTTAACTATACTTGTATGATTTAGTGCAATAAATCACACTTGTCTTTCCCATGCTCCTCCATGCAATCCAGACACTTTTCCATCCCATTTTAAAGCCTGGAGCTGAACTCCCATCAGCCTGCGCTGCCTGGGGATTCATTTTACCTGTTGACAGACATCTGCATTGGCAGCACTCATCCCTGGCAGGTGAATGTTCTACCTCCTGCCTCGCTGAAAGGTGCAAAAGGGAAAGGACTTGTCCTTTGAGAAGAAAATAGACTCTATTCAGCTTCTTGGAAAGTAACTTCCACTGACAAATAGAAACATTAAAGCAGGTAATTTTTTCCTTGAAGAAACCAATGTACTGGGTAAAATTCCCACTGTTGGTAGGAAGGTGTTTCTGGTTAAAATGTTTTGGCTTTATCTTTCCAGCCCATTTTCTGTGGAAGAGAAGTCAAATTAATCACTTCCAACTCATCCTCACAGATGTTATTTATGCTTCTCTCTGGCCCAGCTTGGTGGAAAACCACTGTTTTAGGTGCTGTCTGGCAAAACAGCCAACAACATACCCAGGAATCCCCAAAAATCATGAAACTCCATTCTTCCAGAACACAGAAGTTGTCTGGTTTTGGTTATTTATCAGATTAGCTATTCTGGAATAATTATTTTGGCAGGAACATTTGCATTCTAAGAGAAGTGTCTTTTCCCCGTTTATCTTAACACAACCTGAAAGAAAATTTCTCCACATCCAGCATTGCACAACTCCTCACCAAGGTGGTTACACACCATCATGCATAGTAATATTTCCTTCTCGGGCTGCATCTTACGCTCCAGTATTTCCAGGTCTTTGACAGTTCACAGCACCTTCAGTGACATGATTACATCTTGTTTACTCTCCTTCATACAGAGAGGGAGGAATTGGTGTAGCAGCTCAGTGGTTTGCTACAAAAGGACCCAAAAGCATATAATCATGGAATTGTGTAGTTGGAAAAGATCTCTGGGATCACAGGCTCAACCATTCCCCAGCATTGGCAATCCCACCACTAAATGATGTCCCCAAGTGCTGCATGCACACAGCTCAAAAGCACTCCAAGGATGGTGAGTCCACCACTGCCCTGGGCAGCTGTGCCAGGGCTGGGCAGGCCTTCTGGGGAAGAAATGTTTCCTAATATGTTACCTAAACCTCCCCACCACAACTTGAGGCCATTTCCCTTTTGTCCTAAACCATAATATTTGATTCATGCGACAGCCGTGCTACTCCGTCTGTTCCTGCAGATGCGTCCATGGCCTGCTTGGGGTCTCAGGGTGGAGGGTGAGTGAAGAGCAATGATTTCCTCACCCCTCTGAGCTCCTCTGTGCTGTGCCAGGTGATGTCTCGCCCAGTGCCACATGTAAATACAGGCACAAAACAGATGGAGGAGGTTGCCCACTCTGCCTGAGCGCAGAGCTCTGTTGTGGTGCCTGTTACTATAAACACACTGGCGATTTGCACAAGTATGTGACATTGTAAAAGTTCCTGAAAGATTTTATCTGATTGGTTTTGGCTCAAAGCCCTTTATTCACATAGAAACACCAGGTAGAAAGACAATACATGTGTATGCATGTGTATATTTTCAACTTCCTAAAGGCCATTAAATTGGAGAGGGAGTGGGTTTGCTTTACTCAAGAGTTGAAGACAAAGAACCCAGGAAAAGCCTGTCCTCTTAAAAAAATATAAATAATAAATGTAGCATCTCCCTGCACAGATTGTCTAAACGATCTGTAACCATCCCGTGTACCTCTGAGTTATTTTGATTTTAAAATATTAGTTCATAACAAATCTTGAGCTGTCAGAACTAAAGGATTATACAAAATAGCTTCAAGGTTACATAAACAGAGTAGCTGAGAAAAAATTTGGTAGCGCACATTCATCTGGAGAGCAAAGATGTTTATTTTTAAAGAAATTTTCCACCTGAATACTGTCCCTCTTTGTTTTGGGGCATGTTGATTCAATGGGATTGAAATACTTTGTGTCAGGAAGAGGAGGGCAAATGGCAGAAAAATGATAGGGCAAAGGAGGGGAGAGAGGAGCTGGAGCAGCACTTGCCAAAAGTGTGTTCAAGGAGATTTTTCGTGAGAAGAAACTGGGGATGGGTGGGAGCTGGGAAGGACAAGGAATACAAATTAGGGTGTGCTTGGACTGGAGGGAAACAATCGGGAAAAATCAAGCAGAGAAAGTAAGTGAGAGCCGCTGAAGGTAAAGGGAAGGAGAGGAGCTGGAAAGATCATGTGGGAAGGAAAATCCAGGAGAGATTTGGGTCAGAAGAATGGAACATGAGAATAAATGTGAGGGGGACTGGGAATGGGTTCTGAGGCTTTGTGCTAGAGAGGGGATTAGTTCAGCACAGGGGTCCTTTGGAGATGGTGGAGGAGTGATAAGGAAGAGAGGATTTATCTGCAGTGGTGAGAGGAACCCATTCCTTCTGTCCTGGCTGGATTTATAACCCAACACCTGCATAAAGGAGATGGATACAGGGTATCCCTGTGGCTGGGTGTAGAAAGGACAGTCATGAAACTGGTTGTGACCCACTTGCTCTGATGAGCTCCCAGGGCTCCCAGGGAAGGAAAGTGGTGGGTGAAAATCAGAAGGAGCAAATTGCTATTTGCAATGTAAGAGGGAGGAGGCTACACTGGAAGTAGTTGGAGTCTGGGGTGATAGAGAGAGAGCTCTGCACTTAAAATTGCTGTGCTGGAAGGAGGGGGCTGGACTGGAGGTGGAAATAGGAGGAGGAGAGAATGTGAGTGGGAGAACATAGAACCTGCGGGGGGACGAGGTGGAAAAGGGGAAGGAGAGGGACAAAGAGGAAGACTGTGATAAGACAAAGCTGATAAGAGGACACCTGGCAAAATTATCCGTCCTTTGAGGCCCTCTGCAATAACCTTCTCTTCCTGGAATAGGAAATCTTACTGCACCAGGGCATATGCCAGAGCAAGCTGCCCCTCTCTCCAGGTGTGAATGTTATCCTGCTAAAGTGACTGGGATCAGCAACAGGAGGTGCCTCTCACAGTGCCTCTTCCAAGCCAAGGCTCCAGCTGCTTTCTTTCCTCCTCATTACTTTTCTGGATATTTTTTTTTCTCCAGCTGCAAATCTGCATTCATTAAATCAATGTCAGCACAGCTTCCTAGATGCTTACAGAAGTTGTGTATTCACACTGACCCTAATTCAGCAAAACACTTAAGCACATGTCTGACTTTGAGCAATGGAATGGGCCAACAGGGCTACTGTGTAATTAAAGCTAAACATAACTTGGTGTCTCATTTATTGAGGGCCTACTCAACTAATTAGTTAAACCTTCCATGAAAAGTCACCAAGATCCTTAATAAAGCAATGCTCCACAAACAGCTGCTGTGGGACTCTGCCCAGGTCACACTATCTTGTTTGCAGTTTAGATGCCTGAAATATCTTTTTTTTTTTCATGTGTCTGGAGTTTAGTGTTCATGAGATACCCTCCCTTCTTCCCCAGCGAAGTACACTAAAGCCACCAAACATTAATTGATTTAAATCCACATGGTACCTACCAGGTAGATGTGGCAAATCACAGTTGTGAGGTAATTAAACACAACCCGTAAATCACATCTGAGCATGTGAACCAAACATTGAGTGTCAGTGCTTTTTAATTAATGTTGTAAAACAATAGTTCAGGCTTAGATCGATGTACGGAGTAGGTAACATATCAAATTATGGCTAATAAAGCATGAGCAGTAGGGATGGCAGTAGGAACCAGTAGCATCTGTGATCCGAAATACCCCAGTTGCACCCCAACAGGTGGCCCTGCCTTGGAAGGCAGAATGCAATGTTATTGCAGGGGGATTAGGACTGGGCATTAGACTCTCGTTGCTCTTGTAACGCTGGATTAATTAACCAGAAAGCAGAATTATCTGCCCCTGGATCCATCACCTGCTAAAATGTACCAGCAGGTCATGAAAGATTAGTTTTGGGAGGGAGGGAGGGAGAGAGAGAGAGAGAGAGGGAGGGAAGGGGCACTGACTTTGTCCTTCCTCACAGTGCCGATGTCTGTGTTGGTGGTGGGTTCCCCAGCACTGGCAGTGGCAGGAGGGGCAGGCCTGGAAGAAAAAAAGTGATTTATAACACATACGGAAAGGGGCGGATTTTAAAAGCGACATGAAGGAGTGGGGTGTTGGTGGGTGAGAGGCTTCACGTGACCCCAGAAATCTGACCATTATTTGAACTCATCCTGCAGCGTGGGCAGCACATGAAGGGGAATTCTGCCCATCTGCTCTGGGGAGACCCCTCCTGCATAGCTGAATTCAGCTCTCTGACCCCGAATTGAAGAGGGATGTGGAGCTGCTGGAGTGAATCCAGAGAAATATTGGGATTGTCCAGCCTGGAGAAGAGAAAGCTCCAGGGAGAACTTAGAGCTCCTTCCAGGGCCTAAAGGGGCTCCAGGAGAGATGGAGAGGGACTTGGGATAAGTCCCTGGAGGGACAGGACAAGGCAGAATGGTTTCCTACTGCCAGAGAGCAGGGTTAGATTGGATATTGGGAAGGAATTGTTCCCTATGAGGGTGGGGAGACCCTTGCACAGGGCGCCCAGAGAAGTTGTGGCTGCCCCTGGATCCCTGGAAGTGTCCAAGGCCAGGTTGGACAGGGCTTGGAGCAGCCTGGGATAGTGGAAGTTGTCCATGCCCATGGTAGGGGGTGGAACTGGATGAGATTTAAGATTCCTTCCAGCACAAACTATTCCAGGATTTTGAGTGTGATACCATGTTCAGAAGGCAAACTCTGGTGCTTTTGCAAATCCTGCCAGTGTTTATTTTCCTGCCAGTCTTGCATGGGTCAGTGGCTTGGAGCAACTTTCCTGCAAAATTATGGGGTGACCAACCTGGTTCAGTGGCACTGGAGATACTCCAGGTTCTGGATGCCATGAGTGAGGCAAAGCCCTTGTGGGCCCAGATGGGCACCTGGGATGCCAAGGGTGAAAGTCAAATGTTGAGTGGCACATCCCAAATCCTCCAAACCTCTTTGTGATGTCCTGCCTGCCCAGGTTACAGTAAATCCCCCGCTGTGCATAGGAACTTTGGGGTGGATTAATGAGTAGAAAACCCTTCCATAGTGGGTGTTTGCTGGGGCAAACAGCCCATGACCATTTATATTCTAGGCATCCCACTCGGTACAGGAATGCTGGAAGTCTGGGATAATTGAATTGTGTTGCATTTGAGAACTATTGGGCTGTTCCAGCTATTTTCAAGCTGGAAAAAAAAAAGGAAATGTCCTTAAAAAAAAAAAAAAAAGAAAAAAGAAAAAAAGAATGCTCAGTGTTAACAACCTTGGTCTTTCACCAAAAGCTTCCGTTTTCCAGCAGAAATCCTTGGTGATAAGCTTTGCTCCTAAAGCCATCAGCTATAACTTTCTTAAAAGCCATTGATGTAGAAAAAGCTTCAAATGTTGAAAAAGGATCCATCTGAGCCCTTCAAAATGCTTGACTTTCATATTATGATCTTTTTATTTTCCTCACAAAAGGAAAAACTTCATCTCTAAGCCAGTTCCTCATTTCCTTCTGTCCACCTCCAAACTCTCCCATGCTTTAAAAACTTGTCCTCTTCCCACGGAGCATTTTAATTCCATCAGGTCCGGGTTTCCCAAAATAATGAGCATTTCTAGGGGCTGTTAAGCTGGTCTCCTATTTAAATTTACATCTAATTGGTTTCCTCATCTCTTCTTTCCTCTTCTCACTCAGCCATTTACTTATTAAAAGTATCCAGATAGTCTTTATACAACCCTTACGTACAAATTATCTGTAGTTTATTAAGGATTAAGGCTTACCTAAACCCAACTACTTTAGTCACGTATCTCTCACATTACATCACTCTGAATTTGTCATAGAAGTACTTTTTGGCTCGCTGAGCGCCCCGTGGGAGGAAGTTTAAGTTCAGACCAAATTTATCGTGTCCTAAATGCGTGGTTGGAAGGAACCAACATCGTCACTCAAGATTCCCTGCAGATCCTTGTGATTTAACAGGGCTTAAAGTCCACCACTGAA
The DNA here is from genome assembly GCF_008360975.1 of Lichenostomus cassidix. Taxonomy (NCBI): domain Eukaryota; kingdom Metazoa; phylum Chordata; class Aves; order Passeriformes; family Meliphagidae; genus Lichenostomus; species Lichenostomus cassidix. The sequence continues at coordinate 233,498 of NC_139504.1, read as the reverse complement.
AATTCCCAGGAATTTGTTGTGCAAGTGAAATCCTGACCCAATGATGTTTGTAAGTAAATGTTAGTTGGTGGCTCAGGAGTGGCTTTTGAGGCTATGCAGGTCCTTTTGAGTCAGGAGGGATGCAATGCTGTTCCAAATTAGAGTGGACTGATTTGTAAGGAACATGTCCAGGAATCCTGGCTTGGGAACTCTCCTCTTCTCTCCCTTGCAGGCCCTCCAGCCCTGCTCCTCACTCCTTTTCCTCTTCTCCTTTTAAATAGCAGCTCTGGGTCATTGGTTTTCACCCTCATTCCTCAGAGCTGCTCCACCAGTCCTCACACCTGGGAGGCAAGTGGGAACAAAAAAAGCTTTGTGTGTTTTCCAGAGGACAGTCAAAGCCCCATGGCATAAATTTTATTTGCCTGAAAGGGAAAAGGACTCTAGAAAAAAAGGCAAATAAATATTTTCTCTTTCCTCTCTTACACCTATATTTTGTTCCTTGGTGTGTTTGTTGTACAAGCCTGGTGCTCACTTACTGCTTGTCTTGCCAAGGAGTCTTGAACCATTTTCCTCTTCTCTTGACTTTTTTATTTGTTTATTCTTTCAGTGTTCTTGGATGACGAAAAGGTGGACAATCCTCTGGCTTTTGAAATGCTTCTTCAAGCTGGATTTGACAGACTTTGGAGCAACCTGGTCTAGTAGAAGGTGTCCCTGCCCATAGCAGGTGGTGGAACTGGATGGGCTTTAAGGTCCCTTTCAACCTAAACCATTCTCGGGGATGCTTGGGGAGGCTGGCCAGAGCCTCTGTGTTTAAAGAGCTTTTCTCTCAGGTTCACTGCTTACCTTGATTATGGTGCTGCAGCTGGATGCTGTAATTAAATCTCAATTGAGACATGTCCTAATATTGAGAAACAGACAATATAGGGCTTGGAGAAATACATTTCAGGTGGTTTCCTGCATTTCCACTGTTCCTTGTGCTATTCCAGTCACATTTTCTAATTTTTTTTCCCATGGGCACAGAAGACTGAAAAATAATTGTGATCAATAGCTGCTTTTCTCCTTTCATCCTCTCTCCTCCTTGCACAGGCAAAGGCTGTCTGCTCCCTCTGTGCTCCCCCATATGAAGAGGAATTTGCTTGTTTGGGTTTGTGTTGTCTCAGTGCTTGGCACAGAGGGCTCTAAGGCTTTATGGGTTCCACAAGAAATATCATAACTCATAGTGTGGCTAATGCTCATGTAACCGCAAAAACCTGGGTATGAGGAGAGACCCTTTCTGCCATGAGCTGAGCGATGTTAGCACAAATTCTGGCAGCATCACTGCAGAAATGCAGATGGTTCTGTGGCAAAAATGTTATGCTGGGACCTCTACTCTCATTTGTATTCTCCTTCATTTTCCTGCTCTTTTCCCTTCTTTTTTTCTTGTTTGCTCCACATCCCCTGTCAGAAGAGCAACAACATAAATCATCCCTGGTGGCATTTCCTCTCTCCTCAAGAAGGAATGTTAAACGTCCTGCAACCTGCCAGCTCAGCTCAAAGGCAGCAGGATTTGGGGTGTTGCATTTAAACTGCCAGAGGGCAGGGTTAGATGGGATATCGGGAGAAATTTTTTCCCTGTGAGGGTGCTGAGGCCCTGCCACAGGTTGGCCAGAGGAGCTGTGGATGCCCCATCCCTGGCAGTGTCCAAGGCCAGGTTGGACAGGGCTCAGAGCAGCCTGGGGTAGTGGAAGGTGCCCTGCCCAGGGGATGGGCTTTAAGATCTCTTCCAACACAAACCATTCCGTGATTCTATGTCATCCCTTCTCAAAAGTCAGGAACCCTTGAAATGCTCAACTACAGGTTGGCACTAGCCTCCTCCTTGGAGTGTTTTCAATAACAGATACTTTTTTTTGTCCCTTGAGTGAAAGCAGCAATTTGGGGCTGCTGGAATTTGGGCACAACTTGTCCCCTGTGTGTGTCACACCTCGCCCGCGCTTTCCAACTTCCATCTGCCATATGGTTGGACTAAATAGCTCACAGAGCTTAATTGTTCTTCCACAGTACCAAATAATTCACACCCCAGGGCTTCATTGTTCCTGTGCACCACCTACCCCGTTGCACTCCAGGGCTTCCTGTGGATTTTGTGGGCACTGTTCATGGAAATGGAGGAGTGGGGACAGATGGGAGGGACTTCCCCCTCTCCCTTCCCACTTTCCAACCTTCTCTCTCCAGGCACACATGTTGGGGCAGTTCACAGTGATCTAGGTGAGGAGCTGGCAGAGCAGAAGCCCAAATCTCAATTACCTTCCTCCTTGTCCGTTTGCACGGGATCGTTATCTCCCTCCATGTAACCCTCTGTATTTAATTATACGCAATGATAATTCTTCACACATTAAGTGCATTATTAAGCAATTCCTAAGATAAGCAGCTTTCTGGATCCCAAATTATGATTAGATATTGGCAATCAGGCTGTCTTCAAATCTCCCTCCTGGGGCTGGCCTGCCAAAGACAGGCTTGTTTGGGTAGGTGAGACACGAGACCCATGTAAGAAGGAGAAACTTCGATAAGAGACTGTTCATGGGTAAAAGGTGTAGTTGGCCACACAGGGCTCCATGAAGCTGGTTCAGACATGGATTTGGGGGTTGCTTTGCTGTCCCAGGCTGGCCAGGTGCAGCCAGGTGTCCTCCACAAGTGTTACACATCCTGATTCATCATGTGAGTTGTAGAGACACAAAGCTCTTGCAGCTCTTACACTTAGTGGTTTCCCACGCAACCTTTTCCATGGCAGGCAGGATGGGAGAGGTCTCTTCTGGCAGCCAGGTTGTGGTGTTGGGTTTGTTGCAGCTTTGTGGTCTGAAATCAAGGATCAGTGGAAAATAGTTTCTTCCATTTCTTTGCATAGTTCATGTTCCCTGGTCATCTGACCATGTCTGTTGAGCTCCTCTGCTCCCTCCCCAGTATATAGAATCCTAGAATGATTTGGGTTGGAAGGGACCTTAAACACTACCCAGTTCCAACCCCTCTGCAATGGGCTTCCTCTAGACCGGGTTGCTCCAAGCCCTGTCTTACCAGTGCTGGGAAGATGAGCTGAAGGCTTTGCAACTTGGTAAAGGCTTTAGCAGCACAGAATGCTTTAGTTTGTCTGGATGGGTTCCTCCTTGCCTTCCTACTTTATCCCTCCCAAATATTGCAGGGCAGGAATGGGGGCCAGCAGATTGTTGTCAGGCTGACAGAAGAGCTGCCTGATATCCAGCAAGGGGATGTAACCAGGCTCCGTGCTCAGCGCATCTCCTGCAGCAAAGTTTTCCGTCTTTTGCCAACAGCATTTCTGGTGCCATCTCGAGTTCTCTCTGTGCAGTTCCCTCATCCAAGTGATCCCCACTCCTGCATGCAGGCGTGGGATCGCTGTGCTGCAATGGCCAAGGGATTATGGAGACTGCTCCTAATTCTGTGGTGGAAAATGCTGTTTGTAAGCGTAATTGAGAGGGTGGCTTTAGAGCTGATGATTCTGAGCTCATGTTTTAGATGGATCGTGTTTCACCTCTTTCAAAGCATTTAAGAGATTACCAGAAAAACAAATGTCATTGCTCAATCTGTGAAGTGTCTGTAATGCAACTTGCTGTGTCAGTTTCTTCCCTCCAAGATACAGTGGAAACAGATTTATTTTGCTTTCCAGGCCTTAATGCACACATGTGTGTATTTGTGTATGTGTGTAAGGTGCATGTGTCCATGTACCTGCTAAGAGTGCTTTCGTCCTCTCTCCAAATATTCATGGTGAAGGAAGGAAATATTTAGTCTTAGCTGTTTGTAGGAAATCTTTAATCTTAATTTTGCTATATATGTGCATCTATGATTTGCACAAGGACAGATTCTATCTCAGTGCAGCTGAACAATCTGTAGAGCCATTTTCCCCCATCCTGTTATTCAGTCATGATTAGCTCAGTCCTGATATCTGCACTTGAATGTGTGGGAGCAGCTTAGATAACCCCCAATCTCTAGAGCTTTCTGCCCTGTATTTAACCATTGTCATGTCTGCTTGTAAAAAAAGGGTAAGAGATTCTAAAAGAGGGTGAGTCTACGTTAGATATTGGGAAGAAATTCTGTCCTGTGAGGGGAGTAAGGCCCTGGCACAGAGCAGCTGTGGCTGCCCCATCCCTGGACGTGTCCAAGGCCAGGTTGGACATGGCTTGGAGCAACCTGGGAGAGTGGAAGGTGTCCCTGTTCATGGCAGGGGGTGGGACTGGAGGCACTTTAAGATCTCTTCCAACCCGTACTACTCTGGACTTCTGTGTACTGAGGCTGTCCAAACTTTAGGGACCTATGTAAATCACTTGCAGGGCCTGCAGCTTGCAAGTATTAAACAGGGATTCAGGGCCAAACTTCTAAAATTTTATGTTGAATTTGCTGCTTGAAGATGATTTGCAGATTTGGAGGTGAAGATGTCTCTGGCAAAGATCAGCGATGTCTCTGGCAAAGATCAGCAATGTCCCTGGTAAGGCATTTCTTGCTCTCTTGAGGATTAATTTTCGAGTGTGAGAGCCCTGGTCTGGCCATGTGTTTATCCCTCAGTCAGGACCAGGTTCAGCCATGCACCTGAGCCCTACACACCCAGCAGTCCGTACCCCAGCACAACCCTCCCTGCTTTGTGTCCTCGTGCAGATCCATCATTACGTCCCTTAATGAAGGAGCAGTTTGCTGGCAAGCAAATCATCAGCTTTCGCACCTCACTTCCCTTTGGGAGGAATAACAATTGTGAAATAGCATGGAAGGTGAGCAGATAGAGCCCAAAGAGCTGTGCTAATGCTTCCCAGAGTGCCAACAATGATACATTTTCTGCAGTAATACCTTGCATTTTGCGAGTGCATTTCATTGTGCCTCTCATGGACTTCTGCAAACATTAATTAATTACAGTCTTATTACATATCTGTTAGATCAATTTATTTATATATCAAGAACTTTCCATCCCCAAGCACTCTGAAATCTGTTAATCACCTGAAGGCAAACAGCAGGCCTGGAGAGACGAGCTTTGCTCGTGAAAACGCTGGGTATAAACACAAAGAAGTTCTTGTGAGCAAGGCCCTGGGTTAGGAATTCAGTTGTGGTTTGCTTCCTTCTTCTGCAAACCAGGTCACTTGAATCTTGCCATGGTGTAAATGGACATGGTTTTTTGGAGAGGATGAAGGTGCTCTATCCTATCCCCTGTCCCAAGTGCTGTGATGTGCTCTCCTAATGTGCTTTGGCACATTAGAACAGATTAATTTAAATCACAGCTGGGACAGTAACTTCCTGGACCACTGGTTCATCCCTGGCATGATAGTCTGTGCGAATCCTTTATCTCTCCATCTCTCACTTTGCTGTTTGCACTGAAAGGTCTTTGGGATGGGAAGGGGCTCTTCCTTATTCTGTGCTTGCACAACATGGAAAATAGTTTTGTGTTTGTTTCTCCATGATACCATTTGCTGCTTTAATTTTCCAGCTTTGACCACTGAAGGTGGGGAATACCAGTTGGAGAAGTTTTGGTTGTTGGTGAGCAGTGAGGCAGGCAGAGGTAACAGCAGGATTATCTGAGTTGACTTGATGTCATCTCCTTTCCACAGAAGTTTTAATTCCCATGTCAGCAGGGTTTGCTGAGCTGCACAGTGCAGCTGCATCTGCAAAGTACCCCCCAGCTGTCAGACTGGGCATCATTTCTGAATTTGGGAACAGGTTTAGCACCCTTGGCTTTCTCAAAGTACTCAGATTGTGCTGGAAGTCAGGTCAACTGGTACTACTCTGATCCCCTCACTGCCCAAGATCATTACACGGATGTGGCTAGCACAGGTCTTTCTCGTGAGAACATTTTGCTGTGTTTTATAAACAAAGATAAAGTCTGGATGTTTTTCAAACAGTGTCTCCAGACTTGGACAGTTCAGGCCTGGCCAATTAGGCCTAGGGGGAGGGTTCTGACTGACCAATCTGGGTGACCTCTGAAAAGTCTATATATATATGGAAATCAAAATAATAAACGCTTTTTCTTGCTACACTGAGAACGGGAATCCTCTTCTCTGCTAGCGGCTCAACAGCGACATATGGACACATTTCTCCAGGCTCTGGAAAAGTCCCAGGAGAGAAAGAGAGCTGGGAGATGCTGAGATAAAGCCAGCTGCACACCTGGGAGCAAGTTTCCAGCCAGGCAGGGTGGTACCCAGGGCTGTCCCAAGGGCTGGGCAGAGCTGAGGGTCTGGCTGTGCCCTCACCGCTGTCACCTTCTGCTTGGTTCTCCTCCAGCACCAACAGGCCTCAATGCAGACACCCTGAGAGGCACCACAGAGGAGCAATTAGCTCCCATGAAATTTTCCACTATTAAGAACAATGGCTGGCTTAGTTCTCATCTGATTGAATTAATGATATTCTAACAAGTAACGTTTTTTTCCTTTTAAATTCTCTCATTTGGAAGGAATTGCTAGCTGTAAATTACACTTATAAAAATTAGGCCGGTGTTTTGTATTGTTTACAACAAGCACTTCAGGGTTATGGATGTTACTCATTGATTTATAATGTTTAATTCTTCTCTCTTTCTTTCCCTCTCCTTCAAGCTGTTCATAAATCAAGCAGCCCTGTCAACCCTGTGTCAACATTTCACTCAGCCTGCAAGTTGCAGGCAAGTTGGGACAGTGGATCTTATAGAGAAGGTTGATTATTCTCCTTCACTGTCTTTCCCATTTTGATGAAACAATAAAAAGGTGAGGCTGGCAGTTGTCAGTTATTTCTGAGTCACTTTTCATTAGGCTTTTTTCAAACACTTCAGAGAACAATGTTGGAGGCAAGTGATCCAAACAACTCATGTTCCCGCTTGTGCACTTGTGGGTTAGGGAAGCAGCTGCCATGGAATTAACCTGGGAGGCTCAACAGGTGTCTGATGGTCCTGGACCAGATCCGGATGATGTCAGGCTCCCTTATCCTGGCAGCCTCCTCTTCCCCACCAAGCTGGGGTCATAATTTCGAAAACCTGGGGAGGTGGTTGGATTTTTTTAAAGGGTTCTCCAAGAACTGATGGGACTTTCAGGAGTGTCCAAAGTTGGGTAGTGTTCCTGGGCATTTGCAGGTGACCCAGAGCTGGTGCCTGGGTAAACCCCAGTAGAAGGAGGATTTAATGACCCACACAGAATCCTAGATTGTGTTGAATGGACTTCAAAGAGAATCTAATTCTAACTCCCAGCACTGTGGTACCAACATAAGGGTTGCAACATTTTGCAGGTGGTCCACGATGTAAGTGGCTGACATTTGAGGGAAATTAATGAGAATTAGGCACTGAAGGTCCTCTGAGAGCCTCTGGCAGCAGTTTGCTTAGTCATGGGATAAACTGGGAAGAAGTCATTGGAAAACTGGGAAGAAAACCTTTCTTTCCTCAAATATGATGCTAAGAAACAACAGAGGTCTGGCAAAGCATATCCAAAGATGTGAGTGGGCTGTAAAATTCCCTGCATCAGGTCAAAACTGAGCATTTTCAGCTCTTTCTTCAGGTCAAATATCAGGGAGCTACTGAGCCCTCAACATTGAACTGTCATTGTGAGAATTCCCAATGTCTGACCTCCAGAAGTCAAAAGGCTGGCAGTGATGCTCCACAAAATCCATCCTACAGGATGAACATGGATGTTTCCACTGGGATTGAATGTAAAATGAACCACGTCAGCAGGGATGGTTGTCCCCCATTTCTCCCACCCATCTGCTCTGTGCCCACATCATCGTCTGTGATTTGGGAGGAGCAAGGCGTCACATCAAGCCCAAAGTGCCTGGTAGATGCAGATGTGTGTGTGTGTGGCTATCAGGGATAATTCCTGCCCACACCATGCCTACACCAGGCGGTTTTACTAGCCAGCCGCTTTGCTAAGCAGTAGGGCTCGCCCAGTTGTAATAACAAAAGTAAATAAATACATTTTAATGATCCAGTAGTGGTAATTAACAATGCTGAAAAACAGATGTCTCCCCGAACAGCTCACAAGGCGGCTGATTGCATAAGCTGCCCCATTATGTGAATATGAGTTGATTATTAAAAGAAAACATTTAGCAAATGCAGAACAGGATATTCATCTGCTATTACATAATGGTAATAAGCAATTGAATCCAAGCAGAGATAGTCTTCCAGCCCTTACCAAATGCCGAGTGAAGTGCATTTATGTCCTCTGCTGTGAAATAGTCCTCCTTGTTTTTCCAAGAAGAGGAGAGATCTTTCAAGAGATAATAAATAAAATAGACTCTAGTTGCTTTAACATGAAGCAAGATGAGTCCTCGGGATTAGTTTGGATTAGTCTGTTGCCGCTGGCATGGAGCTTTGGCGCTTGGCCATTTATTCACCTAGAAGACGTACAGCTAATTGGAAAAGCACCTGCAAGGAGATGTAGCTCACGACCTGTACTTTGCTGAAATAAAATAAGCCTACATAATTGACTACATTACCTATTAATGTTATGAAATCACCCTGAGGCATTTTTATTTATTGTTGTTTTTATTATTATTATTATTCTCATCAGCTCCTCTCCCCCCTCTTCTTCCCAAAGCTTTTATGAATCAAACTTTTGTCTCTTGCTGTTTCCTTGGAAGCCGCAGGACTGTGCTGCTGTATCAAGACTAGGACTGCTCTGTCTTGATTCTCCCTGCAGGGGAGTCCTAGGGAATTAATCCTTCTTGATAGGGAGAAGAAATAGTCAGACATTTAATTCCTTTTTCTCATGAGACAAAGCCTCCTCCCGGTCTCTACCTTTTTCCCCTCAAAAAGGTCTGGTGGAAGTCTTTTGAGTGCCCTGCTGGTTGTTGGGATAACACAGAGCCTCATGATGATAACAAAAAAACCCTCTTTGTTGGCTTTTTTGTTGACCTTGGCCAACAGCACAGGGTGAACTTTGCCGAGACACTGTTGGCAGAAGGTGTTGGGAGCTTGGTGTAGTTGGCTGGTTTGGGGGCAGGTGGGTTCCCTGCCTTGCAGTGACCACGTTGGGGAACAGATTGGTCACACGTAAGAAAAACTGGTGCTATAAATTGCAAAATCTGTGTGTAAGAGAGGGTGACAGGCAGGTGGTCACAGGTACTTCCATGTTCAGGGCAGCCCTGCTCCTGGAAGTGCATTAAAAAAAACCACCATTAAAAAAACAGAGGGAAACCTCTGTTGCTGCATAACTGCAAATGAAGCCAGAGCTGGGAAGACTTATGGAGAAGAGCCATCAGAAATTCCTCCTGTTTTATCTTCTCCACCTTCTGGCAGCTTTGCCACAAACTTGAACCAGACTCAAATCAAACCATCTCAGTGTGTCTGCAAAAAAAACCCCAAAACACATATAGAGTTTCAGAGCATTTCCTTGGCTTTTGCACATCCTGATTGGAGAGGAAGGAAACCTGAAGTTCCTGTGGTCAGAGACACTGTGCCAAAATGTGGGCCTGGTTTCCAAAAATTCAGAAGCCAGGTTTGTTCCCAAGTTAGCCAAAGTGTTTAGCTTTGCTCCAATCATCAAACCTTCATCCTCATGGGATTCAAATTGACTGAGCAAACCCAGTTGTTCTTTGCCATTTCATATCATAGGGAGGAAAATGCCTAATTATTGTGCCTGGTTGTTAATTATTGCAGTTCTGTATTGGTAATTACTGATGTCATTTCACAAATAATTGTGTTACTTTTGGCCAAAACTAATCAGGGTCAGTGCAGGGATTGGTTTAAACCATTTTAGGCAGTGAAAGAGAGTAAGACAGAGAAGCCTCCTGCTCATAGCACGGAGTGTATGGGCAGGGCTGAGGATCATGAGTTTGGCATGTGTGAGAGAAGATGCAGAGTGAAATTTTAGGTTGAAAAGACAGCAAACAGGACTTTGCAGACATCTGAGCTGTTTGAAGCACTGAACTCGCTGAAGTGGCTCCAGTGGGTGCCCAGAGAAGGAAATCTGAATTTTTTCTTCTCTTGCATAAGGAAAAAAAGGGTTTTGGCAAATAAATTATTTATCTATGAACAGGTCCACCCTGGATGTGGAACATGGTTGATGTACTCTGGTCCCATGGAATGGGATCATACAGTGTTGACTCACTGGTTGGACCACGAGGTGACCTCAGCTCTTTGAAGCTCAGAGAAGAGCTCCAGTAGGGAAGAGCCTCTAAATCCACCAGGCACCTGGATAAAGGAGCTCCAGGAGAGATGGAGATGGACTTTGGACAAGGGATGGAGTGCCAGGACAAGGGGGAACAGCTTCACACTGCCAGAGGGCAGGGATAGATTGGATATTGGAAAGGAATTGTTCTCTGTGAGGGTGGGGAGGCCCTGGCACAGGGTGCCCAGAGAAGCTGTGGCTGCCCCTGGATTTCTGGAAGTGTCTCAGGCCAGGTTGGACAGGGCTTGGAGCAACCTGGTCTAGTGGAAGATGTCCCTGACCATGACAGTGAGTTGGAACAATGCAATCTTTGAGGTCCCTTCCAAACCATTGTGGGATTCCAGGATGACCAGCAGGAAGGTGGCTGCAGCAAGTACATTTAATCCAGTGTTGGCATCCCATCTCTGGGACAGTGAGGTGCTCATGGCCAGTGTCCATCTTGCAGCTGACCTGCTAATCTGCCATAGAAATTCTACATCTCTGATACTTGGATCTCACTTGCATCTTGGGGCAGTTCCACAGCTACCAGGAACTGACTTAGACACACCCAGAAGTTCAGCACTTCATACCAGGGAGACCAGAACCAAGTACCATGGGCTAAATATTCCGTAACTCAACCCCCTGCCATTATTGTGCTAGTTTTTTTTCTTCCTGAGGCTCCTAAGTATTTTTGCTCTCATTATTTTAATTAACCTCCGAAAAAACAACAGTATCAAAACAGGAGCTCAGATTGCTGAAGTTATTACCCTGTTATGTGCAATGAGTGATTATTTTATACATAGAGAGATATAGGTATGTATAAACTCTTTTTTTTCCCTGCAAAGGCAACAGTTCAATAAATAATTAATGTTTCTCAATCCTGTAGCTATTTTTCTTGCTGTAAAAAATTAATTGGTTTTCCATCATCTGTTTCCTTCTGACCTGGAGGTATCTGGCACAGCAGCAGTGCCCCTGCTTAAACATGCTTCTTGTAATCTTTGTCATGCCCATGGTACAGAATGTAAGGGATAAACAAACTAATCAGAGATATTCAAGGCACCTCCAGGAAGATTTAGTCATTGTAACACTTCACACTTATGCAGCATCCAGCCATCTGGGAATAATTAAGCCTCTCAACCCCTGATGAGGTAAATGCTGTGCTCACTGCTGTGGTGGCTGGTAAACAGAGTCACTGAGAGGTTACATGGCTTGCCTCAGACCACACAGAAAGGCAAAATGGTTCTGAGGCGGAAAATGCTTTTGCACCACCCGTTTACAAAAAGTATCTGAAATATGGAGGGGGATGAGGTGAAATGATTAAGAGGTCCCAGACAAACCTGCAATGAATTAAGGACTAGTCTCTGCTCTCTTGGTTGGTAATGCACCCGTGACCTGACCCACAGCCTCCTCTCCCTCAGTGGGGACACAACCAGGGACACGTGGGCTCCGTGGGAGTGGAGGCCCTGACCTTCCTCCCAGGGGTTATCAGGGTCAGTGTGTTCATGTTGCACAACTAATCCCCACTTACAAGCCCTTGCTTGAGCCTGGGGCCTATATGGGCTTCACATTTGGAGCCCATTGCTGCATAATTCTCCCACTCTCAGCCCCAGTCCTGCACTACAGTAACTCGTGCCAGACCTAGCAGCAGCGATGAGCTCTGGCAGGAAGGTGATATTTAATTAACAATAAGCGTGTTTCATTACATTTTTTAGAGAAAATGATACTTTGGGAGGGAAAACGGACTTGTTCTCACTGCCTGTCAACATCTTTTCAGTGCTCCAGGGCTGCTTTCGTCTCAGCCTGCTCCGCAAAGCATCTCTGGTCCCCGCTCTTCCTTTGTAAATGCTGTCATCCTTTTGATCTTCTGTATCCTTCGACTTTCAACCTTTTTTGACCCAAATTTTGCAGGTTTGTGAGGGTAGTGGGAAGCCCTTAAGGCCTCTCAGTGCTATCTCTGGCAGCCCTCAAGTGTTTGCTGCAGGGTGACTTTGAGGTGTTGTGTTTTCTCCCGGCTTACTTTTCCTCTCGGTCATGGGCAGATGCTGAACATCCCCTTCACCAGGAGAGCCCTCAGTATTTATAAATCATCCCCGACTGCTTCTGCCCCTTTCCAAACAGCAATGCTTTGCCTGAAGCTTTTGCCTTCCCCTTGAGCATCCCGTGGATGCAGGTCCAGAGAAGGAGGAGTAGGAGAGCGAGCTTGCTGTAGCAATGAGCTACTGCCCCCATTTAACAGGGAAAACCGTGGAACTGCAGGGAGACACTAAGTGCTGAAAAGCTAGAAAATGTGACATTTGCACCTAATCATTCATGTCCTGGCAGCTTTCCACCACCTGCAGAGAGTTAGGCTTTGGTGTCCAGTGTCTCCAATGTCATAGCCATCTCCATCTCCTGTGTCTTTAGGTGGTGGCTGAAACTTCTGTAGCTTTACCAGTGTGATGGAGCTTAAAAATGGGATGAAAGGTGCTATTTCAGGCTCCTGTGGTCTTGCGTTAGCTGATGCTGTCACTCCCATTTCATGTGGGAGACTGGAGGGCTGAGCTTATGGCAGTGCCTGGGCTGAGGAAAGCAGCTTGTTGTGCTTTGCCAGGGAGATTCACTGGTTGTTTGTGCATGGATTGAGCCCAAAAGAGTTAACTGATGGGGAAACAAGAGCCAGTTCAGCCTAGGGGAGCCAGCAAGTACAAGCATTTTCTTACTATGAAGCTTTGTTTAATTACACCTGAGGAAGGTTTCAGCTGGAGCCACCACTGCCATTGCATTTTCTGGAGCAAATTCCTTCCCTTTGATTTGTAATCTCCTCACATCCCTACCAACCAATCTTGTACAAACAGCCCCACAGGCTGTAAAATCAAATGGAAAATGTGGGCTTGCATGGCACAGCTCAAGTCTGAGCTGAAAGGGCAAGACAGGGAGGGCAGGGAGGTTACAAGGTAAAGATTCATGCTCCAAGTTGTCTCTGCACATGTCCAGACTGAAACCTCGCAGATGTCTGGAGATCAGGTCCAAAGCCCAGCACTCCTGAGACCCACAAATTCATTCAGATGCTCCCAGTGTCCTCCAGTCCCATGGCAGGGATACTGTCCACTATCCCAAGTTGCTCCAAGCCCTGTCCAACCTGGCCTTGGACACTTCCAGAAATCCAGGGGCAGCCATAGCTTCTCTGGGCACCCTGTGCCAGGGCCTTCCCACCCTCACAGAGAACAATTCCTTTCCAATATCCAATCTATCCCTGCCCTCTGGCAGTGTGAAGCTGTTCCCCCTTGTCCTGGCACTCCATCCCTTGTCCGAAGTCCATCTCCATCTCTCCTGGAGCTCCTTTAGGCACTGGAAGGGACTCTAAGCTCTCTCCAGAGCATTCTCTTCTCCAGATGAACACCCCCAACTCTCCCAGCATGGCTCCAGAGCAGAGGGCCTCCAGCCCTGGGAGCAGCTCCGTGGCCTCTCTGGACTCTCTCCAACAGGTTGATGTCCTTCCCATGCTGGGACCCCAGAGCTGGAGGCAGTTCTGCAGGTGGGATCTCATAAGGACAGAGTAGGGGAGTGCCTCTGTCACACAGTATGAATTCCAGCACAGCCCTCATCCTGGACCATGAATGTTAGGGAGATGGATGCTGTTTTCCAGAGCAAAGAGGGCAAGAGCAGTAACAGTACCGGACACCTGGGATGGGTCACTCCCCTCTACAAAAAGGGTGCTCAGGCAACAGAGAAGCAGGTTTGGGCCAGCAGGTTATAAACAATGGACTTACTTGGAACACCAGTTTATAGATACTTCTTGGCCAGCACAAGTCAGACAAGCTGACAGTTTTTAATTTAAAAGTGCACAGATTATTTTTCTGTAATTGCATCGACCCTCCCCAAATCACGGATGACTTTTGCAATCCAGCAAGCAGGAAGTGGTTAACATGGTCACACTGGTTTTGCAGGCAGAAGCAAATGTAATTGGCATCAAGACCAGCTTCTTGCTAAGCTCAGACCAGCAAGGGAAAAGATTAATTCCTACATTAAGCCAAAATCTTTGAATTAATCTATAGTAGCACATTTGAAGAGAAAATTTTTCTGGAAACTGGCGGAAGTACCTTGTGCTACATGGACTCTTGATTACTGAATTACTTTGTCTTTTACCACTTAGGCCTTCCTGGTACTTGCTTCGTTTTTTTGTCCTCAAGAAACTTGAATCATGATCCTGCATGGCATGAAGCACCGAGACAGGATCATTTGCTAGTAGGAACTGAGATCACAGCGTCATTCCCCATGGGAAAACAGCTAGGAAACTTCACCCAGACACAGACTTTATAGGATCATCCCAGATATATTTATATATTCAAACATAGCAGAAATTACATATGCTCAAATAAATAACTGCATTGTCTCATTACTCATACTTTGCCTTTGGAATTTGTCTCCTTTTATTGCTGTTTTACAGGAGTAGCAGAGTAGTAGCAGTAAATCTATGGCACATCTTTCTAATTACATCTCGATTTAATTATAATGCTTCTTTGTGTCTCCATCCTAATGAGGTCTTCAGGTTGTGACAGTTGATGATGAAGTGGTTGGAGAGGTGTTATCTGCTCTTCACCTGAACAAGAGCCATCCTAGCCAGAGACCAGAGAGGGCCCGCAGCCTCGCTCTCTCTGCCTTGCACACACAAAAAAATCCACATTGTGAAATGCCTGTTGGAAAGGCAGACAAAAAATTTAAACAGCCACAGGGCACCCAGGTTGGTGGATGGGTTCCAGAAACATTAGGTCATAGATTTTTTTTTTCCCCCTCTCTCCCAAAATACACTCCGGCACTTTTCCAGCAATTATCAAAAGTCACTTTTTATAGCATGGGTGTCTTCTACAGCACAGTCCTCCAGATTGTCTTCCATTGGCTTTGTTCTCATCTGATTTCAAAGCTTTTCCTTATTTATTTTCCATTAAGGTGGAATGATTCTATTGGCAGGGACACTTATTTCCCTCCAGACCCCCCCAGTGTAAGCCCAGATGAGCACCCCTAAGGTCAGTATGTTTCTACCAGAACAAACTGTCCTTCCTGGAAGCAGGGCAGATACTTTTCCATGCTTACTTGTCTCATGCTTTGGCCTCTGCCACCTGGGACTTGTTTTCTGTTGACATCTCAAAGGCTAAAGAGCAAGTGGAGAGGAACCTGCTCCTTCTCATTTAAATAATTATTCCCTTGGAAAATCCCAGACCCGATTAACAGTTATTGCAACAAAACTGTGTAATTCACCCATGGTGCATTACCACACTGAGTAAAATCTGTTGCAAATGCAGAGGAATTTCAGCCCAAATGGTGTTTGTCAAGTGCTGCCTGGACCAAGAGCTGTGCTGGGCTTTATAATGCACCTCCAGTCTGGAAAGTGGGAGAAGTGAAGTGGTTTGACAAGGACAATGGGAATCAATGGCAGAATTTGGAGGAAATCCACCAGTAAGACTTGGTGATGATCTCAGAGTCTACTTTGGGTAGTATTGCAGAGTCAACAGTCTTGTGCTGGTGTGTAGGAGCAACAATGTCATCTTGCTCATGACTCGTTCTGTCCCTAATGGCAGGGTGACCTCATTCAGCTCAAGTAAGGAATCACATTCACAGACCAAATACATCACTGGGTGTTCAGTTTCAGAACTTCTTCTGAAGTCCAGTGAAGATCTGGGGTCAGACACAACATCACTGTACTAGTTCTTATTTCTCAGCAATATTCTTGCTGTGTTTTCCTACTTTAGTGACAGATCAAAGGGCAGAGGAGGGCTGCTCTTATAATTTCTGCCATTGACTTTAGCAGTGCAAGATCTGCAGACCAGTTAAGAGCAAGTCTAGCTGTAAATATCCACTTCAGTCCCGGTATTGACAGTGTCGTGGCCAAATGATTTCTAGCCAATTTATAAAGCAGAGATGGAGAGCAGCCTTGAAACACCACCTAACCTACCTGCTCCATGTTTGACACTTTTTTCTGTCCTATCCTTTAAACCCATCAATGGCTCAAATTCCATATATCTGTGATGAATCTCTTCTGTTTTTTCAATAGACTTAGATGTGTCTCAACGTTCAGTCTGAACCCCTTTGTTCCATTATTACTTTATTCCTTACTCAACTGATTGAGAGTCAACAGAGGTTATTTCACTACTTCACTTAAATATTTTTGCATGGTTTTAATTAGTCCTCCCCTTCCAGCCCCCCTTTTCTCAGCTGAGTAACACCATCTTACTCATTCTTCAGATGTCAGGTTTTCTGACTGCTCATTAATACTCTGTTGCATAAAACACACAGATGATTGTCCCCAATCCACACACTGAAATTCATTTAAATCTAAGTAGATAATTGAGGCTTGTTGGATCAATATCAGGTAATGATCTAATATATTGACTAGAGATCTCTATCTGGGTAGTAATGGGTTAATCATTGATACATGCAGGAATGACAGGGCAGCTGTGGCCAGATCCAGCCTGGGCTTACACCATCTTATCCAGGTCATCCACATCCGTGATTTGGGATCCCTCTGAGTCCACAAGAACTTGCCCAGGGATGGGGGTAAACCAAAACCTGGTAGCCTCCAGAAAAAGACTGCTGATGTCACAGATAATCAGGGCAGTTTGAATTACCTCCTGTCCATCTGCTGGCTACAAAGAGAGCCCAAGCCCTGAGGTTAAGCAGGGTAGCATGAACCTGATGAGAACCGTGGCATTTAGGAGTGCTTTCACACCCAGCAAAACTCTTCCCCAAAAATCCATGCTCCTTTCATCCTTAGTCTGGGCTGAGCAAAGTTCATTAAGAACCTTTCCAAAACAGTTGTGTTGCATGCTTAAAACATCAAATCCAGGAGCTCAAAAGCCACAGGGTATCTTCTGCCACCTTCAGTAATTGGTGAGACATGGGAATCTGAATACAAACCAAATAGCCTGAGATACATCTTATACATTATGTGGATTTAAGAGAAGGGGAAAAAATATACTAGCACACAAAATATTAAGTCATGCATACTTTCTGCAATTAATTTATCTGTCATCAATAGACTCATAAACTATTTGACTTTATGACAGCTTGGAAAGAGAAGATGCCAACTTTTCCTGCAGGTGTGCATCTGTTTGGGAAGACACCAGCAATTGTACGTGCAGGGAGGGAGGATGATAGGAGAGAGACAGAGTGGTTGTGAAATAAGATGGGAATGAAAGGGTTGGCAAAAATGCTGGCTTGCTGCATTTGTCCTCCTTGGAGATGGGAAGAAAGGGTTTTCAAAGCCCTGGCTTCAAGGAGCATTACCAAAAGTAGGTTGAGACCCCCTTACTGTGCAGTTTTATTGATCTGGCTTCAGGAAATGAACTCATAAAAAGAGCCCAAGGCACTATAGAAATGGTTCAGCACATTTCCTATATTCAATGTGATATTTCTAATATGTATTGAGGGCCAGACACCAGGTGCTCACACACTGGTGTGATGGTAAATCTGACTGACTTCACTAGGATATGAAACCTTTCTGGGTTTTGCATAATTGCTCTTTGTAGCTTCTCCCTTGGCACCTGTGGGGGTATCTCCATGCTGGCCCTGTTTAATGGCCATGAGCTACAAGGCTTTGGGGCTTGGGAGGGTGGGAAAGTTATCCAAGTCAAGGCAGATTGGATGGGTCCTTTTAAAAGTCAAGCAGGGGTGGGTGAGACGGGTGTAATAAAAACACCAGATAGTATTGTGACTGAACGCCCTGTCTCCTACTAGGCTGAAAATATGCAATAATCCAGAATATGAGCTGTTTTAGCTGATTTCAAGGGTTTTCTCTGAGCCAGGACAACATGGCATTGAGGGAATAGGAGATGGGTATGGTCAATGGCCTTGGTGTTTCCAAGTACCTCCAGGTGAAACCCCTCTGTGGGAGCTGCTACTAAAATGTGAGTTAGCTACAGGCTGCCTTTCCTGCAAGAGCTGCAAAAAACCTGGTAGGCAGCCAGTTTCATCCTTGCCCAGAGTGAAAACTTCCCAGACAGGTGATGGAGGAGACCTCTGGGCTTGGAAGGGGAGCCCAAGTCTGCTTCTTTCGTTGACTGTGCATGGTTGGAATTTGTGTTTTCCAGATCTCAGTAAACTGAAAGTATTTATAAGGGTAATTCAGTGGCTTTGTGGGATATATTGGGGCAAAAGTTTCTTGACTTCCTTTTCTCCTTTCATTGAAATTAATTAACTTTAATAATCAGAAAGGTTCTGGTCCCCACACTGGGTTCATGTACTTCCCTCATTCCCTGGAGGCAAATTGTGGGGCTGTGACAATTTTTCATCTCTGGCAACTTTGGTGGCATAAAGTTCCAGATAAACACCTGCTAAATTTTTTCATCCTTTTTTTTTTTTTTTAAAACGAAAGTTGTTTGGATGAAGCCAATGCTCAAAAGATTGAAATGGTTCTGCATTCAAAAGGTAAAAGTTCTTTGCTCACTTGGTGCAAAAGGGGGAAAAAGCAAAGCTATTGCAGTCACAGAAAGGAATAACTGGGGTGGAAATGTGAAAAAGTCCTGATTTGAAAGCACTGTCAAGAAAACCAAAGGATAATGAGTCTCAAGGGCCAAGGAAAAACTAGTACTGAGTAGTGTCCTGGCAGAAGATGAAGGGGGAAGGTAAGAGGGGACACTGCTGGGGTTTGGGGACCAGAATGGGGAGACAGGAAAAATCCACAGTGAGAAACAAAGAAATTAAGATTTGGGCTTATGAAGTAATGAGGATGCTTCATTTCTACTGAAGCTCAGGCAAAGCTGAGGGTACTTTAAAGTGAAGCCTTCAAAATATTTCAGTCTGCCTGGTCTTTTGACAAGGGCCTGGATTGACATGACAAGGGAAAATGGTTTTAAACGAAAGAGCCTAAGTTTAGGTAGGATATGAGAAAGAAATCCTTCCCTGTGAGGGTGGGGAAGCCCTGGCACAGGTTGGCCAGAGAAGCTGTGGCTGCCCCTGGATCCCTGGAAGTGTCCAAGGCCAGGTTGGACAGGGCTTGGAGCAACCTGGGATAGTGGAAGGTAACCCTGCACATGGGTCCCTTCCAACCCAAACTGTTCCATGACACACCAACATTTCCCATTTGTATCAACTGTAGAAATCTACAGGGAGCCACTGTTTCCTTCAGTCCCCTCAGCTCTAGTGGCACATCCTACCCTCAAAAAGGAATTCAATAAAAATGTGGGGAAAGGGGGAATAGTGGGGAACCAACACAAGGAATTTCACTCCACAAATAGGGAAATATCTTGAACGTTCCACTGGCATGTTGCTGCAGACAGCTTAAGCTGAAAGAAAATTCTTTGGCAGTGACATCAATTCAGCAGTAAGTAATGCATTTTCTAAGGCTGAGATTCAATTTAAGGTCTCTCCAGTGAGTGGAATGATTGAATGGTACTTGGGAAAAAAAAAATCCAACAAATGAGACTTATTGTTAAGCTCTTGTCAGCCCATAATTTCAAAGTGGATTTTTTTACCTCTTTTTCCACTTGAACTGTGGGTTACATCCTGAAGTCTGCTAGAACTGCCTTGAACTTGGCTTTCTCTAGAAATCACCCCCATCCACTAAATGTAGAAGTTGACAAGAATGGTTTAGTGCTGGATGACTCATCCAAGGCTTTGAGGATCTTTAGCCCCTCCACACTCACCCCTTCTACTTACAAGCTGAGACCCAGCAGAAACTGCAGATTCATTGAACACCAAGAAAAGTTACGATTTTGCGCTATGCATCCTTGAGATATATGAGCCAGAAAAATACTTTTTTTTTTTCTGGTAAATTGTGCAGTTTTCAGCAGTCAGTGTTTTACAACCTCCCTAAACTGAAATCTGCCTGCATAGATCTGGGTTTAATAACCCCCAGCAAATTTCTCCTCCAGAATTTGTCACATTTTTTCCCTTTACAATAAAAAAAAAATTAGAAATTGCTATAATTTTACAGAGAGCTCTCACTGCCTGTGAATTTTAAACTAGCCTGAATAATGCTCTGGTGAAAAGGCAGTAAAAAATAGTTTTGTACCAGCAAGGCAAGGGCTTGAAAGTTTATTTTCTTGCTGAGTGACTGGAGTTAGGCAAAGCCAATCCCCAAAGGTTTCCTTGCTGGGGATGCAGCTCCAGGGATTGCCAAGTATATACCCAACAGAGGACTAGTTTTCTAAAAATAGTGATTCGGTCATTAACTCTATTCCCCTCTCTTGGTCCAAATGAAGTCTGAGGACAGATCTGGAGTGGTGGGAAAGGATGAAGGGATGCCTCTGAGCACTTCCCACCAGCTCTGCCCTCTTGTCTCCTGCAGATCAGGGCTTGGAGGGAATCTGCTGTGACCTGTTGACACCATCATATCCTCATTGTTAAATATGGTGTGGTTTCAGTACAGGGGGGAAATGGGGAGAGCCTCAGATTTGGGTTGTTTTGGGGTGAATATATGTATATGATTTTGGTGTTGGGTTTGGAGGGTCTGCTGTGCAATGTGGGTAGAGTCAGCCTCTGGCTGGGAAATGGAGTTTTCAGCTTGATGTTTGAAAATTAGTTGTTTAATCAAAACTGGTTGTCTTGACCCTGCAGCAAAGGGAAAGAGAGGGAGGTTAATCCAGCAGCACATCCTGGGTCTGTCTGGCCATGGTGAGCTCATGGTGATGCTCAGTGGGTTTCACTCCTCTGGGTGTCTTCTGGTGGATTGGGATGGGTTTGCAGTGGATTCAGATGTTTTGAGGTGGTCTGCAGGTGGATTGAGAGTGGGCACAGGGTGTGCTGGAGGCTTTCCCTGGGCAATCCCCAATTCTACAATGACACTTCTGTGTCATTTGACCTCTGAGCAATGTGAGACCTGGCTAGTGAAGGCTCCTTACCTTGCAAACTGTGCCTGACAAATCCATAATCTTGGTCCAAGTGAGAACCAGCAGTCTTTCAGACAGGTTTAGGAGGGTCTGGTTCAGAGCCAATGCAGCCTCTGCCTTTGGAGAGGGGAATGTGAGGTACAGCTGGGATGATCTCTCCCAGACATGACTCTTCAGGTTGAGGTTGGAGCGTGGGACAGGATGTAGAAGCAGTTTCCATAGCTGAGCTGCAACCCATTCCCAAGGTGCCTTATCTTCATCTCTCACTGTATCTATTCATATGCAATCAAAAGCAGAGGGGTTGGGGATTAAACCTGCTCTGACTTACCCTGGGGGAAGCAACAGCTGGGTGTAGAGTGTTTGTTTTGGGTGTTTGTGCCATGGCAGAGGAAGAGGAGGCTGCAGTGTGAAGTGGCTGAGAGGTAAAGCACATCCCAGCTTCATGTCAGGGCTCAGCTTTTCTTGACAAGTCATCTCTAATCTTTCCTCGTTTTGCTGGTGACTGCTATGAACACTATAAGTGGAAATTCTGGGCAAAAATGATAATGCTACTGCCAGGATTAGATCAAAATAGAATAGAAAAACCCCATTTAGGAATCAAATACCACTTGTTAATTCATGTCATTGCCGTGGACCCCATTTTTCCTGCCTTGTGCTTCAACAACTTAAAACGCCCTGGTTTGTGGAACAGTTTGCATAAAAAGGGGGCGGGGTGAGGGAATAAAAGTTGCTTTAAAAGTAAGTCAAAGGCTCCAACATGTGTTCTTTGCCGGTTGAATTCAAGATGAGGGTTTTAGGCTTCCCGTGGGACCTCCCTTTCACAGCTCCCCCCTAATCCTCTGGAAATCGCCTGTTCCCTACAGCTGTTGGGTCACCAGATGAGCTATTTGTTCAATTATTCTTGGCCGTGCTGGCCCAGGCTGCCTCAAAGCTGCCGGCTCCATCCCTCAGCCCACTTCAATCACCTTCGGACGAGCCCCAGCCCGTTTGAAGCCCTCTGCCCTGCTCTCAGGAGCGCCTCCACTCCCGCCCCCGCATCCCTTTTTATCTCGCCCTGACATCCCCGAGCGCGGCCGGCGATGCTCCCGCTGCTGCTGGGGCGGGTTGGGAGGGCGGCTCCGGTGTCGGAGTGCCGGAGTGAGAAAATAATTACAAATGAAAGAGAGATTAGCAGAGGCTGTTGTGACAAATGCTGCCGAAATGGTTTCTGGAGCGCCGGCGGTCCCTTCTAACGAGAGCAATCGGCTGCAGCTGCCATCCCTATGGTGATGCGGAGAAACGCGGGTTCCGCTGGGATTGCTGAATGAAAGCCTAAAACCTGGCAAACCACAGCTCAAGGGGATGAGACGACGGACCGGGGCAGCTTCACGTCATACAAATGGACTGGTAATTAACAGTTTTTTCCTCCCCTTTGTCTGCCTCCTCTGCCTCCATCCCCCAGTCAGAAGTGCTCAAACCCGCATAATAAATGGATCACAGCTGCTGAAAGACAGCTCTTGCCTGGCTCTGGGAATCGTCGGAGTTCACCTTGCAGGGGATCTGAGTCTTCAGCTTCTCTGAGATGTCACAAAGTTCCTAAATGGTTTGTCCTGGCTTCAGGTAAAGCCCCATTTCAGTTTGCCAAACTTCCATCTATTTAATCAAATGGTTAGAATAGCACATCACAGTTCTTGGAATTGTGGAATTGACTGAATTCTGGAAATTCTTGGTGTACAGGACATGCAGAAAAAACCCTGATGGTCTTTAGATGAGACCTGAAATAGTTGATTATTCATGGAAGGATGGGAGATGGCTTTGGGAAGTCATTCCTGTTGGGTGCAAGGCTGAAGGCATCCCGCACATCACACACACTGAGTACTTGGAGGCACAAGAAGCAGATGGACAAGAGGAGCTGTTCTACCTTAGGCTGTTCAACTCCTGGGGTGGTTGACTTGGAGGGTAAATCCACCATGATGGCCAAGGCAGTGGTGCCATGTAATAAATAGGAAGGTCACTGGGATGGACATGCTGCTGAGAATCTCTGGGAAGCTAAATGTGGGAAGTGTGCAGGCTTTAGTGGCTTGCAGAGCAGTGATGGAAAACAGGGAGCTGGGTGATAGATCTGGAAGAGTTGCCCCAGCTGAGCATCCCCTTTTCAGCAGGCTGATGCCCCATCCCGGGAAGTGCCCAAGGCCAGGTTGGGTGTGGCCTTGAGCAATCTGGTCTAGTGGAAAGTGTCCCTGTCCAGGGCAGGGGAGTGGAATTAGATGATCTTTAAAGCCCCTTCCAACCCAAACCATTCTATAGCTCTGGAATTCAGCTCTCATGCTGACCCTTGGAGGACAGTCCTGCTCATATGAAGGCAGAGCAGCAGAATAAGAAGCAGCCAAGATGACAACAACATCCTTGTCTTCTCAGCCATCCAGCCCTTCCCTAACCAGAGGGGCACTGATAATACTTTAATCATTAGCTATTACATTAGAGACAGTATCAAAGTTTTCTCTCTTCTCCTGGAGCTATGGGGAAGCCCTGCCTGGATCGCCAAGCCATGGCCAAAGTTTGGATATCCCATAGGATTATGAGTTGTTAGTGTTTCTCCCTTTTTCCAGACTCAGAGCTTTTCCCCGATGAGCAGAGATGTCACGTGTGTCACAGTCAGAAGTGGCACAGGACAAGGAGAAATGTTTTGATGAGATGTGCTTCCCTTTGGGCTCATAGAATCCTAAAATGAATGGTTTGGGTTGGAAAGAACCTTAAAGTTCATCTGTTCCAACCCCCTGCCACAGGCAGGGACAACTTCCTCTATCCCAGATTGCTCCAAGCCTTGTCCAACCTGGCCTTGGACACTTCTGGGGATGGAGTAGCCACAGCTTCTCTGGGAAACCTGTGCCAGGGCCTCTCCACCCTCACAGGGAAGAATTTCCTCCAAATATCCAATCTAACCTTCTCTCTTTCAGTTCGAAGCCTGCATGTCCCTGTTTGCCCCATTTGGGAACTTGCAGATTTCCAGAGCAGAGGCAATGCAGCACCCCCTGCTTTGCTTTATTCCCCCCAATTTCTGAAGTCAAAAGACATGTACAGGTTCACCATGTGTGCATCCCCCTCCCAACCCTCCTCCTAACTCCCCCCTCACCTCAAAACATTCTCCCTCCATCACCCCCAGGTCTCTTCCAGCTGCTCCGCACATCTCCCGAGTCCCGGCAATTGCTCTTGAAACAATATGTCAAAACACCATTAGCCCATCCCGGGCCAGCATGGCTCCTTTCCCCGGCCAAGTGGGCCAGGACAGGCTGGCGCTGACACATCCCGCCTGGTACTTTGAAGTCCCCGCCCGCGCTCGGCGGGGACAGCTGGGGCGTGCCACAATCCCCTCGGCCCTTTGGGCTAAGCCGGGCGTTTTAAAATAGTCCCCCCTCCCTGCCCGGCGGTGACAACTGCACTATTATTTCAGACGCTGTTTATGGACCCGCGGCGTAACCGGAGCCCGTGGAGAAGCAATGGGGGTGAAAGGGGAGAGGGGGGCAGCCCTGAGTGGGTTTCACCCTAATTAGCAGCCCCCTTGTTTCTCACCGGGCGCTGGAAAACTCATCCATGCACGTCAAATCTGCAGCAGTAAAGAGATCCGTGGTGAAAACTGGCATTTTGTCACAACCGTTGTTTTTTAAAGGATGGTTTGAATCCTTTACATTTGTTTCAGGGCTCCCCAAAAGGCAATTCTACCTGTTTTCCGGAAAAGAGATGCTGCCAGATGGGTTGGGAATTGCCTTGGATAATGCCTCTCCTTGTGCATCCGTTTTCCCACTGGCAAAACAGGGATGTGGTGTCTGGTATGATCCCGGGAAGGTCGAGAAAAGAACTGGGATAGAGCTGGTCTCCTTGAAACCAGTGCGGTAGTCCAGCTGCTGCCAAGTGCCTTTGGAGAGGGAGGAATGTGACAGAGTGACACAAGGAGCTTCTCACACCTGGAGCTGGGCTCCCAACCTACCCCAAAATGGGGTTGCAGCCCCTGCCCGTCGCCCCCCACCCCCGCCGCCCCCGCCCCCCCCCGCCCCCCGCCCTTCCAGGCCTTCACTCTCGCACGCCAGAGTATCCCTTCACGAGAGCGTTAGCCTTTCCGTTAGCCCTCAGCACCACCTAGTGTTCCCAAATATTCCCGGGGCTCCGTTCTGCGCAGCTGGGACATGTCGGGTCACCGTGCAATAGCTGCCCCCCAAGGCTGCGGGATACCATGGCAGTATCCCGCATCCCTACATCCACAAGAAACCCCTCCAACCCCCAATTCCCACTTCTCTTCAGCCGTCTAACAACACAAATGCCCAGTCCAAGCTCTCAGGTGTGAAGGTTGCTCCCAAAAATTTCAGTGCCGGCTTCCCAAAGCATTCTCCTCTGTGGGGATGGATTTACAGAGAACACTGGAATGTTTTGGCATCCAAAGTTGCTTCAGCAGAGTGTGGGAGATGCTGGTTTGCAGCATATCAGAGCTGTAATGCCAATTCTAAAGGTCAATAAATGTCAGGTTTTGAATTTGCTCTACTTCCCTGGCGCTTTTTTCATGGTAATTTTTTATGGTAATTCAACTTTTAGGATTGAAAATTAAATGAAAGGTAGTAGAAATTATAAATGTTTGTTTGGGAAAGCTAGTTGGAGCAGGAGTGCTGGGGAGAGGGATAAGAGGGGGGAAGATTGTAAAGATGATGAATACAAGAAAGAAAAAAAAAATATCAGTATGAAGGACACTTCCCAGTTCTAATTTCAAAAGCAAAGGGCTCAGTATTAACATGTCAAGGTGATGAACTGATTTTCTCTCATTTCAGATGAAACTCCCCACCACATCTGAACCTTCTGGTCCTTCACAGCTTCACGTCCCCAGCAACCTCACCATCACTCAGAGACATTTCTTCCAGCTCCAGGTGTTGAAGATGAACAAGTTCCTCCCCCCAGATTCCTCTTGTGTTATTAGGTGATCTGGTTCTGGGTATAGCAAGGGCAAGCCCAGGTGGGGAGGTGACATTCCTCCCTCTGCCACTGAGATGTGCCCTTGTTCCATCGCTGCACTTTTAATTCTGCCTGGCTCCCAGGGACAATGTTGATGGAACAGTCCTGACGACTGCCCAGCTCGACTGCCCAGCTCCCTTGCACCTTTCCAGATGGGTCGCTCTCCATATGAGGTGCTTTAGGGGAGCATTTCCTTGCCTTCCCACTTATTTTTTTAACTCCTCATCAGCTATGAGTTATTTTTTATCCTGTTAAAATTTCCCATGGAGTTTGGCCACATTGTGCTCCCTATGGGGTGCTGTTGTTTTCATCTTTAACCTTCACAACCTCTTATTGAACCGCCCTCTCTGTTGCCTGTCACTGTTTTCTCATGTTCTGCCTTCTCTTTCTCTTCCACTTCTTTTCTCTGGCTACACAAATTTCCTTTTAATGATCTTCTGTCCCTTATTAATGCTTTTGCCATGTCCAAGCATGCTATAGTGCTGGCATCTAGCTGGGACTGATGCAGTTGGAATCACATCAAGGCTAAGTCCTCCCTGCTTTTATTTAATTCTCGCCTGTTCTTGCCCAGCAGGGGTTTCTGATCTGTTTACGGGGGGTGTAGCACAAATCTTTGGGGATTTTCTTTGTTTATCTTACCTTTCCTTGCCCAACTCTGCCCCAAAGCAATCCCTTTTCCTCCTGATTGTGCACAGTTGCTGTTTGCTCTCTGCAGTTGCAGATGTGCCATATTGGATTTATTAATCTCCTCCTTTTGCCATCTGGCAAACTTCTTCCTGGACATCTTTGCATGGGAACAGGGCATTTGCAAGAATTAGGTCATATTTTGGGCAGAGTCTGGTGGGTCCCTTGCCATCTTCTTTGTTATTTCCCAGTTTGTGCCTCCCCAGGGCACTTTGTACTCCCCATCTCACTGTACGTGGGGATTGAAGCTGCCCACAGAGAGGAGTAAATTTAGGTGATGGTGCTTTGGAGCAGCTGCAGGTGTCTGCCCCTTCCCTTGTTCCAAAGTACTTCAGCATCACTGGAAATCTGGGTTGCACGCGATGGCTGAGCACTCAGGTGACAGACAGCACTGAGATGGGAGGATGCTGTGAGGGATCATTCCCTGGGTACCAGGAAGGCTGAGGGAGGTGCCACCAGGAGGTGGCTCACTTAGAAATGGGACCATCTAGGTACAAAACCTTTTCCCTGCAGATCCATTGCCTGCATTACACAGGCAGGTTTTGTTGGGTGCAGGAGGAGGGGAAGGAAAATGAGGCATCATCATTTTGGTTGGAAAATACATCAATATTCCAGCAAGGGACCAGACAAATATCTCTCTCTGGCCAGTGTACCAGCTTGCTTTCCCATTTTCCTGCCCCTTAAAATTTCAGGCAGCCTATGCAGCTCCTCTCTCCAGATGTGTGGTCATGTGGCAAATGACTCCTTTACTCATCCCCTCTGCCAGCACAGGAAAATGAGGGAACTAATTTCCTGGCTCTGACACTCCATGATTTCCCCGGTTTCTCTGAGCCATTAGTTTTGAGCTCTCTCCAACCATCGCTCCCATGGCATGCTCTAGCCTGTATCCCATCTGCATCCATGGAGACTGCAGGTATTGTGTAACCAGAGGGCATCCTGAGATGATTCCCAGAGCAGCAAACTCCTGTTTTCTTGATCATTCCCAAGCTTTGCATGTTGATGTGAAGAGACTACCAGGGTGATATTTGCTGCCAAAGCTCCTGTGGATATGTTTGGGAGCTGCAACTCTGCGTGGGATAAGCAGGGAGAAAATAGACATCAGGAGGTGGAAAATTAGAGATGGGCAGGACACAAAAGAGCTTTTTGGAGGCCTCAAAAATTCCTAGTATAGGAATTCTGAAATTCTTTTCAGGACTGATTTCATGGCAAC
Organism: Lichenostomus cassidix; assembly: GCF_008360975.1. Classification (NCBI taxonomy): domain Eukaryota; kingdom Metazoa; phylum Chordata; class Aves; order Passeriformes; family Meliphagidae; genus Lichenostomus; species Lichenostomus cassidix. Next base: position 205,785 of record NC_139504.1, on the reverse strand, counting down.
GCAATAAGATTCAGAAATTTGCTGATTAGGACTGGTTATTTTAGGTTGGATGTGCTGTGCTGATCGGAATTCCCACCTCCAGTGGTAGTCCAGTGCTCGTGGATGGTGACAGCCTGAACTGGACACAAGTTAGATGAATTTACAGCTTTTACCTGTTGTTTCAAGGCCGTCTAAGGAGCTGTGAGGGTTTTAAAGGTGGCTGAGCTCTAGGAAGTTATAGATATATAAGCTGGAGATGACATCAGGTTTTGGTGCGTTTCATCAGGAAATGGTTGTTCAGGACCACATGGAAATGAGACATTCTGCTGAGGTTCTGCATAACCCCAGATAAGGGATGGTCTTTTACTACAATAAATACACCCAGAGAGATTAATTGTTTCCTTAGAGTAAGATCCACCCCCCCTACACACCCCGTGATTTTGTTCTGCAAATATTTGAAGGTGCAAATTTCCTGGTAGCCAAGAAACACCAACATGACTCGGCAGATCTTTGGGTGAGAGCAAGCTCCCATTTCAGAGTCAGGTTTAACTAAAGGTTTAGTTATTAGCAAAACTCAGCCCTTCTTATGAAACAGCTACAGCAACTTCATCACTCATGACCAAGACCTTTCCGTGACATTTTTTGGATTCTCATTTGCATTTTTGGACATCCCTTCAGGGTTTTTTCATGAACTTGTGGCAACTCCCCAGCTAAATAATTCTTCATTTTTCCCAGGCCCTCCATCTCACCAGTTGTTTTTCTTCCATTTATTCCTCAGCCTCAGCTTTGGGGGTAGGTTTCTGGGCATAATCCTTCTATGTGCCTGGAGCATGTTGAGTGTAAATCCCTCGATTAATTCTGATTTCTTCCAGGGCTTGTAGGACACAAAATATCACCAGGTTCCTGTGACATTCATTAAACAATTTAATGAAGGGACAAGCAATACCTGCAGCTTGGCTTTTGCCTCTGGAAAATTTGAATCATCCCACCTGAAAAACACTGAGGCTTTGGGCATCCAACCCCACCACTGATAAAGGAGAGGATGACTGTGGGATGCTCCCTCTCTTCCAGAAGCACTCACCTCTCTGGGAGGTGAGAAAGGATGGATTAATGGACAATTATTTATTATTTTATAACTCATCTGTTTAAACAACATTGTGGGACCAGGAGTGGGAATAGATCTGATGTCAATAAATTGAAATAGTAATAGAGTAATAAAATAAAAAGACAGGGGATTGCCAGACAGTTCTTGTAACCCTCAAAGCATTTATAAATCAGGATGGATATATTTAAAACATTAAAATCCGGCTTTCTTACTACAAATTTCCTGTGGCAGGTGTAGTTGCTCTCAGTGCTGTAAGTAGATGCACTGCTCCCTAAAAGTGAGTAGAACCCAGGGCTGGAGCACAGAAGGCCCTGTCAGAGCTTCCTTTACAAATAGACATAATAATGCTTCCCTCCCTCCCAAGGGTGTAATGAGGGTTAATTATTTAACATTTGTAAAGCACTTGCAGGACTCAAGATGAAAGTGGAAAGTATTATTAAGAATAAACTCAGTTTTATAGGAGGCCTGGTCAGAAAATTGCATTTGGCATTGAAATATGGGTTATGAGTGGGGATCCCAGGAGGGGCATCCATCAAACCTGGGAAGCATGGAAAATGAAGGGCTCTGAAGGAATTAATCCAGTTAATAATTAATGCAGTGTTCTGGGGATGAGGGGTGTGGGCACCTGGATGCTGGGGGGTAATGCCCCACACAGCTCCTCTCGATCCCCCATATCCCACAGCTCTCTTGTATCCCACCCTGCATGAGGTGGGTGATGGGGAACTCTGGTAGAAGGAAACTTAATCTTTGCCCAAAATGTGAGAAATTGAATATTTGGGGGAGAAAAGACAGCCAGAAGTCAGCAAATAATGGATGACTTTTGTGGGAGAAGAGAGCAAATTAAAGCATCTGGTGTGCCCAGGAGTGGGGGATTTCTGTGTCCAGGGTCACCTTTCCCTCCTGGCTGGGGTTTGTGAGGCAGGGAGGAGGCAGGTGAAGCAGGTGCCACAGGCAGGGGAGGAGCACAGTTCACCTGGGAGCAGGTGCAGCACTGGGATCAACGGGACAGGTAAGGCTCTGCCGGTCAGGGCTAGCATGGGGAGGGGGGAGGTCACCCCACGCTGTGGGATGGGAAGGGACCCCCCTGCCTGGCCTTTAGGGACCCCTCAATTTGGCATACAAACTCCAAAGGGAGGTAAGAGAGGGGTCTGGGTGGGTGAACCACCGCTCCCCTTAGGAAAGTAAATTTGGAGAGATCTGAGTGTCCTTAGCCCACTGGCGTGTCCCCCTGCCCTAGGGTCCCCGTGAAGGGGCTCAGGGGGTTTGGCTGCTGTCCCTGCCCAGCTGGAAGGTGACGGGACAGCCCAGCAAACCCGCAGCAACTTTTTCCAAGGAGGAAGTTGAAAAATAAACATGATATGTGGGGCCCCAAAGCAGGCAGAGGTGAGAGTGGGGCAGCCTGGGGGCAGCGGGGCCCCAAAACCCCCGAGCCACTCTGTGAGGATACCTTGCTGGCTCCCTGCTCCACTCCCAGCCAAATTAAATACAAACCCTCTGCCTCACAGCTAAACTGAAAATGCTGCTGTGTGCACTGAACAAAAAACTCCCTCCCCACCTTCCTCTCACTGCAGAAATGGCAAGAAAAGTTATTCACACTGCCTAAAATTGCAGATTGGAATAGTAGAATCCCAGAAAGGTTTGGGTTGGAAGGGACCTTAAAGCTCATCTTGGGCCACCTCCCTTGCTGTGGGCAGGGCCACCTTTGCTGTAGGGGAAGGTGTTTTTCCTTCTTTCTTCCATTCTTCCTACCAGCTTGTCATTAAAAAACTACCAACCCTTAACCTTGGCAGCACAGGGTGCGATGGCCGAGGCTCCATATATTGGGATATTGGGAATATTGGGAACCACAGCTCTGGGATACCCAGGGACAATCTGTGGTACTCAGCAGGCTGAAGGTTATGTGTTTTATGGATATTTTGGGGCTATATTGCAATGGAAATGGTTTTAATTCTTTGTCTTGGATAGTTTTCCGTGAGGGATGTTGAAGACACACAGTGCTTAACCTGCATCACATTCTGGGGCAATTGGGACAATTTGAGGACAAGCATTCATCTTGTCTTTGGGAAATGCCCTGAGAAGTTGAGGAGTCCAGCAAAGTTGTGGCTTTCTCACCCCTGGAGGAGTCCAAGGCCAGGTTAGATGGGGCTTGGAGAAACCTGGTTGAGTGGAAGGTGTCTCTTCCTGTGGCATGGAGTGGAACTATATTATCTTGAAGATCCCCCCAACCTAAACCATTCTGTGATTCTACGATTCTATAAATACTGATTTTTGTGGCATTTTTGATGGTGATAATGCTGGGTTTGAGTTTATTTTGGGTTGGTACCTGTGAGGTCATAGGGGTTGTTGGAGTCAAGGCTATTCCATCACACATCATGGAGCCAAGGAGGCAGTTCAGGCCACAGATGGCACCCACTCCTTTAGAAAGCACTTTAATCTCTTTACCATCACATAGAGGAAAAGAAAAATGGCTTTTGAGATGGTAACATGCATTTCCTCCAACAAATAATTTTTAAAGTCAGACCTCGCTGTCTTAAAAACACAAATAAAAAAAATGCAGGTTGAAAGAGAAGGAATGTCAAAGTGCCTGTTCTGAGCCCCTGTAGTTAGGCGTCGGCTGCTTTATTTTATTTCTCAGCTTTCTTTGCTAGGACGTAGCTTCTTGCTGGTTCTCTGATGGCAAGGCTCAGAGCAAGAATAGGGATGGAGAATCCAAACCAGGGGCTTATAAAACTGGAGGCAAAAAGAGGCAGCATAAGGAAGAGGAAGCAGAGAGCAGTATAACATCTCCATCACCACTTTTTCCATCTCTCTCTCCCCATGTCTCTTTCCAGGTGGATCCATTGTGCCTATTAAATAGACCACTGGTCCAGCATCCTGAATTTAAAGCTTTCATCCCACTTTGAACATTCATGTTGAACTTTCTGGTCTCAGGGGGATGGATTATCTCTGTTGGTGTTCTCAGTCTGCAGCCATTGTACAATCTCCTGCAGTATCTGATGGTCCTTCAGATACTTCCTGGCAATAGACCCTAATAATTTCCAATGATGAGGACAATTTTTTAACCTAAGTCCAAACCCCTTAAGGATCCTTTAGAGGCAGAAAAGTTGCTTTCCTGTTTTGGCAGACGCAGCTGAGCTCACCAGCATGAAGAAGATGATTGCTCAGAGTCACTGTTAACACTTCCTGGTGCGGACGGAGACAGAGGGAAAAGAGAACCTGATGATAATGGGATGAAAGCGTTCAGAGTTTTAGCCTGACATTAATGCATTAGGGATCCAGCTCCTGCAGGAGCTAATGGAAGTGCTGCTATGATTATAAGCACCTCTGCAGACAAATAAGACAGTGCTGGTAATGACTGAGGCAGCACAGGGTACAGGAGAGCTTATCAGTGTCAGTGATGCCTCTCCTGATACCTTTTGGGTGTCTCCTGCCATCTCTCTGACCTCAGAGTATATCTCACCCCTGGGTCTGGATCACTGCCATGCCCTTCAGGTGCTGGATTTGGGCTGTGGGGTTATGTTGTATTCAGGGATGCACACAGAGGAAATGCAGGATAGGGAAGGGGCTGACTGAGGATGGTTTTCTGAGTGCAGCACCTCAGCTGCTGTCAGTCTGTAGGACCGTGTTTGATGTGCTCCTGCAGCTGCAGATTCAACACAAGAGCCCCTCTAGAAGGCTGGAGGTAGCTTCATTATTTCCAGATACACATCTCAGTGCCTTTCCCCAGTTCAGCCTGAGCTCAACCTGAGTGGTTCTTTTGCAAGCCAAGACATTTCTCCTTTTCCCTGAGTCAGCCTTTCCCTGGGGACCATCCCTGTCACCCACATATGCTCTGAGAGCCAAGCTCAGGTCCCACGGTGAGCAAACCAGCTCTGATGTGTCTGCACTGCCTGATTTACAGAGGTTGAAGGGCAAAGTTAATTGTAGGTGTGATGGCTGTGAGCTCTCCCCACTGGTGAACTTTAGACTGTAATTTCCAAGCTGGGGAAGATGGAAGTGATGCCCTGACTGAGACACTATCAATGGACTTTAAAAACCCCATCAAAACAAAACAAAACACCAAAAAAATAAACAAAAAACCCCAATCAACAAAAAAACAAACAACAAACCTCAGAAAAGCAAAAGAAACATTTGGAGTATTAAAATGGCCCAGCTTTTGGCTGAAAAGAGAGTTTGTAGCTGCCAGGGTAATGTGAGAGGAGGAGGTGAAAGCTGAATCGGGCTTCTTACCATCCTCCAGATGCCTCTCCAGGTGGTTGGGTGCATTAGCTATAAACCAAGAAGAAACCAGCTCCTCTGGGAGGTGATAAGAGCAGATGAAACAGTAAATCATTAAGCAGACACAGTATAGGGCACCATAATAAACGGGGCAAAGAGCACTAATGACAAGCCAGAAAGGACACGGGGGTACTGCCAAACATGCAGGCTGGGTGATGATTGAAGGGACAAAGTCAGGCTCGTCAGGGATGCCCTGGGATGGTGGCTGTGGCCACCAACACCAGCATGCACTGGGCCTTCAGCTTGTTCTTTTCCCTTATGATTGTAGGCATGCCACACTTCCTTTGGAGCTACAGGGATAAACAAGAGCTGTTTGCCCCAGGGCACAAACATAACTGTGGTTGGTTTTTTCCCCTGTGCTTACCCACTGCATGTTTTCAGAGGAGGAAGAGAAGCAGGAGAAATAGTTTTGCTGGTCACGTGTCCTAGCTGAGCCATGTGCTCCCTGCTACCAGGCAGGAATGGAGACCAGCAACCCCAAAAGAGTCCCCATCTCCCCATGAGCTCAGCCCAGATCACATAAGCACTGTAAGGTGGCTGTGCATACCCCATTTAGCTGAACTTTTAATTGTGATCAATCAGTGTATCCTTCAGTTGTCCTGGCTTGACTGCACCAATCTCATGTGGGAGATCAGGCCCCACTTCATATCAGTCTTTAATATGTAATTGCAAGAGCTACATCAGTTATATATTTGGCTGTATATTGCTGTGGTCATGTTATAATTATTGCATTAATATGGCATGATATGGCTGCAATCCTTCTTCTTGTGGTATTTTGGGATGGGTTTGGTTCTGCTTCCAGTTATCACCCTAATATTATACCATTCCTCCTTGTAGCTAATCTAAATTTCCCCTCTTTCAGTTTAAAGCCATTACTCCCATTTCATGTATATTATGAGATTCTCTACTCACCCAGAAAATACAGACTGTTCAGCCCTCTTCATGGCTCGGGAATGCTGTTCCCTTAATCACAGGGAAACAGGTGGATGCTCCCATTCCACAATTGCCCCTTTCAAAGGACTACAGAGATGATTGTATTAACCCACTGGACTGTGTCAGCACTGCTGGTAAACAGCATCTTGCTTTGATTTTCTGTTTAATTACCCAATGCACCCACTATCAATAAATCTTTCCTTTTAAGTAATGAAATAAAGCAGAACCTTGCAATGTTAACAGTGACCTGCAAAGTTGCCAGTCCCTACCATGCACAGTGTTTCCACTCTTGGATTAAATCCCCACTAAATTCATCTTCATGAAGCCACCAGGATAGCTCAGCGGTGCTTGGTGAAGGCAGGATGGGGACCAGCCTGGTGGCACTGCAGGGACGTTGGCCCCATGTGCTGCCATGTGTGGCTGCATGTACTGGGGCGATGTTTACACATGGAGCCAATGTTTGCTTAGCTCGAGCTGTTGGATTAGCTGTTTGGTTAAACCAGCTCAGATCAGGCAGGTTGGTTGCAGGGATTTAGGAGATTGTTTCTAACCCAGTGGATTTTCCTGCTCAGGGACAGACTCCACTGGGAGACGGTATCTGCACCAGCCAGGGACTTCAAGGGATGAAACAAGATGTCCCTGGTACAAACCAACCTGAAATCAGATATTAGTAAAGCCAAAGAAATTACTCCCTCTCTCCAAGGCTGACAGCAACAACTCATGTTTAACCCCACATGCAAATTATTCCTTGTGCAACAGCAGAATAAGAACATTTTTGGTTTCTATTTCCAGCGAGTGGGAACTGAAGCCCAAAATGCTGCTGGGGAATGTGGTTTCTGGATAATGAGGATGTCTGGGATGGCGAGCTCAGATCCAGCTCCAAACCATGCAACTCCTGCTATGTGGATGGACAGCATCCACTCCACAAGGGAGATGGTTTCTGACCAGTCTCTGTGACTGGCAGAGAGAAGTTACTAAACTGAGAAGGAAGTCCTGGGCACCAGCAGCACAGCCTTCCATTATCAATTAAAACGTTCCTAATTGCCCTGTCTGACACCACCTCACACCAAGGCAGCCCTCGAACATATGGTCGAGCCCAGATGAAAGAGGTGATCAGTTCTCAATCTAATTAAGCAAACAGCAAACAGGAGTTGGCTGGGTTTAATTGCTGTAATTCTCCCAGGAAATGGGTCCCCCAGCATCCTGCAAACCATGTGTGTGTGTGCTCCAGCACGGAGGCTCCAGCAGCTTGGTGCAAATCCTGGCTTAGGGATGCTCAGGAGAGGGAGGAAGGACTGTGAACAGGTTGGGATGCAGGGAACGACTTGGTTTGTTTGCCCAAACCCGCAGTGTTTTGTTTTCAGCAGCTTTTGGAGTATTTTTGAATGTATATTTTTAACAAAATGCTTTGGTTTGTGGAATAGATGCAGGGTATTTTTCACCTCTTCCATGGCCTGAAATAAGTGCAGAGATTTTAAAAAATGTTGGACTTTGCACACCACTTCTGTGGCTGTTCAAGGAGCTAAAGAAAGGTGCTGATGTTTACCCCTTGACATTCCTGTTTTCTCTGTGTGTTATCTCTCCTGTTTGGTCCCGAAAAGCCCACCCTGCCCTGGTCTGCAGCAGATTCTTCTGCTCATGCATGCAGAAGAGCAAGAAAAGCAGGACCTACTGCTGGGAGGGATCCTTGGAATAAAAGGTTCAGGCTGGGATGTGTCAGAGATTGTAGCAGATTTGGGCCCTTTTTGAAACAACTGTGGCTTTTTTTGATATTTCCTAATCTTGGGGCAAGGACCTCAGAGAGGTCCCAGGTGATCCCAGTGCTCATTCTTATTCCCATGTGTTTGGTCAAGCCTTCTCCAGTCCTCCCTGAAAGGGAAGTCCTATTTTTTTCTAGTGTTATGCCAAATATGTGTAAATTGAATAATGACATTGGGGTTTTTTTGCCTCGTAGTCAGAGGACGGTGACAGGATGGCGAATTTTAAGGGTCACGCGCTTCCAGGCAGCTTCTTCCTGCTCTTTGGGCTCTGGTGGTCTGTGAAATACCCACTACAGTATCTCAGCCAGAAAATAAATAAGAAATCCCACAGGATTTATTGTTTCCAGCGCGTGGATGCCATTGAAGGGGGAATCAAAGTCATCTTTTCTCTCATAGGTAAGGGTTGTATTTCACTTGCTGTGCCAGTGAATTCCTAGCCTGCAGTGGTGACTGTACACAAGCTGACTCAAGAGAAACTGGTCTAGATGTGGAATGATCACAGAATCTTTAAGACTGGAAAAGACCTTTTAGATCATTAAGTCCAACCATTAACTGCGGCCAGGTCCACCACTCAACCATGAACCTGAGCCCCACATCTATATGTATTTGAACATTTCCAAGGATGGTGATTCCAGCACTACCCTGGGCAGCCTGGATGCATCCTTGATATTCATCTTGCCTTGATCTCTGGTATAGCTTGATGTGGAAAAGCAAGTCTCATACCCCTTCCCAAAGCTGAGCTGCCATTAAACACAGGTCTGATTTTTCCATCCAGTCTTTTCTCCCTGATGCAAACTCACCTGCTTCAGAACCCCCAGCAGCAAGGAGTAGTCTCAACCACTGCAAATAAACCCCCAAAAACTCCATGCTCTTGGGTGTCCTGCAGGGATGCTGGCAGAGCAGTTCGTCCCAGACGGTCCCCACTTGTACCTCTACAGCGGGGAGAAGCGTGACTGGGTGAAGCTGATGAACTGGCAGCACACCACCATGTACCTCTTCTACGGCCTCTCTGGGGCAGTGGATGTCCTCACCTACATCTCCCAGGTGGTGCCACGGGGTCTGGATCGCCTCATGTTGGCTGTGGCTGTGTTCGTTGAAGGTTGGTAGAAGGTGGTGCATACTTTGGGGAGGGATGCTGGGGACCGAGTCAGAGTAGAACTAAAATTTGCCTGACTGAGATATTGCTCCACGTGCCTCTGGAGATAGGACACATTGTAGGGGATATATTATGGCAGGCCAGGCTGGAATGAGATGCGAAATACAGGCATGGATGGGTTCTGGTTTGGGATTTCTGGGGCTACTGCAGTGCAAAGCAGCAGAATGAGGTTCCTCGTTATGAGAAGCAACTCGTGGACTCTGCAATTCCTCTGCCATCCACAGGCTGCTCTCTTTCCCTATTCTCTCCTGCCTCCTGAGAGCCATTAATTGCACTGCAAGCATCATCAGCCTCATCTGCTTGTGTGGCATGTGGCAATTTGAAATTATTTATTCCGCTTTCAGCATTACGTGAATATAATTTTGTCCTCAGGCTGCCTTGCAAGTCACCAGCTGGGATTCCAGACCCCTCTTGGATCATAGAATCATAGAAAGACTTGGCTTGAAAGGAAGCTTAAAAATTGTCTCATTCCCATCCCCTGCCATGTGAAAAGAAGGTCTTGTTTATATGGAAACCTCCTTAATGAAAGCTCAGCTCCTGTTACTCTCCTGATCACAGCAGTTTTTGAGGCAGCAGGAGCAGGGGCAGCTCTACATGCAGAGTTTGGCATGTACGACCAGGAAATCTATCATTTACAGCTCCCAAAAAATGGTGAAGTTTAGCAATAGGAAAGAAATACACAGCAGAAGCCTGGCTACAAGGGAAGGGTTATCTGAAGAGGTGATGGCACAGATGTGGGAAGAAAACTACCCTGTCCTTGATCCCCATATTGCTCAGATCCTCCTGCCCCAAGGTTGGGCATCTCATCCTTCCAGGATGCTGGGATGCCAGAAGGCCTAGGGACTGGTGCTCTGTGGAGTCCCTTCTTTTCATGGTGGCCTGTCTCAATTTGTCGTCCAGGCAGGTAATTTACTCGACTTGGTGGCCACGGCTGTTGTTAACGCTGCTCTAAGCAGGGCTCGTGTTTTGGCAGGCTGTCTCTTCTATTACCACGTCCTTCATCGCCCCATGCTGGATCAGCACATCCACTCACTGCTGCTCATCACCATCTTCGCTGGAGCCGGTAGCATCCTGCTGGAGGTTTTCCTGCGTGACAACATTGTCCTGGAGCTGTTCCGAGCCAGCATCACCATCGTCCAGGGAACGTGGTTCTGGCAGGTCAGTTCTGCCTTCCCAGAGTAACAAAGCAAGGGGAAAAGAGGAGAAGCAGCTGCACATCACATATCAATTGCACATCTCCCAAGGTTAATTTTGCCAGGCTCACTTCATAAATAACTCATAACCCAGAATGAAAATTTACTTATCACAGGTCATCTCTGATGACTGCTCCTGCTGCAAGAGCTGTTTGTCTTGGCTTATTGCTTCTCTGAGGGGAAGAGTGAAAGCAAGTGAGCAACATTTTGCAGTATCGAACGACCAAGTACTAATTGCTTAATGTGTCTAATGCACTCTGCAGCCCTCCCTTTGTTTTAGTGGAAAGATACAAACCCCACCAGCAATTAAACAGCTGAGCTAAAATACAGCCAGCTGCCTGCTTTGGTAGGAGTTGGAGAAGCAAAGAAATCAACTGGAGATAATTGCTCTCAAAACTAAGCTGCCAAAAAAAACCCCAAACAAACAAACAAACAAAAAACAAACAAACCAACAACAAAAAAAAAACCCCAACAACAAAAAAAACAGCCGAACCATACCCCAAAACCAAACCAGTTTCCCTTCTCTTTTTCAAGGCTGCACTAGCTCAAACCAGCCTTTATTCAGAGGTTAAAAACTGGGCTGAGCCAGTAAAGTACTAAATCTGGAGTTTTTAAAGGACGGCTTGGAGTTTGGAATGCTGAGGGACAATTGTGTCTGGATATTGAACAGAAAAAGAGAGATCTTGAGCACAGATTGGCTTTCTATGGCCTCTCGTTGCAAGGATGGACTTCACTCTCTGAGCAAAAATCTCTGTCCTGATCAGGGCTCAAGTTCATTGGTCACCACATGAATAAAAGTAATTCACAGTGAGGATGGTGAGGCTCTGGCATAGGTTGTTTAAGGTCCCTTCCAACCCAAACCATTCTGAGATTCTGGGATTCTATAATTTTTTTCCCCAATGTAATAGACTTTTTGTTCTACCCAGATTGGTGTGGTGCTTTTCCAGCCATGGGGAGGTCCAGTGTGGGATGAGAATGACCACAGCAACATCACGTTCCTCACGATGTGCTTCTTCTGGCACTGGGCAGCTGCTGTGGCCATCCTGGCTGTAAACTACACCCTCACTTACTGGTACAGCTGGGACAGAGGTTGGGACAGGGGACAGGAACTGGTGCAGGTCTGGGGTGGGCAGGAAGGAGGGGATGTCTGCCATGAGACACAGATGTAACCCAGCCCTTCCTGCCATACAAAGTCACAGCTGACTAAGCAGTCCCAGACTACTGCAAGTTTCAGGACACAGTATTTGTTGAGTGCACAGAATGCAAAACAGCATCAGTGAGAGACACAGGCGTTAAACAGGGAGAAGTCTAACAACCAAGTCCCTAGAGGTGCTCCTGGAACTCACACTGCTTATTTTCGTCTGCACTAACTGCTGAAGTCAGACTTTAATTTGATAGAGACATCAAAGCATTACCAGGACCCCCTGACACTTCATCTCCAGCTTCACAACGACTTCGAAGCAGTTGAAGGTCACTGAATTATTAGAGGTACAATAACTAAAGCATTACCAGCCCCCAGTTTGGCTTCTGCAAGGGGATGGGAAGATTATCCCACTTTAAGGATGCTCTAAGGGATGCTGTGTGAGCTACAGAATGGATAGTTCAGTCCATGCCATCAAATAGACTTTATACAGAACAAAACCCACCCAATCCCCCATCAACAGCATTTTAGGATCTCTAGAATGAGGGTTCTGGTGAATGGCATTAGGTTGGGGACTTTTCTATTAGTGATTTATTGCTCCTGTGTTACAGCTGTCTCCAGAGGTTCAGGAGAGGCAGTGGAGAGCCCTACATCAGCCTGGGGGTCCGGCAGCAGAAGTGTGACAGCAGGTCCCAAGCTGCCTTCTTGAATGGCTCTGATGAAGAATGAAGAGGGTTCAAACTCCTGCTCCAAATACACAAAGAATCCTTTTTCCAAAATAAAGAAATCTAATGCAATATTTATGTTTTGGAAGAGTGAGAGGTGCCCCTGTGGTGCTACTGGGAGGAAGGCTGAGCATGCAGGGATGGCTGCCCTCCATCCATACCCAAATATCTCTGGCTTGGATACAGGCACAGCTTGAAGTGATTTTTAGCAACAAAACAAAGCATGGAAATTCAACATGACAAGATTGTTTCATCCTATGGGCTCCCCCGTGTGTTTCCATAGGGATGGAGGGCATCCTTTAGCCAGCTGACTTTTCCAAGAGCCTGGAGGCTTTGACTGCCGTGATTGAAGTCAGGGAAATCTCCAGGCTGAGGTCATGCACCTCTGGAGCAAGGCATCACCTCAAGCAGGATGAGTAAGAGAGTGTTGAATGTGAGATTATGGAAATTTTTGCAACACAAGGGCTTGATTTCTCACAATACAAATGTTATTACTGAAGCTTTGAACTAAAGAGGGGTTTTGTTAATTGTTTTCATGTTCACTTAAAGGCTAAGAGAGTGAATAAATGTGAAATAAAAATCCTCACTGAGCTGATATCCTTAAATTTAAGACTGATAAATTACAGAGTGTGTAATAATAGCTTAGAAAAATCCATCCCTCAGACCTGCAAAGCCTGAAGGACTGTAAGATACACAGGTAAGCAGCAGGGATTCATGAAATGTCTCAGTTTTCCATAGAAAATAAACCCCCTCATCTTGGAAAGCAATATGAAACAGGCACATGGATTGGTTTAATCTGTGTTTGCTAGCTAATCTCCTACAAAGAGTGACTGGAAATGTCACCTCCTAGATAGGAGGAAAATATGCCAGTAGTGAGTATGGAGATTATATATATATAATCTCCATATATATGTATACATATATATATGTATATATATATATATGTATATATATATATATATGTAACCAACAGCACAAGGTGAATTGCAATTGTTCGTGTCTCAAACCCCGGGGCTGGAAGGATGTTCCGCACTAAGATCTTCTCTCTGCTGTGTAGTGGGGGGATGGATGGCAGGAGATTTTTGTGCCCATGTTCATGACTGCACAGAAAAGCAGCTCCTGGCAGGTTCAAGGGAAGCCAAAGCTCATTTTTTAAGCTCATTCCCCTTGTACAAAAAGTCTGTCACAGACTACAGAGACTACAGCCTGGATTTTATTGCTTATTAACAGTGCTATAAAGACTAACCAGCTTTCCTTGAATGTCAGCTTTCCTGCATATCCACTGCTGAGCTCGTTTATTTTGCAGGGCTGGATACTGGGAGGTGCAAACAGACTGAGTGTGAGGAGAATGAAGCAGCAGAGCTGCATCTCCATAAATCTATGTCATAAACTCATGATTAGGTCTCATGAGTCATAACCACTGAACATGAGGAGCATTTTGCAGACTTTTTTTTTTCTTCTGCCAAGGCAGGATAGTTTTTCCAAACGTAATGACTTCTTCTGGCTGCTGTGGGCAGACACAACCCATTCTGCAGATGCCACCTGCAAATGGCAGAGAACCCCCCATGAGGAAGTTACTCGGACAAACCGAGTAACTGGGAATGCTACAAGACAGGGATGGGTTCACTGAAGAGCAAAAAGGCCCTGTGTGATGCTCTGAATTATTTCTGGTCTTCTCTGAATTCTTTTCTTTTAGGAAACAGCCGAAGCATCATTATTCCCATTAAACAGCCAGAGGAGGGCAGCACTAGCAGCTGGACCAGGAACAGACCCAAACTGGATGCAGTCATCTTCTTCCCACCCCCGAAAGCCAGAGGTTTTTTCCTTTCCAGGGCACACAAATAAAAGATGGTTTTTAGAAGCACTCCTTGCTTTTGGAAGTGGGATAGGGTTTATTTAATCCTTCACAGCTCAAACGAATTGCTCTCTCCTTTCCCACTCCTTTCTTTGGCCCCTATCACTGCATGGCCACCAAACGCCTTTTGCCTCCACAGCATCCAGTGTCTGGAATAGTTTCTGTTTGCCTCATTAACTCCTTGCTCCTACAAACATCCCAGGACTGTCAGCTTAGTACTCACTAATTTGTTTTCCAGCTCTGGAGCACATTCTTTTCCAAGGTATGAAGGTCAGGAGGAGAGATCCAGCCTGTGATTAAGGAAGGAAATACAGTTGGGTTTCATTTCTGCATGAGAATTAATGATTTTCATTTTAACTAAAAACAGTTTGTAAATAGTTTAGGTACCCAAACGAGGTATGAAGGGTCTGGATCAATGGTACAGAGATGGTTTATTACAAAGAGGTGCAACCATAACCCATCCTCACATTTATTTCTTTAGTGATGGATATTTTAGGACAGTCCTAGATGGAGACTTGCTTTTAACACAACTTCAATATCAAGCAGTTGTTCTGGATCATGTTTTTCAGCACGTGCTGTTTGGACTTGATGATCTTGGAGGTTTTTTCCAATCGAAACAATTTTATGATTCTATAAATAGAGTTAAAGTGTCTCTGTACTTGACCCAGTGGCCATGCAGCTGGAGTGAGCTGGGGATGTGTTTGTATCCATATCCATACTGATTTTAAAAAGAGCAGGATGCCCTGGCTGGTGTCTCAGGGGTGTTTTTTTCTTGTATAACTGTTGCCTGATGTTGGATTTTGTCGCTAAGGTGTCCTGCTCATCCATGGCCGGAAGGAGCTGCTGATCCTACCCTTCTCTTACAAAGGGGCCCAGAAAATATCCCCAAAGCAGCCAAAGGTCCTGGCAGCTGCTCTTCCTGCAGCTGGAAAGACAAACCCTTCATCAGGAGCCAGCACAGCCCATCCACAAGCCGCTCATTCCTGGGGCAGAGATAGGATCTCCTGCTGCCACCCCGCACAGCCACTTTTATATGAGGCTGAAATGAAGGTGTAGCAGTAGAACAAGCCCTGCCTCTGTTTTTACCACCTGCTTCACCTCCTGTTACCTGTTTTTGAAAGCTGATGGTAGCATTCATCATCATCATCATAATAATACTTAGCATTTCCCAAACAACCATCCATCTGCAGCACTCGAGCTGCTGGCAAATCTTTAATTAGATTGTGCCTCCCACCACCCACAGGAAGGAGACAAACATTATCACATTTTTTCATTAGCACTGAGGCTGATGATGAACCTTCTCAGAGAGGATGCTTCAGTTATAGCTGAGAGAAAGAAAAAGAAAAAGAAAAAGAAAAAGAAAAAGAAAAAGAAAAAGAAAAAGAAAAAGAAAAAGAAAAAGAAAAAGAAAAAAGGAAACAAAAATATGAAATCAAATTTAGTTCAAGGTTTAGCTTGAGGACATTAGAGGAGCTGGAGGGGGTTGGACGCAGCTCTGCTACCCCCACTCATTTCCTAGGAGGAAGAGGAGGATGGGCATGTGCTGGCATATTCCCTAAGGAACTGGAATGGAATTGCATTCATTTGTGCCCACAGTGATTTTACCATGCACGGAGTGTCAATGACCTGCTAGGGGATTTTGGGGGGATTTGCCATATTTTTGCTGAGTCCCCCTCACTGAGCTGTTCCCAACCACCTGTCAGAGTTAAATCCTCATTTTTCTCATGGGGATGGTTTAACAGAAACTCCCTTTTCTCAACTGTTTAACACATTGAAAACTTCTTTCACTGCCTGTAACTTAAGTTGCCCTTTTCAGAAGAGCTTTCTCTCTGGCTTTTACTCTTTACTGGCCCTTTAACTCCATGGAAAAAGGCACATTGATCCTCTGAGTAGATGCTTTCCAGCTGGACCTCATTTCCAGCTGCTGCACTCCCACCTCACTTTTCCCTGCTTTCTCCAAGGACTTGACTCCTGCTGCTGGGGAAGGAACTTCTGGTCCTTTGGGGTAGTGGTTTGTAGATGTGGGTGGTTGCAGAATGGAAAACTGAGCTGAAAGAGCTCCCCTTCAGCTGATGGTGCTGCTGCTTTTTTTTCCAGCAAAAAAAGGTATGGTTTTCATCCTGCATTGCTTTCAGGGAGGGAGAGTCTGTGAGGGAGAATGCCTATGAGGGTTGTATTTCTCCCTGTGCTTGGATTTAATGTTGTAACAAGTTCCTAAGCTTAAGCTTGGGTGAAACTGCTCATGTGGAAGCCCCTTTGCTACTGTGGGCTTCCCAGGACCATTTTTAGGTGTACTCATCCCTGTTCCACTCATCCTGCTTCTCAGGCACCGTTGGAAGTGAGCAGTGATGGGTGTACGGCACAGCCTCTTGTTTTCCTTCCTTCCTCCCACTTGATATGAAGATAATGGGAATGAAAGGCTCCTGGCTATGGCTTAGTGGCTTTTCTGGCTGTGCTGGACCACACATCCTGGGGAGGCTGCTTTGCTCCCCTGCTGCCCCAGCCTTGGGTTTCCATGGGGCACTGGCTCACATGTGTGGCTCCAGGCAGGGCTGGTCCTGCAGGCTTGCTTGGGGTAGGTTTGGCAATACACGTGAGAGAAATACACAACTTCCCAGGAAAACTGTTGGTTTGGAAATATGGCTGCCCCAGGGTCAGGGGCTTGGGCAGTGGTCCGGGGTGATCCTGAGCGTTTCTGCACCCTCATCTCAGTGCAGTGGAGGGAAATGGGGACACTGGGGTGGCCCAAGGTATTTATTTGCCTGAAGCACCTGCATTGCTCATCTCTGCAGCTATCAGTGGTACGGGCAGCAGCTTTGGGGTGGCTTGTGTCTGTGGTTGCTCAGCAAAGGGCAGTGTTGTGTTTTAGAGAGGAAAAAATGGGTGGAAACAGGCTGCTGTGTCCTGCTTGAGCATCTTTTGGGGGAGAGAGGGCCATGGTGCCTCACTTGTCAGCTGCTGTGGACTGGGAAGTGGGGCTCACAAAGGCCCTGCTCTGGTTTGCGAGCTCCTGGCCTCAGGCAACTTTTATAAGATTGGACCCCCTAAAAGGGTTATCATGTCCCAGGCAACTCAGTTCAGAGTCTTCCAGCAGAGACCTGTCAGACCTTGCTGCAGCTTTATCTCTTCTTGACTCTTTTCCCCAGTTCTCCCAAAGCCCATCATAACAACTGAATATACACAGTTGCCATGGGAACAGGAATTGGCTGCTTACCCTGATTTTTGCAGCAGGAGTGTTCTTGCTTGGTTTTTTTTAATAGCAGACAGGAGGTGGCCCAGGTTGTGAAAGGTGGTTGACTCAGGGCACTTGGAACTGGCCTGCGGAATGTTCAGCTCCAAACATCCTGTCTGAGGGGCACCTCCCCGTGGTGGCTTCTCCTTTTATCTGCCTCTTCTGAGTAATCACTTCCTTGCTGATACATCTGGAGAGGGAGAAGGACAGGCAGGAGTCACAGGTAACTCTTCCATCCATACGCTGGTGATCAGCTGTGCCATGGGATGGACATGGCTACTGGAACTTGGGAAGAAGGGATGCAGGGAGAACATCTCTGAGAAACAAAGGCTCAGTGTGATGACAGCTGTGGGCTAGGCTGGTGGCAGTACTCCTGACAGTGCCAGAAACCTCTGGCTTTTGCCCTCTTGTATGGGGGTTATTGTGTTTTGGAGCTGCATCACAGCAGAAGATGGGACTTGCTCAGCCTGGAGAGGAGAAGGCTCTGGGGAGAACGTAGAGCCATTTCCAGTGCCTAGAGGGGCTCCAAGAGAGCTGGAGAGGGACTTCTGGAGTGTCATGACAAGGGGGAATGGCTTCCCACTGCCAGAGGGCAGGGCAAAATGCGATATTAGGAGGAAATTCTTCCCTGTGAGGGTGGGGAGGCTGTGGCAGAGGTTGGCCAGAGAAGCTGTGGCTGCCCCATCCCTGGAAGTGTCCAAGGATGGAGGAGGATTCACAAAGAGAAGACCCTCCAAATGTCTGCAGCCAGGTCCTGAGCTTGCCCTCTGCACACAAGTTGGTTATCCTGGGATGCTGATGGTTGCACCCATGGGTGTTTGTAGGGAACACCGGTGTATCCAGATGGACAGCAGAGATCACCCCACTAGAGAAAGGAGGGCCAAAATCATGGATGGTGATGGATCTGGAGCTACAATGGATCCAGGGGAGAGGCTGGAAGTTGGGCAGGGATGCTGTCCTTCCCAAGCCGAGCCTGAGGAGGCTGTGAGCAGTCAGGCAAGGCTTTGTAAGGATATCAGGCAGCTCCTGTATGGCGATTAAGCAGGAGCATCACAGCCTGGAAGCTGTGCAGGGAGAAGGGCAGCTCAGGTAATAACTTCTGACTGCAGCCATATTTCAAGTGCTCTGACAGACAAACCAGCTCCCAGGAGGAATAAATAACCTGGTGTCACTGCTCTTACCCAGCTGCCACTTACTTGGAGCTAAATGAGCATTTACATGAGTGTGGGCTCCAAAGCCAGAGTGGGGGAAGCTGGTGGGTCAGGGGTGTCAGGGTTGGGCTCGTTGGGCTGTTCGAGGAGCTCTGTGAATGTGGAGGGTTGTTTTTCTGTGCCTCAAATACATGACCTGTGCAAGTGGACTGTTGCTTGGAAACGTCTGGTTTTGCTGCAGAATAGTGTCTGTTTTCTAAAAGAAGGTTGAAATTTTGGCGGAGGATTGTTGATTTTTGTTGTTGTTTGGCTGGGTTTTGGTTTTTTGTTTTCTTTTTTTTTTGTTGTTGGGAGGTTTTGGGGGGGTGGTTTTTTTTGGGGGAGGGGGTTGGTTTGAGTGAGTTACCTGCAAGCTTCTGCTTGTCTGATGGTGGTTTGGGACATCTCTGCTACAAGAGAGATGCCCCAGGACATGGCAGGATTCCTGGAAGTGTTCAAGGCCAGGCTGGACGGGGCTTGGATCAACCTGGTCCAGTGGAAGATGTTGCTGCCCATGGCAGAGAGCTGGAACAAGATAAGCTTTAAGCTCCCTTCCAGCCCAAACCATTCTGGGACCTGTGGTGGCTGCTGAAGGACTGTTTCCAGTTGCTGAGAAGCAAAAGGGACTCATGACAACCCCTCAGAGCCTTGCTGGATAGGGCTGCCAAGGGGTTGCAAAGCAAAAGGGTCCCTGGCACTACAAGGAAGAGCGAGGCTGCTCTGCTAGGGAGGGGGATGGTGGGGGTAGGAGATTCCAGGGACAGCTCTGAAACAGCAGGTTGGGTTTGCTGGTAACTCAGATGAAGGGGGAGATGGCTGGTGGATGTGGGGTGACAGATCCCCAGGTTAATCCTGGATGCTGGCATGGCTTGGAGCAGCCTCTAGAGCTGAACACCAGCTGAACTAGGCTGAACACATTGTTTGTTGTTTCTGGGCTCTGGTATGTCTCTGCTCTCATTCTCTCCTCCAATTAATCACGTCAGATTAACAACCCTGACATGTCTCTCAAGGGTGTGCTCCAGCTTCAGGCTGCTGCCCTTGCAGTCACAAGTAGGACAGTGGTAAAATTTGGCTATATATCCTGCAGTTGTGCTATGCTTAAATGTGCTTTAATAGTGTTTGGTTTTAGTCACTTCAGATGTAGATGTCTGTGCAGGGAAGGTAAGTGTCCTGGGTGGGGTGTCCAGGCTACAATCTGGAAAGACATGAGTTCTCCTGGGGCATGAGCCACCTCACCCTAATGTATCCATGCAAAATAGAGCAGAGAGCCATCCCTGATCCTGGGTGAGGCATTTCTCATCTATCCGAAAGGCTCTTTAGTAACTTCCATCCTGAGAGAAAACCTTAACACAGATTTGAGCCTTTCCCAGCTTGCCTGTGTCCCAGAGATGCAAAGGATGACAATGGTTTCTACATTCCAATCCTGTGTTTACCACACAGAGCTGAGCCAGTCTGACCCATGCCAGCTCCACAGCCAAAACCTGACCTGAAACATCTTGCAGAACTCTCCCTCACCTCAGGCACTTGCCACGCCACATCCTTCCCTTGTTTTGCAGTGCCTAATTACTTTCTGGTGTGGGAGAACTCGGAAAACGTGCTGGAGTTGTTAATCTAGCCTCTGCAATTTGCTTTGGTATTTATAAACACAACGAGGATGTGATTTGTGATGCAAGGGCAGGTCAGTGTGGAAGCGTTGGGATGAGTAATGCCTTCATCTGTGTACATTCAAGCTGCAGAAAAGGACTGGAAAGCCCATGGGGAGGAGAAAAGTGAGTCCTCCTTAGGTGGTAGAAGCTTACTGAGAGCAAGGAGAGAGGTCTTTCTGGAGGGAACAAGACCATCCCAAGGTAAAATCAAAAGGTCAATGCTATAAACACTTAGATCATTATTTATTCCTTTCTATGCTTGCTACACTGGGATTTTTCTCAGGAATTTTGGTATGGGCTGAAATATTTTGCAGGATGTAAATTTGCTGTATATTTGCTCCTCTCTGTCCTTCTTGTTGATACTCTGGTACTGACCTGATTTAGTCAAGGCTTTTTTTATGCCTTTAGTTTTCAAGCTCTTCCTGTGGAGAGGAAATCCCTTGGGTCAAATCAGCACTTGTATGCCACACAAGGGTTGTGGGGAATATGCATGAGGCTCTTTTTCCAAATGTTAATGGTTCCTGGGTTGCCTCCTCCAGCACAGCCCAAAAAAGCTTTAACTGGCTGGAGCTCCTACTCCAGCACTGGATTCACAGCCTGGAAATTGCCTAGTTTGTAGCAAATTTATGGTTTAAGGAAATAATTGTCATGTTGCTTTTTATCGGAAAAACTTTGTTGTGTTTCCTCTTCTAATAGCTGTTATCCTTTCTTGGGCACAAAGTCCTGATGATTTTATGTGCAGCCACATAAATATACATATACACACGCATATACACAGTGGTGCACAGTGGCAGCTTCCCTGTGCTGATATCCCACCTCTGATGTTCAGCTTGCAGCTGAGCCATGTGCACCTGCTCTGTCGAGATGTGGATCCCTGGGGATGCTGAGCAGCTCAACAACTCCCTTGGGCATGCTTTGTGTTGGTCCTCAGGCACTGTTTGCCCTTGCAGGTCCAGAGAACGAGCCCGATGCCAACAAGTTTTCTGGGCAGTGCCCTCCAGGGCACTTTCTTCTTCGCCTTTGGCCTGTGGTGGTCAGTACGGTACCCCCTGAAGTACCTCAGGAGGAAAGGTGAAGCCGAGGGCCAGCCAGCCCGTGGGTGCACAGAGGTCTTCGAAGGGGCGGTCAAAGCTTTCTTTGCTCTAGTAGGTAAGAGATTATGATGATGAGTCTCTGCCCCAATATCTACCTGCACAGCAGCCACTCTCTCCCACGACACTGGGGCTGTTTGTAACGAGGAACATCTGGCACGCTTGTGGCATGCCCTGGGACAAGACCTTGCTATGGTTCTCCTGGTCAAACACCACTACGGCTTCAACCTGAAAAGGAGCATTCCCTCAGGCTTGTCATTTCCCCATGTATAAGCAAAAATGACCTTTTCTCTCTTTGCCCAGGGATACTGGTGGAGCAGTTTGTTCCCACTGGTCCCCACCTGCAGCTGTACAGCCCCAAGACGCACAGCTGGACTGACCTCACCCACTGGCACTACTCCACCATCTACCTCTTCTTCCTACTCTCTGGTGTCACAGACGTGATCTCGCACTCCCTGCTCAAGCTGCCACCTGGCTTGGACCGGCTCTCACTGTCCCTGGCTCTGCTTGTGGAAGGTAAATCGCACCTGGTGCTAGGGGAGGAGTGGACACAGAATAAGGAATTGGTGCGGTGCTCATGGGTGTGACAGCTCCTGAGCAGTCTGGGGGCCACAAAGGCAGAGCTGGAGGGTGTGTGGATGCACGATGGCACTGGCTGTGTGGCAAAGTCACGCCCTCCCTGCTCCTCCTAAATATGGATCCAGCCGTAGCTGGATGCCACAGGGGATGCTTGAGGGCTCTGTGCTTCTGGTGGCCAGCAGTTTGCTCACTCTGGTGTTACAGAAAGGTCTTATCCCCCCACCTTGGTTGGATGCAGAGGGACAGACCCTGATACAAAGATCCCCACCATTTTTGAGCTCAAGATGCCCATCCCTGTGCTGCTTCTGCAGGCCTGGCTGGGGCACAGGGATCCCCACAGGTACAGGGGTTCTTCAGGGGCAGAACAGAACCAGTGCTGGGGCTGCCTGGTCATTGCAGAGGGAAGGTGGTGACAGCAGCTGGTGGCTCTCTGGTTCTTCCCACCAAGGCAGATCATGGCAAGGCCTGGAGCATGTTCTGAGTTTTCAGATGATTTTTAAGAGAATAAATCCCAGAGTGCTCTTTGCTAACACAGGGTGGATCTTGGCAGGTTTGCTCTTCTGTTTCCGTGACTACAGCAATGCTGTGCTCGACCACCACCTCCACTCCCTGCTGGCCATGGCTATCTTTGCCGGAGCCCTCTGTGCCCTCCTAGAGGTATTCCTCCAAGACCATATCATCCTGGAGACCTTCAGGACCAGCTCCTTCCTTCTCCAGGGCTCTTGGCTTTGGCAGGTCAGTGTGAATTCAGCATTCTCCTCAGAGTTTTGCACCCGGGAAGGTGAGTGGAGCGGGAATGCTCTGCCCCTTTAGGCCCATCTGTTGGGGTTAAACTTGTAGGCTGTTCAAATATCTTTGTAAATAAGGAGAGGAAATGAGGCTCAGTGCCAGATATGCCATCGAGAAGAAGTGCATGTGTAATGTACCAGCATGGACAGACCTGGAAATGAATGGAAAATGGAAATTGGATCCCACAAGGGAAGGAAACCACAATCATGAATTTTTATTAATTTTATTAGGTCCATTTTCTTCCTCTGTTTGTTCCAAGTAACTGAAAACATCTGGAAATCTCTCATAAAATAACCCAGCTTTTGATCTAGGAGGAAATGCATAGACTGGCAATGTCACCTTTGGGATGTCACTTTTCTCCAGGATGCTGGGCTGCACTGCAAGCCCTAAGGATTGTCTGCAGAGAATCCATCTACTCCTGACACCCTTGTGTCAGTCTAGGGGGACAATGGTTCTTGGGGAACTGCCAAGGGCAGTGTCCCAGCTGTTTACTTGGGGTTACAGTGCCTCTAGTCAGCTGCAGCAGGTGGGCTGAAAACAGGAGGGATGTGCTAAAGACTGACTTCTTTTTCATCTGTGGCCAGATTGGATTTGTGCTGTCCCCTCCGTGGGGAGGACCAGGCTGGGATCAGAGCGACTCCAGCAACCTCTTGTTCCTCACCATGTGCTTCTGCTGGCACTACATGGGTGCTCTCGCTGTTGTGGCCGCCAATGCTGCTGTGTCCCGCTGGTATGAGGGAGTCTTGGTGCAGTGCATGGGCTCTGGTGGCCAAGAGCAATACCCAGACCCAATATTGGGGTGGGAAATCCATGCACCATTGTGTGTCATGGGATAAGGAGTATGGGAGTCCATGCGTATCCGAGCATGGCTTGGCTGGAAAGGGTGGGCTCCAATGTGCCACCACAGAGCAGCCTTCCCGAGCAGGGTGGGATGAGCCAGTGGCTCTCACTGCCCACAAATCCCTGACCAGTGCTACTTTCTTTCCCACAGCTGCAATGAGTCCTGCCAGCTGAAATTTGGGGACATCGACGTGGAGCTGGACTGTGGCTTATGCCTCCGCAGAGGGAAGAAGAGCTCCAGTGGCGCCTTGCTGCCGGAGAGCAGCTCAGATGATAAATGAGGCTGTGGTGGGCATGGAAATCTCTTCCCTGCTGGTTTAGAGCTCTTGAGACGAGGTTTTTAATTAGTCTTGATAAACTACAGCAGCACTTGACAGTGGAGCATCAGAAGTGGGAGGCAGGACCCTGAGGCAGAGCGTGGCAGGAGATGCAAGGCTTTTCCTTGTGCATCCCTTTGGTAGCCATGAGTTTTTAATTCTTTGAGCTGCAGCCCAGGCTGCAGACTACAGCACTGGTTTGTTGGTGGAACCCAACTGGTGTGGCAAATCTGAACCTCTTTTTTAAACATTATTTTCCCTTCTGCTTCCTCAGAAGAGAGCCAAGCCAGCATTCAAAGGTCCCGGTGGCTGTCACTCACTCTGGTGCTTTTGCACAAAGCTGAATATACAGAGTATCTGTGATTACCAATAAAGTGCTTGAACACACCTCCTCCATGGATCTCTTGAACGTGATGCCGCAGGCTAAGGCAGTGTTGGCTTCAAAATGGTTTGGGTGGTGGATGAAATATCTGAGGGATGGAACTGTGTGTGATTTAACATGGACAAGTCTGCCCAGGGAAGGGTAGGTGGCCAGTGGATAGAAACAATGAGGATAGCTGCTCTCTTGCTTGGTTTTCATTGGAAGCTGAGTTAGGCAGATGAGCCAGGCGGCTTGGTGTTCCTGGGAGATGGAATGTTTTCTGGGCAGGGGGCTCAGCTCAGACAGAGACCCTTGAAGCAAAATGATGGTTCCAGATGGCTGGGGGTGGGTGTATGGATTGTCTTGGTAAGTCTCTGAGAGCCCTGCAGTGATCTCACCTTTTCCCCGACACCTTTATTCCCCCCTTGGAGCTGGTCACTTCCAAACAAAACCTTCCAATTAGGGATGTCTGCCTTGCTGTTGGTGTCTCCTCTTGTTTGCAGCAGAAGAGTATGGGGAGATTCTTCCTGCCATTGAGAACAAAACCGAGTTTGAAAGATAATATTAGGAGGACTGGTGAAACATCACTAATCATCATCTGAAAGTTCATCATCAGCATCTAAAATGTTTGTGCCATGTCCTTGGCTGAGGGCTGGGCTGGGTGAACAGGGGAGCACAAACAGCATTGATTTTATTATCTTCCTACACCTTTACTGTGTTCCCCTAAGAAATGCAAGAGCCAGTTTAGTCTGAGCACATCCCTGCTGGGCTGCACACACTGGGAGGAAAGAAAAATCCCTCCTGACTCAAAGCAGTTGCAATTCCCAGCCCCATGGGAGCTCCCCGGAAGAGTGAGTACTGTCTATTTAATTTTTTTGCTTGCATTTTTGGATTTTACTTTTGAGTTTTGGGTTTTTTTTTAAATTGTCTCCCTTTGAAGAGAAGGGCTGGAAGGAGGCCAATGCTTCATGTTGCTGGCAGCTGTACAGAAAAAAACTTTGACGAGAAGAGAATACCAGGTAAGTGTAGTATTTTGGACTCCCACATTTGGCATCCACACGCAGCAGATGGTTACTTGGGATACTAAAGTAGGCTGCCCTCCTGAGCAGTGGTTTCTACAGGCAGTGGTTGCCTTTAAGTTGGGGTATGTGGATGTCCAGTACTGGAGTGAGAGGTTGTATTGTGCTCCATGGAGGTGATGTGCTCCCATTGCTAATAGTCCTCCTAGGACCAGAAGTGGGGTCATTGTGTCAAGCTGTTATAGACTGACTGCCACTAATGGGAAGCTCAGTGCAGAGGTTACAACTTCTGGAATACTGAGCTTGGATTGAAAAGAGGGGGGAAAACAATCTCTTTCCCCTTTGATCAACTAATGTTACTTTTTTCCTGTCTTTTTTTCTTCCTGCCCTAATGTTATCTTTGCAGTGCTGAATCTCTTACTGAGTGTTTTGCCGTGTAAAACATAGGTTTTGCTGGTGTTGTTTCTTCTTTCTTTGAATAAATGTAAGTAAAAGCAAATAGTGATCATCATTCTGTGTGTTTTGACAGATTCAGTGGGATCAGGCTCCAAGCCCAAGAGCATTTCTTTGAACAGGGCACCCAAAATTACCTGTTACCATGTTAGGTGATACAGCTGCCCCATATTTGAGATATGACTAATGTTTGTTGTGTCAATAGGGTAGAAAGAAGACATGAGGTTGCTGAGGCTGTGGCTGTGCTTGTTGAACAGTTCCTAGCTAGCCTGGGTGTGGGATTGATATTTCCTGTAACATCTTCTCTCCCCATGAAGCTGGAAGGGAATAAAACTCATTCAGAGTCAGCCCATTGGAGGGAGTTGGAATGAGATGATCTTTAAAATCCCTTTCAACCCAAACCATTCTGGGATTCTGTGACTAGACAAAGTACAAGTGATGAGCAAAGTCCCCATTGTCCTTCCAAAACTGTTGCTGGCCATGTGCTGTGGACACAGGGAACCCTGAAATAGGTGGGAACTGGACACCTTGTTCCATTGTCTCTCCAAGGTCGGTTAGGATCTGTGCCTTGGTACGTTTAATTACTGGGTACCTCATTATTTATCATACACAGAGCTGACAGATGCTGTTCCTGTTATTTTCTGAGAGAACATCAGATTCCTTGTGTAGCTCCTGTGGTCTGTCAGCACTGTTGGTCCCCAGGGAGACCCAAAGATGTGGATGATTTTCTTTTGCCATGGACTGTGGGCTGTGATTCCCTGAAAATACCTTGGCCAGAAAGGGATGTTGTGTCTCTGTTGTTGCTGCACAAGCCAGGATCTAAGGTAATTCTTACCTGCATTTTACCTTTTTCCTGTCTATTGCCACACAGAAACACTAAGACTGGTGGTTTTGATGACAAATATTCTGTGCACAATTATATTTGGAGACTTGATTGAGGTATCCAGAACATACTTGCTAAAGTGTTTGGAAGGAATAAAGACCCTTGTCGTTCCAGACTGAATTCGCAAGTTGTCTCACAGCAAGGCCTGGGAGCATGTCATGGAAAGAGCGATGTAAAAGTTTTCCCGTTTCCACAGATCCGCTGCTGCTGGTAAATGTCAGGAACAGGCTTTTACCCTGGAGGAAGTGGCCATGGAAGCCTTTGGAGGATGGCTGGGTGTGATTTGGGTATCTGCTTGCCTCAGCTGCAGAAAAGAGAAACATCATGAGACCATACAGAAAAGTGCTGCTGCACAAGCTGAGGGGCTTTGAAGACCCTCAGTACTCGGATCTGTATGCAAAATCTTTTATTGTTATTGCTGAGAGACTTGCTGGAGATTCATGGTTTGAAGAGGAGTTGAAATTAGCACCACTAAATTTAGGCACCACAAAATCTACTTTTTCAGCTTAATTATTAAACTTTGCTTCCAAACTTTAAGCAATTGCTGTTCAGAGGACAATTGGATTTTCTAGGTCACTTGTCTCTTCCAGAACTTATAACTTTTCATTACGTTTTTCCTTTTTTTAAATCTTAATGCATTTCTTGCCTATTAACTCAAGTGATTTAAGAAACAATAGTCAGCAGTACATGGTTGTTTTCCTCTATGAGGGTGCACAACTTGGATCTCATCCAAGGTTGTGGCGAGGCTGCACCTCAAATAGTATGTTCAGGTTTGGGTCCTCCACTACAACGAAGACATTGTGGTGCTGGAAGTTGTCCAGAGAAGGGAACAGAACTGGAGAAGTGCTACCAAGGAGGGAGAAGTTTTCCACCTCTGGCTGGAGTAGTTTTTTTGGAGGCTGGAAGTTCTTGGATGTATCTGGGTGGTGATCATGAAGTGCTTGGTGGAGAGGAGGCTATTCCTGCTTGCAGGATGCTCTGGGTTACAGCAAGAGTTACACAGTGTAACAGTGGTGATAAACTAATTGTTAATGGTTAATGTATTTCCACTGTACTTCGTGAGATTTGAGACCAGCAAACAATTTTTTGAATGAAGGTGTATAATGAGATGCTCTATTATAATGAATCTTAAGAGTTACAGTGGCATTATTGAAAAATGTACAATTTTCCCCTGGAGGTACCATCCTGTGGAGTCTTGTAGTGCTTGCATCACTCACCTCTTTCCTGACATGTCTGTGAATTCCTGGTAGGTGTTTCTTTTCTCAGCACTGCTTTAAAAATATATACCAGTGACTGTATTTTATGGGGAGAAATGAAAGTTTAAAAATCCCAGTGTGCCAACATGTTTCACCAAACAAATTGCCTAGTTTATTAACCTTAATAATTTTTATTTTCTCTGCAGGCCATGGGGAAGTTCATCCACTCTGTGAGTGCTAAGGCTGATGTTAGGATGCCTCACTGTGCCCAGTTTCTGCTGGTTCTGGGAGGTGTTTTGAGTTCACTAAGAGCATCCTTCTCAGCACGGTGGAGTCTGGTGAGATGGTAATTACACATCCCACTGATTTCCAGAAAGCAACTTGGAAACGCCTTTGATGTAACTGCTAAAATCTGGTGAACCTTTTGTCCTCAGGTCACCTCATCAAACATGAGCTCATCTTTGGAGTCTCTAACTGCAACAGCAGCCAGGCTTCTCTCTGCCCTCTTGCTTCAGTTTAAAGTCAGGCATAAAGCTAAAGAAAGGTTTTTCTAATGCTTAACATCATTATCCAGTACTTTCCTCTGCTTTGATTGTGTGTGCTGGGTAGAAATACCCACGTGGTGATGTTGTGGTGGGGGCACGAGTTACCTGGTTTAAAAGATGAATTACCTGGATTTGAACCATGAGCTGCCAGCACTATTTGGAAACATAGCTCAAGCCATCAATAGTGCAGCAAAACCTAGAAAAGCTGCTCTCCAGAGCTGGTGCTGGGATGCTGAAAGAACAGCAGTTGCCTCTTCTTCACCTTCCTCTACTAGTGACTTTATTTTTCAACAGTAAAACCCTGAGAAATGAGGGGCAATTAAAGCATGTGGTTCTCGCACTGATATGTGAGTGTAGTAGAAAGGTGTTATTTGATTCTATCAAATAACATATTTTTATTTGATTTGCAGCATATCTGTGATACATCTATTCTGCTGACCTGATGTGCTGCCTATAGTGTGCTACCAGTGTTCCATCAGCTACTCCATCACCTGGTGAGTGCTGTCACTGCCATGAAAGGGTGGAAAAATGTCCTTTTTTGCTGGATTTAGGTGGCTCTTTTCTCCCCCTGTCGGCTGCTGGCATCTGATGAACATGGTGCAATTCTTGTTTCTTCCTTTGTTTCTTCCTCACTGGTAGATTCTATTTGCAACACAATGGACAAAACCCACCTAATCCTGCAATTTTTCAGGAAAAAAAAAATTCTACTTGACCAAGCTGTGGCACAGCTCAGGTGAGGGCTGGGTCTTAACTACACCTTGGGCCCCAGCAGTGTCACAGAAACAGAAATTTTTTATTCTTAAGTAAATGTGAAACTGATTTAGTTTATCTTGAAATTCAAAGTATTTGTCTTAGGTTGTGTAATGTTCTACACAGGGTTTGAGTTTGTTGGATTTTAAAGAGAATTTAAGTTGGATTTAAAAGAGGGGCCTTGGGGTTTAAAAGAGAGTTTTTTAGGTTCAAAAAGTTTTTGTGTTGTGCTGTAGTTCTGCTTTAACCTAATGTTGTATCAAAACATTTTTGTTACAGAAGCCTTTGGAAGGTGGAAGCAGAAAATAGGAGTTGGCCCAACATCCTTGTCTTTCCTAGGGATCAAATGCAGAATAGAAAACGCTCAGCTGCTGGTTTTAATTATTGACTGAAGGAAAACTAAGTTACCATGTAGGTGTCTGTGTACAATTTAAATTTCCTGGTGTCCTGTAGATGCACTTTCCAGCTTAACTTCTGGAGTCACAGCTTTAGTAGTTTAATTAACTAATTGATTCATTATGACTTGAGCACATATATTACTTGATTGAGCTTCTGTAGAAACCACTTTTATATTTTAGACCAGCTTTAATAGCAGAGCTAGAGCCTCTCAGACAGCAGTGGATGTGTAAACATGACTGTAAAGCTGTTTTGTGTGCAAAGAAATTCCTGTTCTTGTTTGTGCTGAGAACTTATATTCTAGTTTTGTGTTTAATTGGAAGGGGGGAAGCTTCACAATTAAAGCTGATTTATACCAATTGCCTGGGATCTTTGCTCAAGCAAAACACAACCGCCTTACAATAATTTTTAAAAATAAAAGTAAAAATAAAGTAACTTTTGTTTTACTTTTAAACTTTGCTTTCAGCTTTGCTTATTTTTATTTTCACTTATTTGCTTTAATTTACACCTTTTTATTTTTGCTTTTATTTTCACTTCTACTTTTTATTTTTAAAATAAAAATACATTTAAAGATAAAAATAAAAATCAACTGCTCCCAGACCTGCCCCATCCCAGCCAAAATCCAAACCTCTGAGCTAGGTTCTGCTCTGACATTTCCTACTGTTAAAATTAATGTTGCAGACCCTCCCCTCCCCTAGAGTTTATACATTAAAAGAAAAAAGCCCCCACACTAAAGGAAGTAACACACCAACTACATGGAAGTGTGGTCCTCTGATTTATTAGGCATCCAAAACCACAGAATATCAAAAACTCT
Source organism: Lichenostomus cassidix (assembly GCF_008360975.1). NCBI lineage: Eukaryota > Metazoa > Chordata > Aves > Passeriformes > Meliphagidae > Lichenostomus > Lichenostomus cassidix. The sequence goes on along the minus strand of NC_139504.1, from coordinate 175,559 downwards.
TTCAAGTGAGCCAAATTCTAAGTCCTCCATCAGAAAAAAAATCACCATGATTTCCACAGTGAAGCTCTTTTTTTCAGCAATATATTTCAAACATACCAGTAAAGTTGTGGTGGATGGACAGATCGCAGGTCATATATCGTGTGTATGTATACATATAGATATAAATATATAATATGTAGTCTGTAAAAGTAAAGAACACTTGAGCATCCTCAAATACCCAATGTCCAAAGTCCCTTGGAAAAATATGAACTGACAGCACAGGAATAAATGCACCATCTAAACCCAGAGTGTGATTCAAAACACAAACTGATTCAAGATTCGGCTCCACTACTCATTTTGGGCCATTGAAAATTCTAGTGTTCTCTGCTTCTTAAAAAATAAACTTGAGCAAATAGGCCTGAAATTAAAATATAAGAACTTTTCTCATCTGTGACTTGTAGTTCTCGATGCATCAACCTGAAAAATGGAAGATGCTTTAAGTTCAACACAAAAGATGTTCTTGATGTTCACTCTTCAAAACAAGAAGAAAGCAATTAGGAAAAGGCAAAACAAATAATATTCTCGGAATTATGAGCAGAGAAAGGCACTAAACACATAATCTGTATAAAAAAGATTATTAATTCAGCAACTGGAGTAGCTGAAGGTTGGATCTGTGACCAAGACTTGGGATAGTCCCAGTCTTGTTCTTGATTCTCAGTACCTAGAGTGAGCTCCAGTAATTTACTTGTGTTACCAGCAAAGGGTAAACCCAAATTTCAGCCCTCAAAAAACCCCAAACCACCAGGAATCCAGCCTCAGAAGAGAATGGCTGGATCATCTCCTGCAGTTTATTTGTTTTCCAACATCCAAATATTCACAAAGTCATAAGGAATGTTTCCTTCCGTGTGCCTGCTGAAATCTCATGTCTGTAACTGCATCTTCAAAGGATAACACAAAATCTAAAGCAGATGATCCCATTATATCCAAAAAAGAGACACCAAAAGGTGGTGCAGCAAAGGCTGAGCCCCAGAAATGGGGCTGCACACAAATAAATTTGCCCAGAGGAGGAAAAAAAGGATGGCATTTCCCTGTGGCCCACTGTCCAGGTGGAGTAGAGATCCACATTTAGACTTTCCTAACCTCAGATAATAATTCACATAGTTTTTCCTGTCCCAATGGATACAGGCAGGAAAGCTGCTGCTGAAAAAGGCAGCATTATTTTCGACCACCCAACAACCTGCTCTGACCCAAGTTGGGAGCTCAGTGTGATGTACTCCAGAAGTCCCTTCCAGCATTCATTTCTCCATGAGCCTGCACCAGCTGCGGGATTACTCCCTGCCGAACCACCACACTGGAGAAAACAATTATTCCTTGTGGCTTCTCGCTTTCGAGTTCAGGCGGCACGCCCCGAAGCCACACAGAAAGGGCGAGTCGCCACGCCGCGCACCCGCCGAGTGTGCCCTGGTAGAGAGGCTCACTGACCGGTCTGCGGAGTCCCTGGAGGACGGAGGCGGGTGGGAAACGAGGTGGGACAGAAGAATGTACTACATGCAGTCTGCAGGCTTCCAGGGATTTATTTGAGGGTCTTCGGGTGAGGGTCCAGGGACGGCGAAAAGGGACGGAGAGACGGCGACTGGCTGAGGGCTGGAAGTCCGGAGGCTGCGGGCCCCGAACAGCCAGTGACAAAGGATTATATGGGGAAGGAAAAGGGGAGTGGTTTGGTGCGCAGACCAACCGGGACAGTCAGAGGGAAGAGGGACAGGGACACAATTCAAATGAACCAATGATACACAACTCAAGAGGGAACAAAGGAGAAGTCTCCAGAAATAATTTCTTCAACCGCAGGGGCTCATGGTTGGTTTCCACAGGTCTCCATGACCTGAACAGTCCAGGCTGTCACAGACCCCTGCAACTGGTCTCTTGAGCACTAGAACTTGCAGGCATGCACCGCAACAATTCCTCACCTTGCATTTGGTGAGGCAGTGCCAGCCCTGGGAGAACCAGCTCCGCTCTGTTCTCCACTGTAGGAACCAGAGGCCTTGGTCAACGCACAGGAGAGCAGCCCCTCCCCTCCCCTTCCCACATACACCCTGCAAATCCAGGCAGCAACAACTAAAAGCCCAATCTGTAAGACCTCCTTTCAACCAGGTTGCACTAAGAACTGACGCTCTTTGCCAGATGTTCACAAACACACCCTGGAAGCACCAAGCCCAGCTCCAGGATGGCAGGCCTGTGCCAAGTTCCCATCCCAGCAGCCACCCAGAGAGCAGATGAGGGAGCCAATCCCTCTGCTCAGAAGCCTTTACATCACTTTGTCCCTGGAGGTTTTTCCTCGGAAGTGCCTGTGCTTTCAGCTAAAAAAAATAAATCCACCCTGGCACCATCCAAGAGACTGGAATTTCCCTCTGTTTTGAGCTTGCCATAGGCAGAACCCTTCCTTTCAGAGACCTTGCAGGAGGATACATCAAACAGCTGCTATGATATAATCCAAAAGGGATATTAAATCCAAATCAACCATCCACATCTCCATTACCACTCATTGACACTGTCCAGAGCACCAGAACTAGAACCACCCTCAGTCTCTTTAACATCAGAGCAATACTTTACAGGCAGAGATTTTTCACAGCCACACACACATGGAATGAGCAGAAATTTCAAAGCCAAGAGTAATCACATTCAAACTTTCAGGTGTTTCACTTCCTGCTGCACAGTTGGGTAGAGAAAAGACCCTGGTTGTGCAGGCAGGGACTCAGAGAAGGGAATAGATGTGCTCCCTGCCAGGGAATGTTCCCAGGGAGCAGACAAGCAGGAGGAGGAAGAAAATCCCTGCTCTCACATGAAAGCAGATGAGAAGCTCCTGAGAAATTCCCGTCTCCAGAGTGGCCTCCAGCCCAAGCCCAGGGGATGGACTTGGACCAGCTCGTGTTGCTGTGGAGACCAAGGATGTTGAGGATGCCAGAAGGATAAGTCAGTAAACTGACTCCCCTTGCTCCTTCTACTCTCACATCCAGGGATCATCTGGGGAAGTCTAAGGCATGGAAACAGAACATTGACTAAGGCTCCTACCTTCCCACAGCACAGCCAGGCTGTGGGACCCAGAGCTCCACAGTGCTCTAACGTGGGAAGATGAGGAAGCCTCCAGAAACCAGGGATATCACCAACCTGTTCCAGCCAGACCTAGAAATTCAGAAAGACTATTAAGTTCCACAGACTCTGCCCCATCACCTCCTCCTCTTAAGAGTCTTTACCCCTTCCCACTGACATACATCATGGCAAGGTTTTGGGGAGATGTGACCACTTCCCTCAGGTCCAGCCCATCCTACCACCTTCAGCCCCACACTCCAAGCACCATAGTCTATTCAGAAGTGGGCCCAGGGAACCTCCCTGATGCCATCCAGAGACTGATGGTATTTAACAACCAGCTCGTTCAGCCCACAGCCTGGTCTCAAATTGCTCTCAAGAAAGCAGTGGTGATGGAACTAAAATTCTACATTAACTCATCCTGGCAGAACACACAGAGAGCCTCTGGGCCAGGGGTTAAGTGCTCCTGCTAAAAAGCACAGTCTCCCCACAGGTCACTAGTAAATACAGCAAAACACTCGTGTTTTTAACCCACTCACTTCTGCAGAACCACGTATACACAAATTAAATCCTCATCTCTGTCAGGTGCTGTGCTCCGCAGAATCTTCTCCCCACCTCTGCAGCGAAGCCACCAGTGCCTGCTGGGATCAAAATGTGAATTTATGGAGAGGCACCCAAAAGATTAATAGTGCTCTGACTCCTGCACTGGAGAAACAGCATTTGAGCCTTACAGCTCCCTGAGGCTTCCATCCTGTGCTGCTGCTAAGGATCATAGCCAGGTGATTTGACCCAAAAGCAGGAACAGTTCTATTCACCCTCACTTTCCCTACCTTACTCTACTATGTCCTATTCTGGCTCATCACTGTTGCCCCTCTCTGTGCACATCTGGCAGCCTTTGTCACTACAACAAAGCCACTGATGCCACTGACTGAGTTGCACCTGCTCTGGAGATCACCTACTTGAGCTCTTTATGAGCACCTTTAATCTCTTCTGTTGGCTGGGGCTGAATGATTGAAACCACATTTCACACAACTGTTGCTCTGCACATCAGAGACAAGTAAGGCTGGTAAAATCAATCCACCCACATTCCATCCAATTGTCCCTGTGCACAGAAGGGGTTTGACATCCATCACTGTGGTCTTGCAGAAGGGGTACAAACCACTTCAGGAGAACTGACCCAGCATTTCCTCTGCTGAGTATTCCCAAAACATCCTGTTTCCTCACCAGACAGCTATACTGCTACTCTTAAAGCACTTTTTCTTTAAAATCACAGTTTTTCTACTGAAATGCAGCTCTCTGCAATACCCTGCAAGTCTTCCCCCAACTAAATGCTCCACTGTAGCAATGGGGAACAAAGACTCACAATCGCCTTTCTTTCTGGTTTGAAGGAAATCTCTTTATTGCAAAAAAAGGGAGCCCTTTTATACTCTAAGCTTAAGCGGGACAAGCACAGATTGGCTGCCTGCCCATGTGATGCCACTGATCACATGCCTTTCCATCCAATCACTACTTGGACCACACGGTGTTCATGCGTCTCACCAACCAATCACGGCCTCATGCACAAGGCGAGCACACGCCACTCCCACAAGCTACAGGATGTGTCCCAGAAAGCTTTTTGGTGAGCAAGAGTGAACAGAAGTGAACAGGGTTTAACAAAGGTGAAAAAGCTTATTCTACAAGACTTTTCTTTATGTCTCACATTTCACTGAAACATTTAAGTGTCTTATCACCATGAAACTGCTGATATTTCCCCAAACTACCTTGTGGCCTCTTTCCTGGGATCAGCCCCTTTGCTTGCACAGCTGATACCAGGAACACCTGGGACATGCCTTAGCACCCATCTTCAAGCACCTAAGTTTCAACATGACTTTTCAGAAGCTGTGGTGAAAATCCATCCTAAAGAATCAATCCCAAGTGCTTGGCAATCTGTGCCAAAGCATGGAACTAATAGACTTTGATTCCAGTCTGATAGATTTTTTCCTTTGATAAATTCTATTAGTCCTGCAGAATAAATATAATACCCAAATTCAGTTCTGGAATTCAATCTGCAGTCTCCAAAATTAGTTTCTCTTGCAGGTCACCATTCCTGAGGGTGCAGTCCAAGAACGGCTTTGGGCTGCAGATATGCTTTGGCATAATTTAAATTAAATTTAGTTTAAAATCAAAACTCTTTCCTAAGTAGTTGCAACAAGCCAACAGACTTTTCTAGGCTTGTCTAGGACAGCATCTGCTCTTTACTTGGTGTCTGAATAATTTAACAAGAATATGGAGGTTCCAGTGGAACCAAGGAGCCCATGTTTAAGGAGAAACAGGATATGCAAGTGCTTCCTGTGCAAAATTGCTAAACCTTCTTGTTTCATCCTCTCCCTCTTTTTATCCACACCTACTGGGAACTGCACAAATCAATATGGAGGAAAATTAATTCTGTCTATTGACCTCTAAAATGACATTCAAGGGACAATGACTCTGGTCATTTGACTGAGATGAGAGAGAGGAGGAATCTGTGTTGGAGATCACAGTTCCAAGGAGAATAGAGAGGAATGACACACAGGAGCAGAGACAGCTTTGAGCTTTACAGCCCATTAGTTTTAGGTATTCTGGAAGAGATACTTAAACCAAACAGTTATTTCCCCTTATGCTGCTGCAGGAGCAGCAGCGATACAGTGAACACTAACCAGAATTAGCTGATTTCTGCCCTGTCTGACTTTAATTACTTCAGATCTGGTCATCCACAAGAAGCATCCATGGAAACTGTGTCACTGTGAGGTCTTTTTCCATGCCCTCATATCTATGAATTTTAAGATTCCCTGCTGTCCTTTTGCCAAGCCCCATTCCTGAGGCCTGTGGGGGTCACAGGCTCTGAGCACACAGCCAACACAGGCTCACTGTGCTGCACAAACCGGGCCCATCCCTGTGGTTCCCAAGCAAGTGTGGGTGGATGGCCATGGACAGGAACAGCTTGTCACTGCAGAGAGCCTTGGCTCTGCTCGCTCCCACAGGCTGTGCCAGCAGCCACCTGCATCCTGGGAATGTGGAGAACCACCCATAGGATCTCCCACAAGCAGCCAGAGGGAGCAGCAGCCCCAGCTCTCCCTGACCTGCGCTCCAGCGGCTGTTTTAACGCTACTCAGAATCCGGGCCATTGGTTTAGCATCCTGCCTTCTCCTCTCCACAAACATCATCAGGATCTGGAAATCCTCGAGGCACGGTTATACATCAATACCTGTGCAGTCCTTCTCACCATCAGGGAACCCACCATCTTGTGGGTTCGGCAGGACATGGTGGGAAGAGGTGGAATTAACGTGAGCCCGTGAATAAAGAGAAGAAACAATCTGGAAGTTAAAGTGTTTATTGATGTGTTTAAACTTTGTACATTCCCCACAGACCACACTAAGGAGTTTGCAGGTAAATCTGTGCATAGTGGGAAGAAACACGGAAAGAAGAAAAAATAAAGTCACAGGAAAAATAGAAAAAATACACCACAGGTTACCAGAACCTCCAGATTTAAAAAAGCTGTGAGCATTAACACCAACTATACAAGCATTACAAAGACATGATGGTGAGTGGAACAATACCCCTTTTGATCTTCTTGGGGCCTATGCATACCATTTCCCTTAAAGCAGGCAGCAACCCTTTCCCAACGTGTCACTCTCTTCCCTCCCCAGCTAATAAGAGAGCTCTGTGTTTGTCAGCTCCAAAGGTCCCGGTTATTGCAGTGTTTGCTGTTTCTGGCTAAACATCAGGGTTTCTGGCTAAACATCCAGGGAGATGCAAAGGCTCAAAAACCTACGGCTCTTAACTACTTACCATGTTGGCAAGGCAGGAGAGCTGGGGAAATTAGAAAGTAGTAGCAAGAGGGGGCTGTTAATGCCAGTAAGTACTGAAGGAAACTGGCTGAGAACAGTTTTTCAATTCAATACCAGAACTTCCAACTCTAGAAGAACTCTACCAGAACTGAATCTGGAAGGAGAATGTGCAGACCCCAGTATGCACAAACCATGTTCTAACATTCCACTAGAATAACTATGAACAGAGATGCTAGAAGCCTTTTAACTCCTTGCCTCCAGGGAGTCTTGATTCCTAGAGCCCAAGCTGCTAAGCAGCAGGGCGCACACCACTGGCATATGAGGATGGGGTTTTTTTATTTTTTTTTCCTCTTTTTTTTTTCCCTTGTTATAAGGAATTTTGTTAATTACCATTCCCAACTGCTTCCTTGCTTATGCAGTAACAGCTCCTATTCCTAAATTAATCTCTTTGCAACTCCCAGTGAAATTCACTTAAAAAAAAGGAAAAAAAGAATACTGCTTTATATATAAAAGCCAAAATGACTGAAGAGCCACAACTGTCTCCTTTTTGCAAGGTGGGTTGATACAAATGACCCTCAATATACACCTGGTCTATCAGAAATAAAAATTAACATTTCCCATTTTTATATATATAGAGTTTGTATCAGACAACAGTACAACAGAATTGGTATTTTTCATATTATTAAAAAAAAAAGAAAACTACATCTCAGTCAAACATCTGCAATAGATCAATTTTTTCCATTTAAGGAGGTTTATATATCATATTGTTATATTATCATTTCTTCACCCATTTAAAAGAATGGAAATTGCAACTCTACAGTAGTAATTATAGTCTTAATGATCCAGGAGTTCTGAATGTAAGATGAAGTCCTCTTGAAGCAATTGTTGGTCAGTAGTTGATCCAAAACACTGGACTACTTTGGCCCTTTGCCCCACACCTTTTTCTGTCAGGGCTGTTGTATCTTCATCTCTTCTATATCTGCATCTGCTCCAGGTATTTGTAAGTGGGATTCTCGTAGCCATGGTTTTGCATCTTGCTCAGATGCCGCTCCTCGGGGGTGAGCATTGGGTCAACCTTCAGAAAAAACACATGATCCTAGTCAAGGAGACACTTTCAGGATTGATTACACAGAACAAGAGGCAACAGACAAACAGTGAGTGAATAATACCACGGTGAGCAGTAAACAGGGAAGGAAAGGTAAACTGCAAAATGTAATTTGTTTAATGGAGTTGCTTGTTCAGGTGCTGATGCCTCCTGCCCACCCAATCCCCTGTGGGGATGTTCTCACAAATCTGTCACTGCTCAGCCAACACCGCAAATCAGAGACCCATTTCTCTTATTAAAGAGGTTGTTATAATCTCCTGCATGGGTGGAAGAAAGGGAAAAAGCAGCTTTCTCTGGGTTGTCATTAGAAATGTGCAAGGAAGAAGGAGCTGCTCCTCAACACTTGGCCAATCACAACATCTTAATCAGCAATTAGCTAGGAGGACAAATTGCTATGGATTGACTGACTGACTGCCCTGCTTAAGACACCGCCTGAAAAGCTCATTTCCTTCTAAATCCTACCCTCAGCCAGCCAGGGAAGCCTAATTGAATCCTAGTGATAAGCAAACGCAACTAAGGAGTGGCAGGTGCCATCATGGCATGCCAGGGACAGGCACCTGCACACCACGGAACAAGTGGTGACAGCATCAGCAGGGATAGAGTTAATTCCTACCCAGCCAGGAGCAGAACTGTCCATGGCGTGGCAGCTCCTGCCATCCTCTACCCCCCCACACAACATGTGATTCAACACTGACTATTTTCATCCTCGGTTATGGAGCTGTTTCTCACCTCCACAATTCCATGGCTGATGGTCCCATACTGCCTCTTCCTCAGCATCACCAAGCTGATGACTATAACAGTAGCTATGGCAACAGCAATTACCAACAGCCCAATAAGGGCACTGCTGCTGAAGCTGAAGTCATCACGGAGGGACCTGTCATTATCCTGGAGGGAAGAAAACAAGGGAGCAGGCTGAGGAAAAGCAATGAGGGAGATGCACTGCTGAACACAAACCTAAACCATGGGCACTGATACTCTGTGGTATCGAGATACGACTGATTATACACTAAATAGTGTATGTATTTCACCCCTAAGTATTCCACCCCTAAACATTTCACCTCTAAATATACCATCAAAAGGATAACAAACACAAAATTCTTTCCCCCCTTAGTACTTCTGGACAGGTACTGGCCCACATAATTTCCCTATCCCACAAAACACTTTTTCAGTAGGAGTCAGGTTAGTATCTAACGTGTATTCACTGTTTACATCTTTATGCAGAAGGGCTGTAGTGTGTTTCACTCTGCATGAGCCCTCAGAGCAGCATCCAGGCACCAAACCCCATATTCAGTAAAAATGGGAATCAAAATCCAACTTCAGGAATTTGCCAGGCCCTGGATTCAGCAGCCACAAACGTACCGGCTCATCCACCAGCCCTCCAACACGCTCTGCATTGAAAATCATCTCCTTCACATCAAGGGTTTCATCAATTACCTAAAAACAGCCACAGAAGTGTTTTATGGAAGGATCCACACAAAACAGGGAGGAGAAGGAAGAGGAAGACAGACAAGAGACCTTTAATGAACACTAGCAAAGGCTCAGGACCACTTACCATCTCCCCCTGCTCTCAACAGCGTGAGATGTTCTCCAGCTCTTATGGCAGCCACCAAAGATAGTACTACAACTAGTTATTTCCAGACTACCTCAATCTAAAGCCCCAGAGAAAAAAAAAAAAAACAGATCCTAACTTTGAACCCAGAATTTCTGTCATGTAAGATCTAACCTGTGGCTTTAAAACAGTGTTGAAAGGAAACGGAAAAGCTGACTTTTAAATTTTTTTAAAGCCCATGGAACTGAGGCAAAATGCCTGTCACTAGAACCTAGAGAATTCTTAACACTGTGGATAGAGACAATTCCTGCTGGGTCACTCACCTTCAGAGGAAAGTGAGGCCTTGCCTGCCATGAAAAATAAGCGGAACACACCAGCATTCAGTGTGTTCAGACAGTGAGCTACCTAGTGAAAATAAGGGGACATCAAAGGGTCTGTGCTTGGGAAAAGCATTCCTACATCAGAGAGTTCTCAGACTTACAAAGATCTGAAGCTCTCTCCTTCCCTCCCCCTCCCACCCCTCTGATGCTTATCAGTATTAAGAGCCTACAACAGTCACCAAAATGACTCGCCCCCACCATATGGATAATGAATACACTGACATTCTGTGAGCAGGAATGAGACATAGAAACAAGCCACCGCTATTAATTAGTGTCCACGGCAGGTTTAGCTTCATAAAATAAAGGTGGAGAGCTCACCACATTTTCATCCACCTTGCTCTTGCTGTTAATCACTTTTTCTTCAGCGCCAATCAGCCCATCCAGCTCGGTCATGCCAGAACCTGCACCAAAAGAGCAAGGAGAGCCCATCAGCCCTCAGGAACATTTTGGAAGGGTCACCTACTCTTTGTACAGCTGCCATGGCTTGTGTGTTTAACTGCACAGACCGCTGTGTATTAACCTGTCCTCATGCTGCTGTGTCAGAAGGGATATCACAAGCTACAGTGACAAGTGATTAGAAGGTCTGTTAATGAGGGGAAATGAAGTGGCAATGAGAGGAGCAGACAGGACTCATCACCAAAATCAGGCTAAGGTGTCAATCCAGACAAACTGCACTGTTAAGTGCTTCTGTTAGATGACCCCAGACAAGGCAAGACACACACTGAGTGCAGTGACGTCTGAAGATGTCACCCCGGGTCACCAACACCCCTCTGTGACCCTGGACAGAAGTGCACACACATCCCTCTGCCAAGAGCCAGCACACAGGGAATGCTTTCAGCATCACCCATTTGGTTGGAATCAGGCGCATCAGCAAGAGCCTCGGGAATGAGAGTTCCAAGGTCACACAGCGTGGCTCTGTAATGAGCTGCTGTTCCGTATCTGGCACAAGCCCAGAAACAATAAATCCCAGGGCAAGGGAGGAGCAGAGAACTACACCAGCCTTTGTACCAGAAAATTACTACCCCATTTCCAGGCTGGAACCAGCACTGGCTCAAGAGAAGAATATCAATTAACAGAACACTCTGCATAAATTGTTTTGATCCAAACCACTTATAAATAAATTAGACCAGTAAGAGGAGAGTCTGATGCAAACTGCCCTGACCTGACATAGCACAGCATGTTAGGAAAACATCAGTGTTCCACTGGCAGTAGGGACAATGGGATGACCTGTGGCTCACTAGTGAAAAAGGAGGACAGCAAAGCCTCAAACCTGCAAGGGGATCTTTCCAATGATGTGGGGGAAATTCTACTACAGCACTCCAGGCTTTGCTGGTGACTGCAAATCCCCCGCCTTGCACAACCTGCTGAGTTTGAAAGGTGCCCGAGGTGTCAACTGCTGCTGGAATTGGCAGCATGTTCTTTGATGAGATGCAAGAAAAAAACTTGGCTCCAAGGCAAGTTTTTACAGTGACAGGCTTTTATTGCCTGAAAATGCCACGGAAATAACATTTCACTATGAAGCATCTCTGGTTTCAGCGCATCACATTTTTCTTTGGAGGCAATAATCAGATTCCATGCATGGCCAAGACTGCCAGTCTGACTTCTCACAACTGTCAAAGCAGGTCATGTTATTATGGAAATCAGTGATTGGGATTTTCGGGAGAGACCAGCCACAAATAGTTTGTACAGAACCACTGTGTCAGCTTTTGGCTTATGGTTGCTTTATTCCAGTCTCAGGAGCCAACCCAGCACAGTCTCCACAGCTGAGAGTTCAGCTGCTGCACTGAGCTCTGCTATTTGTCTCAGGGTGCTCTACCAACTAACAGACACAGTTCTATGTAGCTCAAAGGCACAGTTTAAATTATATACCACCTAGGGAAAAAAACCCAAACCCACGCACCTGCACAAAATTCAACCCCCCCCACCAAATCCAAAACACCCTCAAAGCCCTCAAGCAATTCAATGGAAAGAGAAGGGAGAGAAGGAACAAGTGTAGGACAATCATGTCCCCAGGTCATCAGAGACTCTTACATTTACCCAGACAGGGAGAACTAGCACAAATGTATCATCTTCAAAACAAAAAAGCAGTTGTCCAAAAATTTAATACAAAAAAAAATTAAACTAAAGTCTGTCCCAATTCTTGCCAGAGCAGTCAGCACACTGAATTAGCTGTACACTGTTCCACAAGAGGGATGAAGGTGACTTACATTTGTAGAGAAACACAGATAACAAGAATAGTTTCAAGCTATTTGGCCTCACCATATTACAAAACTACTTGTGCTCATAGGAAATCGTTATTAGCAAAATCATGTCTCTCCTTTGAGGTCTACACAATATATTTGGAACCAAAGACAGATTAAAACACCGGGTTTACTCCACACACAGCTCATGTAGCACTGCTCCGCAAGAGCCTTCCATTTCTATTGACCTTTCCCTGATTCCCTATCACTACCAGAGACATTATTTAATGCTAATAATTCTACGCTGCTCTTAAAGCCCCTTTTTAGCCTGAGCTAAATAAATAATCCTGAGCTAAGGGAGAAAGGGAAAACCACACACACTTTGCTGGTATGGAGAGATGCTACATGTGGGAAGGTGATGCCAAGGAAACCACAAACACAGAGAAGGAATCTCCTGATTTATCTGTCTCATACTAGGTGCACTCCATGAGGACATTTAGAGGGGAAACAGCCTGTCTCCTGAAGAACACCCATTCCTAGTGTAGTGGTGTTGTGGGGCATCAAGGACAGGAGGCAGAAGAGCCTCTGGACTATTCCCCAGCAGCACAGCAGGATTTAATCTGAGAAGTGCCACACATGGAGAGATGCAAAACACCACTGCAGACACTGGCCAAGGCCACCTTTCCCAAGGGCTAAGAGCCACTCCAGGCACTCCGAGACCCTTGTGAGCCCATCAGGGAAGAACACACACACAATTAGATGCTCAGACTAGCTGGCTTCTTTAACACTAGGCCTAAACAAGCAAAACTGAAGGTTACTGTGATCTAAGTGAGAGCAGGGAAATGAAAATCAAGGTGAATATGGAACTAAAATGAAGCTATCAAACACACTGAGGAGGTAGGAGAGTGACTGAAAGCACTGTGAGGGAGCAGCTTGGAACCAACCTTTTTTCATTGGATGGTACAAATCCGGCTGAGAATCTAGCAGAAGGGAAAACAAAAACAAAAATAGCAGAGAAAGGAGATTAAGAGAGAAAGGAAAAAAGGCTTGTGCATGATTTCTGACTCAGACCCTGGGAAAAGCTTTTAGTCTACAGGTTTAAGCTCAGGACTCTGTTCAAGCACTTTTAAAATAAATACACACACACACACCAGCTGTCAACACCCAATGATACAAAAAAAATGGATACAGGTATTAAAAAAAAAGGGGGGGAATTCCTGCAGTCCTTCAGCAAGTCACAGCACAAACATTTTTAACATTATACGAGAGTGTTTTTTGTGAAAGACTGAAAATTAATTCCAGAATCAAGCCACACTGCAAAAACTTAACACTTTCTGCAAAATGAAAAGAGAGAGGACAATTCTGCAAAGAGAAGAATCAGAAAATCAAGAGAGCAGCTCAGTGGACATTACTCGCAGCACTGCTTCTCCAGTGAGTGAGGGATCCTGTCAGGGTGACTGCTTTACTCTAAATCACCCAAAGGGATGGAGCTTTCTCTGTTCCAGCTGAGCCTACTGGCTAAGGAAAACCACCAGTGAACCCAACGTTCAGTTCCACATACCTTCGCTTTCAGGCAAGGCTGGGAAGGTTTTCACCTGGAATGGGCGGAAAGGTTTGCCATCCAGGGGAATTTCTTCACTCTCCTCAGAGCTGACTCTGACATCCACCTGGGACTCAGAAATGGAAGATGTGAACTGATCCATGTCTGCACGTTGTTCCTGAAGCAGCTCATCTGAAAGAAATAAGAGGAATTATTACACGAACTGCACAAAACCTGGCATGGACCTAGAGGGCCAGATGGTTTGAACCAGGCTGAGGCAGGGCTGCAGGGGAACACTGCTCAGGGCTGCCAGGTTACTTTATCTTGCATATCTGGAATTCCCAGCAAAGGCGTTGCTTAGAAATACATTCAAATAAGGGCTAAGAGGTTTGATGTAGCAAGAGATTTTGGCAAGATGGGATTAGACTACAAAGGAAGAAAACATCTGGGGTTTTTTTATGGATCTTTTTCATCTCCCTTAGAGAGACAGCTTTGCTATTCTGAACACTGATTTTTTTTTTTAATGGACAGTGAAAATTCTTGGGAACAAGCTATTCTGACTGGCTGTTTTGTAGCATCCAGAGAGTATCTTCCCTGAGTCCAAGTCCAAGTGCTCATTGTCAAGAGCACCTCCTTAAAGGAGAGCAATCTTTTGGGAGCTCTGGATATAAAATCTTGGAGTCTTAACACAGCAGCAGGGGGCTGGCACACACACTCACCAATCTCATCCTGGATTTCTTCAGCCACATATGGAACCTTGTAGAGCAGAGACAAGCTTTGATTCATCCGCTCCTCAATCACATGAAGATGTGTCATCACCTGCAGATGTACAAGAGCGTGTTGGAGTAGGCAAAGACTGTCAGTCACTTCACAGTACCAGCTCTTTCCTTACTCAATAAAATATCTATTACTGGTGGATCTGTCATGGCAGGCAATAGGGGACACAAATCCATCCAATCCAATTCTCTGACAGATGCTCTCACGCTTCACTGGAACTGGCCGTCTGTACATGGTGCTCTCAGTAGTCCGGGAAATGTTGGGAGTGAGAGAGACAATTCAGCTGACTCTCGCTGTAATCAGCTCTCCACTGGAAACACCAAAATGCCACCAAAGCTGGTATTTCCCATATGCCAAACATAGCCATAATTCATCTCCTGCAGCAGCTACAAGTGAGTGCTTTATTAAATGGATTATAATTTCTGACTCCTAGAAAAGATACAGGCAAAAGGAGCAGACAGGGTTTTTTATCAGCTCTGGTTTCAGAACAAAGGTGCCTTTCAAACCAACTGTGGCATTGCGTTTATCATACATCCACTCACTGGCAGCAGTGTTCCCCCTTCCTTTGAGAAATACATTCAAGCTCTGGGCAAACTCAAATCACTCTGCCCAAGCACATTAAATCCAGCGGTGAAGTCAGGCCTGACCTGAAGAGGGTGCTGCATAATCAGGGATCATGAAGAGCCAGGAAAACATTTATATGGATGGCCAAACACCACAAAAAGCCTAAGAGTCAGATGGACCTGCTTTACAGTCTGATGTGCGCCTAACCTTTAAGACCAAGGATGAAAACAATTTCATTTTGCATGTGGCAGCTTGTCAATCAAGGGAATCGACTGAGGAGCTTAAAGTGCATCTGGAAAGTAAAGGGAATGGAAATTGAACTGCATCATCCACATCCCTCACATGGTGATTTGTTGACACTGCAGCCTTCAAAATGAATTAAGGACTGTTTAGGGTTTAGCTTAAGAACACAGTTCACACACTCCCTCCTGGGCTGTGGCAGCAGCAGAACAAAGCTCTGGGCCAGACTCTGCTTGACATGTCTCTGAAAACGAGACCACAAATTCCACATGGAGAGCCAAGAACCATCATGACCACCACAGCTGCCACCACTCCTCCTGGGGACATGCAGCTTAACAAGAATTCCACAAGCAGTGGGAGACAACCCAGGATACATGATGTAAAGGGTCACTGCCAGTACCCAGAAACAAGGCCAAACCCATGGGATCTGCCACCTCCTGGTGTGAGGCTTGCTTCTGGAAAATCACTGTGACACCACTCTTCCCCTCACCAGAGGTGACAGCAACAGGCTTCAGTCCCTGTCCTACCCTTAACTCAGGATATTTTTACCTCCTGCTTATACAATTTTTATGCCTTTTTTCCTGAGTGCCTATTTCTTCCTCTTGGATGTGCTCCACTGCACTGTCTCCCTGCAGTTCTCCATTCTTCTTCTTATCTTTTGTGCATTGCAGAATTCAAAGGTACTCCAAAGCACCATGCCCAGCAGTCACAAACTCCGACTAGTTTGCAACTACTCCTGAAGCTGCAACTGGACAGTGAGTTCTCTCTGAACCCGAGAAAGGGCACACGCTTCCAAACCGATCTTTTAGTGTTAACAGGCCATTCTTGATTTGAATTTTGAATCAGTTGGGCTTTTCAGCACATCTTTCACCATTTTTAAACAAGTGAAAATTAGTATCAGGACATAATTCCAATGATTTGCCAAGTAACTGCAAGCAGTCTTACAAGTACAATAGCCAGGTTTGAAGCAGCATATTCACATACACTACCTGCAGAAGGAAAAGGATTTTCTGGCTGTTCAGAAGTAAAATACGGTAAAACGTGCAACAGTACAATATAAGTTCATCAAAACCAGACTTTCTCATAAAGCTAACAACAATGATCAAGTGCTTGGAAAGGGTTATGAATTATGCTTTGGAAACCAGGCAATAACTCTACAGAGGCACAAGTGAATTCCCACAAACCCAGAGCATAGGCACTACGAAGAACAAGCCTAAGGAAAGAAATACATAGACACTTGGAAGAAGTCAGAAAGTCTGTTCAAGATAACCAAGTCCTCAGCAAGTAATTTCAGGAGTGCTTGATAAAAGGAATCATAGAACAGATACTGACCTAGCTCTAAACCCCTCAACTTGTCACTGTGACCAACAACGTATAAATCAGAGCTTGAATTTTTAACAGAGTCAGGCACTATGGAAAAACATGCAGGGAGTGTATCTGGTGACAGGAAATAAGCACAGGAGAGAGGGAGAGCTCCTCAAGAATGAAGTTGCTGTAGTACCCAGCAACACACAGCTTCCAGATCCTCTGACAGTCAGGGCTGGGCAACAATGGCGCCCTTGACTGAAATCTGCCCATACCTGGGATTTCATCTGTGCAGCCTTCTCTGGATCCACCGCCAGGACATGCTGGTAGTGGCGGATGGTGTGCAGCCGGTCCTTGTTCTCAGCACGGACATAGCGCTTCAGGGCCTGCAGGATGCGGTGGGGCTGCGGGACGGGAGCAGGGAACAGGTCAAACCACTGCAGTCAACCCAAACCCACAGCTGAAAACAGCCCTTCAGGTATGAACCTACTTTGGTGCTGGACAGATCTGTCACCTGCCCTCACCCCCTAGATATATTTTTTTAATTAAGCCTGTTTGACTTAGAACACTTAATTTTAAGTCTGTTTGACTCAGAACACCACACCTTATAAACTGTGCCTTATGGACACCAAACAAAGCACAGGGTTTTCTCCACAGGCAGGAAGGAGAGGGAGCCAATTACAGACCCACTGCTAAGTCTGCAGCACCAACTCCCACAATGCAGAACCAATTCCCACTTTCTGCAAGTCACAGGCAATCTTCTCACCAAGACACTTCCACCTTCCATCCTGCCCAGTGCTATCCTACTGGAAAAATGTGCTGGGGAGAGACTCACACGTGGTGGGTCAGCCTGCAGGGCAGCCAGGTAGTTCTCCAGGGCAATGCGACGGCGATCATTCAGCATGGCTTCCACACGAGCCAGGTGAGTCTCCACCAGCTGCTGCTTCTCACTCGCTGCTTCTTTCTCCAGAGATTTCACCATGGCCTGGAAGTGCTAGAACAAAGAAAGTAATCTGTGTGAAATGCACCGTGTGATCAGTAATTCCTGTAACCCCTTAGAACTAACAAAGACTGTCTAACTCCATTTCCAACTTATTTACAGTTAGGAGAGAAAGGCACGGAAAAATGCTGATGCAGATTTCATCTCTGCAAATTCCATAGTGACAATTTGCCTCCCAAACGCCCCTCAGAAGCCATTTCAAAGGTCTGAAGAGGGAAAATGACCTTGCACATAAAGACCATGTTGAGGCTAGGAGATCCGGTCTGTGGTGAACAACTGGCATACATATTAACTTTCCCTCGACCCTGCAATATGAAAAGGGGATTGATCCCTTCAGCCTGGAGCCATTAATTTGAATTTGCAAAAGTTCACAAAGGTATTGCATGGGGAATTTTCCATCAGCACACACCTTCAGATCAAATATCTCTGTATTCTTTTTAAAAGGTCATAACCCTCATCTCCAAACCAACCAGAACAGTCCACTAAGTGTTATGTTTCAACAGAGATAATGAAAAATTCTTGGATTTGCACACAGTTCCAAACAGAGACTTGTATTAAAAAATGCAGAGAGAAAACTGTGTTCCAGGATAAAAATCAAAAGTGGGCTTAAAAGCTGGAGTCAGTCACTTTAGTTGTACACTGGTTTGAGAGAAATTCAGAGTTGCCACTGCCAGAAGAGCCTTCCCCTCATGATCCCACACTGCGAATACCCCAATTAACTTCACAGTCCAACTGAACTCTCCTCAAAAGGCACAAGATTGGCATTTTGGCAGCAAACCAGCTTTATCTGCTGTCTAAGCAGTTTTCACTAAGTCCGCCCAAGCAGGAAATGTGTGTCCAGAAAGCCAAGGCTGACTCTGAACCAGGCTCTGAGGCCAGCGGCTAGTGCAAAACAGGCCAAAGGTCTGAAATTACAGTTTGGCTCTGGTGGTGCTACTCTTGAGGGGCAAGATCACTTTCTACTAGTGTATCTAGGAAAGGACCTGGCATAATATCAGATGACAATTGCTTGCTTTGTTCTCCAGTTTTAAGAACAAAGCAAGCAATTGAATCAAACCTCCTCTAAAAGGCAGCTGTTGACAGAGCAGCATCTCAGTTGTCTTTTGGCTCTGAATATTGCAATCTCTCTCACTAACTTCCCTCTTTAAATCCTTTCACTCTTACCTGGATCAGAGTCTGCCTTTCTGCCTTGGGGAGATTTACAGCCTGGTGTTCTGCTTCCTCCCATTCCTTTTTAACCTGGACAGGAAAAGAACAGTACACATGAACAAGACACAGATTTAAATCTGATCTTTATGAGCTGATTTGCCTTCACAGGCAGATCCTAGCACAGCCTGGCTGGGTTTTGAAGGCACAAAAGAGCTGTTGTGGGGTTTAAACATAGCACTTAATCCCTTTGAACAACAAGCCAAGCTTCACAGAATCCCAGAAGGGTTTGGGCTGGAAGGGACCTTAAAGCTCATCTTGTTCCACCCCCTGCCATGGGCAAGGACACCTTCTACTAAATCAGATGACTCCAGACCCTGTCCAACCTGGCCTTAAATACTTGCAGGTATGGGGAATCCACAACCTCTCTGGGCAACCTGTGCCAGGGCTTCAGCAGCCTCTGAGTAAAGAATTTCTTCCCAGCATCTAATCTAATTCCTCTCTCCCAACATTGGAGAAATAAAAATCTGACTGCTATGGTGTGGTCATACTGAAAGAAACACATGGAAAGCTGGAAACTGGAAGGCAAGTAACTTCACCACCAATTTTTCCAGTAAAACAGGGGCAGCAACCCCACACATGAACAACCGCACAGCACAAAGCCTGAAGGCTGACACTCACCCGATCCATGCGGTTGTGGTGCCTGACTTCCAGCTGCTCCTTGGCCTTCTGGAAGCGGGCATGCTCATTGTCATCAGCAGGGGTTTCAAAGTAGACATCCACATCATCAGTCGGCACTGCATGAAGAAGAAAGGGTAAGCAGAGCGTTGGAAACCCAGGATCCTGGATTGCAGAGGGCAGGGAGAGGAATCTCCATGCCTGCCTAATTAATCATCTGGCAAGCTGAGCCTACTGAACCATCATCTTCCAGAGTCCATTTTGGAATCTTTACAGTGCCAATTTTCTGTCCAACATCAGCTCCATCAGCCCAAAAGGCAGCGATGACCATGGCTCAGCACTGTTTGGCCTGCTCAGTGCTGAGGTGAGCAGCACTCAGCTCCAGAAGCACAGTGTCTAGCATGGCAGGATAAGGAACTCCTTTTCTCTTCCCTTTCACATTGGCATTGGATGGTCTAAGTGACATTCTGTGCATTAGCTGTTCACTGACAAGCTGGCTCCAGACATCATTAATATGATTACAGCAGTTGACAATAAATCTGCACAAAACCAGTATTTTACACTTCAAACCTAGCTTCCCTACCAGATGCACCATGCAGGACTTACAGGCAATGATATTAGACAAGACAGCAACAGAGGGAGGCTCCATGTGACGAAGTGACTTGTCCAATACACTGGACGGTTTGTAACTTCAAGACATCCAAATTCGACAAGGGGAGAAACAAAATTTCAGAACTGATAAACTTCAAGCATCTGCAGAATCCACATCAGGGGGTCTGTATTCCATATACTGCAGTTCAGGAAGTGCTGAACATGCTCCTGTGCTACAGTTTTAGGAACTACACATCCCAGAGCCCTCCTGAAAGACCTGTGGCAAACATGATGCACTCTGTTGTTGCCCTTTGCCTGAGGGAGGGCACAAAGGGACAGTTAAGGCAACCTCATATCCACATTAGTTAGTTGGGTGGAAAAAACCGTCAACCCGTCATTAAATACAGCATGCTCCAGAAAAAAATTACCTGGCACTTCAGCATGAACACAGGATAAGAGTTTGGCATGCACTACATCCACCATCCTTCCCTCTAACTGGGGGAAAATAATAACAACATACAGCATAGGCACTATTGTTGCATGCAAGTGACAATGTCACATCAGTCCTGTATTCTGAGCCTGCTCCTGGCTTCTGAACCAGGCTTGGACACAGAGAACTCTCTTCACAGTCCCAAATCCTTCTGTAACAGGACAAACTTTTGTACAAAAAGCTCCTGACATCCGCATCTTTTCTTTCACCGCCTCAGTTAGATCAGCCCAATCTAAAGCTCTTGCATGAAGCACATTTTGTAAACAGGATTATGGCTGTACAGTCAGGCTGCCAAGCCCCAGATAACACAAAAAGCCTTTCAAAATACCTTAATGGTAGCTGAAGTGGAAGTGCTGGAGCTCAACAACAAGATTAATAAGGAGGTTAAAATGTTTTTGGTAGTTTTATCATCTGACATAACAGCCAGTTGAAATTGGTGCCAAAAACCTTAAGCACTCAAAAACACAGGGATTGAGCTGTGATTCATATCTCATACCAAGCTGAAAATGGGAATCGGAATTCTATACTATTTTTGTGGTATTTTCCAAAATTAAACTAGCAAGAAAATGCCTAGTACCAGGAGAACAGCAGCCTGCTTTTCAGGACCGACTGTTGAACATATGCATGGTAACACAATGGGGGGAAAGCAAGGGCTTCCTTATGTATATTTGGATTAAAAAGCTATTTAGGCAAGAGGTCAGAGACAGCCCCTGGTCCCTTGCTACAGATCTGGAAGAGGACAGCTGAGCCCTCAGCAAGAGCTGCAAGGCACCAGGGAACACAGATAGCATATGGTGAGGGCCACTTTCCCCAAGAACAATCACCCTATGGACCTAGGGAAGTGGAAACGGGAGGAGACTGCTGCAAAGGGACAGACACCAGAACCAAAGGGATAAGCTACAGACGGGTCCTCTATTGCCCAAGGCAAGGAGGAGGAGACACCACACGCCAGACAGACAGTGGCCAGCTGCAAAAGGCCAGTAGGAGGCAGGACTTACTCATCTTTTTACACACAGCCATACAATACTCCTCTGACTCAAAATTGTTCCTGTTGCCTCCGCAGCCTCCATATATAAAGCGAATGCATTTTCTCTTGTTAGGATCGAAGTACCAACGAGGCATCACAGCCCGGCAGGGCCCTGTCATGGCCTCCTGGGAGCAGACAGCTGTGTGGAGACGGGTGAGAACATGAACTGGTGAGGAGCACGTGCCTTGCCAAGCGATTTACATCATGCAGAGGTGGCTCTACTTCACCCCTTCCTCTGAGGCACCAGCCTCAGTATTGCTGTTGCACTGACCCAAGGGCTTCTGTCAATTCTGCAGGGTTTAACACTCCAAAGCATCCACCACAAGCTGTTCAGGGAGATACCTGCACGTGGTGCTCTGGAGATAGCCTAGCAGCTCACTCTGTAACTACATGGAGCTCTAATCTGTGAGAGATTTCTCCACAGCCAGGGGCTGGGACAGCAGGAATCTGTTCTGCTGATGCCACACCATTATGCCCCAGTGGGAGAGCCTCCATCTATAAAATGAACAGCATGGAAAGCCAGTCCAATAGGGCTGCCCAAAGCATCCAAGGATGTCCTGTTGCACTCTGCCTAGACAGACAGTGCACATCTTAAGGGGAGATGCAAGAGTAAGTGAAAAACCAGGCTAAACAAAGGGAGTGATCTCCATGCCAGCCTCAGACACTGAGGTTTTAAGGTTTGAAACATCTATACACCAAATATTAAAACTCCATGCAGCCGTGGCACAGGGAATGCTTCATGGCAAGCCAGCAATAGCAGCTGGGCTGTTTTGAGGCAAGAGAGCAAATATAGTGTATGAATTAGCAACTGTTCGTGGTACTTCAGGGAAAAAAGACTGTGTACCCCCAAAACAGACACCCCAATCATATTTCTCCAAGCCTCTTACAACACATGCAAATCTGTAGCAGCCCTGTACACACATGAGCTAAGCCTTGCTTTAGCAAGGAACATTATCTGCAGCATGCTGGCATTTTACCAAAAAGATGCAAGAGCTGCTGGCAATGATTCAGTGATCTGTAGCTAATTGAATTGCATTCTCACTGCTCCTCCCTCCTCTGCAGACACTTCTACATGCAAAGTGTAGGACATCACATAATGCTGAGGCACCACACCATCAGCCCTCTGTGAGGGCATCTACCACTCAACAGAAGCTGCCATCAGCACAGTAGATATACAGAAAGTATATCTTAATATATAATAAAGTTGGGCCAGTTGTGCTGGCTGACTTTCTTTAGTGGAAGAGAGGTGTTTATGCAAAGGCAGCACCAAGGATGTTCCTCACCCTTATATGACCAGATGGCACCTGGCCCACCACTTTTAGCTTCTTCATTTTAAAATTATATAAACCACCAGATTTTAAATTTACAGTGTACCCCAAATGTCCCCTTAAGATTTTCCAAAATTTGTAGATACGGCTTTTCTGACTCATCACTGTACTTTCATGGAGGTGCTTGTTCAAGGTGCCAAACACTGGGCTTCCTGCCAGCAGAACTGCTGCTTATCTGGAAACATATGGCCCATGCGCTACAAAGTTAATTTCAACACTTGAAACATAAGCATCATCAGCTTTCCTCTGTTTGCTAACTTATCTGACAAATAAAACTTTGAAGTGGCATTTATTGACTTGATCAAAACCCCATCACTAAGTGACAGACAACAGGAACGATCTCAAGGGAGCAGGAGGCCTCTGGACTGGAATGTGTCTTACATTTCATGTCACTGCTCACTTCTTTTTCAGCCACAGCATTGTCACTGCTGGGCTCTGTGGGGGACTCTTCATTGTAGTCGTCAACCTTGTAGCTGTCATAGTAGTAATCACGGTCTTCCACCACGTCCTCCTCCTCTTCCCCTTCATCATCCTCATCCTCATCTTCCTCCACAGCTGTTCCTGTGAAGTCTTCTACACCTGCCTCTGTAGGGAACTCACTGGAGGGACATGGATAAGTTAGGGGGTAAAGTTAAGGCTAATCACCTTCTGGATGTACCAGAATAATGATTCTCTTTCCATCTGTCCTAGGAACACCAGAAATGGGAAAAACAAGTGTACCAACTATTCAATAGCCCATCACCCACACCAGTGGGACATCCCTCATTACAGACACTCCTGCTACTGCATGCAGAGCTTCTCCATGGCTCTGGCTTCATGTGGCCTCTTTCCATTTTTCAGTGAGTGTAAGTCTATCTATGGGGCAGGCTCCTACTGTAGAATCCCACAATGGTTTGGGTTGGAAGGGATCTTAAAGCCCATCTTGTTCCACCCCCTGCCATGGGCAGGAACACCTCCCACTATCCCAGGTTGGTCCAAGCTTTGTCCAACCTGACTTGGACACTTTCAGGGATCCAGGGGCAGCCACAGCTGCTCTGGGCAACCTGAGCTGGGACCTCACCACCCTCACAGGGAAGGATTTTTTACCAATATCCATCTAACCCTATCCTCTGGCAGGGTGAAGCCATTCCCCCTTGCCCTGTCCACACAGGTCCTTGTCCAAAGACCCTCTCCAGCTCTCTTGGAGCCCGTTTAGGCATTGAAATGGGCTCTAAGGTCTCCCAGCCTTCTCCAGGCTGAATGACCCCAATTCTCTGCAGTGATGAAGGGAAAGGGGGTGTTTAGCTCCTCCAGTAAAAGGAGCATTGAAGTAATTTGTCCTCTTCAGGCTCAGGACACTCTTTTAGAAAACTGAGCAGCACAGAAATTCACTCAATTCTCACCACTAGGGAGCTGCTGTGTGAAATATTCCCAAGCAGCAGCTTCATGTACAAATCTGTCAACATCTACACCAGTAAGAACTCTACCTCTTATAGAGGTCATAGTCTTCATCCTCATCCTCATCATCTTCCTCTTTGGACAGAGCCTCATCCACAATCTTAGTCTGAGGACAGCACACATATTCTGTTCCGTGGAACTGGTCCACTCCGCAGGGCAGCAGCATCCCGTAGCTGTGCAGGATCATCCCTTCTGTCAGACAGGCCTGAAAGCAGAGCCCATCCGTGTCAGTTTAGCATCGTCCTATTCCTTTGGATAAAGCTCAAGTTTGCCTATCAGAGACCCCAAGAATCGTTTAAATTTTACGGCAAAAACAACAGCAACATAATGACCTAAATCTGAACATCAAAGGAAAGTGGACTTGAAACTTGTAGTGTAAAAAAAAAACCAAACCTCCAGAAAAGTCCCAGATTAAGAACCACTCAGTACTTCCTGGTGTTAACGTTAACACCGTGGTCCCAACAACTGCTGGTTTGTCAGCCTGGCAAATTTCAGGAAAAAAAACCTAAACATTTTGTGCCAACTGAAGGGAGAGCACTTGAAAGAACCAGAAAGGGTGTTTGCTTTCCTGGGCTGGCCATTTCATTAAACTTTATATATTGAACTTTACATTAGAGCAAGTGAATAATTGCTCAAAAGAACTTTGTGTCAAGATTATTTTATCATGCTGTAGATGAAAATCAATCAGATAATTCAAGAAAAAGCCAAATGTAAACTATGCTCAGACATTATGTCTATACATTTCTCTTAAGCTAAGGAAATACTTGGCTTTGAGGTGCCCAGAAAAGAATGAATAGAAGCTTTATCATGGCCATCAGAACCCTTTTGTGCTTTGCTTGTTACAGCATGGATATTAAATGAGCCAAATATTGTTGGAAAAGTTCTCAAACTACATTTAAAACAAATGATTTTTCAGTTTTCTAGCCATGAACAAGTTTATCCTTAATTAAAAGGCAATTCCTCTAGTATAGCTTTATTTAGACAGATTTTTGATCACAAGATTTTAAAGAAATAGGAATTTTAAGTGGACCATCCTTAACATCATCTGGTTAACAACTGGTCCTTGTGTTGCTGTTTCTACAATTGTTTCTTCTACAAAATGCAAAACATGCACATTCTGTCATGTTCTTGTTTTTTGGCATGCACATTCTGTCATGATCTGCTTCAAATGGGAGTGCAGAGCTTTTGCAACAGTTTAGCTAGTCAGATGAAAAACCACAACCCCCCCACCAAAACATGGGCTAGATTTATCCTGAGAATATAATCCATCTCTTATGTAAAACCTCCACTAATCAGTCTCAACAAAACTCAGATTGCTCTCAGGCAAGCCCCCCCCAACCAAATCCCTAGCAGCAGCAGGTATGTTAAAGCAAAATGTGCAAGAAAAATCGGAACTACCCTATGCCCACTGTATCTCCCTGGAAAGAGAAAAGAAAGAGGGATGAACCATTGGTTAAAGCAGGATGCCAGAGAGCTGATTTCAACTCGTAGTTCTATGTTATGGATAAGCTGTTTAGGACAGCTTATCATGAAGAATAACCCAACTGGCTACACAGGTTTTTTAAGTCACTTGAGTGCTTTTATATTTTTATTTCCTTGCTGTCTGCCTCAGTTTATTGACTGAAACTTGGGAATAGCAACCCAGAGAGAAACACTGCTATGCTCCAACACTGCAGGCATACAAGCGGACAGATCTAGAATAAACATTCCTGTCCCAGTGGCTCCATTACCTCTTTTGCCACAGTGTGCCAGTGCTGGTGGCTTTCGCACACATCCATGCGCTCCTTGTGGAAGAACCGGCATTTCTCAGGAACCAGCAGGACATCGCTTACAAACTCACCCACTGAAAAACACAATGGCCACAGTTCACATTTGTCCAGCTTCCAACAGCAAATAAAGGCTCCATCAGAACTCCCCCAAAGTGCACTGTGTGTGTGCCTTGAGGGTTTGGTATATTCTTAAAGGAGACAAGTCACAGCAGCTCTGAAAATTATCTCTGAGAATCCAAAGAAAACAGAGCCTCAGAGATTCCACGGTAAAACTAGGAGCACAGGGTGATCCTGCTGACTCCTGATGCTGAAGGCAGAGTTTACAGTGCAAGTTAATAAATAGTGGCTCTTCCATCTTCTGAAGAGATTTCACTCAAATCTTTGAGGCGATTGTGTTTGTACTTCGAAGTTTCAAACCTCTTAATCACCTATTTCCACATGAGCTGCATCACACCAAAGTTCCATCATGCTGTCTGCTGCTGTAACAGCCTGGAAATTTTTATATGCTGAGACTGTTATCTATGTTTTCAGTATTTGAGCAAGTCTTGTTTGGTTTTGTTTTGTTTTATTTCCAGATGATTTAATTTAAGATTAACTGCAGCACATTCACTGCCCTAACCAAAACACAGAGCGCTGGAAAATAAAAACTATACAGCCTAAATATCAGAGTGCAATTAGAGTCAGCAAATACACAACATTCCAATATCTAGATAACCACAACCTCACCAGCATGAGGAAGCTTTGGCACTATCTTTGTGCCAAGCCCAGACTTTTGCTTTTGAGGAAGATAGGAGAGAGAAAATCTCTCTGGTGTACAGACTCTGCTTTAGTTGGACTTAAAAGCTATTTAGCCTAAATTTCCACCATCATTCAGTTTGGTACCAACACATGTGAAATAAGGATCAGAACTAAATGAGCATCACTTCCTGTTCTTAGCCCAGAAGTTCCAGCAAACACTGCCGCTGGAATCCAAACGTGAGATTTTCTTCAAGAGGTTTTTCTTTCTTTCTTGCAGATTCAAATGCTGCATTCAGTAATTTTAAAATAAGGAGATAGGTAGATTCTCTGAGAAGATCAGGAAAAGATCTTCAGCCCCAGTGTTTCAAAGCAGCATTCCCTGCACACACGACCAGCAGCTTTAGGAATCATTTGTTAAAACTGGAGAAAAGATTTTAAGTCAAAGACTTTTTCTCACAGTCTCCACAAAGCGGAATTCTTTGTCCAATCAATTTTTCACACCATCTTTTCAAAATGTATTTTAAATATTGTTTGCATGGCCAATTTTTTTGCAGCTCCTTAGTATTGATACTAAAAGTTCATGGACACTTCTATGCACTACAGAAAAGTTAAACAGTTTAGAGTTAGATTACCTGATAATGGAAGATCATGAAATCAAATTACTTTCATCATCCCTTTGCAATTAGTTACATTTTAAACTAACAGAGAAATTGTATTTTCCCCATTGTCTTATCTCAAAACAGGCCAGTTAGAATTTTGAGTTAATAATCTTTCTTCCTACTCTATCACGAAAGGTTGAAATGCCTCTGATAAAAAAGTAAAACTGAGCAAACTTTAAAACCCAGAGACTATGGTTTGGGGGCTGAAGGCAGAAGATTCATGGGTTCTTCTCTTCACCTTTGAAATATAAAGGACCTTTCCTGGGGGCGGTGGGGCAGGTAGAGAAGATTAAACAGTGTGTGGTGACACCAGCCTACCTCAAAGTACTCTGTCCATTAACATATCAAGAAAAACACAACCATGAATGGGAACAAAATCCCACAGTGTGACTCTAATCCCAGAGAAACACATCATCCATTTACAACAAGAAGTTTGTGGAGTGCTAACGACAAAGAGATTTTGCAGAGATATGGACTCCTGACTTGCAATTCAGATCTGAAAACCAAAGCTGCCTCACAGGCTGGGGCCTGCAAGTCATGAACACTGTGAAATACACTAATGAAAAACCTAAATAAATAGTTTAACGCTTATCAAATTTTAGGGCAGTGTCAGTAAAATCAGCTTATTTTTCAGCTGGAAAAAAGGCTTGGGGAAGGATTATTTGTAAAAGAGATGACTCCTTAAAAATCCAGGGATCTTGCTTTCATCCTTATTTCCATCAGAAGTTATCCTAATGATCAGTTGGGCTTCATTGCTTCCCAAACCTGAATTTCTACATCTATGAAGACAAGCACCTTTCTCCCAGGATGTGTCCACAATGAATTTTATGTTTAAAGAAGTGCTTTATGATTGTGGAAGGCATTACATAAAGGACAAAGCACCCACATGGTTCTGCTGTTTTGCTAGTGTTCTCCCCTGTCAAATCACATGATAACCTGAGATAAGGACGCAAATTATGAAAACTGGTTCCTACTGAATGCTCCCAGCAATTAGAGTCTCCCAAGACTTCTTACAAGTCTTTTCTAGTGGATAACTGAAAAGAAAGCCAGCCAGCTGAGACTAAGCTCATTCCTAAGAACACACATGGGGCAGCACAATATCAGCCACAACCCACAGGTCAGAAGTCACAAGTTAACCAGTTAAACATGCTGCCTGATTCCAGTGGGTGGGGAGATTCTGGAAAGCACCATGAAGTCCATCACAGTTTATCTCATTATTTCACAGTTCAAAATGGGGACATGGGATACAGCTGCAAGAAGCAGGGCCTCTTTGAAACAGCGAAGTTTAAATATAGTCATTGTAATCGACTAGAGATCTCTTGCCAAGACCAAGCAGGAAGCCTGAGCACACTAAGCATTTCAGTCTCCAAGGCAACAAAATATTAAAGCTTTACAAAAATAGGATCAGAGTATTAAATCCCAATGTCTTTGTGATACTAAGATACAATAGCCTTCAGGTTTTTATGGCAGTTGCAGAGAATGAGTATTTGTTTTTCACGCCAGGCACCATTATTCCACCACAGCTGTTACCAAGCTGTCGATCTGCTCCAGAAAAGCAGAGTTCCATCTTGTGGAAAGAAAAACATTTCAGCAGAAGTTGAATGTGGAAATGACAACCTGATACAAGAGAGGTCTTACAAACTGAGCTGTTCTCTCTGTAAGAATCTGGGAGGCAATTCCTTGCTTCTCCCACGGGAATGCACAGCATGCACAGCACACCCAGCACACACTCACCCAGGCACTTGTAGGGCACAACAATGTGAGTGTGGTCCTTGCACTGCTTCTTCCCACGCTTGCACCAGTTGTCGATGCTGACAGGCTGGTTGGCTTCCACCACGTTGGTGATCTGAAGGTCTGGGTACATCTGAGGAACAGCACACACAGAGAGGTTTCTCTCCAGAAAAGACAAAGAACGTGCAGAGCAGCTCCTACCAGAGTAGTGAGGCTGATTCTCTACAGAGAAACAAGTTGGAGTTTGCACATGGATGCACACTCTCCTCTGGATCAAGCTTAAGACAGCTGGAGACATAAAAAAGCTCCAACTGTCTGTCACACAGGGCTTCAGAAATGGACATGCCACTGCTTTGAGGCAGGAGAAAGTCAGATCAGGGAAAAAGTCCTCACTGGAAATAAGCTGAAAGGTCTGGATTTGCACAGCGGTGGAGGAGGAGCATTTGGGTATTAGAGTTTGGAGGAGATGTAGCTGTTTAATTCCTTCTGAAGCAGCACAATACCCCCTGGAACAGCAATGACCAACAAATACGGCTTAGTAGCGTCTTCAGACTCTCTCATCACATGTCAAGCTATGCACCCACCTCCTCAGGTTTCCTCATGCCCGGTCCATTTATGATGTATTAATTTGATCCTTATGCCTTGCTCAAGTTCTCAAGTCCAGTGAACACTGATTTATATTTAGGCTTCTACTACGTGAACCAAATGCAGACCCAGTTATATTAGCCTTGTAAAAGAGTTAAAGTTTTCCAGTCAAGGCATGGTACATTCTGTTGCTTTCCCATTTAAAAAAACTATGTTCCTTGTGGTATTTTACATGTCTGTCACCTCAGAGAACAATTAAAGACACTGGACAAGGCCAATATGTTACAGTATATCTGGAACACAGTGGAAGAAGATTACAACTTCTGCAATAAAGTATAAAGAGCTTAAAAATACTGTCAAAATTTGATTAAAGTATTCTTCTAAAATTCTGGCTGATCTGAACACCTCACTGAGAACAGCACAGCCACATTCTAACTACAAGAGGTGTCAGGTTCCATTTTACTCAACAGGGAGCAGATGCTGGTTAACCAGCTTAGAGGCAAAACATTTGGGTAAAGCCCTGCAAACACAGATGAAGATACTCCTGATAGACCAAGGACCTTCTGTGGCAGTGTGAGCTGATCTGAGGTAGCTTCTAAATCCCACTGCAATGTCCTCCCTGCTCTTCCTGGGCAATACCTCATCAGGACAGTGCAGGGAATTCGACTAGGCAAAAGCAAGTTGATCTCCTGCAGGGTTCATTTGCTACTGAGCAGCTGAATTGGAACCCAATTCCTTCAGCGCAGTGAAGAGTTGGGATTACACAGAAAATCTCACCTCCTGGCAGTATTGCAGAATCTCCTCCTTTCTTCCAAAGCAGGTCTTGGTCCCAGAAGTGTCAGGTTCCCATTTCCCAGTCTGGATGTTCACGTGCATATTTAGCTTCCCACAGAACATGGCAATTTGAGGCTCTGCCACTGCAAACCCTGTCCCAGCATTGGCTGCAAGGGCCTGTGAAGACAAACCAAAAGAAAACACCTTGATTGCATTATCTGGTCAAAAGCTCAACAACTCAAAGAACCAAAAACCCTCTGGCACCTTCTCAGACAGCTCCTGCTTCACCCAGAATACCAGTGCAGTCTTTCAAATAATTTTGTAACAACATTCCTTGAGATGCTGAGCCTATCCTAAGTCTTCACCATCAAGGCATTTGTTTTCCCAAACTGTTTCTATAACTGAAACAACAGCTTACCAAAACCAAGAGTAATTCCCACTAAAAGGCTGCACCTACATGGGCTAAAACAGATGTCTGAAAAACTTACTAAATAACTAATACTAGTAACTTCTGGCAGAATGACCTCTGTGATGTTACACACAAGCAGGTACTACTACTAATAATAAAATAACTGTGTCCCACTGCAAGAATCCTGCGCAGAGTTTAAAGCTATGTGTTTATCCCTATATCATCAAATATTTGGGACAGAAATGCCCCAGATTTTTGGTCAAACATACAAATAAAGATGATTTTTGTTGAATCAGAAAAGAACAGCTGTGGCAACCAGCTCCTCAAAGCCTGTTGTGTCCCATTCAGTGCACTCCTATGGGGAGCTGTTTCACATGTGTTTTCTGTACACTTCCCAGACCGCACCAGCAGACAAAAACGTGACAGCCCAGGCCCACATTTGGGTCAAGCTGCAGACTGATCAGTGAAAACAAGGTCAGGGCCCCTTTCTAAAATCTTGCTGGCTGACCGAAAGAAAAAAGGGGAGTAAATTAAATTGCAGATTTTCTTTTTCTGAGAAGACCAAGTGGGTGCTGGGAGCTGAACATGCTGTCCCAAAATAACTACTAGCTGTTGCAAAAAAGAAAGAGACACAAGGCAAAAAACAGATGAACTCCTAGATCAAAAGCTCTTTAAGGTGTTTAGGGGACTGAAATCCATTTCAGCTACTCCAGACAGAAACAGCAACGCACAGTCTGCTGGCCCTAAGCTGCTTTTCAACTGGGAGGCAACACAACCACAGGCCACCAGTCCTGCCTTCAACATTTAACTTTTTGTGCACTCAAAAGTGTATAAATTATTGTGGGCACTGTTCATTCCCTACTGCCTGCAGATCCCCATCAACTCATACCAATATTTGTATGCTTAAAGCAAATAAAAGAGTAAAGAGTAGAATTCAACTGGACAACTTCTTTGTGCAGCTCCTAGTTACTGAATATTAGGAAGAAGAACAACTCCATTATAATTAGCTCATTTCTCCCCCTCCCTTTATCTCACTGCCTGGAGATGAGACATTTCAACACTCAGAAAGCCTAGGATTGCTTAGTGCTGAACACAAGATTAGTGCTTGGGGGAGAAAACCAACATGAGGCACAAAAGGATAAATTCAAGTATTAACTGCAGAAAAATGACCCCTTGAGTTTTAAGTACTATTCACCTGTGCATCACTTATGAGAAACAGTCTTATACAGGTGGTTTCTACTTACTCTGACCCTTCCAACAAACATGCTCATGACAGCATGTTTTAGCACAGACCACAAAGTAATGAAATACTGAACCACATGTAAGCGATAGTGGCATTGATGTCCCAGTATCAAAATGCTGCCAAGTTAATGTATATTTTCAAGTTTAGTGTGAATACACTTGTTGTACTCTCTGTCCTAAGGAAAAAAGAGTCACGTAGTTCAGGTACAGGAGGAATTCTGAGGAATAGACTGAGACTAACTTGCACAGTAACACAGTAACCTAGTTTTTTCACAAATCGAGCCTTTAGTAAACATCTTACAAGTGCACACAGCAGAACCTCTGACAGGTCTTGCACCACCCTCCTCTCTCCTGTATCTTTTCAGAAGAAAGAGGCAAATGTAGAATGATCCTTCATAACTCTCTAAACACACACAAACTTTTTAAGAAGCCCTTTTTATTTCTCTCCAAACAAACAACCAGAAGTGGTACCAGGAACCACTTTCCAGAGAGCACAGAACCTGACATGCTAAAGGAAACAATACCCAAAACAGTTTTGTTTGATGACAACATTACAACCACATCCAAGTTCCACCCCTGGAAAACAATGAGAAGAAACACATGATCAAGAACCCAGGAAGCATTAACCTTTTTAAGAAAACAGGGCATCAAAAGAGAATAAAATGTATGTACTATGATGGCACTGCTGATGTCCTGAAATCTGGTTCCTTCCAAGCAAACTTAACAAGTCTGCAGCACAATAAGGGAACTTCGTGAGCAGAAGAGGTGCAGGCTACATCGAGAGGCAGAAACATCCATAAGTAATCCATTCACCACAGCTCTTGCATGAGCAAAACTCCTGTTCAAACACATACCAACCTCCTGAAATCATGGCCACCCCATATTTACATACTGATGCCAGCCAGTGCTTGTTTTTGCTGCCTCTCCTTTGCTCTCTGCAAAGGTATCATTCCTCCTCCTTGGATTGCTCACATAGTTTGCATATCAGTAGAGTGCTGTTGCCGTAGCTACCAGAACATGCTAAGCCCCAATTCACAGCTGAACAAACGAGACTAATTACTTGCTTGATTTCATCACTTTTAATCAACCGGCAGAAATCTCCTCTTGAATTGTGCTGTTGGGTGAGTTAATGAACTTTGAAATACACAAGTTGATTCTTTAACCCCAGGACCTGCAAGGCAAGATTTTTGAGCAACAGGCTTCAATTTTTCCTCCACTGGCAGTCCACACCAGCCCTCAATCACATCGGTTATTTAATTTAGTACTTTAATCTTATTTTAGCTGAGAAGAGAGCAAACAGCACCTTCAAACTTCATGGAGGCCACACCTTTAACACTGATAGTTAAACAGGGAGAAAAGGTCACCTTCAAGAGCCTTTTGGGACAAAGTAACTTTCTGATGCTTCCCACAATTGCCTTCGGTGTATCAAAACTAGAAGTGGATCCCTCAGGCTACGTTCAAGCATTACTTCGCAAAAGGAAGGCTTCAGAACATGTAAACCAGCACGAAGCTTGGGATAAAGCCGTGTCCTTAGTTAAGCTCTTTAGTACTCCAGAGAATTCACCCATTCCACATTGCAAAGGGATGAGCAAACTGACAGCACATTTTTCTCTGGGAATTTCCCAGCCATAAATGGAAGCAGCTGCTTCTTTTAGTGCTGGGGAGCAACAATTTAATACCTTAAATAAGCAGCCTGACAGCTCGGGAGGGGCAACACATGCATGATGCAACAGAGTTCATCCAGTTGTGTACATCCTTGGTGAACATTATTTGAGGAGCTATTATCCTATTAATGTATACCCATAACATGAGAGCAAGACAAATGTTATCTGGGAAAAGACTGTTCCATAAACAATTACTTTCCAATGATACTTGCATTTACAACACCTTTCAAGAGTAACTAGGCTCTGTCTTTTGGTATAAATCTGTAATCCAGTTTGCTTTCCAAGACCAAAGAAGTTTTTGATTCCATAAACACATGAATCTCTAGCCAGTTAATATCAGTTAAATTCCTCACCCTGCCATGCAGTGCCTGATTCATGGTCCTGAAACACTGGAATTCAAGCCTCTAAATCTTCCTTTTCTCTGATGGAAGTGTCTGCCCAAGTATCCTGGCTTTTATTTACTACTGGCCTCTTCAGCTTGTGACAGAGGGTTTGATGTGTGAGCATTACCCACCTGGAGGCCTGGGCTCCAGGTGCTAAAATGGGTCATATCTGTTCTTCCTGCAAGTATCCTCCATACTGCAGGAGGGACACAAGGCTAGAGAGTTCAGTAAAATGAAGAGTATTTTACATCCACCCCTGAAACACAAGCAATACATTGCAATTCTGGTTTATAAAGACCTAAACATGAAAACCACGTCCATGTCATTCCTTTGCCTTTTATTGCCAGGATCTGTTAAACCTCGTCACAACACTTATTTCACATGCTGCCCATAAAACTCCCTATGAAATGCTATTCAGGAAAACCTTCTGGCATGCTACTGGGGACTTCAGGATTGAAGGGCGATTGGAGCTTTTCTCTTGCAAAGATTACCTGATAATTATAATTCACAGAAATTAGTTCATGAGAGCTTTCCTTAATAGCACAAAGGTATCTGCAAAATGTCGTATTTAACTGAATTACGCACTTTCAGTGAGGTCAAACATGACCTTAACCCTGTCCATCTGATCATATCAACCAGAATGAGCCTTTATTCCATCAAAACCAGAGTGGATGGGAGCTTGAGACGCCTGGAGAGCCTGCGAGGAGAACCCACACTGCCCATGCTTTCCATCAGGCATCATCTGCAGCAACACGAGTAGCACCCCACATAAAACCATGGAAGATTAAGCTGTTTTAAGACTGAAACTCCAGCCTCTAGAATTTATAAGCTGCTGAAGAAAGCTCCAATGGAGAATTGCATTGACTTAGTGGCCGGAGAACAGATTAATGGTTGCTGCAGGAATAACCTGCCTTAAATGACAAGGCAGTGCCTTTTGCAAGATTCTGTACAGATCAGATCAGATTTCCTGCTCCTCAGAGTTACAAGAATTCCACAACCGGTTGCTGGTACACTGACACTCACACACACACACACACACAAAAAAAAAAAAAAAAAAAAAAAAAAAAAAAGATGGGCAGTACTTGGAAAGATTACTTGTGCTCTTTGTTTTTAATTAAGTGAAGCCCCTCAAAAGCATCACTGGTTATTAAATCAGGGTGCACGTGAACTACAACCTGAGGGACTTTGGAACAGACTGGTCACCACTGTCCTTATCCCGATAAATCACCTTAATTGCCCACCTTAATTAAAGGAAAGAAAGAACTTTTTCTAGACTTTTTTTAAAATTACATTTCCTACTCTATCTGGAGCAACTCTGCAACTCTCCCTATGCATGTGCAACACCCACAGCTATGGAGGATATAAATTGAATGCTTTCAAAACCACTGAGGAATTCTAACAGTTCCTTTGACACAAAATCCCTGAACCTTACCAGCCTTGGTAAAACAACCCTTGAACACAACCCTCCATGGCTGCTGCCATGTCTGAAGATTCTAACATTTTGCCCT
Organism: Lichenostomus cassidix; assembly: GCF_008360975.1. Lineage (NCBI taxonomy): Eukaryota > Metazoa > Chordata > Aves > Passeriformes > Meliphagidae > Lichenostomus > Lichenostomus cassidix. The sequence continues at coordinate 139,894 of NC_139504.1, read as the reverse complement.
TTATGGGCTGAAAAATTGGTGTGAAAGTTTGTGCAGGGACTCAACTGCTTCCAAGTTCAACTGCACATCCCATATTACTGTTGCCTCCAGCTGATGTCCATGGGCCTTCTTCCTTCCACAAGGAGAGGCCAACCCTTGGCAAAATGAAAATTAAGAAGAACTGCAGTCACAAACCGAAGCTGTTGGAAGGAAAACAGCTGGGCTGGCATTGTAAAGCTCAGCCTCCTAGGGTCATAACGTGCCATACAGCCCTTAAATCTAATGTTCATTGGCATGAATCTCACCTGGGAAATAATGGCAAGTCATTATTATTCATGAGACCAACACTTCATTTCAAAAGTGAGGGAAGTTGGCAGAGGGACTTTACACACAAGAACTTCTGGACAAAATACTTATAATTTCCCTGGTTTTGGATTTGTAACTTGTAAACGCGAGCAGAGCTCTCAATTCATGCTTCAAATGGTGTTTCATGCTTTGTTTTCCTTAGCTCCTCTTCCTGCTTTTATTCAGCAGATAGGTGGCTTGAACCCAGGAAGGCTAATGAATGCCTGACACAGCAGGCAGTAAATCTACAGACTAGCAGCTCATCCTAGCTTTATTGCTGCTTTTTTTTTTTTTTTTTTTTTATTGCTGATAATTACAGTAATGCACGTGGGCAGGGGTCCAAGACAGGAAGAATTATTGTCTGCAGGCAGATCTGGTGTGAGCTGATAATACCAGCCTGTGTTTGCTTCTGAATTTAAATGGCAGAAATCTCACTAAAGCAGTCTTTGGCTTGCTTTAACTTGCTGGAAGGGGTGGAGTTTTCATCTGCTCGTCCTTTATCAACTTTTGCGGTGGAGGAGTCTGCACCAGCAGAGAACTGGGAGCCAAGGCAGGAGCTGCAGTGGTAGCTGGGGTGCAGTTTATATTTAGATGCCTGTGTTTATGGCTGACATGAAGCCTTGAACACTCAGAAGTTCAGTGACATTAATCCATATACTTTCATACGTGCCAACAAGAACCATAGGATTACAAAGACCTGATGCAGCCCTGAAGCATTCCTTACTGTTTAGCACATTCCACTGCCTTTCTGCAAGGAAAAGGGGAGATTTTCATGCAACTCATGGGCAGCCTTTTTGCCCTTGGAATTTGTACTTCAGAGGCATCAGATTATTTCCCCCTCCTCCTCTAGTTTATCATGCTCCATAAACCAGGCATACATGAGTCACTGGGCACATAATTTGCATGTGAGACATTTGCACTGGCAACTGCCACATTTCAATAGGGAATGCCACACTGCAGGCAGTGGTGGTGCACAGCTAAGCTGGGGGAGAGGTGATCAAACCCAGGAAACCTAGGACTCAGCACTGCCTCAGCTTCCTGAAGTTGCTTGTGTAGCATGGTTGCCTTTGGCATCCTCTTTTCTATCCCTGGAGAGACAAAGTTCATAACAACTCTACTGGAACATTCCCTGAACAAATATTACTGTGCCCAGAACTGTGTCCTTTGAAAAAGATTAATTGCAGGGCCTCAAGCTTTCAAAAGTACAGTTTGGGTGTAATGGCTGGGATTGGACACAGTTTAACACAAACCCACCCTAAAAAAAAGGGCGAGAGAAGAGGAAAGCACAAACACTGATAATCCTCCACAGAGTGCATAGGTAGGTCCAAATAGGTTTAATCACAAGGACGTCAGGGACAATTTCCAAGTTGTGTCAGACACACTCATGGCCATTTCCTTCCCCTTGCAGTAGAACACTGCCATGGTGCTATTTGAAGTTCCCCTTTTATTGCACCCTCCTAAGTCCTATCCCAGCACACGGAGCCAGGCCTATTTATCACTGGGCTAAACTGAGGCACAAAGTCGAGTGACTTGCCTAAGGTCACCCGGCAGCGGGCTCAGTTCAGTTTCAATCCTTGTCTCCTTGCTCCAATCTGTGTCATCACTCTTTCTTGCACAGCCCAACTAATTGCTGCTTTCCCACATTAATTATTTGGGCATCTGAGGCACTGAGCCCCAGGATGTCCTGTTAGCCAGTCAGCAAGTGAAAACTTGAGTGCAAGTTAATGTTTTCACATTCACTAATATTCTAATGAAAAAATTGGCATAGGGCAATTTTGTCTTCCTGGACAACCAGAAGGGAGATCCAACCCAAAACCTAAGGACAGCAGCTATGACTTAATAGTGTTTGAAAATTTTAACTCTCACATCTACCTTTCATTTCTGAGCTGATTGTTAATATGAACCATCTTCACTGAGAGCAGCACATGTGGAGGAGTACTGAGAGATGCTATTTTGTAAGTAACTTCTCTATGGTCTGATAAGAGAGTTCGTGCCATCTTAAGGCACTTTAGCTACACAAAAATTAGGGAATATAATCACTGTAGTTACCAGGATACAGATTCCATAATACACAGGAAAGTACTTTTCGAAAATCTTTCATCGCTTCAAAGCAATTTGTTCAAGGCAAAAATAACTCCTGGACTAAAACTCATCAACATAAACACCCACACAAGTTCTTCACTAGCTTTCCTAGTGGCCAAAACTGGCAGAAAGGAGACAGAATAATTTGTTAACATCAGACGGACAGAAAAATAAACCCCTTACTACTGATTCAAAGTGATTTAGCATTCCAGGAGGGAACAAACCAAAATTCCTTCCTCAAAACAGCATGAACATTTGCTTTACAGATCTTGTGAAACTCACTGGGAGCTGCACAAAAGAGCCACTGCAGGAGCCTGTGGTTCCTCACTCCCTCCACGTGTCTGACCACTCAGCTGACTCCAGAAAAAGGCTGCACAGATTGTGTTTTTATCTAAAACACAATGATCTAAAAGGGAAGCAGGAAACCAAAGGGCATATTTTAACAGAGAATTTGAAGTGGCAAGGAAAAATACCGGGGGGGGGAAAAAAAGCAAGATAAAGGAAGGATAACAAGCAGGAATGCAGTCTGCAATGCAGCCTAGGTTTTGTTCGAGTGTTCCTCCCCTTATAGATGTTATGCAGCATCACAGATGGGTTATTTAGGTGCACTGACTGCATGTGTTTCGGAACATGATGAAATACTCGGGATTTTGAAGTCCTGCAATTAGGCTACAGAGAAACTTCCCTACAGCACACAGCAATGATTCAACAGGTCTTGCTCTGACCATGCTGGAGCTCTGCGGGTCATGCCTATTGCTTTCCACCCCTAATTCACAATCTTCTGTAAAAAAACCTAGCCCTGACCAAAACCCAACCCATTTAATTGGTAATTATGTCCTCCAAACAATTCAGATGAAACTTCAAATCTGCAGAGGAAACCAGGGGGTTTTTAAGTCTTGGCTTTCCTAGCCATGGTAAAGACCACCAGAACACTGGAAACCACAGCTAAAATACAGGGCTGCTTTTGTCCTTGCTGCTGCTCCCTGAGCTCTGCCAAGCTTATGCTGATCCAGACCAAAATTAACAAGCTACCAAAAAAATTATGGAATAGCCTTGTTGTTTCCAGCATAAAAACTGAGGATACTTTTTATACTTTAAACTTTTTAAGTCCACCCAAAAGCACAGGTTACTTCTACAAATTTCAAGTCTATGAAAGCAGTCAGCAGTTAGTATCTGTTATTGAGAACAGGTAACAACTCTGGCTCATAGTAAATCTATTTGGAAAATAATGGAAATTGGGATTTGAAACCACAAGCATGTTTCCATACACCTTCTCCTGTTACTTATTCAGAGTTATGGAGCATCTTTCAGGCAGTACCTTACACGACTGCTCATATACAAAACAAAATCTTTTAAGAGCCTTTAATGTCTAGGTGTGCAGAAATCAGTGCATTAAAGAGATTCCTATACTGACACTAAATTTCTTCAGCCACAGTAAACAATATCCTTTTCCTTAAAGAAAATTTCAATGTGAATACTGCACTAAGAAAGTTTAGTTTACAGTTAGCTGCTCATTAGGAAAAGTTCCTACCACTGACAGCAAAAAAAAAAAAAAAAAAAACCAAAAAAAAAACCTATCTCAAATTTTCACCAAAACACAGTCTTTCATTTTCCTGACTGCAGCTATTTCTGATCCCAGTAAACAGCAATAAAAGTGGTGAAAGGCTGCCAGCTGCCTTCCACTACTGCCAGCAAAGCAAAGGTGAGGGAGCAAGCCCACAAGCAAGGGCAGGATGAAGAATGCCCTGCTTAAGTGCAAAAGAGGGTGGAGTAAGGGAAGAAGGTTTGGAGAAACACTTCTTACTTCCTAGAGTCTGAGGGCAAAAGCTTTATTTATTTATTTTTAAGCTTATCACATACAGCCAACCAGCCCGTGAAAGATCCTGGGACTATCAGCAGAATTCAGGCTCAAATCTCACAATCTACTTTCTTCCAAAACCCAGGATGAAAAGTGGAGTTCCATCCATTCCCTGGAACTCAACTGGACTGAGCAGTCTGACACAAGAGGAGCCAAATGACAAAAAGCCTTAGGCTCACAGAAAGTAAAGGACCTCAGCAGTGGCTTAATGCATTTCCATTTTTTCCACTCTTTAAAAGCAGTCCTTAGTAATTTAGCAGCATTTTATTTCTGAAGCATTAATTCATCAGCTGGGGTTTAACAGTCACAGCACCACCCCACAGCTAGGCCTGCACACAAGCTCTAATGGACGTATTAACCAGTTCCTTCACGAGAAACAGCAGAGCTCTACTCAGAACAGCTGCTTAATGCTATTAGAAAATTAAGTGGTAATTTATAGAACAGACTCAAGCTGGCTGGGCTCAGATGCCCTCTCCTGATTTTGCTGATCCAGAAAGTAAAACTAGCACCACAGAAGCAAGCTTAGAACCTCCAATAGTTCAGGGCTATCACTGCAGAACATTTACCTGGCTTTGCATGTTGAACACCTGAATTTCTTATGCTGAATTTTATAGCTCTTCACTCTATAGAGCTGTATCAGATTGTGAAGCACTGCATGGAAATAAAACAAAATGGGAGAGGTCATTTTTATCTTTGATAAAATGGGATTTTAACTTGTTAATAGTCCCTCCCAGGTTTCAGGGGGAAAAATGAACCCTGTGTACACTGACAGTTATTTCCTTGATGTTTCCTCAACCATTTTCTGAAAAATTTCAAGGTAGGGGAAAGAACACAGTGCTTTTCTGTCTGCTTAGCTGAAATACAATTGACCATAAGATTAGTGGAAGAATTTACACACTGCAGCTGCACCTACCTGAGGGTCAGGTCCTTGATGAGTTTTAAAGAATGTGACACTTCACTGAGGGCTTCAAAGCAAAAAGCCATCAGGTGCTGAAAGCTTTATTAGCCAAGGTGGAAGCAAAAACTGCCTGTTGTGCTCAGCAAGGGAAATCACTCTTTGAAAAAGAACAGGCAGAACAGTTTTAGACAATCTAGTTATGCCTTAAAGAGGCACTATACCCCAAGAACTTCCATCACCTCAACTGAAATTCCTCTTCCAAGGCCTCTGAAATGTACTAGTATTTTTAATTTTTTTAACCATCTGCCCGGGCTGTCCTTTTTTTTTTTTTTTTTTTTAAATAAAGACCAGCTGGAAGAACTGTAAAGAAAACTATCAAGATATGTCATTTTGAACACAAACATCCCAAGCAATTCTTTATTTTCCTGCTTGGAAAAGGCTATCAGGCAGGAAAAGAAGTAACTATTTACATTTACTTAGAGATGCTTTTTTTTGCCTGCTCAGATGCTCTTGGGAGACATGCGTGAACGAAAAACAAATAACTGGTTAACCTTCAAACAAATTTTGCTTTCCTTGACCCTACAAGCAGACAAGGACAGCAATGGAAATGCTGACTTAACATGCAAATCCCATCACTGGGACAGTGGTTGGAGGGTAGATTGATCTGCCTATTGATGCAATTGGCCACTCACCATTTTCCTAGCCATGGGCTGAGTCATTTCAATAGTGCTTTCTCAAAGTCAAAGGATGAAAATGTTGCATAAAGTTGTAACCCTGGGGAGTGGTGGTTTTATGTTTCACTTCTTGACTTCAGACATGGCCCACTAGGGTGGTTTTTTTAATTCAGAAACCCAGCTCTGCACACATCTCAGCTGCAAATATTAACTCTGCCAGAATCTGGCAATTCCCTAGTGTGGATTAGCCCTACAGAATCTATTCAGATGTCTCACATCATAAGAGAGCAGCACCCCAGAAAGCTATGCAGAAATTATAGCCCGATGATGCAACAGCATGAGACAGCCAGAAACATACCTCATTCTCATATCCTTACTTTGGACATCTTACCAAAAAAAAAAAAAAAAATAAAATAAAAAAAAAAAAAAATCATTGAGAGCCCAAATGAGCTCATTACCAGACCATGCTTTACTTATCCTGGAGGCTGCCTCTCCCTGTACAATTCCCAGCCAGCCTGGACAGCAGTGGGACCAGTACTACATGGATTTGTGTTATGAGGCTGGGAACATTCTGAGAATATTGCACTGAGAACTTCTGTACCACACTGTAGTACCTGCTGGAGGAGGAAAACAGGTTTGGCAACCAGCACAAAATGGATTTGTGGGTGTCAAGGCTGCATGGCAACTCTACAGCCTGGCCAGCAAAAGCAAATGGAGCAACTACTCAGTCACAGTCACAAAACTGCATTAGAGGCTGTCTGTATTTTCATAGTTATACCTGTCAATTAAAGGATGTGACTGTTAACCCAGAGAGGTGGAAATAAATAGGAACAGTCCTTTGCTTCGGGTTGTTTCCAAAGTTAATTCACTGCAGAAAGCATCCTAACAAATAGTGCCAAGCACACCATTTTAAGCATCACTCAGGAATCAAGGTGGGTCTGAGGGGACCAACTATCCACTCAAACACAGTAGAGAAAAATAAAAGCAAGAAAGCATCAGGCCAAGTGTTTCCATATGCAAACTAAGCCCTGGTTTCATCTTTCTGTGATATGAGCATTTCAAATCTGGCTTGAGTTAAAGATGTTCCCATCCTGACGCATTCCAACAGATTGTACCACTCCAGCATGTTCAGTCTGTCTGTATCTTTATTTTGTACTTTAAAGGACATGTGGTGTGTTTTGCAGCTTAATGACTATTTTAATTCTCTTCATCAGCAAAGAGCACCATCCTGGACATGCTGTAGATACAGACTGTGAGATGGATGCTGCTCAGAGATCTCTCAGAAGAACAACTCCAAAGCACAGAAGTCATTACAAGGCAAATACTACAAAACAAAAAGAAATCTCTGCTTTTCCTGGTCTGGTGTAATTAAAGCTCATTGTAATAAACAGTAAAAATCAGCCCTCTTTTATGGCCTGAGAAGCAGGTCAGCAGCATTCTCTAAAAAAAAAAAAAAAATATATATATATATGAAGGACTCTTGAAGGCAATGCATCTCCAAGTCAACACGAGAGCAAGAGCTGCTGAAAGTTTAGCACATTAAACCCATCTTAGTTAATGCTGCTGCCAACTGGGGCTAAATGTTTGTTATGCCCCTAGTTATAAGATCCAAACAAACGTAAGAATCACAGCCTAATAAATGAAATAACAGAAAATTATGAGTGAAGCTACCAGCCACCTACATAACAGGGAATAATGATTCAAATTTTTGCAAAAACCTTTAAAGACAGTAACACAAAACTCGAAAAACAGCATCTATTACAAAAGGACTACAATGCTGCATTCTACTCAGGGCCCTGCAGTGAAAGAGGGAATTAACATGCTGTAGATCCTGTGTGGAAAGCCTCCCATACAGTTATACTTTGAAAAGTGTTCACCTCATCACATTAATTCCCATGTGAACCAAGTTGCAAAAGCCTGCTCAGTATAATTGAGCGCAACAAATCCATCCAAACCCAGGAATTTCATCCTCAACTTCAAAATGCCTTTTGTCTGTACTGTGGATTTTACACTTAAGCAAATTCGAAGAAAGATTTCCTGACATTTAAGAGCCCTACGATGGGAGGAATCCAGCTCTTCTAGTTCCTCTTCCTGGCAGCCAGGATGCAAAGGGAAGGACCTGATGCACAGGAAGAGAAGCCAAAAGGATGTCGAGGTGATCAGCTGGTTTATGTTTATTTCTTTGTCTCTTAACCTGAGAAACAAAGATGAACTCTGAAGCAAGATGCAAGGATTTAAAATTAAGAATTCATTAAAACACTTTTATATAAAATACAGTACTATGGATTCAAATCCAGGTAATAGATTTCAGCTTTTGTGATAAGTGCAAGTACTTACAAACTCAAAAGGGCGTACCATGAAAAAAAAAGTCAAAAAGTGCATAAGCACATAGCCAGAAGGAGAGGGACGGACCAGGTGACAAGCTGTAATCCAGTCCACAAAGCCAGCTGTGGACAAGGCAGGGATACAGCAGTGCAAACCCTTCCACTGCATCCAGCCTTTGCTCTGGCAGGCCCTTCATCTCTGCCCCGTTATTGGGAAATTGCTTCGAGAAAGCGGCTGCGTCCAAAACAGGACATCCACATACTGACTGGCTTTGTTGCAGGGCAAGTATTGATGCAATTTGAACAAGACAGCATTTATCAGGAGTGATGGGGACAGGAACATGCTTTTTTTCCCTTTTTTCCCCAGTGAGTGTCTCTTGCTGTCACACAATGCTCTGTCCCAAGCTCAAGCTTCACACACCCAACAGGAGCACCACAACTTCACTCTGTGACCCCCTCCTCTAGAATTCCCTCAGCCTCTCCTGGGATCTGGCTCTTGCCCAGACAACCCACAGCATCATGTCCATCCATGCCTAAAGGCTGAGCTCTAATACACCAATACACTGCAAAAGCAAAATCTCAGGGTTTTTTTGGCTGGTTACCAAGGGAAAATTTCTTCTCCACCACCTGACATTTCTAGCACTGGCACTCAGGCTCTACTTAAAGCCTCTGGACACAAAGCGGTTATTGAAACCCTGCAACTTAAACTACTTAGAGGCACTTAAATCTTATCCCAAGTTCAAATGGGAGCTGCAAGCATCCTGCTCCATTCAAGAGTAATAACTGGTTTCCACGATAACATGCATCCTCAACAATTTCTCAGTCTCTTTTTTTCCTGGCAGACAGCACATTTCAGTCAATGCACGAGTACTGCTGTACCCTGCATTTCAGAATTCATCTTTGACCAAGGCTGCTAAGGCAGGCTCCGTGCTCCACTTGGATCCTGACACCATTTCATTCTTCAGGTTTTCTAAACATGTTTGTGATCTTGCAGCATAAAATGACACAGCTATCAAATTAAATTTCTTCAGTGAGGGCTTTGATAAATTATGCAGGGAAAGACTCACGTTCAAATGCCAATACACTCTCTGGGAATGCCAAACTCAAGTTTGAATCAACATTTTGCATTTAATCTTTTGAGAGGAATACTTAGGAGATTAAAGCAAATCTCCCCCTCTCTATTTCAGGCCACAATTACTGTAACATGACCAGTGAAAGAAGTCAAACAGTGCTTGGTATTAGTGAATTATCCTAATTCATGCAGATTCCTCTAGGACCATTTTTGGCAAGTTACTAGGCCTGATATGAATGAGAGAAGATAAAACACCAATTAAAAAAAAAAAAAAAAACAAGTGAACTTAGACCTGGCAATGTGTCATGTCAAATCCAAAACCATATAGAGAATTTTATTATTAAAAGCTTTATGCTAGAGGGTACCATACATCTAAGCAGAGACCAGCTTCTGTTCTGAATATGCAATCCAAATCTGCTTGGAATCTAACAGGAGTGCATAATATTTATTGTAACAGATGGTATGGGTAAGATTTTTCTTTTTGTTGCTGTCATTTCACACTATGCAATGACATCATAACTAGTGGGATTTATCAACCCAAAATCCAAAAGGAAAGGAACAAAGCTCTTGGCAGGGAGCTGGAGCTAAAAATAATGTAAGAGCCTTTAAAGAAAAGCCCAAAGATTAAAAATGCAAATGTTTGGGTTTTGATTTAAGCATCTCAGCACTGAAGTTAGCATAAGGCAACTGCTGGAAAATACCAAGTAGTTTGCTAAATCTCTGTTTCACCTCTGCAACATCATGACCAGATGAAGATTTTTGAGTTCTCCTCACTGGCTGCATTTAGAGCTTTCTGGTGACAGGTTAAAGAATCCAAGGGCAACATCTTCATGAGAAAACGCAAGCCCTGCTATAGCAGAGAGTTAACAGAATAATAAAATTCTCACTAATACAAGAATTGAAAGAAACCAACACCCTGACTCACACCTCAGAAATTTGAAAATGTAACACAACCAGAAAATGTTTGTTGGAGGAAAAGAGACCTAAATGAGAATAGGAACTTTCAAGGTTAAACACTGCTTTTATTTAAACATGAAGTCATCCATAAGGAGATGATAATTAGCTACTCTTAAATGGAAACTTCACTGAGTATCAACCTGCTGTTAAGAGTCAAGTGAAGCACGGCCCCAGCCAGCTTGGTGTGCCTGTGTGTGTCTGCCTGTCCCTGTCCTTGACCTGGATCAAAATACACTTTGCACTGCTGTAATTTTGTTAGAGAGAAGCTTACTGTATGAAATTACCTAAATGCATCTCTGTCACGGAGCCAGAGCCTGGGATCTGAGTGCTGAGGCATGTTCATCATCCGCTGCACCTCCACACAGTACCATGGGTCGGTGACACTCCAACAGATGTAACATTCCAATGACTCAGTGCCTCACCCCAGAGCTTCTCCAGCACAACTGGGAACCAAGGCGCAGCTCCCACCTTCTGCGGGTTTCCTTGGGTTTTTTCCGGCTGCATCTAAGTTATGCAAGCAATTTTAATTGCTTCATACTTGGCAGCCTGAAAAACTTGACCTCAAAGTCATCATTCAATAATGATTTTCTGGTAGTCTCAAAGCACAGTGAAGCCATCCAAGCCAAACAATTATTGATTTCTCTCCTCCATAACGTTCCCTGAAGCTCACACACTGCATGGAATAACAACTTCAGACCCTGCTTCATCAACTGAAGGCCTTGTCTAGCTACAGCATCCTGCCCCACAGCTCACCTGTGCAGGAAATCCTGGCACTCAAAATAACTGGTGAAACTTTTGAAGGTCCAGAGGAGGAATCCCCCAGGAAAGCACCAGCAAAGAAGAGTAGACTAAACTCTGTAAGCAGCCACTGATCTGCAGGCTGAGAGCTAAGAATTTCTTCAAACCACTGCTAACAGATGTTACTGCACAGCCCAACAGTCATCTTGATAAACAACTCATCAGGAAAAAGACAAATTAAGTGAAGCCACTGTCCTAGCAGTAAGCACACCAACATCACAATAGCCCAGCTGCGCCAGTCTTCACAAACTACTGGGCCAGCCTTGCCAGGAATCAGATGAATACATACATATGTACATGAAACAGGTCTACCTGTAGTGGAGAGAAAAAAAAGGCTTTCTGGACCATGCCTCATCCAGCAGTTCTCTCCCTCAGGAAAAACAGAGAGCCAACATGTGATTTAACTTCCCATTGTCACCAGTGAAAATGGAAAGTGAAATAAATCACCAAATGCCACAGAGAGTATCATTTGCCTGTGCACACTAAGAGTGACTAGGAGGCCACTGAAGATATAAACCAAAATGAAGGTCTGCAATACATTCATTTGTACAAGAGCATTATCGTGGCAGGCAAACACGACAAGAAGTTAGAACTCAGTACATACTCAGGTTGATCTTTCAAGAATAAGACATACACCCTTTTCCCCGCTGGCTGTATACAAAACATCCCTGTAATACCTCCAAATGAAGAGCTGGTAAGCAGCTTGGCCACATGTGCTCCTGATCAGGTGGACACCTGATTACATAAAGCCAAGCAGGCTGGGTTTGGCTGCTAGAGAGATTAATTTAACATCATTTGCAGAACATTCATTTTGATCATTCATCTCAGGTTGGAACTTGTAACTCCTACAAATGCACATAGAGACAAAATTTTGCATTTTAAACATCAATCCTTCAGAGCAAGCATTAGAACTTACAGACATTTAAAAGCCAGGCTAAATGGTGGATTTCACTTCTGTCTTCTTTGGTATGTGGGTTTTCCATGTTCTCACATAAGATAGTAGAGCTTAGAGAACACTCAGTCACAAATATTTAACTCCAACTGAGAAGGCAGATGCAGGTGAAAGTAGTAAATCTAGTGCTGAACAATTTAAAGAAAAAAAGTGTCATTCCCAAACTAGATCTCCATGTGAAATGTGAAATATGTGTGTGTATCTCCCTGCTTACAGTTGCAGGAATTCATAAAGAAGTCAAATCTAATGTTAAGAAGTTACTCTTTAAAAAAACCCAGCCAAATTATATCTCCCAAAATCCACTCTTCCCTGAGCACTGACCTTCAGGAGGGAGAGTGCTGCTCCTACAGCAACAAACCTGAATTACCACTTGCCCTATATAAGTAACAGTATTAACTCGCTGTTACTTTTATCCTATTGTATCTGAGGAGGAGCCGTCTGCCCTGACAAACGAGAGAAAACATGTAATTTTGCTTAATTCACAATAAAGAGAAACCTGGCAATTTACTCCACTCACATCTTCCTTCTTACTGCTTTGTAACTCACTGGTAAACATACAGTAAGTATATATCTATATATGGAAAAGTTTTAAGAGTTTGCACAATGTTGTCAATCCATTTCTCCCCACAAACCTGAGACTTATTGGCACCTACAGCAAAAAGCTGAAAAGGAAATATCCAAAAGCAAGTTACAAAATTTATACAGTTAATGCATAGTCACAGAGCCCTAGGTACTCAAGATACACAGCAAGTAAAACCTGTGGTAGGAGATGCCATTCTGTTACGACAAACTCACGGCAAGAAGAAAAAGCAGAACATGTCCATTATGGATGCAGACAACACTTTTGGGGAAAAAAAGGGGCAATCTTGCAAGTTCAAGTACAGTTCTGAATTAGGACCCTCACCAGAAGGGTTTCTAGGCCATTGTGAGTATTCAAAGCCTTCCAATTAAGAGCAAGCATCATCTTAATTAACACCATGTTTCAGAGGTGCTGACTGCCTGAACTTAAAATCAATGACATCAAGTTCTACTGCACAGAAGCACAAGAGCAAGAGTCTAAGGGATTGCATTAATTTAGAAAGCCTGAGGAGTTAATGAGCAGAGTGTGAAGCACCCAAGAAAGAGAGGGAAAGGCTCTGTGTTCCAACACGAAATATTCTCTTCTATTTTCAGCTGAGGAAAAAGGCTTTGGTTAAAGTACATGTGCAGAAGCAGACGCTGCAGTCAAAGTGACTTATGCTTCCAGGACTGACTCCACACGCCTCTTACAGACACATGCAGGGAAAAGCAAAGGCAGAAATTTTACAAGGCACATCTAGAGAGAAGCACAACTGGTACAGAGCACAGGGAACTGCACTAATCCTTCCCTGCACTCCCAGGTGCTGGAGGAGCAGCAGTGTGTAATTATAACACAGCTAAAGCCACCTACAGAACAGCTTTTGAATAATTTGCAGGTGATGCAATGACCCCATTAACAAAAAAGTCATTCAATCCCTGGTAGAGCTATTAATACCTAAATAACATCTAAGAGAGGTGGTAATTATTTCACAGGTGAAACAAGGAGAGCTGAAGGCCTCCTCCAGAAAGCAAAGCTTACCTTAATGTGCCATCCTACAATGCAGTAGAAATTCCAGAGCCTCTCTGCAGTATCAGATTTGCTTTATTTTCATATCTTTGCTTCAGAGAAGCTGTTATTGAAGCTTAGAAGAGGCACTGCATATAATGACCTTCATAGTAAAGTGTATTTCCTAACACTAGGAAGCGAAGTTTTAGGAACTGAGAGCAAACTAAAGGCCACAGACTCAAGACTGGAATTTTCCTGAGCTGTTTCTGCTCAAACACCGATGTGGAAATTTCCCTAGGTGGAGTTCTTTGTTCGATGCAGCAGGCAATTAGAAGTCCCCAAGGTCTGCAGAAATGGCACAAGGCTGATATTTTTGTCGATGAGAATTTAAACAATACAAGAGAAAAATAACATGAAATTCTGTTGCAAAACACATCCTTGTCTTTTCCTTCCTTCAAATCCCAGTGATTTCAAGCAGGCAGATAACAGATGTAAGCATTCAAGAGAGCTTTGGAAAAATACCAAACATGATTAAAAAAAAAGCAGTATCAAGTCTGCATTTCCTCAGATTTGATTACACACAAAGGTCAAGTGATAAAAAAGAAATTTTGCATCTTTAAAGGCCTTGAGGGCACAGCAGAAGTAGTTTATCACTGGAATACAGATCAAATTAGCATAGATTTATTTCCTTTTTCCAGTTGGCATCGGTATCATGTTTGAGGTTCTTGGGGACTTCACAAGGAAAAGAAGCAAAATTCAGACACACACTGTTATGGAAAGAAACATTAATTGCTGAGATCTATGATTTCTCTACACTCTTCTATTCATATTCATTTGGAAGAGAGACGGTCAGAGGTTATCTGCCATCCCCACACTATGATCTCAAAGGGAGACGGACTGTTACCAGCACCAACCCTCGGGAACGCCCTAGTCAAGGGTTCAGATACCAACGTTTTAAGAGAAAAAAATAAACTGCCACTCCCCCTGCTCTGTGCAGGACAAAAAGAAAAACAGATTGTAGTTGATAAGAAGATTACCGGGTGTTCCAGGGACAGGGAATGGGAGCTAAGATAATCAAGAGACAGAAAATCTACCTAATGGGACTGTACCAATCCAACTGAACTAATAATTGCAGACATTGTTACGTGTTTTCCATAACTTTAAAATGTCATCTTGATCATTGGAAAAAATCACTTGCTTGCATATTTTTCATCACATTATCTGATAAAATCCAGGAATGACCACAGTGTACGACCCAAAAGAGTAGCCATTTGCTTCCTAAGCTCTGCATCCCGAGCTATTCTTGAGCAAATCTGGCAGCAGTGAAGAGCTGCAGACCCCCACCGAAAAGACAAGGGGAGAGGACACAGTAAAAATAAGGATTAAAATGCCACAGTTGACATTTTGTGCCAGCAGCCGAAGGTGGCTATTGTGCCTTTAGAGGATGCCAATTGAATTACAGGAATGTTTTCATTTTAATCCTTTTCTAAAAGGTCAGTGCCCTGTTTTCCAGGGCTGCTGGAACAGCAGTGTCAAGGTGCGACACTGCTGCTCTCCCTCTGTGCCAGTCCTGGCACAGGCAAAACCTGGGATCTGCTTCATCACACAGACACCAGGCTTTGGCATAAAATGACAGCTAGATTTGTTTTCTGAGCTGATTTTTCATAGCACATGTCCCTAAGTAGTGGATTCCAGAAGGGATGTCCATAGCAGCTGAATTTGTCTCGGATGTAAGAGAGGAAGTGACCTACAGTTGGAGGAGTTGCCAAACAGGTGCAAGAGATTGGATGTAGCACCAGCAGCCAGGACAGTCCCCTGCCACCAAGGCAATGCCAAGGAACCTGACCTGGGCATTAAGTCCATGCCCTCGGAACAGCTCCACCATCCTTCCTGCAAGGTAACCTCCACACAAGTTGTTTCACAAACAATTATCAACTGTGTTCCATTGATCGACAGAAATTTAACAGAAGGATTGGCACAAAGTATGTGGAATATTATTCCTCAATAGCAACCAAACAAGCAGAAATCATGGACTAGACCAATGGCATGCAACACATATTAAAAATATCCAAGAACCACATTTACTGCCAGATAGGAATTACCACCTGCTTAGAGCTTTGGATTTGTGCATCACACTGAAGTAGATTTTCTGCTTAACCAAGCTTGCTAAAATTTATTGTAAACTCTCAAATCAAGCCATTCACAAGCAGCCACAAGCCTGTTCTCTATCCAGTCCTAAATAACCCAGAACCTTCACAAGACAGATGCAGCTGTTTTGCATTTCCAGACAACATTCTGGCGTAGATTATTAAACTGTATTTACATGCCATGTCGGAGGCTCAGCACGTACTTTGCTCCTTGTTTTGCTGCTTCCCTCTAATAAGACAGGTTGTAGCGTTAAGTTTTTAAACCCACAAGATTTTCTCCTACTCATCTTGTTGTTTAAAGAGCTAGATTACACCGACCTTTTGGGTTTAGGATAAAGGTGAAATTTCCTCTGTCCAATTACTTTCATATATGCAAATACAATACATATTTTGTATATA
This sequence comes from Lichenostomus cassidix, assembly GCF_008360975.1. Classification (NCBI taxonomy): domain Eukaryota; kingdom Metazoa; phylum Chordata; class Aves; order Passeriformes; family Meliphagidae; genus Lichenostomus; species Lichenostomus cassidix. The sequence goes on along the minus strand of NC_139504.1, from coordinate 123,845 downwards.
CAAAAGTAATATATACCCATATATGCGTGTGCATATATATACATATACGTATATATATATTACACACACACCCCCCATGGGCATCTAAGTGATCTCTATAAGAAATGCGTAGCCTTTACACTTGGCTGGAAGCATCTTCCCCAAAAGCTAAGGTACCAGCTCCAACCCAAAGATTTATTTTGGATCCATCAGCAAGCAAATGGATTCGTTTATCCGAGGTTTTTCTCTAGGGAATTGGCTTCTAAGACTCTTCTATGCTTCTGGACCCATCTGAAGCTGGCCGCTCCTGCTCCCGTGCCAAGAATGCCGAGGTCACGTCCCCCCAAAAAAACAGCCCCAAGCATCCCGGTGAGACGGAGCTCCCGGCCAGGTGAACGGCCTGAGGGAAGCGCCTTTCCCGAAAACACGGGTAAAACACGAACTCACCACCCCGGGAAGGTCTCGGAGAGGTTGGACAAGCTCCAGATGGTTCCACACCAGCCGATACACCCCGAACCCCGCTTACCTCCCGCCTGCGTACCAGGTACGCCAGGGGAAGCCCCCGCACCCCCCACACACCTCGATGTATCCGGCGAGCACGGCCGTGGGCCCGAGGAGCGCCACGAGCACAGCCAAACCCATCGCCGCCGCCATCGCCCGCCACCGCCCGAGCCCGACTGCGGCCGCAGCGCCCCCGCGGGGACCCGCCTCACCAGGCCACGCCCCCTGCTAGAGTGACAGTGGCACCGCCCAATCGGAGAGTGGTGCGTACTACACTCCCGCGCCACTGTCGGCCAATGGGGCGAAGCGCATTGCTGGTGAGACCGCCCCCCAGCGGGAAATGGCCGCAGGGGCTAATGGGAGCCGTCAGGGCGGACAATCAGGGCCGGGGTGTGATCGGGCCTTGTCACCTGTGTCGTCCCAGGCTGTTACAGAAATCAGCCCGCAGGTAAAACTCCGCATGGCAGGGACCCGAAAAGGCCGTGGGCTGTATGGTTGTCTGTAGGCTAAACGCTTCATCTCGCCACTGCGGTTACAGGAGGGCTCTGGGGTAATAAAAACCAAATGAGACGTTTTCCTCATCTAAAAATAAAACTATGTTTTGCCATTCAAAGAACCATCTATCCCTAATTTCTCAAAGCCCTTGACCCGTGTGCAAGCAGCAAGTTCCCAGCCCGTCGGGTTTCACGATAAAACGCAATACCTGTGTCCTTCTTTATTTTTTTTTCCTTTAAAATAGAGCTATTGAATAATAAGAATGACAATAATTGATGGCTTCATCCTGCTGCCAACACCGGGTGTTCACCAGGCACTGCTTGGAAGACAGAACATGTGTTGCCACACGTCCTACTCTGTGAACACAGCACAGCTCTCCATAAACTTTAAACAACATTAATGTATTTAATTAAATATTTAATTAAAAAACAAACACATCACCATCACCATCTCCCATTTGTGTTTCTTTCCAACCAGAGTCCAGCACCAGTTCCTTCCAGTGCAGATGTTCTGCTACTGCCGGTGCTGATATTTCAGGATACATCTCTGGCTTTGAAACCAGGTTTTTGTGCCAAATTTGCATTGAGGGTATTTTAATTTCACCACATTACTTATAAATAGAAATTTAAAATAATTAGAATTTTAAAATAAGCAAACCCTTCAGGAACAAAGTACATACAAAGTACACCAAGTGCAGCTGCTGATACCACAAACCTTCCACATCTGTGTAGAGCATTTATTAACCCCTTTTTAGTACTTTCCTTGGTTTTCCCAATGGAAATGTACATCAGTCAGTTCACGAATGACAAATGCCCACCTGGAAGATGCAACCACTGAAGAGCCCACTGGTTTCCAGAACATGTGATCTTTTAAAATACCAATGTATTTTAGACTTCTGGGATTTTTTCAGCACTGACATGCAGTGGACCCAATAGCATTAAGTTAGAAAAGCAGTATCATGGAAACACAGAATGGTTTGGGTTGGAAAAGCTCGTCTCATTCCACACCCCTGCCATGGGCAGGGACACCTTCCACCGAACAAGATAGAATATCCTATAGATTCCATTTATTTGCTTTCTTTTTTTTTTTTTTTGTGAAGATATGTGAGGTGCTTAAATGGGATGGGAAAAGATCTTAGTACAAATGTCACAGTTATAAAATACTTCCATTCTAAACTTCCATATTCTTTTGTGGCTCTTACAAGTGCTCTTTTCTGAAACAGGAACATTACTGAAATGTTGCAGATGGGGTAAATCTGTACGATAGATCAATAAGCAGCCCAGTTTTAATTAATATTGCTGACTGGTCCAACGGTCACTTATAGGCTCTTTCTTACGCTATTTGAAAACCCTTAAATCCCTTTGACTGCAGTCCTCTGGCATATATAATTTTCTTTTGAACCTGGCCAAATTCAGTTGAAAAATGGAGTAACAAGTTGATTTTGAAAACTGACACATTTTAATGTAAATATTTTATTGTGCAATAATACATGAGTAAATAACAGGACATTCTGAGTTAGGCTTTTACCTTTGCTGAAAAAGGAGGGATCTTTCTTCCTCCCCAGTGCAAAATGTACAAGTTCTTTATAAATCTTTGGGTAGGGGCTTTCATTTGAGGTTGAATTAATATAGTATTTAAAGCATGCCCACCTTGGGCACGCTTTAAATAATTACTTTAAAAGTAATTAATTTACTTTTTAATATTTACATCGTGCTTGGTGAGTATTAATTCATGTTCACAGCACTGACTCCAACAGTGTTATCCTTGTTTTTCTGAAAACCTTTCAGTCTGGTGACTCTTGGGGAAGTCCCTCAGATAAGCACGAGATACAGCCTCAGCTGCATTCTCACCTGCTCCTAGTCCTGCACTGCAGATACACCAGGGTGTAAGAGCTGAAGTCCTGCAGCAAGACTGCAACACAGGATATTCCTCTTCAAGAGCAAGGCCATCAGTGCTCAGTTCACTACCTAAAAAGCAAGTGAGAAATCAAAGTTTGAAGAATAACACATTTCCCTTCATACAGAGATCAGTCCTCCCAGGACAAAAAGTCCCCAGTAAAAAAGGTTTAATCCCACAGATCTTGGTCATTCCTTGGTGATGATCAGGAGCTCTACAGGCACCTAAATTCATATGACTGCAGGGTGGCAGGGAGAGAGATTGAGATAAGATTCTCCAGCAAGATGCAAATGGAATTCCAGCAGTTGGAAAAACCCAAAGGCTTTCAGCATGGAAAGGATTTGAAGATGGCTGTTTTCAGGTGCCTGCTCTCCACACAGGAGCAGCAGGTGACTGCAGGCATGGTGACACTCCTGATGGCCATGGTTAATTCAATGTACAGCTCTATTTCAGGTGAGCACTGGTACTTGTCTGTTGCCTATGACAACAGCACCAGTTTGAATCAATGCTGCAAGGCTGCAGCATTCCCTAGGACACCTCTCCTGCTGTTAACCCTGTTAGGTAGGTTACTTACACTTACTTCCAAGTATCCCATTTTACCCAAGTTCTGGAGCTTTTAGTGCCCTTTTCCAGGACATCTGTGCTAATGAAGCACTAAGAATCTCATCCTCACCTTTGGCTGCTGCTGTTTATTCTGTAAGAAATGTTTCAAGTAAACATCTCTGTCCCTTATCACTTGCAAGACCATGACTGTGTAAACAGAAAGCACATATTAGTGATTGCAAAAATGTGCTCTGAAAGAGTAATGTTAAATTCTAGATAAAAGGAGACTTTTCTAGATAATTCTAGATAAAAGGAGAGGAAGGAGAGGCTGCTTTGCGGAAAATATTTAGTGAACTCTCACCCTCTTGCTCAGTGAGACATATCTTCCTGCAATGGCATCCTGTCTCCTTTATCTCTTCTAGTCCACCTGTGAAGACTGAAGTAATCAAGGAATGCATCTGGTACCATCCGAGTCTCTGGAGCAGCAACTTTAGCCAACTGATGCATTGAGATCCTGACAGTACTCATTCATCCTGAATCAGTTCAGAGAAGTGAGAAAATATTCCCACCATTCTCTTAAACTCCTGAAATTAAAGCATAAAATTAGTCTAGCCAGTGAATTGCAACGCTATACACCTTTTTTAATTTAAAAACTTGATTGAAGATTTAAATGGGGGATAATGTCATTTGTACTATTTCTGTGTGACATTTGTACTTTTTCTATGTGCAAGGTACAGCTTCCAGAAGTAGAGTTGAGTCAGTCTGGATTTTACGAGGTAGAATGCAAACTGAATTTAGAAACAATTACAGAATGCGGTAGGATTAATAAAGAACTCCCTATTGCTTATTATTGGAGTTATTATAATCACACTCCAATACTATTACTGCTGAACACAATTGAGCCATATAAGAAATACTAAGTAGTGCTTCTAGGAAAAAATATAGAGCACAACTTGCACAAATGATGCACAACTAACTGCCCCAACTCATCTGGAGCCATCTTGCCATTCGGACAAGACCTCTACCTGTCACAAGGCTGTGTAAGGGGTAGAAAGCAGTACAAAACTGTTATTAGCCAACTCAAACTTGTTCTAACATCCAGCTATTTAAGTGCTTGTGTGAAATAATAATTCTCCAGACCCATAAATAACATCAGAAGGTTGCCAACCTGGTCTGGAATTGGACATCTGTATTTGGCTGCGGCACTTCTGTGGCAAAGTCCAGGCTTCCTGCAGCCTTGCAGCTCAGCCTTCCATCTGTGACTCAAAATTATGACACACTGGGGACAAGATGTAGGAAGTCCAGCAGCAGTGAGATGAAGGAAACTGGTGAAGAAACTGGGCTTAAGATATACAGTGAGAATGAAGATGCTCCATAGAAAGAGGGTAACAAAAAATGCAGAAGCCTTGATAACACAAGGCAGACAGGAGCTTAAAAACATAAAGGTGATTTCTAGGGGAATACAGTGAAGTTTAGAAGAGTCAAAGGATGGAGAATAACTAAGAACAGATGCATTGCAAGTGGGGTCATACCACAAAAACAGGGATAAAAGGAGTAACTGTAGACGTGAGGAAAAGCAGCACAGGAATCTGTGAAAAGGAAGTAAATAGCGGTGGACAGCAAGCCTTTCTGTTTCCGCTCAATCTTTAAAAGGGATTTGCAGGGAAGGGAAAACATCTACCCTTCATTTTACCAATGAACTCTTAACTCTTGATGGCCATTTTCGCACTGCTCTGGTCCATGCCTGAAACAGTGCCATTCATTTGGCTTCCACTGAGGTGTTTGAAGTGGGCAGATCTGCACAGCAGTTTGTGCTGTGTACAACTCAAACAGCACAATCCTTGCCTACAACATGTAACAGACTGTTAAGGAAACAAGCCTGGCATTAATACTCCTGTAACTGAAAACTTCCAAATAACGTTCTGTTAGGTTTGGAGATATTACAGCTTTGCTGAAGCACCAGCACAGAAGGGTGCAATTGCATTGGAAAATGAAACATGCATCAATCCAGGATGCTTAAGGGCAGCATAAGAAAATAGCTGCTAAAGAAAGCCACTGCTCTTTCAACAATCTGCTTACGAATTTCAGCATCCAGAAAATGTGCCAAACTTACGATCTCCTCTCATTTCTAGATGGGGGGCAAAACCAATGGCGAACTTAATGGGATAATTTGTTTTTCTGAAGACTATCCAAGGCAAAAGCAATGCCTGAGAGATACAAGGAATCCATTTTGCAATTGAGTTGTACATATGTAGGATTCACTTAGGAGGAAAAGAAATTACTTCTGATATATAATTCAATAGAGTAATGAGCCCACACTCAGACTGAGGATCCCAAATGCAGAAATAGCAGAGCCTAACCACCTTTTTAGCTAATACACAAACTGGGAATTTATGCTGCTCATTTTCTCTCTCCAGATGGATCTGAGGCTTTGAGCACTGGCAGGATCTCAAGGCAGAGCAATGCCTGATGCTTCTCCAAGGAACTGAAAAAAGCATTGAACCTGACACAGGGAACTCAAAAGACTGAGGGTCTAGAGGTCTACAAGTAAAGGCACAGTGAAGACACTGTGGGGAGAGAGGAAGGAGAGGCTGCTTTGCAGAAAATATTTAGTGAACTCTCACACTCTTGCTCGGTGAGACATATGCAATGGCATCCTGTCTCCTTTATCTCTTCTAGTACCCCTGTGAAGACTGAAGCAGTGTTTAGCCTCTGAAGATGGCACAATCAGTCATTCATGTGACAAGGCAACCAAACCATTCCAACTTGAATAATCTGAGCATCACAACTGTGGTAGAGAAGCCATCTGAAAGCTTAAAGACAAAAAGCCTACCATTAAAAAGAATCCACCAACAACTGATATTGGCTCATTATGGTGCTGAGATTTCTCCTGTTGTCCTTGTATTTTTCTTCCCTTGCCCCTCATCTGCTTGCCTGTCTCAGTCTCTTTTCAGCAGTGTGACAGGCTGTTCATTTTATAGAGGTCTTTTATGAAAGATGAAAATTCAAATATGTTATAATTAGCTGCAGTTCCACATAAGTCAGTATTATTGCAGCTTTTATATTAGATTCTAATTTGTCCCACAAATGTGTGTGTCAAATATTACAGTAGAATGATTAATGACATCAGACATAATGGAAGGATTAAGCATTGATGCAGGAGACTTGCTTGAGAAGAACAATTCCAACTTCTTTTCACTCATAATTTATTTTTGTCCTCTACTGTAAAAGAAACCTGAAATTGAAAATAAAAATGGCTTGTTTTACTGGCAAGCAAAAGAAGAGATCTGATTCATTATTTAATTCTTCATTCAGTATTCATTGGTAGATTAAAAGCCAAATCATCTCAACAAATGGCAAAGCAATGAACAACACAGAATATAAAAACCTCAGGACTTGTCCTGCTGAATAAATGTGGAATCATTTACAACTTTGAAGGTGAGTGTAATTCACCAGCAAAAAATTGACCCCTCCCTCTACAATCAGGTCTGATTCAGCACCTGTTCCATCAGGCGTCGTGGAATTGCCTGTGCTAACAAGCTCTTTCCTGGCACACCAAAGTCGCCTTTTATTTCATCCCCATCACTTGTTTGAGCAGTTACTCAGTTTGCAAGAACAGGGTGTATGAGGAAGGAACTTATGACACAGGAACAAGCAATGAGGAACTTAAAATGTCTAGGAGACACATCATGTCTGATAATACAAATTACTGGAAACTGTAGTTTTCCATCAGCTGTGTGGTACCTTTAAGTTCTTTTTCTTCTGTTGCACTGAAGAGCAGAATAACTCAAAAAATCCCCTCCTTACTTTAATTTTGTATCAGCAGAGAAGGCTGAAGTTTGCATCACTTTATTAAAACAAATATTAAGACATTTTCTGTTACAATCATCATTGGGGCCTCACAGCTCCCAAACACCCAGTCATCTTTCTTATTTCAACACAGGAATATTGATTTTAGGTGCTGGAAATGCACACCTGGAGACACAGGATCAGCAGCTTTGCCCTCCAGCACTGCCACCAGACCCGACTTTGGGAAGGAGCTGAGGGGTCTTGTCTGAGCAGCAGCCTGGTCTTCAACTGCGAGCTGGGGGAAAAAATCAGTGGGATACTGGAATTCCCAGGCATTGGAATTCATATTTGGAGACCTTGCTCTACAGGTTTTTTATTTCAGTGCCCCAAATGCACCCAGGGCTCTCCAGCACTATTGACTTACAAACTCATTCAAGAGAGAGGCTTCATATTGGGCTCTGGGGGTTTTATAACCTTTGAAACAGAGGTCTTTGGAAGGCCACAAAGGAAGTGAGATGTACCAGTGCTTTGGCAGCTTTTAAACTCCTAAGGCAGCAAGAAATTTGGATATAGGTTCTCTTGGTGATAAGAAATATATGTATTTAAAGTCAGTGTCAGTTAAATAAAGGCAAAGAGCAGGACATAGCTGAAAGGAACTAGGATATGTGAGTAAAGCTGAATCCCAGTGTCTCCAAGGGAAGAAGGGGACTGCCTACAACTTCTACCCCAAACCTGTGGCCTGAGGGGGAGAACTGCCTCTTCCTGAATCACATTTTCTCAGAAGATGAGTCAGTTCCCGAGAGACCTTTAACAAAATCCTTGTCCTGTAACTTTCCAATAGTTTTTTCCCATGTCTTGCAAAGGGCTGAATTTGAAGTTGCTCCTTTTATTTTACCATGATTTTCCCTCATGGGACAAGAGAACAGCCTCTGTCTTTTGCCATCGCAGCTTGCCAAGGCTTGAAGATAATTTTCTCCCTAACATTAAAGACATTTTGCTGCACAATAATGAAAACCACCATTTTGCAGGAGAGCTTCACGCTGATATCTGTGTATTCAGCATTTTTGGAAGCAAATTACAAGGCGTCCTCCAACTTTAGGCTTTCCTGCCTTGTCCCAGTCACTTGGTTGACTCCCCAAGATTTCCACCAAGATATAGTTCATTGCTAAGTCATAGAAAAGGAGTCTTAAGTAGAGCACTCTATTGAGGTTTGAGTTTTCCCTTTAAAATGCAAATGGCTGGTAGTTAATTCACTTTTGGGATTTAAGAGCTGAATTTAAAATAGGAAATGATGATACAAAAATATACTTCAGAAAGCAATGTAGTGTGAGTAATGACTCCTTTGCTACATGAATGCAGATTCTTGGGGTCAGCAGACAATTTATCTGCATTTTAACAGTTTCCCAAAAAACTGCTTTTGGCTAAATTTTTCCTCAACATACTACCCAGTATACTCTCAATGGACAACAACAAGGGCAAAATTTGACCAGGTTTTCTATTTTTTGAAATCTCACAGATCAGTGTATTTAAATACATCAGTATTCTACTGGCTATGATAAATAACACCCTTGATACTGTTAAAAAATCTAACAAGACCTTTTCCATACTTCCTGAAAATACAGCTCAATGACAGACCCATTTGCCAGCTCCTTGTTGACTGGGAAGGCTAAAAACCAATCAAAAACAAGTAGCTGCTTAATGAAGATGTTAAATCAATATTCGCTTACCAATTGCAAAAGGACTGTCTGCCATATCCCTTTCTTTTTCATAACTACTATTTTACCTCGGGGGGGGGGGGGGAATAAGCATACATAATTATGTCTTTAGATCAATTTATGCTTAAACACATACGCACACAGATAAAACCCCACAACCTTTGCATGGACCTGGGGATGCAAGTGCCCTAGTCTGCATTTAAAATTTAGAGTGCTCCACTGTTTGCATGATCAAACCTTAAGTAACTCAACCATATTCCTTCTATTTGTTCTGTCTTCTGGAAAATCTATCTTTATATAACCCTTCAAAAGAATCCCTTCTGTGCACATGGACACTGGCACAAACACATACACCTGTTTTCATAAACCTTATCCCAGCAAAGGATGGAATTGCATCAGCATGAGATGAAAACTACAGATCACAACATGGAACTGCAAAGTTTCTGGTCTGTTTTTAGAAGGGCCTAAACCTGGGATCTAGTTGATAAACTAGAAATAATTTGTATTTGGATACACTTCCTTTGGCACGTGAGTGCAGAGCTATGGCCAGGGAGCACATGTGAGGGGTGAAAGGGGGGCAGCTCCCAAGCCAGGTGTTCTCCTGGCCAACACTATGTGCTGATCCAGCATCAGCTGGACCATCCAGCAAAAGCACATGGGTAGCTCTCTTGGCAGGATCAATAATTAAATAGCTGTACCACCTCAAAACCTAAAAACAATGACACAAGGCTTATTTCAAGCTTTCCCTCTGTCAGTACAAGAATAGATCAAATAGTCAAACTTTTCCTTTTTGCCCTTCTTTTATTTCCATCTTTTTATTGCACATTGCAAACTGTCCAAGTTCTCTCTTTTTTTTTTTTTTTGTTAGACTGACTTCAGTCAAACCCTAGATCTAAAAGTCCCCAAACAATCAACAAAGAATGTATTTCAGTGTGTTAAATTTGAGAAGTCACAATAACGGCCATGGTATGATACTGTGATATCACTCACAGAGGACTGTTACTTCATTGTGAATGGAAACAGCATCTGGCACAGGGCAGGAAATCATTTACCAAAGGAGCATCCAAGAAGTAGAGCAATGAAAAATAAGATTCAAATGAGTTTATGGCTATGTAGGTTGTTGTCTCTGTTGGGAAGATGTTTCTTTAAAGTCAGGGAAGAAAAAATATTGTTATATCTTTTTCCACCTTCAACTCCAGTGTTTGCCACTAGCTTTTCAACAATTGCATGATTCACTATTGAGTATTTGATGCTGAGAGAAGCCAGCGTTCTGTGCAGCACAGGGCTCTTTCATTCCTTTTTATTTCATATTTCTGTTATCAGCCAACATGTCAGCTGTGAAATAAAACCTGGCTAAAGACTTTGAAAGGAGATAAATTCCCAGTAGGTGTCACAGAAATACTGAATTGACTTTTAGTCTTAATTACACCTTCAATGTGGTTTTGTTGTGTTGCAGTTGTTCTACACTAAATGAAATAGAATTATTTTTAAGTACTCTTTTCTACACTAAAAGAGAAAGTGAATAGGTCAAAATAAAGCTAATTAAGTGGTGGGGAAAAAAATTAAAACAAGGAAAACAGGCATCACCAGCATGGTTCCTATAAGTTCTCCAGGGAATGAATGAGGAAAAAGCAGAGAAAGGGAGCCAGGATGTGGAATTCAGCACAAAAGTGAATACAGGAAATCATATAATCCCAGGATGATTCGGATTGGAAGGGACCTCAAAGCCCATCTCGTTCCACCCCTACCATGGGTGGGGACACCTTCCATTAGACCAGGTTGCTCGAAGCCCCATCCAACATGGCCGTGAACACTTCCAGGGATGGTGCAGCCACAGCTTCTTTGCACATTCACAACCTTTTGAGGTTGAGGAGAGCCGCAAGGATGTGAAGCAGCCCATTCAACTTTTAGGGTATTCTTGGGTGAAACAGAACTTGCCAGGGACATGAATTCAGCCCTTATCAAGCTGATCTGAGTAGGGAAAAATGACCATGTCATCTTAGGCCTATTTCTGTCCTTTGCCTTCCTAAATACCTCAGAAACTGTAAGAATAACTTTCAAGATAATGTTACCACAGTGGCAAAGACATTTCACTGTAAAAATCAGCTACTGAGGGGCTGGGCCTGCAGCTGGCAAGTCTGTTGATTAAAATTACTCCAAATTCGCTTTGAGAAATGCCACTGTTATTTCCATGCTCCTCTTATTAACCAGGCAAATTCATTAAGTAGCAGGGAAATCAGGGATCAAAGTCTAGTATCTTTTGATAAACCTGAAGAGTCCAGATACTACCTGAGCTCCCACTGGAGTGTACAGGCTTTAGAGACAGTCCTCCCAAGCAAACAGATTTTTAGATCGCTGAGAAATATCAATCATATTCTAACAGCAGAACTGTAGAAACAAGTCTCCAGAGGGATCCCTCCAAAATGAAGGCAGAGCAAACCTGACATGATGCAGGACACACGAGCACTCTCAGCAGGAACTGCAGCAAACCTTTTACTCCGAACTGCAGCCTCATGCTCAGGCAAGCAAATCTGGAATTTTTCCACTGTGTGCAGGCTGGGGTTACAGGAGTTCAAAGCAATAGTTGAACCATTCTGTAATAACAGAGAAATGCAAAGTCCTGTCATAATCTTACTGGGTAAATCTGTGGCTTTGAAGAAAACACCTTTGTTTTGGGTCAGGCTGGCCAGGTGCCTGGGCACACCTGGAATACATAACATTTCGGTGTACTTAGATAACACCATATGAGCTTTGACAATGAGGATTATTTCCTGGAGAAAAAAAATAGACTGGCTCAAAATAATTAGGTCAGGTTCTGTTCGCTAAAAGATTTTGGGGATGAAAATTTGTTATTTCTTCCCAGGCTATGGTATCTGCATCCTTCCTCCAGTGTTGTTTCACTAAAGCACAGCAGAACCCTGCCAGCATTCCCTGCTCTGGGCAGCTCTGTGCTTGTCCCCTGAGCAGCACATTCTTATGTTTTTCCTGTCTCTGTGATTACAGAAGTTTCTTATTTGTAGCCATCTGCACCAGGGCAGAGGCTGTGGCTTCAAACTTTGGTTTTTATCAGCTTCAGATATAAGGCAGCATTAAGTCCCTGACAAATCCTGACACTTGCTCCATTTGATTCTTCCTGTGTTCTCCTAAACCAGTTGTTTTCAAAGGCATTCAGGTATCTGTCTACAGTGTGGGTGGAATATACTCACCTTCCAAAACTGTTAAGTTCGAAGACATTCCCTCCTTTAAACTAATCGCTCACTAAACAAACAACTCTCTTCTACCCAGACAACCACCCTCTTGAAGGACACATCCAACTGCAAAGAAACACACTGCAAAAATACTTTGAATGCAGTCCAAAATGACACCAGTCCCGGAGTCTGCTCAGACAGCATCTGCTGTAGAGTCAGGACTCACACAGGAAACCCCAGTCCTCAAGGTGGTGACAGGCAACACAACCCCACCCACATGCCAAAGGAGGTGCTCTTCCACTTAAAAATCCCACAATGCTGTGGGAAAATATCAGGAGTGCTTTTCTTTTCAAAGACCCAATTTTTACCATATCATGACAGAAAATTATAGAAGGACTTGTGACCATGATAAGGAAAAGTCTTACAATTATGAAAAAAAACCCAACCACAATTATAATATTCTTTTTTGCACTAATCCTATAAGCTGTTATCAAATAGGGTAATGATACAAATATTAGATTTAAGACAGACTCAAATTACAATTTTATGAAAAAAAGTCAAACAAACTTCCCCAAGAACCCAGGGCTAAGTTGGAACTAAGGCCTACCTTCAGCACCTGAATAGCAGTACAGCACTACATTAGGCCTCTGAGGCCACTAATAAATCCTCCTGATCCTGAGCAGCTTCACCTGGGACCACCATCCACAGGCCCAGGAGTTCTATTTAAGCCATGCTCAGGGCCCTCATTCCTTGTCTGAGTAATTCAAGAAAAGTATTTGGCTTCAGCTTAGTATCAATTGTAACTAGCTATATATCTTCAATCTGTGCTATTACTCTGGACTAGGTAAGTTACTACTGGATTTTGCCTAGCTTCTATCACCAGCCTATATCATGACATGCAAATTTGATTCCAGTTTTGGACTTGGGTCTGCCTTCTCCTCTTGAACTTGCCTACTGACCTGGATTTTTGAATGCTCTCTGAATACCATCTCTAGATGAGCCTTAGTTATCTTCTACATCTTCTTCTGAAGGATGGAATGGGAACTGGGGAATATTTCCACAAGCTTGAAAATCAAGACTTTTGGATAAGAGCTAGAGATATCCCAGGGCAAGTTTTTTGCCCTTAAAGATCAATCTGTTTCTAAAACTGCATCATCTATGATGACATCTTCTCTGTAAAAGCCCTGTTGCCCTGCTAAAGCAGAGGGGCTGGGCAGAAAGCTGGGAATGAGGAATGTATTAGACAGGAGATGAAAGAAATATGGTTTGTGTAGTCTGACAAAAAAAAACATGAGGGAGGATGTGACTGCTGTCTGTAAATGCACCAGGAGAGTAAACACTGGGACAAGGATAAAGACCCTATTTAAATTGCATGAGAATGTTGGCACAAGAATAAGGAGAAATACACTTTGGAAAGAAGAACCAACTTGTCTTCAGTGATGTTTTTAGTCTCTTGTTCAAAGCTGCAAGGATAAAAGTCTCAATTTCTCCTCAGGCACAGCCTGCTTGGGTTATACACTGAGGTGTCTGTGATGGAGAGGACTTGGTAGCTTAGAAACCCTCTGCCAGCTCCTACATCCATGAAAAGGTCAGACTTCTAAATTCTAACTTCTGCAAAAGGAGGAACACTAACCACCTGATAGATAAGTATTTTTATCTTTATACATACTGAAAAAGGATACAGAGTTTTCCCAGCTAGGAGGCTTACTTTTAGCTGTTCTATAAAAAGCCGAGTATAGAGTTAGTACATGTACTAAATTAAATCTTAACATATTTATTAAAAGAAAATACAGCTGCTATCTAAACACCTACCATAAGTTATCACTGAACATGTTTCTATGTAGCCCCTTTTATTCATCTACCAAATGTATGCAGAAGCAGGAGGAAGATCTCTGAAGATCCCTTCTTTCCCAGTAGAGGTGGGGGAAAGCTGACTCTCCTCTCATCACCACATTTTGAAAAAGCCTGTCAAAGGTTGTATCAAATACTTCCCCAGTGCTGGAGACAAACCTTCTAGAAAAATTAGAAATCTTGTATAATTTTAATAGAGAATATTCAACCTTTATTTAATATTCTAGTGAACTCAGCAATATCCCAAAGCATGGGGAGTTTCCTGAATCATTCTGGCCTGCTTAATGGAAAGGAAACCTGAACAGCCTCTGTGTCTGCAGCTGATGCACAAATGATTTCCTACTAATGGCAATGCTTCTACGCATCGAGGGCTGGTCTATGGAGAACACCTGAACTCCAGTGGGAAATCAGCCAGTGGTGTTGGATGCTGGCAGTTCAGTGCTGTCAGGATCATAGTAGCTGAGATCCTTCCCAGAGAAGAAATGTGCGCACTCAATCAACAGTAATCCCAGCTAAAGAAGTAGCTGACCTGAATTTGAAGTTAAACTACATCTGTCCAGTGCAGATTTCTGGGAAATGCTCCAAGAACAAACAAGTCTGGCAATACAGAGAAGAACTGGGTTGCACTGGAGTTCCTGTACTTGCCTAAACTGGGCTGACTGGAACTGCAACACGCTGCCTGCAGAAAGGCTGGGGCTCCACAGGAGCAGCTGAGCACAAGAAGGAAAAAATCCCTTTCTCACTCTGCATAATATTGCAGCAAAAGCTGTGAAATGCTGAACTCCCAGTTGATTGCAGTCTTCTTAAACCATGAGATCTCAAGGCATCATCAGGAGCTGCAGCTGCCTTTATAAATATTGTTCTAATGGAGTCAGGGAGATATTGGTGTATAAGTGGGAAAGTATTTTCCCTGCAGGCATTTTGGCATCAGGACTCACTTTTCCTATTCCTATACCCCAGCAGGGCTTTGCTAAATAGATTCTCAGTGAACTGGAAAGCTGCCTTTTCCTTAAACTTGCTGTATCTTTTACCAAATGCCCAGTGAAGATCAGGGGGCTGGGAAGATGATGCAAGTTGTTTCCTGGCTTATTTCTGTGCCTCTGTCATGGTTTGACACTGGCCAAAGGCCAGACATCCACAACAACCACTCACTCGCTCTCCCCTGCCCCATCTGGGCAAAGGAGAGAAAAAAAATTAAACAAAGGGTTCATGAGTTAAGGAACGGGAGAAAACATTCCGAGGGCAAAACAGGATCAACTTAGTGATACAAAGTAAATCTATCACTAACAGAGGCAGAGGAGGATAATAAGTAAAATAAGCTCTTAAGGACACCATTCTTCCTCCCAATCCCTCTCTCCTTCCCACTGACAGCATAGGGAACAGGGTGTGGAGGGTTTGGTCAGTTCACCACCGAGGTCTTCTGCTGCTCAGGGAGAGGAGTCCTTCCCCTGCTCCACTGTGGGGTTTCTCCCACAGGAGACAGTTCTTCATTAACTTCTCTAGCATGAGTCCATCTCACGTGCAGCAGTCCTCCCAAAGCTGCTGCAACTTGATTTCCTCCCATGGAAAGACCGTCCTCTCAAAACTGTTGCAGTGTGGGGTCCCTTGTCCACAGGTGCAGACCTCCAAGGACAGGCTACTCCAGCCTGGAAGCAAGGGCCCTCTCTCCACTGGGACTCTCACTGGATCACAGCCTCCTCCCTGTATCCACCTGCTCCGGTGTGGGCACCTCCCCACTGGCTGTGGGTGGATCTCTTCATCCCCCGTGGACCCCAGGGGCTGCAGAGGCACAGCTGCTGCACCATGGTCCTCACCACAGCCTGCAGAGGAATCTTGGCTCTGGTGCCTGGAGCATCTCCTGCCCCTCCTTCTCCACTGACCTTGGTGTCTCCCTGTTGTTTCCCTCACATGTTCTCACCTCCTCCTCTTCTCTGGCTAGAAAAAACTGTGTGCCATTTTGTTTTGATTTCTTCTTAAATATGTTATCACAGAGGTGTAACCAACATCTCTAAATGGTCTAGGCTTGGCCAGCAGCATGTCCATCTTCAGAGCCATCAGGGATTGGCTCTGCTGGACATGGTGGAAACTTCCAGCAGCTTCTCATAGTAGCCATCTCCGTGGCTCTCCCCACTACCAAAACCCAGGCCATGCAAAACCAACATATTATTAAATACTGGGGGATAAATACCACTTGGTGGGGGACAAATCATGCAAAAAGAGAGCCAATAGTGAATGCATGAAGTGAAATGTTTTAGCTAAGGGTATGTTTTTCATTTAAAATAAAGTTCAAAATTTTGAGTTGATGTAGATGCTATTATAACACCCTCAAACTTGGTTTAGTCATTTTTTTTCTTGCAGTTAAAGGGATTAATTTAGCATGCTAAAAAAAATTAAATGCAGTATTTTTTTTAGAATAATGATGCTGAGAACCAAAATAAAATAATTTTATTGTACTTGTATGTGTTTTACATGAGGCCACTTTAATTAAATTTATTGTGGCTTACTCTAAACTAGTGAATTCATGTTTTGTATTCTCTGTGCAGGATGAAAAGTAATTACATTTCAGTTGTGTTATAATTTAGCAGATTCTGACAGACACAGGGACAGAACTGAAGTTTTTCTATCATCACGATTGGAGTTTTAAATCACAGCCAGCTGCTGACTCCCACAAGAGCAGGAGGTGGGTGCCACAAAGGGTAGCCCAATTCCACGTGCAGTTTAATTTGGGAATCTAGGCCTATGTACCTACTTGTCATGCACAGAATGAGGCTGGCAGGTCACCAGGGCCAGGGAGGCAGTGGCTGCTTCTATAACTCAAATGAGTTTAGAGCACTTGAGCATATTTCTTTGTCATGTTTAATCTATGTGCTTCTCAAAATGGGATCATGTCATGGAGAAAAATCCAATAACCCCTACAAAACTTGTAAGATCCATATAGATGGACATGAACCAGAAAATCTTTCTAGGGGGTCTGGAAGAGGGTTGGGGAGCGGCTTTAGGGAGTGTGGTCCAGGTGTGCAAGGCTTGTTTTTAAGGCAGAGTCTTAGGAGTGGTTTTTCTAGGTGAAAGGAAGGGTGAGGAGGTCCAAGGGAAAAAAGGCAAAAAGATACTCATGAGTAAATTAAATGGGGTGGAGTTGCAGTGTGCTTTTCCACCTGGAATCTGAAATGGGGGAGAAGACAGCCAGTACTCTTGCCTCTATGTGGGAACTAGTAGAAAAATGAACCTTGGAGTGTCCAGGGGGAAGAGGCCAAATAGGCAAGATGGGATAAATTGCTGCTGCAGCAGCATCCAATTGAGATGTTGCAGGGATGGAGACATGGATCTGATGACCTGGGAGCTGCATGGGGAAAGGATTTTTAGGAGGTTACAGCACATTCCAGACTGGAGATGAGGGGGGTGTTTCATGTAGTTCACTTGAACAATGCAGATTAGAAATAAATTAATTAATCTCATGTGAAGGCGCCTCTCTCTGCCAGCACAAGGCTGTGGGGGAAACAAAGCCTGTGCTAAAGCATCAGAAACAACACATGAAATGTGGGAATTACAATGGGCATTATATCAGATGCCAGATACTGCAGGGGATGAATCAGTCCAGCATCTGGAGGCTTGGTGCATCCACAGTGAACTTGCTCTGATTTGACTAGAAGGGGAAAGAAAATTACCTCTGGAACAACTTCCAATATGAACCCTGTTTCAGGAAAGGGCACTGTTCTTCATTCCATTGTGGGACTACACCTCTTGTGGTGGAGCCAGGAAATCTTCAAAAATGTTAGAGAGACTCTTGGAAATCCCAAATAAAAATGCACTTTGATTTTTTAAAAAGTAATACATGGAGCTGTTAAAATTTATAAGAAATTAAGCAGTTTTGCTTGCTCTTATGGATTTCCTTATAGTACTGGTTCTCCTAAAGTTTCAGTATGGTATAATGAAATTAAAACTGGTTTTACAAGAAAGAGAAATAAATTGGCTCCACAACTCCACAACAATTTAAATTAAGGTAACAGCTAAGAGATGCAAAGAAGTATAGAGAAGGTGAAAAAAACCAAGAAACTTCTAAATGAAACTAATTTTGCTCACATGAGGTTTAAAAACTATACCTAACATTTTAAGATCAAGCTCATAAACACAATTTAGAAAATTTGTATCTCTATGGGCTGTTTTTCAAATTTTGATTGCTAATGGAATGGGCTGGGTCAGTACAACAGAGGATGATTTCAATTTACAACAGCAGGTCTTAATTTAAAAGACTAGTCTTGGCTTTAAAAGGACAGATCTAATGGAGAGTTACATTTAATGGCACCAAGATCTGACCCTCTCGTTGTTCTCCCAGAGTAGGGACTGAGCAGAACCAGTTCTGTAAAAGGAGTGATTAGTTTTTAACCCAAATTTCCCCTTCCTGTCCTCCTGGGCTCTGGTCACTTGGCCACAATGGCCCACTGCAGGATCTGTAGCTGCCCACACTGCAGTGAATAGTGGTTTGCACGCACTCCATGAAGCAATTTGGAATAAACCAAAAAGGTTGTAAACACAGGGATTGTCTGGCTTAACAAATATCCACTGACCTACTGGATTAAAGAGCTACCTGAGTGCGTGCTAATGGCAAATGAGGGATAAGAAAGGGACGTTTTTCCTTGCCACCATAATACAAATAGATAAATACTCAACGCAAGCATGGCAGTAGCCCCCAGAATGAGCAATTAGTTCAATTTTTGAACAATGGTAATTATTATCCTTCTTTGAGCAGACATTTAGGACTCAGACACACATACCATGAAAAAAAGTAAGTTATAGCACCATTTAGGGTCCTTTTAGACAGAAGAAGCCCTTTTGTGGGCATTTTCTCATGGGTTGAGCCACAATAAAAATTAATAGGTCACGTCTCAGCTTTTAGTTTATTAGCTTTAAGTAAAATTCTGGTTGAATCCGCTGGTTTTGACACAATTTTAGGAAATTACACTCCAACGCTTTGCCAGATGGGGCTGAAGGGGCTACAGAGCATCATGGCTGGGAGCCCACGAGAAGTTTGGGAGTCACCGACTTATCCAAGAGGGAGCGGGGAATGGGCCCGGCCCTACCTGTCCTGGAAAATTCGGAGTGAGGGGTGTGAGAGGTGCCGCCCCCCCCCCCCCCGCGCCTTCCCGCCACCAGGGGGCGCCCGGCACTCCCCCGCCCCCCAGTAGGGGGCGCCCCCCCCAGTAGGGGGCGCCCCCCCAGTAGGGGGCGCTGCCCACGGCGCCCACACCGGCTCCCCCGCTGGGGGGGGCGGAGCGCCGCGATGAAAAGTGCGCCCTGATTGGCAGAGATACCCCTGGCGGGGATGAGAGCAGGGCTCTGATTGGCCGTCAGCACCTGAAGGGGGGAGTAAAAACCTGGGCAGAGGACCCCCTCCCCCTCCCCTCCCCGTGGATCGGGGTGCCCCCCCAGCACCCCGGCCTCCTGACCTGGGTGCTCCGAGCCTTTCCTTGAGGAGTTCTGTGCCACATCGTGGCTGGCGGAGGAGTTTCAGCCAATCAGCGCGCGACGCCGCGACTTGTTGCCAGGCAGATTATGGTAATGAGGCCCGGGCGGCCGCCCCCCCTCCCGCTCTGCAGCTACCATTGTGAGGTGAGGACAGGTGGGGGGGTTCGTGGCCGCCGTGGGGCCGGCGGCGGCGGCCGGGGTGCGGCGACGGCACGGGACCCCCTCAGGTAACGCGATGGGACGGTCCGGGAGGGCAGCGCGGCCCGGGGACGCCGCAGGGACCCGCCGGGGGTTTTGGAGTTGTTGTTTTAGTCGCACCCAAGATGGCGCCCGGAGCTGGCGGTGCGGGGCCGGGATAAACCGTTCGCTCCCCCCAGTGGGGGTGGGGGGGAAAAAGCAGGGCGTACTCATTCCCCTTCACCCCCTACCCCGAGGGAGAGGTACAGTCCCGGTCCCCCCTCTCCCCGCGCCAGCCAGGATCCCCCACCCGCCCCGGACACGGGGAGAAGGGGCTGCCCCCACCCTTTTTCCCCCCCTCCCTGCATGGTACGGTCCGGACCCCGGCACCTCAGCGGCAGGGGGGTGCTGGAGCCATCTTTTTGGCCCCCCTCCCCCCCCCAGCACTGAAGGGGGTCTCATTCCTCCACCATTACTCTGGGCCGCTCGCCCTACGCACAGCCCAGCTCCCCCGCCCCCGGCGGCCGGGCCTGCCCGTCCTCTCCGCTCAGCCTCTGCCCTGGTCCCCCGCCCGTGTCCCCCCTAGGCCTTCAGTGGTTGGCGCTGGCTGGCTGCCGGGCGCTCTCACGGGGGGCCGATGGCGCCGCTGCCCTCAGGCGGGGGTGGGGGGGCGCGGCGGCGCTTCGCGCTGCGGCGCGGCGGCGGGAAGCGGGCGTTGTGAGTTGGGGGGGGGTACTCACGCCTGCTGATTGGCCGCGTGCCTCGCGCCCCTGCCTCCTATTGGCCTAGTTAGGGGACGGGGCGTCGCACCCCGTCTTCGGATTGGCTAGTGATGGCTGTGGAGTGCATATAATGGAGTTTGGGTAGGGCTGCGGCGTACGTACGGACGCGTGGAGTCCTGCCCTGGGGGTTTCCAGGGGCCCCTTTGGGCACCTGCGTGGCCCCAGCACCGCAAGGCTTCCGGCTGAGTGGCCCTGAGGCTTGGAGTGGAGGGAAGTTAGCCCCTTCCCCACTGCCCTGAGGTGGTTCCATCCGTGAGGGTCCCGGTTTGAGTAGCAGCAGTTGCTGCAGGTGGAAACTGTGGGCTTCACTGCTCTCCTGACACTGGTCTTGGTGAAAAAAACCCTGTTCCTGTCGTTTCGGGTGTGGTTGTAGCAAGCGGCTGCTTGCTCTTGTGGCTCTCTTGCTCCATGGGTGTTGGGTGTTGAGTTGACCCGTTTCCTCTCCTGTGCCCCAATTCCATTAAAAGTGAGTTAATACGGGTTTGTTAAATGGTTGAGTTGGAATGGAAGGACGAGGTCCTGGTGCTGTGCTTTTCAGAATTACTCGTCCTAAAGGGATGACTCACCTTCTTAGGCTTATTTCCCTGTACAAGAGCTATGTGTGGTCACCTTTTGCCTCTCAGCTGTACATTACAGAGCCTCAGATGGGCTCTTACAGGGTCTCTAAATTAGAATTTAGACTTGGTTTAGGCTGCTGACAGTAGTCATAGTCCTGAAGTGAAATGGAGGGCCAGTATTTGTCATGCACTTTTTGGTACCTCAGCATCAACCTGTCTAGTGTATCACTATATACTTACATATTTATGGTTCTTAAAGGCCTTTAAAGAATGATCAAGCACAAAGCTGGGTGTGTAAGATGCCTATCAGTATTTCCCTGTGAGTTTCAATGCGAATAGAGAGTATACTGAACTTTCGCTTTCTTCTGTTAGGTTTTTAATAATTCAGTTTTTTTTTCTTGTAGTTCAGTTAGAAGATGAGATGCTAATGAATCACCAGCTGAGTTTACAAGAGGATTCTTTGCATCTTTTGTGGAGACAATAAAGCAATTGGCAGTCTTGAGCCTTCTAATGCCTTCATTTCTAGAAAAAGTCATACAACAACGTGTATTGCTCTAGTCTGTCCTTAAATGGAAAACTTCTCTCCAAGATTGTGTTGGTCTTTGGCAATTTGCTACAGGGATGCTTCTCTTGTGTGAAACTAGACAGCTGTATTATCATGTTTATAGGATGAGATACCAGTGTAATTGTCATTAATATTGTCTGATAGAATAATTGACGATTTTAGAGAGAAATGTGTCTGTGGTATCACCTGTTCTCCTTAGATCCTTAGTGGTATCACCCTTAGTCCTACACTGCACAGAAAATCCCTGGCTGAGCACTCCTGGGATAAATTGCTCTGCAGTGAGTGGCCACTTTGAGTTTTTTTCTGACCAGCTGCAGCTGCTGGCTGTGTACACTGAATTCTAATGGACTTCTATGTGTAGCTAATTAAGGGGCTGGTTTTGTATGTTGAATTTTGTTTTGACTTAAACATCAGATTGGGCTATTTGCCACTTTTATCTCCAGCTAGTAAAACATGCAGTTGTGTCGTAGCCCTGAAATGGCTCTGTATGCCAGTCCCCACCTGAAGGTGCTGATAGTCCATTTGTTCCCTGGGCTTGTGCAGACCACCAGCTATTCTGAAGGTGCCAGCTTAAGAATGTGTTTTTGTGTGCAGAAACGTGATAGTTTTATTTTTTAAAATTTTAAGACAGGTGATTTAATTCAGAGGAGAGGTGCCAGGGGGGTGGGAGAGGCAGGGAGGAAGCAGCACCACCCACTTGTAGGAAGGAGAAGAATCCCCTCCAAATGATAATTCTTTTGGGAAGAGTTTACTGGAGGAGGAGAAGGGATGGAAGACAAAAGAGTAGCAGGAAGAACCTGGAGGGAATAGTTTGTTTTCTTTCAGTAAGCCCTAACAGTGCCTTCTTGAAGATTGTGTGGGCAGAACTGTACCACACACTGATACATTTATTTTCCTTTTTTGTCATCCTGTACTTTAAATGCATGCTTTCCCTGCTTCTTCACTTTATCAGACTTCTTCCTCTGTGATGTATAAACCAAATCCTTTAGGAAGGCAGGGTCACTGCCTCAAGCAGCTGGAGCCTGAGAACTGCAGTGTGTGATTTAACAGCCCATGATATCACAGGAACCTCAAAGGATGAAACATTGGGAAGACAACAACATGAAGAATGTGACCATGGATTTAGGAAGCTGAGGGTGGGAGGAAGAAGTCAGTTGCTGGAGTAGATATGTAGAGGTTGAACAAATGGGAAGAGAGGTGACTAAAGAAGAGATTTGCTTATGTAGAAGGTAATGAAGTTGACTCCCCACTGAGAGAGAGGACAGATAGTGTGAGAAACACTTCATTATACAAGAATTAGGACTCAATAGACATGTCCTTGGAACATCTCTGAGTAGGTATCTAAACCCAGCCTAGGCAGTCGCCAGGAGGATGTTAAGCCCTGCTCAGGCTGGATTGTCTCCTTTATTCTGTGGTAGAAATGGATTTTCAGCTACTTACCTGGTAAGTTGTGAGAGAACAGTCACATCAGAGTGTTGTGCTGTCTCCTTAAGTGCCTGGGCACTGTCCCTTTAGGAAAAGGACTGTAACATATGATGGGCACAGCACCAGAGGACTGGCTTTGAAGGTCTAAGAGATCTCTTCCAGCTCATTGTTGCTTTGATGATGGATGTGCCATAAGGATATGGATATAGATAGATTCATTATGCACAATTGCAGTAAAGAGTGAGTTGGTGTTTGGCTGAGCTCTTCTATTTATTATATGACTAAATAAATTGAAGCCATTTTTCCTTTTGTGGAAATAAATAATCCTTGCTGTCCCAGCCCTAGTATGATCTCCATTTTTAACTAAACATAATTAGTGTGGTTTTACATTACCTGATTGTTAACATTCACACAAAATGCACCAGAGCCGGAGTTCCTTGAAACAGTGTATGTCTGTGATGGATGGGAATGCAGAGGAAGACAGCAGTGACGGCAGTCCTGACTCAGTCCTCAATGAGGTTAGAAACCTTCTTGCTGCAATGAAAGCATGTTCCTGCTAAAGGATCTCAGGAAATGCATTGGCTCTGCCTTCTAGGCAAACTGGGATATTTAACTTAAGTGTGAGATAAAGCTTTTTGCAGACACATATGATGTTCCTTTTGAGCATAATAAATCTTTTTCATATTAAAAGCTGCAGGAAGACCCAGAGTTGTAAAACCCCTTTTGTACCAATTTTGCTGCCCTTGCGCATGGCTGGGGTGACACAGAGTTGTCAGTGAGCTCAGTCTTTGGAGGATTAAGCCAATAGTCCCTGCTGTTATTGCTGCAGGGAACCTCAGGCTGTGGTGAGGCTCTTTTACACTGGGGAGTAAATCACATTAGCTGGTTTATGCACTATTATTGTAAAGTGGGATCTCATTTGAGATACTGCAGTGGTTTTATGGCTCCCTGAGCAGGGAGGTGGACTTTTCCCCTTGCTCAGCTTTAATATTCCCCCTTTCTCATCCTGGAGAAGGGACAGAAATGAGCATTTGGCAGCCACTGGCTTGGATTTTTCAGCAGAATGCCCTTAGTGAGCCTCGCAGAGGTTGCTGCAGATGAAGTCCCTAGACATTTTGTCTCTGTATCTTCTTGAGTAGCTGCAGCATTGAAAGAAATTGTTATTCCTTAATAGCAGGTTTGCCAAGAAATTATTGGGGTTTTTTGTTTGTTTTTGGTGGTGCTTTTCTCTGACTTTCAGAGCTTTCCTTTAAAGCCCTAGGTGAGTTCACTGGGTTTAATGTGTGTTGAAAACACTTAAGACACCAAACATGAACCAGCAGTGACTGTGCTGTTTGTGGTTTTCTCTTGCAGCAGCATTCACTCCTGAGTGTTTGCGTGGAGGTCATGGATACACCCATGAGGGGCCACACATGGAGCTGTGGTGGCTCAGGGTGTCTGATGCTGAGGCAGAAAAGCTCACAAAGATATTGCTGTTGGATAGGGAATGAGGTACTTTGCACCTCTGAGCAGTGCTTTCCCATCCTCTGGAGCTGAATGCAGTGCACAGGGAAGATGCTGATTTAGTACCACAGCTCCAGAGAAAATACCATCCCACAGGAACAGGAGGGAGGGGTTGGAGAATGTTGCAGAGGTCAAAAGGAGGTTGTAAGCAAGATTTCTAAAAATTAAAACAAAAAAACAAAAAAAAACCAACTGTCAGACAATGCCACTGAGGTGCTTTCCAGGCATCAGGAGCAGCAGAGGAGAAGGTTTGTCATTAATGACATTTTCTGGATCGGCTGTAAAATGCAAAAACTAAAGAGAAAGGGCTGTAGGTAGGTCTGTGACAGCAGCAGGTCCCAGAAGGTGTTGAGAAAAGGAAGGTGAATATGAATGGTGTTCTGAGACAAATGTGTGTTGTCCTGAAGGGATAGTTAATTTACTTGCACAGCTCAGAATTAGCTAATATTCCACTAGAGGAGGTATTTCAAAGTCATGGGAGCTGTTCTGGTTCTTGGATCACATCGTGTTGTGTTGTGATTCGCACAATATATAATGACACACAGAGTTGTCACTGCCTCACCATTGCCATACTGGAGTGTTACTGGGCTATATTTGTACTTTTTGGTTATGCCTATTATGTTTCAGCTTGTGTCATCACTCAGAACGGATAGGGTGAGGCATGCCTGTTATTTGGGGAGGAAAATGCTGTCTCTGCAGTTACTGTAAATGCTTTAACATCTCACACTGGCATTGCTTCTTGCTCATGTGTGTGATGCTCATTGGGTTGTATGAAAGCATTGGGGTGCTGGCAGAATTTTGGGTGACTGTTGGGTGATATGTCTCATAATTGACTAATCTTTCAAATTCCAGAAAAGTAAAATTCCATTATTTTCAAGTTACTGAAGTACTTGCTCTGAGCATACAAAAAAAAAAAAAAGGAATACTGAATAATATTTGAGCCAGGCCTCTCATATTTATAGTGGAGAGAATACAGTTGTGACATACATAACACGTAAATTTAACATGAGTTTAAGCAAACTGTTTGGATTACTGTTTTGCTAACCTCTACATGGATTTTCATTACAAAATGGAGCCTAATTTGTTCTTACTGGGAAAAACTGAATATATCCTATCACAGCTTTTTTTATCTTTAATTATCTTTTTTTCTTTTAGGATTTCTGCAACTGAGTTTCAATTTCTATTACACAGATTCATATAGTAATCCCTTGGACATAGCAGAGCTTCCCGTTGAGATGCATGTCTTGATGTTTATTTAGCTTGTCTGAATATGTCTGATGTGTTTGATACAGTGAGAAAAATCAACAGCTGCAAAGGATAATCCATGGGCAAACTGTGGAGAGCAAGCAGAGAGTGCTCCCTGCATGCCAGCGGTCTGGCAATGCTTATGTCGAAAGTTTCACATTTATTTCTGCTCAACTACCAAAGCTGAGAGAAGACCACAGGGAAATGGTTAAAATTTCGAGATGCTGTGGCTGTCAGTTTCAGGGCTGTAATGGGTATTGAGAGCAGGATCTAGGGAAGGAAATCAGATTGTGCAGGATTAATGAGGAGGAGCATCCTATGAAGAACTAGTCAGCAAAGTTAGTTTGGTCTTTTGGTCATCAGTGTTGTAAAACTTGCTCAGGTGTTGGTGTTTCCTGGCAGTTCGGTTGTCAGTGGCTTTGGATCAGATCATGTTTCCCAGCTCCTGGCCTTGACTGCAGGGCTTGTTTCAGAGCTGCATTTCAACACTTGCTCCTGCCTCCTGCCGTTTTTATTGCCCGTACTTGGTACCTCTCTGTGACATGGCCTGTCTCCTCCTGCACTGTCTTCCCTCTCAGCATATCCATGTTTCCAGGGAAATGTGCTTTTCAGTGTGTTCTTATGATTACAGACATACTGAGGGAATGCATACCAGAGGCAGATCCTAGGATGAATTTGGAAGTACAGAAGTTGAAAGTGTCAGCAAATCCTGCAGCTCCTACTATTGTCCCTTACTGCTGCTCAGTTGGCTGGGCTGAACTGTTAATTTTCATTTCTGTCAAGAACAGTAATAACAGGACTGTTTATAGAATCTACAGCACTGGGCCACTGAATTTGGCTCAGCCTTGCTTTTTTCCCCCAAGATTTTAAATTAGTGCTAACTTTCAAAACCACGAAATGACTGTCCTCTGCTTTCCTTTCCAGCTTTTTGGTAGTTCTTTTTTCACAGATGAGTCTTAATACCCAGTTTTGTCTGTTAAAGACCCTGCCTGAACCCTTTGGTCTTCTTTGTACTCAGGTTGTAAGTTATCTGTGCCAAAACGATTGCTGGAGTGAGTCAGCATGTTCCTTCAGACCTTCAGTGTCTGCTTGTGGGGAAGGTCAGCAAAAAATTCTGCTACTTGTTGCAGCATATGGAATTAGCCTGAACTGTGCCTTTCCCTTAATTTAATTAGTAGTTAATGTAACAGCATTCTTTTTAACAGGGTAATTATATTTTTTTAAAATCAAACCATCCAAAATTGAAACCTCTAGTGTTTGTTTTTATTTTTCTAAGCAGTTGATAATTGATTAAATTACTGGGTATGGTTGGTGCAATTACCTGAATTGGCTCTTGGTAAATACTAGCAGTCTAGAAAAAGAGCTGTTGGGTATAAACCAGCGGAAGAATATCAACAGGATAGGTGTTAAATTTTGTGAAGAAGTTGTTCACAGTGTGTTACTGACATTAATGCTGTCATGTTTCACATGGGTAGAAGTATTATATACCTGATATACATATATACTTATATATTCATACAGTGGTGATCGTATACCTGATAAAATGAGTGAAGGAGGTCAGTGAATGAGGTAGGATTAGGTATGAGAAAATCCCTAAATTAATCCTTAATAACATAACAAGTAGCTAGGTGAAAGGTTCTGTTTAGGGATGGATGGTGTTTATTTACAGATCAGAGTTTGTGCGCACTTGGATATATAAATAATATTTATCTGTAAATTGCCCTGACTTTCCACTAGTGTTTATCACTCCTAAATGTTTGGTGCAGTTAATTTGTTCATACTAAGGGGATTTGAGTTCAAGCATTGAATGCTGGTACATGGATTTCATTTTAATTTTTCTCCTCAGTACTTTATGGGAATGTTTTGTATCAAGCAATATTAATGGAGATGAGATTTCTCTCCCTCTATTCCCATAACTGGAGAGGTTTGGATAGAAGAGAAAGTCAGAACAGTTCCTCAGTGTCTGCTTTTGTGGAGCCCGCGTGTGCTGGGTTGCCCAGCATGAGACAGCAAGTGTTAGCTCCAGTCACCAGTAATGGCATGACTTGGTGTCTAGCGATGCACAGAAATATCTTTCCCACTGTTTTTCTTTCTCTGTATGGAAGTAATATGATTTTTTTGCTCCATCACACCGTTCAGTGACATTCGCCGGAGACTTCCCTGCTGTGGTGATTTATCCATGCTGGCCAGACCTGGTGGAACAGTCAGTGCTCAGGTCTGCACAGCTTAGTCCTTGCTGGCAAAATTAGGAAGAGACAGAAAGTGCCTGCTGCTTTTCTCTCCTTATGTATTTTTCAGTTTGTAAATGACAAGCCAAATGCTAGCATTTATTGGGATAAATCACAACTAAAATAATTTGCATTTAAAATGCAAATAAATGAAAGCATCAGCAAGGAGCCTTCTGCTTTGTTCCTGGTGTATAGATGGGTACTGGCATTGGATCAGCCCAGCGAGGTACTGGGTATAAAATAAGTTAATTGGAGTAGCTGGGAAATTAATAAGCCTCATGCTTATTCCTGGCCTGTGATTTAATATGACATTAGAGACAAAGGATTGGGAAGGTGCTGAACCACTGACTAAACCAGTCACCAGAGCTGTAAATTACCCTTCTGGGACCCCAATGGCAGATTGAAAGGCCCCAGTAAAATTGCAAGAGGTGAATAAAAACAAGCTTGGAAGCAGTTTGTCACGATCTTTGAGACTTTAAGTTTCATTATTCCTTTTTAGTAGTTGGCTATTGTAACACTGCCTTGTACTACCAGGGACTGGGGTTTTGTCCAAGGTCAGATCTGTCCGTACATGGAAAACCAGGTGGTGCTCAAAAAAAACCTCGTTCAGGCAAACTGATGAACTGGTGATGCATCTCTGAATGTAGTGTTTTCTTGTTCGAAAACTCAGGTGCATTTTTTGTATTTATTGATTTCTAGGCCTGTAGATGCCAGAAAGTTGTATGGATGGCCTGAGGGCAAGGAAAGACATGCAGGAAAAACTCAGTGAGATAAGATTTCTCTTCCTTTATAACTTGAGGTGTTTGGGTCTTGTAGGAAGTGTTTGTAAAGCCAAACCTGCTTTCAATTTGTGTGTTACTGGAGTGCGGTAGCTGATGATAATAAATCTTTCATAGCTTCATGCCAAATGTCATGCTGGTTTTAATGGCTCTGTTCTCTGTTTTTTTTACAGCCATGCTCCTGAAGATCACCTTGTCTTCTGGAGGCAGAAACACTGTGAACAGATGAATCTGTTCAGCCAGGCATTCCTGCAGTAGATCTGTCTCTACTTATGGAGCACCCGGGCAGGGAGGAGATGGACTTGAAAGAGGAAGGTCCACAGGTGTGGGCTGAGTCTGCTGCACAGGAACAGAACACTGCTCAGGTGATTAGTGCCTTCCATAGCTCTGCCTCTGTTCAGCCTGGATTGGGATTGGTAGGGAGGGTTAGTTCCCATTCGGCCGTGACTTAAGAGTCTAGAAGTTCAGCTTTCATTTGAGCAGAAATACAAACATTTCTGTGGTGATTTTGGGTTAAAGCTTCAGAAACTGAGCTGTGCAAACTGCAGCAGTGAAGACAGAACTGTGAAATGAGCTGAACAAAACCAGGCAGTGGCTGTAGAAGTTTCAGTGTCCAAATATATTTATAACCGTGTGGATGAGTGAAAGGATGTTCAGAGTAATGAATATGAGCAAAATCTGTGGTCTGTGGCAACCCCTTTTGATGGCATTATTCGAATCAGTTGGAAGTGTGAGTGGACATTGGAGAAAGTAATGTGAATAATCTTATCCAGCCAGACATCTGGGTAGTGAGGAAGGGAGAAATGCTAATTGTGACTAATGCAGTCAGGTTCTGCTGTATGCAGCTTGTCCCTCTGCCTCTGAGACAACACAGCTGGGAATTTCTAGAATTCTGTAAATTGATTTATTTGTTTTAAGTATGTTAGGAAAAATGGTGCTGCGTGGCATTTGACCCACAAGCTGAGAAATTTTGCTTCTCTTAGTAATTTCCAGCTTTGAAATTTGCCAAGAAAGGCAGTTTTCAATGGCCTGTGTTCTGTTCTCTCTACAACGAGATAACCATGCTGCTGTTTGCACATGGCAGTTTTAAGGCTTAATGAGTATTTGCAGAGTGCTCTCCAAATATGCAACTGTAGTGTTTATGTGAGGATTTATTGTACTGAATCAGCACTGAGCATCTACAGGGGAGTACCAGGTGTCTTCTAAAGCGTAAGCTAAAAAGTGAAACAAAATAAACAAAATACGTAACTGTGGCATCATTTTATGTGAAAGAATTTTATGTGAATATGAATACTTGTACTCAAGCTAGGTTTCCTGCTAACTGTCCTGTTTTTCCCATACACTGAAAATGCTTTTCAGCACATTAAGGACAGCAAAAGCTAAACATGTTCCTATTTTCACTGGAATTCAGTATTCTAGCTCATTTAATGTAGGCCACTCATCATCAGTTATGATCATAATGTGCTGGTAAAATTGACTTGTTTAGAGTTAAAGTGATGCCCTAGACATAACTTGTTCCAGTAGCCTTTGGAATTATTGCTCAATGCTTAAGTATATAATATATTATATAATATAATGCTCAAGTTATATGTTTAAATAGTTGAATTTTCTACTGACGCTACACATACATACTACAGAGAAGCAATCTAATATGCCCTACTGCTGCCTCTGAGAGGTGCAATCCTATCACTTGAGGAAGATCAGAGTTAATAAGTTCTATTAGTCTCTCATCAGACAGCAAAAATTATCTCCAACTACCAAACTAGCTGAATGAAGTCATTATCATAAATGCTGAAAGGAATATGAGCATAAAGGGAAACAAAATCCCATTAAATGTAATGGATACATCAGTTCAAATATGAACTTGTTCTCTTACAAGTTTTCAAAGTACCGTGCAAGAACTAAGTATGGGTGGGTGCCCTTTGTAGCAGTTATGTCTTGAGCTGCAATGCAGACTAAAACCAGAGACCGTTGGGAGTTGTGTCCAGATTTCTATTGGTAGAATAACTGAGCGATACTTGAAATGCATGTTTTTCACTGCATCCAGATTAGTTGGGACACAAGTTCTCTCTGCTTTCCAAGGCACTCTGTGACGCTGGTGCTGTGTCCCACTGGCCTGTGTTGGTGCGAGTCTAGGATCTGTTTGCTCCCCAGGTGCACTTTGTTCCCGAGGAGGGGGCGGTGGCCCAGATCGTGTACAGCGACGAGCAGGAGCGTGGGCCCACGCAGCAGGTGGTTTACACAGCTGACGGCACCTCCTACACCTCTGTGGACACCTCGGAGCACACCCTCGTTTACATCCACCCTGTGGAAGCTACACAGGCACGTGTGGTTCTGAGCCCACCCTGGTTTTGGCACCTAGAAAACACAACAATTTTTTGGGGGGTGAAAGCTAGTTACCAGCCAAGTGGTATGACTGGAAAATAACAGGCAGTCGCTTCAAAACAGTTTTCTCTGCCCTCTTTGAAGCCCAGGGACTTCATGCTGTTCATTTGCCTCATGCATTTCTGCTCATCAGAGGATGGCGAGGCTATGAATTATGAAATGCGAGTTATATTACTGAAGGTGGACAAGATTATAATTTACTCAAAGGTGTTTTCCAAAACAAGAATAATCTCACCAGAAATTCTGCCTCTTGTATCCAGTAAAAAACTAAGAGCCATATATGTTCCTTCTTGAAGAGTCCTTCTTTTGTGTAGTACAGTTGTCATAATTTATAGTTACAATAAGTCATGTCTTTTTGCAGAGCATCTCTTTTTATTCAACATAATTTTGTAATCTCTGCAGAGTTGTTGATTTTATAGACCTTTTATATTCTTTTCCATCTGCATAATCATATCAGATAGCCTTTATTCCCTTGCTGCATGTTTATATGGGGTCCATATGCTGTGCATCTCTGCCTCTGTGTGGACAGATAAAAAAGGAACAGGCTCACTTTGTTAAGAGTGTTTTATAATGTCTTTGCTGACAGGGCAGATTAGCTGTGCTGCAAAGTGCATGTACCTGACACTCCCACCACGCTGGCAGGGCCTTGTGTGGCACAGTCTGTCTTGTGCAGCTCTCAACTGTCCCAGAAAATGAGCTTCTATGTGAAAAGATGTCGTGAGAGGATATTTTGAGAGAATATCTCCCAGGAAGTTACTTGCCAACTAACTCCAAAACTCTGAATGCTGTAATTGTGTCAAAAGATGTAGTATTGACACTCTTCTGCATCTAAATGAATGTGCATTATGCCATGCTTTATTTTGTTGGAGCCAGGCTGCTACAAGATATTTCAAGTTTTGGCTAAGTAAGTAAGGCTGGCCTCAGTCAATCCTTAGCCTAGGATCCAAGTCCTAGGCTTCTGTCAGGGCTGTCCTTGCAGAATATTGGAGTTGGCATGGCTTCTATGAAATGAAACAGCATCCTGGCCATATCAAAGTCCCATGTAGGATGTGCCTGATAGTTCCTCAAAAGAAAGCATGCAGAAGTCTTGTGAACTTTCAAGAAGAAAAAGCTCACAGTTACCTTCTATCTTGCCCTTAAGATACACAGTTTTGATAGAGCTATTGAATTTCATCCTGCAGATTTTTTTTCAAATCAACAATTGACTAAGTGATTTTGGTAATTTAAACAAAAAGGAGCCCTGTGAAACACTTTAGCTGGACAGATGCAAAATGCCACATACATATGATATTAACTCTTTATGGACCACTACCCAATTTTTAATTTTTATGTGCATAGGTCCACTTGGGTATGTTGAAGGAATTTGCTGTGATAACAGGCAGGTTAGAAGCTGACAAAAGTTCAAATTTTTGGGTTGTTTTGTGGTGGCAGGGTAACTTTTGTGTGCGTAGGGAGTAAAAAACCCCAGGGCTGTTTTGATAAGCCTTTTTCACTTTGTCTAGACTCTGTTTACAGATCCGTCCCAAGTGGCTTACGTCCAACAGGATGCCACTACCCAGCAGGTAAGGAAGAGGTATTATTCATCTTGGGCCTAAAACTGAGGGAACAGTTAGGGAAGGTAAAGAGACATTGTTGTGGTGTGAGATGGTAATGAGCTGTCTCTGAAGTTGTCCAGTGACAATCTTAGTCTTGTGCTGTGACCCTGATCAAGACCACGATTACCATGACCAGCTTGCACATGAATGACAATAAAAGTTAAGAAATACTTTAGATTTATTCTCTTTAATTCATATTCAACAAGAATTCTAATTTGCTGTCCCAGATAGCATGAAAATCTTTTAACAGCGTCCCTGCAGCAGATGTGGCTGATGTCATCTGAGTGTGCCATTTTGGAAAAGCTGGGTTTGCAGTTGGCCTCGCACAGGTTCTGATCCAAATGCCTTTAAGTCCACAAAAGGCTCTTGAGGGCTAAAAAAATTGCATTAAATTCTAGGTTTTCTGGAAACCTCACAGGATATTAAGTGCAAAACTTGAAGACTGGCTCCCTTGTTGCGTGTGCCGGGCTTGCCAGTGTGACATGGGTGGGGAAGAGAATAAAACTGCAGCCTGCGTTTATAAAGTTACAGTGATTTTTCCTTATTCTTTTTACATCCATCATGGATGGGGAAGTTTTGTTGTTAACTCTTACTGGTATCTTTGGGGACTGCACTGTGGTAATCAAGTGTAGACAGGTGCTGTAGGGTCTCTCTAGTTGGAATTCTCTGCTTGTCATAGGCTTAAAATTGTTACTGCTTGGTGGGTCCCTAATGACATGTGTGAATGCATGTGTTAGATCCAAATCATCACCAAAGCCATCATTAAAATGTGTGTTTATTGGCAGTCTTGGGGCAGAGTGAGGGGTTGAATGTGTGCTGAAAACAAATTTTCCTGCTAAAAGACCTTCTAAATGGTTGAGGCACAGACAGGAAACAATGACTGACAGAATAAATGTCTTCTCATTCTCTGGAGTGTTGTTCTGGAATTTTTTGCTCCATCAATTTCCGTGCATTAAGAAGCCAAAAAATTCTGTTTAATTGTCTTAAAGCTCATGTAACAAATATATGATTAATTAAAAATAGAGATTACTGATGTGCAGTGCAGATGGCAGTGACAACAGAAGTGATCTTTTGTTATTATCCCAGAAGCACTTACCTGTGTGTTCTCAGCCTGCCCTCCATTACAGCACTGTCTGACTGCAGTCCTTAACACATATATTAATTTTTTGGTGAATGGTTAATCCCTCATTATAGCAACTCCTGCCTTTGTAGCTGTTTTTACATCAACATTCAATGTGGGACATCCCTGAACTGACAACTAATGATAAAATTATAATTAAAGCTCCTCTTGTCTTTCAGAAGAAACTTTTTTGTAGAAAGAGAGTGAGAGGTTTATAAGAATAATGCCCATAGTCCATGCAGTGCCTGACATGGAAGTGGAAGTAAGGGTATGTTTGATGTGATTAGTAGTAGGCAATGCTAATAGTGGGTACAAATAGATCCAAGCCTGTGTGACCCTCTTCATGCTGGCACACTGGAGGAATGATGTTGCATTTCCTTGCCACTTGGCATCAGAAATGTCAATACCAGACTGTCACGGTGGTTTCGTCCTCACCGTCACACCATTCCCTGAAGTCTTTTTGCCGTTGTTTTTCAGGAGTTTCATAAATTACTCTTAACACCCCTTTAAACAAAGCAACTAGTTTGGAGTTCTGAGACCAAGTGCTTACATTATGGATTTTGTTGTCTGCTCCGTCCCTACTGGATCAATTCACTGTTCTGTTTTATCTGCTATATATTAAGCACTCTGCAGAGAGGCAAGAGCTTGGATTTTAGCATAAAAGCTGCTTAACAGTCAGAGGCACAAACTAAAAGCCACATGATGTCAACTGTAGAGAAGGATGAAAAATCACGCAGAATAATGGTGCAAATTCCTGTATAGATAAGCAGGAAACAAAAGACAGGAAAGGTGATTCCTAGGGTCTTAGTTCTGCTTTGCTTTATTGCTGAACTGATGAGAACAGTGTGCTAAAATGCATGACTTGGTTGTTACTGCATAAAAAAATGAGTATGTAAACAAAAATGTATAGTGTGACCAAATGTAAAGAAAAATACTTGTTGGGTACCTCTTGTTTGAGAGGTACAAAACATCTAATGATGATCTTCTAATGAGGTCAATACACCATATTGTTTTTTTTCATTGATCCTGGATCATAGAATCACAGAATGATTTGGATTGGAAAGGACCACCTTAAAGCTCATCTAGTTCCAACCCCTCAACCATGGGCAGAGTTTGCTTGAGAAAAAGAAAGATAGTCAAAAAAAGATGTGTTTCTTACTCCTTCTTTACATTTTCCCTTGAAAACAAAAGTAAATTTGGGCATAGAAGAAAAGAGACCCCAAGTCACTGTTTTTACCAAGAGCTAAAAGAGCTCCTAACATCTGGTTTTAGTGCAATTTGAACCCAGGCTTGGTAGGATCTTAATTTAAAGCCTTAATTTAAAAATGTGTGATAGGTAATTCAGAATTTGCGTAGTCTATAGATTTGAAGCCTTTTTGTTTTGTCCTAAGAGCTTCAGGTTCTGTCCAAGTCTATCCATTTCTACTTGAACCCCAAAAATAATGGGAATGCTGCAGTTTTTGAGCAAGTGCAGGGCTCAAGGGAGCTTTGCGTGCTGGGCCCTGCCCGTGTGTAAGTGACTGATGGAAATGCCACAGTGCTAAAATGAGTGCCTGTGATTTTAGGTAACGGTGCTCTTGCCTGCTGCTGCTCAGAGCATGAATCCCACCAACCTGTCCGTGCTCGGCAGCGTTGCTGACCCCCCCCAGCCAGTGGCTCTGGAGCAGGGGCCACAAGCAGATAGAGTAAGTTGCCAGGCACCCTTTCCTTTTCCATGTACGACTGCACTGATTCCATTGCTCCATTGTCTCCAGGAATGAAACGTGGCTGAGTGATCTGGGAGAAGATGTGAGAAAGCTGTAGTGGAGATTTGTATTGTCTTCCATAGTCTCACCATGGAATGTGTGGGGGTTTAGGAGAGACCATGTGTTTAATACACAGAGAAACCTGTTTTACGGATGGTTCCATTTTGAGCAGCCACCTTAAAATTCTCTCAGTGCGGGAAGATGAAGTTAACAGAAGGTGTAGGGCTGACTGTCACGGCAACATCCACTGGGTCTCCTCATCAGTGTTTTCAGACAGCTCTGCTGGGTGTAATATTTCTAGTTCTCTACCTGAGGAACCTGTGTGGGTGATGGAATATGCACCACACTTCAATTGCTGCTGTTTTCTTAAGGAAGGAAAGGGCTAAACTTGAAAATTAGTGGAAGAACGCAATGCCCTCAGCTATCCTTTGTGTCCCATAGTTCATATCTAGTTTCCACATTACCTCACCGCTTACTGACCTCTACCTTTGTATTCTGGGGATTGGTTTTGTTGAATTGTAAAGGAAAGATCATGTGCCAAAGTGGAGGATTCTCTCACTTGTACAAAAGAAGTTAAAATACAGCTTCAGGCTCTAGGTAATATCCACAGAGCCTGGACTTTGTTTCAGACTTTCCGCGAGGGTCCAGAACTTCCTGATTTCAGTTTCTTCTGAGAACTGAGTCAGTGGCAGGGTGGAGCCAGGGAGTGATACAGGTGTCCTGAGTGAGGCCATCAGCAGCTGTGAGCAATGCAAAACATCCCTTGGCAGTCATTTATCACCTTCCCTTGTCTTCTTCTCCATTACCAGAGCCAGCAGAAAGGGTAGACTAGCAAGGACCTTCATTGCTCTTTGTGGTTTTCTTAATGAATCAGCTTGAATTGTTTGTGAATTCTCTCCTCAGGCATCATTACCGGTGCATAACCAGGTGTTACCTCCTATGGAGGCTGTGGATGGTTCTGACCCTTTAGCACCTCTGCAGAATCAAATGGAAAGGATAGAAACAAAAGAGGAAGATGATGAGGATGAAGATGAGGATGAAGATGGGGAAGACACTGACATGGATGAATGGGATCCAGATCCACCTCGACCTTTTGATCCCAATGATTTGTGTAAGCAGGCACAGTAATATGTAGTGTATTACCTGCCCTTCCGTTTTTTTCTTCCCTCTCCATCAGGCCTTTGGTAAAGAGAGGCAAAAACCATTCAGATTTTAGCAATAATGAGCAAACCCCTTTATTCCCAGAAAAGTGGACTCAAATTGGGCTGCTCTACTGAAAAGGCAAAATTCTGTCTTGAGTGAAGTCTCCTAGCTGCTTTGTTCTTATTTTGCTGTATGCTGGATGCCCTGTATTTAATATTTTAAAATGTTGACAGACTATTGGCATAAGTGTTCCCACAGCTGAGTCAAAGATGTTTAGAGAGAGATAAGGGTGTCTCTGAGCCGGTGCGTGAATGTCTGCCTGAAAGTCGTGTCCTCTCTGCCTTTGTGTTGCAGGGTGTGAAGAGTGTAATAACGCACATCCCTCAGTGTGTCCAAAACACGGACCTTTGCATCCCATCCCAAACCGGCCTGTGCTGACCAGGGCGAGGGCCAGCCTTCCCCTGGTGCTCTATATAGACAGGTTTTTGGGAGGTGTGTTCTCCAAAAGGCGTATCCCAAAGCGTACGCAGTTTGGGCCCGTGGAAGGACCCCTGGTCAGACAAACTGAGCTCAAAGATTGCTATATCCATTTGAAGGTAAGGGTGAGAAAAAGGGGTATCAATTTGTGCCTAAGCTTTGATTTTCAGGAATTTGTCGCTCTACCTTGATCAGTTCACTAGACATGTTTTGTTACCTCTGTCTCTGAATGTAACAAAGAAATACCCAGATTGTTTAGGCTTCAAAGCTGGTCTGTTATTCAGGGAGACACACTAATCCTGGTGAATGTTCTGGCATTACGGTGTTAGGATATATAGGGTACATAATGTGGAAGCTGTGAAATCACTGTCACGTGAGCTGAAGCAGCATCTGGACATAAAAATAGCAGTCCCATCTGAGGATGTTCTGCAGCCATTCCCTTCTGTCATTTTGTAACTTCAGTTCAAAATACTTTTCTTACCTTTCTGTTCATGAGATGTAGGAGCAAGGAGATATTTTTATTACCTTCCTCTTGCCAAGTAATTGGCATGGGCTAAAATGGGTTTCAGTGACTTTTATCCATTTATTTACTGGTTTCACCATAAAAATTGGTCTTTTATTTGTTGGAGTTTACATGCAGAGTCGTACGAGGGCTCTGATGGTCAGTGTCTGACAAGCAAGTTGTGACCATAGGTGAATTCAGCAACGCAAGAGAAGTTCAGCTAAAGAAGTGATGCTTCCTGCTTGAGGCAATATCATGAGTCAAGAAATGAAAGGAAAAGTGGGTCTGCCAGTTAGAAACTTCTGACTAATGTTTCTGTAGCCCCCCATTAAAGCTACAGCTACTTGTGTGTCATTTATTATAGCCACATGTACATACTGTGTCTGATCCCTTTAAT
Organism: Lichenostomus cassidix; assembly: GCF_008360975.1. NCBI lineage: Eukaryota > Metazoa > Chordata > Aves > Passeriformes > Meliphagidae > Lichenostomus > Lichenostomus cassidix. The sequence continues at coordinate 85,800 of NC_139504.1, read as the reverse complement.
GAATGATTCTTGTCCCTGAAAGCCTTGGAAGGATCCGTTGTTTCTCCTTAGTTAAACTTTTACCTGTTACTAAATATTTTTCTGCCTGTTGCTAGATCTGTGTTAGTAAAGAGAGAAAATTAGCTATGCCTTCACTGCTCCCCTAATGCAACAGTTGCATGGGCACAGTAGTTTTCTTAGTAACTCAGATTTTTAATGTGCTGCCAGGCAGCTATAATGACGTGTAATTGGATTTTGCTACAGGTTTCTCTTGATAAGGGTGACAGAAAAGACAGAGACTTGCAAGAGGACCTGTGGTTTGAACTTTCCAGCGAGGCTCTGTGTAACTGGATGATGTTTGTGCGTCCAGCTCAAAACCATCTGGAGCAGAATCTGGTTGCGTATCAGTATGGCCACCACATTTATTACACCACCATTAAAAACGTGGAGCCCAAGCAGGAACTCAAGGTATGGCATTGCTCGTGTGGCAGGACTCTTTTTTCTACTGATTAAATTGTATCTTAAAAGTTGCTGCCTAATAAGTGCCAGAAACTACTGCTGTGAATAGTTTCAGGGCTTTTTTTCTCTGATGGCCTGATTTGAATGTCACTGATGTCAGTAAGTAGTTAGTCACCAACATAGGGATTTTAATGAGCTTTGGCTCATGAGGACGTTTAAAATAAAACTGTGTAAATTGTTTGTCTCTCCCTATCATGCTTTACACAGCATATATTTTTGTTGATATAATCTAATTTTTATTGCAGCAATCTTATTTGTTCAAATTCTGGATGCCCTTTCCAGTTAGCCCTGTGTGTTCCTGACTTGTTTTCTGGTGCCTTAAGTGAATATGGTCTCAGCCTTTACCTGGCTTTCCTGGAGTTTTTGTAACATTGCATGTGAAAAATGATAGAGGATATTGTGATTTCCCTCTGGTTTGCTTTTTGTTCCCTCTAAAAATGTATTTATTATGTTGAGCTCAAAGCAGCATGGCTGGCTGAGATGGCCTTAATTTTCAACATTTTTTGGGGCATTATGGGGGGGACCAAAAAATTTTTATGTCAGGGAATTTTGTTGTTCTTTAGATCTCTTCTTGCATGTAGATTTCAACAATTTATCTGGAAAAACAATTGTTTTGTAAGTGCGCCTACTAAATCAGGGCAAAAGCTTATTTGTACCCTTTAAGAGTAGGAATATATGAAATCAATCAATTTTTTAAAGCTGAATCACTAGAAATCTAGTTACAAATCTATTTTAAGTGTATTCAAACATCATTTTCTCAACAGTTTTTAAAACAATTTGAAATCAGGCTTCTGTACAGACCTCCCTGTGGAAGCATCATTTTTCTTACTTTATGCGTTAGTAGTGTCTTTCAGGGTAAAATGGTTTGCTAATTGAAAGGCTTGGTAATGTGATTTCCTCCCCAAGTGGATGTAGGGCATTCATGCAAATTTTGCCCAGCGAATGAACTAGGAGGATCAGGGAGTTGAAGCTGGGAAGTTATGATTTGCCTGCCCCGTGTGTAGTCCAGGAGCTCCAGGCTTTCCTCTTTGTCCAGCTATTGAGATTCCTGCCAAGTAACACACCTGCTGGAGAGTCCTTGAAATTGCACTCACCACTGCCTGCGGCCCGCTGCAAGTTCAAACTTGTCTGAATTTTTCATGCTGATAATCTGTTGATGCCTTCTTTGAGAAATCTCTTCTAAAATCCACTCTTTTTCATCAAGCAGATGAAATGATGGAAGAATTCTCAGCTAAATGTGAGCATCTACTTTTAGGCTTTGATAAACTTTGTCTTCCTGCCTCCTGTGGTTGTCTTTGCTGAAGGCTTGAATCCCTTGTATGACAAAAGCGGGTCCATCATGCTGCAGTTCTTTGTTTTTGTGAAGCAGGACAATATTGCTCCAGTCCTTCAGAAGCTCAGAAACATTTTAAATTAGTCTCTGTGGATGGTGCTGCCCATTGTCTATGTAAGGAGAGCAGGAAAGAAGTGGGAAATATCCCAAGCTAATAACATTTCCATTCCTCTTCATACAAGTATCAGTACTCTGCTGACATCCTTCCTTTACAATTATGCAGTTGGGTTTGAAGAGATTAATCTTATTTCCTTTATAGCTGTTGGTAGCCATGTGTGAGATTAACATTCATGTTAGGAAGCTAGACCTTACAATTAAATGGATATGCTTCCTGAACAAAGCTCTTTCATTCCTCAGTGGGGGTACATTGATCTTACCAGGCTTCATTACCGAGGATGAAAGGAGGAGTAGGAGTTACTGGTTGAGGCAAGTGATGTAAATGCATAGCTTAAAACCCATTTTCAAATGAGTTTCCTTTAGTTTTGGCTCCACCTAAGTGTCCTGTTACCTTGTGCTCTGGCTGCAGGTGTGGTATGCTGCTTCCTATGCGGAGTTTGTGAACCAGAAGATCCATGACATAACTGAGGAGGAAAGGAAGGGTAACTTGGGATCTTCTGCTTTCAGTGTGGTGGTGGTTGGGCATTGCATTTCTTACTCTCAAGTATATGGCCTGTATAGTGCTCCCAGATTTCTGCTAGGTTGGGAAAAGTTAAACCAGAGCTAGACTGTGTTATTGGGGCTTATTTCCAATAACTCTTCTCATGAGAATATTACATTAATTTAACCGTTTGCCTCAGTGCCTGGGAAGCGTGAAGTTGCTGCTGGAAGAGGTATGTTTCTGTACTCAGTGTCTACTATATGTCATAAACTGAGATGTGACTGCTTTAGATTTATAAATTTCCCTTGATCTCCCTTAACTTATGCCAGAGGCACAATACTGTAGGTGCTCTTCCATAAAAGGGTGAATTTCAGAATCCTCTTGAATTTCTAACAGTGTTGATAGTCCATGGGAATTGTCCCCAGTGATCTTTGTGTCTCTGTGCTGAGCTATGGTCATGGCACAGTGCAGAGAGGATAAAAGCAAAGACCAGTGGAGTAGGGTTGGATATTCTGCAGCCTGTCTAACCCTCAGGGGAGAAATATGACCCACTGAGGACAGAGAGGCTGGGGGCAAAAAATGATGTTTTTAATTGGTGGTGACTGAAATGGTGTTACTGACATTTCCAATAGTGCTCAGAGAGCAGGAAAAGAACTGGCCGTGTTACGAGTGCAATCGGCGTTTCATGAGCTCAGAGCAGCTCCAGCAGCACCTCAACTCCCATGATGAGAAGCTGGACTTCTTCAGCAGGTACTGACAGCCTCAGCTTCACTTGCAGATCACTGTGGTGCTTCCCCAAACATGTAGAAAGGAGGGGTTTTGTCTTGCAAATCTTAGTGAGCAACTCAGGAGACATCAGCTCAGCACCAAAAGGAAAAATCATAGCACAGGAGGCTTACTGGTGTAAGAGAATCTGTGAAAGAAGTAGCTTGAGAGAAATAAATACTCTGTTGAACCTGGTGAGGTTTTATGTTTTGCTTTTTATTTGCCAGTGACTTAAACTTGTAACATTTCAGTGCCACAGTATTGAAATACTGATGTTTCTCAAAGATATGGAAGTACAGAGCTTGGAGAACAAGGCTTCTAGTGCCTCATTGGCCTGGCAAGATAGTTCATCGTGACCTTTTTAAAACTGAATCTACAGACATCTATCACAGAGCAAAAGACATTGGTTCCTTCTTTCTCCTGAAGTGTAGCAAGTGACTCTTTTGTTTTGCTTTTTTTGACACTAAATTGTTCCCTTCTATGTAGTGCCTGACATCAGTGGCTGAGCGCTTTTTGGGGAGGGATTTTATATCTTCGGATTTTAAATGGGTTTCCTTGCGCACTTGTTCCATCATGCTGAAAATGCTTCCAACACACCATAGACTGGGGTGTTGGAAGTGGGAGACTTGCCGTGGCAGACGGCTGGATGGAAGCCTGTCGTCCTCTTGGTTCCATTACTACTGATAGAAATTTTAATGTGATCTGGGCTTTGGTTTCTCATGAAGCACAAAATAAATAGATACCAGCCAGAAACCCATTGTTTTTGCTGCCAGAAATTCTTTAGTTTTTATTATTTACTGTAGGCCATTGTTGCTGAGTTGAATGGGTGAGTAGTGGTGCTGAGAAAGAAAGCATAAAATCAGTGGAGAATCCAAATCCATCTTTTTTTTTTGTCTCTAACCTGGAGCACTCTGTATTCTGCAGAGCCAGAGGCAGAGGTCGTGGGCGAGGAAAGAGGAGGTTCGGACCAGGCAGGCGCCCCGGGCGCCCTCCCAAATTCATACGCATGGAAGTAACCAGTGAAAATGGTGAAAAGTGTGAAGAAGGGACACAGGTATATTTTCAGAGATGGAGGGAAAAAAATAGCACGTGGAATGTAAACTCTTGACTAAAAGAATTTGGGGCATCAGTGCAAACTGAGGGTGTGCTTTGAACTTACATATGAGTAATTCTTGGTTTCAAGGTGGAATTCTCTGCCAGGAGAGCACACTACTTCCCTTCTATAAAACCTGTAAAATCACTTGGAATTCTGCAGCAAATTTCACCCCAAAGCACTTAGCAGTGAGGTGTGTTATTGCAGCAGTTTAGCAGCATCACAGAAGTAATTTAGACAGTAAAACTGTAATGGGAATTTAGGTTCCTGTTTGTCCTTTCTGGAATGTGAGGTCAGCCTGCTCTTACAGCTGTTGCTGGTGGAATGAAATCAGCTTGAGATATGATTTCTGTGTGATGTTTTAATATTAACAAGGGCCTCTATTAAGAAGGGCCTCCTATAGGCAGGCTTCTTGCAAAATGTTCTTTTGCTTGTGGCTGTTGGTTATATTCTGTAGGGACATACTATAATGCATTTAAGTAAAAAGCCAAATTCTCTGATGCTGACCATGCTTAGGTTATCACTAAGTCCTTTTATGAGCAGTGTCAGAAGGGATCAGTGCTCTGTTTTATGACTTAGCTGAAAGTTGATATCTGGAGTGGTAATTTTCCTCTGGCACCTCACTGGGTCGTGGCTCCATGCTGACTGAGAGGGAAAAATGTATACTGTGCTTGTGAATTCCTGCTGCAATGCCCTAAATGGTGCATTAGGTGCAGGCAGTTGTGAGCTCACCCTCTCTGCAGGCTGACACGACACATGCCAGCCTCATTTAGGCAAATAAACTTAATGCTGGTCCCAAACCCTTCACTGTGGGGAGACGGTGCTTGCTGGGTATAGTCCAGTGTGTGAGTGGCATTTGGACTGGAGCTGGCTTGTGTCCTGCCAGCCTGGAACATGGCCCAGGGCTGGCTCACATGTGTCTGTGCAGTGGGACAGGGTGAAACTCCCAAGCCGTTGGAGGTCTGCTCACCTCGCTAAAGCTGGGAGCTGGGCACGAGTTCTGCCTGTGAACTGGAGAGTCAGAATGCTGAGAGCACAGCTGGGTGTCAGCAAGGTGGAAACTTGCCACCCAGACCTGGGCTGGACACTGGGCTGGTGTATTGTTTACTAACAGTCTCTCTCTGGTGAACACTTATTGTCTGTAAGGGCCTCATTCCTTGGTTTTCTTCTGCCACACCCACTTTTGTGCTTTGACAGCACCAGCCTTCAGCTGACGTAATTCAAGATTAATTCTGGTGCTCTGTTTCCTAGCTTGTGCTTTTCAGTTTCTTCAGTTGTATTACATGGTGTCAAATAAGGATCTATGTGTGTTTTTTCATGTAATACAAGATGATTCCATCCCAGAGGAGTTATTGGAACTGACAGGGAAAGAATGTAGATTTTTGGCATGTGCTTCCTATTCACAAGAGCCTCCCTTTTATGCTAGTGCAAAAGGGGAGGAAAAACAGCTTTCTGTGATATGTGGTAGTGATGTGTGCAAAGCTGGAAACTGGATTAAAAAACCACACAGTGCCCAGTGTGATCACCTTGTTTATCACTCTCCAGTTCAGCACTCCAGATAGTTTTTTAGAAAGGAGAAGACACTGCAAAGTGACACACAATAATGTTTCCACAGACAGTTTGCATGAGACAGAAATTCTCTCCTTTCCTACATCTGCAGTAGTCACTTTGGTCAGCCTTCATCGATGAAGTCTGTGGTTAAAGCAGAAGTAGTCCTGAGTGCAGAAGAGCCTTCTTGGCTATTAACAGCTGGATAATGTTGATTGTCTGTGACTGGTCAGACAAAGGGATGGCCTACGGAGAGTCACCCACCTGCAGCACTGCTTCACTGGTGCTCTGGATGATGCTGCTGTAGGTGAAGGTGATGTGCTGAAAGCAGCAGTGGACACAGTAGGAGAACTGTAGGAGTTAGTGTAGCCGCTACCCCGTTTTATTTATAGCTTGTGATTAAATATGTAGAAATCTTCTTGTCTGCTGAGTATTATCAAAGTGTTTTTCAGTGGGTGGGGGGAATAATCACTGGTTGTATGATTTGCGATTTCAGGACTTGCTGCATTTTTCCAGCAAGGGGCAGTTTGATGACGCTGGACAAGCCGCACTGAATGGGCTGGAGCAGCAGGAACAGACTCCGGTGCCTCCAGAGCCACAGGCAGCACTGGAGCAGCAGGAAAACCACACGCTCCATGTGCAGCCACAGCACGAGGGGCGTACAGTGCCCACACAGAGCACCATGACAGCAGATGACATGAGGCGAGCAAAGCGCATCAGGGTGAGTATAGAGGATGGGGGATCACATCCGCTGTAACCCAGTGAATGCCAGACCTGCCTGCCGGGACCAGCTGGTCTTCCTTTCAATGTCATATCCATTTCTCAATCCTAAATAAAACATCTCGTTCCTAGTAGTTTTCTTTGCACTGAGAGGAAGACAAATCTCATGTAAAGGACCAGTATCTCATAGGCGCTGGTAAGAACTGATCAGGAGTTGGAGCTGATTGAATTCCATCACAGTAATTCTTGCGTGGAAACACAGTCCATCCAAGCTGGCAAGCAGGGGTGCTTCAAACAGCCAGCAGAGTCATGGTGTAGTGGCACAGACTAATAACTTGCTCACAGCACCATCTGTATCTATCGGAAATCTCTTGCAAATAGTTGCCAAAGAGGCACCACAACCTCAGTTTAGATCCACTTAAATGATGATGATACTTAGTGATAAAATCCTTATTTGGGGTAGAAAACCCTGCCTTTGAGAGCAAAACCTGTGCTGAGAGCTTTGTGTACTGACGGCAAACACTGAGCCTGAGCTCTGTGTCAACCGGGTGAACTGTTTTTTTTCTCCACTATGTGTGGGAGGGAAATTATTTAAGCAAATAATCATTGAAGCTTTGTGACTGGGAGATCGGTTTATTTAGCTTAAAATCTTTTCCATTTTCTTCCATGTGTTAACCTTGGATTAAGGACAGAAACAGCTGCAGTGGGGTTAAGGGTTCATTTTTAGGGGATGAGGAAGGATTAGAAGAGTTGAGTAACTGTTATGTAGAGGAAAATGTTGAGCCAAATTTTGCTTGCAGTTTACAGCAATACATATGCAAGACCGGTGGTGGTGTAAGCCCAAAAATGCAGTGGGATGTCTTGAAGGAGGAGTTTGGCTTGGGCACATTAAGACTGCACAGTTTTTAACCATACAAAATGCTTGCAGTCTCTGAGTGACAAGTTTCTGCCAGTGATTTCATTTTCATATATTAAAAGTCTAGGGGATCTTTTACTGAATGTATTGAAGCCCCAATGTATATATGCCCCCATGTGTCATAGCATACAGAGAGAGATGCTGAAGTTTTGACAGAGCATGGGGATGTACTGTTTACAGTGTCCTACAGCTTCCTCAGTAAGAAGAGAAAGTGTTGGCCATTTCCCTGAATTTTTGAACCCAAGATGTGAATTTAGGATCCTCTGAAATGATGAGTGTAGGAAGAAAGGGACAGAAATTCTGAAGTTGCTTCTTTGTGTTGTGGCTTAGCTTCTGTTCATCACAAATGGATGACAGCTCAGAGGAGTGCAGTGGTGGTTTAGTGACGTGTTTGTATCTCAAGTCTTCCTAACTTTCCCTGTATCTGGCAGCTTGTGTTCAGCAGACTCCTGGAGATGTTTCAAGCCAGGAGCACTGGCAGAATGGCAGATGGATGGTTGCACAGACCTTTCTATATTGCATCAGACTGTGAGCAATGAGCACTTGAGATAAGACTAAACCAGCAAGCATCATTCTTTAAGCACTGAAAAATCACCCTCTGAACACTCACTCAACTCAGCTATTCAGAACAGCTGCCTACGATAACATGCACTTTATGATATAAGCAAGTAAATATTTGGTTTTTAGATACATAGTACATTATTCACTTCCAAAGAACAGGTAGAAATTCCTGACTCCTGGTTATAATTCTGAAACCTATGTAGTTCTAATTCTTCCTTATTACTTAGATAGAATTTCATTTTCAAAAACAGTCATTCTTTGTGAATTGCTTCAGCTTTTCTAAGGCTTAAGCCAGTGATGCTCTGAGACTGTTTTCATGCTAGCTGGAAGCACTGATCTGTCCTGTCCCAGGGTTCATGTCCTGATAGGATCAATTCATTTCTCAGCCTCCGCTTTAGAGCCTATGGGGTTTCCTTTGAGATCAGACCTTACCTATGGCAGTTGTGTCCCTAGGTTTGAAAAGAGATATTCCCACCCTTCAAGGACTCTTGTAGAAAGTTGGAGGAACATTGTGGTCCACAGCCAAAATGAATATTTGTTTTTAGTTCAGTTCTGGGCATTATGTAGGGTGTTCATGCGCTGATGCCAGAAATGGGGGATAGGTATATGATTTGGAAAGCACAATCACTTCTTCCTGGTGAAAGAAATGCAACTGGTTGTGTAACAAAGAGCACAGCCAGTAAAATAAGGTTAGAAAAAGTCTCTTCTCCTTAACTTTTTCACTCTTCTAATCCCTACCTGTTGTCATCCTGCCCTAATTATTCTCTTCTGCTGAAAGCATTCCGTTCTCACTATGGTTCTGCAGTGCACATTGCATCCTTGTTAACCAGCCCTGAGAAAACAGGAAAGGTTGCAAAACACCTTCGAGATTATCTGTGGTTTTTATCTTTGCCCTTTAACTCCCCTTGGGCCGTTACTAGCTACAGAGTAGACTTTGAAGATCTGTTTAGTGTTTCCTGAGGCAAAAACCTCCAGGCAGTAAACTCTAGTTGGAAGAGCCCTTGTAGTGACCTGCAGAAGTCAAGGCTTCTGTTTTCAAGTCCATTGCATAACATAAGTATTTTTCTCTCCCTCAATGCTGCCTGCTCAGCTGGAGCTGCAGGTAGGTTTGGGTCTTTTTTCATTGGGTTTTTGCTATATCTAATCCAATGGTATGTATCAACATCGCCTTCCATGTTGTTTTGTCCAACTCCTGTTTAGTGTTTCCTGATTGAGCCCTCACCATAAATTGTCACATTTGTTCTTCTTTAGGTAACCAATGTCCAGAACTAAGTTACCTGAATAACAATTTGCATTCTTCTAGTTCTTTTCATACCAGTTCTTTGTAAATTTAAGGTGGATTTTGTAGGAGTAAACTGCTTGGATGAAAAGCTGTAATGTCAATCTTAGAGTTTTGGAGGATTTGTTTGCACAATTCTTTGTGCTGGATCAATACTACAAGTTAATGAGACAACACTTAGTTCTTTTGTTCTGTTTTTATAGTTGATAGATTACCTAGGCAAAGAGTAGCAAAGCATTTCATCATCTGTAGCCCTTGAGATAACAACAGGGCTATGTTGAGTCTGGCCTGCTGTATTAGCAGTCAGCTCCATGCTATGGTACCAGTGATCAAAACTCAAATTAATAGTGCAGTTCAATAAATATATCTTTTCACCTATGTTTTATTAGCATATCCCTGTGGTTAAGGGGGGAATTATATCCTTCGGACTCCAAGCAGCACATGAGTTTTTGGACAGCATGTGGCTGTCTTTCCAATTAACAGTGTGACTTACAGCAGATCCCTGTGTTTCCCATTGTCTCCGCTTGTAAAATGGAGAATGGAGATGATGACAGCTCCTGGGAAGCCCTATTTGGAGCTCTTGTATTAAACTGTTAATTTTTTTTTTTTTTTTTTTTTTTTTTGGTAGCAAAACATTTGCTCACCTGTTCTTTCCTGGAATGAAAGTCTAGGTTTCCCTCTGCAGTTCACATGGTGAAAAGGATCTTTCAGGTTCACAAATTTAATCCTTAGCACAGCATTTCACAGTATTCCCAAGCTGTTCCCTCATTCCAGCAGAAGAGCTCCTAACTTTACTTTTACAGTGTCAGCTGTTGGTGTGCACTTAAGGGACACAGCAAATGTCAGCTGTGTCAGCTGCCACATTCCCTCAAGGAAAGAAGACAGGAAACCAGGGAAATTTGCTTGCAGAAGTCTTGAATGTGTCTCGTGGAGAAGTGGGTCATATGGAACACGTGAGCAGAAACATCAGCAATTTTCTAGTGGAATCAGAGTGGTTTGGGTTGGGAGGGACTTTAAAACTCATCCAGTTCCGCCCCCTGCCATGGGCAAGGACACCTTCCCCTAGACCAGGTTGCTCCAAGTTCCATCCAACCTGGCCTTGAACACTTCCAGGGATGGGGCAGCTTCTCTGGGCAGCCTGTGCCAGGGCCTCACCACCGTCACAGCTGAGAATTTCTTCCTAATATGCAACCTAAACTTACGTTCTTCCACATTATTTCTCTAACCATCGTTATGTAGATTCTGTGTGTAATGTGAAAAGAGAAGACCTCAATAAATAACACTTTATAGAAGTATTTGGGAGAAGAGTGGATATTGCTCAGACTTCTTGCAGAGGAATGGAGCATTGCAGTGTACTTTGAGTGCAGTATGGGTGGCAATGTGCTGTGGGATTTCATAGGACTCAGTTCCAGCTTTGCAACTATCCAACATGAGAGTTCTCATCCAATACTGAACTGCAGGTGCAGTACACACCTCCCTCTTTCTACAGGCAGTGCATCCAGCAGCATCTGTTCCTCTAGCAGAGAGGGCTGGGTCAGGACTGGGATGGCTCTATAACATTTATCTGAAGGGTAAGGGGAGAAATGGAAGAGAGAACAATCATGAAATGTTACAGAAAAGGCAGAGTGAAGGCAAACACACACCAAAACAAAATAGCAGCTGAGAAGAGACACTGCGCACAGTGTGAGTATAGAATAGCTCACAAGTTCTTACCTGCTGCTCATAAAGCTGCCATTCTGCCCTTGCTTTGAATGTTTTGAAACTTTGTTCTTTTTGACAATAGTAAAAAAGTTTACACCAACATCTCTTCAATTTATGTTCCACTAGAAGTTCTTCAGGCAATGCTAAACCACTGCTGCATGTCTCTGTGGTGATCTTTGATGCAGAAAGTGACCTTGTAAAGAGCTGTGGAATTTCATAAGCCCTGCTCCTGAGGGAAACACAGGGTGCTGGCTCACCATTCCTTTGTGTGGTGGCTGAACTTATGACCTGATCCCAAATAATCAGCTGGCATTGCAGCTTTTCTCAGGCCCAGGTGTGTGCTTCAGAGAGGACTTAGTTTTATTTCACAGAAAAATGGCGTGCTAAAGATAAGTCAGCTAAATCAGAAGAAATCAGGGATAGAGAGGAAACTCCGGCACTCTGTTCCACTAATGCAGGGTGTAGCTGCAGGTATGTCCCCCGACTTCTGCCTGTCATAGCCTCCCATGCTGTAAATTGGAAGCAGCATACAATGGAAATAATTTTTTGAAATTTAGGTTCACTGATCATTTGGTGTATTTAATCCTGAATATATCTGGATGTGGAATCTACACATGGTAATAAAAGCAAATGGTCTCTTGGATGTTTCTTTCAGAATGCAGCTCTGCAGCACCTGTTCATCCGGAAATCCTTCCGCCCGTTCAAATGTCTGCAGTGTGGGAAGGCCTTCCGGGAGAAGGACAAGCTGGACCAGCACCTGCGGTTCCACGGGCGGGAAGGGAACTGCCCTTTGACTTGCGACATCTGCAACAAGGGCTTCATCAACAGCGGTGCCCTTGAGAGCCACATGAAGTTCCACATGGACCAGAAAACATACTCCTGCATTTTCTGCCCCGAGTCCTTTGACCGCTTGGATCTGCTTAAAGATCATGTTGTCATCCATGTCAGTGATGGCTATTTCACCTGCCCCACCTGCAAGAAACGCTTCCCAGATTTTATCCAGGTGAGATGCTGTACTGATTTGAAGCACTGCTTGGGGGGTCTCTCGCAAGGCTGGGGGTTTCTCAGTGGTCTCTGTGTAACTGCACAGCAGTTTGTTCTCACAAGGTGCAGGGGTCTGCCTCAGTCAGAAATAGAAAAGGATGAATGACCAAGCACTGCTAGACATGGTCTTATGACACTGAAGTGCTCTGTCCACTAAAGCATCAGATGTGGTGCTTCAATCTGGCATTAGAAGGCACTTTACTGCAGAAGGGTGGGTGCTTTATTCCCAAAAAATGCCTGAAGCAGAGGTCCTGACTACTACATCTCCATGGCACAAAAAGGAATTGTCTTTTGCTGTACTCAGCTTGTACTTGAACACATCTTGCCCTTTGTTGTTAAAGCTCTGAACAAAAAACCGAGTGGTTTTACACTTTCACATCCCTTGCCTGTTTTCTGTGAGGATAATTCATTTGAACAGCCTGCAGAAATGCCAGAACAGATCAGGATAGTCTGCTTCCTGTCTTCCCCTGTGGGTTCCCGCTGGGCACTTTATTCTCCTTCCTGCACACTGCACTGGAGCAGTGAGTAATGCAGCTACTCTGCACTGTGCTGAGCACTTGGACAAGGTCATTAGTAGAATTTTAAGATTCTATTTCCATGTCCAGTAAGAAAAAACTGAGATGGACCATGCACATATTCATTATCCTTCCTAGGGACAAAGCAATTGATGTGTCTTACTGAGCTGCCTGACTGAAATGGAAATGTAGAAATTCAGTTTAGATCAGTAATAGGAACTGATAGACTATCCACTAGGCTAAAGAGGAAAGGATGAGGGAAAGTGATTTACTAATACAATTCCATCCTGGCAGAAGCCCTTTATCTTCTGTAAATGTTCAACAAGGAAGAATGTTGGATGATTCGGAAATGCTGTACTGCAACCTAATTGCCTGTAAACTTTCCCATGCAAGTGATTGAAAGTCCCATGACTTTTTTCCAACTATTCAGTTCTGGTTTTGACATTTAACAATGATTTTTTTTTCTCTTCTTGCTATATGAATAATTAATTCTAGTCACTGCTGCCTACTTAAATATTTCTATGTGGAACAGATAGAGATGCCAAGTTGTTCCATGTATGCTCAGTATTAGAAGATGGTGAGGATTTAATTAGAGATCCATTTCTTGAGTAGTGCTTGTATTTCAAATGTCAAACCTCATTAGTTCCTTTATTGGGGGGAGGAAAAAAAAAACCTTCCAGATGTTTGAAGAGGTCAAGGATAGTCCCAGAGTATGGAGAACTAATTTCCATTCAGGAATGGTGTGCAAATGCTGTTCTGATTGAGGCTGGGTTTTTTTGTCAATTGTAATTGCGAGCTTATTTTGTCTGTTTGAAAAGCATTAGTCCCCATGTTTTGGTTTCTTATAAATGAAGGGAAGATAATGAACCTCAGATTAATGTGTTAACTCAAGGGTGATTCTGTGCAAATGGTATGTTGTGGACTTTGCTGCCCATTAAGTGCAACTGTGCAATAGCTGATGCCTTCAAGAATCAGTCTAGAGGAAATCAAATCACCCATCCAGATGAGTAATAAAGATATTACGGCTTTATAGAAGCTATTGTTGAGATATCAACTGTTCTGCTCAAATACTTTTTAAATCAAAGATAGGCAACTTCAAAACCTTTTCCCTTTCGTTCATATTGCAAAGAGTTTCCTAGAGACTGTTTTACTGCTCACTTCTCTCTTGAATAAACTTCATTTTTCTGTGATCTGTCATTTTAGGTCAAGAAACACGTGCGCAGTTTCCATTCTGAGAAGATTTACCAGTGTACAGAGTGTGACAAGGCTTTCTGCCGCCCTGACAAGCTGCGACTCCACATGCTGCGGCACTCAGACCGCAAAGACTTCCTGTGCTCCACCTGTGGCAAGCAGTTCAAGGTGAGGTGGCTCTTGGCTGGATCATTCCTACTGCAAAAACCACTATTCCTTACCCTCCTTCAAGGAGATAAGCTCATGTTCTCAAAGGTGAAAGAAAATAATATGTGTAGACACAATAGACTTGCCTGTGAGTTGCATGCATTTCTTGGTGTCCTGTGTGAGCTTACAACATCCATTTCTGAAGGACAGCAAGCAAGGTCACCTCAGCATCTTATTTCAAACAGATCTTATTCCTAATAATTTAATAGCAAAGGAACTTTCTATCTGCTCATTAAGAACTGGGACATCATACAGTTCCATTGCCAGGTGTTTGGGTTACATTGCTTATATCAGTTCAATTAAGAAACTTCATGCCGATGCCAGTGGATTAATAATACTCATGGACAAGATGCCTTGTCCATGGAATCCGTCATGTCAGCATGTCATCCAGATGCCTTTCCAAATCGCACTGGAACAGATGGAGCTGACTGTGAGCCAGATAAACTGTGGTGGCAGCAGCCTGCTCCTTGTCACTGAGTTTGTGATGGGATACTGACGGACTGGATACTTCTGGATGAAGGAACACATTTTTCTGAGAGGAAAAGCTGGAGAGGGAAATCCCTGAAAAGCTCACACTGTGGCTCTTACGCATAACAGGTATTAAGGCAGTTTCTGTGATGTTGCTGACATTTTTCTCCCCGATTGCTCTTTCCCAGAGGAAGGACAAGCTGCGAGAGCACATGCAGAGGATGCACAACCCAGAGAGGGAGGCCAAGAAGGCTGATCGCATCAGCCGCTCCAAAACCTTCAAGCCCCGGATTGCATCCACTGACTATGAGAGCTTCATGTTCAAGTGCCGCCTGTGCATGATGGGTTTCCGCCGCAGGGGCATGTTGGTGAGTGCCTGGGTGCTCTTACAGGCTCTGTACTCTATTCTGATGAATAGGTAAGGAATAAAGATGGAATTCCAGCATTGGAACACAAGGATCATAAAAGGGTTTGTGCTGGAATGGACCTTAAAACTCATCTCATTCCATCCCCCTGCCATGGGCAGGGACACTTTCCACTAGACCAGGTTGCTCCAAGCTCCTTCTAATCTGGATGGATGCTGTGATCTAGCCAGGATGCTGTGAAAGAAATTTTGGCAAATTTTGTAGCTGAGATGAGGGGATGTATTTTTTTTTTTAAACCTGTGTGTCTTACCTCTTCAGCAAATTTGCACAGTTTACTGCCTGGGCTGTATGTCAGGTTGTCAGTACCATATTTCAACACTAAGTAATGCTGACTGATTGTACTGTGTTTAACAGGACGTGAGATGAAAATACTGCCTTGTTCAGCCTTATTGCCTCAGTTTTCCTGACTGTCTTTCCTGGGTTTTTTTTCTGCCCGTCTCGAGGCCTTTTCCTGGCCATGCCTTGTCACTGACTGGGTAAAGGCTGTTCTGCAGCAAGAGATTGTTTGCAAAGGGGGGTTGTGATCTGGCCAGAGGCCCTTTACACTACCTCACTCTCAAATATCAGCTGCAAGACAATTCTAGCAAACTATTTTACCCCTTCCTATCTAGTTTTGGTTAGAGAAACTGTGAGATCTAGCAAGACCACAATTACCTTCAGCAGTTAAATGTGAGTGCACAATAACCCTTGCAGCAGCAAATGCTTCCAGTGCTGCTGGTTTGCACTGTTCAGTTTTGGTTTGGCTGTTATCCATGTCTGGGAGAAGCACCGACTGTTTGGCTTCCGGCTGTAATATGTTCTTGTTCTCTGTTTCTTTCTCCTAAGGTGAATCATTTATCAAAGAGACATCCAGACATGAAAATAGAAGAGGTGCCAGAGCTCACGTTGCCCATCATAAAACCCAACAGAGATTACTTCTGTCAATACTGCGATAAGGTGTGTGGCAAGTCACCCCTCAGAGGATAGCTCTGTCCCAGTTCTGGCTGTAACCAATTTGTCTCTGCATAGAAATCTCTGGCAGAGTTTGTAGCTTTTCTGAGGTGCTTGCCAGCAACATTCCTGCAGTACTGTCCAAAAAATTGAAGACAAAATGCACTTAGGCCAAGTCAGTGGAATGCTAATTGAAAAACTGCAGTTCTCCCCTTTCTGCTGCATTTGGCATTGGAAGACTTGAATACTGTGATACAGCAGTCAGTCACTATCAGTCGCACAGTCTTGTGTTAGCCCAGGACTAAGTACCCTGTCTGTGTATAATTCATGGCCACTAAATTCTTTTGGTTTCTGTATCACTTCTAAAAGTTAGTCTCTAACCTCTTTTATTGTAAGCTGCTTACTAGGTCATGTGCCACTAATTCCCAGTGTTCAGTGGAGCCTGAAGCTGCTTCTGCAGTACCTTCGGGTTCTTGCTCTTACTGTCCTTTGCCTTTTAGGCCTGGGGGCCTTTATTTACCAAGGAGTGCATTTTGATTGTCCTTACCCTAAGTATGATATTCTGTGATGTCTCCTTTCTTTTGGTTGAAGGGAGAAAAAATAGTGTTCATTATTAGGTAGTATTTGTTTGTTGATGTGCCTGAAAAGAACTAAAAGATATGTTGATCTTTTAGTTCATCAAACTAAAACAGTTTGATGCCTTGTATCAAGAAGAGACTTCAACCCTCATGACAAATTAATATTGGGCATTTCGTCTTCAAGTATGGCAAAAAGGATCTTCCTCTTACCTCCCTGTCCTGCTTTGCTGTTTGGTTGTGGCATACAGTATGTTCTCAAAAGGCTTCTCTGTGCCACACAAGGAGTCAGCTGCTTTTACAGGTTGATGAAACACTGGAAGTTCAAGCCTTTTGGGGCTTTAACTAAATGTATTGTCTAAAGCAATGTGCAGACCTTTCAGATCAAGATAACTGGTAGCTGTTTCCTGTGCAGACACCAAGATTGCACTGTTTTAATTCCAAATCTTTGCCTTGTAGGTGTACAAGAGTGCTAGCAAACGCAAAGCACACATCCTGAAAAACCATCCTGGTGCTGAGCTACCTCCAAGCATCCGGAAACTGCGTCCTGCAGGTCCGGGAGAGCCAGATCCCATGCTGAGCACCCACACCCAGCTGACAGGCACGATTGCCACCCCTCCAGTGTGCTGCCCTCACTGCTCCAAGCAGTACAGCAGTAAGGTATGGGGGATTCTGGTCTCAGACAGCCTCTCCCTGGGGATGGTCTTTCACCATGGCCTCTGTCATCTGTCTGTCCACAAGCAGAGCTCTCTTCTTCTGAGTCAGAGTGCTGGTTTCATGCTGTGGGCTGACAGTGCAGCACAGCCTGGTTGTTTTAGGACTAAAAGATTCCTTGAAGAGAGGGTCTGTGGTGGGAAGAAGGAATGGAAAAGTTATCAGAGTGTGATCATGAATGGAAAGGCTTGGATACTGCTCCCTGATAGTTACAGGGAAAATGAGAGGGGAAACAAAAATGAGAGGGGAAAAGATGACCCTTGGAAAAAGTCATAAAACACTTGGCTATGTTGGAGTAAAAAGCTGTTGAGGACAGTACTTCAGTATCTGCTCTAATCAGCCGCAGCTTTGTGATCCTTGTTTTCATCTTGCTGACCTGAGGATGTCATAGTATGACTCTTGATGCTGCTTTACTGAGGGAAACCTAAAAGCTGCATTTGGCCAGGCTGTTGGATTCCACATGGCCTTGAGCAGAGTTACTGACCATCCTTCCAATGCTCCTTTACTTCTCACTGCAGACGAAGATGGTGCAGCACATCCGCAAGAAGCACCCAGAGTTTGCTCAGCTCCCAAACACGATCCATGCGCCACTGGCAACAGCTGTCATCAGTTCCACACCGGCTGTTCTCACCACCGACAGCACAACTGGAGAAACTGTTGTGGTAAGGGCTGGAGGTTTACAAGGCAGTGCAGGGAAACACACAGGACAGGAGCCTTCTGGTATTAGTAACCCTGGTTTATTTGGCAGACATCACTTTAAAGTCTTACTGAGATTATTTGAGATCACTTCCAGTTTTGAGTCTACACGGTCCAGTTTTGCACTGTCATGAGCTGTTCACTTCTTTCTGGAGCTTTAAGGATTTGTCTTTTATCCCCAAATCCATTCCCTTTTTTTTCAGACCTACTGACTCCACATAATATACTTAATGAACTCATTACACATCTCGTGGATTTTCTCTGGGACTGTTCTCCCAAAGTGCTTGCAGGTCCTGACATCAAGAGGACAAGTTTAACAGTGACTGGGGATTAGATCTAACTGTGTTCAGGGAGTCAAGATCTTTTTGTAATCCTTTGGACAGCACAGCACTGAGCAATATGAATATCCAATAGCGGATCTCTCTGCGGTTAATACAGTAGCTGCCACAGAAGTGAAAGCTGAGACTAGAAAATGTGTCCTTCAGTGTGCTGTGTAATTTTAAAAGTCCTACTGATCACAGTTTAAGACCTTCTATCTAAAGAATAACTGGATAAAAGACTGTTTTGCTTGAAAATTGAGAGGTTCAGTCAGGATGCTGTTGGCTTCACAAACCTGATTAACTTATGTACAGAAGTACAGAAGTCAATCAGTTAATTAAGTTACTAATAACTTATGTAAAATGTATTTACACATTAGAAATACAGTTGTCACTCTGACAGGGGAGGAAGAACGGTGGATTATGTCCATGAACTACTTTTTGACTTGGAAACCAAGTGAACTCTTCACAAATACAGGACTTTTGTGGTTTAATAGAATACTGGTATGTCACAAGGTGAAAATAATTATTTTTATTATATGTTAAGTTAGCCCTTAATGGTCCTGACTAGGATTTAGACAGAAGAGGGCAATTCTAGTGGATGATCCCTGATAATTACCTATGACCCCAACCTCTGTACACATTAAGCTCTTGTAAATAAATGACCAGTCACAATGTAAGTGTAGTTAAAAGAGCTACAGCCCTGAAGAAGTACATCACTATGATGATGATCTGTATCTCTCTCTTTCTCTCTCTCTCTCTCTCCGCTCAGACAACGGATTTACTGACCCAGGCAATGACGGAGATATCCCAGACCCTCACCACAGACTACCGAACTCCCCAGGGAGATTACCAGCGCATCCAGTACATCCCTGTGTCTCAATCCACAACTGGCTTGCAGCAGCCTCAGCACATACAGCTGCAGGTTGTTCAAGTGGCCCAGGTGAGTGACCTGGTAGAGATCTTGCTATGATTTGACCGCTTCTCTACCAGGCCTCTGTGTTCTTGGGGCTGTAGCATGTGAAGTGTTGTAAGAAGTAGTTACAAAAAATGCTGCAGCTACTTTTTACAGATAAGTCAACTGATAAGACATAGAGTTTCTTTCATAAGCACTTGTACTGGCATAAATAGTCCTGCCAGCCTTGGTCAGCTTGCTGGAGACACATCAACACCGTCCTGACTTAGTTCTACCCATCTGGGCACCCTTGCTTAAGTCTGCTCTAGGAATGTTTTCTAGCAACTGGAAAAGTTGGGTCAGTGGGTGACCCATTTTCTGCAGTTCAAGACTACTTTGTACTTCCTTGTCCTTGGTGAGTCAGAGCCAAAATTTGGGAGTACAGAGAGTGGTTGCTTGTTCCCTTCATAGCATCTATTAGAATGTTCATTTTCTTGATGCTCAACAAAAATCTGTTACCCCCTGGAGGAAGCTGAAACTATCGTGTGTTTATACTTGAATCTGAAATTTTGTGTTTTCTGTGGCCCCTCATTACAAGTCAGGTTATGAATTTGGTTAACAAAGGCCTAAAAAATGGCCCCAGTTGATAGTGGCTGTGACTGTTGTAATGATACAGGAACATGAACACTGATTCCTGCAGGTAATGTTAGCATGATCTTAATTCTATAAATACCCAAGACTTGTAATTCAGTTACTGCAATTGGTATCATTAGCAAGTGTTGCTCAAAAAAACATTGAAAAACCTCTGAGCACTTGTTTGACATAGCTCTGCATCAAGACTACAGAATTGGATATGCAGATCTCAAGTATGTATGTATGTATGTACAGAAAGATGGTTACAGAGAAATGGTTAACACTAATCCTGGCCTTTGAACTCTTTGGTTTAGTCCAGCCACTGCCACAAACAGCTTGTCTTACATTTGGCAAGTCCTTTCCATAGGTATCACTGAGATATAACCCTGTCTGTCCCATTACGTCTGTTAAATGTGCTTTATCTCCTGGCATGCAAAAAGCCTCAGCAAGGTTGAACAGGTGAGCTCCACTAAGGCTCCTACCTCATTATTCCAGACTTTGTGTCCCAGAAGTGGTTTACATGGCTGCTTTTGTAAAGAATTTGAGGTACAGACCTCTGCTTAATTTTTTTTTCCCCAGGCTACCTCACCTCACCAGTCCCAGCACTCCACAGTGGATGTTGGGCAGCTCCATGACCCCCAGACATACACCCAACATGCCATCCAGGTGCAGCACATCCAGGTCACAGAGCCACCACCAGCAACTCAGTCATCATCACAGGTATTTCTCTCTTCTCTTCAGGAAATGTCTTCCCTACCTGCCTGCTCAGCTGGCATATTGCATGTGCTGATGCAGGGTATAGTGTTTTCTTTGTCATTTAAAGGACCACATGTGAAGTGCCTCTCACATTGACACCATCAAGCAGTGCCCAGATGTCTCAGGGTGTATGGGGATGTTCTGTTGTGTGTTTGTTTGGGTATTTGTTGTGTGGGTTTTTTGGTGTGGGGGATTTTTGCCCCGACAGTATGTACAAGGGAGATAAATGATTGGAAGCAGATAGATTTGCAGCTTCAGTGAAGTTTGTCAGTTGGAAGATGTAAATGGAAACTGGCATTCCTCAAATATTTGAAGTGCAGCTCTTCATGCTGTTGGGTAGAATTTAGCCTCTAATCTTAGGTCTTTGCCATAGACTCACTCTGGCAAGCAACATCTCTATTTTGAGTTTCCTGGTCTGTGTTTATTGGCCACAGAGTGAAGCAAGTTGGAGGAGAGAGAGAACAGTTCTTCTACTCAATATGCTCTGGAACCCGCCCCGTGTTTTCCCTTAATTAGAAGGTTGTATTTGTAACAGCACAGAGCTGTTCCTTACTACACCAAGAGCACTTGCACCTTTTTTTTTTCTGTAGGTTGGGGGTCAACCTTTGAGTCCTTCCTCACAACAACCTCAGCAGGAACTCAGCCCTTCACAGATGCAAACAACTACATCGACACCAAACCAAGCCCTCCACCAGCAGCAAGGCTCCTCAGTCCAGCACACATATCTCCCCAGCAACTGGAACTCATTTCGGAGCTACTGTAAGTGTCAGCAGTACCTCTAACTACTTGTCTCGCGACTGTGTGACTAACATGTGCCCCATGTCTCCAGCTACCAAATGGGACAGCGTTTTCAGAGCTCATTCAGCTTTGTGGTTAATATTCATAGATACCGAGAAGATAAAGTTTCAGGCAAATGCAAATGGTTGTGCCAGCTCTTCCACTGTTGTCCATACTGATCCAATTAGATGGTTTGGGCAGGCACACAGGGCTCCTTTACTCCAAGGAGCTTGCATTCAGCAAGAATCCATGTGTTGGATAGCTTGTTTAAATTTGGATGGGTGCCTGAAAGAATTGAATGGAAGAGGAGGGTGACGTGAAGATGATTTCTCATGCCTGTGCAGTTCTGGATGGTAATTCTGTGATGATTTGAGTGAGGACAAGGATATGTTTTCTCTGCATGAATTGTCAACTCTCCAGCTGGTGTTAACTGGCATAATTCTGCTGAGGTCTGTAGGGTTCTACAAGGCCTTACATCACCTGAATTTCTATTCAACCCCCACTGTTTCAGACTTTAAGTCCTAAGACTTACTGACATAAGACCTGGTCTTTGAAGGTTGTCTTTGAGTTTGACTGGAAGCCTTGATTATCCAATTTGCATTTTTAGCATCAGAGATTCAGATGATGACCATCCCCCAAGGGCAGTACGTGATCACAGAAACTGCTGTGGGTACCCCAGTCACCACTGTCAACACAGGGCAAGTGAAAGCAGTTACTCAGGTAAGGAAAACCATCATGGCCTTTTTTCATCCAGAATATTATCAGGCATAAAGCCCTTCAGCTTGAAGGTTTAAGGAATGCCAAAATCATGACTGGGGCACAGAGTGGAGGTAAAGACTATACTACTGTGCAGACTGCACAGTATAGTTACAGTCTACATGTAACCATTTACAAGGCCCATGCTTTCTGGCCCTTGTGTGTATGACTCCTTCCAGTTTAAAGTCTTCATTTAGTCACATGTGCAGGACAAATTCTTATTTAGTGGTACTGCTTAATCTTAAAAGTATTTATGATTAAGCAGTATCCATTAAACCAAATTTCAGAACAGCTTCTGGAAACATTTCAGTAGCTTTCTGTTATCTCAAAGATTAGAAATTAAGAAAAGTTCCTACTATTCCTTGTAAGCAATCCAGCATAAGGAGGCAGGTCATTGGCCTGTGTTGGTATTGGTCACTGGGAGTGCAACTTCTGCTAGAGTATGGGCAATACAGGAAAAAACCTTTCAGAATAGCTGAATTAAAAACTGCTATTTTAATCTGTAATGATGGTCTAATTGTGTAATGAGATTAACCGAATGCCGAATCCAATGTCCTTCAAATCAAATGACAGGCATTATGTTGCTCTCAAATATATTTAAATGAAATAGAGCTTAGTTTAAAAGTTCCTTGTTCACACCAAAATGTCGGCCAGCAGACTATTAGAACAGAGAAGTTACAGAAGATGCAGTGGTTATTATTTATTTTCTGTATTCCCCACGCAGACACACTATGTGATATCTGAAGGTCAGCCTGATTTGGATGGCAAACAAAACTCTTCACTCTCCAGCGAGGTTCAGGTGGGCGTTTCCCAGCCCACAGCCCACGCAGATCCCTTGGAATCCCAGCCAAGCAGCCAGCAGCAAACAACCCAATACATCATCACAACCACCACTAATGGGAGTGGCGGGAGCGAAGTGCACATCTCCAAACCCAGGACCTTCTCAGCAGAGCATGAGTGAAGGAACCTCGTGGTGCCGTTTGCTTGTCCTTGTCACCTCCCCGACAGCCCAGATATGGGGGTACCCTGGGGCTCTATATGTTTTAATGTATATGCTCACTTACCTTCCACTGAAATCTTGGCGCTCTTGTTAATGCTTTAAGAGGGTTTAAGTCCCCAGTGACCGTGAAGTACCCTCAAAATCCTTCTGGGATGCTTTTTATGCAGCTTTTAACAAAAAGGACAAGAAAAGTGAAACCTCTGCTTGTTCTGGACTTTATTTTTGGCATGTCTGCTGATCCTTATTTTTCCTTCTTGGAAGTGTCTCCAGCAAACAATTTTATTTCAACTGTATGGGAAAAAGCTTGCCTAACTGAAGGCTTCCTGGCAGATTGTTATATGTGTATTTTTAAATGGAGCCATTAAACAGGAGAACATCATGTAAATTGCCAAAATATGGCAGAACCGCTTCTTGTGGCTTCTAGCAGCCAAGGTGAAAGGGAATGTCCCTGCTTCATGTGAGCAGACTGCCTGGAGAAAGGAGCAGCAGCAGCCAAGCAATGGCTCCTGGTGTCCCTCTACAGGGATGGATTGAACAATGAAGCTGTGAAGATGTGCCGAAGCAGTCCATTAAATTATTACTTTTCCAGCCCTCCAGAACTGTTTACATGCTGTCTGCCTTGCCACTTTACCCCAGCAGTTCCAGAAAGCAGGAAAAGCACTGTCTTAAACCCATGTTGTTTGGAACAAACCTGCACAACAGCTTCTGCTGTGATCTAAGATAGTTGTGCCAGGAGAAAATGAGGATATAGAGCACTCCTCTGAAGGGACAGGGTCATTATCTCTGTGGCCTCCTCAAAGTAAACATATTTCTCCCCTTCAGGACTGGATGGAGAGTTGGTTACTTTGGTTTTTTCCAAATAACCTTGTTAACAATGCACTGTAAGTCCTTTGGACTGTTCCATAAAGCAACCAACGCTGGACTCAGGAAACATACAAGAAACATGCCAGTGGACCACTATTTATGGGACATGGAAAACCATCCATAAGGGTTGTCTGATGTTGACCTGGTCCACGTAAAGAATTCATGTTGCATCTAGGGACCAGGAGAAAGGGAAAGAGAAGGTTTATCTTTTAAGACATTTAGTATTTTTTTTTACGTAATTATTCTTCACAGGTCATCTTCGTTGGTTGTTTAAGGCGTTCTGGTGACTGCAAGAATACAACTAGAACTCTGTTGACTCCTGATGGGATATAGTGTGTATGTCTGAACTTCATTCACTGCTGGAAAACTCATCCCAGAACATCTGTGCATAACAGGATACATTTATTTATAAAACAAAAGCAAAGAATGATGGTGTGTCTTAGAGGCCCTTGAGACAGAAGAACTTGAGAGGCTTTTTTTTATTTGTTTTCCCTTGTACTGCACTGAGTGTGAATGAGGGATTCTTCCATAGGTATTCCCATGGATTCAGGTGCAGATTACCCATGTGAGTAAGCACTACAGGTTGTGGTGTCAGATTTTATGGAGTTAAAGCTCTTTGACATGAAAGAACTCCACACTCAGGCTGCACAAGAGCAAATCTGGTTCCTTGGGGGCAAAGCCTTGTAGCAGGTATTGCTCTGGTAATTAACATATCTGTTAATGTGGCATGGAAATAGTATTGAGATAAATCAGTTGGCAAATACTGGCCAGCTCAGAACTGTTCTGAGGTTGCTTTAAAGTGACTTGCCAAAATGTTTGGATTACTTTGTTCCTGGGATTTCTCTTCTTGCTCTACCACCATACTAGGGCATTAATGAGCCAGGTAGAATTAATGTGGACCAGAGCTCCCATTTGGTCAAGTGCAGTGATGAGTGATTTTAAATTCTGTGGATTTGGCAGCCCAGCCACTGTGGCAGTGTGGACACGCAACCACAATGCCCAGTAAGTAACTTGAATTTGTTGCTGAGGACATTGGAATTACGATGTTGGGCCTTGCAATGTTGTTGGTGCAGAAAGAGAGTAGGGAGAATTTTTGTCTTGGCTTTCTTCAGGCTGCTGCTGATTTAATAACAAGCCAGAAATGCTACAGTAGTAGGAAAGTAGTAGGAAAATAGCAGACTTGGAAATGGGAGACTGGGAATACTGGGATACTGCCCTGCAGGAGCAATTTTAAAAGTCTTAAAAGTTGGACATAGATAAACATCTAATAGATAAACATCTAATATGTTGCCATTAATGATGTTGCAGACATGGGGTTTAAAAACCATTTCGCTCTATTCACCTTTGCTGAAACGGTTCATGAATGAGAACAGTGGTACCAGTTATTTAAAACTGAAAACTATTTTACAAACAGAAAAGCATTTTAAAAGAGCCTTTTTGAACTCAAATCTTCCTCATCAAAGTTTCTCTGCCCCACAGCATCAGCATGCTTGGGCTATCAGCCTGACTCCAGGTGAAGTAATTCCTAATGTACCGAGTTGAATGAATGTCTTGTTGTGAAAGAAGCATCCCTGGAAATGGAAGTACCACAGATTTTCCTTCCTAAATAAAGAACTACAGTGATTGCACAGATGGCAAAGATTGCATGGATTTTTTTCCCCATTTCTGCAGTGCAGAAAGTATAGGATGTATTATTATTTTTAAACTAGAGCAACCCAATGATCTGTCTAAGTTGTGTCCTACCGAAGTGTAAATCCAGAGTCCTCTGAGCTGCCTGCAATGTCCGTGTTTTGTTTGGAGATGCTGTCATTTGGAGGCATTTTGGGCCAGATTCTGTATTTTCCTGGAGGAAAAAGTAAACAACCCCGGCCCACGCACCCTGATCTTGCACCTCTTGGACTGCTTGGGCTCCATCTCTTATTTAACTGTGTATGTTTATTGTACATTTGGTGACTGTTGTGTTCAGAGTCTCGTGCAACCGGGCAGGTGTAAAAAAAAACAAACAAAAAAACCAAAAAAACCCACCAAACTGGAAAATAAAAAATCTTTTTTTTTTTTTTAATCACTTGCGATGACTGATGTGTGCATTGGGATAAGGTGTTCAATGGAGAGTGAGTGAAATGGGGTGTGGATAAATGGGAAGATAACAGTATAGAAGTTATATGGAAAAATACATTTGCTACTCTTTGGATGGAGCACAGAATTTCCAACCTGCCACAATGCAATCCAAGGCGAGTTAAATGGAGGGTGGAGTTGGAGTGGAGCCCCTGTGGCTCTGTTGAAACCCTTGCAGAGTTGGGAATTCTTAAAATTATTTTTAAATTTAAAACGTAGTACTTTTTAGCTAATGAGCTGCACAGCATCTGAAAACTGAGGGAGATAAAGGAAGATGTCCTCTTGGATCTAGGAGTGACTCATGTCCCCATCCCAGAGTTATCTCAGGTACTATCCTGAAATACTCACTCCCAAGGTGTGACCATCACTCACTAAGCTGCTTAACTCAAGTCTCTAAAGCTCCACCTAAAGAAATAGTATAAAAATTAGTTTAAAATGGAGAAGTTAGGGAAGAGTCCATTGTAACTTCTGCACTAAATCTGTCTCTCACCCATTGGGAAAACCTGC
Organism: Lichenostomus cassidix; assembly: GCF_008360975.1. Taxonomy (NCBI): domain Eukaryota; kingdom Metazoa; phylum Chordata; class Aves; order Passeriformes; family Meliphagidae; genus Lichenostomus; species Lichenostomus cassidix. The sequence goes on along the minus strand of NC_139504.1, from coordinate 59,403 downwards.
ACTCTGATTTATTGTGAGCTAGGTTTTGTTAGGGAGTAGAGCGTGTCTGTACGTTAATTTGAACACATCTTTGCTGTCACGTACTGTCACCAGCAATCCTGAACCTTAACCTGTCACGATTTTGTTAAATGAGAGTTATTCTGTAAACTGTTAGTATGAGTCTTTGAAGGGCGCTAGCAGTATGTAAAGGTGTGAAGCCCAGGAGGAACGGCTGTTTGCGCTATGAAAATTTGCTGCATCAGCCTTCCAACACTTATTAGCATCGCATATCAATGACTAATCCACTGAACAGGACTGCAGTCAAGCCATATAAATCTACGACTGATACGTGGCTTCAGCATTGCACAAATACCTCATTTTTAGGGGAACTTAACAGCCTAATCTCGCAGAGTACTCTGCGATCGTAGCCTACCGCCACTCGGGGCCGCGCGCAGGCGCAGTGGGGCGGGGCGTTCGCGCAGGCGCGGCAGCGCCGCCGCCTTCCGCCTTCGGCCGGGCCGCGTGAGGGGTATGAAATAAACCTGTTTTCTCTATTTTCTTTGCTGTCTTACCCGCTTTTTAGCGGCTTTTTATTGCCCTGTTCTTTATTGCGCGTGTTTCATGCGTTTCCTCTCAGCCCAAAGCGGCCCGGCTGTGCCGCGCCGGAGGGGACCGGGCTCCTGGCCCTGTCACACGTTCAACCTGAGACAACCCTACCTTAGATCTGACCTTCGGTTGTGCATCTTAAAACCGCCGTCAGGATTTAAATGTAGTCTTTCCTGGTGTTTAGCGGTGTCGAAAACAGTCGCTGCAGGTGGGGAGCAAAATGAGATGGGTCAGCTGTACTTCCCAGTCTACCTGTCTGGAAAAGCATTTCTCCATTGGCGTGGCCTGTGTTGTAATTGAAGAATAAATGTATCTACATATGCGCTTTATATATATATGTATGTGTGTATATACGTGTGCATACACATGTATTTATCTGTGGGTGTGTGTATATATATACAAATAATTTTGCTATATGTATATAGATATTGCAGGCCAAGTCCATAGCTTTTATTTAAACAAGCACCCATCAAAGGTGCTTCCTCCATCACTCCTCACATTGGGATGGATGTATCTGGGTTTGGGATTTTCATTTCTTGAGGGTTTTGCTGTGCTTGTCCAGGAGCAGGAGGGGTGGAAGATGGATTCCCTGGATCACATGCTCACAGATCCCCTGGAGCTGGAGACCAATGGCACGCGGATCATGGAGGACTGCATGCTGGGCACCACCAGGGTCAGTCTGCCCGAGGACCTCCTGGAGGATGTGAGTAGTGCTGAGACACTTCACCTTATCATAACCTCGATAGAAACATCATATTTACCTCTTTTCGGGGCTTACAGAGCAAACTGAAAAGGGGAGGTGTTTCTGACTGCCTTGGAAAAGGTGTCAGGAAGTTCTTTGATTAATCTCAGGATCTTTTAAATCAGTTTGTTATATTTGTATTATTTTAAAGCTGCCTTTAAGAAGATTGTTACAAGCTTTGCATTTATTTTCTTTTTGTTAGTAGTATCAGTTTCCTCACCTTTCCTTTTTATGCTCTGTTGTTTCCTGTGTTTCATGAAACACCATCTTATGACTGATGTTACTTGAAAAGCATCAAGGACTAGAAAATGGTCAAGGATCTGGCTGCGTCTTCTTCACTGTTGCTTCTTGCTTTCTTTAGCCTGACATCTTCTTTGAGGTTGTCAGCTTGTCGACATGGCAGGAGGTCCTGACCGATGAGCAGCAAGAACACCTAAAAAAATTCCTGCCTCACTTCCCTGAGAACAACCGAGAGCACCAAAACAAGCTCATCTCGGCCCTGTTCAGTGGGGAGAACTTTCGGTTTGGGAACCCTCTGCACATCGCCCAGAAACTCTTCCGGGGTCAGTCAGCCTCGTGAGCTTCCCTGGGGGTTTGGGGCAAGTTCTCAGCTAGCAGCTGAAAACCCAGGTGTGTGTTATGACTTTGTTACAGATGGACACTTCAATCCCGAGGTGGTGAAGTACCGGCAGCTCTGTTACAAGTCGCAGTACAAGCGCTACTTGAGTGCCCAGCAGCAGTATTTTTACAGGCTGCTCAAGCAGATTCTTGCTTCCCGCAATGTGAGTGTGCTCTGGGATGAATGGCTTGTCTGTCTAAAAAGTGTCTTGGTGCAGTCACAGCTCTCTGAGGCCTTTCCTTTAATGAATTGAATGAGTAATGTTTCTGGTTTTTCCAGTGGGTCAGAGAGAACACCAGACTGCTTGTTATATTTGCAGATTTCGGGTTGTATAACTCTCATAGCTCTCACCTGTGTGTACTGTCTTTTTTTTCATTGTCCACGTTGTCCCCACTTCCTGCATTTGCCTCTTTACAACTTATTGTCTTGGTAACAAGTCATTCTGCCTTTGCTTGTTTACCATTTCTGAAACAAGTACAGTTGCTAAATACAGTTAGAAAATATGTGGATCCAAACCTCTGATTCTCATGCCTGCAAATCCCTGATTAAGTCTTCCTCTATGGATACTTCCGTGAGCAAATTGTTGCCAACTGAAATGTGTTTATTGCTCATTTATCTTTCATTACACTTAGACATTGAAACGTGTGGGATGTAGGTATGAAGAAGAAAGTCTGTCTTTATAAAATGCCCTACAGTGTTACGGGAAATAGAGAATCACAGAATGGTTTGGGTTGAAAGAAACCTTAAAGCTCATCTCATTCCAATCCCCTGCCATGGGCAAGGACACCTTTCACTAGACCACCTTGCTCCTGGCCCTGAACATCCCACTTCCAGGGATGAGGCATCTACAACTTCACTGGGCAACAGTATGGAATACGTAGGAAGTAATTTCCTCTATAGCCATAAGAGGTAATTTTTTTTTTTGTTCAAAAGAGACAATGTTCCATGTCGTTGTTACGTATTTGCTTGGAAACTACATCTCACACCACTGATTTAAGTTCTTCTCAACAGTCCACATAAAATGACAGATACTATTATGTGTGCAGAAGAACGTGCAGAAATTTCACCTGGGGGTTTTTTCTGCCCTTTAAATGATGGTCTAAAATGCTAGGTTTAAAATCTTGTGTGTGCAGGTGCTGATCCTTTCCAAGGCTTCTCTTGTACAGATCTGAGGTGCTGATGGCACCGCATGGTAACCTCGCCAGCAGTATCTGAGCTGGGCTTACCTGTCCTGGCTTACAGCACTGTAGCTGACATAGCTAATGTCACATGAGTCTCTCCTTTCAGCACTTGCTGGAATCAGCCAGAAAAGGAGGCCCTGACATGACCCTGAGGAGAAAGCATGTCCCACCAACATATGACTCGGAAGAACGAGACAGACGGACACATCGGCGCTACTTAAAAATCCTGAGGGAAGTGAAAGAAGAGTGTGGAGACACTACCTTGTCTTCTGATGAAGAAGGTAATGCCCTGGGCTGAACTAATGACTCCAGGTGTGAATGAAAAAGGACACATTTTTGATGTCAGGACAGAGCCTTTAATAAAAGATTGGATTCTGAGCTCCACTTTCACTGGCTGGGATCTAGTAAACAAGGGGTAATAGTTACGTTGAGTGGTGCTGGGTCTTGCAGAATTAAATTTATATATCTGTTTTAGATCTAATCTCTTGGCCTCCAAGTTCTCCAGCACACTGTTCAAGTCCACCAGTTCCCCTGAGAGTAATTCCCACATTGTCAACACTGGACATGAAAACTGCAGGTGAGGACCAAACAAGGGGTCAGTATGGATGGAGGGGGGAGAATTACCTTGAGACACTATAGGGAATCACCTTGAAAGTCTGTCATTTGATGGGAAATCTTGTAATGCTTCATTTTTGCAGTCTCTACAAGTTGGCTCTTTTCCCAGTTTATTTAATCTTCTTGCAAGGCTAGTATTTGAACACAAGAGTCATAGTTTCTGTAAGACTTCTGAATTCTCTGTTGTATTTTGCCTTTAGTGGTTGAAGCATTAGCATAGTCCAGTTCAAAATACTTGAGAATCCCTTCTAAAGTGACTGTAATCAACTTTGCAAACCCTTCGAGCTGGTTCTGGCTTCTTTTCTCTTCCATGCTTGTATCAGCAGTGAAATCTGATAATCCAGTGAAGCATTGAAATGAATGAATGAATGAAATTCATATATGGGGAAATTAATTCTTGAAATTACGAGATTTCTAGAAGTGTCAATGAATAGAAAATGGCATTCTAAGAAGTGTGGAAGGTAACAATAGTGGAAAACTTTGCAAAAAATTCTTTTAATTGCAGACAAGATAGAACTTGGGGAAAGTGATTTGAAGATGATGTTGAAGAAGCACCGTGAAAAACGAAAACGTCAGCCTGTAAGACGTCAAAAAGTCTTGGGGGGTGGGGCCACATTTAAACTTTGCCATTTTTATCTCTTTGCCATAAAGATCAGGGTATTTCTGGGTGACAAAATGATTGCTATTTTTTGTGTGCAGCCAGCTGACAACTCTTTATTGTAACCTGGGTTCAATTGTCAGTGTATAGATGCAGCTCCTGGCCATGTTTATCTGGTTAGAAGGATTTTCTCATTTTAGTTACGTGTTTTGGGAAGACAAAATTTTGTATTTCAGGGTTAGAAGACTTCCCAACTTTTATTGAAGTAAATTATTTAATAACTGATCCTGGTTGAGTCTGGTGCATTTTAGTACTTGGATACTTCTTCACCTTGTTGCTGTCTTAACACTTTGTCCTTTCTCAGTTTAATTTCTGTCCCGTTGTCCTGTATAGGATCACCCTGATCTAGTCACGACAGACCTGACCCTTGAGGACATCATGACTCGAGTGAATGCTGGCAGGAAAGGTTCCTTAGCAGGTTAGTGGACCCTTTGCCTTTTTCATTTCATGTATGTTGGTTTAAAAACTAGAGGTTTTCTGTTGAGGGTAAAAGTAAAGATTTATGACAGCAACTGGGAAGGTGGAATAATTGAGGTGTGAGTGAGTGCACCCAACATACATTTCTAGATAGACACTTAAATAGTTTATGACTCTCATTAAAATATAGCAAAAGACAGTCTATTCTTTTTCGCTTTTATAATTTCTAAAGCCTTATTTGACCTCGCGACCCTCAAGAAAAAGGTGAAGGAAAAGGAAGATAAGAAAAAAAAGAAGCCGAAGATTATTAAATCCGAGGCGGAAGATTTGGCTTACTCTCTTGGCAATGCAGATGGACTCCCATCAATGTCTCAAGATCTTTCCCCCCTCCCTCTTTCGTCTGTTAAAGAGGAGTAAGTGCTTCAGAGGGCCCTGAACACCTTGCATAGATGGAAAAAGCAACGTGTTTCAGCTCACATTTTTGTGGGACTGTTGCAGGCTGTGTTTTTGTGCAGTTTGGGATGTGTGAAATGTGTGGTGTTCATTTCTGTATATGGATTTGTATATTTACTCAGGGAACTTATTCTGCTTGTGTTCTCTTTCATTTGAAGACCTCTTGAAGATACAAAGCCATGCCTTGAAATAAATGAAATATCATCCAGCTTCTTTTTCCTTCTTCTGGAGATACTGTTCCTGGAAGGACCTGCTACTCTCTCTGTGGTAAGGAACCACCCACTTACCTAGGTATCTTTGCAGGAAGCAAAATTAAAGAATAGAAGGGCTTATAGCTTTGTAATAGTGATTTGTCTCCAGACTTACTCTGCCGTAAGATTATATTATATATTATATTATATTATATTATATTATATTATATTATATTATATATTATATTATATTATATTATATATATATTATATTATATTATATTTATATTTTTTTATATGTCGCTGTTGAGCAGCTAGCAGAGTAATGAAGGCACCAGTTCTCAGTGGCAAGAAGGAATGACCTTTATTGTTTTGATTTCATCACATATAGAGTTCTCAAAAGTCACCCAGATTGGTCAGTCAGAAGCCTTCCCCCAGGCCTGATTGGCCAGGCCTGCACTGTCCAAGTTCTGGGACACTGTTCCAACAACATCCAAACTTTATCTTTATTTATAAAACACAAGAAAATTTCTCATGGGAAAAACCTGTGCTAGCCACAATTATATATTATATATTATATATTATATATTATATATTATATATTATATATTATATATTATATATTAATTATATATTATATATTATATATTAAGATTTAGATTACATATTAAAGAAATTAAACCGTGTGGGAGTGCTACCACATTGTGGTTTTAACATGTTTCGTGAGTTTAGTCAGTTGAATCTGTAAGTCTTTCCATACCCATTCCACAGATCATAGTCAGATGTATTTTATATATTAAGGGCAGAGATGGGGAAGTGTTTTCCCATGTTTTGGTGCTGTTGTCTGAAACACTATATCGTGGTAACTTGAAAAAATCAGGTGATGATTTTACACACATAAAAACCTTTTTGTCCCAGCATGTTTAGCTGGTTTGTTTTCTGTGAAGACAGTCATAATTTAAAGTGTGAGATTGTTAATTAAATAATTCTTTTTCCTCTTCAGCTTGAAGATAAAGTTCTTGATTGGCAATCTTCTCATGCCAGTGCACTAAATAACTGGTTCTCCTTTGCCCCTAACTGGTCTGAATTGGTTTTACCTGCCTTGCAGTATTTGGCAGGTGACAGCAGAGGTAAGAAGAGATGTTAAAAACACTAATGGTGTTTGTTCCTCTGTTCTAGTCAGTGCTGGTTTATGTTATAGTTCAAATCAACTTTTCATTCGTCGCCACAATAAATCCTTGTATTGCTGACGGTGTTTCTGTGATAGGCTGTTTGGCTGACAAGTGTTGGTTGTGGTTGACTTGTTTTGCATGTGGATAATAGATAAGACCCAGTGTGATTCCCTAGGGTGTGAAAATGTCGGTGAAATTGCCTCTAGACAGACAGTTTCTGATGTTCAGATCATGGCTTCAGTCAGGATGTTTGAAGCAGAAGGGGATTAAAGTGTAAAGTTGTTGTAGTTGCCTTCGGAGATAATAAAAAATAAACTAGATGATGCCCTGAGCAATCCACTGAATCATGAGGTTGGCCCTGCTTGGACCTTGGGCTTGGACCAGCTGAGTTTCAGCCATTCCTTTCAAACTAAATTATTCTGTGGTTCTGTATTGCTTAGTGGGAAGTTTTGAAGGCAGAGACAGAGTAGATTGTGGTGGCCTAGCAGCATGTTCTTCCTAATGCTGGTGAATACTGTAAATCCCAAGTTCTCCTTCCATGAGCTCATAAATATTCACTGTACAGTAACAGTCCCTGGGGGGCTCATTAATGAAATATTCCTTTTTCCTCTTCAACTTGAAGATAAAGTTCTCAACTGGCAGTTTTCTCGCAATAACTGGTTCTCCTTTGCCCCTAACTGGCCTGAGCATGGTGAACAGCAGGACCAGACCCTCAGCTGACTGCCTGTTGTTGGAAGGCTCAATTATCCTGCTCTGTTCTTTCCTTGTGCTTGCCATTATAGTCTGAGATGCTCACCTTCCCTTTAAACAAGGAAAAATTTAGAGATGCACTTACATAATAATTTTAAATGCTCTATCTGTCATTTTGTGTCTTTAACTTGACAGTTTGCATTACCACAGTAGGATTTTGAGGTTGGACTTGTATAATGTCCCTGACATGCACATTTGTCATTGTAGATGCTCCTTCCAGCTTCTCACCTTTTGTTGAATTCAAGGAAAAAACTCAGCAGTGGAAATTGCTTGGTGAGTACGTTGTATTCTTCTACGATGTGTACTGTAGTAAAGGTTTGTTGTTTTCTCCGGGACTTTACTTTCTATCTTGCTGCAGCCTGAAGAGAAACAGAAACAGAGCTGTTAATTCCATGGTTACGCATTTTTTTCTTTTAGCTGAGCTAATATGTGTTTTGGATTCAAGGTGTTCACAAGACATCAGTATCAGCATCAGACAGATCATAAAAGAGCAAAAGCACTGTGCTGTATTTCTTTCTGTTGCTGACTTAACCATGTTTGTCAGTCTTCACATCTGTCTGAACACCTTAATATTTTCCCTTCTGTAGGGCATACCTTTTGATAATTCAGAGTAATTAGTGATTACTACAATTGCAAATGAATTAAGCTTCTCTATGGAAGAAACTGATACTATTCTCATTTTTAAAAGTGGGAACCAAAGAGCAAATTGATGATCAATGTGCTCAGGCTCATACTGACTGAATTACAGATGTTTTATGTTTATGTTTATTCCTATAGTTACAACACAGAATTTTTCGTTGTTAACTATGGTGATTCTAGTGATCATATTTGCAGGCTTCGACTGGCAGAGATTTGGAGTCAGGAAGTTTTTCCTCTGATCCTTTTCACAGTTTTTGGTGGAGGTTATGTGGACATGTGTTTCTGCTCCTGGATTCAGTAACTGGCATTACTTTGGAGAGTGGGAACCAGGTGACTGCGTCCCAAACAGCATCTTGCCTTCTGTGCTAGGAGTTGAAGCACCAACACAGGGGAATCACTGGGATTTAGCATTTCCTAAGCCTAGAGGTGTTCAAATATTGCAGTTTGTGCATCAAGGAGAGAAGGGAGCAGGAGAGGACTGGGAAGTACAAGCAGCTGGCTTCGTAACAAAAGATTTCTGTTTTTAAATTTTCCTGATTTTTTACTAGGTACTTACCAAGATCATGAGAAGGAATTGGCAGCACTGTTTCATCTCTGGTTGGAGACCAAAGACCAGATTTTTTTCAAAGTGAGTCAGACAAAAATCACCTTCTAGGAGCACAAAACCTGACTGTGTTCTACCCAACACTAACATTTCTCTCTTTCTCAACAGGAAAATGAAGACAGCTCAGATGCCATGCCAGTGTCCAGAGTGTAAGTGTGTAACACTGCATGAAAGCCTTTGTAGTGCTGGTGAAGCTGTGAGGTTTGGGCCTTGTGCCTCTGGATCTTAAAATAAAAACTGTTTTACATCACGGGGCAGGAGAAAATTTGATAGTCTGATTTTATAAATGCAGTAACTGGACGTCATAAAGTCGACTGATTTTCTCCAAGTTTGCATATGTTATCAGAGCAAAGCTGCAATCTGACTTAGGTTCTTATAATGAGATTATTTACAGTCCTTGCTTGCCTTCAGGTAGTGCACAGAGCATATTTTAAGATCTCTGCAGAGCTTACTTTTGTTACCATAAATGCTTTCAGAATTTGTTCAGAAGAATTTGCAGAAAGATGAGGGCATTAATCCTTTTGGACTGTTGTGGCCTTGTGCTCAGAACTGATGGTGCCCTTTGTTTCAGAAGGACTGACTATGTAGTCCGGCCTAGCACTGGAGAAGAGAAACGGGTGTTTCAAGAGCAGGTAAGAAGAGAATCTTAATTTTAAAGGCACATGCTGAAACAGTTGGCCACTGAACAGGAGAATTTGTGTGGGATGGCAGTTTTATACTCTACACAAATGTAGTTAATGTGAAGAATTGATACGTTGCTTCTGCCTTATGCAGGGCCAAGATACTGAAGTCAGTATCTTGGCCCCGCATAAAACTTGCTAATGACATAGCCTAGCTGCTTGCTTCAAAACCACCAGTACTTCCAGTGAGTAAAATCAATTGGGTAAAAATTAATTGGATAAAATTAACTGAAATTGATCATTTCAGTTGGTAGTGCCAACCCCACTTTGCCATCCCGCAGCATCAGAAGATGACTTGTTTCTTTATGCTTTGGACATGTATGTGGGCAAGCAGAAATAAGTGTCAGTAAGTGCACTTAGTTATCTTGTCTGTAGTAGGTGCCAAGTAGGAATTAGAGGGAAAACACGTGATGAGGATTCTTCTCCCTTCTCTCCATTTGCTGTGTGCAGGACAGAATACATAGAAATTTTGGAAATCTCTCTTTAGCCAGATAAAGGAAGGAGGCGGAATGGGACAGAAGGCGTATCTCTTGTATTTCTGGCATCTCTCTAGTCTCTGGAGCTGCTTGACAGTGAATGCATTGCCTACACACCTTGCTTAGGTGGAGCATTGTATTTTCTTGATCCAAAATAAGTTTATACAGCAGTATTTGAGCCTTTAGTTTAAAAAGGCTTTCTCTAGACAATGATAACATCTTACCTTGTAATATAAAATAAGGCTTTGCTGTATGTTTCATGTTAAAGTCAGTGCTCTTGTGTCCACCTCCAGGAGCGTTACCGTTACAGCCAGCCCCACAAAGCCTTCACCTTTCGGATGCACGGCTTCGAGTCGGTTGTTGGTCCTGTGAAGGGGGTGTTTGACAAGGAAACCTCTTTAAACAAAGCCCGGGAGCATTCTCTCCTGCGCTCAGACAGACCAGCATATGTCACCATTTTGTCCCTTGGTAAGCTCATGGCCAGAAAAACTTCTTTAAAGAAGAAAAACATTCTTCTGACCCCTCAAACAACAACTTTAGGAATCTACATCGGGGTTGAATGCTGTTCCCCAAGTTCATAATTCCTAGCACAAAGTTGGCACAGTTGATGTACTTTAAAATGATCCTTTATAATCTGTCCTCATATTTTTGAGGGATTTTAGGGGTTAGATTTTAGTGAGCAAATAGTCACTGTGAGAGCAAGGGTAATAGAGCAGTGCCAAAATGTATCTGCTGGAGTACCTGACTACAGTTGCCCAGTTACAGCTGGAAGTTCAAGCTCTGGTTTTGTGTTTCAGTTCGTGATGCTGCTGCTCGCCTTCCTAATGGAGAGGGAACTCGAGCTGAAATCTGTGAGCTACTCAAAGATTCTCAGTTCCTAGCTCCAGATGTCACCAGTGCTCAGGTAAGTTAGATGTCGTGTCTGGCATCAGATTCTCATAAAAAATACACTGCACAGACCCAGGCAGTATTCAGTGGCAAAGGCCCGATAATTTTTATGCTGCTGTGATGAGCAAAAAGGAGCTGTGTATTACTATGGTGAGCTGCTGCAAATCTGCACAAACTTTGGATGAGGAAAAAACAGCTAGAAAAGCCACAGAATTAACACTCTCATAGAGCTGCTCACATTTTAGATGGAGAAACAGTCAATTTGCAGAGCTTTGGTGGGAGCTCCATTTAATCCAAGATAGCAAACTGCATCCTGTGCTGCAACATCTGCCCTCAGTCACTTCTCACTCAGATGAAGATTGCTTGCAGGTTTTATACTAAATAGGATCACTTTTCGATTCATCAGTTTTGGCTAGTCCAGCAAGGGATATCTTGTAAACTGTGAATTCTGAACTTCAGGTTAACACTGTTGTTAGTGGTGCTCTAGACCGACTGCATTATGAGAAAGATCCCTGTGTGAAATACGATATTGGGCGGAAGTTGTGGATCTACCTCCATCGGGACAGGAGCGAGGAAGAGTTTGGTAAGCCCTGGTTGGTGAAATCTGAAAAATTAAAAATGTTTATAAAGATGGATAATGAACGTTAATTTGTCAGTCTAGCTTTTTTTTCTAGTCAGTTTGCTCATGTTAGTCCTTCAACACTTAAACCCAGTCTTACAGAGCAGTGTATCACTTTGAAGTATTTGTTTGAAAAATACCATCCCACATGCAAGAACTGCAGATGTATGTTCTTATGTGTCTTATTTTCAGCCTTTTTGGCTAATTTTACTAGATGTTTTTCTTTGCACTGTTACATGACTGTGTGTGTTTAATTCCTTGTGTCTGGAGAAGAATCTGCAGTTCTTAATTAGCCCCTTCCTTAAATGAGTTTGCACGTGTTCAGGAGCTCTAACCATTAATTTGTCCTTGCAGAACGGATCCATCATGCTCAAGCTGCGGCAGCAAAGGCCAAGAAAGCTCTTCAGAAGCCAAAACCTCCAGCTAAAATGGTAGATTTCTTTGCTCAGGTTTGCACAGCTGCTTTTGGGATTGAGAAGGAGATTAGTCTTAATTTAATCCATAAATCTGCATCCATAGCAGGTGATGAAAATTACCTCGTTTGAGTTAGCAATTCATGATGTATATGAATGTCAGGGCACAAAACGAAGAGGGAGAGGAGGAACTTATCCTCCACCCAGCTTCCACTGCTATCCTTGTTATTTCAGCAGAAAGAGCAATGGAATTCATTTGTGCTCCCTATCAGAGGGATGGTCTTTCAGATTTAGTTTTGAGGTTAATTTGTAACAAGAGTGTGTGGAACATGTCTGTTCTCCCCCTTGCTGTGCTGGAGCCATCAGGGTTTGGATGTCTGATACTAAACATGTCTGAAGTACTTGGCTGTTGGCACGTTAACCAAGGTGGAAATCTGTGTGTTCTGAATGGTTGTCACAACTGAGGTGCACTTTTCCCTGAGAGCAGGAGCAGCCAAACACACCAATTTATCCATGGCTGCAGCTGGGGAAAGGCGGTCGGTCATGTTTGATTTCAGGATTTTTCACCAGGGCCTCATTCACCACCATACAGAACTCAGGTTAAGTGCTCAGCCTACTGCAGTGTGCAGCAATTAACTCCAGTTTTTGTGATGCTGGATGTGGTTTCTTTGTAGAAGTCGAGTAGCAAGGAGGGTACTGTGAAAGCCCTCCCCACCAGCACAGCAGAGCCCAGTCAGCTGAGCCTCAGTGACTCCAGCATGCCACCAACTCCTGTGACTCCAGTGACACCAACTGCACCTGCTTTGCCAGCAACACCCATCTCACCCCCACCAGTGTCTGCGGTCAGCAAGAGTGTATCTGGTGCTGAGTCAGAGCCAGCAAAACCCAGCCAGAGGTACTGCTGCTGTCCCCTATGTTACTTGGGAATGCTGCTGGCTGTTTTTCAGTAATTTGTATAATTCAGTAATGAGGGAGTTGGGGTTATTTAGCCTGGTGAAGAGGAGGCTCAAGGCTGACTGTATGACTCTCTACAACTCCTTGAAAAGAGGCTGAAGGCTGGTTAGAGTTGTAGTCTTCACCCAGGAAACAGCAACAGGACAAGAGGGCATAGTCTCAAAGCTGTGCCAGGGCAGTTTCAGGTTGGGCATCAGGACCAGTTTCTTCACAGAAAGCGTGATTAGACTTTGAAAGAGGCTGCCCAGGGAGGTGGTGGAGTCCCCATCCCTGGAGGTGTCCAAGGAGCAACCGGACATGGCACTCTGGGCTGGGTGACAAGGTGGGGATTGGTCACAGGTTGGACTCAATCTCAGAGGTCTTTTCCAACCTCAGTGATTCTGTGATTGTGTGAATTTCCTACATCTTTGCTGACCTACTGGCTATGTCTTTTCCGTAGTGTTCTCCTGGTGTCCTCCCCTACCATGCCCCAGCTGGGGACGTTGCTGTCCCCAGCTCAGAGCTCACAGGCACAGTCAGGGCCAGCGCCCACCCCACGTGTGGTCAGTCACAGCAGCTCCTCAGGCCTGCCACAGGTCCGGGTGGTCACTGCCCAATCCAGCCTCCCAGTTGTGTCCCAGCAAGCCCCAGTGGTTACCCAGCAGCAGCAGCAACAGCAGCAGCAGCAGCAGCAGCAGCAGCAGCCCACATCAGTGCCTCAAATCCGTGTTCCAGCTACAGCCACACAAACCAAAGTGCTCCCTCAGGTGAGTTGGAAGTGGTAGAGTAGCTGTGAAGTCTGATCTGATTTGTGATGTTTTGGTGTGATGCACAGGCATTCTGTGATAATTTGGAGAATGCACTAACTGCAGGCAAGAGCACAGAAACAGTTTCACATACGCAATACTGTTTAGTGCTCCATTTTTCACCTGTTTATCTGGCATCGTGTAATTGTGCATTACATAAAAAGTCTGTAGAACTTAAAATCACAGAATTGTTAAACTTGGAAAAGATTGTCAAGATCTTCAAGTCCAGCCATGAACACAGCAGTACCACCACGTTGACTACCGTATCCTCAAGTGCATCATCCACACATTTTTTTGAACACTTCCAGGGATGGTGACTCCACCACTGCCCTGGGCAGTCTGTTCCAATGCTATACAGCCCTTTCTAAGAAAAATATTTTCCTAATATTCAAGTTAACCTCCCTGATGCAACTTGAGGCCCATTCCTCTTGTCCTGCCATTTTTTTTTTACCTGGAAGAGACTGACAGCCACCTAACTACTATTCCAAGCAGTTGAAATTCTTGCAAGGGAATTCTTGTGAACTCCCCTGAACTCGAAAGCTGAGGCACAATACAAAGAAGAATCACTAGACTGTTCCTATAGTGGTAGTCTGCTTATAGTCTTCTTCCCTCTCTTCTGTAGGCTGTGATGACTCTGCCTGTAAAAGCTCAAAGCGGCCCTGTGCAGGTGCCAAGAGCAGGAAGCTCCTTGGCCAGCCAGGCAGGTATCACTGTGACAGGGCTGCCTGCAGTGCCAAGCCCTGCTGTGAAGCCAGTGACCAGCTCTCCAGGCAGTTCTACTGCCAGCACCTCCTCCACCACTGTCATTCAGAATGTGGCTGGCCAGAACATCTTCAAGCAGGTGAGAGGGAGGGAGAGACAACGAACTGGGCACCACGACCTGATTGCTTCCTGTCTGTTGTGCAGATGTGAACACATGTGAGCTGTAATGCTGTGTGAGTTGATGGACTGTGCAGATTGACACAGTGCTGGTTTTCTGTGTTTGATCCCTATTTTCACAGACAGGTGAATGATGTCTTTGTGCAGGTTCTTTAGTGATCTCTCCTTCATTTTGTTTGGAAAAGAAACCAGTCCCACAGTATTTCCTGTGTCAGATGGGACTGGGAATGTCATCTGATACACGACCAGAACTATTTTCAGTAGTGTACTGAGTCCTAGTCTCTGCTTGCATTCTAGTGGAAGCAAACATCATCCTGTTGGGAAGTTCTGCTTTGGGTGTGCCTTGGCCTTTGTCCTGGTTTGACAGAACCATTTCTCTGATCTCTCCCAGGTGGCTATTACAGGACAACTTGGCATGAAGACCCAGGCTGGAAGTAGCATCCCACTCACAGCGGCCAATTTTCGGATCCAAGGGAAGGACGTGTTGCGCCTGCCCCCGTCCTCCATCACCACAGACGCAAAGGGACAGACGGTGCTGCGCATCACCCCAGACATGATGGCCACCCTGGCCAAGTCTCAAGTCACTACTGTGAAACTGACTCAGGACCTCTTCACAGCAGCTGCGGGAAGCAGTGCTGGTGGGAAAGGCATCTCTGCGACTTTGCACGTGACATCCAACCCTGTCCAGACTGCTGAATCTCCAGCCAAGACCAGCACGGCCTCTCCTGCCTCATCCAGCCCAGCTGGAGGCACAGTGGTGAAAGTGACTCCTGACTTAAAGACTGCAGAACCGACAAGCTCAGCTTTCCGCCTGATGCCTGCCCTGGGCATGACTGTGGCAGATCAGAAGAGCAAAGCCATAACCACAGTGGCATCCACGGAGGCCAAGCCTGCCGCCACAATCAGAATTGTGCAGGGGCTGGGGGTGATACCCCCCAAAGCTGGGCAGACCATCACTGTAGCCACTCACACTAAGCAGGTGCCATCATCCTCTGCAGTGAGTGTTGCCGGCACAGCCCACACCTCCTTACCCACCATGAGTGCCACAGTGTCCAAAGCAGTTGCTGTAGCCTCAGGAGCTGTGGGGACCCCCATAACCATCGGCACAGGAGCCACGGCTGTGCGGCAGGTGCCCGTCAGCACCGCAGTGGTGTCTACATCCCAGGCAGTGAGTAATGCTGAGCTCTCACTGGGGTTGGAGGAGGAAGTGGGATGCCAAAATACACTGATGGTTTATGGCTGAAAGCTGCTCTTTGCATCCACAGAGACTTAAATTAATATGGCAAAGTTATACAATTATTTAGGTGGCGAAGGACATTAGAGCTCATCCAGTCCCACCCCTGCCATGGGCAGGGACACCTTCCACTATCCCAGGCTGCCCCAAGCCTCATGCAACCTGGCCTTGGACACTTCCAGGGATGGGGCAGCCACAACTTGTGTTCTGGGTGTGGACCTGCAACTCATTTCATGGTGTTCAAATTGCAGCTAAATGCCCCCCAAAAGTCAGACACTTCCCTTATGTCCTCTTGCAAGTGAATGAAATAAACTTTGCATATCTGAAGCCCTGCCTCATGCAGCTCAGTGTTTTCCCCACACCTTGGGAATAATTTCCCTTGGAATGGTGTCCTAGAACAGTCAAAACTAGAAGTGCTTGTTACTTGAATTAACTTCTTTACTGATTTCTTACTGATTACTTTAATGCTGTTTTAATGCCCAAATCTGAAGGCACTGTATTGTGGTTATATAAGCTAACTGACACTATGGTAGTTTCCCAAGGATAAAAATCATGGGTCCTGTGGTGCAAAGATGATTTGGATTTTCAGGGTTCACGCAGCTGTGTAGTGAATGAGAGGGAGGTGAATTTTAAGGAGCCTGAACTGGAGCACAGATTTCATCAGCAAAGCTGCTGCTGGTGTCTGCTCCTAGGACTCCCACAAAGCAGCCGATGTTGTCGGGCATTTTCTCTACTGAGCTTCCCATGGCTCCTCACATGTTCTTCCTGTTCCCCAGGGCAAACTTCCAGCACGGATCACGGTGCCCCTGTCAGTGATCAGCCAGCCAGTGAAGGGCAAGAGCATGGTCACTGGCCCCATCATCAAGGGCAACCTTGGCGCCAAGTGAGTGCTTTACATCTCATAGTTCTGCTTAGAAATAGGCTGAGGAGGGTCTGTGTTCATTGGGTTCCTGGGGAGCAAGCAAGCAGAGGCTGGAATAGGATTGCAGTCTGTTTACAGGTCCATCAGCTACAAGAAACCGTGTGAATATGGTGTGTGCAATGAGACTGTAGTTTTTATTTATTTTGAGACACAGGTTCTGGCAAACACACCAAATCTGTGCAAATACACCAAAGAATAAACATTCTTTGCCTTGAAACCACCTGTTTGATTAGTTCTGTGTGTTTGAGCAAAAATTAACACTGAAAAATATCTGTAATCTGAAGCCACCTCTCCATTCAAGAGAAGTTAACTGCCTTAGTGAGAATTCCTCTGGCATTCAGATATTGAAGTTTTTTTGTTTATTTTTCCATAAATTCTGATAGTGTCTTCCATAGTTAATATTTCAAGTGCTTAGCTATTTTCTGGATTGAGAAGCATTCAGGTCTGATCAGGCTAACCCAGTGATGTGCATGGTCCAGAGTTAGTGGGTGTAATTTGTGTGCTAAATTAATTCTCTATCAGTTACAAATACTGACATAAACTTGTCACTAGTGTATTTGCCAGTTTTATGGCAGAAAAACCCCCACTACGTAAAATAGTTAGTACATGTGTAGAATTATAATCTACTAACAATTGAAAAAAGGTTTGGAGTTGGAAAGATCAAGCCTGCTGTGCTGTCTACTAACCTTTCAACAATTATTCTTCTTTAGCATCAGTGGATTAGGCAGAAATATCATCCTGACTACAATGCCAGCAGGCACTAAACTGACTGCTGGGAACAAGCCTGTGAGTTTTCTGACTGCACAGCAGCTACAGCAGCTCCAGCAGCAAGGCCAGGCCACGCAGGTAAGAGCACCTAGAATGATCATTCTATTTGCTTTTTTATGACTTAACATCTCTGTGAGGACTTTACACTGGATACATGGGATGGCGGAAAAAGAACAGGCACACAGCTTGGTTGTAGTGTCTACATTAAGCACATGGAATCCATCAACACCTTTACCTTCTCTTCGTCCAAACAAATAAAGTTTTTAAATGTTTTTGAAGCACTGCCAGTATAATGAATGTAAAACCAAAAATCCTGTCAGGATTTTTCTGTACACTCAGCAGTCTTCGTAGTGCTTTGTACTTTGGTTTCTGTGGGTCACTTTTTCTTGAAGAAATCGGATAACTGCATTTCATATCCATCTTTCTGTCTGAAAACTTAGTATTCTGTAATTCCAGGGAATTAATCTACATTGACAGCTGATAGTAACAAGTCTGTAGAAGTGATGTATCCAGTGGATCCACGTCCTTCTTCTGAAAATGTGTAAAAGCAGCTGACATACAGGTTTTTATTCAAACTAGTTTTCAGGCCTTCCTCTCTAATCTGGAAATCTCCTTCCACCATCCCATGTGAGCTGTGAATGGAACGATGATCTTGTGACAGATTCTGTTCTGGGAGTGTTTTGGTGCTTGGTCTTGTTTCTAAAACTGAGTTTTTGTTGGGAGCAGAAGCAGGTACTTTACCAGAGAACAATGCAGGTGCAGTCATTTTGTCACCAGGTTGTTCTTGAGACGAGTTTTTTCCTTCCGTTTCACAGGTGCGAATTCAAACAGTTCCAGCCTCCCATCTCCAGCAGGGAACAGTCTCTGGCTCTACTAAAGCAGTGTCCACTGTGGTTGTGACAACAGCACCATCTCCAAAACAGACCCAGGATCAGCTGTGAGCACTGGTTTGAACATGGATCACTTTCTAAGAACTTCCCCAAGCCTGTTGTCATCCTCCATCCAGCCAACCACCTGAGGCTGCCTATCCCCGGCCATGGCTTGGGATTGGACTGGGTTCTGCCCTTGCTTCTCCAGGGCCAGCACTGCAATGTGTGGGTACAAATTCCACAGAAAAAATGACGCTGTATGTGCAAAACAAAATGTTTCAGTCCAGATGTGTAAATACAGGTTCTGTGGAATTGATAATTTAAGGAATGTCTTCCTGTTCTTTGTTCTCTTTCCATCCAAAGGACTTTTGGCAAATAGAGTTTCTCTGCATTTTGGGTTGTAGACAAAGCAGTTGTCCTGGATCCTCATTAAGGAGGGAAAGTTGCTTGGAAGGCGTAATTCGTCGCTTTTCAAAGTCCTGGAGAAGATGTCTCCTTTTACTGTAGTCTGGCTGTTACTACTGTTACCTAGTGACTCAGGATGGTGGCTTGGACACAGGGGTTTATTGTAACTCAGCCTGGATGTAGATGCCTAACATGTTCAGAGTACTGTTTACAGAACTTTTTTAAGACTCTCCCCTCTCTCTGAGCTCAGACTCTGAACAGATCCCACTTCCATGTCAGGTTGCTGTCAAAGACAGAGTGAGAGTCAAGGTGTTTTTGTGCTGTAACAGTGAGTGACTGTGGGGGAGAGGGAGAGGAGATGTAGAAAGTTATTGTGTGACCAAGTCTGTTAGCAAATGGGACTGTAGTGGAAAGGAGAAAGTTGATGTTCACCAGAAAGATCCTCTATTAGTTTTGCTCAACAAATAAACCTTTTTATCAGTGGACACAAACTGTACCTTGGTTTAAAAAGTTGGAATATGCTTTCAAATACACCCAAACTGTTGTCTCTTGGGTTCTGAAGAAATACTTTAACCTGCAACCTTGGCCATTAGTTTTGGTTTTACTTTTGCAGTTTTATCTCTCTATGTAAATATTTTTGAATTTTGCACATACCGGAGATGAATTTTGACTGTTCCGACATGACCTTGAAGCTGAATGAGATCAAAAGATGTGTTGGACCAGGAGAAGAATAAAAGTGTAGAAAGCCTTATAGATCTCTGCCATCTCCTTTCGGTTCTCTACAGCGTGTTTTGTGTACAACCGTTGTCCAGCTTGCCAAGGGCTAATAGCCTGTCCATTTTCTTGGTAAGATGGTTATTTTTAACCTGGGGGTGTTTTTGGTAGGCTTTTTTTTTTTAAGATGTGGTTTGCTCCAAGTTATATATTATAGAATATAATACATTTAAAGAACCAAACTGTACAGTTCAGGACTGTTATGGTTGGAGCTCTGTGTTACTCTTTTGCTGGGCTTCAGGCTGGGGTTGTGGATCTTTCTGTACTGTATTTAACCCTCTTCAGAGCAGCTTTGAAGGAAAACAGGTATTTCAGTAAGAAAAGAAGTGACTGGAAGTAAATGCTGAGTTAGCAGGACACATCAGTTCAGCATTTGAAAGCAAGTGCTTGAATTACATTTATATGCTTCAGGAACTATTTGGAGTGATAAAGGCTTTCTGTCCTGCTTTTGTCATGTTTTATACCTGATTGGTACATTTATCAATCAGGAGCCAGCAGAAAGCTTGTGGTTTGGGAGGGAGGGGAGGACATTCCGAAGTTCTTTTAGTTGTGAAGTTAAAAGAACTAATTAAAGAGGCAATTAGCAACTTCCTGCTATTGTTTATGTGAAAGAGCCTCTAAAATGAAAACATAATCAAGATAATCCTGCTATGTTCTGTTCATAATTCGTATTAGTAATTAACCTAAAATCAAGTGCTGAAAGATGGTTACATTGTGAAGCCCCTTGAATTTCTGTCAATCCTCATTAATTTCTTGCTGGACACAGGAGGCTTTGGCAGTATTAAGATTAACAAAACAAGAAACCTGCATATAATCCCAGTAGTTTAGTGTGTCTGAGGTAGTTGCTGCTGGTTTCAAGAGTCTTGCTGTTGATCACCGTCCTGCTTTTGAGCAACCTTTGCATCCTGGCTGCTTCTCTTAGGTCCCTTCTCTTTTATTTTGAAGTCAGATTTTTGGGGAAAAGACCATCAGGCACTGGATGGGCTTCTGATTTTGAATGGCCACATGCTGGTTTGGGTAGGACGTGTTTACTCCCAGCTTTCAAGAACAAAGTACAACCTGTTATGATTCAGCTGCGACCTGTCTGATGAGCTGCTCCACTCTGGTTGAAAAATAACCCATAAGCTACTGTGAGTCAAGAGTCCTTGTTTTTAATAAGTAACTTTTAACTTCTACACATGAGGCAGAAAGGCAGAGAGAGACTCCAGTGCTTTTGTGGGGTGTGGTGGGACTGGGGGAGGGTATCTATAAAGTAGACTGTGTTCCAGGTCGTGTATGCTCCCACATCCTCTCACTTCGCAGCCTGAAAGCTGTTCTGGATGAGTCCTGCAGTAAGAGCTGCAAGGGCAGCATGCAGGGGAAGAGGGCCTAGAGAAAGTATTTATACTGACGTTATCCATTTTCCATTTGTCCTGCCTGAAACTAAAGGAGCATTCAGCCTGATGAATCTTTGCCGTTACCTTTTTTAATTAAAAAATGAAGTACAGCCTGTTTTTGTCACAGTGAGATGCTCACTAGTTATCAAAGAGCCTTTTTTATCACCTAAAAACTGGATTAGGAGTTTATTTCCACAGCGAGAATATTGTGTAAACCCTGCTTATAAAAACTGAGCATGCTACACAAACAGCCACAGGTCATTTAAAACCTTTCTAGCCTTTATTTTAACAACTGCTTTGTTTTATTTAAATCATGAGGGAAATCTGTATTTATATACCTCAGTAGGATGCCCTCATACACCAGTGAGCTCACCTTGAGGTTACCTCAGGTGTTCCTTTCAAAAGAATCATTAATTGGACATGTTTTAACAGCTAATCTTCATTTTCCAAATACCTTTGAAAACACTGGCATTGTTTTTAGTAAATGTGAAAACCTTGTTACTTGTTTTTCACATGGCAAATCTGAACCACATCACAACAGACCCGATTCTTGTGCCTGCTAAAAGTTGGGTACCTGGTGCCTGAGCTCAGGACCCTTCTGGTGGGGTGCTGTTCATCCTGTAGGATGACAGTCTGGAATTTAGACTTTGCCCTACAGCCTAAGCACTAAACACAGCAGTTTGTTGCAGAGCTATGGGCAAGGGAGAATGTGCTTCTGGGTCCATACTGAAAACTGGCTCCGACAGAAAAATGGTTTAATCCTGTAGTTACCCTCTTTGCAACTGACTCATCTCAATCTGAGATTTATTGGATCCTAGTTCTGTGGATAGACCAGATGTGTGTAGATCCAGAGGTGGAAGGCTGGAATCATCTTTCTTAACCTGTGCTTTGAATTTCTCAATAGATAAATGTGAATTTCTCACCCCAAGACTGCATTTGTGGCTGCTGATCCCTCCAGAGGGCAATTCATTTGACCTCTCTCCTGTTCCTGTAGGGTGAATCACCCTCTGGATAGAGCCATTTGGTCTTGTGGACTATAAAAGGAATTCTGCATGAATAGTGCAAATTTGGGTGTTTGATTTAATTTAGGGATGATGCAGGTTATGTCAAGTGATCCGTTTAATGTGGATTAGTTCATTTGGGCCTGGGTTAATCTTGTACCCAGCATCCTGCATTGAGGCCTGAAAACTGAAACTCAATCAGAGGTCAGTATTTTAAGAACCAATTTGTTTCTTTATGCCTGGAAGTGTTCACTAAACCAGTTTGGTGAGCCTTGCACCCCATATCTCCTAATGTTACTTTTTCCCACTGTCCTCCAGTTTGCAACACCTGGAGCAAAACAAGTCACCTGCCAGAGCCACGACCCTTGAAGCAGAAGCATGCTGGTCCTTCAGAGCTCCAGGACCGGGTGGTTTCGCAATGACACTTTGAGAAGGTGCCAACCAAATCCCACAGAAGCATTAATAAGTGTCTGTGCTGACCCACAGCAAGGCCATCAGGGCCTGTAAAACAGAACAGCAAACCTGCTGGAGGTCATGTTGTTCTCTCTGTGTGCTGATACTGCTTGAAGAGTTAACAAGGACCTGCAAAGCTGTTGGCATTGTTTGGAACTTGGTAAGTGGTTTAAACTTGTCTGTGTGTCATTGTGAAGCAATTTATGGCAACAACGGAAAATTTTTCAGTTTGTGCTTGGGGAAGCAATGGCTGTTTGGTATTTACATGACATGCATACAAAAATATGCTTCAATATATAGAAAAATATGCTTGATTACTCAAAAAAAAAAAAAAGGAATTTGCACTGAGGACTTTTAAACTCCTTAAACAAAGGGCTTGTAAGTCAGCCTGTTGTGAGAATTGTTCTTGGATACTCAGTTATACAGTGAAATTATGGGTATGAGACAGTCACAAGCCCTCGAGTCACTGCAGCTTTATGAATTACTAACCTCTCTTTGCACTGCTTTGTTTATGTAAGGAAATAAGTTCTGTTTCACGGCTGGGGTGGCCTGAGTACCTTAATGACAATCAGTAACTTGGTAAGCTGAGCTTTTGTTACTTCTAGTGTTCCTGTACTGAGAGCGACTTCCAGCTTAGGATGGCCCCTGAAATGGCTGTGAAGGGGTTTTAAAGCTGGTGCTGGTGCAAAGGCAGCAGCATCTGTCCCGTCACTTTTCTCATTGCAATGTCATATGCAGCCTCTGTACCTTACCAAAAATGCTAAACTTAGCTGGGCTGTTGTTCCAACCTAGGACAGCTGGGAGGAGGGAAGGTGTCAATGTGCAAAGCTGAGTATTTCCCTGTCGCTGTTTGACCCTGGCCAAATGCCAGGCACCTATGACATCTGCTCTCTCTGCTCTCCCCTGCCACAGCTGTGCAGAGGAGAGGAAAAAAAAGTTAACACACAAAGGGCTCATGAGTTGAGACAAGGAACCGGGAGAAGATGCACTGAGGGCAGAGCAGGCTGAAACTTAAAGTTGCAAAGTGATTAATTGCTAACAGAGTCAGAGGAGTATAATGAGAAGTAAAATAAAGCCCTCAAAGACACCATTTCTCCACTCACCCCCCTCTCTTCTTCTCACCAGCAGCACAGGGGACCAAAGTATGGGAGTTTGGTCAGTTCATCACTGAGATCTTCTACTGCACAGGGAGAGAGTCCTTTCCTCTGCGTTGCCATGGGGTCCCTCCCACGGGAGGCAGCTCTCCGTGAACTCCTCCAGCGTGGGTCCATCTCACGAGCAGCAGCCCACCCGAACCCGCCACAATGTAAGCCTCCTCTCACAGGAAGACAGTCCTCCCAAAACTGCTGCAGTGTGGGGTCCCTTGTCCACAGGGTGCAGACCTCCAAGGACAGGCTGTTCCATCTCGGGAGCAATGCCTCTCTCTCCGCTGGGACTTCTGCTGGATCACAGCCTCCTCCCAGCATCCACCTGCTCTGGCGTGGGCACCTCCCCACTGGCTGTGGGTGGATCTCTGCATCCCCCGTGGACCCCAGGGGCTGCAGAGGCACAGCTGCTGCACCATGGTCCTCACCACAGCCTGCAGATGAATCTTGGCTCTGGTGCCTGGAGCACCTCCTGCCCCTCCTTCTTCACTGACCTTGGTGTCTCCATGTTGTTTTCCCTCACATGCTCTCACCTCTTCCTCCTTCTCTGGCTAAAAAGAAGTGCGTGGTCACATTGTTTTGATTTCTTCTTAAATGTTTTCACAGAGATGTAACCAACATCTCTAATTGGCCCAGCCTTGGCCAGCAGCATGTCCATCATCTTCAGAGCCATCAGAGATTGGCTCTGCTGGACATGGTGAAAGCTTCCAGAACCTTCACACAGGAGCCATCTTTGTGGCCCCTCCCTACCACTACCACTCCCTAACCAAAACTGGGCCAAGCAAAACCAACACATTCCCAAAAAGCCCTAAGTACTTCCTCGGCACAAAATTAGCACCCTATTCCTTTGAAGGGCAACAGGAAAGTTTAGTCTTTGTTTTCAGATAGTTGTAACCAGGAGAGCCCCCAGTCAGTGGGATGAGTCCTTTGTAATTTTAATTACACAGCTGAGTTAGGCTGGTTGATAGGATTTATTGTATTCTTACTTTTCAACATGTGTTGTGGAGGCAAGTCAAAGAGATGTGGGCAGGCTGAAAGGGCACAGCTTCCTGCTCAGTTAGCAAACCCAGGCAGTCCTTTCAGTGGGAAGGAAACTTCCACTGACTGTGTCCATGCATCTCGATTTTAACAGTTTTGTCAAGAATTACACAGTTTGCATTAGGACTGTATTTAATCCCTGCTTACGGTTTTCCTGCTTTTTTATGGTCGGAGTCAAGCATCATAGAGAGCAACATATGGGTGGGAACAGTGGTCCCAGTTCATAGATTCTCCAAGGGAAGTTCTCTTGTCTCAGGAGTTGAGATGGGTTGCAAGGTGAGGCAGGTTGCTCAACATCTCCCTGTCATCTGGTGGAAGGAATCTGAGGGCTGTCCTTTAGCCATTGGGAGTCAGCAACAAATATTTGAACTTCAAAGAATTACTCAGTTCACCAATTTTTCATGCAGTTAGAGAGATGTAGTTTGGATGTTACAAAACCTCAAAGGACACCTTAATGTTAGAATAGATTGTTGTGAGAGGAGGGCAGTTTCCAGACAAATATTATACCCAGAGATGCTGCTTTTGGGGTGGAAGAGGGACTAGAGCAGGTTTGCAAGCATGATCCAGCCAGCAGGGAGTTCTAGCACCCTCCTGGACAGCATGGATTGATTCTCACCTCTGCCAGACTGAGATCTGGGGGAGTTCATAGCCTGTTTTCCTGCTTTAGGTGGGCACATCAACAGCATGTGCAGTGTCACCATACCCTGGGACAGCTGGAACATCAGGCAGTTCATTGTCTGAAAGACAGCAGAGTTGGACTGTGAAACAGCAAAAACCTTCCCTATATACCGCATCCCTGGTCCTCTGCACCAGCAAGTGAGGGAAACAAGGGGAATTAGTGAAAAGTCCAAGCTGCATGCTTTGTCTTTGGTTGTAAATACTGACATAAAGTCTGAACTTGTGGAAAATAAGGAGGCAAGGCGGTGAGCTGGGGCAGCTCTGCCGGTTTCTAATATACCACAAAGAAATGTACAATTCCAGTACATTGTCTGCATCTCTCTGCTCTAAGCTAAGGCCTCAGTTTACACATTCGCAGTTCATTAGAAGACAGACCTTACCTGACTTGGAGCCTTGGGTGTGCCCAGTGATTTCAAAACACACGGTGCCAGAAACCAGGCGGTCAGGCCTGTCCACTCTTGCATTTACAGTTTGGCTGGCAAACACTGCTGCTGCTGATTCAGATCTCACAAAAGAGGTTCTCTGCTTTCACGAGCCATTGAAGAGCTCAAGATCGAGACCTGGCTCTCTTTATAGTCCCGGCAGCAAGATTACATCCTCGTGTTTCCTAGTTCTTTGTATTCCTATGGGAGCCCTGTGACTGACAGGTGGCTGGCACCAGAAGCAGAGGCACAGGAAATGACTCCCGTGGATTTTGGAAGCGAGTCTCAGAGTTGTCTGGGATGTGTTGAAGGGCTGAGGTGCTTGTTGCAGACTCTCACATCCTTTGCCTGCTCTCATGCCCATGTCATCCCCGGGATGAGCCGGCTCTAGAGCCCTTGGTTCTGGCCAGCTTTCACGATCTCAGGATGGCAAAGCTACTTCGGAGCTCTGCCAAAATCGTGTTTAGGGAACAGGGTTCTCATTCCCGAGCTCGTGAGAGAAGCATTTGAGATCAAAGAAGTTGCCATTCAAGTGACACAGTAATCCTTGAACAGTTTTGGAAAGGGGAGTGCCACCTCCCTGCTCTGCCCCAAAGCAGCGTGTGGCCAATTGAGGGCAACTCACTACAGTTTTACAGCTCCCATTCTCCACAGTCAGTAATTATTCCCTTGCACTGCAGATGGAGAGGCTGGCTCAGCCCAAGATGACTGTGCCCGTCCCCAGCCTTTGCTCTGGGGGCTGCCCGTTCAGCTGGAAAGCACAGCGCTTCTGGATGACGTTCTCCTCTCCTCCCACTGAATCAGCCTTTTATTTACTCTTTGGAATGCAAAGTAACAGGACACCCTGTGAGTTTTATCTCTCTCCCAATCTTTTGTAATGCTTTGGAAGTTGCCGGACCGGATTGAGCGTTTGAGATGGGGTGGTTTCGGGGTTGCCTGGCAGGAATCTGGGTGGGAGGGCACTGTCGGTGAAATTTGAATTTGGGAGTCACGCTGAGAGCGCCATCCTTGAGCCACGCTAAGGGGGAGGAAAAGCCTTTGTCCCAGACTGAATCCTGCTCGTCGCTGGTGTGGATGGATGGTGCTCCTTTGCTAGAATTCCTGGGAACTGCCTCCACCAGAAGATTTTTTCCCTCGCAGGCAGCCGGCCTTCATTCCTTATGTAAGCAGTTCTTCTCTTCTTTCACGTGCATGGCATTCCCAGGGCTGGGAGCTGATGCGGAAGGATCCTGGCTGCCCAGACAGTGTTTGCTGCTCCTGCAGCTGATCCTTGTCTGGGGTTCGAGCTCAGGGCGATTTAGCTCTTGCAACTCGCACAGATTCTGACCAAGCCGGACTTCGTTCTCAGATTTCAGGGCCCTCCTTCCTTCCAAACCTCGGCTCTGCTTTCAGGATGCTGTTGTGGCTACACTGAGACAACGCGAGGACGAGGAGGTGACAGCTTTTATTGGATAAACTGGTCCCAGCGGGAACAAACAGAGGCTTTGCGGCTGACCGCTGCCATTGCATGTGGGTGAGTGCCTTGAACTTCATGCTTTATTGCGTTTTCACAGTGCCTCGGCTGGGATCAGCATTCTTCAGTCATACTGGAGGGACACATGGAAGGTCTCTCACCAGAAGAGCACGTGGCAGACAGGTTGGGAATTGCTGTTGGATGTTTTGGGGCTGTACAGTGCAGGAGGGGACCAGCTCCCACCACGGTGACTCGGCAATGGTTGCAGCGCAGCCACGAAGGAAATCCCTGTGCTCCAGCAACCAAGAAACAGAAATCCTGGTATTTAGACCTCGAACCAGCTGCCTCCCAGCTGTATAATAAACCAATACACACGTGAATTTAGCACGTGTATTGCTGGCTGGTTTCCTCCACGGTGACTGTGGTCCCCTTGTTCAAAGAGGGCTCGTGAATTAGTTTGTACAACGTTAGTAGCTTGAATGGCAGGAAATAGTAAGCATTCACAGCTCTGTGTCGAACCAGGGGTTGTGGATTTTCGCATTCTACCGTCATCATCCACATCCCTGAGCATGGGTGTTTGCCTGGCGCCATCCTGGAGATCAGGAAAAATGTGTAGAATGCAGGAGCAGTGGTTCAGCTGGGACCCAGCTGCTTTGTACCCAAAATATGCTGTTTCACGGGGGTAGTGAGACAGGCTCCAGCCAGGCATGTAAGGGAGTGGCTGTAAAAACAGGCCTGGGCATCAGCGAGAGGGCTGAGAGCTCTTCACATCAGCAGCCTGACTAGCACAGCACCTTTTCGAGGGGAATACCTTAAATCCAGGGTTGCATCCTGCTGTGCCGTGTTCAGTGGTGGGTGGGATTCTGGCAGCTGCTGAGGGGGCAGAGAAGGCCGTGGATAATGTGTTTCTGCAGGAACACAGAAGTTACGTTGCGTTTTTCACAACAGCAGGATCGGAGACCTCACCCCGTCTCTATTTTTACCCCAAAAAACACCTGCAAAAAGCCTGCAAAACTTCTGCTCCGCATGAGAGCGTTTAGATAAAGGGAAGACAAAGGAGAGTCAGCAAAGGATTTTTCCACGTGTGATCAGCAACTCCTGTTGCACCAGACCCAGAGTTCTGGGAAATTTTAAGTGTTCAAGTGTTGAAAAAAATTCAGTTTCAGGGCTGGATGCAATTGGTGTAAAGAGGTTTGGATCAGCGGTGGGGTGGCCAGTTCAACTTTTGATGGGATATCACATATGCATATGGACTGTTACATGTAAGATGAAGAAAGGAAGAGCCTTTCCATGAAAAATTGAGTTTGATCCAGCTGTTTTAATCTTTGCTTGCTCTTGAATGTGAGAAACCTAATATGGGAGAGTGTGTGTGTATGAATCATCTTTTCAAAAAGGGGTAAATGGTGATGTAAGATTGAATGCAGATTTCAGTGTTACGAACTCTTTCAAACCTGCATTAGAGCATTCTCAGAACCCCAGTCCCTCCTTTCCCTCTCTGTTTAATATTAAACCACACAATCCGCGGGGGCTGTTGCTGTGTGAGCACCCCCGAAGTGCCACATTTGGGTGCATGTGCAGTTTCTGCAATGCTGCTGCGTTACTCATTTTACATCTGGTCTCTGTTAGCCAAGAGAAAGTGCACGCCTACAGTGCTGTAGCCTGCTTGAGGGCAGGTTTCGGGCTGGAAAAAGAGAGTATTTTGCTTCTGCGTGTACCAAATGTTTTTGGGAGCATGAGGCTTGTCCCTGCGGTAAGCTATCTGTGTATACTGAGAGTGCCCTCTTTGCAGGGGGCTTCATAGCATGATAGTGTTGTCACACGAGGACAGATGAGACCGTGGATACAGAAGG
Source organism: Lichenostomus cassidix (assembly GCF_008360975.1). Classification (NCBI taxonomy): domain Eukaryota; kingdom Metazoa; phylum Chordata; class Aves; order Passeriformes; family Meliphagidae; genus Lichenostomus; species Lichenostomus cassidix. The sequence goes on along the minus strand of NC_139504.1, from coordinate 30,695 downwards.
CTTTTCCTTAGGAACTGTGTATCGCTGCATGCTAGCCAGCCCTCCTACTGACTGCGGGGCAGTTTGTCTTGGTAAAAGAGATTTTTCTGTTTTCATTTCCTAAAGCAAAGGTCATGGCTGAAGGGTCTCTTGGATGATGCAGGGCTCATGCAGGGCTTTTGGGTGCAGCTTTTTGGGCACAGTGTTTTCCCTTATTTCTGTGGAGCAGGAGAGGCGGGAGCCACAGCTGGGCACGGCAGTGGCACAGCACCCACGGGGTGTTTCCGGCTGCCTGCACCTGCCAGGAGCACAGGAAGGAGGAGCTGGGCACTGTGCCCAGGCCAGAGCCACCGCGCCATGGCGGCCTGAGCCGCGCAGCACTGCCCTGGCCATGGAGCGCGGCCCCGCAGCCAACGGCGCTGGCATGAGGTACAGCGCTCAGCTGCAGGTGAGAGCACATCTGGGCCCCGGGGTCTCCCAGAACACCTGCCAGCCTTTTGCCGAGCTGCCTCATCCTCTGCTTGCTCCAGTTCCTTTTAGCCTGGTGGGTTCAAGGCGGCTCTGGATCCCTCAGGAAGGGGGGGATTCCAGCTCACCCTTGGGTAGGGTCTGTTTGGGGGATGTTGCTAACCTCAGCAGAGCAGGAAAAGAAAAACAGCGTTGGGAAAGTGGAAATCCTTACCCGTCTGTGCTGGCTTTGGATCCCCATGGTGTCGGTGCTGCCATCGCTCTGGGATTTTGTTTCAGCTTAAGCCAAGGGCACTGGGATTGTGAGTAAACGTAAACTCCGTGCAGGTGAGCTGTGTGCAGAGCCTGGCTCTGGGTTGTTTAGCAACGGATCCAACTAAACCTGTTCGAGCATTGGAAGGGCCAGTTTTAACTGAAGGCTGTGGGGCTTCATTAATTAACTGCTGCGTTATCAGTGTGCGCTGAGACCTGAGTGAGCTTCTTGTGTAGATCTTCCTGGCTGAGCATCTGGCAGGGATGGCTAGGTTTAGGTAGTACCTCCAGAGCCTGTTCCAGAGCCACAGAGCTGTTCCAAACAACGCTTTGGGTTAAAGTAGGACAGCAGTACTTCCCACCGCACCTGCAGGCTGTGTGGTGTCTGTCTCCGAGGCCTGGCTTTAGTAGTTATTATCTGGCAGCAACAAAGGAGCTACTGGTTCTGGCAATGATCAAAAAGCTGGCCTGCAGCAAGACAAGTTTCTCTTGCCTCCAGCCCCGCTGTGTGCTGTGTGCCAGGGCTGGGAGTGGGAAGGAGATGCTCTCGCTTGATGCAGTTCAGCTCAAGCTCCTTGTTCCTGGCCTGGTTGGGGTGACACTTGTGTGACATGATTTTCATTTTGCCTGGCTTGTTCTCCTGGCAGAAGTTAGCTTTGTGCTCTGGTTTGTCTTTACACAGGACTGAGGGCTCAAGCAAGTTCCTTCCCTGGTTCTGGATCAGTTTTCCCCATCTGTCATTTCAAGAGGGGCTGATCTGATCCAAGACAGCTTCCCTAAAGACGATACCTGCCCTCCTGGCAGGAAACAGCCCAAGGAGTTTTTCCCCCATGGACTGTTGTTGGACTTGGCCCCTTGTAAACAGAACAGTGGAGGAAATGAGTGGTTTTGCAATGTCTTGTGTCTCCTCCTGTGCCAGGGAAGGAGCTGCGGTAGTTCTTGGGCTGAGGAGAAGCTGCTGCTTTTCCTTGGAAAGGTGCAGAGTGTTTCCCTGGGGTAGTGGCTGGCAGGTGAGATGCTGCTCAGGCCAGTTTGGCTGCTGTTGGTGCCAATAGCAAGCCGAGTTAAGGAAGACACAATGAGAAAAGGGCTGAGGCCAGACCTTTGCTCAACAAACGAAAGATCACTTTGTAAAACCCTTGAGGGAGCAGCGAGAGTGTTTTGAGGGCCTGGCTGTGGGGAAGGTAACAGAGCAAAGGTTCTCCCCTCGCCAGGGGTAGAATGTATGATTTCCATCCAAAGGCCACTGGGGACAGACTGGGAAATAATGCCCTGCGATATCCAGCCATGGGCTGGGGCAGGGAGGGAGCAGCCATCAGGGATGGGTTTGGCAGACAGAGACTTTCGTGGTTAGAGGTGCTGGTGTTTTCCTTGCTGTTGATTTCAAACATTGAAGACTCGTGGTCCAGATCCACCTCAGAACTGTAGGAATGAGTGACATGTCACAAGGATTGTGGAAGCTGAGGTCTGGAGCTCAGCTGCTTTGGTTAAGCTGCTGGAGGCAGTTTTGATTTCTACACAGTGCTGTCTGTACCAGGAAGGACATACAAATGATTTAAATGAGCTGTTTGCATCTATGGCAAGTTTCTGTGCTGCTCTTGGGACATCAGTGTGTTGTAAGGAGGAATTTCATAGCTTATAGCTACACAGATCAGGGCTGTAGGGTACCTTTATTCTCAGCTTCTCCCCAAGAGTTGCTAAGACTTAAGCGTAAAATTCTCTGCTACCAAAGACACACAGAATGTGGTGGCTTTTTCTGAGCTGCTGTGATGCAGGACAAAAGCTGCACTGATCAGCCTGGATGGGGCAACAAGCTGAGCCTGTGCTGTCTCTGCTAACATTAACTTGAGTTTCTTCCATAATAAACGTAAAGGAATTTGGTTTCTTATATGACTCAAGGTGGTCACAAGACAATCAAATGCTGTACAGGGTTAAGCTCAGAGTTGGTGTGTGAAATAGGTGTGTGAGACCTGTATCTTTCACTATTGCACCTGCCCTCTGTGCCTGGAAGATACACAATCTGGAGGACTCTGTCCTTGAGCTCTTGCCCCATATTCCCTTTTTAGTTCTGATGTCATCATTTTATAGCTTCGTTGTCCTTAATACAGAACTGAAGACAAAAAATAATGCGCTGGCAAAATTCCTTCAGTGCTTTTCTGCCCATGGTGGGGCAACACAGTGCAAATACACCTTACAGAAGCTTCGCTCCCATGCGTGTTGTTTCCATGTATTTTTTTATCAAGAGTAAGAAGAGAAGTGAGGAGATGATTCTTATCAGATCTTTTTCCAGAGCAGTGTTGGGGTTTGCTGCAAGAGTTGGTGCAGAAGTTGATTTAAGGGTGGTGTAGTTGTACTTGAGATACTTCGGTGAAGTGAGTTGTACATGCTGTTTACATTTGGTTTAGTTTTTCTGGTGGGAAACAGGCTGTTTCCCCTCATACCAGCACTGCAAAGCTGGTGTTGGCTTTCAGTGTGATCCAGGAATTCTCAGGTTTTGAAAATACGGTTTTTCTGGCTCTTTTTGCCATACAAGCCCACCCTGTTGGACTCCTGAGCTCTGAGCCTGACTTGCTGGCCTTGTCCTGAGCTGCTGGCTGAGTTGACAGGTTTCATTCCTTTCGTTTCTCCTGTGGTGTTTGTTTTAGTTTTTATTGAGCACCACCCGAGGCAGGTGTGGCTGGAAAAGGGGAGGTGGGAATTGCCTCTCGGATACACAGGCTGGGATCTGCAAGGTGTAATTAACCTCAAGAGTCTAACCATGCAGTCCAGTGACTCTGCTGCATCTCAAGCCTCCCCAGGCCTCCTCCAGCCTGACATTTTATGTGTTCCTTTTCTTGGTGGCATACATTGGTATCAGACAGTGGTGTTTTGTTGCTGTGAGACTTGATTTGGTTGCACACCTGCATTTACATTGTATGTTCTGGACAGCTTTGGCCCTGAGCAGTCCTATGGCAGACCAGCAGAGTCTGGAGTTGGGAAAGTCAAGGGAAGCAGGTGAATCTCATGTCTGGTGCTGGACAAACAAATTACCTGGTGGTCATAAGGGACTGGTGAAACTAATGGCCCAGAGCCCAGTCCTTCTGTAGGTCAGGGTCCTGTGAACAGATGCAGACACTGAGGGAGAGATGGAGCAGCTGTTTTGGAGGAGAGGGGAACAGTGAGGGGTTTGGTGCCCTGGACACATCGCCATCTTAGTGGACCACCAAACAAGGCAGAAACCAGCCTCTATGGGGGATGCTGATCACAGGGAGACCCTTGCTTTGCACACATCATGCTGGAGAGCCATACTCCATGGCATATCCCAGCCTTTCCGTGATCTCCCATTGCAGAAGGATCTCTTTGCTTTCCGGTAAGATCTCCATTGCAGAGCTGGTTCCCACCCCCATGTGCCAGCTGAATTTCCTGCTGACAGAATTAGTCACTTCTGCATCTGGTTTGTCCAGTCAGGCAGAGCACAGTCGCTGTCTAAAAATACATTGGGTGGCTTACAGAGGAGGAGTGGGAGCTCTGCTCGTCTCAGGACTGAGCTCAGACTCTGTACGGAGGAGCAGGAGCCCTCCAAGCACTCTATAAATCCATCTGTGCACACTTTTTTCCCAAAGTTTCCTCTTGGAGTTGGAGCTCCAGGGGAAGCTGAGGCATGGAAGAACTGGGGCAGGGTCTGTTTGAACCTTTCCCTGGATTGGTTTTGCTGCCACAGCTGATGGTGTGATCGATACCTCCAACCCTGCGTGAGAAGCCTGGCCGTACCAGCAAGGACTGAGTGAGGAGGAGCAGGAGGAAGTAACTGCTCCAATGACTAAGGCAGAGAGAATATCGAGGGAGGTTTTCTGTTAATAATGTTTATTGGAGCAGTTTCCTCGAGAAAGGTGAGACAGTCAGACCTTGAGTCACTTTGGGCTAGAGACAGTTTCTGGAGGAGCCATGAACAAGGTGAGAGCAGGACATGTTCAGTTCCTCTCTGGTTTACAGCTGCCGCTGTTCAGAGCACGCAAGGAAAATGTGCAGCAGCCATCAGCTGAAGGAGATTAACACTGCAGTTGTCTTTTTCTTGATTTAACTGTGATCTTTGAGCCTGTCCTGCATGTGATTTTGTCCGGTCTCTGTCTAGCTCAGACGGGTGACGGGGTATTTTTCCTCATGAATGTTGGGAGCAAAGGGGATGTGGAGCACAAGGGAGTGAGAGAGGCAGAGGCTGAGCTGTGCTCGTGGAGCACAGGCAAGTCTGGTCCTAAGGTCAAAGGGGTGGTTTTTGTGCTGAGTGTGGGCAGGGAGGTTTCAGCCTCTTACTCACAGTTCGGGACACAGGGCCTCGTCTGAGACCTTCCCACATGGCCTGATTCATCATTCCAGCAGTGCTTGGGGGATGCTTCAGATCATTTACTGGGTATTGGGAAGAGAGTTTGCAGGAATGGCTTTTGCTTACTCAGGCTGTGATAGGTGAGGGCTCCTCACACAAGTGTCTGTGTTGGCTGAGGAGCATAATGGCATCCCTAAGGTATGGGAATGGGAAAGGGCAAGAGCTGGAATACAACACAGAGGGCAGGGAGAGAGGGAAGCCTCTTTGGATGTGTCTCTTACCTGCCTGTAGTCACAGGGTAACTTCTGGCAAGTAGCAGTGTCAGTGGCTGCTTGTGCACCTTGTACAGGAGGAAAAACAAAAGTAACCTTCCCAGAAGACCCTGCACTCCTGTAATTTCTCCTGTGTTGCTGCTGGCTCAGCTTTGGAGCAAGAACAAACTGACAAAGGTGCTGTAAACTCTCACAGGTTTAACATTTTTCATATTTCTTTTTCCAAGAAAAGCAGAGAAATTGCATGAAAAAAGATCAGATGGTGAGATTTCCTGCCTAATTTCCTTCCTTCCAGGAGCAGTGCATGTGTCTATGTGTACTGGAGGCAGAGGGGAACTCTGCTTGCCTTCTAATTTAATCACAGTGATGATTTTCGCCCTGGAAGAGTTTCCTCTCTGCAAAGATACAATCTTTAGCTCAAAGGGGATGTTGTAATGCATCAGCCACAGTGTTGTGCAGTGTTGTACAGCAGGAGCTCCTGCTTTCCACTGAGCCTTATTTTTTCTGGCAGTTTGGTGAAACTGAAGCTTAGGAATTCTGCAGAGGGCTGAAGGTCCCCTCAGCTGAAAAGTTTTCTAATGGCAAATTGGTTTTCTTTGCAGTTCTTCCTTGCTGGCCCCAGGAAGTCGGGGGAAACTGATAGATCACTTAAGCCCCTGAGACTGTCTTCTTGCCACAGTTTCCTGCAGATGTTAATAAATAATTAAATGCTTTGCTTTCTGCCAACAGCAGCAATGTCTTGGAAGTCCTGAGAAGGCTCAGCACTGTGAGCAGCCCTATGGAGGGAGAGAGGATGTGCTTGCAAGTTTTGTGGCCAGTTTCTTTTCTTTACCGGGTTTGGGGGGGTTTATTACATGATTGGAAAACTGGTGGGAACCAGATGAGTGTTTGGAAGACAGTGTGTCAAACTCCAGGTAGTTTTGGGTTTGATTGAAAAGTTTCTTGATTTAAGATGTCTCTATCTATTTAAGCTTTATTTTGTATGTCATCTGTTTCAAAGTTTCCTTGGGTTGTATTTTCAAGCTTTTCCTGTGTGATCAGAAGCCAAACAGGATTCAGAGCATTCCCCATGCAATTTCCCTCTGTGCCCCTGCTAGGTCTGTGTATTTTGGTGGTGGCTGGATTTTGGGGATGGAAACAGTTCTTTCTGCCTAGCCTTAGGCAGAAATGAAGTCTTCTTCCCTGTACTGCCAAATGATAAACTTGGAGGATTCTAAGAGCAGCTGGTGTGAAAACTGGTAGGTTGCTCTGGTCTTGGTGGACTTCTGGTGTTTGCAGAGGATTAAACTTACAGAGTCCTTGACAAAACCTTGGAGTGAGGTGCCTGCCACTTCCCTTTCTGTTGTGGAGGGCCCGGGGCAAATATCACAGGGAGGAGAGGCTGCAGTGGGGTGTGGATGGTGGGAGCAGAGCACAGGTATGGGGTGAAGAAAAGGGCAAAAGAAGTGGGGGAATGGTTCAAGTGGGAGCTGGACTTTCCTGCCAGGCAAGGCTGAGGAAAGATAAGATGAAGCACCTACTGGAAATGCAGTGAGGATGGCTCATTCCTTATGTCTGCACAGCAGACTCAGAAGTCCCTCTGTTAGCAGGATCCCCTTTGCCGTTTGTTTTTCATAGAATCCCAGAGTAGTTTGGTTGGAAGGGACCTTAGAGCCCATCCAGTCCCACCCCTGCCATGGGCGGGGACACCTTCCACTATCCCAGGCTGCTCCCAGCCTGGCCTTGGACACTGCCAGGGATGGGCCAGCCACAGCTTCTCTGGGCAACCTGTGCCAGGGCCTCAGCACCCTCACAGGGAAGAATTTCTTCCCAGTATCCCATCTAACCCTGCTATCTTTCATTTCAAAGCCATTCCCCCGTGTCCTGTAAAGCCATATTCCCCTTGTCCATATTTTTCCTGACTTTTAGGGGCTTGTGACATTTGCATCAAATTAACTGGAGCTGTTGGAGTACATTTGTGTGAGCCCTGGCCTGAGAGACGACAGGCAGAGGCTGACTCTGTGTTTGTGGGGACAGTGTTACCCTTCCAAAGTGTGGGGCACATAGAAATGCCATGGATTTGTGTGAGTCAGCACTTGGTGCCGTGGTGTCCCTGCTGTCATCCAGAGCCCAGGGAGCTGCTGAATGCCTGCTGAGGGGAAAATGGGAAGGTGGTGAGCAGAAAGGTGAGGGATTCTCCTGTTTTGGGCGTTTGCAGCAGGCGTAGAGCCCTTCCTACCCCAGGGAAGCACAGATCGGAAGCAGAGGATGTGGTGAGCTCTGCCCACAATACTGCTGGTGCTGGGGGGAGAGGAGGTGCCAGGGTAGATGCGGATCCGGGCCCCCACAATGTCCAACAGTACCAAGGATGCTGTGTGGCATCCTCTGAAAACATCTGGGTCTGCAGCTGTTCCTATCCCCCCCAGCTGGAGGTGCAGATACACAAGCAGGGCAAGAATGGAGTAACAGAACAGAAGGTGGGAGAAAGTGAAACCCAGGGCACCAATGGTTTTACAGCTGATACAGAGGTCAGGTTTTACAGCTGATACAGAGCTTGATACTTCAACAGATCTTCCACTTCCTCACCCAGCCCATTATGGGGTGGTGATGACAGTGAGAATTATGTCATTCCTCATTCCTTTTGGATCTGTTCTTCCACGTCCTGTCCCAAGAGCGTGGCTGCTCGTGGGCTGCGGGGATGTTTGTGTGTTCATCTTAGTTTTTTGGTTTATTTCTTTTAATGGATGTTTGTTCTGGATGGGAGGTTCCAAGAAGAAACACAGGAGTGCTGGTGACCCAGGAGGGAGAGAGAGCTGTGAAAATGTAAAGGGAGGAAGCAGCTCAATCTCTTCTTCTAGAGAAATGCTATTTATAGCATGCTGTGCCCCACGAGCTGTTGGTGACACACCTGCACACAGCGAGTGCTTTGTGGGGGTGAATTTTTCTCTGCAGTTTCATCTGCTGAGGCAGATCTTGGAGCTTATGGGCTTGTGACCTGCCATGATCATGGGAGGGTGTGTGGACTTGCCCCTGGGTTTGCTTGAGCTCGTGACCTTATATTAGGTCCAAAAGGTAATTAAGTGTGTACCGAAAAGCAAAGAGGAAGCCTTCACGGTTTGTCCTGCCGTGGCTGTGGAGCTGCTGACACTGAGGTTTGCCCTCAGTGCTGCCTCATTCCTTGTCCCCAAACCTGCTCTGTGCCTGGACCTCCTCAAGCCAGGCTTTGGGAACAGCCTTCCCACTGTCCTGCCTTCCCTCCTTTCCCAGGACATGAACAACCTGGATGAAGGGGTGGAGTTCCTCCCTGCCATGAATTCCAAGAAGATGGAGAAGCGCGGCCCGAAGCGGCGAGTAGTCGTCACCATCCTGACCATTGTTTTTCTGCTTGTCTCCCTCACCACTGGTCTCCTGTTTTGGCACTTCAAATGTGAGTGTGACATCTGGTGGGTGGTGACATGTAGGATGACACCATGGGATCGTATCCATCCACATGGAAAAGCTTTGTTACCTGGTGTTGCTCACATGTGCCCTCTCAAGCTCTGGAGACACCATTTCCACCCCCCAATTGCTGTCACTGGAGATCTGCTGTGACACAGTCCCAGCCGTGACTGCCATTCCTGACCCTAAACTGTTCCCTTCTAGACAGGAACATGCCCGTCCAGAAGGTTTTCAATGGCCACTTGCGGGTTCTGAACTGGGAATTCCTGGATGCCTATGAGAACTTCAGCTCTCCAGAGTTCAGTATGCTGGCCAAGAAGGTGAAGAGCACGGTAAGAGGTTTCTTGCCTCCCTCCTTCTGCAAGCAAGGAATTTTCTTCTTGCCCCCTGGCTATGGGGATATGTTATGTAAGATTCCTTGGAGCTTTCTCTACTTGCTGTGACACACTGGCTGGGAGCAGGGACCTTCCTTGGAAGTGGATCTTGACATCCTAGCTCCAGCCCAGTGCCATGGCATCTCCCTGTGCCATAGGAGCTGCCAGGGCACATCCCAGGATCACTGGATGAGTCAGGGCTGGGAACTGAGACAGAAGGATGTCTGAAGGAGGCTGAAGCTATGGCTGGTCTTGCCTCTTCCCACAGACTTGGGGATTCACTTCCCCCAGGGAAGAGTGGGGCAAGCTCAGTCAGAGCAGCCTGTGATGGGCAGCTCTGGGCTCTTCTGGGGCTCTCAACTTTTCTTCCTTTCTTTGGCTCTGCAGATTCCTGCACCCAGGGATGCCAGGTATGTGCCCTGGTTTCCCTTAGCAGGCTTGAAGCTGTCTTTAGCTTTTCCCGATTCCTCACTTGTAGATGTGCTGAACACCCCTTTTTAACCTTTTCAGGTAGAGGAGATCTACAGGAATCACGCTGATATTGGTCCTTACCACAAAGAGACAGTGATCACTGCCTTCAGGTGAGTATTAGACACTACCTGAGCACCATCTGGGATGCCGGGATATCACACAGTCATTTACCCTTATTCCCAGGATGCTGGGGTGGAAGGACCCCAGTAGTCACCCTGAGTGACACAGTGAGCAGTAAAAAGTGACCTGAAAATGCATTTTGTTTCCTGCCAGATGTCTTGGGAAAATCAAGGTGTAGTGCAGTGCACTGCAGTGGATGGTGCCTGGCAGCATTGAGAGGGACTGTCGGGGCTGGTGGGGCCTTTGCTGGGCACAGTTTACTTAACTTGTTATTGAAATTCTCCCTTCCCTGTGGCCAGGCTCCAAAAATGGCTCATCAAGTAGTCTGGCCCCTTCTTCTAGTGGTACCTGAGTCCTCCCATGTCTGTCCTTGCCCTCACCCCACAATTGCCCTTCCCACAGCGAAGGCAGTGTCATTGCCTACTACTGGTCAGAATTCCTTGTGCCCAAGTACCGGGAGGAGAGCCTGGACAGGGCGATGGCTGACAAGCAGAGCCTGGTGCAGAGGTGGAACCCCCGCCTGAGAAACCCCATGCTGAAGGTGGAGTCGGTCATTGCTTTCCGTGAGTATTGGCTCCACTGTCTCTGGGCCTCTACGTGGGACTGGGTGGGCTATTTCTCTGCAGAGAGAAGGTGCTGGTCACAGCCCTCCCTTGCGAAAGTCAGCCCTGAGGGTGGTGTGTAAGGACCAGGATGTCACAGCACAGCTTAATAGGATGTACAGCCTGAAGGAGGCTGCATGGATGCTCCCCTCTGCTGGAATGCTCTGTGTTCTCCTCTGAGCCCAGGGAAGAGGCACAGGGATGAGTTCTCCCTCTGCAGAGGAAAAGTTTGATCCCTCAGCCCCAGAGGCCAGGCAGGAGCAGCCTCCCCTGCCAGTTTGCAGGGAGAGACTCCACAAGCAAGGCCAGATCAATGAGGGTCCACGGAACTACCTCGACTTTGTGCCCAGGGATTTTCCATAGCCCAAAGGGTGATGCCAGCTCTATTTTCTCCTGCAGCTGTGGACCCCAGCATAGCTCACTCTGCCCGGGACAGTAAGTACAGTTATTCTTCTATCTCAGTGGCCTCTTTGGGGTGGTGTTTCTCTTGCAGGATGGGGAATGGTCTAGAGAGAGGTGCTCTCTGTTCAAGGCAGACCCCAATGTGCTCCTTGGAGCTGGTTTGGGGTTGGACAGACTGTGGCACAGGTCTTGCTGTTACCCAGGAAGAGCTATCTACCCTGGGATAGCCTGTGGGAATTATTCTCTGCATCCTAGGGAAAGGCAGGGTAAGGCTTGTTTGCCTTGTTAACTGTTCCCTACTCTCTGGGCAGACAGCTGCATGTTCTCCCTGCACGCCAAGGAAGGGGAGGTCACCAGTTTCACCACGCCGGGCTTCCCCAACAGCCCGTACCCCAACAATGCCCTCTGCTACTGGGCATTGAGGGCAGATGCCAGCTCCAGTATCAGCCTCACCTTCAAGACACTGGAGCTGGAGCCATGCAGAGATGACAGTGACTACATCAAAGTGTATGACTCTCTGAGCCCCGTGGAGCCCCATGCCTTGGTTAGGTGGGTGTTCCTTTACAGCACTGAGTCCAGGGTGATCCTGAGATGTCCTGTTCCTGTCCCTGCTCAGAGCTGAGCTGTGCTGCGTGAGGCTCCCTGTGCAGCAATGCCTCATGGATTCTGTCCTTTGCTTCCTAGGCTTTGTGGGAATTACGCCCCATCCTACAACCTGACCTTCCTGTCCTCCCAGAATGTCATGCTAGTCACATTGGTTACCAACAAAGAGGGACGATTCCCTGGCTTTAAGGCTGAGTTCTTCCAGGTCCCAAAGATGAAAGGTGAGCAGAGGCTTTGGTCTGTTTCCCCACCCCTCCCTGCCATGGGCAGCTGAACAGGGAAGTGGCTGTGGCTGCAGACAGTTTGTCAGGGATGTTTCCAGGCCTGGAGCACCTGGAAGCAGGTCACATATTGGCTCTTGGCACTTGCCTTGCCTACGGTGTTCTTGGCTGCTGTAATGATGTTCCCTGAGGAGGCCAAAATAGGAATTATGTTGGATTAGACATGAGGATTGGTGTGCAGGAAGCACCTAATTGATCTCCTGGGTTCTCTCAAGCCCTGGAGCAGAGCTCTCTCTCCAGAGAGTGACTTAACCTTGTTAGACATTGCTGCCTCTGCCTTCCTTCCTGCCCCAGATGACAGCCAGCTGAGGCTTGGGAAAACCACACCTGAATCTCTGACTTGTTATTGTCTTCCTGCTTGTGTTTAGCCTGCGGTGGGATCCTGAAGGGAGACAGCGGCAGCTTTACAACTCCCTATTACCCAGCACACTACCCCCCAGACATGGACTGTGTCTGGAACATTGAGGTGAGATGGGCCCTCTCTTTCCCTTAGTAAGTCTGTCAAATGACCCTGCTCATGCAGGACATGGTGCAAGGGAGCTCACAGCAGCTGTGGCCCAGAGGCTACGAGTCTGGCATAACTGAGGGAGCCTTAAGGAGCTGGCGGCAAAGCCAAGAAGAGGCTGTGAGAGGCCTGAATCCCACAGGAGCCCATGAAAAATCCTGTAACTTCATGCAAGAAGGATGAGAGTGTGGGCTTTCGGACAGCCCAGTTACTGGCTGTTGTCCGGAGGTCTGGCTTCCACCCTTCTGTGTGTCTGTTCCATTGGGGATTCTGGGACCAGGGTGACTCATAGTGACTTTTATGAAGGTGTTTCTTTTCCTGCTGGAAAACTGACTTCCCCTTTTCAGTTATCTTCTGTCCTCCCCACAAGCACAACCCCCTTCCTGTGAAACTATTCCCTTTTCCTTGCTCCAGGAAACAACATCCCACCAACTCTGCTTCCTTTTGCAGGTTTCCTCTTTAAAGAACGTGAAAGTGCGTTTCAATATGTTCTTTGTGCTGGAGCCTGGGATCCCAGTCAGCTCCTGCACCAAGGACTATGTGCAGATCAACGGCACAAGGTGGGTGTTGGGTGGCTGAACCCACGGAGCGGCTTCGCTTAGTTACACAGAACCTTGTGCTTTCCTTAATCTGCTGTGGGAACAAATGTGCTGGTGCTGTCAAGGCTGGGGGAGGAGGCAGGAGGGTGCCTGGGACTGCCCCGTGGTGAGAGGAGATCCCCATGCTTGGTTCTGGGGATGAGACCCTGGGTTTGTGGTGTGCTGCATCTGACCCCCCCCAAATGCTGTGGAACATTACAGCATGCAGCTCGTGTGTGCGAAGGCACGAACATCTGAGGTGGGTTCGCTTGAACGAGCAGATCTCCATTCTCAGGGAACTTGTATCCTGTGATGCATTTCCTGGTGCATTCCCCACCCTGATATAAGTTGGGCCAGAACGTAAACTTGGTACGTGACAGGCAGGTGATTGATCTTGTTTCACAATGTTTTGGGCAAGGGAGGTGACCCTGCCTCAGAGAGAGCGTTTCAAAGTCAGCACCTTCCTCTGCAGCCCTGAGTTCCTGCAGTGCTGTTCATGTACATGATCCCACCTGCTCATGGTGGGATGGGATCCTGCATGAGTCCAGTGTATCCAAGATCACACATATTACGGGGCAGGCAGGCATGTGGAAGAACTTGTTTCCAGTCATTCCTAAGGTCACAGCTTGGTGTTTGCACCTGGCCCAAACCTTCTGCCAGCAGCGGCAGAATTTGGATCCTGTGGCCTAGCAGTCTCTTCTGGGATCAGACCTGCTCCCAGCTCTCCTGCCCCCTCAGCTCCCAGGGTGTGGAGGGAGGTCAGGGATGGAAGGATGTTTTCTTGGTGCTGACCTACAGCACTTCAACTCCCGTTTGCTCTCCCCCTGCAGGTACTGTGGGGAGCGCTCCCAGTTTGTGGTGGCCAGTACCACCAACAAAATCGAGGTCCAGTTCCACTCGGACCAGTCCTACACAGACACAGGCTTCTCTGCAGAGTTCCTGTCCTATGACTCCACTGACCGTGAGTTGAAACCCTGGGGCTGGGGTGGGGAAACTGGTTTCCTTGAGATCTGAAGCTGTCCCTCCTCTGTGCTCACACTGCCCTGTAAACTCAGAAGCGGCCTTTTCCAGGGGGTTAGCAGCAGATCTCGCCTTCCTGCAAACCTCCTGGTCTTCCTGCTGTGTTCTGCTGTAAGCAGGCATAGGGAGTTCTGTGGAAGAGACATGGAGGGGACACCAAGAGGGCTCACATGAGATTTTGTCCCTTTCCCCCTCTCAGCCTGCCCTGGCAAGTTCACTTGCAATACCGGCCGCTGCATCGACAGGAGCATGCGCTGCGACGGGTGGCTGGACTGTGTGGACGGCAGTGATGAGAGGTCCTGTAGTAAGTCCAGCCTTGGTTTCCCTTTGGCACAGCATGGGAAAGGCCATGTTGCCCTAGAGTGGTTAGGCTTGTTCTGGGTAATATGACTCAGTGCTGGCTGGAACCAGCACTGCCACTTTCCTCCAGGCTGGAGTGAGACTCAGTGCACAATCAATTTGGGATCCCTTCTCAGCATAGGAGCTAAGGGTTCCTGCTAATCAAGCCCTCGCCCAGTGGCATCGCCCTTCCTTTCAAGTCCCTCCCACCTGGGAACATGTTTTTCTATGTAATCCTCCTGGTTGTGGGTTTGGCTGAGCTGAGTGGTGCGGAGGCACACATTTCTTTACGCAACTGGGCAGGCTTTGCATAGCTCATCTGGAAAACCCATGGGACACACAGGAGTTGTTTCTTTGTGCCATAAGTTTTCCTCTTTGATTAGCAGAGCTGTCCTATAGTTAATGTTATTGTTCAGGGTCTGCAGTCTACAAGAGAAGATGGGATCCCCTGGTTTGGGATCTTGTTCCCAGGGCAGGGGCAATTTTCTGCAGAAGAGTGTGCTGCTGGCCTGTGATATGGATTTCTAAGGTGCTTTCCCACTGCTTGCAGCAATTGCTTTGCTTCAGTATTGCCTCTGGCTGTCATGCAACTGTTGCGATGTCTGCTTCAGCCTCCACTGCCTCAGACATGACAGCTCCAGAAAAGTGGAAATACTGTGGATGTACTGAGTGTATTGTGTATTTATGTACACATGCATGGTCCCGAGCTGATTGCTGGGGTTCCCAAGTGCTTGCACACCCACTGGGAGAGCTGCCATGGTGGGTGGTTGCTGGTGATTCCACAGGTGCCTTTGCAGGCTTCTCCCCTAATTTATAGCATTGGAACAGCCTACTGAGAGGAGTCGCCATCCCTGGAGGTGTCCAAGGAATGACTGGACATGGCACTCAGTGCTCTGGTCTGGTTGACAAAGTGGTGATTGGTCTCAGGTTGGACTCAATGGTCTTGGGGGTCTTTTGCAATCCAAATGATCCTGTGATTCTTACTCTGCTCTTCTAGCCTGTACCGAGCAGCAGTTCAGGTGCCAGAATGGCTGGTGCAAGCCCAAGTTCTGGGTCTGCGACAACGTGAACGACTGCGGAGACAACAGTGATGAGCTGCAGTGCAGTGAGTGACCCACCCCTCAGGCACAAAGGGCTGAGGGCTCGAGCAGGGGCATAGGGGCAGTGGACACTTGTGGGATGGAGGGAAGCAAGTGCTGTGCTGGAAATGAGCAGGCAAAAAAACCCAGGCATGGCAAGGGCTCCCCCAGTGCAAGTTCCTTGAGCCCCAAGTGAGAGCTCAGAGGAAAGGATGAGCAGAGGTGTAGGAAAAAGGGGCTGAATAACTGAGTGATGGTGTCCAGTTTGGAGAAGAGAAGATTGGAGACACGTGATGTTGGAGCTGCAGAGGCTTGACTTGTCTCAGGGAGGGGAGCTGGGCGCAGCCGTGTGCTGAGGTGCTGCAGGATTCATGCCTAGCCCTCAGAACCTGCTGTGTCCCCAGGCTGTGCAGCTAACAGCTTCAAGTGCGACAATGGAAAGTGTGTCCCCAACACACAGAAATGTGACGGCAAGGATGACTGCGGGGACGGGAGCGACGAGGGCGGCTGCAGCACAGGTGAGGGTGGGCTGCAGAGTGAGTGCCATCAAATGCAGCCTCTGATGGATTTCCCTGGGGCTGGGTACCCTCGTGGGTGTGTTTACATGGGGTGGAAATGCCCTGGGGGTGAGTGGAAGAGCTAAAGGTGATGTGACCTCTTCAAAACTGGGGCTAATCCCTGTGCCTCCATCCTGCCTGCAGCAGGCCAGACCACAGTCCCCTGCAAGGAATACACGTACAAGTGCCGCAGTGGGCACTGCATCAGCAAACAGAACCCCGAGTGCGACGGGGAGCAGGACTGCGAGGACCACTCTGACGAGGACAATTGCAGTGAGTGCCTGAGGAATGGGAGGAGACATGGGATTCTGGGCTGGACCTCTCAGAGAAACACCCCAGTGTGGCAGAGAGATCTCCTGGATGCTTCTGTGCAGGGGCTTGATCTGAAAATACTCAAGCCACGTTCTTTAGTGGCCTGTGGAGTGTCTGTGTTGTTCAGGAGGGCTTAGTTGGGACTTTTCTCCCCTTTACAGAATTAGCCGGTAAATGTTGTAGCTAATTTAGCATCTGTGCAGAGAACTCCCTCCCTGACACGGGTGATGGGACACTTGTACTGTCAGATCTCCTGGAGGAACAGAGGGAAGGTGTGGGATGGGAACAGAAGAAACCAAGTGCCCCTTCTCCTTCTCTGCCCTAGACTGCGGGCTCCGCTCCTACATCAGGAAGTCGCGGATTGTTGGTGGGCAGAACTCAGACGTGGGAGAGTGGCCATGGCAGGTCAGCCTGCACATCAAGGGCCAGGGCCACATCTGTGGGGCCTCGCTGGTCTCAGCAAGCTGGCTGGTGTCGGCGGCACACTGCTTCCTGCCGCTGCAAGGCATCAGGTACCGGCCTCATGTCCCTGTGCTTCCAGGCACTTCACAGAATAACAGAGTAAGCTGAGTGGGAAGCGGCCCTCAAGGATCATCAAGTCCAGCTCCTGGCCCTGCACAGCACCATCCTCAAGAGTCACGCCATGTGCCCGAGAGTATTGTCCAAATGTTTCTTGAGCTCAGTCAGGCTTGGTGCTGTGACCACTGCCCTGGGGAGTCTGTTCCAGTGCCTGACCACCCTCTGGGGAAGAGAGCCTTTTCCTGATACCAAACTTAAATCTCCCTGACACAACTTCAGACTATACCCTCTGGTCCTGTCACTGAGCACCACAGAGCAGATATCAGTGTCTGCCCCTCCTCTCCCCATCACAAAGAAGTTGTAACTGCAGTGAGGTCTCCCCTCAGTCTCCTGCAGGCTGAACAGACCAAGTGCCCTTAGCTGCTCCTTATATGGCTTCCCCTCAAGGCCCTTCACTGTCTTCATTGCCCTCCTTTGGAAGCTCTCTAATAGTTTAATATTATTCTTATATTGTGGTGGCCAAAACCGCACCCAAAATTCCAAAACCAACTCTGAGAGGCATTCCTTAAGGAAACTGTTTAAGGTAGTGAGTGGTGCTGTCTCTGAGATGGGGTCTCACACTGTTTTATGCCCCCCATGCAGGTACTCAGACCCCAGCCTATGGACAGCCTATCTGGGCCTGACCGACCAAGGTGACCGCAGCGGCCCCAATGTGCAAACCCGCAAAATCAAGCGCATCATCTCTCACCCCTTCTTCAATGACTACACCTATGACTACGACATCGCTGTGCTGGAACTGCAGAGCCCCGTCACCTTCACGGCTGTCATCCAGCCCATCTGCTTGCCTGATGCTACCCACAACTTCCCTGTGGGCAAGGACCTTTGGGTAACCGGATGGGGAGCAACCGCAGAAGGGGGTGAGTGGTGGCATGTGATTTGGGGCTGCACTGATATATTTTACACAGGCTGAAGAAGTGTGTGGCTGCTGCATTCCAGGCCATTTTGGACAGGGCTTTGAGCAACCTGGTCTAGTGGAAAGTGTCTCAACCCATGGCATGGGGTGGAAGGAGACAGGCTTTAGTTCTCCTCGAATGCAAACCATTCTGGGATTCTACAAGTCTATGATTTTTGTGTTTCTTGAGGGGAAAAACTGGGAGCTGCTTAAAAATGTGTATTTTTACTTACGCTGCTCCTCCATCTTGGCAGGCACAGGAGCCTCCATCCTGCAGAAGGCAGAGATTCGGCTCATCAACCAGACTGTGTGTAACCAGCTCCTGACGGACCAGCTGACACCACGCATGATGTGCGTGGGGATCCTGACCGGCGGTGTGGATGCCTGCCAGGTAAGGCAGCACCTGAGTTTAGTGCTGGTTATTGGTTATTACGTAGGGAAAGAGGTCCTTGCTCAGCCCTACTCATTCTGGCACTTCCACTTACATTTACACTTTTAACATAAAACAAATCTATGGGAATCCTCCTGTATTCAGACAATGGACAGATTACAATGGGCACTGGCAGCAAGTTGCATCAATACATGACTTAGACTCAAAAACTGCAGCTCAAAACCACAGGACTTAGACTCCATCTCACCAGGTAGGACATACAACCCCACTCCAGCTTCTGGCTGTTATTTAGAGCCTTAGTTAGCAAGCCAGGCTGGTCGACTGGTATTTTACAGCTCTTTGTTCTGGCACTTGTGGCTCTTACTGCCATACTTAAATATTTGTTTCAGGGAATGGCCAAAAACTTGTAATGACAGCTGTCTTAGAATAGTTTTTGAGACGGGGATTTGCTCATTGGTTATTTCTTGCTAAGTTTTTGTGATTGACTTTAATAGTGTGCATGAGGGTGATGTTTGGGGTTGGTGTTAATGCTCCTGTGTGGTTCTACGCAGGGAGACTCTGGGGGGCCCCTGGTCAGTGTGGAGCCCAGCAGTCGAATGTTCCTGGCTGGTGTGGTGAGCTGGGGCGATGGCTGCGCCCAGAGGAACAAACCTGGGGTGTACAGCCGGCTCACAAGCCTGCGAGACTGGATCCAGGAGCACACAGGCCTCTAGGGATGGATCCCTGCCTGGACACCTCTTGGACAGCGCTGGCTAGAGACACTTGGCAGTGCCAGCCATGCACAGCTTCTACTGTGAACTTCAACCCTCCCTCTACCTCGCTGTGAGCACCTGGGACTCCATGTGCATCCAGAGCTGATGGTTTGGTTTAGCCCTTAGTCTTAGAAATCCATGTTCGGAAAAGTTTCCCGTGGTGGGTAAGCTAGTGCAGCTCCCATTAACAACTTGAATGAGCAATCATTTAAGATAACATATACTAATAAACTTTTTAAAAAATCAAATTAAAAAAAAAAAAGACAAACACTTTGTGTTTAGAGGCAAACTTTATTGGACAGGTTCAGAAACAAGGTTTCAACATATATTCTGTCGTGCATTGGTTTTCAAACGACCATCCATACCCCTTTCTCTGGTGTTCAGCCATGGGGGAGTTGAAGGGAGATCTTACTGGTTTTTTGGGGGGATTCCCTTAGGGATCCCTCCCTTGTCCCACACCATGGTCTCCTCCTTCTGTCCTCTGTCCAGCTCTGCTTCCGGCATGGCCAAGTCCAGGGCTGGGGGCCTGAAAGACGTTGGGCTGAAACACCATCACTCAACCCAAAGAAAGCCATGGGCAGAGCTCAAATACCATCACTCACCCTGAGGGAAGCCACAGGCAGAGCTGCTGGCACACACAGAGACTCCGAGCCATTGGCATCATCGCACTGTGCCTTAACATCACACTGAGCTAAGCTGATGCAGCTCTGCTGAGCCCCAGGTGCCTGGAGTTGCTGTGAAGAGCACAAGGGCTGCACTGAATCCTTTCTTGAGTGCTCCCCAGAAGGACAATACCAGTCAGCTGTGCGCACCAGCCTTATACCCTTCTTACTTTTGTAAAGAAAAATGTGACTTGTGAATGTGCTGATTATCTTCCTTTCTCCTCTGTAGCCTGTTCCTGCCCCAGCAAAGCACACTCCAGCTGAGTTAGTCCCTTCCTCACCTGTAAATACATTGTTTTGTAAAACTCTCAGAACTGAGATGCTGCAATAAACTGGGATATTTTCTAATACTGTGTCTGTGTGGTTCTTCCGCAGCTTCCATGCAATTGTTTCTGAGACAGAAACCTACAGCACAGATCCCCAGTCCTAAGGGGCAAGCTGAGCCTCTCCCAGTAAAACACTTCAATACTGTATTCCTGTGTACAGCAGCTCCACTATGGAGGAGAAACATGCAGAGTCTGGGGAGAAATCCTCAGCTGTAAGGGCTCATAGGAGGATGGTCTGTGCCTCAGCCCTCGCCGCAGAATTAAGGAACATTCTGTCAGCTGTGCTTACACAATGCTGCAGCAACACAAAAAGAAGGATTTACTGTGATCATTCTCTTGCCCAGGGAGCATCTGCAGCACTTCTGCAGCACTTTTGCAGCACATAGCAAATAAAGGTACAAATGTTTTCATTCCACAGTGTCCCAGTTTGCAGTTAAGCTCCCCCAGACACATGGCTCACTAAAAACTTCCCTGAACATGAATTGTTATGGATGATGGTGCCTGGGGATAACAGGATGCAAAAGGACGAAACAGTTCATGAATAGAGCTGAGCAGCTGGGCCCCAGCACCTGCATCCAGGGGAATTGCAGTGCGCTGTTCCATCACCTGAACACCAGATCCAGTGTTTAGTCTCTCTCCCTTGTTCTGATGTGCAGTTTGGGGCTCCTGCTGCAACCAGCAGGATCACAGCCAAGCAAGAGGAGGGCAGGAGTTTGATTTTCCAAACAGAAGTGTGAACCCTGTGCAGCCAAACCCACAGAGAAGTGTGTTCAGACTGGTTTTGCTTTACTGAGCACTGTATCACCCACCACAGCACCCTTCTCCCCACAAAAGCCCCATTCCACAGTCACTTCCCTGTATCTGAGCACAAAGAAAGAAACATCCTGTGAACTGACCACCAAAGGTCCACCTTGCCACCAGGACCATGTGAAACCTCAGTTCCTGCTCTTTCATAAGGATTACAAATAAATAAATAAAAATACAAGAAATAAAGACAAACCCCTGAGCTCCAACCCCACTAGATGTCCCTCTTGGCCAGGGCACAAGGACTCCTGAAACAGCATTGCCAGGAAGGAGGTGTGGAAACTGGGAAGGGACAGGCTGCACATCCCAGATCCCTTTGCTGAAGTCCAGAGGGAAGGGAGCTAAGAAGAAAAAGAAAGAATGCGTGGACAGGTAAAGGAAACAAGTGTGGGCAAGATGGAGAACTGAGCCAGGCAGCTCAAAGCAGCTGGCCTTGCCTGCAGGGTCACCAGGTGGGATACCATGGGGGAAGAGCAGCTCCGAATCAGTCTGAAAAGTTGCATCCCTCAGGAAAAGGTCCAAGACTTCACTGAGAGCCACCAGACCACTAGAGTTTAATTCCCCCATCAGTTTATCAGCAGCTCCCAGTTTCTCCCCCCTCTGCCTCAGCACTCAGGCATCAGAGAAAACTCCTTTACTTGTTTCATGTGAAAAGAAACCCGTTGTCAGACCGGACAGATTCTGACACTGTGAGAATCAACAAGCGTCTCGCAGCACTTACACTGTGGGACACAAGGTGCAGAGAGGAGGAAAGAAAAGCAGCTTGCCACGGCTTCAGACATGCATATCTTGAGCAGCTGGAGCTGCCCCAGAAGGAAGCAGGCAAAGAGAAGGCGTTCCTCAAGTAGCCCCTTCTGTTCGCAGCCTTGCCTGGTTGCAGGGAGCTGTTCACGGCTTTCTCGCCCTAAAGAGCACTTTAGCGCTGGACAAGCTCTCCTGCTCTCTGGCTGTGCAGAGAAAGTGAACAAAAAAGTGGCACAGCACACTGCTGCAGTGTTCTGTGAGAACTTTGCCCAAGTGCATCAAGTGCATCAGAAAGGTGGTTTCCAGCCAGAATCTGCCCAGAATGCTTGTTTCTGCTTCAGCAAGTGTCTCGCAGCACTTGCACTGCAGGGCATGAGGAGCGAGAGGCAGTGAGACTGAGAGAAAGGTTTATGAGTGTTTTGGCACTCATAATGTTGAAAACCTAAGCAAAAAATTTTTTCAGTCTGCTGACTGACATTTTTTCTGGTGTTTTGTGGTATGTTTTTTTTCAAGTTTTGCTTTACTCTTATTTCTAAGTATTTTTTTCTTTTTTATTTGCTTGGTTGTTCTATTCATTTTATTGCATTAGCATATCCTTGTAGAACTACATTATTGTAGATTTAGTCTTCTTTTTAGTGTTTTACTACATATCTGGTAGTTAACTAAAGGTTGTAGGGTTGGGGCTGAATCACCGAGCCCATAGGAGACAGAAAGCCCCCCAGGGTGTGGAATAAGGACCTTGGGACTGGAGTCAGGCCCAAAGTGAAGCGGAGCAGTAGAAATGCTGGGGCCAGAGCTGGAAAAATCCCATGGGAGGAGGGGATGGTGTTGCTGTTGAGGCGCTAGGAGAGAAGTAGAAACCCAGGTTCTCAGGCAAGAAAAGAAGAATTTATTATTTTGATTTCCATATATATAGACTTCTCACAGGTCACCCAGATTGGTCAGTCAAAAACCTCCCCCTAGGCCTAATTGGCCAGGCCTGAACTGCCCAAGTCTTGAGACCCTGTTTGCAAGAACATTCAAACTTTATCTTTGTTTATAAAGCACAGCAAAATGTTCTCACGAGAAGGACCTGTGCTAGTCACAGGGATGGTGCTGCAGCTCAGGGGCTGCAGGAGATGCCTGGGGGTTGCCAGCCCCTTCCCGGTGGTAACAAGCACAAGCTGTTGGTGTGGGGGCTCCTGGGCTCTGAGGGTTCCAGGGCCTGAGAAGCAGTCCAAGGGCATCTTTTGAGACGGAGAAGCAGGGGCCCAGTGGCCATTCCCAATCCCTGGTGCTGCCGGGGGGAGGTGAGGAGGGGAGAGGGGGCCTTTTAGGCAAGTGCTGCCAGTGAGACCCAGGGATGGGAGGGAAGGTATGTGTTGAGTTTCAGGCCTCATACGCCCCCAAAGTTGGGATCCCATGGGAGTGGGTATGACACGTCCTACAAACATTGAAGTGATGCCAGTGACTGATTTGTGGCTTTATCAACTGCCCCGGGCTGCAAGTGAGAAGCAGGAGCAGCTACAGATGGAGCAGTAGGAAGCTGAGGAGCTGGAGCTGAGGAAGCAGAGCTGGGAAGACCAAAGTATGATAGGGCTAATGGTAAAACCCCTGTGGGCCTGGGATAGGGACTGTGGAGCTGCAGTAAGGATTCTTAGGCTAGGTCTGGAATACAGGTTCAAAAGCTGAGTTTAAAACAGACAGAGCTGGAGCTAAACCAAAGATGCTGCCCTGAGAAGCAGGAACAGCCTTATGTGGCATTGCTAGGAAGATGTGGAGCCAGAAGTGACACAAAAATCTGGCAGTGAAATAAAGCTAGTGGGACCAGAACTGAAATCACTAGGGCTGGGATAGAGATAGAAAATGGATAGTAACTGTAGAGCTGAAAAAGAAAAGACTGTAAGATTGCATCTAGAACTCTGGTAGTGCTGGGCTATTGGCTGTGTCTGTGATCGGCACTGTAGGGCTTAGTGTCAAATCCCTGTGGGGCTTTGAAATTCACTGGGGCTGGGATTGTGACTGAAAGTGGCAGAGAAATTAAAAAGCTATAAAATGTACTGTGGGGTTGGAGTTTAAATCATGGAGGGGGTGTAATACTGATTATGGGGTGAGGGTACAAACTGTGGGGCTGGACTAAAGAATGGTGAGGAAAGAGCCAGCAAGCAGAGCAGCGGCTTGGAGCTGAAAAGGGGGCATAAGAGGCCCTCTGGGCAAAGGGCATTCCTGGCATCCCCAGGGCACCTTTTGGGTGTCCTGGCTGGCTTTGCGCTGAGCAACCGCCCTGTAAGCAGAGGGCAGGCTCTTTGTCGTCATTGGCCTTTTGCTGTTGCGCTCCTTTGGCTGCCTGGAGAGAGGGGTGACCATGTAAGGAGAGTCAGAGCCCCTCTCTCCACACCTGAAGGGGGAAACGGAGCTTTCCGGGCCCCCAGCCCATCCTGTAAGCAGAGGCGCAGGGCCTTTTCCCCTGGCCCCCGGAGCTTTCTGCCTATTCTGCTGGCCCCTGGCCGGTGTGAACTCCCCCTCCTCTCCCCGCCCTGTATTTGGGGTGCATCACAGCCTTTGTCCCCCTGCCACCCCTGAAGTGCCTCAGGGCATCAAGGCCCCTGTGTCCTCCCTGCAGAACAGGGGCAGGTCTGAGGCTTTTCCCTCCCACTCGGCGGTGGGGATGGCTCCCCCAGCACATTGGCTGCACAGAGCTTGCTCCCTCTTGTGGGACTTTGTTCCCCTGCTGTCCTAGCTGGTGTGAGTGAGCAAGTGGTGTGATTGTACTTTAGGCCCCCTTTAGAAATAGAGCAGAGTAGCTTCAACTTCCCAGGAGGGAAAGAGGAGCTCTGGGGAATCCCCAAAGAAATGCACAGGTGGAGAAACCGTCCGGCCTTGCCCCTGCTGTGTGAGCACGGCACAAAGCCGCTTAGTGGTAGCGTGGGCACGGTGACGGTGACCCGCCTGCAGCCAGGGCCTGGATCTCTGCCTGTGCTGCGCGGCTGCCAATCCTGCAGGTGACTGACCTGCCAGCGTGCCGGTCCTGTGGTCGGGGCAGATGTCATCACTTTGTGGAGCCTCTTGTCCCCAGGAGCAGTCCCAAGTCCCTGTAAAGCAGGGCTGGGGAGGCTGCTTTAGCCAGGAGACAGGAACGAGAGCACTCCATGGCACTTGGGAGTGCCGGGCCACGGGGGACAGCCCCGTAAGTGGGATTGTGTGCATCTCTGGGCCTCAGCAGGCAGTTGGAGGGTATCCGTGGCCCCGGCCTTTCAGAGGTATGGGGCCAGGAGTCACGGGGCTGAGCGTGTGCCTTCCCTGTCCCTGGGGCCGGGATCCTGGCCCCTTGGCGTTAGGCTGTGAGCTAGACTGGCTGAGTGTTGAGTCTCGTTCCTGTTTGCCATGGGGGAAGGCCGAGCTCCGTGGCTCCCTGGGTGTCAGCCAGCCTGTAAGCAGGCTTGCGGGTCTGGGAGCCTTGGTGCTCCCTCAGCACCCACACCGTTAGCAGGGGGTACCCCGGAACCAAGAGAAGAAGCCTCCGTAGGCCTTCAAGACCAGAGCTGCCCTGTAAGTCGGGGCCAGTGCTCTGGAGATCCGGGCACTTTGCAGTGCAGGCAGCGGCCGGAGTCCCCTTTAAGGACGACTGCAGCCTCCCTGAGCCGCTGCTCTGCAAGCCCAGCTCCATTTGCCCAGAGGGCCTCCCTCCCAGCAGCGGATAGGACTGTGCCGGATGTCTCTACCCTGCGCTCTGTCCATGTGTTAGGTCCTGGTGCTCTCTCTCCATCCCAGTGCTCCGCCCCTGTGCTCCGAGCGTGGATACCTAGCACAGAGTCCAATCACGGAGGCCGAGCCTGGAGACCGAGCACGGAGACAAGTGAGAATACAGGGACATAGCACAGAGAGGAGAGACAACACAAGGATGGACCATGGAGACCAAGCCCAGAGATGAGAAAGAATACAGAGCTGGAGCACAGAGAGTAGGGTGAACATGAGGACCAAGTATGGATACCGAGCACAGAGAACAAGCACAGAGACGAGAGAAAATACAGGGACCGAGCACAGAGAGGAGAGAGAACACAGAGACCAAGCATGGAGATCGAGCACAGGGATGAGAGAGAATACAGGGACAGAGCAGAGAGTGAAGAGAGAACACAGGGCACGAGCACATTGTCGAGAGAGAATACAAGGTCGGAGCCCAGAGAAGAGAGAGAATACCGGGGCAGAGCACAGAGGCCAAACACAGAGACAAGAGAGAACACAGGGATGGAGCACAGGGACTGAGCGAGAACAGAGAGAAGGAGCACAGAAAAGAGAGATGTGCTAGTTCAGAAGTAAACCAGCTTAAACTGATTGAGTCAGAATGCAACCCACCACCCTGTTGGGCAGGGTGCTGATGGCAGTCCAGTTAAGTGGTGGCTGCAGTCTCCTTGCAGTGATGGATGTGGTCAGATTGAAGTGGTGATCCTGAAGAATGATCTGGTCAGTCTCTGGAGGTCCTGTGGTGACTCTTGAGCTCTTCTCTGGGAATCCAGTGGAAGTGGTCACCCAGTGTTCCAAAGACTCAGCTTCTATGCAGCTGGGAACATTCAGTCGCTCCCCTCTGGGCGGGGCATCTCACAATGGGATGATGTAAACTTATGAGTCACTCGCAGAGCCCTTGATGGCCCATGAGCACAGATAACCCAGATGGTGTTACTAGGCTCAGTCATGCTGCAGAGCAAGAGCACTGTGCAGCTGCTCTGAACAGCTTCTGGAGATGGCAATAGGATCTGTTGGCTCCACCTGCCATGGCACTTAAGACAAGAGAACAGAGGGACAGACGGAGCACAGACAGGAGAGACAGAGAGAACGAGCAGAGACACTGAGCCCAGAGACGGAGCGCAGAAACAGAACAGAGAGAAAACTGGGGGGAAATGGAGAAAAATAGGGAAAATTGGGAAAAAGGGAAATTTGGTTCAAAAATTGGTAAAGAATTGAGGAAAAAAGCAGAAAACTGGGAAAAGGAAATTTGGTTTAAAAGTAGGAAAAGAAATGGAAGAAAAAAGCAGAAAATTGGCGGGAAATGGGAAAAATTGGATACAAAATAGGCAAAATAACGAAAAGGGGAAATTTGGCTCCAAAATTTGGGAATTTGGTTCAAATATGAGAAAAGAATTGGGGGAAATTAGGGAAATTAGGGATAAAGAGCAGAAAACAAGGGTAAAATGGGGAAAATTAGGAAAAAGGGAAATTGGGGTCCAAAATTAGGGAATAAGGTTCAAAAATAGGGGAATAATGGGGGGAAAGTAGAAAATTGGGGGAAATTGAGAAGAAAATGGGGAAAATTAAGAAAAAAAAATTTTGAGCAAAAAATTGGTAGTTGGGTTTAATATTGAGAAAAGAATTAGGAAAAAATATGGGAAATGTGGGGGAAATGAAATAGAAAATGGGTAAATCCAGGCAAAAGGGAAATTTGGCACAAAACTGGGAAATGAATTGGGAGAAAAAAGCAGAGAAATGGGGAAGTTAGAGGGAAAATGAAGAAAATTAGGAAAAAGGGAAATTTCATTTAGAAATTAATAAAGAATTGGGAGAAAAACCAGAAAACTGGGGGAAATGGGGAAAATTGGGGGGGAAATTGAGAGAAAATTGGGAAAAAGAAATTTGGGAATTAAGTTAAAAAATGGAAAAAGAATTGCGGAAAAATGTTGTGATAATAGGTGCAGGTTCCCCACACCCCTTTCTTCATGAGTGTACCTGTCACCTATTGTTCTGCCTTTCCTAACCCCATGTGGTCCTGGCCACTTCCTCAGGTTTCTCGATTGGTTCCTGTACCCTAACTCCGCCCATGTACCTCCCCTGTGCCCAGAGGTCACTAGGCCAATGTGCTGTCCCTGCCCTTCTCTGTTTCCCTATAAAATCCCCCTCACCCTCTGCCATATTGTTGTCTATGCACCACATGTGTCTGTGCATGTGAGGCCTTTGCCCATGATGTATCTCTGCCTCTGGGAGGTCTTTGGCCTCTGCTGCATCATGTGCATAAACATCTTCCATGGACACAACGCATAGACCCTCCTTGCCTCCTTTATCACCACTGGTTGTGGAAACAGACCAGAGAAACCAGAGCTAGCCTTATGGCTCCCCGGCCAGTGAGAGCGCAGTGTCCAGCCCTGGGACAGAGGGTTTGGTGCACTGAGGCATTGAACCGGACTGAGCAGAGATGCTTTTGGGTAAGATCTGCTGCTATGTCATCCTTTAAACTGCAACAGAAGAAAACAGAAAATTGGGGAAATTGGGGAAGATTTGGGAAAAAATGAAATTTGGGTCTAAGTTTTGGGATTTTGGTTCAAAAATGGGAAAATAATTGGGAACAAAAACAGAAAATTGGGGGAAATTGAAAAGAAAATGAGGAAAATAGAGAAAAAATTAAATTTGGAGCAAAAAATTGGGAATTAGTTTCAAAAATGGTAAAAGAATTGGTAAAAAATGCAGGAAATTGGAAGAAAAAAATGGAGAAAAATGGAAAATTGAGTAATTTAGGAATAAGGAAAAATTGATTCAAAAGTGGGTACCCAATTGGGAGAAAAAAGCAGAAAATTGTGGAAAAAATTGGGAAAATTGGACATAAAAGAGAAAAAATAATAAAAAAGGGAAATTTGGGTCTAAAATTTGGGAATTTGGTTCATAAATGGGAAAATAATTGGGAAAACATGAGGGAAATTAAGGATAAAGAGGGGAGAATTGGAGGGGAACATGGGGAAAATTAGGAAAAGGGAAGTTTAGGTAAAAATTTGGGAATTAGGTTCAAAAATGAGAAATGAATGGGGGAAAAAAAGAAAATTGGGAGAAATTGGGGGAAATTGAGAAGAAAATGGGGAAAATTTAGAAAAAATGAAATTTGGAGAAAAAAATAGGAGAATTAAGTTAAAAAATGGGAAAAGAATGGGGATAATATGAGGGAAATTTGTAGAAAAATGAGGAAAATGAAAGGGGAAATGGTGAAAATTAGGCAAAAGAGAAATTTGGTTAAAAAATGGAAAAAGAATTGGGGAAAAAAGAAAATTGAGAAAAACTAGTGGGAAAAATTAGCAGGAAAATAGGGAAAATTTTGTTAAAATGGGGAAAATTGGAGGGAAAAGGGAAGTTTAGTTCAAAAGTGGAAAAACAATCGGGACAAAAAAGCAGAAGGTTGAGGGAAAACGGGGAAAATTGGAAAAATAATGAACAAGGCAAATTTCTGCAAAAAATTTGTGTATTTGGTTTGAAAATGTTAAAAGAATTGGCAATAAAAGCAGAAAGTTGGGGCAAAATGGGGAAAATTGGAGGTAAAATTGGAAATTTTGTTCAAAAGTGGGAAATTAATTGGGAGAAAAAAGCAGTGAATTGGGGGAAAATTGGAGGGAAATGGGGAAAATAATGAAAAAGGGAAATTTGCTTTAAAAATTGTTAAAAATTAGGGGGAAATGAGAGACATTAGAGGAAATGGGGAAAATTAGGGAAAAGTGAGGGAAATATATGGAAAACTGAGAAAAAGAGAAAATTTGGTCCAAAATTTGGGAATTTGGTTCAAAAACGGGAAAAGAAGAGGGAAAAGTAGAAAATTGGGGAAAATTGAGGAAATTTTGAAAGAAAATGGGGAAAAATTAGGAAAAATTAAATTTGGGGGGAAAATTGAGAATTGGGTTCAAAAATGGGAAAAGAATTGTGGAAAAAAGGAGAAAATTGGGAGGAAATTGGTAAAATTGCTGAGAATGGGAAAACTTGGGAAAAACAGGAATTTGGATCAAAGTTTTGGGAATTTGATTCAAAAATGGGCAAAGAATGAGGAAAAAAAGCAGAAAATTGGGGGGAAATGGAGAAAACTGGATGGAAACTGGGAAAAATTTAAAATTAAAATGGGGAAAATTGAGTGTAAATGAAATTTGGGGCAAAAATCTTCGAATTAGATTCAAAAATAGGAAAAGAATTGGGGAAAAATGAGAGAAGTTAGGGAAAAATTTGGGGAAAATTCTGGAAAAGTGAGGGGAATATACAGTAAATCGAGAAAAAGGGAAATTTTCAGCCAGGGAAGCTGATGCAAGCAGCATCACTGGAACCACCAGCAAGCTACGGAAGCTAGTGGAACCAAGGGGAGGAGGGATTTTTGTCTTTTCTCTTTCTTCCACTTGTAACCTTGCCAGCACTTCTGCCTACCCTTTCCCCGGCTAGAAAGGCCAAAGCCATTGCAGAGCTCCAAGGCCCACGGGCTACGAGAGCCCTCTCTTGTCTTGGTTCTTCCCGGGAACTAAGGTTGAGAATAAAATTTCTGAGATGTGCTGCCATGACACGTGTAACTGGTGTCAGATGAACTCTTGGAGGAGGTGGTCTGAAGCTCACCCCTGTGGCACTGACACAGAAAGGCAGCTGCTGAAAGCTTTGCTCAACCCTGTTGTTCCAAGGCTCACGTGTCCTTTGGCCTTGGTCCCCCCCACAGTGCGCCAAAAAGTTTGTCAGCTTTTGGGAATTGCCTGAGATCTGTCCATTCCTTACTTGCCCCAGACAATGGGGTAAGGCTGAATGCCTGAATGGAACCCTCAAAACGCTGACTAGTCCAACTGATGAAAACCATCTGAGACGTATGCTCAGGCTTTGCCTCTAGCCTTCCCAAAAATCCGCATACAACCAAGTCAGAGAGACAACAGAAGTCCTTCTGAAATATTTATTGCACGGCAGGCTGTGCAGCTCAAATGATGTCTATGACAAGAAAAGCGCCCAGCTGAGAAAGGAGCTTACCTCGCCAAGGTATCGAGCAGCTTTGAAGTCCCGCTTTGCAGAAGCTGCGGAGATTCATCCCCTTCTCCAGACACATCTGCCCATCTGGTCCATGCCCGAGACCGAAACTCTGCCAAACAGAAAAACGAGGACTTTAGAAACAAGGTCAGAAGGACCATTCCAGGTCCCGATGAACCTCAGCAAAGGCCAAGTTGCGGACAAAAGAGCCGCCATTCACTGCTCCAGAGGGAAGAAAACCTCTGCTCCTACAACAGCTAGAAGACAAAAGCCCATCTGAAACAAGATCACGCCGCTTCCATTGCTCTTTTGGTGCCTGTTATCTGGGCACTTTGGAACCACGACTCAGATTCAGCCCCCAAATCTGCATATAACTTTCATCCCAAATGTATCCAAAAGCTCTCCACAAGAACCATTTGCAAAATTGGTATCCAGTGTGGACTCATGAGGTCTGGTGAGTTTGGCCCCCTAAATCAAGATCGAGCCCATGCCCTCGAGGCTGTCCTTCTGAAAAGAACCTTTGGTCCTGTGAAGGATGATTGAACATCTCAAAAAGCCAATTCCAGACACAATTGTGGCCTTACAACAAGTCCACGATTTGTCTATTAGAGTTTTACAAATCAAAACAGCTCTTCATGGCCTACCAGCCTTACCCTTGTTAACACGAGTTGCTGTTCTTATGGAAATCCAAGTGAAGAACACAAAGAAGGATTTTGCTCAAATTTGAAAGAAAATTCCGATTCTACATCAAGGAGCTTTCCAAAAGCTCACTGCACCTTCTCTACTCTTTCTTCACTTGCACTGAGGCGCATAAGGTGCGAACAAACCAGCGGCACAGCACCCTGCTGGAGTGTTCTGTCAGAACTTGGCCCAAGTGCACCAAAAAGCTGCTTTTCAGCCACCCT